>NC_133507.1:145750496-148150496 GCF_049354715.1 Callithrix jacchus
GTTTCCTAGGCCAAATGCTCACTCGTTTAAACTCACCTGGCTTTTATATATCTAAGAATAAGCTTTCACTTTTCTCCAAAGTGCAGTAGCCAGGAGAGTGGATGGCGATCTATACATTCCTTTAGGCTCGCATAATTCCTAACAATGAAGCACACTCGTGTCCAAATAGACAGTCGTGTACATGAAGTAACTTGAAGTTCTGAAGCTCTGTAATGCTTATTTCTCGAATAAGCAGACGCCATAACGGGAAGTACATAGAAACCTCCTGTTTATTTTCCTTTTTAAGAGAAATTACACTTCACACTTTCAAATCAGAGAGAAATAAGAGTGCTGCCCAAATGTACTGCATAGCAACAAGACGGAAGATTAACAAGATGGAGGATCACCGTTTTCTTGAAGACTGTTCTCACAACAGCAAAAACTAAGTCTCTAGGCCATCATCGGAGGGAAGACCAGAAGCCCATCAATAAAGCCATCGCCACAGGCATATCCTTCCAAATGCCAGCTATCTCCTTCCCCATGTTTTTCTAGTTTCTCTTACTTCAAAGCCTTTCTACTTTTCAGTATGGGGAATGTTTTTGAAATAGTGGGGTACCGCTTTGAGTTTTAGCCATGATTTAACGTAGTAACTAATGGGATGGTAGTTTTGCAAATGCCAGACTCAAAATACATCCCCAACATTTATAAATGCACCACTTGCCAATGGCAGACATTAGAGGAACCCACTCTATCTACAGATGCAATGGCGTCAACCATCTCTTCTACACAGGCGATGCTCAAATGTGCAGCTCAAATCCTCAGACTCTCTGCCTCCAGTGCCACACTTTCAACAGTTTGCTGCCTGTTTTCACTTGATTGTTCAGAAAAATTATCCCCTGGTGGGCTATGAGGGGAGGGGCACTAGCCTCCAAAAATTTACCAACCCTTCTCTTTTTCAAGAGCCATAGTTCCTGTTGGTAGATCTTGCCTTCCCAATCCTGAGCCTCTGCTCCTCTCCCTTAGCCTCCACCTGGCCACGGCAACAACACTTCTTCCCAAATCCTTCCACGGTGTGTGATGTTTTTCCTGACTGTTAAAGATGGGGCTCTTCAATCCCTTCTTTGAATTCCTATCACATTTCCTCTTTGTATCTCTCATTTTAGTTGTTTTCCAAGTATGTTTTCTTTCCTTCCAAGTAGATTGGAAGCTCACAGAAAGCAGGGACTTTGGACACCTGGTGCCCAAAGGGTCAGTTTAGGGCCTTACCGTTCACTGGTAGACACAAAATCAGATGTTGACCGGTGGGACTCGTCCAGCAAGTGTTTGATGTGCAATACAGAGTGTTCTAAAAATATTTTTAGCAACTAAAAGTCAAAAAACATCAGAAGTCTAGATTAGGGTTATTCTCAGGAAAAATGAAAAAGAATGGGAGTTCTGGTACGACTGGGCCCTCACCCCCATGGCAAATGTTCTGCATAGCTGCCACCCCTATGGGCTGGGCACCCACTTTTTAGTGTGCCCCGCTCCTGCTGCTCCCTGATGCCTCACACCCCACCATGGCCACCACTGCCATGACCTCTCCAGGCTGTGTGAGCACCTGCGACCAGACCCTTAGCCTGGAGCCAGTGCTGAACAACTGAACAATGGAGACTAGGATCCCCGGTCACAAACGAGGAAGCTCATTTTCTACCTACTAGAGTCTTATAAAATAGATTACATATAGCACATGAATAAATGATAAGTAATATGACACTAGTCTGCTTTATGTGGCATAATAAGTTGTAGGCAGACAGTTTGGTGGGAAAAACCACAGGAAAGATTCTTCTGGGTCCATTCTTAGCTGGAGGGCGCACACCTATTTTGGGAGGACATAGAAGCGTCTAATGGAGAAAAAATTCTCCATCCCCTCTTATTCTCTAGAAAAGGTTTAAAGTGATCATGTTTTATAAAACATATGTTTATTTTTAAAACCATTATACCATGGGAGATATCAAATAGAAGCAAATATTTAATACTCCCCCTATGCTCCACATCCAGAGGAAAACAATTATCAATGCACGGCTTGGTTTATTTCTACTCAAATCAAAGATAATTTTGAAGTTAACTGTAGACATCATATAACAGCATTCAAAATAATTTCAACATATAGTCTAAACCTAAGGATTTAAAATATATATCCATATCATCACACTGCAAAAGAACTCCTTAACATGTTAAATATCTAGCCCATATTCACATTTATCTGTCTTTTTTATATAGTATATTTGAATTAGCATCTAAGTAAGCTCCGTACATTGCAACTGGTTACATCTCTTGCCTTTTTTGAATCTTCCTCTAGTTACTGTATTTTTATCTTTTTCCTTGGACTTTTTTTTGTGGAAGAAGTCAGGTTTATTGTCCTGTAGAGTTTCCCTAGGCTAGATTTTGCTAGCTGCCTCAACCTGATGCCATTCAACAAGTTCCTCTATCTTCTGTTCGTCCTTTAAACTACTAGAGCTAGAGCAGGGGTCTGCAAGCTACAGCCTATGTGCCAGATCTTGTTTTGTCTATGGCTGCATTTGTGCTATGATAGGGAGCTGAGCAGAGGTGCCGAGCTGCAACAGAGACAGTATAGCCTGCAAAGCCAAAAACAGTTACTATGTGGCCCTCTATGTGAAAAGCCTGCTGACCCTAGCTGCAGGGACTGATCAGACTGAGTCAATTTTCTCTCTCTCTCTCCTTTTTTTTTTTTTTTGAGATAGAGTCTCCCACGCCAGGCTGAACTGCAATGGCATGATCTCAGCTCACTGCAACCTCTGCCTCTCGGGTTCAAGCAATTCTCCTGCCTCAGCCTCCCAAGTAGCTGGGACTACAAGAGTGTACCACCACACCCAGCTAATTTATGTACTTTTAGTAGAGATGGGGTTTCACCATGATGGCCAGGATGGTCTCAATCTCTTGACCTCATGATCCATCCACTCAGCCTCCCAGAGTGCTGGGATTACAGGCATGAGCCACCTTGCCGAGCCCCAATTTTCTCATTTTGCAAGAATATTTTGTAGAGGTGCTGTAGAGTGTGTTGGAATCAGTAGATAGTAGCTGTCTCTTTGAGGTGTTAGTAGCTGCTCGTGCTGACTGCCTAAGTGCACTGTCTTAATAGGAGCTACCAAATGTGGGTGCTGATATAATTCTAACTTTCCTTCTTCACTTAGAATATTTATCTAAAAAGAGATTTCCCATAATGAACTACTGGGTTACCCTGAGGCTTACTTTGCATGACCAGGGCAGGATAAATTCTAGATTCATCTTCCATATCTAACAGTTTTCAAAATAATTCAAAATAGGTTGATTGACTAGAGGGTTTTGTTTTCTGTATCATTATAAACTCACGTTTTTCAACATACTTTAAGGGTATGGATCCACTGCAAATATTATTCTTATTGATGCTCAAAATGAGCCTCTTCACACTGGTTCTTACACCTTCTGATCCAACCCTACAGTCCTGTTAACCTTCTTGCTTTCCGGTCTGACAAGATGTTTAGGCTCATTTTGTACATCTTCCATTCCAGATGGAATCAGCCACTTCTCCAGGGAGCTCTGGTTCCTTTTAGTGAGAAAAAAGTAGCACTGAGCACTGTTATCTAACAAACTCTAAATTAACTGTGGAAATGCTGGGCAATAGTGATAAGGAAAATCCAAAGTCCACTTATACCACTCTCTGGACTATAACCAAATTCAAATTAGGAAAACCAGACTGTGACACCGTTTTACACCGATGGCTCACACATCACTGGAAAATCAAATTATGAAAACCTAGCTGCTGACACTGAATCGGTTAGCCTCCCACGGCCATCTAGACTGGATGATGACTAGATAAAGAAGCCCGCTGGGCACTAAAAGCTGGGCTGGGAGAATCAAAAGTAGATTGCCCTCATGTGACAGCAGCCAGTCTCCTGAATCAAGCCCATCCTAAAAATGGAATCCTAACAATGCAGATGCCAGCAATGAACAACTGACGCACAGCACGACAAGGGGAGTCCCCGGATTTATTTCAGCCTCTCCCCTCCCCGCCTCTCAGTGAAAGCTGACATCTCAGGCACTGGGAAATTCTCGCTATCCCTCTGGTCTGTGTGTTGCTAGGATCCTGGTTCCTGTAATCTAGGGCCCCTTTATAATCTACAGGGCCTACAGCAGGTAGAGAAAAACAGCAGGTAGGTTGTGTCCAAATCGTGACGTCTCTCAATAGCTTTTCTTGTCAGGGCTTCCCAAAGAAATAAGTGTATAGGCCAGGCACGGTGGCTCATGCCTGTAATCCAGCACTTTGGAAGGCCAAGATGGGCAGACTATCAGGAGTTCAAAGTCAGCCTGGCCAACATGATGTAACCCTGTCTCTACTAGAAATACAAAAATCAGCTGGGCATGGTAGCACATGCCTGTAATCCCAGCTATTCGGGAGGCTGAAGCATAAGAATCTCTTCAACCCAGGAGGTGGAGGCTGCAGTGAGCCAAGATCATGCCACTGCACTCCAGCCCAGGTGACAGAGCGAGACTCTTGTCTCAAAAAAGAAAAGAAAAGAAAAATGTGCAGGCAAAGGCCAGACTCAGTGGCTCACACCTGTAACCAGCACTTTGGGAGGCTGAGATGGGTGGATCATGAGGTCAAGAGATCGAGACCATCCTGGCCAACATGGTGAAACCCCGCCTCTACTAAAAATACAAAAATTAGCTGGGCCTGGTGGCACATGTCTGCAATCCCAGCTTCTCAGGAGGCTGAGGCAGGAGAATTGCTTGAACCTGAGAGGCGGAGTTTGCAGTGAGCTGTGATCCCCCCATTGCACTCCAGCCTGGTGACAGAGCAAGACTCTTGTCTCAAGAAAGAAAAGAAAAGAAAAATGTGCAGGCAAAGGCCAGATGTAGTGGCTCACGCCTGTAATCAGCACTTTGGGAGGCTGAGATGGGTGGATCATGAGGTCAAGAGATCGAGACCATCCTAGCCAACATGGTGAAACCCCGCCTCTACTAAAAATACAAAAATTAGCTGGGCCTGGTGGCACATGCCTGCAATCCCAGCTTCTCGGGAGGCTGGGGCAGGAGAATCATTTGAACCTGAGAGGCAGAGGTTGCAGTGAGCTGTGATCCTGCCACTGCACTCCAGCCTGGTGACAGAGTGAGACTCCATCTCAAAAAAAAAAAGAAGAAAGAAATCTACAGGCAAGGTTTTGCGCTGCCAAACCAAGACTGCTGAGTGGCCTTAAGTAGAATCATGCTGTCCAGCATTCAGGCCAAACATTTCTCACCAGTTCTTTGCCAACACTGTTAAGGGTATTTGGCAAGAGGCATTCTAGAGACTCTTCAGGAGGTGACTCAGGGAGATTAAACCTGTCTCTGTAAGGTGACAGTAATTGTTAATGCACAGTGATCAGGGTTAAGCCTCACATATGGTCTCTGTCTCTCAAACCCGTGTAAGCATTACTGAAATAACGTCCACCAAGACCTGTCTTCATTTTCCAGACATCTACCACATTTTCTGATGATAGCAAATCAGGTGAACAAGCAAACTAAGTGCATTGTGGTAATCCTTGGGAAGCGCACTGAGTATTACCAAAATGACTCAGCATCTTTAAAATTTAGAGAACAGGAAATGCCAATTTATCAAGTGGACAGCAGCTCTGTAGTTTTAAAATTGTTATTTCAGGCTACTGTAGAAAGACTTAGAGAAATTTGAATATTTAAAAAAAATTTTGTCTAACTTCAAAGTGTATGTTCATTCTATGATACTAATTAATTTGGCCAAAAAGGAACTTTAAAATCTTTAGGAAATAACTTTCCAGCCACTGGATAGTAGAGCAACAACATCTAAGTGGTTCCTTAATGAAAAGACACATATTTTATTGTTAAATACACTCTGGCATCAAGTGCCATTTATCCATACATTACTTGTTCTGAAATCTCTTTGAGTTGATGGGAAAAGGCTAGGGGGAAGGAGGAGATTAGAGCTTTCTTAGCTATCTGTCTTTTAAAATTCAAGATTACAGGATATTTATTCTATTTTCCTCTAAGTTTCGGGGAAATTCACCTAAGGTTCAAATTCCAATTCTACCACCCGTTAACAAAGAGATCCAACGTAAGTCACAATGTTTATCTGCCTTAGCTTTGTTCTCTGCCATACTAGAAATCCTATCTCAAAGGTGGCCATGGGAATTCAATAGGTGTAAACAGAAAGACATATTAACCAGCCTAGTACCTGGCTCAGAGCAAGTGCTCAGTAAATGCTGGCTCACTTCTTCTGGTCTTCTTCAATGCTCAAGACCTGAAATACTCTGATTTGCATTTCAGCAACTACTTAGAAAGTCTCAAGGATCAAGCTAAGAAAACAGTCAAACACTGGTGCTCTGTCTGTATCTTTATAACTTCCTTAGACTACTTAAGACACAGAAATACATTAAGACAATGCTGGGCCGGGCGCGGTGGCTCAAGCATGTAATCCCAGCACTTTGGGAGGCCGAGGCGGGTGGATCACAAGGTCAAGAGATCGAGACCATCCTGGTCAACATGGTGAAACCCCGTCTCTACTAAAAACACAAAAAATTAGCTGGGCATGGTGGTGCGTGCCTGTAATCCCAGCTACTCAGGAGGCTGAGGCAGGAGAATTGCCTGAACCCAGGAGGCGGAGGTTGCGGTGAGCCGAGATCGTGCCATTGCACTCCAGCCTGGGTAACAAGAGCGAAACTCTGTCTCAAAAAAAAAAAAAAAAAAAAAGACAATGCTGGTG
The DNA here is from genome assembly GCF_049354715.1 of Callithrix jacchus. Classification (NCBI taxonomy): domain Eukaryota; kingdom Metazoa; phylum Chordata; class Mammalia; order Primates; family Cebidae; genus Callithrix; species Callithrix jacchus. The sequence continues at coordinate 145,757,227 of NC_133507.1, forward strand.
TGTTTCACTGTCACTGTAAGAGAATTAAGGGGTTGGTTACTGTGGAAATGGAGGTGGGTATGTCCCAGAAAACCTTTAAAAGTGCTGAGATACACTTTTCAGTCTGCTGACTTCGATCATTAAATCTGGTTTACTTATGTATAAAGTCCTATAGACTTTATTTTTGATATGTCTTTAAGATGTAATAGTCCAAATGGGTGATTTCCTAATCCAGAAACCAAGAGGTGACCCAAGACATTATAGTGATATTGACCAGTGGTTCTCAATCTTTAAAAACAAGGAAGCACCTTTTTAATTTATTTTCTCTCTTCAGCAAGAGACATGGAAGTACCCTTTTTAGACATAAAAAATATTACACATAGTTCATGACTAATTCCATTTTCAGTATTTATAAAAATAAAATACAACCATGAATTCTTAAACATGTTAATAAAATGCAAGCTCTTTTTATCAGTATCTAGATGCATTTTTTAAAAATCATATTTTGAGCTATTATTTATCAATCTATACCCAAAACTGGGCCATGAACATGACTTCTCTGATCCTTCAGAATAACCCTGATATGCCGAGGGGCTCCCAGTTCAGAGATGAGAAACTAATACTCTCTGGATTTTTGCCAATAAAAAAATGACTATCAAGTGTTAGAAGTGTAAATTGATTTTTAAAAAATCTTTCTTAAAGGCAATCCCTGGTATGCATAAATAATCTTAATAATGTATCTACCTACTGGAACAGTAATAATCCTTTCAGTCAATCCTAATGCAATAATAAAGTAGATTCAGGTCCAAAAGTGTTTACTGTTATTTTCAATAGCAAAACATGGCAAGATTCTTTGCAATAAGTAACTGCAATAGCAATTATAATTGCAAACTAAATCTCGCATGCAGGGGACACTGTGGGTGACCGTTTACCAGCTTTGTGCACTTATCCCCTAGTTTCTGTGTGCTTTGTTGCTAATGGTTTGTACCTGTTACCTTGACAATTACTAGTGGGAATTGAAGACACTTTCCTAGTGGGCCTTAAATGGCTGACGGTTCACAAACACTATTCCCTCCCTGAATACTAATCGCCATTGACGACTGGTCTGGGTGTAATTGACTCTCCAGAGCTCCCCATGAGCTCCGAGTGTGGGACTTCCCCTGGTATTTCTTGCTTGCTTTCTTCCCTTTTTAATTCCCACTTTTCCCCTTCCCTTGCTGTTTCACCTGGGAGCCCTTCCTTAATGAATCACTTGCACTTTATCCTTGGCTCAGGGATTGCTTCTGGGAGAACATGACCTAAAACATCCAACAGTCAGGAACAGTTAATGACATCCATCCAACACAACAGCCTTCGGCTGTTAAGAATCTATCTGTGAAGAAAACTTAAAGACATGGCAATATATTCTGGATATATCGTAATTGAAAAAAAAAACCTATGATATAATTAACTATGTAAAAATTACACATAGGCACAGAAAAAAAGACAAGCAAGACAGATACTAAAATATCTATATAGTTATTTCTGATGGTGGGAACATGAATACTGTTTAATATTCTGTATACCATTCTGTACTTTTCAAAATTTCTTTAAAGACATTGCCACTTACAACAAGTATCCCTTTTCCTTTTATCCGGAACTTAGATTCTGGAACAGCTGAAATGTGTTCTAAAGGGGGGCAGAGAAGGTTATGGAGCACAACCGTGGCTAAATCAAAGGATCATAAAACTTAAATATAAATGGTATTTATTGGGAAAAAAAGAAAGAGTTGAAATAGAGTGGAATCTTTTTATATACACTAAGATAAATGTTACACCCCATTACAACCCATAGACCATTTCACATTGAGTTTTTTTCAGTAAGTGGCGGTGCTATTTTGGTGAACATGATTTGACCTATTTATGTGGCCAAATCTGCATATCAGATATTTATGGCAGGGATTATGGCTTCTTAATTTTTTTATTCTGTGTGTTTAGCATAGTACCTGGTACATAGTAGCAACTCAATATATGTTTATGAAATAAATTGTAATTCCATGGAAATTAACTGTTCCATTACTATTTTAGGTATCAGCAGCTAATGTTATTACCAACTTTTAAAAAAATTCCAATTTGCTTAAAATGTATGGAATACATTCTCAAGTCCTCTAAGAATAACAGCCACCATTTACTGAGTGCCTACTGCTGTGGTTTGAGTAACTGTGTCCTTCCAAAATTCATTTGTTGAAAGCCTAACCCCCAAGGTGATGGTATTAGAAACTGGGTGTTTCGAAGGTAATTAGATCATGAGGGTGAAGCCTCATGAATGGTGGTGCCCTGATAACAGGCCTCAGAAGGCTAGCTAGTCCCTTCTACCAGGGAAGACCACATCTGTGAACTCGAAAGCAGACCCTCACTGAACACTGAACCTGCTGGTGCCTTGATCTTGGACTTACCAGCCTCCAGAACAGTGAGAAATAAATTTTTTATGAGCTACCTAGTCTGTGGTATTTTGTTACAGACAAAAACAGAATAAGGCGTCAACTATATGGCAGACACTGTACCTGGAGCTTCCTTTTAACATCTACTTTAACCCTCAACTTAAGAAGTAGGCACTAGTATTTATATTTTATAGATAATAAAAACTAGGACCCAGAAAAATTCAAGACTCTGGCAAGACTGTATACACGGTACGTGGTTAAAAAAAAAAAAAAAACACCCGTGGCCTAAAAGCCAGTGCTCTGTATGCCACGCTGCGTCTTGTGACAGAGTTTAAAGGGTTAACTGAGAAAAAGGTCAAGAAACGCTGCCTTCTTTCTGCCTCTCTGTCCGGTCCTTAAATCATTGAGAACTTGAAGTAAACAAGTGACAAGTTTACAAGGCACTAGAACTGAACATAATGTTTGTTACTGCAGGTGCAGTGGTTCTCAACCGGTGGTGGTGGGTGACACTGCCCCTCTGCCCCCAGGGTAGATTTGACAATGTCTGGACACATTTTTGGTTGCACACCTGGGAAGAAGGTGCTACTGGCATCTAGTGGATGGAGGCCAGGGATGCTGCTAAACATTCTACAGTACCCAAGACAGCCCCACACTGAAGAGTTATGTCAGTAGTGCCAAGTGCTAGGATTACAGGCGTGAACCACCCCGCCCAGCTGCTCCCTGGGATTTTCCAGCCAAGGCTTCTCTATTTGGGAGAGGAAGGAATGAGGCTAGTTACTTTTGTGCATCCTAGAAGGTAAAGGATGTGACACCAGTAATTGAAGCTTTGGCCTGCCAGCCCACCTTATCAAATTTGTCAACCCAGGTTCATCTACAGCCTGTTGAGAAGTTTGGTAGCTGGAGGTGGACATGTGTACACCACGCTGAGACTCCTGCTAAAAGCACTGGGGAAGGCGTGAACCCCAGGCTGAGTGACTGGACAGCTGTTCCTCTGCAGGAGGAGAGGAGCCCTCCGGACACGATGTACCTCCTGAGACCCACAACACAGCAGGAAGGAACAGTGGATGACATTATCAGTCCTCCCCGCCCACCGCCTACTCACTCCTCACTGGGTACATCTTTCTTACCAAGCCAAAGCTAGCCCTATCATTCAGGTTCAGGAAACAGAACAGCCAGGCACTGAGAGAAAAACCTAAAACGTTCACATATACCCTAAATTATCTTACAACCACTGTTCTTACTGCCTGGGAACTTTCTAAACCAATGCTACCCAGTTAACCTGCTTAGCCAAGCAAAACAGAGCCCAAACCCCTACCTTCCCCCCTCCCTCATGAAAAGGGAGCAGGGCCCAGCTAGGGGGAAAGGAGGCCTAGCAGGTGAATGCTGAATTAGGTCTGTAAACTGCCCTGTGCAAATCACCCTAGGAAGGCCACCTGCAGGAAGGCCCATCATGTCTGCCTGGAGACCCTCTTTTTCTCACAAGCAGAGTCCACGCCTTGTGTATAAACAGAGATGCCTTTTCTAGGCTGTGAGAGCCCCGCTTTGGCAGTGTTTATGGAGGATATGGGCTTTTATCAGGCAGGAACTCAGCAGCTCCCGCGTTCCCATTTCAGTGAGCCAGAGAGAAGTGCAAGGAAACCCACACCCAACTGCGCAGAGAAGACTCTAGATTCCTGAAGCTCAAGTGCCCAACAAAACGCACTTTGTTCCTTTGAAGTCAGGGTTGTATTTCCAAGGTTGATGTGTAAACAAGTGTCCCTTCATTTATCCTACAAATATTAATGAAACACCACAGTGCCAGGCCCTGTGTTAAGATACTAGAGAGAGAACAGGCACGAAAAGGGACTCAGCACCTGCCCTCCCAGCTCTCGGAGTCTTGCGGCACGGTTCTCCGCCTGGGTGACTCTGTGCCTCAGGGAGCATTTAGTGATATCTGAAAACATTTTTTTGCTTTTCACTATAGGGTGGAGGCCAGGGAGGGTGGTGCCATGGCACCTGGTTGGGGGAGGCCAGGGAGGGTGGTGCCATGGCACCTGGTGGAGGGAAGGCAGGGGTGCTGCCGAGCATCCCACAAGGCACAGGGCAGCTGCCTGCAACAAAGAATTATCCAGCCCAGAATGTCAGTAGTGCCAAGGTTGCGAAAGCCTGGTCTAGAGGGGAAGCAGACTTTAACCAGATCGTCTTAATACTTAACTGATATTTACTTTCATTTTCATGTATTTACTTTACAAATGCTCTGACACTGAGGAGAGTGTGCAAGAAAGGAAGCACAGGCACACCTGGGCTGGGATGAGAGGCAGTGACCAGGGAAGCCCTCCTGGGAAGGGCCACATGGGCGGACATTGGGAAGGGCTATGTGGGGAGACATTGGAGAATGGGCTGGATCAACAAAGTGGGGAAGAGATGGGGCAGGGAATAGTGTTTCAGACAGAGGTTCTCATGTGCAAAAAAAAAAAAAAAAATCTTATGTTGGGAGGTATCACGGATGATTCTGGAAATATTTTTCTGTTCATACCATCATCACCTTATAGCCTTTGCAAGACAAGGGCGACCCTGTGTCCATGACCCCAACAAACAAGCAGCTCATTGAGACACACTGCAGAACCCGACCAGCCAGGAGCTGGAAGAGCCATTCACACTGCAATGTCCATCTTGTTCCATGGCTCCCTTTCTCAACGCCAGGCACTGCCCATGGCACGAATCAAAACCCTACATTTTCTTAGAATTGACATCAAAAGCCTGAGGTTCATAAAAGGAAAAACTGATAAACAAAAAACCTGATCAGTTGGACCTCATCAAAACGGAAAGTGTTACTCTGCAAAAGATCTTTGAACCATTCACCCACTGAAGAACATCTGGGCTGTTTCCACTTCAGGGCTATTAGAAATAAAGTTGCTGTGAACGTTGGTATACAGGTTTTTGTTTGTTTGTTTTTATTATTATCATTTTTTGAGATGGAGTCTCACTCTGTCTCCAGGCTGGAGTGCAGTGGTGCGATCTTAGCTCACTGCAACCTCCGCCTCCTGGGTTCAAGCAATTCTTCTGCCTCAGCCTCCTGAGTAGCTGGGATTACAGGCACGTGCCACCATGTCCAGCTAATTTTTGTATTTTTAGTTGAGACAGGGTTTCACCATGTTGGCCAAGGTGGTCTCCATCTCTTGACCTCGTGATCCACCTGCCTTAGCCTCCCAAAGTGCTGGAACTACAGGCATGAGCCACCGAGCTTGGCCAGTATACAGGTTTTTATGTGAAATGATTTTCATTTCTCTCTAATAAATGTCCAGTGTTGCTGGATTATACAGTTAAGCAGATGTTTAGTTTTGTAAGAGACAGCCAAACTTACATTTAAAAAAAAATAAATAATAAACAGAAACTACCAAAACTACCAAACTTTTTTTTTTTTGAGACAGAGTTTTGCTCTGTCACCCAGGCTGGAAGTTCATTGGTGTGACCTCGGCTCACTGCAACCTCCACCTCTTGGGTTCAAGCAATTCTCCTACCTCAGCCTCCCATGTAGCTGGTATTACAGGCACCTGCCACCATGCCTGGCTAATTTTTGTATTTTTAGTAGAGACAGAGTTTCACCATGTTGACCACTGGTCTTGAACTCCTGACCTCAGGCTCAGGTGATCTGCCTGTCTCGCCCTCCCAAAGTGTTGGGATTACAGGTGTGAACCACCGCACCTGACCTACCAAATTATTTTCTAGAGTGGCTGTGCCATTTTATATTCCCACCAGCAATGTGTAAGTGATCCAGTTTATCTGCATCCTCATCAGCAATTGGTGTTGTCACTAGTATTAACCATTCATATGGACATGTAATGAGATCTCATTGTGGTTTTAATTTGCATTTCCCCAACGGCTAATGATGTTGAACGTCCTTTCATGGACATATTCACCATCTGTACATCCTCTTTCATGGAATGTCTGTCCATGTCTTTTATTTATTTCCGAATTGATTTACTTTTACAGTTGGGGTTTAAGGAACGATGCCTAAAGGAAAAGCTTATCTCAAAAACAAATGCATACTGTGTAATACCATGTATATAACACCATTGAAATGATAAAGGTGCAGACATAGAGAACAGATCAGTAGCCACCAGGAGTTAGAGAACAAGACAGGGAAGAGGGTGGATGTGACGGTAAGAGGGAGGCACGACGGGTCCTCGTCCTGGAACTGTTCTGTAGCGTGCCTCTAGTGGTGGCCATGCAAGTCCACACATGTGATAAAACTGCACAGAAGTAAATACACACACCCCAATGAGTACATGTAAACCTGGTGAAATGTGAATCGCGTAGATGGGCTGTGTGATGTCAATTTCCTGCTTGTGGTACTGTACTACAGTTAGGCAAGATAGTGCCTTTGCAAGAAACCAGGTAAAGGGTAGACAGGATCTCTCTGATTATTAATAACTTTTACAACTGCATGTGAATCTATATAACTATCTCAAAATAACAAGAAAAAAAACCTACTGCAAAATTTGCCAGTCCGCAAACAAATGCCAGTGTACCTTATGACAGATCTTATTTCTTACTTTTCCCCGTATCTCAAATGTACAATTACGCAAAAAATGTAATATTTTTGGTTCTTTTAAAAAGAATAGCTACAATTTTAGTGTGCTTGCATAATTGCACATTTTCATAATTATTTGACTTGTAACAGTATTAATTCTTATTCTATAAGAAATCAACAAAAAGGATTTAGGACACCACACATGGCCCCTGCAGGTTCCTGAGACAAACCACCCACGTTCAGATGCCACCTCCATTGCCAATTAACTGTATGACTTTTGACAAGTGCTTACCTTCAATGTGCCTCCGTTCCTCCATCTATAAAATTGGTGTAAATAGTAGTTCCCACTCTAAGAGTTGTTATAGGATTTTAAAAAGCAGTACGACTCAGGTTCTTAGGACAGTTTTGGAGGCCCCAGTCAAAGCTGGCCTCTGCCGTTACTCCATTCACCACCATCATGGCGAAGGACTGGGGTCCTCTCTTCAGCCTCTGAAGGTCTACACTACAGTCCAGCTTAACCTTTCCTCAGATGCAAAATGTTCAAATATTATCATTTCTAAAATCAAAAGGAATGTGTAAAGCTGCCTTGAAGACTTGTGGTCTTTTTTCAATTTCCTTTACTTCTTTGGTATTAGAAGGACTCTAGGGTCTCTAGCATGTGACTTCATCAGACTTTCATGCCTGAGAGGCCTTGCCCTCCCCAGGGCAGTAGCTCAGCCCTGTGACTCCATCAATAGCCCTGGTGATGGGCTCAGGAAATGACTGATGGTCACTGGCGACTGAGGAAATGGGCGTCAGGCTCTGGCGATTTTCCTTGTGTTCTTTCCAAGGTTGCCAAGCTCATGAATAAGGAAGTGTTTTCCTACCAGCCTGAAACTGAAATAGGGTGGGATTATACTAACATAATTTTAAAAAACATTTTAGTGTGTCAAAGCCAGACCAGCCCTGCCTCAGTGGTCAACAGACGCCATAAGAGAAGTCCGGAGTTTAAGCCAACGCTCACTGTAGTTTTGTTTAGATGGATGAAATACCTCATATAGAAAATGCCTGAGCATTGCTCAAAGAAATCATCTAGAAATAAATCCAAGCACCACTGGAAAGCCTATTATAATGGCAACTGGAAGATGAGGTAATCCAGGAGAAAAATCTTCCATTTTTGCAAGCAGACTCTAAAACATAGTGGTTCTCCTAAAAAAAAAAAAAAAAAAAAAAAAAAAAAAGGAATAGAAAGATATATTGAAGTCCCTTTATCAGTTTTCATAGAAATTCTAGGATGGGAGGAAAAAGTACTCCTTACCCCAACCCTGCTGTTCTCCCAGGCTCTACATCTTCCTAAGTGACACCACCAACCATCCATCCAAGAACCTAAGCCAAAGTCTGGGAACTGTCCTTCATCCTTTTCTCCTTTATCCCACAGAACCACCAACAAGCCTCTGTCCCCAGCCCAAGCCACCAACATCTCTGGAGGAGGAACACTGATCTCTTAAACCCAGCTATCTGCCTGTACTGCTCCAGTGACTCTGCTGACAGGGAAAGCTGATCATCCTCTCCACACCAAAACCTGAGTCAAAACCTGATGACTTCCCTGTGCTCCAGCAAGAAAACTCAGCACCCTCTCTCCATAGCCTATGAGTCAGCCTGCCCGGTCTGGATCTGGCTTCCTTTTCTACAGACAGCAGTCCCTGCTTAACTATAGGAAATACATTCTAAGACCCTCAGTGGACGCCTGAAACCATGTGTAATTTGGAAGCCTATATACACTATGTTTTTTCCTTTCCATAAGTACCTACAATAAAGTTGAATTTATAAATTAGGCAAAGTAAGAGATGAACAACAATAAAATAGTACAATAATAAAACTACATTGTCATATGTTATACATATAGATAATACACTGTCAGAAAAAGGGAATGTGGCCTTTCTCTCAAAGCATCTTACTGTATTGCATGTACCAACTTTTAGACTGTAGGTAACTTAGGCCACCAATGAGGTGCAGAGTTCCTCCCAGCCTCAGGCCTCCATGCCTATGTTCCCTCTAACTGGATCACTGTCATCTTCCCTTCTCTTTGTGCCTGTGAGCCCAGTGGGAACCTTTTCTGTCCTGTTCACCATGGCACCCCAGCCTCCAGTGTGGCATATGGACATTGAAGTGCTCAATATATAATGGATGCATTGATGAAAAAGCAAAGCTTTCAGTGACCTACTGATTATCATCATGTATCAAGGTCAATTATAGTAGCCACCATCCTATAAGAAGGTGTGGTCTAAAGTATTTGGGGAAGTCTTTTTTTATGAATGTATACTTATTTCTAGAGCAAAGTTTCACAACCTTGTCACTCTTGACCTGTGGGTCTGGATAATTCTTCACTGTAGGGGGCTGTCCTGTGTGTTGTAGGATGTTAAGCAGTAATCTGGGCCTTTACTCAAGAGATGCTAATAGCAACCCACACACGTGTGCCAACTAAATGTCTGGAGACATTGAGAGAAATGTCCCTGGGGGAGAGAGGAAGGATTGCCCCTGGTTGGGAACCACTATTACAGAGAAAGGCTAGAAAGTGGTGGTTAGCATTTTAATTCTGCCTTCAAAATGCCTAGTTAACCCATACTTTGTCTGAGTCACACAAGTAATGATCCATTTTAATATAGTGCCACCTAACCACCATTTACAACATCAAGGTTGAATTGTCTATCCTGAGAGACTCGGCTTAGCTTTCTGCATCAGTATTCTAGGTGACATCTGATGTGAAATGGTACAAAGAACAGAGGGAAGGTATAGGAGTCAGAAGAGAGCTGGGGGATGGACAGGTATTTTTGGATCTGTTCCAACCATTCATTTGTGTTTGGCATATGAAAATAGAATAGAAACAAGATAACACCTTAGTGTTTCAGGTCCTTCTGGAAAGCGCAATCCCATATATTTCCATGGTGGGGCAAAACCCAGGACTGAAATGTGAAAGACTGAGATTCAACACTGATCTAACTCCATTTGCCCTCTTCAACTAATATAATACGCTACTGAGCTTGGAACACGTCTTCGGGAATGTGAAATGATTTCCTAGTTTTACCTGCCACACTGCAACAATATATTCAATTATTGGCTAAATTGCAAATGCCCCACGAGTCATTTAAATAAATCTCACATGTATGAAATAGTTGATTGTGTTCTCTGAGCAATTCCCAGCTGTAAAAATAGAGCCACACTGAACATATTTTTTTCTGCAGCTAATTGAAAATACTGCACATATAATGTATGATTTAAAGCACCCAGGAGGAATTTCAATTTGCATTCCCTATTTTAAATGTACAATCAAATGCTGTTTTAAAGTGCTCTACACATTTAATTCAATATTGCTTGCCTGAAGCCCCAACCACTCCTAAATTTTAGCACTATGAATGGATGTTCGAAGGTTTTTAATACACCCAGTGACTTTTAAAAACAATGGCTTTAACAGGGTTGCTTTTCCTGAGAAAACAAACACTCCTAGACATGACTGGTTCAAAACTCTCTGGTCCAGAGAAAAATTCCAAAATAGCAGCAAGATGCCTGCCAGGTAAAGGAGACCATGGATAAGGATATCCTTCATTCAGGAGTCAAACCTGGGGTCTTGTAAGTGCTCATAGCTGTCACCCTGGCGTTAGAAATGCCCTTGATATTCTTGGTAGTTGATCAAGATGGTTCATCAAAGGGTAGGTGAAGGGAGCGTCTGTGGGGGTGAAGAAAGGGTGCCCAGGAGCTTGGGATCTGGAAAAAAGGGGTACCACAAGATGAATGACCATCTTCCAATTCTAACAGAGCTCGAGAAGTTACACAAACAGCTAGTATGCTCTCCTAGTTAACAAAACAGTGGTTTAGTGCCTACGTCAAGAGGGAATCACAAGAGGAGAAGCTTCAAAGATGAAGGGAAAACAAAGCCTGACCTTAAGAGCCTGCAGACTAACAGATGACAGAAGTCCTCAAGGACTAAGCAGAGAGGTAGAAAGTGACGCTCAGTGTTAAGAGTTTCAGTCAAATGAGGAAGGTGGCTATTTGCCTTTACTTAACATGAAATAACACTATTCATTTATGTGTATAATATCATAGGGTAAATCAGTAAGAGAAGGTAAAAACCAGAAGAGCAGCCATACCTCTCCCTACTGGGAAGGATAAGAGAGTCACCCGCAGTGGTAGCAACCAACAAACCGTAACAAAGACTTAAAAGTATCTGAACTTAAAGTGAAGACCGGGTGCAGTGGCTCACACCTGCAATCCCAGCACTTTGGGAGGCCAAGGTGGGTGGATCACTTGAGCTCAGGAGTTCAAGACCAGCCTGGCCGACATGGCAAAACCCGTCTCTATTAAAAATACAAAAATTAGCCGGGTGTGGCTGTGTACACCGGTAGTCCCAGCTACTCAGGAGGCTGAGGTGGGAGAATTGCTTGAACCTGGGAGGTGGAGGTTGCAGTAAGCCAAGATCACACCACTGCACTCTAGCCTGGGTGATAGAGTGAGACCCTGTCTCAAAAAGAAAGAAAAAAAAAAGAATTTAAATAACATAATGAACACTAGATATGTATTTACTTAACAAATGAAAGTACTCGTATTAACTTAGTGTTCCTTCTTAGATAACTCTTAACTTTTATTTCACAATTTAAGAAACAAATAGGAAATAATGAAAGAACTCAGAAATTACCTATTTCAATCACCTGTCACCAGGGGCCATTCTCTTACGTTATCTGACATTACAGTTAGTCCTTTAGACGCTCCTAATCTCTGGAAATGAAGGGACCTAGTATGTGAAACTTTGCTGAACCACTAACCCTCCTGTGCTGACTGACTAGGAAATTCCCTACAGGCCACATGGAAAGAAAACAAATGGTTTTAATTCTAGGATGTGGGCCATCCACTTGCTTTCATACCTACCAATTGATATGGCTTGGCTGTGTTCCCCCCCAAAGTCTCATCTTGAATTGTAATCTCCATAATCCCCAAGTGCCAAGGGCAGGACCTGGTGGGAGGTGACTGGATCATGGGGGGTAGTTTCCCCCATGTTGTTCTCATGAAAACCAGTGAATCTCATGAGATTTGATTGTTTTGTAAGTGCTGGCATTTCTCCTGCTTGGACTCACTCCATCCTGTCACCCTGTGAAGAAGGTGCCTGCTTCTCCTTTTCCTTCTGCCATGATTATAAGTTTCCTGAGGCCTTCCCAGCCATGTGGAACTGTGAATCAATGAAACCTCTTTCCTTTATATATTACCCAGTTTCAGTACTTCCTTATAGCAACATGAGAACAGACTAATACACCAATCAAGCCTCCTACAAGTGGGCTTCCCATGAAGATTTTGTTAAGGTGGGGAAAGTGCTCACTGTCCAAAGGACTCTTTGTTAGTTATCCATCTCTTGTGAGTCTGGTAATTGTTAGTCAGTCTCTCTGACCTTCAATGACCGTGGGTATCCTGACAAACTCCAGGTTTGTCTTCTCTGCTTCAATCTGGTGATCTCTCTCAGTGATGCTATCTAATCAGTCAGTGTTTCTGACACCCTACAAATAAAATACAGTGGCATTTGGTGATCCAGCCTATGGGTATTCTTCTCCCTTTGGTGACAGACACTATTTACTTACTATCTTTCCCAGGGCAATAGAGAGATGGCAGGAAAGTGCTGAGCTTGTAGTCTAGAACCTGAGGAGGAAGTAAGGGAGAGGAAGAGCTCGGTGTAGCTAAATCAGCTTCCTAATACAGTTAGTCTGCAGGTAGGTTCATTTAAGCAGTTCAGAAACTTTTAAACGGGTTCAGAAGAAATGAAACAGAGAACATCTTTCCTACCCTCCCTCCAAATACATCAAAGTTGTCATACTAAAATACGTGGATTCCTGTAGTAAAGGTGGAATAAACATTTTCCGTCTTTTATTAGGAGACTAAAGGGCTACTTTAAGTTTTGGCACCCACAAAAGTGATCTTGTAACACTGGGCAGGCATTCTTGGCTTTTTCAGCTTTCCATTCTGGCTCTTGTAATCAAGGTTGGTTTCTTGCACCAAGCCTCTCTACCCAGGCCTGTTATAAGAAACTCATGCAGCTTTGGTGCATCCACATCCTTCAGTGCAACTTTTTGGCATGAATTACAAGTAAAACGGTTACCCAGAAAGAGTTTGGACTGGGTACAAGAGGTGGGTGGTCCCTGGTTCCCACATTTTGACTTCTGGGGAAATATTATATGAGCCATTTTCCAAAATATATTAAGTAAATTAAAATATACGTATCTACAGGCACAGGGTGTAGAAATATTTCTAAAGCAGAAAAAGGGAATGAGGGATGGGTAAGATATGAGAAGACAACTTCCACTTTAAGAAAGGTTCCTGTGCTTTTATGTCCAATTCTTTGCTCCTTTTGCTTTCTTCTTTCAGTACAAAGAGTTTGAAAGGAAAATCTCAAAAAAATTTTTTAAAAAGGTGATCACTGCCCCCCTCTTCCTGCCAAGTAAGCACCAACCACACAAAGTTCTTCAGAGTTCAGAAACCATCTGAAGCGATGGGAAACATGATTCCAAACCTGGCTTTGGTTGCCCAGCTATCGAGCTTCTTCCTGTAGCCTGACTCTGTTTCCTTTGCTACTGTTGACACTAACACCTTGTAAAGGGATTTAAGGGCCGGGGCACATTAGCTATTTCACAGAAGAAACCTATGCCCATTTAACGTGGAACAGGCCTGTTGTCTAGTCCTGGGCCTGTCTGTAGTGGGTAAGTCACATACCTGCTCTGTGACTCAGTTTTCTCATCTACAAGATCAGTGATAAGCCTCCTTCCCCACCCTGAACTCCAGAGAGCTGCTATGAGGATCACATGAGATGCTATGCTGAAGAACAAGTCAGTAACTCTTAGGCACCCCAGAACTTTTCTTCACAGGACCAGCCTGCTGCCCACTGCCCAATGTTCAAAGCTAAGACAGGAGAACAATGACTTCTAGAATTAAAAGTCAATGACAATGAAATTTCTCCTTCTCAGCTTGACCTACCCTCTGGTATAAGAAACTGCACCAGTGAATATTTAGGGATGAAGGGGGTTGAGCTTCTTTTTGTCATGAAGTTGCATTTTATAGGGGAGAACATCTCCCCAGTTCCTCATAGCTAATTATGGAGACAACAATCCCCAGCAATGGGGCTGGTGAGTTACACAGAAGATGGGGGAGGAAACTTTCATAAAGCCCCTACTATGTGCACAGCTCTGTGAACAAGTCATCTCTCAGACTTTTACATACAGAGATGCAGAGAGGTTGGGGAACCTGCCCACATCACATAGAAAAAAAGAGATCACTGCCAAGGCCTTCTCCCAGGGACAGGGTCGCCCACCTCCCCGCTGCCCAATCCCCTGGATCTCTTTTCATTCCCTCAGTCAGAGCACAGGATTGACACTAATCCCATTCTCTAGCTTTCACCTTTCTTTTTCGTCCCAGATGCAAAAGTATGTTTCCAGCACATCTGACCACCTTCTCCCACACTAGAACAGTGAGACTCCCCTCCTCCAGCGTTAATTCTTAATTTCTTTACCTTCTAATTCACATGTGTGCTTGGATATAAAGCATCCCCCAGATAAGACAACCCTCCTCTTTCCCCAGTGAGAAAATCCCTACACCCTACAAGTTTTGGTCAATCTGCCCGAATAAACTTTATGACTCAGACGTGAAATGGCACACACTATGAGTTAGAAATAGTACTTTTCATTCCATGTCCACCTTCCATGAAGCAATTTAGCTCAGTCTTCCCAGGAAGTGTCTACATACCTGTCCTCAATTTTTGCATTGTCTAACCATTCTTCCAAGCACAGCACCTCCTTACCTTCCAAGTTTCCTATGACAACAGCACTTTTCAAAACCATATGTGACACTGCCACTGAAACACCTACTCTAGGCCATCAGAAGCCCTTCAGAGTGCATCAAGACAGTTGCCCTCAGAGGAAAAAACATATTCATGATCCACACGGTGTATTTGCGATGGTGTTACTTCTAAAGTGACCATCAATGGTCTTAATAAAATTTCAAAGGACAGAGGCAGCTCGCTCCTCAGCAAACCCATTTCCTCTTCTGCTGCAGAACGATCTTGGGCTACCAGTGTCTCACGTGACGAGGCAAGGCACAGAGCTGGGCCACATTTCCCAGCCTCCAAGGTAGGTGGGCTGAACTGTACTTAATGAAATAGTAATAGAAGTGACCCATTCCACTCCCAGGCCTGGCCTATCAAAATCTCCCATATGAAGTTCTCCATGATCTTTCTGCTTCCATCTGCTCAATGCTGGCAAGCACAGTGACCCTAGCAACTGCCTGTTAAATAAAGTGGAATCACTTTAGACAGGAGGAGACCAGTCACCAAATCACCAGGTTTCATATAAACATGGCCAGTTTGGGCTTTATACAAGTGGAAAATAGTGTTCCATCATGTTTGAGTCACGGTGCGTATTTGGGTTTATGTGTACAATGTTCCGTCATGTTGGAGTCACGGTGCGTATTTGGGTTTATGTGTATAATGTTCCGTCACGTTGGAGTCACGGTGCGTATTTGGGTTTATGTGTACAATGTTCCGTCACGTTGGAGTCACGGTGCATATTTGGGTTTACGTGTACAATGTTCCGTCACGTTGGAGTCACGGTGCGTATTTGGGTTTATATGTATAATGTTCCGTCACGTTGGAGTCACGGTGCGTATTTGGGTTTATGTGTACAATGTTCCATCATGCTGGAGTCATGGTGCATATTTGGGTTTATGTGTATAATGTTCCATCACTTTGGAGTCATGGTGCGTATTTGGGTTTATGTGTTACAGCAAGTGGCACTACCTTAACTATACAGTGTTCAGTATCTGGCCACTGTGAAGTTATAATCTCAGGAACAAGTACTAAATCTGTATTCGATTTCTTTCCCTCTCTTTTTAAAATTTAACCCCTTTTCATGAAGGAACCTCAATAAGCACTCATAATATGTGTTGATTGAGAGAATTTCAGGCTAATATGCCTTCCCCATCTGTTCTCAGCCAGTCACTCATGGCTCTCTAGCTTTTTTGTGTGAACTCTAATGATTTTGCAAGGAACCTACTAGATAGCAACTCTCTTTTTGCAGAAAAACTTTGAGGAAATTTTTCATTTCATGTTTAGGCACACAGTTTTCAAATTGGGACACTGTTTTTTCATAGAGAAAATTCTGTATTTCAGTGCCTTTTCATGACATATTCAGAAATTGCTCAGGTACCATTTTCAGCTTATGTGCCTGGTCCAGAAGGGATCAGGCCTTAACACAGGCTTGTGTATTCCTGTGTCTTGTTGTCATAGGCATTTAATGTTTCATACCTTTCCAGGGTTGTTCGTTAAAACTTCTGTCTTCCTTTTAAGGGAAGTAATCTCTCCTCTGTGAAGGAGTTATCTGTTTTTCTTCCACCATATAGAGTACATGAGAGACTAAACAGTCAACTCTTAGCTGATACAAATCAATAAATACCAATTCTACAAAGTTTCAGGCAAAAAGGATTTTGTGAAGAGTCAAGTAAAAGAAAAAATAAGGACTGTTGTGCCTAGGAGGGCTATCAAAACACTGGTGTTTATCAGCTATGTGCCAACATTTCCCTCTACAGAGAGATTTACCTCTGGCACGTACTATCATGAGTAGTGACTGACACTTAAGTCACTTCTCTGCCTGATGGGCTTGGCATTAGCACTACTGAGCCCCACTGCTGGCAGTCTGAAAGCTGGTTGTTCTCCCCTAATCTTGCATAAGAGGACATCTGTCACTTGCCCAGATACCTCACCTACAGAACCATCTTGAGCTACCAGCCTCTCATGTGGTGAAGCAATGCGAAGAAAGCGCTTTCCTGGCCCACGGCTCGCACAGGCATCAGGGACTGCTCCAGTCTCTGGGGTCACAGAGTGCTCTCCTGGTGTCATGTCCTAACTGAGAGGGAGGGGAGGGGACTTCCAGGCAGCCTTCCTCAACAATTCAGTCTACGCTGAC
Source organism: Callithrix jacchus (assembly GCF_049354715.1). Taxonomy (NCBI): domain Eukaryota; kingdom Metazoa; phylum Chordata; class Mammalia; order Primates; family Cebidae; genus Callithrix; species Callithrix jacchus. The sequence goes on from NC_133507.1 coordinate 145,774,103, forward strand.
CACTGCCAGCTTGACCTCCCAAACACGGTGTAGGTATCAACTCATTTTAGCAGCTGAGTATTGATCCAGTGCAGGACTTAGAGACAAGGTGGGTGTGGTAGAAGTGGTTGGCCCTGGTGAAGCAGTATTTTATCACTGTGGTACATGATGATAATAAAAAGCAAATCAACTGAGGTAATTTCATTATTGCTTTCAAATCCTCTGCAGACAATGCACTCCGATTGCCTCTCTCTCCCCCACACCATATGGCACTGTTCTAGGCTATCTCAAATTGTTATTAAGTATCATGGATATGCCCTTTCTACCTAAATAGATAAACCCCTCAAAGATGAGTCTATTTTGCAGAAACTTCTGTGCCCCTTTAAGCACCTATTACAGAGTAAGTGCTCAAAAACTAGCTCTTCAGCTGCATACCACCCAAATACAATAGCATGCCACCTTCAACTTCCTTCACGTCCTGTGTCGGGTGGATACGTTAAGAGTAAGTCTTGTAGAATCTCTTTTACTTCCTGGAACAAATTTTCCTCGAGAACACAGAAGTGAATACAAAAAAAGACACGGTACAGAAAAAGAGCATGAATCAGCCATGGGGCTCTAGGGTCCTAAGGGCCACCAAGTTATGGAGACCTCTAAGGGCTAATCAAGGGTGAGTGGAAGGTGATGGCAGTTCTGTCATCAAACTGTATCCAGACTTGGCATCTGGAGAGGTAACAGGTGACAGGAGTCAGAGACGTGAATTCTCAACCTGCCACAGCCCTGACATTGCCAAGTGACTTGAGTCACTGTATTTCCTATTTCCCTGCTTGTTAATTAGGCACAGTATGATCTTTCTCTACAAGGAGGGTAATATCCTCATCATCTCTGTTCTCTAGTCATGGAAATAAAGCACAGAGAGGGAAATATTTTGCCTAAGGCCACACACTACTAGGTGTGGAGCTGGGTTTTGAAACCAATTTTGTTTGACCTCTGAACTCATCCTTTGCCCAGTAATGCTCTGACCTTTAATCTGTAGGGCCTTGCATGTTTGCTCAGCCTAATGGCTTAGCCTCAGTCATGACAGAAGATAGTGTTTCAGGATCCAAAGTCTCCACCACAGAGAGACACAGACCTGGAGTCTATATCCCATCAGTGGGAATTGGAACAGGGTGTTCTACACACCTGCATCTCATTTTTCTCACATATAAACTAGGAATACTTTCTACCTTACAAGAGTTGTTAGGATTCAACAGGATTGTGCGTAAAATATGCCTAATAGTACTTGACACGCTGATTGTGTGTAATTTTTCATTTCCTTCTCCCCTTTGAGATACTCTTTGGGCTCCTCCATGCCAGGTATGGTGGAAAGAACCCAAAAGAAAAAGATACCACACTTGGAGGTTCCTAACAGGGCAGATAAAACACACGCAGAACCAGAACACAAGGAAGACAGTAGTACCCATGCATCATTTTGCCATTGCGTATGTAAAAAATGTACTTACCCGTCATAGAAATTTTAGGTGAAAAAGTAACATATGCATTGAAAAAACGATGTCTTCACACTTTCCACTATGCTAAATTAATTCAAATTAGTATGATCAGCGCTTTGGTATCCATGATTTGCCACCTTGCTGCACAAGAACAGGTTTATTATGAATACTGTGGCATCCTTAGCCAACCCTCCAAATTGTTATTTTAACTAACATGTCATTAAGAAATTAGCACAGGTCTGGTATAAGATAATAGAAGTCTTTTAGTAAATAAATTTCAAAGAGAAAAATCCACATCTTTAGAAAGAAAACTCTCCCTTCCAATTAAGTCATCACACAGAATCTGCCTGGCATCCCCCAATCTAACTGGTAGAGCAATAGTTCAGGTGTGGGCATACACTCAGACTGCTGTATGAAGTCCCAAGTGGATACTTACTAGTAAAATCCTTTAAACATCCTATCGATGGTAGCAGAAAACACATTTCCTATCTGGAAATGCTTGCTAAGGTTAATTCAACCCTCTTAGAACTCTTTTGCATATTGAGGGAATCAAATCAAAATTAAATGACCATCACCATGTGCTTTAAAAATATTCAGCACGTGTTTAAAACAGTTATTTCTTGATATCTGGACATCATTGGAGACAGTAGGATGACTTTTTCCACAGTTAGAAAAACAAGAATGAAAGGAGAAGCCTCTGGATGCTACCCTTGCAGAGACCTAAATATTAAACCAAATAGATTGTTTTTCCTATTGCATAGACTTTTTTTGTTTTGTTTTATTCTGAGACAGAACCTCCCTCTGTTACCCAAGCTGGAGTGCAGTGGCACAATTCCACTTACTGCAACTTCTAACTCCCAGGTTCAAGTGATTCTCATGCCTCCACCACCGAAGTAGCCGGGATTACAGGCATGTGCCACCATGCCTAGCTAATTTTTTTGTATTTTCAGTACAGATAGGGTTTCACTATGTTCAGGCTGCTTTTGAACTCCTGTCCTCAAGTGATCTGCCCACCTCAGGCTCCCAAAGCGCTGGGATTACAGGCGTGAGCCAGCACACCTGGCTCTGCATAGACATTTATTCGTTATTCACAACTAACCTAATGGAAAAAAGCAGCCAGCAAGACATTGCTACCTGCAATGTGTCCCTTGGAAGATCTCTTGGCAACACGGCTGTTTACATCTCACAAATGCAAGGGTGGAGTCAGAAGGAGGTTATTTCATGCAACAGCCTTCCTTTGCTTCATAGCCAAAACACAAGAGCCTGAAGCCTGCAGGAAGGAGGATGGTCAGGGGATCACTGGGGAGCACAGCCCACTGAGAGTGCTGCAGGAAAGGGGTCTGGAAACAAAGCATGCAAACACACAGAGCAAGTCACTCATTCATCAGGTCAAAGACGCAAGGAAAATACGAGACTCGGAGAAGTGCTCACCTGTACTCGTGGGACGAATATTACCCAACGGCACAAGCATGGCCACCCTGCATCCCGAAAGGCAGCTCCATTCCCGCCACTGTGCTCAGTGCCTAAGGTACACTCCTTGCTTCATCCTCACAGCACTTAAGGGTGGTTGGTTACCTTTAGGCCCAACTCACAGATGGGCTTGGAGATGTTTAGAAATTTGGCTTTGGCTCATGGCCTCCAATTTGTAGCCTCTAGATTCAAACCAAATCCACCACATTCTTAATGACTATACAGTGGAGGAAGAGGAGGAAACAACTATTTTAAAATGACAAATTTTGAAATAAAGTTAACTATAATCCTTAGAGAAAGAGCTAAATCCCAGAGTTCAATTAGGCCTCTTTGAAAAGTCATGGCATGCTTGCTCTGTGGTTCTGCTGAGTTTTATCCAGCTCAGCTTATATTCCCTTAGAGTCTGTGTAACTCTCTCTACCTTCTCAATCCAAAGGTCAGTACTAATTTTAGATTTCAGTCCCAGAAAAGAAAAAAAAAAAACAAGCGTCTAAGAAAGAAACTAGGGGGACAAAAAGGCATGAAACCATGATTCAAATGTACCGCAGAGATAGATACTAAGTTCTGTCTCGTGTGTTTTGGTTGTGATACTAGGGGTATTACGCGGCGAGGTGAGGAAGTAGTCTCGAAAGGAGGGTGTGCTTTGACAAGGTAGAAATATTGATGGGATGTAAATCTTTGAAAATCCATAGTATCAGCTCCCGGTTCACACATCTACAGACCCGGGTCCAGGCTGCGGTACTGTTACATACACGCTGTGAGACGCTTGCATGCATACAGACTGCGCGACCGTAGCATACAGGCTGTGGGACCCCCACACACTGTGTGACCATGGACCTTTATCTTTACCACACCCTTCCTTCACAACTATATGAGTGGGAATATTAGCCTCTAGCCGAGAGGCAGGCATGAGGCTCTAGGAGACCACACCGAGCCTCTGTCGTGGGAGAAAACAGAAGGCAGGGTAGCTGGGGAACGCCAGCGAGCGCGGTCATTTCAACACTCTTTCCTCCTGCCTAGGGATTGGCCACGTGACTCGGGCTTCGGCCAATCCTAGGACCTCACTCCTCTGCTGGTTGGTACAGGGAAGGGCATGTGACCATGTGACTTCACATCAGCCAATCATAGAACCTCACTCCTCTGCCCACAATCACATGCCCACAGCCATTGGTACAAGGAAAGGCAAGTGACTGAAACGGAGCCAGTGAGGATTCCTCCCAGGATTTTTTTTTCCAGCTGGAACTGGTGAAAAGCTCCTCTTTCCTCTGTGCTCAGGAGCTATCTGTAGTCATGGTCCCAGAGAGGACAACCACAATCAGCAGATAGAAGCAGAGATGAGAGGCCAGGAGGGAGAGAAGAAAGCTTTTAAGTCCTCAGTCTTTGGTTCCAGCCAACTTCAGGGCCAGAGTCACCTCTGCCATGCTTGAAAGTCAGCAGTGTCAGCCAAGAGCGCTCCCCTTGTTTCAGAGTTATTTTGCTTTGGGTTTCTGCTCTTGTAAGCAAAAGATAATGCAGTAGTTAACAGTTCCTATAATCTGAACAGTGACCAGTGACCAAATCCTCAGTAAGAAGAACTTCTTGGGTGGATTTCTTATTTAAAAACTGAAGAAATACATTTTAGTAGAGGAAGCAAACACTGCCTTTATTTACGTAGCACTTTCCCGAAAGAAAGCAACACCCATCTTCATTTCCAGTCACCTTATTCATTTCCGAGTGGGCTTAACTCTTTCCCCTACCCACAACCACTTTTAAGATTTGGCCCATAAAAACTTAGGATAAAAACAAGTGGGTATTTTTTTTATAGCTATATTTGCTGGCACTACATGGAGGGTAAAAGTTGGGGTGGGGATAAGAGATGGCACTGATGCTATTTTTGGTAGGCTAGCAAGAGAAATTACCCCGTTACCAGAGTTCTCACTAGGGGTTGGGGGAGGGGCATGGTTTACAAAAACAAAGTGCGTTTACCAAGATTTGCAGCCACTGCAGGAAATCCTTTCTGAATTGATAAGATTTTTTTTCTTTTATATTAAAAATCTCCTCCATATTATCTTTCTTCAAAGTAAATAAGAAAAATGGAAAGGCACAATGGATGTGAATTCCAATCCTCAAATGATCTTCTGAAGCAAAGGATAATGTCTGAGGTCAAACTGTAGCAAAAGCCTGGGTGTTCCTGATCTAATCTTGAACCAGGGTGTCTACCCAAACCTTTGGAGGAATCCTAGGACATGTTTGTCAAAACATAGTTGAATTCCATATGGAGGATTGCTTGGGCTTAGCGGCCATCCTCAAGCACAGAAAGAATCCCAGAAGAAATGCTGCCTTCCCAGGGCTGGGCTTACATCCAGACCCAGAAATCTAACAGCAGAATAAAGACTCACTGACTGTGGAAACAGACTTGGCCTGTTGGATGGAAGGTGGAAATAAAATCTAACTAATCTTTCAGTATTCTTAAATTGGGAACTTAGAGACAAGAGCTAACCTAAAGATGTAACTTACTGCATTTGACTCCATTCTGTACTTAAGGGTATTTTTTTAAAAACCCAACATTGGTTTTCAGATTAGGTATGCAATCTACTCATGAGGAAAGATGGTTTGAAAAGAGGAGATGGGCACCTTTATGTGTGGTGACAAAGAAGATTCAAGTACATGGGAACTAATTTATTTAAAATTTTTATAAATGCTCTAAGTGGGAATACAAACTAAATCTTCACGTTGGCCCATGATGATCTTTCTGAATACTAATGATGAATAATTTTATAGATTTAAAAAAGTGAGAGACAAGAAATTTAAGGTATATTTATGAAAAAGTTTTACCTAGACAACATTCATGAGAAAACCACATCCACAGGAAAGTGAGCCAAGAATTTATGGGTTTTTAAAATAAGACACTTTGAGATCATTTATTTCAACAGACCCATTATACAGACAAGGAAACTGAGTTCTAGATGGTCACCTACACACTCTATTGGTGGTGCAGCCCAGATCTTCTCCCAGCCTGCTCTTTCCACCAAATTTGAGGGAAGATATCAGCTAAAAAACTTCCATGGCCAAAAAAATAAAAGTGACCAAGAGGTCATATATCACCATCATCAAGGTTAACAGAAATAAACCAAAATGCACCCTCCTACCTTGTAAAACCACAAAATGCACAGGGCAGCCCAACCAACGGACCTCAAGGAAGACAGAACCATGCCAAAGGAAGGTTCAGATGAGGATAACTGAAGTGAATGCAGACACAGACACATTTCTGTATTAGACTTTCACTTTTCTCTAAGTAATGTTCTATCTCAAAAGATATGGTTAATCAAAATTTAAAATGTCTGAGGATATATATTAAATTTGCAAATACCAAAATGAGGGGTGGAGGTCTGGCAGGGAGAGCTCCCCTTAGAGTCTGAAATACAAACATTCTTCCATAAAGCATGTAGTAAACTTACAAAAAATATGAATATGGTTTAGTTTAGACATTTGTTAATTGCCTTTGGACCACACACCGCTGCTTTTGCAAATAAAATTAAAACACAGGCACGTCTTTTTGGAGCTTAGAGTCTACTGGGTAGAGCATGTTGTTATAACACAAAAACTGCCATCGTAGAGGCAGGCACGGGGTGGGTGGCATGTGTGTGTACACTGCACATGTGCCACAGAGGGCTGTGGCAGTGACTGCCAGCAAGGTCTTTTTGAATCTGAGTCTTGAAAAAGGAGAAATCAGTCAGACAATGAACACAAGAGAGAAAGGGAATTCCAGGCAGAGGTACAGAAGGAGCAAAGGCAGAAAAGCACTGGGCAGTACCAGTGGAGTTTACAGAAGTTCAGTTTTGCAAGAAAAGAATGTTTCAGACAGGGGACAAGGCAGGGAGATGGGAAGGGAGTAAAGAAAGCTTCAACTCTGTTGGGTCATTACAAATGGCCAGCAGCCTGGTGAGCCCATGGAGCACCATGGAAAGTTCCCTGGCTGAGTGCTGACAGGAACCGAGTTCTGGGCCAGGACTCTGTCCTAAGGCAGCTAAATGACCTTGGGAACACAATGTATGACTCTGGGCACCACATGTAAAACAAGGTTTTCCATATTCCAAGGGCGGGGGGCTCCTGGGATGGCCTGTGCCTCCATATTTACAGACGCCCCACTGCTGTTTGAGATGTAAAATCGACCTTGCCTTATCTCCATCCAAGGCGGGGAGCTGCAAGGAAGTGGGCGATAGTCAGGTCTATAGAAATGGTTTGTAAACAGTAGCAGCTGCTATCAGCACTAGAACTTTGTATTAACCACCCTACAGAAGTTCAAAAGCATCTTCCAGGCACAACACTGTATGGAGCTAGCGGAGAGCTCATCTATCAGTCTGAGATACCCAACTTGTGATATGACAAGGCCACTCCTTCAGAGTCAGGGGTTTAACACCAGATCCAGAGGGAGCCACTGAATTTTATCAGGAAGGACCCAAGCAGACTTGAATTTGGGGGAGCTGGAGATAAGTCACACCAGCAATAATGTGGAAGAGAGTTAGAAGGATGCAACACGAAGTACACGACACTGTGCAGTAAGCCACTAGGCATTCCCAGGGTGTCAATGGTCATCTTAGCCTAGGGTCTTTAGCTCTGAAGCTCATGGGAGCCAGAACGTTACTGTAAGTGAGGGCCACAGGTCTGGGGGAACCAGAAAGCAACCGACCTCAAGCTTAGATAGGCACTGGAAACCCAGTGGCAGCTGAGTGTTGCCACCTGCGAATGTAAGACTACTATTCTAGGTTCTCTCTTTTTTTTTTTTTTTTGAGACAGAGTTTCACTTTGTCACCCAGGGTGGATTACGGTGGCATGATCTCGGCTCACTGCAACCTCCACCTCCCAGATCCAAGTGATTCTCCTGCCTCATTCTCCCAAATAGCTGGGATTACAGGTGCCTGCAACCACCCCAGCTAATTTTTGTATTTTTAGTAGAGATGTGGTTTTACCATGTGGCCAGATTGGTCTTGTACTCCTGACCTCAAGTGATCTGCCTGCCTCAGCCTCCCACAGTGCTGGGATTATAGGTGTGAGCCACTGTGCCCAGCCTATTCCAGGTCTTCCAGCTTTTAAAATGAGCTATATATCCAAGTGGCATCTCCAGATGTCTAAATATTAACTCAAGTTTTATATACTTTGTTCAGGCCAATAACATCTCTGCCTACTGGTAGAAGTGGTACACTGGCTACCACGTTGCCACTTTGGGACTCTAAATCAAGGCAAGGCCAGTGTGACTAGAGCGGACCTTTATGGAATTTCACAGCGTGGAGAAGCAACAGGATCTGGTGACTGCCTGGATGTGGGCAGCATGGGAGCCCCACATCACTGTGAGGCTCCTGCCCCTATACCTCCATGAATGGTGGAGCCACTGCCAAAAAGAAACAGGGACAAATCTTGGCTAACAATGAAGCGAATATGGGGTGGGTGGTGAAAACTAAAATCAATTTTGGATTCATTGTGGGGTGTTTTCTGGCCTAAAGGACATGGATAAGTGCACCAGACTGCAGGTAACTGATTGGAAAACCAACTAACCTAACTTACATACCAATCTGGACTCACTTCTTAGTGGTGAGAATGGAAGCTGTGGGAACACCGTTCATTCAAATGCCCTACAAAGAGTAGAAGAGGGATGACAGCAAACCCTAGGTAATGCCAAGAGGTAGCAGAGATGCCAAGAAGAAGGAAAACCAGAAGGTGGCAACCAGGGATTAAAAAAAAAAAAAAAGAAAACATCAGAAAAGAATGGAAGAACCTCATCGAATGCCATGGAGAAGCCTAGTGAGTATCCATAAGATTGCTTGTTCAGGAAATCACGGGCCTTGAACTTTGGGTAGGGGGGCTCTGGCCAGCTGAACAGGAAGGGGAGACCAGTTTAAGAAGCCTGGGGAAACATGGTGGTTATTACAGGTGAGCTGGGGATGCAGGGACAAGGGAGGCTAGGGCATTCTTAAAATACTACTAAAAAGAAAAAGTTCATAGGGAGAGACTAAAGATAAAAGTATAAAAAGGGAGTGAAATTTGCAAGGAGAGAGCAGCATTGGGAGCTGGGATTCAGGACACAGCTGGAGACATTAGTCACTGCCCGAAGGAGGCTGTCTCTCTAAATTTCTCTAAGTTCTCAGTCTAACTTGATTTTTCTTTATAATTCTACCCTATTCATTTATCATACATTTTACAATATATTATGTTTTTGCTGTTAGTTGGTTTTCTCCCACAAGAATGATGGTTTCAAGAGAGCAAGGATTTGCTCTATTTACCATCTATGAGCACCCAGTTAAGTACTGAGACACAGTAGATGCTTAAGAAGATTTATTGGATGACTGAGTAAACACAGAAAAGTCTGTACAGGGAAGATGGGGGAGGATGCCAGGAGACCCTTATGACCTCTATTTTCTTGGTAGAATGGGCCACAAAGTCACCTGTCCAACCCGCAGGAGGAAAGGGACTGGGGATCTCTCGTGTTGAAGATTACAGTGGGAGTCCAGTTTGCAAAACAGAAGGAAGGAGTTTGCAGGACAGAGACACTAAGAGTTCTCAGAAGTGGAGCATCTCAGAGGGCAAGACTTGGAGGTACTTAGAGGACTTAGTAGCTGGAGTACATGGAGGACACTGGATTTGAGACGGTCAAGGAAGTGCTCATCTAGAGCATCCGGGGCATGATCACTTTAGGACCAGAGAAGGAGAAACGGCACATGAGCCAAAGTCCCCACGCCGTGGGAAAAGAGCTGGCTGGAAGAGGACAGCAAGGCGGAGATGTAGGCAGGGACGCGGCCAGGTCACCACCTCATTTCCAACTCTACCACCTCAATCTCTGGCTAGTATTTAATCATCCTTGTGTGGAAGTGAAAATTAATTTCTTTTGGAGACAGTACTTTTAAAATTAAACTAATATGAAGTTCATGGGGGGCAGAAATTTTCTGCATAGATTCACTTTTGCTTTTAGAATAACACATGATGATATTTCATGACCTTCGGTAACTGCCCTGCATGGCACAATATTTTCAAACTTTATTTTAACGAAGACTCAACACTTGGGCGTTAAAAGAAACCTTAGATTACTTAGGTTAGTACTTTCATTTGCATAATCAAATTTTTTTCTGTAGAGATACTGCAAATAGCAAGTAACTACTGACTTAGACCTTCGGATAGTGTTGAAAGTGCCTTCGATTTTTGAAGTGTGGTTTAGAATATACAAATTAGCAATGTTGACATTTCTTCTAGTTATCTGTGCTCAAGTTTTGATATAAAATCTTCAAAGTACACAATTATCACTCAAATTGTTCCAGAACAGTTCAGACAAGTAAATGGCTTCTTGGCTTGAAAGAGGAAGTCACACATTCGAACACCTTTTTATGTTGATGCTAAATATAAGAACGTCCCCTGCAAAGTAGTGAAAGCAAGACAGCAGCATTCGAGATTTCTCCAGACAGACACACACACACACACACACACACACACACACACACACACAGTGTTTCGTTCATTAAAACACTAAAACCTTCAATCGCATCTTCCATAATACCTGAAGGTGGAGTGCTGTCTTATGTAATAGAAGCCTTCCTTCCCCGCTCAGTTTGTGGGCACATTAAATGCCTAATTCCGCCCAGAATTTCTGAGTACCGTACTTTCACTCTACCTGCAGTCACTCATCCGCCTCGCAACTCCCATCTCTACAGATGATGCAAACAGCAAAGACCTGCTCGCTCGGGTTAAATCGGCTGCCAGAGGCCAAGTTAAAGGCTTTCCCCACACCGCGTGTCACCTGCCCTTGCACAGGCAGAGGTAACAGTAAGAGTGCGCCTGTCTCTCCCCATCCGGCGAGGCGCAGCCCAAGTCCGGGGTAGGGAACGCCGGCGAGCAGCTGGAAACCTCAGGTTCAGGGTCAGGGCCGGCTCGGAGAGGCGGGCAGGAGCCACCCTGGCCCTGGGGCTCCCCGCTGTGGGCACCTCCAGACGCCTCCCCGGGGCGGCCCCACCTTGCCCTGCCCGGGTCTCGCCTGGGGCTTCCCGCGGGCGGGACCGCGATGCCCAGCGCGCACCCAGCCCGGCCGTGGCGGCCCGCGGGATACTGAGAAAGTTCCCTCCGCCCGGACGTCGGCGCCCGGAGTCCCGCCCGCCCCGCAGCTTCCCCGCCAGGCGCAAGGTCGCGGCACGGGGCCGGCGGCGCGGGGAGCCCCGGGGAGCCCCGGGGAGTGTCCCCCGCCGAGGGCAGCGCCGGCCGCGCCCGGGACTCACGGCGCAGCCCGTACTCACCGCGCTCGCTCGATCCCTAGGGGGCGGCCGCGGAGGGCGGCGCTGCCAGAGCCGGAGCGGGAGCTTGGTCTCGGCGGCGCGAGGAGTCGGAGGACGGAGAGGGGTGGCGGCGGCGGAGAGGGTCACGGCAGGAAAGAGGCGGCGGTGGCGCCTGCAGACGCCGCGCAGCCGGGACAGCCCTACAGCGCGAGCTGGCTGCCGCCGCGGCAGGGGCTTTATCGGCGGCGCCGCGCGGCCCCCGCCCCTTCCTGCCGCCCCCGCCCCCGGCCCGCCTCGCCCCGCCTTCCCACCGCCTCCTTTGTGTGGCCGCGGGCCCCAGCGTCCCCGCGCCCGGCCTACGGGACGCCCCCTCTCCACTGGCGACCTCTCGGATGCTGCCCCCCCCAGGGGTCCTCGTCCTGGGGCTGCGCCCGGAACGCGCCGGGGAGACGCGCAGACCCTGAGGCGCGGCGCCAGCCTGGGCCCAGCCGCACGTGGGTCTCCCGGATGGGGGTGTGTGAGGTGGCGGGTGGCGGGGGGTAGGGGGTGGGTGGTGATACCAAGGCTCCCTCCGCGTCCCGGAGACGCAGGGCAGGTCGTCTTGGCTGCCCCCTGGAAGAGGCAGAGGGCGCCCTGAGACAGCGCTTACCCCTCCGGGTGATAGGGAGAACGGTGCCAGGACGCGGCCGGGAAGGGGCAGATCACCCCTCGAGGCGTTTCGCAGGGTGTCCTAGAGCTGACTTCTCCCCTGCCTAGGGGACAGAGGAGCGGCGCCAGGTCGCCTTATGCAAATACAGACGAGGGGATCCAGAAGACTGGATTCCTGGCTATGGTGACAGCATGAGGTACCCGCAGCGTCCTGGGAACCCAGCCCTTCTGCGCCGGTAACCACAGCTGCTGGGACCCGGTGCGCGACCGACAGGCGCAGACCTTAGGGGCCTGCAACAAATGACCGTCCGGCTCCAGCCTCTGTTACCTGGATCTCTCTTAGTTGGTCCTCCTTTACATCTAGTTAGGTTTATGGGGACCCAAGGACCCAACTTTAATGACATGATTTATGTTGCCATTAGTGTAGAATCCTCACTAGCAGGCAGACGGTCCCAAAAGCGAGGAAGAAATGTAAATCTCCCTAAACACAGCCCTGAATTAAGGATGCAGCTACAGATGAGAGCCACTTGGAAGATGAGCCTGCAGTCACCCCTTGGCATGCAGGTGGCTGTACTAGGGTGTCCACGTGTGTTGGGGGAGGGGTTCCTCTTAAAAGTGTAAAATCTGGCTCAGCCTAACGGTTTTCTCGGTCCCTCGCGGAGGAAAACAGGCTATAGGGGTCTTGGTCCTAAAATAAGGAGCAAACAGTCTCCAAAATGAGCATCTGTTTAATTATTTTATAGTCATACCAAATATTTATATTCAGTTACAGCGTAGGATATACATCCTTTCTTGTTCTCTGTGCCTGAAATGCTTTTTGTCCCAGGACCTTCTATGTCTGTATGCATCCTTACACTTTAGGTCACAACTCAAATGTCCTCTCCTCTAGGAAGCCTTCCCTAACCACTTGAGATAAAGTTGCTTCATCCTCTCTAATCTATGACTTTCTTCATTGCCCTCATTATAAATTGATTTTTTTTTTACCTTGTTTCTTGCTAGTTTTCTCCTACTCTCCCTCACTGGAATACACTGCCAGAGACCAGGGAAGAGAAACCAATTTCAATACTGTTTCCAACTTACTGTATCCCTAGTGCCTAGAGCCATACTACACATATAGCAGTTACTCAATAACTCTTTGTTGACAGTGGATGAACTACTGGCCAAGTGACTTTCAGACATGCTAAGAACTGTTCCAGTGACAGTACTGAGCTTGGTCCAGTCAGAGAGGGTGGGCTGGAGCTGGGAAAATTTCAAAGAAGGGGGAAAGCTCAAAGGTGTGAATGAGCTCGCTCAGTGTGTTTGAAAAGCTGGGAGCATCCTCTTCCAGATGGAAGGGAGTCATTCAAGAAACGACTGGAGAAGTTACTGGGAAATGTGAGCGAAGCCAGATTATTATGAAAGTGTGACAGAATCCCTGTATCTACTTCTTTCTCAATTATGTTTCTAAATTGAAATTGGTAGTAGAGGTAATTGTAGGCTCGTGTGCAGTTGTAAGAAATGATCAGAGAGGTCTCTTTTACACTTTGCCAAGTCTTCCTCAATGGTAACACGTTACAAAACCATTGTACAATATCACAATCAGGGTATTAACATTGATACATTGATTTCTTACACACTTTGGTTAATTAGTATAACTTTGAATTTTTAGTAAAGTTACTGAAAGTTAAACCAGTGAGAGAAATGCACAAAATACTGTTTAAAAGGGTTTCAGTCTCTTGTTTTGATGGAGCCAATGTTTCTCAGGAAAAAAAAAAACTTTTTTATTTTCCCAATTAGAGTATAAATAGGGTCCGGATTCTTCATTGATAAAAGACATTAGAAGTCCTTAGGACTTACTTCTTTGGGTTACATTTTAATGACTGACATTCACTTTCCTATTCTCTCCTGTACTGTGGAAGGAACATTTTGAGCAATACTGTACATGACTTGTCAATTCTGAAATCAGACAGGATACAGTGCTAACTAATATACTAAACTCAACCTAGCCACTGATGTTCCTTTCTCTCTGGCTGGACATGCGATGAGGCTGATGATGAGATCTCCCAAAGGAAAGTGATTCAAGACAAAGACCCATTCTGCCAGTGGGATATGCCGGGAATACCAACTATACTTGTTACTGAGTGTGCCTGGCTGGTGTGGGCCACCCTTCCTGATGCCGGTGAGAGGAGACAGAAGTAACAAAGCAAGCTACGCTTACCATGACAATCAAATGACCAGGCTCTTTGACACCCACCATGAGGGGCTGCTCCAAAGATGTGTTCCTAACTCAGTTGGTACCCACAAGCAGCAGGTTCCTCCTCCAGTATTCTCCAGTATTTGACCCTTTTTGAGATGCATTTCTCATAGATGTGTACTTCCAATCAACATTTCCTTCCTGCTTCAACCTCAGTTTTGTTTGAGAAATCCAAATCATTTAGTACTTCTACCTGGCTGTCTCTCTGCAACCTCACATTCACAGCAGAATTTCATTATGTTCTGCAATTGTGTGGCTTGCCTTAATCCTCAAATAGAGCTTCAAATTGTTTATTCCTTTGACCTGGACTTTAGCCAGCTCCAGCCAGGCTCTGAGTTTGGCTTTGTGTCATAAGCCACAGTTGGGAGAAATGCAAGAAATGGCCAAACAGAATAAAACAAATGATCTATTTAGTCTTGTTTCCTCTCTTGGAAGAAGTCCAGTGTTGAGTGCCTTGGAATAAATGAAAAAACCCCCCCACCCCATCTCCCATGCACCCAAACAGTATGACCTTGTGTTTAAGTAAAAACTGTCCTTAGCTCCCAGTGAGATGATGGTGTTTTGTCTGGAAGCCTGACGGATGTTATGATAATAAGATAATGGATACTCACTTCTCTCCTATCTAACCCCTATTTAAAAGACATTACACCACAACAGTGCTTGTTACACAATACTCTAGTTGCAAATGTTGTTATGGAAGATTGTTTCAACCAGGGGAAAAAAGACTGGTAATAACAGTTCACTTATACAATTAGTTTCTGAAACTGTTGCATTGCTTTGGGATTTTTAGCTTAGAAAAGACATTTTTCTTTTTATTTCCTTTTAAAGTTGGCTTTCAAATAAATTCAATTTCCTCTTTCTGTAACTTCTGAAACAGATTAAACCAGATTATCAATTTGCACTTTGCTGTTGTCGTCACTAGTTTTCACCAAGAGCTTCAGAGAAAAGACATTACTAAGTGCTGGGCTGGGTATTATTTTCTACTTATATGTGATCAAATAGGATGGAACAGGCATGTTTTGAGAATCATTGTAATACTGACCCCTTCAAACAACAACCCAGCTCCTCTCCTTTCTTATACCACCAAACAATAGATGCTGCCTCCCTATTTCCCTGGGTCTCTTCAGTCTATCTTCTCACCCTGTCATCAGGCTCCCCTCCGTTTCTCCCTCACTTCCTCAGACCCTCCTCTCTCAAATATTACCAATAGCTTCCAATGGCAACCCTGGTAGTTTTTCAACATTCTTTATCACCTTTGAGTCCTTGGCAAGATTTCACCCTCATGTGTGTACCCAGGTTTTGGAAATGCCTCTATTTTCTCCTTTCCAATTCCTTAGCTTGCCTTTATCCTTTTTCATCAAATCTTCCAACAGGTGGGCACCATGCAGTTGACTGTCCTCAGCTACCTCCTCTTTTCTCCACACTCTCTCCCAATGCAATGAACATTGATTTATTTGTGGCCACCAACACCTGTTTCCCTCCCCGCCTTTTGATAGCAGAAACTCCCTTCCTATTTTATATACCATTTTGTTGGGAAGGAAATTAAGGTATCCTTACTTTCACTAGCCAAGGGATGGGCGTATGACCAAGCTCACTGGATTCCCTCCCAGTTCTTTGAATCTGGAAAAGAATGAAAAAGTAGTTGCAGCTGACTCATCTCAGCTTGATGAATGATGAATTTGTGAGTTCTTCCTATGTGGACCTCAGAGCTGCCCTAGAACCTGTCCTGTCTGAGCAGAGGTCCACAGTGAACTGTTTCTGTGAGACTTTTCTACTTGTTAGCCAGATTCGGTTTCTGTTGCTAGCAACCTGGGATGCCTAACTGACATACCTAAATGTATGTATCTTTGCTTAGTTCTGGATGAATTCTAAGCCTGTATCTACAGATGGCCTTGGCCACCATCCCAAGGTACCACTCATCTATCTCCGAGTGCCTGGCAGACACCTCCACTTAATATCCCACCATCACCTCCCACCTAACAAGTCAAATCCGCTTATTATTTCATCAACGAACCAGTTCTTCCTCCTGTGTTCCATGTGTTTTGCAGACATGACTTCCATCTCAGTCACCAAAGCACTAAGATGGGAATACATTCTGACTTTTTTTGAGACAGAGTCTCACTCTTGTCACCCAGGCTGCAGTGCAGTAGTGAAATCTCGGCTCTCTGCAACCTCTGCCTCCTGGGTTCAAGCAATTCTCCTGCCTTAGCCTCTCAAGTAGCTGGGATTACAGGCACACGCCACCACACCTGGCTAATTTTTGTATTTTTAGTAGAGAGGGGGTTTCACCATGTTGGCCAGACAGTTCTCGAACTCCTGGCCTCAGGCAATCTGCCCACCTCGGCCTCTCAAAGTGTTGGGATTACAGGTTTGAGCCATGGCTCCTGGCCCCTTTTCTTTCCATTATTCATCCTATATCCAGCTATTCCTTAGGTGCTATTAGTTTTTTTTCCCCCCATCCCTCTGAGTCACACCTTTTTCTTTTTTTCAAATCAGTTCAAACTCTTACCCATTCAATAGCATCCCAACTATTCTCAACTTCCAGATTCTATCTGTAACTGCCAGCTTAGTCTTTCTAAAGTGCAGTTTCAGTCATGCCACTCCCCGGCTTAAAATAATCCCACCGTTTATCACTAAGTTTCCGATTCCTTGGTTTAGTCAGTCTTCTTAGAGGTTATGAGCACAGGCTCTGAAGTTAGACTGCCTGTGTTCAAATCCCAGTCTCATCCTATGTAATTGTTTTCAAGTAATTTAACTGTGAACCTCAGTGTCCACTTTGTAAAATGGAGGATAATAACGGAATAACCCACTCATAGGTCTATGTGAGCATTGTGTAGTTAATTTATGAAAAGAACTGAGTATTTGACTCATAGTAAGTGCTTAAAAATTTGCTACAATGGGGCCGGATGCAGTGGCTCACACCTGTAATCCCAGCACTTTGGGAGGCCGAGGCAGGTGAATCACGAGGTCAAGAGATCGAGATCATCCTGGTCAACATGGTGAAACCCCGTCTCTACTAAAAATACAAAAAATTAGCTGGGCATGGTGGCGCATGCCTGTAATCCCAGCTACTCAGGAGGCTGAAGCAGGAGAATTGCCTGAACCCAGGAGGCGGAGGTTGCGGTGAGCCGAGATCGAGCCATTGCACTCCAGCCTGGGTAACGAGCGAAACTCCGTCTCAAAAAAAAAAAAAAAAAATTGCTACAATGAAAGCTCTCTACAATTTAACCCAACCCACGTTTCTTGCATTATCTTCTCGTTTTCTCTATGTTCTTAAAGGCTTTCCCAAGAATTGCTTGCCTATATCAAGATTGTATTTTTCTGTTATCATGCCATTGTTTAAGCCATTCCCTCTGACCTGAATACCCTTTCCTTCCTCCACCTGTATCCATTATCTATTGTTGCATTACAAACTATCCCATTTTTTTTTTCAGACGGAGTTTCACTCTTGCTGTCCAAGCTGGAGTGCAATGGCACGATCTCAGCTCACTGCAACCTCTGCCTCCCAGGTTCAAGCGATTCTCCTGCCTCAGCCTCTCAAGTAGCAGGGATTACAGGTGCCTGCCACCATGCCAGGCTAATTTTTGTATTTTTAGCATAGATGGGATTTCACTATGTTAGCCAGGCTGGTCTCAAACTTCTGACTTTAGGTAATCTACGCACCTCAGCCTCCCAAAGTGCTGGGATTACAGGCGTGAACCAGCACACCCAGCCCTAACTATACCAAATTTTAATGGCTTAAAATAACAACCACTCAATTTGTTTGTGATTGTATGAGTTGGCTGGGCATGGTTCAGCTGGGATGGTTCGTTTCGGCTCTACCTCCTGTTGTCTGACCTGACTTGTGCAGCTGCAGGACTCACGATGGCCTCAGTCCTGCATGTGGACTCTCAGAGAGAAGGACCGGAACCCTCAGTCTTCTGTCTCTAGCTTTTCATCTTCATGGGCCTTTTTCCCCTTGTTGTATTTCAAGCTCTAAGGCTCTCCTACATGGTTTTTTCAGCAGTAGCCAGGCTTTATAGGATGGCTCAGGACTTTAGGATGGGGAAAACAAGCCTCAGGTTCTATTGAGAACTAGCCCGGGATTTGCACAATATCACTTCTGCTGTCACAATTCAGAACATGTCACAGGGCTATCTCAGATTCAAGAAGTAGACTATGCTACCTCTTGATGAGAGCTGTATTAGACAGCCCAGGCTGTCATAACTAGATACCACAAACTGGGTAACTTAAACAATAGATGTTTATTTTCTCACAGTAAGTGGGAGATCAAGGTACCAGCAGAGTTGGTTTCTGGTGAGGCCTCTCTTCCTGGTTTGCAGGTGGCCACCTTCTCACTGTGGCCTCAGTTCTTTTTTTCATGTGTATATATATATATGCATAGAGCGAGATCTCTGATGTCTCTTTCTTTTCTTTTCTTTTTTCTTTTTTTTTTTTTTTGAGATGGAGTCTCACTCTGTCACCCAGGCTGGAGTGCAGTGGCACGATCTTGGCTCACTGCAACCTCCACCTCCTGGGCTCGAGTGATTCTCCTGTGTCAGCCTCCTGAGTAGCTGGGACTGCAGGCACATGCCACCACACCTGGCTAACTTTTATATTTTTAGTAGAGACAGGGTTTGACCACGTTGGCCAGGCTGGTTTTGAACTCCTGGCCTCAGGCGATCTGCCTGCCTCGGCCTCCCAAAGTGCTATAATTACAGGCATGAACCACTGTGCTCGGCCTCTGCTGTCTCTTTCCCTTCTTACAAGGACTCCAGTCTTACTGGATTAGGGCACCACTCTTATGACCTCATTTAAGCTTCATTACTTCCTTAAAGACTCTATCTTCAAATATAGTCACATTAGGGGATTGGGATGTTAAAATATGAATTTGGGGGAGAAATAATTTAGTCCATAAAAAGAGGAGAGGCAAAATCACATTTCAAAAAGGCATGCATGAGAGGAGGAATTACTTTGGCCATTTTTGGACATAATCTGCCATCCTTCTTGACCACTTAAATCAATTTTCATCCTTGACAATTTTCCTCTCTCAGCCTAGCCAATTTCTCCTTACTCCATGCTCTTGTGGCTTTGAGTGTGAGCTCCATATTTCCCACGACCACATCCTGCCTTGGATGTAAGTATTTGGTTTTAGGTTCCAACCTCAGGGCAATGGGCCATGTCTTGTGTTTTTTTATGTTTTCACGCAGTGCCTTGCACAGAGAAGTCTATAATAAATAATTGTAGAATGAACAAAAAGTGCAATTAATTTTAATATTCTAAAATGGGACAGCCACAGAAAGAGACACTTAGCTTTGGTACCTGGGCAGTTTGCAAGCTTCTGCTCCTCCTTATGTGTCCCATGTTTCCCACCTCTTCCAACTCTTAGAGCATTGTATGAGGGGAAGTACTCAGAAAACAGAACACTGGGAGCCAGAAAACCCGGGTTCTTGTCCAGTTTCTACCCTCTCTTAATTGTGATCTTGGGGAAATTATTTGAATTCTCTGGGGCTGAGTTTCCTTGTGTCTAAAAAGAAAGAAAAAAAGAGAGAGAGAGAAAGAAAAAGAAAGAAGGAAGGAAG
This sequence comes from Callithrix jacchus, assembly GCF_049354715.1. Lineage (NCBI taxonomy): Eukaryota > Metazoa > Chordata > Mammalia > Primates > Cebidae > Callithrix > Callithrix jacchus. The sequence goes on from NC_133507.1 coordinate 145,793,712, forward strand.
GGAGGAAGAATTGGGAGGGAAGGAAGGAAGGAGGAAAAGAAAAGAAAGAGTAATTGAATACTATAGGGTTATTGAGAGAACATAAGATAGATGAAGCACTTTGTAAAGTCTAAAAAGCTGTACAGATTATTACGATTAATTATTACTATTATTAATTCCGAAGCAGACATTGGATCTTCTTTGGTCCACCTTAGTTCCTTGCTGGCTCTGCCTTATGCAACCTGCTGTGGTCTCAATGTTTGTGCCCCCTCAACATTCCTATGTTGAAACTTAATCACCAATGGGTGGCACTGGGGGTGATTAAGTCATGAGAACAGGGTCTTCATGACTGGGATTAGGGCCCTTGTAAAAGAGACCCAGGAGAGATCCTTACCTCTTCTGCCATGTGAAGACACAGCAAGAAGGCTGCTCTCTCTGAAGCAGGAAACAAGCCCTCACCAGACACCAGATCTGCTGGTGCCTTGATCTTGATCTTCCCAGCTTCCAGAACCGTGAGAAATAGATTCGTGTAATTTATAAGCCACTCAGTCGAAGGTATTTTGTTATAGCAGCCCAATGCAAACTAAGACACTAACCCTTCTAGTGCACTTCCTACAGTGCCTGGCACATTGTGGAAATGAAAAGATAGTCTTTTTTATTGTATTCCCAGACTCTAATGATAGGTGTTAGTGGAATGAAAGTGAAGACAAGTGTCCTGAGATTTCCAGTTCTAAGCAGAAGGAAAAGATTTATTCTCTTTGGTTTCTAACTTCATACTAGGATAGAAAAGCTTGGATTGGGCACAGTGGCTCCTGCCTATAATCCCAGCACTTTGGGAGGCTGAGGCCGGTGGATTGCTTGAGCCCAGGAGTTCTCCACCAGCCTGGGCAATATGGAGAAACTGCATCTCTACGAAAAATACAAAAATGAGCCAGGCATGGTGATGCACACATGATTCCCAGCTACTCAGGAGGCTAAGCCAGGAGGATCCGTTGAGCCTGGGAGGTAGAAGTTGCAGTAGCCAAGATCAGACCACTGTACTCCAGCCTGGGTGACAGAGAAAGACTGTCTCAAAAACAGAGAAAAGCTTCCTGAGAAATATATTGATCTGTTTCCAAATGCTTAGGCAGACCCCTGAGTCATCAAAACTCACTCAGATTAGAGAGTGAAAACAACTAGTCTTTCAACTCCCATGACAGCTTCTAAGTTAAAAAAAAAATCATCATTATAATAATTAATCTAAAAAAAAGTCACAGGCTGCCTAACCATCTCAGTGGCTGGCTAGAGGCAGGAGCTGATTTGTGCCTCATCTTGTATACTGTAGAGAGGGGGATTCTCACTGTTCCTGGCCACCAGCCGTTCCATTGTGATGAAGGATCTCGTGTCCCACCTTCCTCATCTGCTTCCACCTGCCGCCTCTATTTGCATGCCATTCTGGACTTAATGAGGATAATGATGCCCCTGTCTTTATGAGACCCTGAGGAAAAACTTGTTCTTACTAAAGAATAGAGGTTTCTTTTTAACTTATATCAGACACAGGGATCCATTGTCACTTTTTAAGCAATAATTCCATAAAGGGCCACCAGGAGGACCCTCTTCAGCCTCTCCAGTCTACATTTTGTAGACATCTACCCTAAAGGGTTGAGGAACAAGCAGCTAAACAGCAAGGAGGTATGCAAGTGTGAGCTGTTAGTTAACTGTATCTGTTAACAGTGTTGGCACCTATGTCATCTCAGCAGTAAACACCTCTTCCAAAACTTCTTGAGTAACGAAGGCACCTTACAGATCACTCAGCATAGTATTTCTTAGAGAGTAGTCCAGGGGTAGCCTGCAAGGTCATCTTCATGCTAGATATACATTTTATTTTAGTTTATTGACACTGCTTTGACCTGCAGTGATTCTCCTGCCCCAGCATCCCAAGTAGGGGGACCACACCACCATGCCTGGCTAATTTTTTATTTTTAGTAGAGACGAGGGCTCATTATGCTGTCCAGGTTGGTCTCGAACTCCTGGGATCGTGATCCTCCTGCTTGAGTCTCTCAAAGTATTGAGATTACAGGTGTGAGCCACCATGCCCAGCCCAACAACTTTTAATAAGATTCCCAGTGAAGTCATACGAACATGAAAGTTTAAAAAACTGATTTAATTTGCTTACCTAATCAAGGCAGCTGGGGTCCAAGAACCCAAACGACTCACCCAAGGTGGCATAGGTAAATGAGGAGCCCGTGGAATACTGAGTAAGAGAGCCTGTGCTTAGAATCATAAAGGCCCGTGCTTGAGTCCAGGCTCTCCTTTCTGCCAGCCTGAAATCTTGGTAATTCCCTGAATACCTCTAAGGTCCAAATTACTTTCTGTTAAAAGAGTGGCAATGCTACTTCATAGGCTCATTGAGAAGTTAAATTGAAAAGTAGGCAGAAAGCCCCCTAGAAAGCTCTCAATAATCAACTGTTAGGATCATTATTCTAACCTAGACATCTATATCCTTTGCTGCTTCATAAGCATCCATGTTGCATAGAAGAAATGGGAAATAGTGCCTTTAGATATATTTGGTCTGTTTGAGACCAGTATTATATCTAATTCAGATTTTACAGTTTGTAAGAACGAGGACAAGGAAGAGGGGCTTGCGGAGGAAAGTGAACGGAAAGTGGTACAGCTGTGAGATGGCAGATATTTGCTTGTCTGACTCTTTCTGGCTCGGCTTGTCCATGGTTGACCTGCAGGACCAACCGACCACTGGAGGAATGTCCAGGTGGGTTGGGCTTTTGCCCACACTTTCCCCCCAGCTTTCTGGGGCTTCTCCCCACACTCTTTCCTCTTACCTCTGCAGGCTTCCCTTCCTTTGTCCCCCCAGTGTTCTGATGCAGGCTTCTCATAGCCTTCCAAAGTGGGGCTCTACCTGTTCCTGCCTCCTGGGAAACCCCACAAATTCTGGGTCTTTCTTCTACACATCAAGAATCACCTGTGCTGGGCACAGTGCCTCACACTTGTAATCCCAGCACTTTGGGAGGCCAAGGCAGGAGGATAGTTTGAGCCTAGGCATTTGAGACCGGCTTGATCAATATAGTGAGACTCCGATCTTTTAAAAAAAATCAAAAAATTAGCCAAGTGTGCTGGCACTCACCTGTGGTCCCAGCAACACAGGTGGAGGCTGAGGTAGGAGGATCACTTGCACCAAGAAGGTGAAGGCTCCAGTGAGCTGTGTTTGTACCACTACACTTCAGTCTGTGCAACAGAGTGAGACCCTGTCTCAAAAAAAAAAAAAAAGAAGAGTCACCTGCCCTGTGCCTCAGTTTACAGGACTGACCAGCTAATTAATTTTAACATGGGCTTTACTTCCTTTTGAATAATATTTGCATATTTTTGTGATGGAGTATATTCTTCCTTTCATTCTTAGGTGACATGTAATAATTGTACTTATGTATGGGGTGGAATGTGATATTTTGATACGTGTATTAATATGTAATGATTGAATCAGGGTAATTAGCACATCCATCATCTCAAAAAGTGATCATTTTTCTGTGTGTTTGGAATGTTCGAAATCCTCTCTTGTAGCTTATTGAAAATATGCAATAAATTATCATTAACTGTTTTCATCCTACGGCACTATAGAGCACTAGAACTCATTCCTCCCATCTGGCTGTAATTTTGTATCCATTAACCAACCTCTCACTAACACCCCTCTCCTCCCCATCCCTGCCTCTAGAAACCACTCTTCTACTCTCTCCTTCTGTGAGCTCAACATTTCAGCTTCCATAGATGAAAGAGAATATGCATGTACACATCTCTCTGTGCCTGGCTTATTTCGCATAACGTAGTTGTCCTCCAGGCTCATCCTTGTTGGGACTAATGACAGGCTTTCATTCTTTTTTATGGCTGAGTTGTATTCCATCGTGTATATGTACCACATTTTCTTTATCCATTCATCTGTTCATGGACATTTAGGATGATTCTATCTCAGCTCTTGTGACTAGTGCCACAATACATTAAAACATGCAGCTATCTCTTCCATATACTGATTTTCTTCCCTTTAAATAAATGCCCAGCAGTGGGATTGCTGGATTACATGGTCATTCTATTTTTGTTTTTGGTTTTTTTTTTGAGAAACCTCCATACTATTTTGCATAATAGTTGTATTAATTTGCATTCCCACCACCAGTGTATTAGAGTTCTCTTTTCTCCACCTTGTTGCCAGCACTGGTTATTTTTTGTGTCATTTTGATGAAAGCCATTCTAACTAGGGTGAGATGATATCTCACTGTGATTTTGATTTGCATTTCCCTGATGGTTAGTGATGTTGAGCATTTTTCATATGTTTTTTGGCCATTTGTATGTCTTTTTTTGTGTGTTTTGAGAAACGTCCATTCTGATCCTTTGCCCATTTTCTTTTTTTAATTGTTCTTCAAGTTCTGGGGTACCTGTGCAGAACATGCCTGTTTGTTACATAGTTATACACGTACCATGGTGGTTTGCTGCATTCATCACCCTGTCATCTACATTAAGCATTTCTCCTAATGCTCTCCGTCTCCTAGACCCCTACCCTGCAACAGGCACCGGTGTGTGATGTTCCCCTCCCTGTGTCCATGTGTTCTCATTGTTCAACTCCCACTTATGGGTGAGCACATGTGGTGTTTGGTTTTCTGTTCTTGTGTTAGTTTGCTGAGAATGATGATTTCTAGCTTCATCCATGTCCCTGCAAAAGACATTAACTCATCCTTTAGTGGCTGTATAGTATTCCATGGTGTATATGTGCCACATTGTCTTTATCCAGTCTATCATTGATGCCTTTGCCCATTTTCAAATTGAATTAGGTATTTTGCTGTTATTTGAGTTTTGTATATTCTGGATATTAGTTTCTTGTCAGATGTATAGTTTGCAAATGTTTTCTACCATTCTACAGGTTGTCTCCTCACTTTGATGATGGTTTCGTTTGCTATGCAGAAGCATTTTAGTTTGATATAGTCCTATTTGTCTATTTTTATTTTTGTTGCCTGTGGCTTCAAAGTCTTAGCCATAAAATCTTTTTGTGTAGACCAATGTCCTGAAGCATTTTGTTCTATGTTTTCTACTAGTAGTTTAAAAGTTTTGGGTCTTACATTTCGGTCCTTAATCTAGTTTGAGTTGATCTTCATACATATATGGCAAGTGATAGGGGTCTAATTTCATTCTTCTGCATATGGATATCCAGTTTTCCCAGCATCATTTGTTGAAGAGACCATCTTTCCCCAAAGCATGTTCTTGGAGACTTTGTGAAAAAAAATCAGCTAGTTGTAAATACATGGATTTATTTCTGGGTTCTCTATTCTGTTCTATTGGTTTATGCATCTGTTTTTAACACCAATACCATGCTGTTTTGGTTAATAGTGTAACTAACTTTCTAGTATAATTTAAAGTCAGACAGTGTGATGTCTTCAGTGTTGTTCTTTTTGCTCAGAATTGTTTTGGCTATTTGTGGTCTTTTGTGGTTCCATGCAAGTTTCAGGATTGTTTTTTCTCTCTGTAAAGAATGTCGTTAGTATTAAGATAGGAATTGCATTGAATCTGTAGATTGCTGTGGGTAGTATGGTGATTTGAACAATATTAGTTCTTCTAATCCATGATCATGAGATGTCTTTCCATTTTTTTCTACTTTATTCAATTTCCTTCATCAGTGTTTTTTTGTTTGTTTGTTTTCATTGTAGAGATCTTTCGCCTCCTTGGTTAAAATATTTACATCTCAATGACAACTTTTCTTATCTCAGACCCCTAAGGAGTGAGTAATGTATCATTCCATGGTACAGATGTGTTTAGATGGAGTAATAATGGGAACCTTTTAGCCCTCCTCAAATCGCGCGACTATGAGCAGCAGCTAGCACCATCTTCCATCAAAATGATCTCTAGAGACCCACACTCATTCCTCTCTCCAATACATTTTCCTTTCTCTCTCCCTCTCTCTTATTTTGCAAACCATTTGGCATTATGAGGTTAAGAACACAGACTTTGAAATCAGCCTTTCTGGGTTCAAATACACACTCTGTCATTTACTCTCTCTGTAATGTGGACAAGTTGCTTAACCTCCCTGGGCCTTAGTTTCCTTACCTATAAAATGGAGTTGAGAACAGCAGTTACTTTATCAGGTTGCTACACAGTGGAAAGGCATGCATATTTAGTAAGTGAAGAGTGCTTGGTGCAGAATAAGTGGTGTGTGAGTTGTTGCTACTGTGAGCTGTATGCTTTGGGCCCAGAGATGAATGACCCAATTCCTATAGATGGATTTTTTTTATTATTCCTCCTTTGACTAGAGGGATATATATGGAAATTTGGGCAAAGGGAAGATAAAGGGAAGATCGTGACCTGAAGCTAGGGATGAGGGTGGTACACAGATATGTGTCTGAAGTCCTAAAACTCCGGGAGGTGGGTTGCAGATTTGTCTCTAATGATGGGATTATACTAACGCACAATAAGAAAATGCTATAATGGAGAGAGGAGGCAGAGAAGCAGTATCATTTATTTCATGTACCTAGACAACCCAGCCCATTTGCATGGTTGCCTAATCCAAGGATAGATTATAGAGCAGTGATTCTCAACCTATATTTTCAAACTGAACTTTTTAAAAGATAAATTACCTTTGAGGTAAGTTGACATGAACAGAAAAGTCATAAAGATAATAATCTCTCTCTTATACTTGCTACAGCTTGGAAATTAACACTGGCACCTTATCACTAACTAAACTCCAGCTTTTATTTGGATTTCAGCAGTTTTTTCCCCCCAATGTTCTCTTCTGTTCCAGAGTTCCATGAAGAATACCCATTGCATTTAGTCATCATGTCTCCTGAGTCTCCTCTGGTGTGTAACTCTCATTCTAGTTTTTCATAACTTTGACAGTTATGAGGTGTACTGGCCAAGTGTTCTGCGCAGCATCCCTCAATGTTGTTTGTTTGATGTTTCTTCATGATTCAGTTGGGGCTATGGGTCCTGGGGAAGGCTACCAGAAAGGTGAAGTGTCCTTCTCACCACATCATATGAAGGGCACATAATATCAATACCACTCATCAGCAGTGGAGTTAACCTTGATCAATTTGGTGGAGGTAGAGTTTGCCATTTCTCTACTGTAAAGTTACTATTTTGCCCCTTTCCATATTCTATTCTTTGGTTGCACATCACTAAGTCCATCTCACACACAGGGAGGTTTAGTTCCATCTTCTGGAGGTGGGAATATCTACTGTCTACTTATATTAAAGGGAATTCTTCTATAGAAAAGATTTATATCTTCTCCCCTATTCATTTATTTAGTTCAATTATGTATTTATATGAGTACAAGCTCATTTATGTTTATTTTATATTTTGGGTTATAATAGAATATCACATTATTCCTTTTGTTACACAGATTTTTCCAGCATTGGCCACTGGGAGGTCTTCTTGTATCCCTTTGGTATGCCCTCATTCTTTGTCTTTTTTTTTTTTTAAAGTTAAATATTGTGAATCCATTAACTTTTATAGAATATTCTTTTGTCTTTTGACCACTTTTTGCTTTCTGGAACTACAAGATGCTTCAGGCTTGTCTTGTATTTTCTCTACCCCAGCCCAAGAATCAGACATTTCTCCAAGAGCCCTGGCTACTTTTATTGGAGAAAAGTAATTTAGAAAACAAGATTTGGGTCCTATGCGTGTTTGTTGCTGCTGAGGCATGACACACTTTTGAATGTTAAAGTCTTGGGGCACACGTCATGAGCATAGGTATGAAATAATTCACTTGGTCTCTCTTTATCCCTATGTCTCCATTGTTCTGAATGCTTACCCTGATTTACTCATAAGAAAATATTTTTATGTGTGTCAGTGCATATAGCTTGGTAAGATTGTATGCTTCCTGCCTCTTACTCATGGAAAAGGTACCAGACACATCAAGACAGTTAGCTCAATATAGCATTCTAGCAGATACTTTTTAACATATCAAGATGGATAGTCACATAATAAATTACATACTCAGATAAAAGTCTGGTAGTATACTCATGGAAAGCTTATGTTATTCTATAACACTGATTATAGCAGTGTGTAGCAGATAGGGTTGTTTATCTGTAAATATCATCACATTTTCTCCTTGCAGAATCTGGATTTTGTTAAGGCATTTATCCACCTATCCTTCTGCTAATTAACTTAAAAGAAAATCCTGGTTAATCTTGGCCAGTCATGATAATTTCATCATTCTCTTTGCCAGTGTTTGGCTTAGAGGTGGAAATGTGACCTAATTTTAGCCAATGTGTAGGATGGTCAATTGGTGGGAGAGCTTCTGAGAAAGGTTGTCTTAAGGATTAAAAATAAAAATTCAAGCAAAAAGGAGATCCATTCTTTAACTCGATGCCCAGGACTGCAGCAGCCATCTTGTGGCCATGAGAAGAACCAAGGCAATATTCTAAGGGTGAAAGAGACAAAATATAGAAAGATTCTGGGTCTTTGATCATGTCACTGAGCTGCTGAATTAACCAACCCTGGAGGCCTCCTACCGAGGGGCCCCTTGTTGGATAAGATAAATATTCCTTCTTGTCTTGGCAATTTTGAGTTATTATTTCTTTTACTTGCAGCCAAAAGCATCCTAGTGAACACACACTACTTTAAAATATTTTAAACCAGTCACTAAATATTTTTAGATCCTACACCCTTTCCATAATTCATTCATTCATTGATTTTTAAGAAATATTTACTCAAATACGGCAGTAAGAGAGACATTGATTGAATAATCACATCTACATATAATGACACAGTATGATCAGTAAGAAGAACAAAAAGTATAAGAAACTTTATGAGAACAACTGAAGGATACAATTTAGGTTGGGAAGAGGCCCTGTTAAGGTAAGACTTCACTTAGTAAGCAATGAATGAACTGACATCAGAAAACAAAAGTAGGAGGAGGAAAGTGTCCTTGCAATAGAGAGGGGCAGCAGTGTGTGCAAAGCCTCCAGGTGGGAAGCAGCATGGTGCCCTGGAGGAACCTGAAGGCAATCCAAGGGGCAGAATGAGAAATACAGAGAGAGGAGTGGCACAGCTAACATTGAAGAGGTTGGCAAGGTTGAGATGACATAAGATAGACCTTGGAGACCATAGTAAGGATTGCTCTCTCTGTCCTAGAAGAAAAAAGAGATACAATGAAGTGCTCTAACCTGGGAAAGATAGGATTATACCATCTAACCAGTTCCCTCTGGGTACCTTAAGACTCAGACTTGCCAATAATATTGCATTCAAATGTAAAACACTTTCATTTAATTGAGAAATGCAATCAAAGATAGTTCTTATTATTTGTGCTTTTAAAGGGTATCTTAGGCAGAGAGTATTAGAGCTTGTATTAGTCCATTTTCACACTGCTGATAAAAGACATACACAAAACTGGGTAATTTATAAAGAAAAAGAGGTTTAATGGACACATAGTTCCATGTGGCTGAAGCAGCCTCACAATCATGGCATCAGTCAAGAAAGAATGAGAGCCAAGTGAAAGGGGAAACTCCTTATAAAATTATCAGATCTCCGATGGCTCACGCCTGTAATCTCAGCACTTTGGGAGGCCGAGGCAGGTGGATCATGAGGTCAAGAGATCGAGACCATCCTGGTCAACATGGTGAAACCCCGTCTCTACTAAAAATACAAAAAATTAGCTGGGCATGGTGGCGCGTGCCTGTAATCCCAGCTACTCAGGAGGCTGAGACAGGAGAATTGCCTGAACCCAGGAGGCAGAGGTTGCGGTGAGCCGAGAATGTGCCATTGCACTCCAGCCTGGGTAACAAGAGCAAAACTCCGTCTCAAAAAAAAAAAAAATTATCAGATCTCCTGAGGCTTATTCACTACCAGGAGAGCAGTATGGGGGAAAACATTCCCATGATTCAATTGTATCCCACCTGGTCCCTCCCACAGCACATGGGAATTATGGGACACAGCCAAAGCATATCAGAGTTCACCCAATCAATATCTATGTGCTCCTCTACGTTTTCCAACCTTCCTTACAGTTTGGTTGGGACCCTGGGACTGGGTTCCAGTGGCAATGATGTAAGCCATTTTCAGGTCTCTTTCTTAAAAATATTCTTCATGATGCTGTGGGCTTCACCTGCCACAGTGATGTTGGAGGCAATCTTTCCAAGTGGAATAGATTCAAGATGTAAGATGGCTACTGATCTGCAGCAGACTTCGACGAGTAAGAAATAAAATCCCCCTTTTAAGGCCCTGAGTTTTCACTGCAGTGTAACATGATTATACTAGCTTCCCAGGGCTGCTGTAACAAATTACCACAAGCTGGGTGGCAACAGAACTTTACAGTCATGCATCACTTAACGATGAGAATATATTCTGAAAAACGCATCATTAGGTGACTTCATTGTGCAAACATCATGGAGTGTACTCGCACAAACCTAGATGGTATAGCTTATTTCACACCGAGGCTATGTGGCATAGCCTGTTACTTCTAGGATACAAAACTGTACAGCATAACACTGCACTAAATACTATAGGCAATTGTAACACTGATAAGTATTTGTGTATCTAACTATATCTAAACATAGGAAAAGTACACTAAAATAGGGTATAAAAGATTAACAAAATGGCACATCTGTATAGGGCACTTACCACAAACGGAGCTTGCAGAACTGGAAGTTGCTCTGGGTGAGTCACTGAATAAGTGGTAAATGAATATAATGGCCTCAGGACACCACTGTACATGACTGTAGACTTTCTTGGAACCGTTTAGACACACCACTTCACTTAACATGCTCATCTTCTGGATGTGAGAAGAAACTGGGGTACCCGGAGAAAACTCATGCAGATATGGGGAGAATGTACAGACTCCACACGGTGGCCTGAGCTGGGAATAGACTGTTTTTTTCTCATCAATGTTATAACAAAATGACTTTGAACAAAGCAACGAGGACCTGCTATACACTTAGGCTACACGAAATTTATTTAAAAATAAAATAATTGGGCTACCATGTATGATGGCTATGACATCACTAGGTGATAGGAGTTTTTCAGTTCCATTTTAATCTTATAGGAATTCTGTCACATATGTGGTCTGTTGTTGACCTAAAAGTCATTATAAAGTCCATGACTGTGTTCTCTTACAATTCAGAAGGCTAGGAGTCTGAAATCCAGGTATCAGTGGGCCATGATCCCCCTGAAGGATGGAGGGAAGAATCCTCCCTGCTTCTTCCAAGCTTCTAGCAGCTATTGGCAATCCTTGGTGTTCCTTAACTTGCAGTTGCAGCTTCTTTTTTTTTTAATTGCATTTTAGGTTTTGGGGTACATGTGAAGAACATGCAAGATAGTTGCATAGGTACACACGTAGCAGTGTGATTTGCTGTTTACTTCAGTCTTTGCCTCCGTCTTTTCAAGGCCTGCTCTGTGTATGTCTGTGTGTTCAGATAGCCTTATAAGGACACTAGTATTGGTGTCTTAGTCCACTTTGTGTTGCTATAAAGGAATACCTGAAGCTGAGTACTTTATAAAGAAAAAAAGTTTATTTGGTTCACAATTCTCATGGCTAGAAAGTTCAAGATTGGGCATCTACATCTGGTGAGGGCCTCAGGCTGCTTCCACTCATGGCCAAAGACAGAAAGGGGCCCAACATGCGCAGAGACCACCTGGTGAAAGAGGAAGCAAGAGAGAGAGGAGTGAGGTGCCAAGTTGGTTTTTAATAACCAGCTCTCTCAGGAACTTGTAGAGTGAGAACTGACTCATTCCCTAGGAAGGGCACTAATCTACTCATGAGAAATCCACCCCCATGACCCAAACACCTCCCATTAGGCCCATCTCCAGCAGTGAGGATCAAATTTCAACATGAGGTTTGGAGGGGACAAATATCCAAACCGTAGCAATTGGATTAAGGACACACCCTAATCCAGTATGACTTTATCTTCACTTAAGTAATTACATCTGCAAAGACTCTATTTCCAAATAAGATCACATCCTGAAGTTCTAGGTGGATGTACATTTCAGAGGGGATACTATTCTCTCCACTACAATGACTAATATAGGATATAAATTACAGTAGCAGTCCCCAACCTTTTTGGCACCCAGGGACCAATTTTGTGGAAGAAAATTTTCCATGGATTGGAGGAGTAGGGGAATGGTTTTGGGACAAAACTTCTACCTCAGATCATCAGGCATGATGATCTTAGAGCTTAGATTCTTATAAAGAACTCACAACCTAGAACCCTTGCACGTGCATTTCACAATAGTGTTCATGCTCCTATGAGAAGTGAATGCCACTGCTGATCTGACAGGAGGCAGAGATCAGGTGGTGATGCTGTTTCACGGACCACTCACTTCCTGCTGTACAGCTCGGTTCCTAACTGGCCACAGACCAGTACTGCTCTGCAGCCCAGGGGGTTGGGTGCCTCTGATTTATAACACACAGCAGTACTTCTTAAAAAACACTGTTTCTCAGGCCGGGCGCGGTGGCTCAAGCCTGTAATCCCAGCACTTTGGGAGGCCGAGGCGGGTGGATCATGAAGTCAAGAGATCGAGACCATCCTGGTCAACATGGTGAAACCCCGTCTCTACTAAAAATACAAAAAAATTAGCTGGGCATGGTGGCGCACGCCTGTAATCCCAGCTACTCAAGAGACTGAGGCAGGAGAATTGCTTGAACCCAGGAGGGGGAGGTTGTGGTGAGCCGAGATCGAGCCATTGCACTCCAGCCTGGGCAACAAGAGGGAAACTCCGTCTCGAAAAAGAAAAAAAAACAAAACACCATTTCTCTCCTCTCAGATTCCATGGCAGCTGTAGGATTCTCACTTCATTCCCCTGTTCCTCTTTCACCTTCAGTATTTCCCCAGCTTTCAGGCTGGATGGCCACTGTTCTACCATTGCCTCCCCTTTTCCTCACATCTCTCTGTACCACCTCTCTGTACACTCATCTTGATTCAGTATCACAACAGTCATGGGAACTGGGCCAGAAAAGGAGAACTGCATTAGAGAAAAGAGCAAAGGGAGGAGGAAATTAGGCAGCAAAAGCAAACTAGTTTAGTGGATGGATGGAAGGATGTGGAAGACAAGAACACACTCAAGTTAATAGGCCATCCCAATCAAATTTGCATTTTAATTTGCCTTCTGGCAGTAGTGTCTGAGTCTTATTGCAGGGGCAGGGAGAACATAGGTCAGGAGGCCACTGGGAGGCTGTGGTAGCAGTTCTAAGAGTTTGGATCAGAATGATGGTAGAGGAATGCCAGTGGCAAAATATTCCAGGGGATAATACTGCTAGGACTTAGGAAGAACAGGTGAGAACAGAATATGCTCACAGCTATGCAGCCTCTTTTCAGAAAATTGCATGTTCAAAAATTATTTTACAAATACAGGGGACTCTTGCTTATAGACTCCTGAAGCCCATCTTCAGTCCTCAGGTTAATAGCCATAGACCTCTGGAATAAAAGCTTCTCTCATTCAAGTTTCTGAGAGCTACTGGCCAGTAGCCAGGCTGAGATCGTGAGGATTGCCTGGAGTGGTCCACTGTTGCCCAGAATGAGCGAAGTCATCAGCTTTACCAGCCTGGTACCTGAATGGAGTAGTGCCACCCACAAAGAGATAGTCCATGGGAACAGTCACCAAAAAGACTTTCATAACTGTGTTTTCCAAACACAAGAGCAGAGAAGAGATTCAGCTTCAAAATGGGAAAAGTTAGTGGATATTTAGGGGAAACCTGGTGTGTTAGTTTGTTTTCACACTGCTAATAAAGATACACCAGAGACTGGACAATTTATAAAAGAAAGAGGTTTAATGGACTCACAGTCCCACATGGCTGAGGAGGCCTCACAATTATAGCAGAAGGTGAAAGGCACCTCTCACATAGGAGCAGACAAGAAAAGAGAACTTGTCCAGGGAAACTCCCCTTTATAAAACCATCAGATCTCGTGATACTTATTCATTTTTACGAGAATAGCACGGAAAAGACCAGTCCCAGTGATTCAATTACCTCCCACTGGGTCCCTCCCACAATACACGGGAATTGTGGGAGCTACAATTCAAGGTGAGATTTGGGTAGGGACACAGCCACACCATATTACCTGGGGCAGAGGCAAGGAGAGGCAGGTCCCTAATAAGAGAACATCCAGTATAGATGCTGAGAAGCGGGAGGGCGTGCAACAGGGAGTGAGGCATGTTAGTCCTTGTGATTCTTAGCTCTAATAGCAAGAAGTCAAGTGGGTTTCTATTGCAGCTCATGCTGGCCTGTCTGCTGATGACCAGTTGTGCAGGTGACTTCTGTGAATCTGTGTGGCTGCTCTCTATAGCCTGCCCCATACTATGTAGAGCCAGTCAGTAAAACAGCACACTGCTTTGTTTCCTGTGTTATGACATGCTCAAGCTTGACCCTCAGGCATTTAGAAACTCCCAAACCCTCAGACTGGTAAAAAGGAGGAGTAAACTGAGTCAGGTTGGACTGGGGTCACTGGGACTGATAGAATTAGGAGTGACCTTTTGGGGAGCCTGCCCAGGGCAGGTAGCCAGCCACCTTAATCACTGGGTGAGATGGGGTTTAATCTGGGCTGGTAACAGGAGCCAAGTGGTCTTGTGTGATGGCTAAGGGTAGTAAGATCTTCGAGTGGTCGTGGTAGCCAGCATCAGTGGAAAGTACTATTTTGAATCCAAGGAAAGTGCCTTTGGAATGAACCACTATTACTTACAAATAACTGCTGGGTTGAGGCACAGAATTCAGCTCACTGGAGAGAGAAAGGGGTAGGAAGGTGCTGGGGATATTTTTAGGGTCTTGGTCCAGCAGAAGATGGAGAACCCATCAGGAACCTGGCTGGATGCAGTGACTGGGTTATAGAGTTGGTTGTGAGTGGGGATGTAGCTCATGTAGGAAGTACACAGCTGGCTAGGGACTTTTTTTTAATCTAGGCTCTGGGCCAGATACTGAGCAGGGCCCTAGAGTTTGGGAGCTGTGGATGTGTTGCCAGGCTTGCCTCCCATTGGCTGGCAAGCTCTGCTGAATGGCCCAGCAGGTAACAGGTCTCTAGTCTTTACACTGGGCATGCCTAAGGCAGTCAAGCTCTGACGCTGCTTGGCATATGGTTTCCTGCTGAGATGTGAAGCCAGGTCCAAGCCCTAGCAGGCTTATCTGGAACCCCCCATCCCCTCCTGGGGTGCTGACCTTCTACATTCCTCCAGATCCCCTAGGCAGCTGCTGCCTACCAGACTGGGCACTTCCTCTCCAGCTCCAGCATCAGGTATCATGGCCCTTGAGAATATGGTGCTTTCCAGCCTGAGCCTTGGAACCAGATGACCCAGTCTCAATTCTGGCTCTGATACTTCCTACAGGCGTAATCCTGAATGCATTTCTTCACTGTACGAACCCTAGTTTCTTCATCTGTAGGTAAGAAAAATAACTCTAAAGTAAGAGTAGATAAGAGAATTAGATGAGGTCATTCATATATATCACTTGGCATGAGGTCCAGCACATATAACTATTTCCTGATATTATTATGCTTCATAATTAGTTAACTGGGGTAAAAGCTAACCCCTGGCCTTGGCCTGGTACTTTCTTGTTATGACTTTAGCCTTTTCCCCACCAATCTGGGATGCTGAGAGTTTAACACATCTCCAGGTCTAATGTGCTCCAGCAAAACTCTGTGATTGCATTTTTGTGAAAGGACATTCACATGTACACATTTTAAAGGGAGGGTTGGGGATCAATCCCCAAGTCAGTTCACTGTGATTCCTTCTCTTTTAGTCATTTCCACTCTGAATGGAGAATAGACCCTCGTCTCTTCTGGGAACACAGTGAAATTAACACCTCTTTTTTTTTTTTCTTTTTTTTTTTTTTTTCAGAAAAACCTGTTAAAGGGTAAGTACATAGGACTGATGAGAGAAGGTTGTTGAATCATTCTGCTTGGTTCATAGCAGGATTGAGAATAGGTTTAGGAACTGTAAGCATATAAGAAGATATTTATAGGAAGGGTTGTGACATGTTATTCTCAACCATTGCCCATAGCACAAGAATAAATTAAGTAAGTTATAAGAGGAAAGAGTCAGGTTAGAACAAAGAAAAGAGTATAGAGATAGTCCAAATAGACCCAGCCCAAAAGATATAAAAATTGGGATTGTTCTAGGGATCCTTGAGTGTACATTTAGGGCATAGAATGCAGTGACATTAACACAGGCAAGCACCCTTTCTGAGTCTGTCTAGCCTGCATAGCTTCTTAGGGAAGTAATAATTATCATGGCTTTTTCCTGATAACAACTTTATTTCTTTCTTCTTTGCCTTGCATTGTGTTCATTTTCACTTCACCATAACCTCTATTCTCATTTTCACCCTGCTTCTGTGATTATAATGAGAGTTGGTGTCCAATTAAGTTGAAAACTAATACTTCCTCTCCTTTTAAATTGCCATTAAAATATGTTATCCCCCACCTCCACCCCAGACATTATCCATGGAGTGTTTTTAAGGCTATTTCCAAGTATCTACATAAAGTGGAAGATGGTAGAGGACATGGAGTCATGACTTCAGGTTTTATTTGGTTTGCCCGTCTTTTGAGCATGGGCTTCTGTGGGAGGCTTCTGTTGCTTCATTTCCCTGTGCTCATTTTTCATTCTTCAAGTTACAGAAGCTTGATGTTGCTTTAAGAAACTACCTCCCTCTCTCCCACACACTCGATTCCATTGGAAGCATTCCTGGGGGAACTGCCAGTCAAGGTGGCCCAGCCCTCCCTTGGGCAAGATTGAGTAGCTGACACAAGTTAGGCCAAGTAGTTGCTCTCCTCTTGCAATTGGAATCTTAAGCAATATGGCACAAAGAGACTGAAAGTAGCTGGAGATTGTTCATCATGACAATGGCAATTTGAGGTGACACATTAGTTTCTGACACTTTCATGCCTGAAGCTACTCGGTTCCTTGCTGTTTCTGAAATCCTTATGGGTATGTGGTTTGTTTTTTTTTTTTCCAAGCTTTTCCTTTTATGATTATGAGAGCCTATATCCTTTCAATAAGTTCTTTTTTTTTTTTTTTACTTTTCTTTTGAGATGGAGTCTTGCTCTGTCCCCCAAAGTAGAGTGCAATGGCACAGTCTCAGCTCACTGCAACCTCCGCCTCCTGGGTTCAAGTGACTCTCCTGCCTCAGCCTCCCAAGTAGTTGGGGTTACAGGTGCCCACCACCATGCCTGGATAATTTTTGTATTTTTGGTAAAGACAGGGTTTCACCATGTTGGCCAGGCTGGTCTCAAGCTCCTGACCTCATGATCCGCCTGCCTCGGCCTCCCAAAGTGCTGGGATTACAGGCATGAGCCACCACACCCGGCCAAGTTCTTCTTTTTCTTAATTTAGCTACAGTTGATTTCTGTGTTGGAAGCAAAGCATCCCCAAAGATACTTTGATATGCTGTCCTTCATGAGACTACCAAAACTGCAAAACAATTAACACAGGGCCTTTACAAAAATGATCTTTTCTTGGTTGAAGACATTAATAAAATATTGATTATTGGCATCCAGATAGTTGTAACATTTTGCAGAAGTAACCTGATGGTGACATTACATAGAATTTCCTAATCCAATTTATTTTGAAGTGTGTGTGATTGTTAAATCTTGAGAAAATGTTTTATCATCATCATTAGGTTATAGCTCTGCTTTTTAAAAACTTGAGCTATAGAATATCTTATGGGGATAGAATTTGGATGTAATGAAAGTAGCTTATTTGGCAATGGCTCAGAAGTGTATAGCCTGATTTCAAAACAACTTATGTCCAAAATATCTGAAAGGAAACAAATATTCTCAGAAGGAAAATATTTCCTAAGTGGATACAGCTAAGGTATAAGGCATAAGGTCCAGCACATATAA
Source organism: Callithrix jacchus (assembly GCF_049354715.1). Lineage (NCBI taxonomy): Eukaryota > Metazoa > Chordata > Mammalia > Primates > Cebidae > Callithrix > Callithrix jacchus. The sequence goes on from NC_133507.1 coordinate 145,811,468, forward strand.
CTGTATCATGATATTATTATGTCATATACTAGTTCTACTTTGTAAAGCTATAGAATATGTTATATTCTTTTTCTTTCTATATATATGTTATAGCTCTACTTTTTAAAAACTTAAGCAATAGAATATCTTGTGGAGATAGAATTTGGATTAATGAAAGCAGCTTGTTTGGCAATGCCTCAGAAGTGTATATTTTAACTTCAAAACATTTATGTCCAAAATATCTGAAAACTAACAAATATTCTCAGAAGGGAAGTATTTCCTAAGTGGATACAGCCAATATGTACATTTTATTACAGCTCTGTCAGGACCCAGTGTTGCTGTTGCTTACACATAAAGCTTTCACAGATGCTGATAGATGCTTCTTTGATACAGTGGGCACTCCTTTCAGCAAAATCCTTAAGCAATGGACTCTGACCAGAAGCCACGTGAGTGGTGGAAAAAGACCTTTGCTTTGGATTATAAAGAAGGTTGCAGATTAAATTATTATGGTCAACTATGAGCTAGATAAATTTCCACATTTGCAATAGGAAGTTTATGGATAGTTTCCACATTTACATTAATTCTACCAGAGTCAGTTTGATAGGTGAGACTAAAAGAAGAAAACATAACACTGAACCTTAGTGTTGCTGTTAGAAACTCTCACTGATAAATATTAGCTTTCACGCAATGCAAACAAAATTTATTCATAGGCAAGCGTTCCCTCTTTCCTCTCTGCTTCTAGCTCTGATTTGTCTCCTCTTCTACTACTATATCAGTTATCTAGTGCAGTGTAACAAACCACTCCATAAAGGAATGGCTTAAACCAGCTTAAACTTTAATTAGCTTAAACATTAATTAGCTCATGAGACTGTGGTTGGCCTGGTGCTGCTTCTGTTCTTGGCTGGACCTGCTCATACATCCGTGATGAGTTGGTGGACCAGTTGACAGCTGGCTGTACTCTCATGTGTTTGGGTTGGCTGGTTGTATGTTGGTCTAGGAAGTTTTCAACTGAGACAAGTAGACTGTCCTCTACTCATCTTCCATAACTATGTCAGCGTTATTAGAGAGATGAGGAGAGAGAGAGGAAGACAGAGAGAGAGAGAGAGAGAGAGAGAGAGAGAGAGAGAGAGAGAGAGACAGAGAGAGAGAGAGAGAAAGGAAGCAGAAGTATTGAAGGCCTCTTGATGTCTGAGCTCAGAGCAAGCACATAGTCATTTCCACCTCTTGTCAGGAGGGGCTACAAACTCACATTGCAAATGGTATGGATAAAGAGAGGCATGAAAAATTGACACTATTATTAATCTCCCATAGGCAGGAATATCACAATTCTGCTGGTCTGGTTTTGGTTGTTGTTTTGTGATGCCAAACTAGAAGAATGTATGGAGAGGGATACTGACCTAGAGAGGAGAGAACTGGAACACACAGAATTCCTGTGGGTTGAATGTCAGAAGGAATTCTGGGGATGTGGAAAAGGAGAGGCTTTGGTGCAACTTCAGTATGGAAAAGAAATGGGGATGAGAGGCCGTGGTTTAGCAATTTGGTCCTTTCTGATATTCTCTGAGACTTGCAAGCCAACAGTAGAATTTCCATTAAGTTACTTTTTGGCTACTGAACTATATATATATATATATATATATATATATATATGTGTGTGTGTGTGTGTGTGTGTGTGTGTGTGTGTGTGTGTAGCCAAAAAGTAACTTAATGGAAATTCTACCATATATATACTGAACCATGTATGTGTGTGTATATACGTGTGTGTGTGTGTGTGTGTGTGTGTGTATATATATATATATGAGATAGAATCTTGCTCTGTCACCCAGGCTGGAGTGCAGTGGCACAATCTCAGCTTACTGAAACCTCTGCCTCCCAGGTTCAAGTGATTCTCCTGCCTCAGCCTCCCTAATAGTTGGGACTACAGGTTCCCTCCACCACATGCAGCTACCTTTTTTTGTATTTTTAGTAGAGACAGGGTTTCATCCATTGGCCAGGCTGGTTTCGAACTCCTGGCCTCAAGTGATTCACTTGCCTTGGCCTCTCAAAGCTAGGATCACAGGTATGAGCCACGGTGCCCAGCCTGAACCACGTATTTTTTTAACACAACTGTGAGACAGTTATGTAGGTTTCTAGGACTTATTTGGATTAAGCATTTAGATGTCTAAAGAAAGGCCTTGAAAAAAGAAAACTCTATCAAACTGGAGGAAAAGTAAAACATTGATTTTTTTCCCCTCCTCAAGAGAACAATCAATCATATTTAGATGTTTAATATTTCCTGAGCACTATCAAGTTCAGCATGTCAAAATTTTGAGCAAATCCAGTGTTCTCTGAAGACTTTGTGAATTTAGTTTTTCAAATAGCCATGGAAATGTAAAGAAATAATGTTATTGACTAGCTTCTAGGTGTGCGATGCTGTCAGTGTGTTTCAGCATTTAGCAGATAGCTCCTCTGAGTCCACACTTTTGTTCACCCAATTCCACCCTGATGGTGTTGGTGCTTAAAATCTAGAATACGTCTGGTATAAATGGAAGGTGTCTTGGAAGTCACAGTTTAAAGGCTCGAAAGTTAACCCACTATATCTTCAAATTCTGACTTCACTCTTGACCAACTATGTGAATTTAGACCCATTTTCTTACCTGTCTAAGCTTTTTAACCGTACAGTGAGATAACAATCCTTTTGTTATCAGTTCAAGATTGCTACAAGGATTTAAGATGACATAGAATCACTGTCAAGCACATGAATATTTAGACTCCTCAACAGAGGCTATGGACTAGCCTTTATTGTGCTGGGGTCAAGTTGCTTTGGATTCTCCAAATTTGGTCACACAAGCTTATTTAAAGTCCAGTGTCAGGAAGCCATTGAATCAACAACGACCTTTCCTTTACTTATTGCTTGTAGGAGAGAACCAAAAGTATAGCCACCAACTTCGGTATGGACTAACTGTGCCCTTGGGGTCATTTAAAAATTAACCAATAATCAGATATAGTTTTCATTTTTCATGTCTGTATTCCAGATCTTAAGACACTTCAAATGTAGTTGGGGAGAAAAGGAACAGAAAACATTAAAATGCAGCAAGTATCTACTCAAATGATAAATGTGGAGTTTTAGGCCAAGGAGAGATAAGTGAAGGCTGAAGTAGCTCTTGGAGGCTAGACAGGTGTGCAGCGCAAAAAGGTGGCAAAAGAAACACTCTGAAAGATGCCTGGAGGTGGATATAGGCTATAAAAGAAGCTAAAACTTAGAGAGATGGGGGCAAGGGCTGATCACCTAAGTAAAAGGTAGATTGCGAAGGGTTTGAAAGGCAGGCAAAAGACCCCTGATGGGGCAGAAACCCGGAGTACCACAAACTAACAATTGCTGAACAAATGAGAGAAATCATTATTAGTTTCAGAGCTGAAATCATGTGTTGATTGGCAGGATGTCAAGCATATGGTAATAAAACCTGGCCTAATATGGTGGTGGTGGTGTTGATGGCAGTGGTTGTAGGGGCAGAAGAAAATCTCAAAGACTCTCCTATTAGAGCAGCAGAGAGCTGGAGGTTCTGAGCCCCATTTTTTCCAGATGGACTCAACACAATTTTGGCTCCTGCATCTGCTTTAGACAAAGATTTAGAAGGCAAAAGGTGTTCTGTTGCCTGACTAGGTGAGCTGAGATTGCCTCTTCTTATTGTCAGCTTCTCTGAAGCAAGAGTATTGCCTATTAGATGCTTACAAGCAATGCTTCATCCTTCAAATGTTTAAGAAACAGAAATGAGAATAGTGTGCCTCATCTGCCAGCTTGTATAACAGCTAAAATTTCCTTTATATCTGAACTCTATAATAAAACAGAGAACAGTTTCTCTTCCTATCTCTGGGCAAGGGTCAAATAGAAAAGTAGAACATGGGATGGAACAGCATGGGTTAGCCCCTCAATTGCCAGTGTTCGTCTTTGCCTTCTTCATATTGTCAATTACAGAAAAATTGGCTCACATAATATCACAGGGAAAACTCAAGGTCAAACACATCTTCTGATTCAAGTATCAGTGGACTTTTCTGCCAATGAAAGGATGAGAACTTAAGTGTTCTCCTGTGGCTTCTCAATAAGGGATATCTGTGTTTCCAATGCTGAATGCATACGACAAAGGAGGGGAAACATTGCACCAAAGAAGCCCAAAAGTCAAGGCCAATTCAGTTTTCACTTGAGATGTTTTCTTCTTGAGAAAGTCTGTCAGGAGGGGTAAAGGGGAGAGTGAGAGAGAGTCATTCTCTTAAAGGGGAATAACACTAACATTTTAAACTTGAAAATTTACCTGCAAAGAGTCTCTATAAGAATCAACCTGTTTTTGGTTTATTTTTTTATTTTTTGACTTTTATTTTGGGTTCTGGGGTCCATGCATAGGTTTGTTATATAGGCAAACTGCGTGTCACGGGGGTTTATTGTACAGGTTATTTTATCACTCAGGTAATAAGCATAGTACCCAACAGGTATTTTTTCTCATCCTCTCTCTCCTCCCCCATCCCTTCTCAAGTAGGACCCAGTGTGTGTTGTTCTCCTCTTAATGTCTACATGTTCTTGTGGTTTAACAACAAGAGAGAGACAATAAGTGAGAACATGCAGCATTCGGTTTTCTGTTCCTGTGTTAGTTTGCTAAGGATAGTGGCCTCCAGATCCATCCATGTTGCTTCAAAGGATCTAATCTCATTAATTTTTACGGCTGCATAGAATTCCATGGTGTAAATGTATCACATTTTCTTTATCCAGTCAACTGTTGATGGGCATTTAGGTTGATTCCATGTCTTTGCTATTGTGAACAGTGCTGCAATGACCAATCATATACATGTGTCCTTGTGGTAGAAGGATTTCTATTCCTTTGGGTGTATACCCAATAATGGGATTGCTGGGTTGAATGGTAATTCCATGTTAAGTTCTTTGAAGAATCACCACACTGTTCTCCACAATGACTAAACTAATATACACTCCTACCAGCAGTGGATAAATACTTCATTTTCTCAAGAAATGAGATTATGTCCTTTGCCTGGACATGGATGAAGCTGGAAGACAGCATCCCCACCAAACTAACGTAGGAACAGAAAACCAAATACCACATGTTCTCACTCATAAGTGGGAGCTGAAAAATGAAAACACATGGACACAGGGAGGGGAATGACACACACTGGGGCCTGCTGGTGGGGGAAGGGAGAGCATCGGGCCAAATAGCTAATGCAAGCAGGGCTTAATACCTAGGTGATGGCTTGATAGGTGCAGCAAATAACCATGGCACGCGTTTATCTATGTAACAAACCTGCACATGTATCTCAGAAGTTAAAGTAAAATGAAGTAAAATAAAAAGTTTGCTTTTCTCTGCAACCTTGCCAATCTGACTTTTTAATGATAGCCTTTTAAAGAAAATTAAAAGCCATTCAACAGGTAGTCACTAAGGACCCACTGTGCCAGACTGTCCCAGGTGTTTACTGAATACATCAGTAAATAACACAAGTCCCTGCTCATATGAGGTTGTCTTGAGAGTGAAGCAAAACAGACAAGAAATATATAGAAATATACTGTATATAGACTATATATAGTATATACTATATATGGAATATACAGATATTTATATTGTATAGAAATATATATAGAAATAAATATACAATATCTAGAAATATACTGTTCAGTTGTCATAGTGCTAAGAAGACTAAGTCTGGAAACAGGGATGGAGAGGGATAGAGCTGGTGATGGTGCAAAGGGTGAGCCTCTGCACTAACTTTGTATTGGAAGCAAGTGAGGGACAAAGCCACATGAACATCTAGCAAAAGAGTGTTCCCTGCAGAGGAACCAGAATGTAGGGCTGCCAGACAAAATGCAAGATGCTGCTTCAAGTTGAATTTCAAATAAAAAGCGAGTATTTTTTTAGCGTGTAAGTATATCCTAAATATTACATAAGATACACTAAGTCAGTTTATCTAAAATTCAACTGGAACCTGGAGTGCTGTGTTTTGGTTTGCTGCATCTAGCAACTCTCACCAGTTCCCGGGGAAAGGGTGTGCTTGGTGTGTTCAAGGTACAGCAAGAAGGCCAGTGAGCAAGGGGAAGACTGACAGGAGGTAAGGTCTTGACACCAGCAGGTTGCTGGGTCACAGCAGGCCCTGTGGGCAGTTGTAACGACCTTGACCTTGGCTTTTCCTGTGAGTGTGAAGGGAAACAGTAGAAGGCTTAGAGCAGAGAAGTGTCAAGATTTATTCATTTTTTTCAACTGTTGAATACATTTCATTCAATACTTATTCAAACATATTATTGAATACTTATTAGTATTCAAGTGAGCTAGAACAATGTTCTTGCTTTCCAGGTGCTCATCTACTGTCTGGGAGAAATAGCAGTTAACAAAACAGTTAAGCAACAATCTAAATGTTCAGCATTGGCAGTTCAGCTCAGAATACCATAGGTAGATGGATTAACTGGTTCAGAAAAGTCTGGGAAGCATTCTGGAGGAGGTTGTACTAGCTGGTCCAGGAAGGACTAGTGAGAAGGATCACATTTTTCTCCTATTTCGAGTATGGAGATACCATCCTTTAAAATGTGAGTGGGGCTCTGGAGGCATTGTGGCCTCTGCATCCGGTGTTGCCTGGGGACAGTGCTTTCCCAGTACATCTCAGATGCCCACCCAGAACCAGACAGATTTCAGGAAGAGCAGGAATACCAAGTAAAGGGCCAGACAGCCAGAACTCTCCGAAGAGAGCTAAAGTAGATCTTCGCCCTGACACACCATATGCACAGCCCTTGCCTGGAGCTGAACTATGGGCCTCAATACCTGTGTATTTAATAAACTCACCATTACTTTTCCCTGGGGATTCCTGCCAGTGAGATATTAGCACCCAGCAAAATTCTTGGCATACCACAGAAGCAGTTAAGTGTTTGCAGAATAAGTATCCAATTTGTACATCATTTTGCAGAAATATTTTGAAGTATTTTTGAATAATCAGCTTCATTGATTAGCTTTAATTTAACTCATTTTTTTTTTTCAAGCTTTCTAAGTATAGAGGAGATCTTGTGTCCTCTGTCTTCTCTGAAATGGCCAGAGAACTTCACAGAAGGGCTATGCCTGTAGTCCAGAGCCAGAGGCCCAAGGTCTAGGATCTCCTGGATCTCAATTCCTAAAGCACTTCTGGGAAATACAGTTGGTGCAGGTCCCCCAAGCAAAAACCTGGTTATGACTGGAGAGATAGTCTGCATGCAAGTCACTCCCTGAAAGCTCAATTGCTATAAAGGCTGCTGGCATTCTCTAAAGAAGGGCCAGAAACAAGTTCCTGGAAACTCCCTGTGTTTGTTTCCCATGGCTATCATAAAAATTACCACCAACTGGGTAGCTCAAAAAACAGAAATCCATTCTCTCCCAGTTCTGGAGGTGAGACAAAGTGACATGGCTGGTCTTCTCTAAAGGCACCAGCAGAATACTCTTCCCTGCAGCTTCTGGTGGCTCCAAGAGTTTCTTGGCTTTTGCGGCCACATGACCCCAAACTCTGCCTCTGTGGTCACACTGCATCTCCTCTTGTGTCTCGACATTCCCACTGCCTCTCTCTTATAATAAGGACATTTGTCATTGGATTTAGGGTGCACCTGGATGATTTTCATCTCAAGATCCTTAAATTAATGACATCTGCAAAGACCCTTTTCCAAATAAGTTCACATTCACAGGTTCCAGGGGTTAGGACATGAACATATCTTTGGAGGGGACATCATCCAACTCACTACACCCCAAAAATACAAGCCAGTGAAGGAACCAAGAGAAGAGGAAAGTTAATGAAAACAGCGAAAGCTATGAGATTGCTGGTATTATATAATATGTACAGACACATGTCACAGCAAATATCCATATTCCCTCAGCACTCACTACTCTCATGCTCACCAATGGCTTCTACCTGTAGGCACCTCTCACTCTCTGCTTACGGGCTTTTTCTGCTTGCTGCATTGTGTTTGGCCCGGGCACAGGTGAAGCCAACTAAAAATATCAAAGCATTAATGCCCCAGGGAAAAGATGTTGAATAGGAGTTGGGGGGCCAATACCTTAGATTCTTATTCCGGTGGTTCTACTTGAGAGAAGCAAATTCTATTCAGTCTTTCAGAGGTCCCTAGTGGGACCGAGCTTTAATTGGCCACAGCAGTAACTTTCACATTAGTGTACCTGGTACTGGCTTCCTTCCTTTCTGCATCTCATTTCCCTTCTCCACTATGGATGCTTCCTGAGATCACCTCTCCAATAAACTACCTGCACTCAAGTACTTGGCACGGGGTCTGCTCCAGAGGGAACTCAACAGGAGATGCACTTAAATATATGTGCTTCCATTTCTGGAGTATTAATGGCCAAGCATTGTGCTAAGAGCTTCAGTGTATCTAATTTGCTCATTAACAAAAGCCCTTTGTGTCCCACGTTATTGTCATCATTTTATAGATGCAGAAACAGAAGCTTAGAAAATATAACCATCTTTTCTTGCTTAAGCAGTCACAGATTCGTAGTTTTTGGAAAAAGTGTCATAAAAATTGCCACAAACCGGGTACCTTAAAACAACAGAAAACTGGGATTTGAAGTAGCTCTATGAGACTTCTAAATCCATGCCCCAGAACACTATATTATAGCGTCTTTCAATATTAAAACTCCTGTCTTAGGTTCCCTAGGAAACAGACTCCAAGATATTGGTGTATAGAAAGTTCTTTGGGAAGAGTGGCCAATATCAATACTCACAGGGGAGTGATGAAAATAAGGGTTGATCAGAGGGAGAAGGTGGACTGTGATACAGTCACAAAGGCTTTGTCCCACTCCATGGGGAACTCAGAAACTGTGATAGCCTTTCACAGTTATCATGCCTTGACGCAAAGGGGCTGGTTCCTTTTTTTTTTTTTTGAGACTTCCCAGGCTGGAGTGCTGTGATGTGATCTTGGCTCACTGCAACCTCTACCTCCTGGGTTTAAGCGAGTTTCATGCCTCAGCCTTTGGAGTGGCTGGGATTACAGGCATGCACCATCATGCTCAGCTAATTTTTGTGTTTTTAGTAAAGACGGGATGTCACCATGTTGGCCAGACTGGTCTTGAATTCCTGGCCTGAGTGATCTGCCCGCCTTGGCCTCCCAAAGTGCTGGGATTATAGGCCTGAGCCACCTCACCTGGCTTAGAGGAGCTGGTTCTTTATACCCTCCCAGGATGAAGCAGTCACTGGATATGCACTGCAAGTGAGAAGACAGCACTCCCTGGTATGGGGTTGCTCTACTTAACATAGGGCAATTTCTGGAGGGCAACTGAACTGAAAGTCTTCAGCGGTCACCAAGCAATTAGGTGAATATGTGGCCACTCTGGGAAGCAGAATGTCCACACCCTATGCTGCTGGGATCCAATTTTTTCATATAACGAGTTGTGAAACAACTCCATCAGAATTCTGGTTGATCTCTTTCCCTGAGAAAACTTACAAGAAAAAGTGAATGGGATGAATGACAGGCTTCATCACTGTAGCTGGTCTTGAAGCCACACCTGATCTGCCCATGCTAGCTGTATCCCACCCTCAGTGGTCTCTTCTGCTTGTTTAGGTGGTTCACTTAGTAAGTGACCCAGACTCTCAATCCTAAGGAGTCTGAACACTGCTCAATATGCCCTTCTCAGGCTGTGGCTGCTGCATGTATCCATTCACTGTCAAAATCGAGCAAGGAAGTGCTAAGAGACACTCAAGTGGGTCACCTGGGTGCCAAACATATTCTTCCTTCTTCCCACTGTGCAGCCTCACTACCTCTGGAGGATCAGAATCAGGCACTCCTCCCAGGATGGAAACAACCTGCTTTGCCTTCTTGTCTCTTAGCATGAGAAGCCTGAAGTGACTTGGTACAGCCCAGTAGCTTAAAGTTTAATGGGACTCTTGCTTTGCCCCTTGGTGCAGGTATTTTCCCTCTGGGAACTAGGACCTTTTAATCCACAGAAATTAGACTTATGTACATTGCTGGGCACATGGGAACCAGTGCCACTTCTACTTCCAATCTTGGTTCTGGATATGTGTATTCTGCATACTAGAGACCCAACATTGTAGAATGGTAACTGATTTAGAATGTATGTTGAATCTTGGGGGAGGGGGCACCTTTGCAGGCACGTTATAATCTCCAAGTAGGCACGTTAATTACACCTTCAAAAGTCCATGCTATTGCTCTGTTAGGCCTCAGGCTTCCGAAAAGTGTGGTGAGTAACGGGACCCATAGACACCATAACAATGTTCTTTGGTCCAATGTGATGTTAGTATATAGGACTCATGTCCTATATAGCATAGAGATGCTCTCAAAGGCCTTGGATAATGTGCTGGCTGAGGCCTTGTGGGAAGAAAAGGCAAATCTATATTCCCCAAAATGTATCTATATGCCTATTAGAGTTAATCACTGTTCCTCCCATGGTGGAAAGGGACCAATATACTCACATTGTCACTATATGGTCAGTCTCCTCAAGGGATGACATCACATCAGGGCAGTAACAACAAAGTCTTCAGTTGATCCTACAAAGAGCTTGGGGACAAGAATGGCCCTTCAGGGTTGTCATGATTTAAGGCAAGAGGGCTGGACTTTTGTACCCATCCCCCAATAACCAGTTATTGGATGCTGGCTGTCCCAGGAAAAGCAAAAAACTGGGCAAGACAGCAACAATTTCCTTAGCTGACACAGATATCAAAGAGCAACTCAGCTGACAGCTTTCAGCCCTCAAATGTCCCAGCAGCTGGGAGGGCTCTGGCTGCATAGCATCCACTAGGGCTCATTTATCTTCTAAGAAGGAACTATGTTTGCCTTTTATTTTTATTTTCCTCTCTGGAGAAATGGATTGGCCCCGAAGAGTCCTTATTCAGGGCAGTTTTAGTTGCTGATGGTTTTAGTAGGAACTGTTTCAATAATGTTGGAAAGAGGAAGAAATCCAGACAGTTCAGAAGTAACTGGGAGATAAGATGGCTTGGTAAGTCTAAACGTCTCATGCAAGAAACTTTGTTGGGAAGAAGAGGGATTACATAGAGGGAAAATGATGTAGAATGCCCCTTGTTCCCCAGTGGGTGCACTTCCAAAATAGATGGCTGGGGCTCTAAGGAAAATTTGGAATTTTCCTGCTGAAGCTAATGAGTCCCCAGGGGAACTGAATTTGAAACTCTAGCTTCATTATATCATCCCAGCTGAACCAACTGGCTGGAGAGTACCCAGCCTTCAGGCAAGCATCAGCAGTCAAATTCAAGAGCAGCGGATGGATACAGTTATTTACTACATCAGACAGACAGGGTGGGTGTCTGTTCATGTTATCTACAAAACGCTACATCACAGTGTGTGAGGTCTGGCCTGAGAAAGTCTGAGTGTGGTCAGCTGAAACTTTGAAAAATCTTTCCTATTTATGCCCAAAAGGAACAACAAAATATTTACATAGAGATGACTATCATGGGCCCTGGGACATTTTAATGGGACGGATCTGAAGAAGGGCAATGGATTTGGATGTGGTCAGGACTTTCTATGTCATCAAATCAGCAGGCCCAATGCAATAGTACTTTCTGAACATCATTTTTCAGATACACGTCAGTTTATTCTGTAAAATATGGAGAACTGAGCTCATTTTTCTCTAATTATAACTGATGAGGGCAAGTGTAATTCTCTTCAACTCAGAAACTATTTGAATAATTTCCCAAGTCCTATGTTTTGTTGTACATATTTTTTTCTGCTGGAAATTGGGTCCTCAATTAAATCAGGAAGGAGTCAAGACTCCTTGAATAGGGCAAGTAGTGGAAATCTAAGCAACCCTCATCCAACCCAAAACTCAGGGCCTCCATCCCCTGGATGGCCCATCTTCCACAGGACTGGCTCAGGGCTCAGAAGTTTCTCATAGACAAGGAAGAAATCTTCGGGTTGGCCACTCCTGGATTCCCCAGCTCGAAATACCATACAGGTGCATCAGCCATACAGCGTCATTCTAAGGCCATGCTCAAGTCATTGGCATCAGGTGAGTTTACCCTACATTCCAACCCAGCATATCTTTGCATAGCCCTCACATTCTTATCATGCCATTTTTCTGCACTTTTCCTTGGACCAAGTATGCTGAGGAACATTGCCACCAGGTGTCAGGAGCAGCAACACAAACTACAACAACAAAAAGAGCGACAAACAAACAATGAAGAAACTCCTCCAAGCACTTGGGAGTTGACCTTGCATGCACCATGGCACGCCTGTGGAGGAGGAGGGGCAGCTTTCTGCAGGCCCAACAGTCTGTTTTGTTCTCGAGAAAGGTCATCATCTGTGCCCAGTTGGCAAAGAGGTTTGCTGCACACCATCAATGGGTGGAAGGTGCGATGTTTAGTGGGTACAAGAAACATGGCCATTTAGCAAGACACAGGAAGTTGTGTCTAGTAGTTTTGTTCTCACAAATAATAAAGATGTACCCGAGACTGGGAAATTTATAAAGGAAAGAGGTTTAATTGACTCACAGTCCCACATGGCTGGGGAGGCCTCACAGTCATGGCAAAATCCAAGGAGGAGTAAAGGCATGTCTTACATGGTAACAGGCAAGAGAGAGCTTGTGCAGGGGAATTCCCCTTTATAAAACCATCAGATCTTGTGAGACTTACTATCACAAGAACATTATGGGGGAACCACCCCATGATTCAATTATCTCTACCTAGCCCCACCCTTGACACATGAAGATTACTACAATTCAAGGTGAGATTTGGGTGGGGACACAGCCAAACCCTATCAATGTGTCCTTCTGAATAAGAATGTGAGGGCTGATGTTCTTTTTGAAAGAACATCACCCCTGGCCTGGTGCCTGGTTTACTGTCCAGATGGATTGCCCCTCCTCTGTGATATGTGGTAGGAGGTCAGAGCAAGACACTGGGCACTGCAATGTCCCACAATGACTGGATGATTGGCACTCTGCATGAGTGAGGATCAGGACTCACTATCCCAGAGCAGGAGGAGTAGGGTACAAAATAGGTGTGACCTATATCACCTGTTCTAGGCCCTTCCCCCATGGACTGAGAAAACTGAACTGGTTGAGGCAGGTTTGCTGTTTCTAGGGCCATTTAATGATGTGCTCCCTGATGGACAGGTCATGTGGTAAGGGCAACAGTAGGTTGCCTTGAGCCCCAAGCTGGGGTAAAGATGTGTCAGGAATTGGACCCTGTACTCCCGTATGAAGTGGGGAATCTGTGGAAATCCAGTGGTCTCCATCAAAGACTGTCCTTCAGCTGTCACATTAGGAAGCAGGGCCAAGCACCAAATGGAACTTGGCACTCAAGGGGCTACCAGTCGGCATGTTCCTCTGTTGCAGGCATGCGTGCCATCTGGCCACAGTCTGTGTCCGAACATTCCCAGACCTCAGTCTCTGAAAAGCATCCTCCAGCCAACCTGCCATGGGGTCCTAAGTATGCATCAGCATGAGGACAGCCTCCACAGCATCCTCCACCAGTTGCAAGACACAACATGCAGCGGAGTTGTTGCCCCATAGCATCGTAGTAATCCCCCTTCAGTCCCTTCTGGAGTCAAGACCAGAATCCTAAAGGCACAGTTATGTCTTTGCCTTTGCCACAGGCCACACTCAGATCCCTCAGGGTAACTGGCCACATCGAATTCAGGGACTGTCTCTGCACTAGAACCCGCAAAGCTGGTGTTTGCTCCACTGCAGCTTTAGCACATTCAAAGGCTGCATCCTCCCTCAAGGGCCCCTCCCAGCAGGTGCACTTCTTGACTAAGAGGTATGGGGGCCTAAGGAGTTAGGCCAGATCAGGAGTAGAAGGATGCCCTTACCCTAGAAGACCTAAGAAAGTTTGCTCTGCTTTGGTGCGGTGGGATGTGGGTAGGCTCGCACCATATCCATAACCACAGACAGAATGACTTTAGTCTCCCCTGACCAGGTGACATTCAAGTATCTGACTGACAAGCCTCAACCCTGGCCTTTGTGCCAATTGCTCACCCTCTGTTGACCAATTGAGGCAGGAGGGTCAGGGGTATAGTTTGTAAACTGGAAAAAGATTCTGAAGTTAGCATGGTATCATCAATGTAATGGAAACCACGTACCCGTTCTGGGGCAGTTTCCTAGGAGAAGAAGGTAAAAGTCCATTCTCCTTCCCAGGTAAATGCAAGTTAGCCTTGACTCTCTGGAGAAATAGGGATGCTGAAGAAGGCATTGGCTAAATCGATAACAAAATGGTATGTGCTCAGGGTCTCTCCTACCCTCGTCAGCAGGGAGGTGATATGGTTTAGATCTGCATTCACACTAGATCTCACACCGAAATGTAATCCCCATTGTTGGAGGTGGGTCCTGTGGGAGGTGATTTGATTACAAGGGCGGGATTTCTCTGAATGGTTTAGTGCCCTTTCCTTGGAAGTGTCCTCTGACAGTAAGTTGTCATGAGATCTGGTTGTTTAAAAGTCTGTGGCACCTCTCTTTCCACTCTCTCTTGCTCCTGCTCTGGCCATGTGATGTGCCTGCCCCTTCACCTTCCACCATCTTGTAAGTTCCCTCAGTCCTCCCTAGAAGCTGAGCAGATGTCAGCACACTTCCTGCAAAGCCGGAAGAACCACATGAGCCAATTAAATCTCTTTTCTTTATAAATTATCCCTTTTCAGGTATTTCTTTATGGCAATGCAAGAATGGCCTAATACAGGAGGTGATATTGGGAACGGCTGAATACATTGCAGGGACCATCTTATTTAATGCGTGTTCATCTACTCATTCTCCACATCCCATCAGGCTTCTGCATAGGCCACATGGGGCTGCCGTATGGGCTGAGCGCTGGCCTTCTAATGCCTACCCAAGCTAACTCCTTAACAGCCCGTGATCCCTGGAACTGGCAACTGTCCTGGTGTCCATTTCTTGTTCCCCCTAGAACATGCTTCACCACTGCAACTCTCAGTCCGAATCACCCAGCAGTTGTTTGGAGGGTCAGGCATGATAATATATCCATTCCCAAGAAGTATTCTGGAATGGAAGCTATGTATACTAAATAGAGTTTTGGTGGCAGTCTCCCAACTTGTCACACTATTCAACCTGTCTGACATTCATCACCCCCATCAATCTATTGGTGTTATAGACCCTTGGAACTGATGAATTTTACCATACGTGAGAGTGCATTTGGCTCCAGTATCCACCAGGACAAGCACAGTCTGTTTATTCTTAGGGGACCAATAAGTAGTTAGTTCTACCTGTGGCCTCTGGTCCCCAGACACCTGGCCACCATTTCTCTTATCGGCATTCTGGGGCCTTGGACTTCATCCTAGTCTAAAGAAGTTGCCACCTGCCATTCCCTCTGCATAAGCGGTGGTAGGTGAAGCTGAGGCTCTTTGGTGCAGCACTGTTTTCTGGCTTGAGCTTAGGCCATCATCCCACCAGAATAGCACTAAGCTGTTTATGTCTTTTAATGAAAAGGTGTCCCTGCTCTTACCAGGTTACATCACATTTGTCTGTGGGTCACCCCGACTGGCCCTTTGGCTGTCTCCTTCCCTTTGAATCCCTTGTCTTTCATCCCAGCAGCACGCACCCTTCATCCACACAAGTTTCTTCATTTTTCCTAATTTGGTGGCCACCAAGGCCACCTGAGACACTGGCTGTCCTACCAGGAGGCTCAGGAGGGACGCTAGTGCACCAAACCATTGGTTGAGTACTGACATGAGTGTTGCAAGGTTAAAATAACTGGGTCTATGCGTGTTTGTGTCTTTCTACTCTGTCAGGCTTTTACTGATGCTATTTATCACAAAAGTCACGAGCTGCATGGAGTTCCAAAGGAAGCAATTCTTAGTACTTCCCGTTCACTCAGTGGTCAGAGCCATGAGCACCAGGCTCAAGCCACTCCACCAGTCAGTCACTATTGCAAACCATACATAATAGTATATGTTAAATATAAGTGTTAGATTAAGTATTCCATAACAAAGTAACTTTTAACATCAAGAGGAAAAAGAGTTAGGAGAAAGGGTTAATGAACCAGTCCAGGGAAGCAAAGAAGACAAAAGGAGTCCTGGTCTAGGCCATCTGTTTTGCAAGAAAGAGTCTTTGATGTGGCAGAGCCCTAGGCAGCAGATGCTTCATTCTTATGAGTGGCTGCAAGATGATGTCAGTTAAGACAGCCGTTTTGAGCTGAAGGCCGGCTCTTTTATAGTCATAGAGTCCCTGGTGAGAACTGGTGGAAGAGTGTGCTTGCTTGGCTTCTTACTGGCTGGATGCAGTCTTTATATATTTTTATTTTTTTATTAAGCCAAATATCTTATCCTTGTTGGCAAAGTGTGCTATGAAATATAAAATGAAGCCTTTTCTAAAATGGGGTTAGTTATGTCAAGGGTGCTCTGTACAAGTACAGACTGCAAGATAGCATCTCTCATGCCAGCAGTGAGACATCCATCATGACAACCTCAGGCATGCTCAGTATAGACAGCACACGTCATCTCTTATTCCTGGAGGATTTCCCACAATTCCTCCATAGTCTGCTTTTGTGAAGGAGGTGGGGACATCTCCGTCATTTAGGCAGGCTGCTTTGCAGCCGGCACCCCCAGCTGAGGGGGATGGCTTGATCCTCATTGCCAGTGCCACAACAGCACTGCCTGAGGGTGGAGTGGACTGTGCCATTTTTACTCATCTCTATTCACAGAGTATAATACCCTCCATGCCCATGTCCCACAGATGGAGAAGCCACCCGTGGCCGACTCTCCCCTTCTGCCTGAACCGATTCCTCAGTTCCACCAGTTCCACCATGGTGCAGTCCTGCACTGTGCTGTGCTGTTGTCTTCCAGGTGGGGGCGGGTCTTGTGGGTGTGCTCCCTGGGGGCATGGAGAAGGTGGTGGCCCTTCAAATGGGCCAACCAACAAGCCAGGTCTCCGTGGCATCTGGCACTCGTAGTAATCACAATTCACCTGTAATAGATCAACCTTTCTTTGCCTGTGCCAAGGGCTCAGCCTCTGAGTGGTCAGAAGTGGCCAGCCAACTGCCACTGCCACTGCTCGGGCACATGATCCTTGCTCAGTCAGATCCACCCCCTGCAACAATTATTCCAGATGCTTCAGTGTTTGGGGGGCATCCTTGTACTCACGTGGTGGGCTCCATCTATCAAAGATAGCAGCTATCAGGCCCTACATTGATGTGGATGGCCAACCTGGGATTTCCGCCTCTGATTTCCCCTTCCTTGATCCCATTGTCTTGGTGCTCACAGGACATTATCTGACCTCCTTCCTGCCTTGCCAATTAATTGTTGTGCCAAACCCCTGTTAATCTCAATAGAGAAGACTGCAGGTTCAAGAGACAGAAGAAGAGACCCAGAGCCAGCAAACAAGGGGTTTATATTAGGGGTTTACATACAGGCAAGAGAATCCAGTGGCAGGAAGCTGAACAAGATATCCACCTTACCTACAGCTCATTGGCAGCGGGCTGAACCAGACTACTACATAGCCCAGTGGTGTGATGATGGGCTGGACAGAAGAACTGCAACCACTTTGCAAATAGCATGCAGTTTAAGTAGGATTTCACTTAGCCCCCGCTTACCAGCCTCCACCTGGCAACCTCCAACCAACCCAAACTTAGGGGCTCAGTCCCCTGCATGGCCCATGTTCCATGGGATGGGCCTAGGGCTCAGATACTCTTCATGGACAAGGAAGAAATCTCTGAATTGGCCACACCCAATTCCCCAACTCAAAACACACATTCAGGTGTGATATGGTTTGGGTTTGCGTCTCTGCCCAAATCTCATATTGAATTGTAATCCCCAAAGTTTGAGGTGATTGGATCATGAGGATGGATTTCCCCCTTGCTTTTCTCATGACAGTGAGTGAGCTCTCACAGGATCTGGTTGTTTAAAAGGGTGTAGCACCTCCCCTTCACTGTCTTCCACCTGCTCCAGCCGTATAAGAGGTGACTCCTTCCTCTTTACCTTCTGCCATGATTCTGAGTTTCCTGAGGCCTCCTCAGTCATGCTTCCTGTACAGCCTGCAGAACCATGAACCAATTAAACCTCTTCCCTTTATAAATTTCCCAGTTTCAGGTATTCCTTTATAGCGGTGAGAATGGACTAATATAAGGTGCATCAGCCATACAGTGTCATTCGAAAGCTAAGTTTAAGTTGCTGCTGTCAAGTGCATTTACTTTACAGATAGAGGGCAGAGGTGGGGAGAAGATGGATGAGTGTGTGCATCTCATTCTAAATAACAAGAGGAGCTTCCTTCTTATGAATATAAGAAGCGTTGTCTTGAACTGGAGGAGTTGACCAGGTATTAAATATATCTGGAGGTCAGGCAGTTGGTCCATCCTTGGACACCATAGGCATGCCCCTTTTCAGAAGGCACTTTAGACTGGCCTCATGTTCAAAATCATTGAAGACACCTCTGAATGCCTGGAATCTTCTTCTCATGCCATCCAAACTCCTCCCATGTGCAATCTCTTTTTCATCCTTCAGATCTCTGAGCTTAAATGCCCCTTCTGTCAAAAGGCAAGAGCTATCATTAGGTAGGTAAAGTGGATACTCCCTATTCTCTTTCTCAGCCCACTGAGTGTCTCCTTTATGGCACATATTCCAGCATATTATTACTGTATGTATTTGTCTGTCTCATCCACATGAATGTGAGCTCGGGGAGGGCAGGGACCCAGTCTACATTATTTCATAATCAAATCCCGGTGCTTGGAACCTAGTAATCAGTCAGTCATTATGTTTCTGTCGATTGAGAAAATTAACAGATTTTTACTTAAAAAGGATCGTAAGGCGAAGGTAATGCTTCATTTTAAAGTCAAGGTGCAGAGCTCCGTCTTACTCTGTTATTAACCAGCCCTGCAACGGTACAAGACTTTCAATCTCTCTAAGTCTCAGATGTAAAATGGGAATTTTACATCTGAGAAGAGTTCCTCCTAATTCCACAGTTATGCGGCTAAAACTTTCAGTGTACATTCTGGAGTTGTGTGAGTGCATTAGTTTCTGTTGTAGCCTCACACCAGGAGTTTCTCTTTCTAACTGGTTTATGTACCTCATTTTTCATAGAGCAGCTTGTTTTGACCTGAGGCATATCCATGGCTGAAATTGAACAAGCCCTTATTGGAAAAATATGTCTGTGTAATTAAATTCCAGTATTCACAATTTCCCAAACCACTTTACAGACAGAATATGACCGGTCAGTGTAGAAATCCCCAATACAAATGAAATTAAGCATTAGGGTCCATTTGAAATGGTTAGAAGTGATACAAGATATCCAAAGCTTTTGTGTTCTGTTCAAAATATTTCAAATGCTTGAAGAAATGACAGAATTGACTGAGGTATCAACTTTTTCTTTCATGCTAAGAACAGAGTATTGAAAGTTGAGAAATCCTTTTGACAGGCTCACTGGCAGGGACAAAGGCATAAAATTACCATCACATTTGTTCTTTAAGCCAAGGCCTAGCAGAAAACAATAGAAAATGGTCATCACGCCTCAAGGACACTTATGATCCAGACATGAGATACCAGTTGAACACTGGGCTCCGTTCCTCTGTGCAGTTTGACGCCATTTTTATATGTACCACATGTCATGTCTGGTTTGATTTTTTTTGAGTGTCTGTGAGGTCAATAAGTTTTTTCTCACATGAAGATGTTTGCTGGTACCCAACTACTCATTTCATCCTTCTTAAGTCTCTAGTGGTGACTTCCAGAAAGGAAAAGTCAAAAGCAAGTTACATTATTTAAAGCCCAGGACCTGTAATTGTTAGTAGCATTATTTATGCTTTCCTAAGTAAGTTGGAAACAAGTATTTTGTTGACATAGTAGCATAAATACTACTCACAGTCCTGAATAGCTGAGGTGCAGGGGTAAGTAACAGGTTGGAACTGAGCTCATCTGCAAGGACTCAAAAGACCTGGTTAGCTGAAAATGGCCAGTCTGGAAGTATGAGTTCTTACACAAAATGGTCAGGCCACTATTTAAAGACTTTGTCCACATGGCCATGGAGACCCAGTGCCTTTATTAATAGGACACTATGATGGGGCCTTCACCACCAGTTTGGCTCCATATCCAGAGAGAGATTAAATGCACTTCTTTGTTTCAAGAGAGATTAGAAACCTACAATCCAACAGGGTGTGTCCCAGAAGAAGTATCTTTCTTTAGAAACCCAAATTCCATGAATATTGGTTAGACAGTTCTTTCAGCCAAAGTGCAGTGGTTAAGGATGGATTTATTCAGACTTCAGCTTCAATCTCCGATAAAAACAACAACAAAATATGTTCCTGTGCATAAGTAAACACATTCTAGATCCCAGTCCATCTACCCCAGGCAAAAATGTTTCTTTCCAACCTCACTCCTAGAAGTCGAAGATTAAGAGAGCTTTTGTCCTCCCTCTCCCCTTGTCTCTTCCCATTTCTCTGCTGGTTTCTTACCCCAGAGCATTTTGTGACAATTTTTCCAGAGCGCTAGGCTATTTGTCTTGCCCCTTCCTGTGTCTGGTTAAGAAGAATCTATTTTCTCTCATTTTAGCCCTAGAACCTTCTAAAAGTGTGATTTTTAAACACTCCCTCCTCTCACATACATTGGATATTATATATATGTTAGAAAATATGTAATAATGGGAAATAGAGGATTAAGTCCATCAAGTTTGGAAACATAGATAACACTTTATTCATTACTTTACACATTGAGGGTATCACAGACGACCTTGTGCGTATGTGCCTTCTTTTCCAGACTCTAAGGACACCCCATATATCTCCTATCCTCCCCAGCTCCCCCTGGCTGAAATTGACTGATAAGATTTTGAGGTTTTGGTCTTTATTAAAAGTCAAAAAGTCCTGGCACAGCTTACCATATTAAACTGTTTTTAGTCATATATGACACAGTGAAGGAGTTTTATCTGCTCTCTCCTGAGAGCAAGTTTTGCCAGGACAGAGAATGGGGAGTACGTACTGAAAAGGGTGCAGAAGATGGGAAGAATCCCAGATGGTGCCGGAAGCACAGGCTCTGATCTCCCCTTACACCAACTCTATCTCATTACATTCCCAATTTCTTCCAGAAAGAAACTATCTGTGCCCAGTAGGTTAGGCCTCTCCTTGTTTTTTTTTTTTTTAGCATGGCTAAGGACCAAGAAGTCCTAAGTTACCTCTTTCTTCGGGCATTCTTTATTCTAACTGTTGCCCTCTAGAGAGCACCAGGCATTATGCTGGTGGGTGTTGGCAAATTAAGCAGAACTCTACCTTCATGGGACTTAGAATTGAGGACTAATAATAAATAGGCCAATAAACAAACATGTTTATTTTGTGAGAGAACTGTGATTCTCTCCATAAGGGAAGCATATGAGGTTCTGAGATTGATAATAATCAATGAGTGACTCATTATTACACACTGGGCAGAAGAGCTTCTCTGTGGAGGTGAAGGTGGAGGACAGAAGAGGCCACATGTGGGTAGGAAGATAGGTGTTCCATACAGGGACACTGGCAAATGTGGAAAACCATGACTCAGAGGGCAAGTCAGAATTTAAAGAAAAATGAATTAAAAGTCCAGGTGCAGTGGCTCACACTTGTAATCCCCCTATTTTGGGAAGCCAAGGCGGGTGGATCACTTGAGATGAGGAGTTTGAGAATCAGGAGTTTGAGACCAGCCTGGCCAACATGGAAAAACCCTGTCTTTACTAAAAATAAAAAAGTTATCTGAGCAAGGTGGCCAGCACCTGTAATCCCAGCTACTCGGGAGGCTGAGGTGAGAGAATTGCTTGAACTCAGGAGGCAGAGGTTGTAGTGAGCTGAGATCAGCCCCACTGCACTCCAGCCTGGGCAACAGAGTGATACTCTGTGTCAAAAAAAAAGAAAAAAATCATGAATCATGGATTCTACCTGATTCTTCAGCAAATGATGTCCAGAAGTGGGTGCTCACTCATAAGATGTTTTCTAGTTCTCCAACCGGTTTGCTAGTAGGCTGGGGGAATTTGAGTAGGATAGTAGAATGCTATGTTTAATTTTTTTCTTTATCCTTATTTCTTTGAAAACCAGAGACTAAGAAAATAAAAAAGAAATTCCCGAAATCTCCGTAATACATACTTTCCCAATAAATAAATAATGCTTTTCTTTGAGTTCTAGAAACTTTGTCTCACTACTCTTTCTGTTTCTATTACATTTTTGAGGGTCTGGGTTTCCATCTCCAACTAGCAAGCACCTCAGAGAAGGGGAATAGTTGGTGGGGGGAAGAGGTTTGGAAATGTGCTGTGTGCCTCAGTAGGACCTTGTGTAGGAAAGAGAAGAGTAACTCAGCTTGGAGGTTACCTTCAGCATTCTGGGGCTGTGATTTCCAAGAAGTTTGTGTCTTTTGGACTAGCTGTCTCTTGTGTGTGCCTCTTAGCCTCTCTTCCTTTGGAAAGCTGTCCTTGCCTCCATGTTGGTAGGATAACGGCCCTGTTTTGCCCTGACACTAGGGGGGGCACATGACCCAAGACTGGCCAATCAGAATAGCCCATTTTTCTGTCTATGGTGATTGGCTCAACCATGAGCAAGCACATGACTCAAACAGGCCCAAAATCCTGCCTTGAGATGTGATCTGTGGAAGCCGAAAAAGAGTCTCTCTCTTTTTTGATTGCCAGTACTTGTAAGAACAAGATGGGCTGGGGACTCTCAGCAGACATCTTGCTGATAGATGGAAAGAGAGCCTGAGATTGAAACCCAGCAGAGGTATGTGGAGAGAGAGGGAGAAAAGAGTACAGGAATCACAGACCAGGCCTCAGACCTTATCATACTAAAATCCGATACACATTTCAGATTTCCCAGTTAATATATTACCTTTTTTTCCTTTTCTTTTTTGTTTTTTGCTTAAGTGCTAGTTTGAGTTGTTTCCATCTCTTGTGTGTGCACACACACGTGCACACACACACATTCATTTCCACCAAACCTTGCTAGAAAAATTAGACATAAATTCATGTATACTTTTCAGTCCACCACCAAACATTGGTCATTTCTCACATAGTACAGTGAGGTAGTTTTTCTGGACTCAAATATATAGCAGAAAACTTTCCATTTGTCAAGTACGGATTATTATCCAGAAGAAAAGTCAAAGGATA
The DNA here is from genome assembly GCF_049354715.1 of Callithrix jacchus. Taxonomy (NCBI): domain Eukaryota; kingdom Metazoa; phylum Chordata; class Mammalia; order Primates; family Cebidae; genus Callithrix; species Callithrix jacchus. The sequence continues at coordinate 145,834,435 of NC_133507.1, forward strand.
TGTTTGTATCTGTGATAAGAACAAACAGTGCTAAGAGTGAGTTGCTTAATGGGAATTAATTTTCATTTTGAATGTACTTCATTACAACTTCATTACCTAATTGAAGTGGTATTTTCAGCCAATTCTTTGTTCTTGTTCATAACAAGAAAATCTATTTTTCCTTAGGTTGATAAACAAGTGAATATTTTTTTTCCTGTATCTTGAATTTAAAAAGAAAAATCATAAATTGAGGAGCTTGGTGGGCTGTATTTGTGACTTGTGCAAAATGCTCCCACTCCCTGAGCCACTGAAAGACAAATCACTGTTGAAAATAGTGTTCTGGTTGTTGCCAGCCCACTTAAGCTAATCCTGAAGACGAGTCATTAGATTTAAACCCTAGGAAGTGAAGACTCAGAAGGAGAGAAGATGGGCCTGTGACCTCCTTTTCCATCCTCATTCACTGCAGTAAAGTAGGAAAACCCTACCACATGGATAAATTGGAAACCCTGGGGGTCCTAACTTTAGACCTACTTCTAGCAAGGGTAAGAAACTGAATAATAAAATTCTTTAGCTTCTCTCAGTTTCTGTACTACACATGAGATTGTTTACGGGTTCTGGTGATAATTCCATTGAAAAATCTTGGATTAATAAAACAGCCAACAGCAGACTTCTTTAGTGATCTTAACACTTCAAGACTGGAAACACTACTTAGAGAAAATGCCACGAGTCTCGGGAAATCAGTACCATTTTGCCATGGAATACTAACTGTAGTTCTGCAGAGTCAGGTTGGCCTGGAAAGTCCTATAATTCTGCTTAATATGGTAGTATTCTTTTTCTCTGTCCCGTTAATCATTTAGTGAAAGTGGACCAAATATAATAGTATGAAGCTCTGAGGCAAGTCAGAAATTATTTGAGCTGGAAGAGATCATAAACTATTAACTTTATAAATGAAGGAAGCGCAACTCATAGCAGTTGTGAGACTTGCTCAGAAGGTCTGACTGCTGTTTTGGGGTAGTTCAGGCACCAGGATTAAGTGCTTCTTAAGTGTTTGTCATGCATTCTGCTCACCAGCCTCCATTAGCCTTTCTCAAATCATGTGCCTTAGAATACTAGTGAACAGATATTTTGTACAAAAATACTTTACTAGATAAATGTTATTTGAGAAATAACATGTACTGTAGTTCTTCTTGGAGCATACTAAAAACCAACAAAAATGGTTATTCGCCTATGTTTATCAGAGAGTTTTCCCAAAATATTTGACTAAGGAAAGGTTATTCTGTGGAACACCCAGTCAACATGAGTAGGTCAAGTTTTCCATGTGAGAGAGATTGTAAGTCTGTTTGGTGTTTGTTCTGCCACGTGAACTCAAGCTTCTGGGGACATTTTTAACGTTCTTCTGGGGTTTACTGGGTCAGCTTAAATTATAAAAAAGCTAAATTAAAAAACAAAATATTCTACTAGGGGAAAATTTCAGAGATATTGTTTCTGGCGTTTTCACAGCAGAATACCAAAATGCCATAACTTAGGAAATACCAAAGTGCCATAACTCAGTGAAATTCAGCATGTGGTTTTTGGAATCAAACAATCTGAAAATTAACTGTCTGAGTAAGTTTGAAATATGAGCCCATGAGTCAGGATGACCAAGCCAGCTCTGCATGGGTGTGCCTAGCAGACTACATATTATTAGTAACACTAAGTGGGCCTATTAGCCAACACTATCACACCACTTCTAGTGAAATTGCTATATTTCACTAGAAGATGTGCAATGCATATGCCTTCAGGAGCCAGGCAATAGCATACATTGAGAAAATCACAGTAAGGAATAGAAAGGACCATTTTGATTTGGGGGCCACCTGCCCCCTAGAAACAAAACAAAAAGAATTACACTATGTCCTCCAAGGAAGATTCATTTGTGGGCTGAATCATTACATGGTCTGACTATGTGCTTTGTGTTAGCCTTGAAAACTTAGGCATGATTTCAGCAACATCAGCTAGAGTGATCCTAGCAAATCAGGCCATTCTGCTAGCTGGTAGGATCAGGGAACAGAGGAATCAGTGTATCAGCGTCAGGATTTAGGATTCAAGATTACCATCTTTGAGACTTAAGTTACTAACAATATGTGGATTTGCCATTGCCATGACATTAGCAGAGAGGGAAATATATTTATCGTCCAAACTAGCCTGATCATTATCGATTTGTTTGATGGTTCAGAAAACTCTTGAGGAGCCATGCTTCCGGGGTATTATTTTGACCAACAGTCACATTGTACCAGAGAGATTCAAAGTGGGACATTTCTTGTTGAACAGTACAAGTGCTAATAATGAGTTTGCCATGGTCAGGTTAGACCTGTGGAATGTTCTGGCCAAATCAAAATGCCACAACTTAAAACAACAAAAGATTGCTAAAAAGTGCTGAATGGTTGAAAATCTGTAATCACATAAAAGATTAGGAGACAGGCTTATTTATTTAGTTCACAAGAGTAGCCAGAAAACTGCAACAGAAAACAGATTTTAAGGAGTGATAATGGTTTTTTTTGAAAGGGAATTTGCTTTTTAGAGATGTTAAATTAGGATAAATATCTATTATTGGTAACAGTAGAGCATTAAGGCCTTTGTAGAGACAGAAAGAATCACAATCCATGCATTCTGATTTGAGGACATTACTAAACCTCTCTCTAAGAATTTCAGAACTTGGAATAAAAAGTCTATCTGTGAGTTCTCTAAAAGCAATGATGTTTCTTTTTTGGCCTCAGAAAGACTCCCACAATACCTGTTACTGTGCCGTACCTAGAGTAAGCCCTCAATAATGCACAGATGAAATGTGTTTTCCCTGGAAGAGCAAAATACTAGCCAGCATCAGCTTACCTGAGCCTTTACTATCGATGGGCAAAGCATAGAGCTAAGTGCTTTACATGCAATTCTATTAATTCTTGTGACAACTCCCAATTCATAGATAAGGAGACTGAGCCTGAGAGAGGGTGGGTACCCCATCCATGGTGACGGGAACAGTGCTGTAAGTAAGTGATAGAGTCAGGATCTAAAAAGTCCATATGGTTTTCAACATAGTCTGCAACTAGACACAGATGTATGGAAATAGAAGTATCTGAAGAACAAGTGGGATTTTAGGAGGGGGTGACTGGCATTTCTAGGAATTACTGGATTGTGTTTAGGAAGATATAACTCAAAAAGAGCTTTGAAGAAAAATGCAATAGGACTTCAAAGAGGAGTGAGAGTGTTGCAGATAGAGAGGGCTCAATGCTAACCATCCTATCTGTGCTTTAGAATCAAGTTAAGAGTAATGTTTGTGGCTGAGAGACTGGGAGCCTGTTGGGGGTTCGGGTTAAGAATGTGAGTGGGTTGAAGTGTGTCTCCCAAAAAGATGTGCCCAAGTCCTAACCCCTAGAACCTCAAGATGTAATCTTATTTGGAATTAGGGTCTTTGCAGATGTGATGAAAGCAATGGGCTCTAGATGAGATCATCCCAGCTTTGGGTGGCCCTTAAATCCGAATGACGAGTGTCCTTGTAAGAGATAGAAAAGGAAAAGACAAATAGATACACAGAGGAAAGTCATGTGAAGACAGAGGCAGATGTTGGAGCGATGTGTCCATGAGTCAAGGAACACCAAGGATTGCCAGAGCCATTAGATCTGGGAGAAAAATATAAAACAAATTACCCTTCAGAGGCTCCAGGAGGAACCAACCTTGCTGATGTCTTGATTTTGGACTTGTGGCCTCTAGAACTGTGAAAGAATATTCTTCTGTTTCTTTAAGCCACTAAGTCATGGCAATTTGTTGTGGCAACCCCGAAGCAACCAATACAGAGTGCCTGTCAAATTTGTTTCTGTGGATCCACTTTCTATAGCTCTCAGGTTTCTCTTAGAGGTTCATGGTGCATTTACAGAGAAACGGTTTGATAAGAGGAAACCAAGCCGGACATTCTGTCTTGGAAGCTAGAAATGGTCCCTTAATGTGGGCGTTTAGTTGGTAGTTTTTATGTACTTGCTATGGAATTGTTGAAAATGACAGTAACAAATCAGACCATTATTATGAATTCCTCAACTCTTCATCTTGATTCTTCTTTTAATTCCTTTGTGGCCTGACTTTAAACAATTTATTCAATATCGGTTTCCTGGTCCGTAAACCAGGACTGCAACCTCAGCTTCTTTACTTAGCCATTGGCTAGAAAGAAAGACTCTTCCACATTAAAAAAAAAAAAAAAGTGAGAGATACTCAGCTTAAGGAACACATGACAGCTGCTTCCCAATTCCCTCTCTCAGAGGTTGTTGCAGACTTATCCTTTGATGTTAAAGAGGCAGTGATAGTCCCCATAAAGAGTTAATCTCTGGCATCAAAATATTCCGGCACAGACTTATGATGCAATGTCTCAGTGGGCACCATCAGTAAGCCTGCTATGGAAACAAACTCTCAGAGCTCTTAAAAGATGCTCTGAGATATACCTTTAGTGTTGCCACAGATTCAAAATACACATCACGGATCCATAATGAGAATTGAACCCTCTTTTCCCAGTGGATAGGTCTATCTAGCCTATGCTGCACTAACAGGTGAGAAAACAAGTATGAAAATCAAGCAGTCTCACTGTATTAGAGATTCTGGGCTGTATACTGTCCAGAATCATCTACCATCCTCACACCCTTTTATTTCCTGTTCCACTCTGTTCTTGAAGGTTTAAATTAAGGTTATCTCTGCAGCATTTCGTCTGTGCTACCTTTTGAAAACATCTGCTGTCTTTGCTAGGAAAGAGGAGAAATATTCTGCTTTCAGCTGATAAAGAAATGATATTCCTCTTCCCTTTATTCATGCTAAAAAGTATTCGTATTTTCTCATTCATTCAAATCTTCCATCAAATATTTATGAAAAGCCTCTTTGAGCAGCCTCCCTTAGGTATTAATGAGATGGCAGTGATTATAACAGCAACATCTCTCCTCATGGAGCATGTAGTCTGGGGGGTGGTGGAGAGACTAACAACGCACAAATAACAAATAAGTGTATGATCATCCAGGTGGTGATACAGGCTGTAAGAAACAGGCAGGCTATGTGGGCAGAGGGTGTCAGTGGATATATCAGTCAGCTTGGGCTGCCATAGCAGAATGGCTAAACAATAGGAATTAATTTTCTTACAATTCTGGGGGCTGGAAAGTCCAAGCTCAGGGTGCTGGCTAATTTGCTTCCTTCTGAGGGCTCTCTTCCTCTCTTCCTTGCCTTTTTTCTGTGTCCTGGTGTGGTGGGGAGGGCTGAGGGTGGATGTGAAGAGCAGATCCTTTGGTGTCTCTTCTTTTAAGGACATTAATCCTATCAGATTAGGGCCTCACCCTTATAACCTCTTTTAGTCTTAAATATATCCTTACTCCAAATACAGTCACAGTGAGGATTAGGGCTTCAACGTATGAATGTCGGGGGATGCAATTCAGTCCATCGCAGTGGGATGAGGGAGGTTGCTGTCTTATGTAGGATGGTCAGGATGATCTTCCCTGACACTTGATCTGAGAGCTAAAAGAAACTAGGGAATGAAACTTGTAGATAGCCAGAGATGAACATGTTCCAGACAGATAAGAAAGAGCAAAGTCTCTGAGATAAGAATGTGCTTGGGAGTTGGAAAAACACCCAAGAGACCCATGAGTCTGGAATGCAGTGAGCCAGGGAGAGGGTACAGGAGACTGGACTCAGGAGAGGCTCAAGGGTTGAAGCAGGTTGTGTGACACTTTGGGGATCATCGTAAGATCTTGAGTCGGGGAGTGACCTGATCCAGTCTGTTTTAAAAAGATCCCTTCCCCGGCTTCGTGTCGGGGGGCAATGGTAGAAGCAGGGGGTGGGGTGGAGGTGGCGGTGTGCACGTCTCTTTCTCTCCCTGTGGCGGTGAATCTTCAAAGATGGCTCAGGACAAATCTTCACCAACTTGTACATGTACATCTCTTCTCACACCAAGAGATAGAGCTTATTTCCTCTCCTCTTGAATCTGGGTTATTCTTACATTGGGCTCTGACCACTGGAACACAGGGAAAATGATGTTCTTCAACTTCTGAGCCCAAATCTAAAGTAGATGAGACATTTTCACTTCCTGCCTCTTCCAACCCAGCTGTCCTGCTGGGAGAAGCTGAAGGCACATGGAGACACCACATGAAGGGGGGCCATGGGGCTGTGGTTGACAGTCCCAGCTGAGCTCTCAGCCAGCAGCTGACACTTCCTGTCAGCCCTGTGAGTATGTCATCTTGGACCAAGTAAAGCTGCTAAGTGGCTTCATTAAGTGGCATCCCTGAATGGCCGTAGCCCCAGCTAATATCACGTGGAGCTAAAGAGCCATCCAACTGGTCTGGTCAACCCTCAGAGTCAGAATAAAGTAAAATAGGTGTTTTGTTTTTTTTTAGCTACACCCCCACTCCCTTCCACCCTTGCTCTTTAACACAAAGCCAGGGGTATCCTTTTAAAACTCAGACCAGATCATGTCAATCTCCCACCCAGGGTCTTACAAGGATCTCCAAAGTGTTATACAATCTGCTCTAACCCTTGAGCCTCTCCTGAGACCTCTTGTACTTTCTCCCTGGCTCACGACATTCCAGATTCATTGGTCTTCTGGCTGTTTCTCAAACTCTCCCAACTTGTAGAGTCATTTGTTACCTAGGTAACTGAAACACCTCCTCTCTCTTTCGGCTTTCCCTCTTTCCTTCCTTCCTTCTTTGCTTCCTTCCTTTTTGTTTTCTTTCCCTTCCTTTTTTTTCTTTCTCTTTTCCTCTGACCTTTCTTTCCTCTTCTGTCTTGTACACCATCACCTGTTCACTCCATTTACCTATATTAGGTGAACATAGAAGGAACACAGCCTGAATTTATATGCCTAAGAAAATATTTAATAAGTAAGGGAAATATCTAATAAGACAGAGAGAGAGGAAGGAAGAGAGGAGCCTTCCTATGTATCAGAGACTGGAAGGAGAAAGATTCTGGGGAAAATATAAACATTTAAATAATGTATTTCTAATAATTCTTGGTCTGAGACCAAGCTGTCTATCATAGGGCCCACCCTGGGACTGAACACACGTATGACTTTCTGGAAGCTCAGGGATTCCACTGGCATGTCCCGTCCTTCCCTGGAGCAGAGAGAGGCTGAGGACATCCATTGCTATTTCAAAACCTTGACTTTAGTTAACCGAACAACCATTACCTTTGTATTAGTTTTCTATTAATATATATTAAATTACCACAAACGTAGTGGCTTCAACCAATACCCATTTATTAGGTCACAGTTCTGCAGGTCAAAAGTTCATGCATGATGATGTAGCTAGGTTTTCTGCTCAGGGTCACGAGCAGGTTTTCTGCTCAGTCAAGTTGAGTTTTTGTCTGTCGGCTTCAGGAAAATAATCTACTACCAAGTTCATTCGGGTTACTGGCAGGATTCAGATCCTTAGAGTTGTAGTATTAAAGTCCCATTTCCTTGCAGGCTTTCAGCCAGGGGCTGCACTCAACTCCTACAAGCTGCCTGAATTCCTTGCCAAATGGCCTTCTCCATCTTCAAGCCAGCAAGAGTGTATCAAATCCTTCCGCAGTTCCAAATCTCTGACTTCCTCTTCTGTGAAGAGCTGGAGAAAACGCTCTGCTTTTAACCCTTTTCCCGTTTCCCCAGGGACACTCCCCAGCAGCACCTGCAGTGGCCACATTTATTCAGAGATAACTTTGCAACGAAATATCTCGCTTTCATTACTTTCACATCGCTCTGGTATATCAGCTTTGGGAACAAAAAGCATCATTTTATTGACAGCATTCTGTTTTTAGCTGTGGTATTTCCATTTACAAAATATAGTAATTCTCGGTCACTGAAAATGTCAAATCCTAGAAAACGCAGCCTTCCTACGAGTGATGTTAACATCATTCTCCAGCAGTCACTGGCTGAAGATTCATTGGATGAATCTGATTTCTCCGAAATAGATTATTCTGATGATTCAGACGATTCCGATGTTAGTTCTGTTTAGAAATAATTCCAAGAACAGTTTTTATATTTTATTTGCACATTGAAAATCAGTCATATTTGCTTCAGCCTCAAATAGTGTGTTTATGTAAAATTAAATGAGTGCTGGCAGTGGGCTGCACTTTTTTTTTCTAAATGAGAAAACAGTTAAGAAGCTCATGACATTATGACAGGCCCACCTAGGTAATCTCCCTCTCTGAAAGTCACCCGTTCCCTATAACATAATCTAGTCCTGGGAGTGAAATCCATCATGCCCACAATCCTGGGAATTATGCACGTTGTATATACTGGGGTTGTGGGAGAGGATGTTGGGAACCATCTTAGAATTGCGGCAGACGGGACCACAACTTGCTCATTATTCATCATTTTTCACATTTTGAAACACTTGGCTTTTTTTCTTCTTCTTCTTCTTTTTTTAGACTGAGTCTTGCTCTGTCGCCCAGGCTGGAGTGCAGTTGTGCCGCAATCTCGGTTCCCTGCAACCTGTGCCTTCTACGTTCAAGATTCCTCTGCCTCCGCCTCCTGAGTAGCTGGGATTACAAGCATGTGCCACCATGCCCGGCTAATTTTGTATTCACCTTGTTGGCCAGGCTGATCTTGAACTCCTGATCTTAAGTGATCTGCCCACCTTGGCCTCCCAAAGTACTGGGACTATAGGGGTGAGCCACAGCACCCAGCACACTTGGCTCTTTATACGGAGTACAAAGTAGAAGTCTATTTGAGTGAACTGAGATGCACAGAGACTTGTTTTTTGAAGGAGGTTGAAGGAGGAAAGAAAAGGGCCTTGGCTTTGTTCTGTTTTTGTCAGTTTGTGTCTGGTAGTGTGGGAAGACTGCCAGAGAACAACTTAGCCATTGCTTCACTCTCCACCACTGTCAACGGACTCCGAGCCCTTGCAGAGACAAAGCTCACAGGTGTGATGCAGGAAACAGTGCAGGAGTTCAGGGAAGACTTTGCAAGACCCTGATCCTCTAAGTACCACTCCAGGGTTTCAGTGACAGGCTGCGGAGAGCCTCCACTGCCCCTCCAGGTCACTTCGCACCTCTTGCATGCCTATTTCAACTTGAGTGTGGAAGTGCAGCCCCCCAGGAGGGAAGCGAGTGTGGCCAGTGCTCCAGGCTATCCTAACAGCAGAGGAATGGGAGAGTTCTGCCCTAATTCTGCTCTGGGGAGATAAGTTGGAATGGCTTCTTAAAACATGAACATGTTTTGAAAATGAAGGTTTTACTTTTTAAAGAAATATCATTGGCATTTCATAATCTTAGCCAAGAATGAGAATGACGAAATTAATTTATATTTTACCATCTATTATTCCCAGAAACGTTTTTATAGTTACTCTTCCTAGAACTGCCAGTGGCATGTTCACAAGCTTATTTTCCTGTACTGCTGCTAATACACATACCAAGAAATGTCTGTCTGTGTTTGGTTCGTCTGATTGTATAAAGCCTTCTTGATTATATTACTCAGAATTGCAGACTGCTGCCTCCTGGGTGCCAGGGACCTTTATGAAGAGTTAATTAGTTATTTCATTGTAAAGGATGTTCAGACATCCACAGAGAATAATTAATCCAATGTTGTGTTTCCAGTAGTATATACATCACATAAAAGTAGACAAGAATGATTTTACATTCGTGATGCCTAAGGGTCCAAGGTTGAATTACGTGGTTATGTGAAACTTGCTTGTTAACTGTTCTTTCTAAGAATGACTTCAGCGACCATCACCTGTCCTCCTCTTCAATATGAGGACAGGTTCTGCATGGTACTTTCACTAATAAATAAAAGGTCTCCTTTAGGTGCAAATTTGAGGATGGGGTGAAATCATGCCCATTCCCAAGCAAAATACATATCATATGGAACATTGGCTTTCCTCTGTTTCTCAACATTTTCATGCTTACTCCCACCTCAGAGTCTTTGCGCATGCTATTCCCTTTGCTGGAAATGCTCTTCCTCCAGATCTCCAAAGGACTTTTGTCATTCGGGTGGGTGCTCAGATGCTTCCTTCTCAAAGAGGCTGTCTTGGACCTTCCCTGCCACTGTCAGGCCCATTGCCCTATTTCATTTTTTTTTTTTTTCTTTTTGAGACAAAGTCTTACTCTGTCCCCAGGCTGCAGTGCAGTGGCATGAACTCGGCTTGCTGCAACTTCCACTTCCCAGGTTCAAGAGATTCTCATGCCTCAACCTCCTGAGTGACTGGGATTACAGGTGCATGCCACCAGGCCCAGGTAATTTCTATATTTTTGGTAGAGACAGGGTTTTGCCATGTTGGCCAGGCTGGTTTCAAACTCCAGGCCTCAAATGATCCTCCTACCTCAGCCTCCCAAAGTGCTTAGATTACAGGTGTGAGCCACTGCACCTGGCCCCTATTTCTTTTTGTTTATGACATTTATGACTATCTGACATTATTGTAGTATAAGTTTCCTTTTGTATCTTAAGACTTCTAATATTATTTATAGTTGACTTAGGATCAAAACCGAGGACAAATAAATTGTTATATACACCAAAATTCTATAATTAGCCGTAAAAAATCAAGTTCAGGCCCCTGCCTGGGTTCTGACTAAATGGCTGCAGATCTGGCCCTGTTATCCTCAGCAGACAGGGCATGGGGGTGGGGTTTCTCGGAAGGAAAAGGGAAAGGGGAAGAGAGATAGGGAATCAGGGACCACTGGCTCCATATAATGGTGGGTGGGTTTCTCCATCTCCACCATCATCCTGCCTAGCCATGAGACCCTGGATCTTCAAGAGAATTATTCCTAGGGGGTGGGAATTTAGTTGCAAGGAGACTGTCCATCATCTTCCTGGAGTGACAATTGACTAAGCTTCAGAATGAGCAGGTTTGCATGGTGCAGATAGCTGAGTGGAATGGAGGGTGGCAAGGGAGTAACTATAAGAGCTTAAAACGCGGTGGCTCAAGCCTGTAATCCCAGCACTTTGGGAGGCCGAGGTGGGTGGATCACAAGGTCAAGATATCGAGACCATCCTGATCAACATGGTGAAACCCCATCTCTACTAAAGATACAAAAAATTAGCTGGGCATGGTGGCGCGTGCCTGTAATCCCAGCTACTCAGGAGGCTGAGGCAGAAGAATTGCCTGAACCCAGGAGGCGGAGGTTGCGGTGAGCCGAGATAGTGCCATTGCACTCCAGCCTGGGTAACAAGAGCGAAACTCCGTCTCAAAAAAAAAAGAGCTTAAAACGTGTCTGGGGTCATTAGCAAGCACCTGGAAATTTCTGGAGGTGGGAAGCTTAATGGAGCAGACAGGTCAAAAAGATGAGTAGACTATAATCTGGTTTACCGGGGAGGACAGGTACTCCCTGTGGTCCTTAGAGGGCCTCAGGGGTTCCTGCTGCACAGGTCAAGGAGCACAGAGGTTCAAGAAGAGCATAAGAGTTGCAGTCCTGACCAAGTGACAAGGGAGGTATCTCCACCTGGAAAGTGCTGGAAGGAGCTCAGGGTCCCAAAACATGCCAATGGTTTATACCAAGGCCCTATCATTGGCGGATGGTCTAGCAGATGCTTTTCCAATGAAGAATTACTACCAGCTCAGCTCAGAAGTACGATGTGATTGCAACAGGAGGCCTCAGCACTTCACTGTCAGCTAGAAGCTTTGTCTAAAGTAGGATGTCTGGTCGATTCCTGGCATGCCTTGATGACCATTTCATGGGACTTCTAGACATGGAAGGAATTCTAGATATCTTAAGACATGTGTATAAGATTCTACTGAAGCAGATGTTTTTTAAATGTGAAGAAAAGATTCTAAACAGGAATATGACTCAAGAGGGAAAGGCATTTCGCAAAGTGCATGAGGCAGAAAAGGAAGTCTCTAAAACATCCCAAATGGTTCCCCAGAGAGCTCTCCAGTGAGTGTACGCTTTAAAGGTCATACACATAAAGTTAAATGAGCAATAGATAACTAAAAATGTAAGCAAAAGGTGTCTTGTGGAAGCTAATGACCGGACTGAAATGATACCTGTGCAAGTGAAGGAAACCAAAAACATCATATTTACTCTCAGAATGGGAATATGAGCAAATACGGCCCAGAACAATGTTTCCGCAAGATGGCGCAACACTGGCAGGTGAAAGACATGTCAGTGCTTCCTTCCTCCTGTTTCCTTTCCATCTCCTTCTTTCCACCTTGGGGCCAATGCACATCAAACTGGGTGAGTGTGCAGGAAGCATTATTGAACAAAAACTTGAATTTGAACAAATGGAGACAACTGTCATGTTTCTGAATCAGAGATGATAAGCCTTCGGTTTTTGCCAATGTTATGTGTAGAGTTAATACACATTCCGATTAAAATTCCCATGAAATTAATTTATATTTTACCACCCATAATTCCCAGAAACATTTTTACAATTACCCTTCCTAGAAGTTCCAATGGCATATTCAGAAGTCATATATATCTCATATATTCCCTGAAGCTAATGTTCAAGAATGATCATAGCAGCACAGTTCATTATAGCTGAAGATTGAAAATAATCCAACAGGATGTATAAATAAATCATGGGTTTGTACAGTGGAATACCATATAGCAACTGCACATTACAACGTGGGTGAACCCCACAGACATAATGTGGTGCAAAATAAGCCAGACACAAAAGAGTACATACTGTATACCTCTATTTACATAAAGTTCAAAATCAGGCAAAGCCAATCTAGGCTTTAGTTAGGATGGTGGGTACCCTTGGGAGATAAACATGGAAAGGGCAGAAGGGGTTCTTGATTAGGGAACTGGTTGGGGAGGTATTAATTTTGTGAAAATTCAAGTACACATTTTCTCTGTATGTACGCTATACTTCAACAAGATGTTTATGTCATTTATAAGTAAAGAAACATTTCCATGGGATTTTGTTTTGAAAGTTGACCAAACTCTTCTGAAGCTTATTTTTAAAATTATAAAGGTAAATGTGTATATTGTGGTTCTCCAAAGAAAGAGAGAGAGAAACTATAAGTAATTGGCCATGTGATTATGGAGCCTGACAAGTCCCAAGATCTGCAGACAGCAAACTGGGGGGTAGTGTTGGAGTTCTAGTCCAAACATCGGCAGGCTTGAGACCCAGGAAGTGTTGATGTTTTGGTTTGAGATTACAGGCAGGAAAAACTGAAGCCCCAGCATAAAGGTAGTTGGGCAGCAGTCCCCCCTTGCTCTGCCCTGTATGTTTTATTCAGGCCGTCATCTGAGGATGAGGCTTACCCATGTTGAGGAGGGCCATCTACTTTACTTAGTCTATTGATCTACATGTTAATGTCATCCAAAACTAACCTCACGGACACACTCAGAATAATGTTTATAATGTTTAACCATTTATCCACGTACCCTGTGACCCAGTCAAGTTGACACTCAAAGTAAACCATCACAAGTCCACCCCTTGTCAACTTGGCATTCATATGGATCTCTTTAACACATATTTAACCTCCAAATAAAGAACATAACAAGGCCATAATTCCATCTAACATGATACAACAATCCTGTGTACTAATAAAAATGCACTAACCACTTTTCCGTCAGAGGATGCAAAGTCCTTGAGTGATGGTTAGTCTTTTCCTTGATATCTAATAACTTAAATATGGGATAAATACAATGTAGAATTAACATAACTATTATATGAAATCAGTACATCTTCTATTACATGATAAGGGAATAAGACAGGGAAGAAAAAGTTGTCCGCTTAATACACACACACATAAACACAGATATACACACATATTTCTAATAAAATAAGAAAGAAATTGTCATAACAATTATAGTCTTCTCTTCTGTAACTGGTCTTGTGGTTACAGATGGTATTTATAGGTGCCTGGTTCCCCTCCCCATTGTATTATTCCCTTTGTGTTTGGCCAGCACCTCAGTTGGTCACAGATCTTTACTGGTTCAGTGACCTTCATTCTTGAAGGGTCTGGGTCATTAGTAGTCCTGCCTGGATTGGGTTGTTGTAGTTTTCCATTGACCTTAATCACAGGGCTTGGTAAAACTAAGACACTCCATAAGAGATCCCCTGTATTTCAGACATACTCTTTTTACCTTGAAAGTCAGGCTCAATCATTCCAACCAACACAGTAACTTCCTTCTTTGCCTGTCGACTCAGAGGCGCGAGAAGCCCAAAGTGGGCAGTAGTCTTCACTTCCAGATCAATGGAATCTTTGTTGTGTCTCCTGGTCAAAGCATTCCTCCCTCTGGAATCAAAACCTCTAGGCCAGCAAAACATAAAGTCATGGGAATAGGAACCAAAGATTTTGCTAATGGGTCACTTAGGGGTAATAGTGAGTGGTTCCTCACCCATTTTCACCTCTGGATTGCTGGACCTGTGAATCTTGGCTATGGAAGAAATAGCACCATATTTTTGACCTGGATTCAGAGCATTTATCTCCTTCTAGAGAACTTTTCCCCTGCTCTGCAAATTATTGCCACCTAATTGGTTCTGTAACTGAGTAATTAATAGCCTATTCTTCCATTTCATTAAGCCAGCTGCTTTAGGATCATGATGAACATTGTAAGACCAGTGAATTGCCATATGGGCCATTGCCATATTTTATTTCTTGTGAAGTAAGTTCCTTGATTAGAAGTAATGCTGTGGGAGTACCATGATAGTGGACAAGGCACTCTGTAAGTCCACAGACAGTGGTTTGGCAGATGCACTGCATGCAGGGAAGCTAAATCCGTATCAGACTAAATGTCTGTTCTAGTAAGAATGAAACTATCCTTCCCATGATGGAAGTGGCCCAATATAATCAACCTTCCACCAGAGGGTTGGCTGATCACCCTGGGGAATGGTGCCTTATTGAAGGCTCAGTGCTGGCCTCTGCTGCTAACAGACTGGGCACTCAGAAGTGGCCATAGCCAGGTTGGCCTTGGAGAGTGAAAATCCACATACTGGAACCATGCATATTCTCATCCCTACTTCCATGGCCACTTTGTTCATTAGCCCATTGAGTGATGACAGGTGTGGCTGGGGACACAGGAAGACACGTATCCACAGAACAAGTCATTCTATCCACTTGATTATTAAAACCTTCCTCTGCTGAGGTCATCCTCTGGTAGGCATTCACAGGGAACACAAATATCTTCACTTTTTAAAACCCATTCAGAGAGATCTACCCACATACCTCTTCCCCAAATTTCCTTGCCACCAATTTTCTAATCACATTCATTCTAAGTTGTTAGCCATCTAGCCAAACCAAAGGCCACAGTTCATGAATTGCTATATAACCACATATCTGTCTTTTCTTCTTCTAAGCACAGTGAATAACCAGATGTACTACTCCAAGTTCTTCTCTCTGGGAAGACTTCCCTTCCCCGCTGTTCTGCAGGGATGTCCCAGGGAGGGGCTGCAGTGTTTCAGCTATTCATTTTCAGGTGATGCCTGCAGAACCATCCATAAATCAGGCCAGTTTTTATTCCTCTTTCAAATGATTGTAAGGAACTCCCCATGAAGCCATAGGTGCCAGCTTGCGTAGAGAAGGCAGTGCAGCATGAGTGGAGTCCACATGTTCATGTAACTTACTTGTGCCTTCAGGGCCTGTTCAGGCGTGAATCACATATATACCATTCCATTTAATGACGGGGTATTTCTGTGCAAGACGAACTTTAGGGTTTGGTGGGTCAGATAATACCTAGTTCATGAGGGGCAGCCAGGTCAAATGATAACTTGATGGCCTGTGGTTAAGCATTCAATATCTACTAAGGCTCAGTAGCAGGCCAAGAGCTGTTTCTCGAAAGGGGAATAGTTATTCACAGAGGATGGTTGTAAAATTCTAAGGGCCTGTGCTACCCATAGAAACTTACAAAAAGCTTCAAACAACATCCCTATTTGCCACTGACATTCAAGTACCACTGAATCTGTGGGATCATATGACCCAAATGGCAGAGCAACCTACACAGCAGTCTGGGCCTGTTGCCCAGCGTTCTCTTGTTCTGGGTTCCAACTAGCAGAGTTTTAGGGCACTCAGTAAATGGACCAGAGTAACACACTCATATAAGGAATATGTTGCCTTCGGAATTCAAAGAGGTCTACTAGGCATTGTGCTTATTTTTTGGGTGTAGGAGGGGCCAGATGCAAGAGCTTATGCTTCACCTTCATTACGATATCTTAACATGCACTATATCGCCAGACCCTTAGACATTTTACAGAGGTCAAAGGACCTGAATTTTTGTCTGATTTTTTTCCAACCCTCTGAGGCAAAAATGTGTTTCCAAGAAAGTTAAGTAGTTGTTTCTTCTTGGTCACTACGTTCAATCAATATGATGTCACCAGTGTCGTGGATGAATGTGATATCTCATGGAAGGGAAAGGTGATTAAGATTCATATCAACTATATTATGACATACAGTTAGAGGCTGGAGAGCTGATCTACCCCTGAGGTAGGAAGGTACCAGGGAATATGTTCATTTGCTCAAGCAACGAAACCATATCTGGTACAGCAGCTGCAATTAGAGTTACAATCTGGTTGAACTCAGAATAATTCACTGTCATTCTCCAAGATGCAGGTGTCCTCTCCACAGGCTGAATAGGTGAGTTGAATGGGGACGTGGTGGGACTTACTGCCCCTCAGCCTTCAAGTTTTCGGTGGCGCTAATCTCTGCAATGCTTTGAGGAATGTAGTATTGCTTTTAGTTTACCATTTTCCTAGACAAAGCCAGTTCTTGTGGCTTCCACTTGGCCTTCCCACCATGATAGCACTCATTCCACAGGTCATGTGACCAACAGGGAATTCTGCTAGCTGCTGAGTATGTCTATTCCAATTATGCATTCTGGAACTAGGGAAATAAGCACCAGATGAGGTTAGGGATCCACTGTGAGATGATCTTGAGCTAAAACTGCATTGCTTATCTAACCTCCATGAGGCCTTAGGACCACAGTCTGATTATTTTCTTTTCTCCAGTGTACCGTGTACAGTTACCCTGATGAAAAGGCTGTGGGTCCCTTTGGGGAAGGCTAGAAAAAAATTAACAGAATACATTTCTATCAGTGTACTAGGGTATTTCCTCAAAGACCTAGCTTCCCCTTCATTCAAAAGGTTCTGGGTCTGTAAACTGGTTCAAGGCTGGAAATTAAATGAGGGGCCATGATTTCTGCTCATAGAAACACTGTCATAGCGACATTCAGAAAAATGTGTGACCAAGTATTTGCGCACCTCACTATCCAGTCAAGTTGACACACAAATATTTGTCATCTCAGTAGGCAGGATTTGAAGATGGGCCCGAGATTCCTGCCCAACCCCCACCCATATACATACCTTTATCTCCCCTTCAGTATGGGTAAAACCTGTGGATATGATAGGTATCACCGTTGTAGAAAAAAAACCAGGTTCCTGTCACATGACCAGGAAAAGTTAGGCACGCAGACACTTTGAAGGGTGAGGGTGAATGGAATTTATTGGGAGAAAAGGAAAGAAAAACTCTCAGCAAGGCAAGAGGGGTTCTTGTTAATAGGCCCCCATCTCACAGATTGAATGCCCCAGGTCACCACCCAGGAACAAGAGAGGCCAGGCTCCTCCCCCGATGCAAACGTGAACTTCCTGAGGCTCCACTCTGTCCTCCCAGCGCACAGTTGGGCGTTATTCAGAATCAGTCAGAAAAAGGGCAGGCTTCATCCAGGACTGGCAGTCCAGTTTTTCAGCCTTCAGGCTGTTTTAAGCTTAAAGGTGGGGTTTTGTGGGGGACGTGGTGGGGAGCCGGAGGGAGCCTTGGCTGCATCCTGTCTTTGTCATCACTAACACATTTATGTAACGAATCAGTTGACATTGAGTTAGTCAAAAGGGAGATGATCCTGGGTGGACCTGACAGAGTAGCCTTTAAAAGAAGATAAAAGAGCTTCTGCTGACTTGGAGGCAGTCATGAGCTGTGTTCCATTGGCAGAGAATTACTAGAGGCCTCCAGGACCCAAGTGTGACCCTCATCTGACATCTACCAAATCCTGACCCACAGAAGCTATGAGATAATAAACGTGTTGTTTTAGGCCCCCAAGTTTGTGGGAATTTATTATGCAGCAATAAAAAATTAATACATTAAGAACTGCTTAGAAAATTTTGAAAAATGTTAAGAAGGCACTTATTATACTAGATATAAAGCTCACTTTAAAAGGTTAATCATCAAAACAGAGTCATTTTTTTTACACCAAAAGGCTGTGTACAAAAATCACCAAAAAAAAAAAAGTAGTCCTATAACCAACTGTGCATGGGCACATATAAAAACTGTGTCCAACATGAAGGAATGGTTTTTAACAGCATTATTGGAAAAACTGGCTAAATGCCTGGGGGTAAAATTAAAATTATAACGTCACCTTCCAGCTATGGCAAAAATATTGGAGTTAAATCTAAGAAATGAAATTATGAAAAAATACCGGAGATAAAGATTTACAAGAACAAAATATGACAACATCTACCATGAGCCTTAATAAAATTTATTTTTCTAGGTCTAGCAGTTCCCCATCTAGGAAAACATACTCTGAGAACTCAGAAATCTGACAGATTTGAATAAGGATTTTTTATTTCAGCATCATTTATTACTTCAAAAAATCCAACACTAAAGAAATGCTTAGATAAATTATGATATGGTATTTAATTAGTATACGGTCTTCAGAAAGAAGATGCTAAATATATTAGACAAAATATTTTTACTAACTATTTACTTTAAGGGAAACATTTCTAACTTATAACATTAAGTGAAAAAGAAAAGAAAAATTGAAAGATAGCAGATCGGAGGCATTTTCAGCATGCCATTCCCACTTGGAAAGACAAAATAGTGTGCAGAGAGTCACAATGGGACCTTTTTTCCAAGAAGTCAATGCAGGAACCTAATAGGAAAACTGAAAGACACCACAGATCCTTTGGACAAAGTGGCGTGCTGCAGCCTAAATCCTGAGCTAGGCAGAAAACTCCGGAGTGTGAGAGGGAGAGAAAGTCCCCAGAGTGTGAGAAGGGGAGAAGCTGCCTCTGGGAGGTCCACCCCCACTGGGGAACCTGGCAACCCAGGCCACAAGGGACAGCCTTGATCCTACCTGGTACTGGAGCTGATTGAATGGGCAGTGGGCGCATGTGAGAAGGATCAGCTTTGGGACGTGCTGTGCGTGCACTCTCAGACTCCCGAGGGGATGGAAGGAAGCTGTTCCGGATCCTGCATCACAGGGGACACTGTGGAAGTCTGCCTGCTAACTCAGGTGGCAGTCACAGGTTGAGAGAAGCTCCCAGCTGAGATTCACAGTATAATCTTGAGTGGGGACGAACCCCCTCGGCCAGAACTGAGGGAAGAATGGTAAATGTATTGTAGCGGCAGTTCCATGAGCTGGGTGCCCCTTCTTCATGGGCAGAGTGGGAAGGGCAGGGCCTGAAAGCCATGAGTTCTGTCTTAGTGGGGAAGCCTTATGGCCTGGGACAGTTTTGAGTCTGAAGTGCAGATGGTCTGGAACTGGTAGGTGTGAGACCTGCCTTGTAAAGTGTGTGGGAGCTGGTGGGGCTTATTGCCACCTGTTACTCCCTACCCCATATACAGACTTTCTGGGCAGCAGAGGCAGCTGTGCTCCTCCTTGGAAATTACCCCAGCGGCCGGAGAATTTCCCTCCAGGACCCATTGGGGCTGCTGCTTGCATCCCCAGATGGAGAGCCAGAGTGCAGACTTCCCTGACCCAGCCCCCACCTAACTTTCCCCTCCACCTGCCCTTCCCCTCTACCTGCCCAGATAGCTTAACACAAGGGACAGGAACTTTTGGGAGCTCTTTGGCCCTGCCCATCGCCACAAGAGTACTTCCCCTGGGAAACAAACATAAGGCAAGTGCAAAACCAACTGCTATCCCTACAGCTGGCACTTTAACAAGCACCACCTCCTGGCAGAGGCCAACTAACACAATCCACTACAGCATTGGCAGCAAAATAATAAGATACGCAGGAAGGAGAAAACCTGTGCATGATCTGAGTTATCACCATTGCCTACCACCCTGACTAATCAGGAGGTCTTGAGTTAGTTCTTGTGACCAGTTCACTACTACTGTAATTGGCATTTGAGAAAACCAAATATAGCCAAGGAATCTCAGAGTCTATGCCACTCCCCTGCTACCCCCATCAGAGATGGTGCTGGTACTGGCTGTGCTGCTGGGAGACTTGAGGACAGTCACATCCAGTGGGTCCCTTGTAGACATTCCCCACCAGCATCCTGGAGTGTAGAAGTCCCACTGAATGGTTAGACCCAGAGGAGCAGCAGCGTTCACAGTAGTCTGGCCCTCGGGGACTCCTACTCCACAACAGAATCCATATGGCTGGCCTTGAGTCCCAGAACTTTTCTCTTGCAGCAAATTTCTTTCAGCAGAGTCATGGATGCTATGCTGGGCTCAATGGGGAAAGTCTGTGGCTCTACCCCAATAGTCAGGAAGCCCTTCTGTTTGTGAAGGATCTTGGAAAAGGGGACTTTTTCTCCCCCTTGCCAACCACTGAAGACACATCTAGGGCTTCTCCTACAGGAGCTTGGCATGAATACGTCTGTAAACAGCCTTTCTGGAACATTTCAGGGTGACAGCATCCCCACAGAGGAATGTCCTCCAGGTTAAGGCTTGCATGAGGGGTAGAGTCACAATCCCTTTCTACACGGAACATCAGCATTTCTGAAGATAAAAACAGGTGCCTTTCTGATCTGAATAGTAGAACACTGAGTCAGGAGTGTGACTGAAAGGTGGATTGCTTTTCTGCTGGCCTGGAATGGAACCTGAGGGGGGTTCCCTTCCTTCCCCATGAAAACTCCTCAATGCATTTCACTGAGAGCTACTCCAGTCACTTCTGTCAAGGCTGGGACTTCTGTCCACCACTGGGTATTACATTTACCCATCTGCTTTAGCCACAGCTGGTTTTAACCCATGGACACCTACTGGCCTGAAGCCTGAACTGTTCAACCTAGTAAATAAAATACGAGGGAATAAAATAAATGAATGAATAAATAAATAAATACATATCATTGGGGAATGAGATAAGCTAGCTTTCAAGAGACATTTGCCATTCCAAGTCCACAGGAGACAGTGAATCTGCTCTTACGTGGAGCACATTGCTACCATAACCAGCATCCGAGAAAGCCAGTGTTGTAAAGACTCTATTACTGAAGAACTCATGCAGAGTCTTCACCCATGACAGCATGCAGAGCCAAATTAGTTTAAAGTAAACTATAAACATTAAAGTTACATCCTCAAGGTGGGAAAAGAAATTTTAAAATACAGCTGAATAAAAAAAAATAGAAATCATTAGAAGAAACAGTCTACCTAAATGGGAAGAAACCAAAAAAAATAATTCCAGCAATATGGCAAAACAGGGTTCTATAACATCCCAAATAAATCACACTAGCTCTCCAGCAGTAGGTCCAAACACAGATGAAATCTGAAATAGCAGATAAAGAATTCGAAAAGTTGATTATTAACTTGCTCAAGGCGATACAAGAGAAAGGTAAAAATCTAAATAAATAAATTGACAAAATAATTCAGGATATCAATGAAAAAATTTCTAAAGAGACAGATATTTTTAAAAAATCAGAACTTCTGGAAATGAAAGACATATTTAAAGAATTACAAAATGCAGTGGAAAGTTTTAACAATAGATTAGGCCAAGTAGAAGAAAGAATTTCAGAGATTAAAGTTTGTCAAATTAACACAATCAGACAAAAACAAAGAAAAAAGTATTAAAATTAATGAACAAAGTCTCCAAGAAATATGGGATTGTATAAAATGACCAAACCTAAGAATTATTGGTGTTCCTTAGGGAGAAGAGGAAGCAAAAAGTTTAGAAAATTTCTTTGAGGGAATAATTGGGGAAAACTTTTCTGGCTTTGCTAGATATTTAGGAGTCCAAAAACAAAAAGATCAAAGAACTCCTGGTCGATTCTTTGCAAAAGGAACATCACCAAGGCATATAATTGTCAGGCTATCTAAAGTCAGTGTGAAGTACAGAATTCTAAGAGCAATGAGACAAAAGCATCACATAACCTATAAAGGAAAATTTATTAGACTAATAGCAGACTTCTCAGCAGAAACCTTACAAGCCAGATGGGATTGGGGTCTGATATGGTTTGGCTCTGTGTTCTCACCCAAATCTCATGTTGAATTGCAATTCCCAACGTTGGGGGAGAAAGCTGGTGGGAGGTGATTGATCTGGGGGGGCAGATTTCCCCCTGCTCTTCTCATGATCATGAGTGAGTTCCCATGAGATCTGGTTGTTTGAAAGTGTGCAGCACTTCCCCCTTCACTGTCTCTCTCCTGCTCTGGCCACGTGAAGACTGTGCCTGCTTCTCCTTCACTTTCTGCCATGATTGTAAGTTTCCTAAGGCCTCCCCAGCTGCTTCCAGTGCAGCCTGCACAGGAAACCTCTTTTCTTCATAAATTACTCAATCTCAGGTGTGTCTTTATAGCAGTGTGAGAAAGAACTAATGCAGAAAATTAGTACAAGAGAAGTGGGGCATTGCTATAAAGATACCTGAAAATGTGGAAGCAACTTTGGAACTGGGCACAATTTGGAAGTCAAAAGAAGACAGGAAGATGAGGGAAAATTTGGAACTTCCTAGATACTTGTTGAATAACTTTGACCATTCAACAAATCACTGATAGTAATAGGGACAATGAAATCCAGGCTGTGGTGGTCTCAGATGGAAATGAGGAACTTCTTGGGAACTGGAGCAAAGGTGACTCTTGTTATGCTTTAGCAAAGAGACTGGAGGCATTTTGCCCTAGAGATCTGTGGAACTTTGAACTTGGGAGAGATGATTTAGGGTGTCTGGTGGAAGAAATTTCTAAGCAGCAAAGTGTTCAAGAGGAAGCAGAAAATAAAAGTCTCAAAACTTTGCAGCCTGACAATACAACAGAAAAAAAATCCCATTTTCTAGGGAGAAATTTAAGCTGGCTGCAGAAGTTTGCATAAGTAACAATGTTAAAGCTCCTTTAACATTCAAGGAGCTGAACGTTAAACACCAAGACAACGAAGAAAATGTCTCCAGTGCATGTCAGAGACCTTCATAGCAACCTCTCCCATGATAGGCCTGGAGGCTGAGAGGGAAAAATAGTTTCACAGTCCAAGCCCAGGACCCTCTGCTCTGTGTAGCCTCAGGACATGGTGTCCCACGTCCTGCTGCTTCGGCTCCTGTCCTGGCTAAAAGGGGCTAAAGTACAGCACAGGCCATTGCTTCAGAGGGTGTAAGCCCCAAGTCTTGGTGGCTTCCATATGGTGTTGAGCCTGTGGATACACAAAAGTCAAGAACTGAGGTTGGGGAACCTCTTCCTAGATTTCAAAAAATGTATAGAAACACCTGAATGTCTAGGCAGTAGTTTGCTGCAGGGGCAGAGTCCTCATGGAGAATATCTGCTAGGGCACTGCAGAAAGGAAATGTGGTGTTTGAGTCCCCACACAGAGTCACCACTAAGCAGGACCTACTGGAGCTGTGAGAAAAGGGCCACCATCCTCCAGACCCCAAAATGGCAGATCTACCAACAGCTTATACTATGAGCCTGGAAAAACCACGGACACTCAACACCAGCTGTTAAGACAGCTGAGGGGGAACTGTACCCTGCAAAGCCACAGGGGCAGAACTGCCCAAGGCCATGGAAACCCCCTCTTGCATCAGTGTGACCTGGATGTGAGACATGGAGTCAAAGGAGACCATTTTGGAACTTTAAGGTTTAATGACTGCCCTATTAGATTTTGGACTTGTATCGGCCCTATATAGCCTCTTTATTTTAGCCAATTTCTCCCATTAGGAATTGGTGTATTTACTCAATGCCTGTACCCCTATTGTATCTAAGAGGTAACTAACTTGCTTTTAATTTTACTGGCTTATAGATGGGACTTGCCTTGTCTCAGATGAGACTTTGAACTTGAACTTTTGGGTTAATGCTGCAATGAGTTAAGATATTGGAGGACTGTTGGAAAGGCATGATTGTGTTTTGAAATGTAAGGACATGAGATCTGGGAGGGGCCAGGTGAGGAATTATATGGCCTGGCTATGTCCCCAACCAAATCTTCCCTTGAATTGTAATCCAAATTGTAATCCTTAAGTGTTGGGGGTGGACCTTGTGGGAGGTGATTGAATCATGGAGTGATTCTCTGATGCTGTTCTCATGATATTGAGTGAGTTCCTTTAAGATCTGATAGTTTCGTGGGGAGCTTTCTCCCCTTTGCTCTGCACTTCTCTCATTCTCTCTCCTGCTGCCCTATAAAGAGGTGCCTTTCTGTGGCCTCCCCAGCCACGTGGAACCGTGAATCAATTAAACCTCTTTCCTTTATAAATTACCCAGGGTCAGGTATTTCTTCATAGCAGTATCAGAACAAACTAATATACCACCCAAATCTTATGGTGAGTTTTATTTCCCAATGTTGGGAGGAGCTGGTGGGAGGTGATCATGGGGCAGTTTTCCCCCTTGCTGTTCACATGTTAGTGAGTAAGCTCTCAGGAGATCTGGTTGTTTGAAAGTGTGTAGCACTTCCCTCCTTGCTCTCTCTCTCTTTCCTACTCTGGCCATGTGAAGATCATGCCTACTTCCCCTACACCTTCTGCCATGATTGTATGTTTTCTAAGGCCACCCCAGCCATGCTTCCTGTACAACCTGCAAACTGTAAGTCAATTATACCTCTTTTCTTTGTAAATTACCCAGTCTCAGAAATGTTTTTATAGCAGTGTGAGAATGGACCAATAAAGGGCTGTATTGTCAATTGCCTTAAGCAGAATAACTGTCCGCCAAGAATTTTATGTCCAGTGAAACTAAGTTTCATAAATGAAGGAGAAATAGTCTTTTTCAGACAAGCAGATGCTGAGGGAATTTGTCACTACCAAACCAGTCCTACCCAAAATGCTAAAAGGAATTCTGAATCTTGAAACAAATGGGTGATATGCACCAGAATAAAGCCTCTTGAAAGCATAAAGCTCACAGGGCCTATAAAACAATACAATGAAGAAAACAAAGTGTCTAGGTACCAATCAACATGATGACTGAAACAGTACCTTACATCTCAATATTAATGTTGAATGTATATGGTCTAAATACTCCACTTAAAAGGTACAGATTGAGAGAATGGATAAAACAATCATAAGCCAAATATGTGCTGTCTTCAAGAGACACACCTAACACAGAAGGATTCTTATAGACTCAAGGTCAAGGGATGAAAAAAGATGTTCCACACAAATGGAAACCAAAAGCGAGCAAGAGTAGCTATTCTTCTTTTTTTTTAATTGTATTTTAGGTTCTGGGGTACATATGCAGATCACGCAGGATTGTTGCATAGGTACATACACAGCAAGTAGTTTGCTGCCTCCAACCCCTATCACCTATACCTGGCATTTCTCCCCACATTATCCCTCCCTACCCTCCCCTCACACTGTTCCTCCCCTAGCCCCCCCAACTGACTCCAGTGTGTGATGCTCCCCTCCCTGTGTCCACGTGTTCTCATTGTTCAACACCCGCCTATGAGTGAGAACATATGATGTTTCATTTTCTGTTCCAGATTCATCCATGTCCCTACAAAGGACACGAACTCATCATTTTTAATGGCTGTGAGGTATTCCACGAAGTGTATGTGCCACATTTTCTTTGTCCAGTCTATCATTGATGGGCATTTGGGTTGGTTCCAGGTCTTTGCTATTGTAAACAGTGCCACGATGAACATATGTGTGCATGTGTCTTTATAACAGAATTATTTATAGTCTTTGGGTATATACCCAGTTATGGGATTGCTGGGTCAAATGGAATTCCTATTTCTAGATCCTTGAGGAATCGCCATGCTGTCTTCCACTATGGTTGAACTAATTTACACTCCCACCAACAGTGTAAAAGTGTTCCTATTTTTCCACATCCTCTCCAGCATCTGTTGTCTCCAGATTTTTTAATGATCGCCATTCTAACTGGTGTGAGATTGTATCTCAATGTGGTTTTTGATTTGCATTTCTCTAATGACCAGTGATGATGAGCATTTTTCATATGTTTCTGGCTTAATATATGCCTTCTTTTGAAAAGTGTCTGTTCATATCCTTCACCCACTTTTGGATGGGTTTGTTTGTTTTTTTCTTGTAAATCTGTTTTAGTTATTTGTAGATTCTGGATATTAGCCCTTTGTCAGATGAGCAGATTGCAAAAAATTTTTTCCCATTCTGTTTATTGCCAGTTTTCTCTAATGATTGTTTTTTTTTTTTGCCATACAGAAGATCTGAAATTGATTGCATTCCAGACTTTGAAGCAACAACAGTAAAAAAGACAAAGAAAATAATTATATAATCATAAAAGGATCAATTCAACAAGAAGTTATTATGATACTAAATATATATGCACCTAACTCTGGAGCTCCCAGATTCATTTAACAATTTCTACTAGAACTAAGAAAAGAGATAGATAGCAACACAATAATGGTGGGGAACCTCACCAATTCACTGACAGAGCTAGACAGACAATCAAGACAGAAAGTCAATTAAGAAATACTGGACTTAAACTGAGCTATAGAACAAATAGACCTAACAGATATTTACCAAATATTGTAGCCAAGAACTGCAGAATATACATTAGTTTCATCAGCACATGTAATATTCTTTATGACAGACCACACATTAGGTCATAAAACAAGTGTCAATAAATTTTTAAAAATCAAAATTATATCAAGTATCTTCTCAGACCACTGTGGAATAAAACTAGAAATCAACTCCAAAGGAACACTCAAAACTATACAAATACATGGAACTTAAATAATCTGTTTCTGAATAATTTTTGGTTTAACAATGGGTAAAATGAGTTAAAAATTCTTCAAGATGTACGATAAGAGTGACACAAGTTATCTAAACCTCTGGGATACAACAAAACAATGATAAGCGGAGAGTTTACAGTGCTAAATGTCTACATCAAAAATCCTGAAAGACCACAAATTGCCAACCTAATGTCACACCTCAAGGAACTAAAGAAATGAAGAAACCAAAACAAGAGTTAGCAGGGGTAAAATAAATTACAAAGATCAGAGAAGAACTCAATAAAATTAAAACAAAAAATGTGAAAGATCAATGAAACAAAAATTGGTTATTTGAAAAGATAAACAAAATTGATAGACCATTATCAGCTAGATTAACCAAGAAAAGAAGAGACAAGATTCAAAAAAGCTCAATTAGAAATGAAAATGGAGACATTACAACCAACACCATGGAAGTAGAAAAGATCATTCAAAACTACTATGAACACCTCTTTGCACACAATCTAGAAAATCTAGAGGAAATTGGTAAATTCCTGGAAATATACAATCCTAGATTAATTCAGAAAGAAATAGAAATGTTGAGCAGATCAATAACAAGCAATGAAATTGAATCAGTAGTTTAAAAAGTGCCAACAACAACAACAACAGCAAGTCCCAGGGTCACATGGATTCACAACCAAATTCTACCAGACATTCAAAGAAGAATTTGTACCAATGCTACTGAAACTTTCCAAAAGATTGAGAAAGAGGAAATATTCCTTAACTCATTCTATGAAGCCAGTATCACCCTGATGTCAAATCCAGAAAAGGATACAATAAAAAATGAAACCTAGAGACCAATATCTCCGATGAACATAAGTGCAGAAAATCCTCAACAAAATCTAGCAAACTGAATCCAACAGTCCATTCAAAATATAATGTACCATGATCAAATGGGTTTTATTCCGGGGATGCAGAGATGGTTCAACATACACAAGTCAATAAATGTGACCCATTACATTAAAAAAATATATATATGATCATTACAATAGACACAGAAAAAATATTCAATGCAATCCAGTGTCTTTTTATGATAAAAACCCTCAACCTCAAACTAGGCATAGAAGGAACATACCTCAAAATTAAAAAAGCCATATATAACCAGCCCATTGTGGTTGGTTATAATGTTGGCTGAATGGGGAAAAGTTGAAAGCAGTCCCCCTAAGAATTAGAACAAGACAAGCATGCCCACTTTCATCACTTCTGCTGATTATAGTACTTGAAGTTCTAACTAGAACAATTAGTAAAGAGAAAGAAATAAAGGGCATCCAAATAGGAAAAGATGAAGTCAAACTAATTCTGTTTGCCCATGATATGATTTTATAACTAGAAATATCTAAAGACACCTCCAAAAGACTCCTAGATTTGATAAATAAATTCAGCAAGGAGTCAGGTTACAAAAACAACATATACAAATCAAGAGCACAGCTATCTACCAACAACCCAGCTGAAAATAAAATCAAGAGCTCAATCCCTTTCACAATAGATATGGAAACAAAAACAAAAAGAAAACCCTAGAAATATACTCAACTGAGGAGGTGAAAAATCTGTACAAGGAGAACTACAAAACACTACTGAAATAAATCATAGATGACACAAACAACGAAAATACACCCCATGCTCATGGATAGGAAGAATCGACATTGTGAAAATGACCACACCACTCAAAGCAAACTACAGATTCAATGCAATTTCTATCAAAATACCAACATCATTTCTCACAGAAATAGAAATAACAATCCTAAAATTCATATGGAATCAAAAAAAGCAATTCTAAGCCAAAAGAACAAATCTGGAAGCATCACATTACCCAACTTCAAACTATGCTCCAGGGGCATGGTAACCAAAACAGCATGGTACTGGTATGAAAATAGATACACAGACCAACGGAACAGAACAGAGAATCCAG
The DNA here is from genome assembly GCF_049354715.1 of Callithrix jacchus. Classification (NCBI taxonomy): domain Eukaryota; kingdom Metazoa; phylum Chordata; class Mammalia; order Primates; family Cebidae; genus Callithrix; species Callithrix jacchus. The sequence continues at coordinate 145,863,009 of NC_133507.1, forward strand.
GAATAAAGCCAAATATTTAGAACAAAATATATTTGACAAGGCATATGAAAACATAAATTGGGAAAAGGACACCTTGTTCGATAAATGGTGCTGGGAAAACTGGATAGCCACATGGAGAAGAATGAAACTGTATCCCTGTCTCTCATTATATACACAAATCAACTCAAGATAGATAAAAGACTTAAATCTAAGACCTGAAATTGTAAAAATTATAGAACAAAATCTAGGAAAATCTCTTCTGAACATTGGCCTACGCAAAAAATTCATGACCAAGAACCCAAAAGCAAATGCAACTAAAACAAAAATAAATACATGGGATTTAATCAAACTAAAAAGCTTCTGGATAGCAAAAGAAACAATCATCAGCATAAATAGACAATGCACAGAGTGGGAGAAAATATTTGCAAACTATATATTTAAGAAAGGACTGGTATCTAGAAGCTACAAGGAACTCAAGCAAATGAGCAAGAAATAATAATAATTATTATTCCATCAAAAAGTGGGCAAATGACATGAATGAACACATCTCAAAAAGATATACAAATGGCAAATAAACATGAAAAAATGCTCAACATCACTAATCAATAGAGAAATGCAAATTAAAACCACAATGGGTTGCCAGCTAACCCCAGCCAGAATGGCTTTAATTAAATTTAAAAAAAAGACATTGATATGAATTTGATGAATGTGGTGTAAAGGGAATGCTTATATATGTCTGGTGAGAATGTAAATTAATACAACTTCTATGGAAAAAAGTATGGCAAGGTCTCAAAGAACTAAAAGTAGATCTACCATTCAATCCAGCAATCCCACTACTGGGTAACTACCCAAAGGAGTGTATACAAGTGCCATTGTATCCAAAAGGCACTTGGATGTGAACGTTTATCATGGCACAATTCATAATTGCAGAGATATGGAACCAATCTAAGTTTCCATCAACCAATGAAGATATTTTAAAAAGTGAGACACACACACACACACACACACACACTCTCTCTCTCTCTCTCTCTCTATGGAATACTACTGATATGGTTTGGCTGTGTCCCCACCCAAATCTTATCTTGAATTCCCATATGTTGTGGAAGGGACACAGTGGGAGGTAATTGAATAACTGGGGCAAGTCTTTCCCATGCTGTTCTTGGGATCATGAATGAGCCTCATGAGATCTAAGGACGGGGTGGTTTCCCTGCACAAGCTGTCTCTTTGCCTGCTGCAATCCATATAGACATGACTTGCTCCTCCCTGCCTTCTGCCATGATTGTGAGGCTTCTTCAGCCACGTGGAACTGTAAGTTCATTAAACCTTTTTCTTTTGTAAATTGTCCAGTCTTGGGTATATCTTTATCAGCAGCATGAAAGCAAACTAATACAGTAAACTGGGACCAATAGAGTGGGGTGCTACTCAAAAGATGCCCCAAAATGTAGAAGTGACTTTGGAATTGGGTAACAGGGTGAGGCTGGAACAGTTTGGGGGCCTCCAAAAAAGAAAGGAAGATGCAGGAAAGTTATAACTTCCCAGAGATGTGTTGAATGGCTTTTACCAAAATGCTGATAGTGATATGAAAAATAAGGTCCAGGCTGAGATGGTCTCAGATGGAGATAGGGAACTTGTTGGGAACTGGAGCAAAGGTGGCTTCTTATACTTTGGCAAAGAAACTGGCAGCATTTTGCCCCTGCCCTAGAGATCTGTGGAACTTTGAACTTGAGGGTGTTGATTTAGGATATCTGGCAGAAGAAATTTCTAAGCAGCAAACCAAGAGGTCGCTTGGGTGCTGTTAAAGCCATTCAGTTGGGCCGGGCACGGTGGCTCACGCCTGTAATCCCAGCACTTTGGGAGGCCAAGACGGGTGGATCACAAGGTCAAGAGATTGAGACCATCCAGGTCAACATGGTGAAACCCCGTCTCTACTAAAAATACAAAAAATTAGCTGGGCATGGTGGCGCATGCCTGTAATCCCAGCTACTCGGGAGGCTGAGGCAGGAGAATTGCCTGAGCCCAGGAGGCGGAGGTTGCGGTGAGCCGAGATAGTGCCATTGCACTCCAGCCTGGGTAACAAGACCGAAACTCCGTCTCAAAAAAAAAAAGCCATTCAGTTTTAAAAGGGAAACAGAGCAAAGAAGTTTGGAAACTTTGCAGCCTCACAATGTGATAGAAAAGAAAAATCCCACTTTTTGAGGAGAAATTCAAGCTGGCTGCAGAAATTTGCTTAAGTAATGAGGAGCCAAATGCTAATCCCCATGACAATGGGGAAAATGTCTCCAGGGCATGACAGAGGTCTTTATAGCAGCCCCTCCCATTGCAGGCCTGGGGGCCTAGGAGGAAAAAGTATTTCATGGGCCAGGCCCAGGATCCCTGTGCTGTGTGCAGCCTAGGAACTTGGTGCCCTGCATCCCAGCTGCTTCAGCAGTGGCTGAAAATGGCCAACATAGAACTCAGGCTGTGGCTTCAGGAGGTACAACCCTCAAGCCTTCCATGTGGTGTTGAGCCTGTTACTTACTGCACAATAGTCAAGAATTGAGGTTTGGGAACCTCTGCCTATATTTCAGAGATTGTATGGAAATGCCTAGATGTCCATGCAGAAGTTTCCTGCAGGGGTGGGGTTCTCATAGAGAACCTCTGCTAGGGCAGTGTAGAAGGGAAATGTGGGGTCAGTGCCCTGACACAGAGTCCCTACTGGGGCACTACCTAGTGGAGCTGTGAGGAGAAGGCCATTGTCCTCTGGACCCTAGAATGGTAGATCCACTAGCAGCTTGCACTGTGTATCCGGAAAAACCACAGACACTCAATGACAGTTTATGAAAGCAGCCAGGAGGGAGGCTGAACCCTGCCAAGCCAAAGAGGCAGAACTGCCCAAGGCCATGGGAGCCCACCTCTTGCATCAGTGTAACCTGGACGTGGTACATGGAGTCAAAGGAGATATTTTGAAGCTTTAAGATTTGACTGTCTCGGTGGATTTCAGACTTGCATGGAGGCTGTAGTCCTTTTATTTTGTCCAATTTCTCCCACTTAGTATGCTGCATTTACCTAATGCCTGTACCCTTATTGTACCTAGGAAGCAATTAACTTGCTTTTGATTTTACAGGCTCATAGGTGGAAGGGACTTGCCTTGTCACAGATGAGACTTTAGACTGTGGACTTTTGAGTTAATGTTGAAATGAGTTAAGACTTTAGGGGACTGTTGTGAAGGCATGATTGTGTTTTGAAATGTGAGGACATGAGATTTGGGAGGAGTCAGGGGCAGAATGATGTGGTTTGGTTGTGTCTCCACCCAAATCTCATTTTGAATTTCCACATGTTGTGGGCGGGACCCAGTGGGAGGTAATTGAATCATGGGGGCAGGTCTTTCCCATGCTGTTCTTGTGACAGCGATCTCTCATGAGATCTAACAGGGAGTTTCCCTGCACAAGCTCTCTCTTTGCCTGCTGCCATCTGTGTAAGATGAGACTTGCTCCTCCTTGCCACCTACCATGATTGTGAGGCTTCTTCAGCCATGTGGAACAGTAAGTCCATTAAACCTTTTTCTTTGTAAACTGCCCAGTCTTAGGTATGTCTTTATATCAGTGTAAAGCAGACTAATACAATTACTCAGCCATAAAAGAAAAATAATCCCTTTTGCCGAAACTTGGATAGAGCTGAAGGCCATTATTTTAAGTGAAGTAACTCAGGAGTTGAAAACCAAATACTCTATGTTCTCACTTATAAATTGGAGCTAAGCTATGGGTACACAAAGGCATATAGAGTGGTTAACAAACATTGGAGACTCAGATGGAGGGAGGGTGGGAGATGGGAAGGGTGGGAGATGAGTGAGAGATAAAAACTACATATTAGGTACAATTTGCTTTTAGGGTCTTAGTCATGAATTCTTTGCCTAGGCCAATGTTGGGAAGAGATTTTTCTAGATATAGATAGACAGATAGATGAGATATATCTAATTACTTACATATCTATAGATAGATAGATATACATATATTCTTGTTCTTTTCTATAGAAGAGAACAAGAATAAAAAAAGAAAAAGAAAAAAGAACTGTAAGATTGCTTCAAGAAAACAATTATAAAATTACTTACATATTACATGTTTATACAGGATTTTTAAAAATGTACGTTAAAAAAAAAGAAAAGGAAAACTCAAACCACTCATAATCTTACCACCCAGGGCCAGTTGCTGTTACAATTTTATTGAATGTGTTTTCAGACATTTTTCAATGCATATCCACATATTTAAATATAACTATTAAATAAAAACTGTAATAGTGCCTTTTGTAATATTTTCTAACATCCTTTTCACTCAATAAGATATCACAAACATTTTCAAATAATAAATTTTATCCTAAAAATTTGGCTAGCTGCATAGCATTTCATTTGAGCAAGGGATTTTTTTTTAAATCATTCCCAAATTGCCTGTTTTTTTACTTTTTCTTTTGCTATAATATTCAGCTGTGAAGATCAATATGATAAGTAATGCACATCCTTAAAAGTTACTTTAGGGATATTTTTATGTCAGAAAAAAATTATAAAATTTTATTTAAAAATTTAAAAAAATTTATTAAAAAATTGTGTCTTATAATTTGTAATTAATATAACATTATAAACATGAATAGAAAATGACCTCCAAGATGGTAGAAAATTTAATAAGGTTACTTTAGTTTTTAATTTCTAAGTGTATAAAAACAACTTAAAATTTTAAAGAAATAAAACAAAAATGTGTGTAGTTAAGAAATAAAATGTCCCAGGAGGATTTTTAGGAAAAGCAGCTCTATAAAGAAGGATGAAGCCTGTATATTGTTTAATTTAGGATGAAGGAGTGGTGTTCCATCTTTATATTTTGGAAACCCTCATGTGGGAATGTGAAGATCATTTTTAGGGGATATAACCTCCTACAATCAGGGCCTCAGTTCTTTCATATCTTTCTTTCAGTTTTTAAGAAAACAACTCTCCTTGCTAGAAGAGCAAACACTTATCTGTTGGGCATCTGCTTCTGGGTGAAGGTTAACTTGATCTGTTAGTCTATGGACTCCCAATTATTCCCTTGTTCAATATTTATTCCCATGACTCACCCTGACCCTCTGTTATACCTAGAATTCTCAAATTCAAACTTTCCTGTGGTTCTTCAGGACAGATCATTTCCTTTCACAGATGCTCACTGTCTTAGTTCAATGTTGCTATCACAGATTACTGAGACTGAGTAATTTATAAAGAAAAGAAGTTTATTTGGCTAATGAACCTGGTGGCTTCAAAGTCCAAGGTTAGGCAGCCCACCTGGTGAGGATCTTGTGATGCTTCAACTCACAGCGGAAACATGGAAGTAAGAGGACACGTGTAAAAAGAACAAACACAAGAAAGGACTACCTGCTTTCTAGGTAACTCATCCAGTCCCATCATAGTAAAAACCCACTCCCACAAGATGGCATTAACTATTCATGGTAGATCCTGTGCCATGACACAAACATCTCCCACTAGGCCCCACCTCCCAGCACTGCCACACCTGGAGTCACATTTCAACATAAGTTTATGTTGGGGCAGATCACAGCCAGACCATATCACTCACTCACCTGTACCTATTCTTGACCATTGTTTTTCGCACTTAGATCACTTACAACTTCTGCATATGATTTCCATTTTTCTAAAAATCGATTGAAATTTTGAATGAAATCTTGAGTGTTTACAGTCTCCCCTTTCTCTTTGTTGTGAGTTGATACATTATTATTATGATTCCCTTAAAATAAATGTAATGGAGATACAAGCAAGAGAGGAGATAGATGAGTCTGTCTAATGTGGTACCTTGAGCTGGAAGATACCTACTTATTTTAAATAAGGTGCTTTATTATTGATTTTAACATGTATAGCCTGTGTACTTAGCAAGTCCAAATCACAAAATCTCAATTTCTCCATCTATAATACGGGTGTAAGAACATGTCTACTTCTTAGATGAAATCAAAGGACATTATTATGTTCATGCAAAAAAGTTTTAACAAAGCACGACAGCTACACACTACAGAGGTTTCTTTTATTCCCTCAGCCTCCTCCTATTTGAGATATGGTTATTTAATCTCATCACCTAGTCCATAAAGGAGGTTTATCAAAGGATATAGACTCTTTTCCTTCTAAATCTATTTTATTCTAAATAAGACATAATGTGATTTAGTGGTTAAGCAAATTTGTTCAAAATAAGGTTACTTTTTGAATCATTTTTATTAGGCTATTTTCTTTTTATTACTTCAAAATGTCCTGGATCTTAATAAAACATTGTAATAGGTAAGACCATGCCAGAATTGTTTTCCCGATAAGAAAACCTATTAGCTGATAAAAGGAGAATAAATGTACTTATGAAACCTCTAATCAATGTGCTAATTGAAAAAGTAGTTCTTTTTCATTGTTGTCAGAACATAAGGATCATTATTGTAGCTCATTCATCAGCCTCCAAAGAAGGAGATTGCTCAAGCAACCTGAGTTCTGGTATTCTTTCTAGACATACTGTTCCTATAACACTTTCCCTTATGCATTCTAGCTGACCTAAGGACAAATTAAAAATCATCAGTGTAACTAAGATTTCCTCTTTAATTTGCTGCTGTGACTCAGTGCAGCTCACTTGTTGGTGATTAATAAATAGCTAAGACAACTTGCCCTGTGGAGTGGCACAGGATTTCCTGTCTAGTCATCAATCCAATAATCTGGAAACATCAATAAAAATACAGTGTTATTATTGGGCACAGGACTAGAAGCAGTGAAGAATGTGTCCATTGCTAGAAAATGAAGAATTCAGCATCTATTTCCAGACTCCTCAAATTATGCTACTTGAAAATCATTACTATTAGCATCACCTGTTTGTTAGTCTAGGCATTAAGAACCATTGTTTGCTCCATATATCAATTCAATTTGTGAGGAGGAGAAACCTAAACAGAGTATTTTAGAGAGTTCATGATGATCATAGACCACATTCCTGAGGGATTGTGGTTATTTTCATAACCTAACCCTGTGCCTCCCTAGAAGATCATAATTCTTGGTGATTTCTCTATGGCTTTTGGTGGATTTTTTAAGCTGTTAAAATTTAGTTAAGATTTTCTTAATTTTATTTTTACTTGTCTTCATTAATGAGGCAGAAGAGCCAAATACTAGGGATTTATGGAGCTTGGCATTCAAACTTATCTCTTTATTCCAAGAAAACTGCAGATACCATCTATGCTAATGCTTCCCAAGTTTGCCTGATTATAGAAATCACTTAAGGTAAACATTGGTTACCTACTGCAAAACTCAGTTTCTCAACATAACCATCTGTTATTGCCTACAAATCCATAGGCTGACTACACTTCTGTTAACTGAGTGGTTGCCAGTCACCTCGGCCTGGCTGATCTTGGTTGGGCTGGTGTATCTGCAGGCCTTTCTCAGGGACCATTGGATGGTCTCACCCATATGTCTCATAGCTGACTGGCTATCAACTGGGGTGAAAGGGGCCACATGTCTCGAACAATTCAGCAGACTATATGGGGCCTGCTCACACAGTGGCAGCAAACAAGAGCATGAGTAGAGGCAAGCAAGACCTCTTGAGGTCTAATGCAGCACCAGCGCAGTGTTACTTCTGCCACACTCCATTGGTCACAGCAAGTTGCAACACCAGCCCAGATTCAAGGGTGAGGAAACAGACTTCACAACTTCAGGAGAGGAGCTGGGGTGACACACTGCAAGTGACATGGATACAGGGAAGGTGGAGAATTCTGGCCATATTTACAAAACATCTATCTTAGGGTACATGTTTAAAAATGTAGATGCCTAGGTTGTCACTGCTATCAATGTCCCTCTTCAGACCAAACAAGTTTGTCAACTCCATTCAATACCACCTTGAACTGGTGCTCTCAGAACACCCAGGAACTGTCTAGTCTATTCCATCTTGCCTACAATCTCCTCTGTCTCTGAGATTGAAGACCTCTCACAACCCCTTTTCTGCAAGACAAGGTAAACAAGGATAAACTTTTTAGTTCTCCTTTGGAAACATGGGACAATAACATGTTCTGGGGATGGATTGTAGCTCCTGGCATTTGTATGCCCATGTTACTAGCCACTGGTCAAATTTAGTTCTCAAAATATGATGCCATTAGCCCTATAATGAAGTATCACTAAATTTATTTCTTCAACAAACATTTGAACAAACATCGAATGTCTGTCATCTACCAGACACTGTCAACACGAGGATATTAAACATACCCTTTTCCTTAAACCTTGGTTTTACTAGAAGAAGGAAAAGGACTTCATTATTAGAAAACTTCAGGAATGACTTGAAATTACTGATATTAAGCAAAAAATATATTTCATTAATGTAATTTGCCCTAAGCATTGACAAAATTTTATCTTGAAAATTCAGGTAACTTTTGTTGTATAGAAATATTTTTTAACAAATAATTTAATGTTCAGGATCAAAATGAGTACTCTTAATTTTTGTATTCCTGTATTTTTCTTTCTTTGTTGGGATTATCTTGGTTACTTGAAATTTACTAAAATAAGGAGTAAAATAGATTTTTTTTTTTTTAAGATATCTCACCATGTCACCCAGGCTGGAGTGCAGTGGCGTGACCTTGGCTCACTGCAACCTCTGCCTCCTGGGTTCAAGCAATTCTCCTGCCTCAGCCTCCTGAGTAGATGGGACTACAGGTGCATGCCACCATGCCCAGCTAATTTTTGTATTTTTAGTAGAGACGGGGTTTCACCATGTTGGAATAGATCTTAAAAATAATCTAAATTCACAATGTGACTCAGATTGAAGAGAAGATTTTATTTCTTGACAAGGAAATCGATACAGACAAGACCATTTAAATGTTTATAGTGATCAAGCTGTATCAATGAGTTTCTCATATATTTACTAGTCTATGATAATGCTTCTTACCAGGTATGGTGGTGTATACCTGTAGTCCCAGCTACTTGAGAGGCTAAGGTAATTGCTTGAGCCCAGGAGTTCGAGGCTGCAGTGAGCCGTGATTGTGCCTGTGAATAGACACTGCACTCCAGCTTAGACAACACAGAGGGACCGCCAAAGAGGTTTAAGGGACTCATAGTCCCACATGGCTGGGGAGGCTTCACAATAATGGCAGAAGGCAAAATACACATCCAACATGGCAGCAGACAAGACAGAATGAGAGCCAAGTGAAAGGGGAAACCTCTTATAAAATCATCAGATCTCAGGAGACCTATTCACTACCATAAGAATAATATGTGGGGAACCACCTCCATGATTCAGTTATCTCCACCTATGATCCACAGCACGTAGGAATTATGGAAGCTACAATTTAAGATGAGATTTGGGTGGGGACACAGCCAAACCACATCATACTAATACCAGGGAGGTAAGACTCCAATATATTTTTTGGAAGAGACACAAACATTCAATCCATAACAGTGACAGTACTTTGTACTTAAATTAAAAAATTAAAATTAAGGGGAAGGTGAGGCCAATATGGTGTTATAGGAGTCCTCATTTTGTAAATTTTTCCCCTGAAGGTTTTGATTTCTGAAGATATCAATTGCACCTCCCCTGAAATGTAATCCATTTAAATTATGAAATCCTGGAAAATAAAGATAAAAAATACTTTCCAAGGAGACAGGGGTTCTGAGACTGGGGAGGAGCCTGGGAATTTGGGTATTTATGGTTCCCAGAAAGGCCCAGCCTGGAGCCTCTGCAAAGAGGTGGTTACGTGAGGCGAGCAGCCCTCCAGCTGCAGGGGCTCTCAGGCCACAGCCCACAGGAAGCCAAAGGCGTGGCTGGCTGAGGCTGAAGGAAAATTCCAGGGCCGAGAGGCAGTGCTTTGGGGACGCCACAGTGTCTTCAGCCTGGGCTTCATTATACAAACAATAACAAAAAGCCTCAGACAACAACAACAACAAAACACCCCCAAAGCGAGAATATTCAGAAATGAAATGAAATAAATAACATCTAGGTAGTTTATTTTGTTAGAAAGAAAAAGGATGATTTCAGCCTTCAGGTCTTATTCATAAAGGAGAATTCAGAGAAGAGAAAAGACGTCTCAGAGGAAGTAAGAAGGATGCGATGAACCCCAGGGAAGGCCGCTTGGGGGAAATCCAAGTTGGGGTGAAGCTGTGGCTGTGGAGGGAGTTACTGGCCCAAATTAGTCACGAGGAACCTGAGCGGAGAAAGAAGACTCTGAGATGAATCGGGAAAGCTCAAGCCCAGTGTGTGGTTTGGATCAGAGCACAGCTTGAGTCCATAAAGGCGGCGAGGTTCAGGAGCTCGCGGTCTTCCTGACAACCACATCATCCATCTCCTCTCCACACCCCTCACAGCCACCTCCTCATGGAACAAGCTACGGCTCATTTCTACCCAACGGGTGCCAATGTCTGTAGCTAGTTTTCTTGTTTCTTTAGGACCCTCAGATGTTAAGCTGATGAATAAATATTTAATCTGATCATCAGGATATATACATATTTATCATGGCTTGTATGATGTGTCTACCTGTATGTGCAAGGTACTTGTGATGAGAAATACTTACGAGGTTAGAACAGATCAGGTAACCCTAAGAGGAATCATAAAATTAAGTTCATTTTAAATTTCTTTGCCGTAGATTAGAAATTCTACATCAAGATCTGGAGTCAAGCCTCTTTGGCTCTCCTCATATCTCTAGCGCTTCCTACTTGCAAGACCCCCAGTAAATCACTGAATTTCTCTTACTTCAATTTCCCTTTTGTAATTTGTGGAGTTTATGGAGCTGTTTGAGGGATAAATGAGTTTGTATAGAGAGAGAGCTCAGAATGCTGTCTGCCCATATGATGGCACTTGATACATGATGGCTGTCATTCCCTGCTTTGAACCAGTTGTCAAAATGGTCAGAGCAGTTTGTCAACAATTTAAATGTTCTCACATATGAAGCAGGTAACACCTAGGCATAAAACCAGGCAGAGGTTTGTGTGAGTTGGAGCGTGCTTACCTAGCTGAAATGGACACTGGCTGCCCACATCTAACCCTTCTTGTCAGTATTGCCAGATCTTCTGATGTGTCAAGACAAGTTAGGTAACAAGATTTTTGCATGAAACCTCTCAATTTTTAAATACTGGAAATGATCTTAAATGCTTTTAAAAAAACTCAGTCCAGGCCCAGCAAAATGTCCCTGCATCCTGCATCCTGCCCATGAGCCAGAAGTTTGCCACCACTGATGAACGTGTTCTGACACGGTCCCAGATGTTTGAGCAGAAGGCATGACTGAAAAGAGCTCTGTGGAGAAGTATTGAGAAAGACTTGCCATTAGGGAAGGGGGTTTGATGTGTGTGTGGTGTTCAATGTCAAAGCCGAGCAGAATGAAAATAATGTCCTTTTCGTGTTCTCCCCAGTGAAGCAGACACAAAGCCCTTCCGTGCTACCACACCTTACAAATGAAACCGGAATGACTGCCCTTGGTGTTTATCTTCCCTTTGATCCGGGTCGATTTATACCAGGCCACCCTGCTAACTGTTCCTCGTTGTCAGCTTACACACAGCTCAGCACATTTCCATCAACTGCTGCCCTGTCCAGTGCCTTGCTTGGGACACTGAGTTAAGTATTAAGAGGAAACAGATACGTATGTTTGACCCAAAAGAACCACCACGCAAAAGAATTAAACAGTAGATATAATTCAGATATTTGAGAACTGATTCAGGTCCAACCTCATGAGACGGCAAACACTTTTGTAAAACTCACTTACTGGAGCTTTCGGTTTTGGTTTGGAGGTGTTTTCTTACGTATGGCCTTTGTTCCAGTGCTTATGTATGATACTGACTCTTAACTGTTGAGATTTTGCAGATGTGTGGAATAGTGCAGGGAAGTGAAAAGTCTAATATAAGAGAAGTACTGTCGTAAGTTAAATGTCTGTAATAAAAAGCGTTCTGCATTTGAGAATTCAGTTCCCTTGGTTGTTGCCTGGCTAGGGACCAGGTTCACATATCTAACAAGATATGTGAACCTATTCAAGTGATTACTGCAGCTTGCAGAGAGACGAATCAATATTTAAACCACAGCGATTCCCACAGCAACTCAGGGGCTTATCTAATAACCTTAACCTCACTCTCCTCATTTTCTTCCTGAAACTAAGACCTGCTGGTTCATAAAGCTGTTATATGCCCGCCTGTCTTGCAGTCTCCTTCTGAGGAATGTGTCTTGGGGAGTTTGAACTGCGGTGTCTTCCTCTCTTACTGCTGGGGACCCTGTCACTGTGACCACAACAGTCTGGCCTGGTCCTCTTGTCTTTGTTGGAACAAAAAGGAACTATAAGGAAACTCAACGATGGGGCAGTTTGATGTGCGGCTGCCTACGACTAGAGTTCCATAGTGAAAGGTGTCATACTGGCCCAAACATATCATCTCTCTTGGAAACTGAGAAATTCGCCAGGGAGAGAAGCAGGGAGCAGGAGATGTGCTTATTCTGGGGGGAAAAATGACCAACCACTTGGGAGATAGGTTCTCAATGTATTAGAGTGAATTTTGAGCCATTATTTATCTGAGGAGAGTATTTCATAGCCATCATTCATTCACTCATCCATCAAAATAGCGTGAGAGAGTGAATGTTTGTTGACATCCTAGGCACTGTGGGGGACACATCTGGGCTCATTCTCAGCAGAATTTAAGTGGACCTGGGCAGTGAGATATAAAGTCGAATTTCAATTTAGAACTTAAATCAGAGAAAATGAATTGTGATTTCCTAGGTTTCCCAGGACCATCCTCTTTTTGGGTTTTTCTTTTGAGTATCGAACATTTTTGATACTTCCCTGACCTAGTTTACTTAAGACCACAACCTGCTCCTCTCCTCTCCCTCTTTCCCTGCCCCCCATCTTTCATCACACTTAACAACTTCTAACATTGTGTATTGCTTATTTCTTTGCTGTATTCACTGGTTGTCTATCTCTACAAAAACTTCAGCTCCACAAGGACAGAGACTCTTGTCTGTTTATTAATGTATTTCAAGTACCTAGAAGAGTATCCGGGATATGAAAGGTGCTCAGTCAAGATGTCATGGATATTGAATGAATAAATCCTTTGCAATCATGGGTGAAAATATTTCCAAAAGTTTTCTTACTTTTGCCTTCTTCACTGCAACATTCTGGGTAGATGGAAAACTCTTGGTGGGTTGTCATATGGAGCCACTCTTATTTTGCCTAATTTTTCTATTCCCTTTAGGATCTACTGAGGAAGGTAGGGCATTTTTTCTCCTCCTTCTGGCTAACACACTCCAGGAAGATGTACTGTTTCAATTCCAGTGTCAGCCTTTTTGACATCAGCTGACCAGCGGTCCTCTCTCATCACCACCTGGGAGAGCTTCTTTCTTCTTCTACTTGGGAAATTCAGAGAAGGAAATCTGCAGGATTTGTGTTAGAAATAAGGACGGGAATGTAGTGAAGAATTCTGTAAATGAGGGTAGCAGTGTGGTCATGTTAAGAACTTTTAGAAGCAAAAGTGACCAAGATCCATGCTGTAGTGTCCTGTGTTTTGTGCTCATAATGAAAATGATGATAATTATCCACTGTTGTATGATTGCTTGTATGAGCAGTCTGGGGGTGAAATTTGGGCATTTTTCCTGACTGCATAATTCTAGTGTTTCTCTGATCTTTCAGGAGACTCTAAATCAACTGATATTCTTTAATAAATTCTTATGCTATTTCAAAAAAAAGAAACAAGACTAAATAAGTCAGATTTAACTTTGCGAGTCTGTTTTCCAATTTCTAATTATGTCAGCAATCTTTTAAGCTATGATTTATATAAAATGAGGACTAAGGAGCAGCCTCTTACCAAAATTTGCTCAAGTTCATTTGGTTGATTTATGGAAGGGTTGGGACTTGACCAAGGTCTGCCTAGCTTTAAAATTAGTACCCTTAAAAAAAATAGCTTCTGTGATGTTCCTTCAACTTATGTGTATAAAATTCCATTCATGATACTTATTCTGTGGCTCTCAGCCTCTCATCAGACTTTTACTTTCTGCTTTTCACTTTTAAAAAAATTCTACCATTTCCAGAGAGGGGATCACTTTTTTAAAACCTCCTTATAAAGTTGAGGGTTTTGGCTAGGTGTGGTGGCTCACGCCTGTAATCCCAGCGCTTTGGGATGTTGAGTGGGGTGGATCACTTGAGGTCAGGAGTTGAAGACCAGCCTGGGCAACATGGCAAAACCCTCTCTCTACTAAAAATACCAAAATTAGCCAGGCATAGTGGCACACGCCTCTAATCCCAGCTACTGGGGAGGCTGAATCTGGGAGGCAAAAGTTGCAGTGAGCTGAGATGGTGCCATTGCACTCCAACCTGGGCAATAGAGCAAGACTCCATCACATAACACACACACACACAAAACCAAAACCAAAAAGCAAAAAACCAAGTTGAGGTTTGGGGTGGCTGAGTTCTAGTCAGAGAGCATAAACCAATGAGGGTATACATATTTTTTATTTCAGGGAGGCATTAAGGATCCCTTTAGAAATTTAGATCTGGATTTTTCAGCTTCATCATCAAGTCCAGAACAGCATGAAAGAACAGTATGAAAGGTTTTTGGGCAAATGGCTCCCTCCAACAATACAGGACAATGGCCTATGATTACACTAATGACACTGGCTCTGAGTAGAACTGATAGCCACCGGCTCCTCCATGCTTTTCCAGATTGGAAGGCAACCCTCTCTCCTAAGAGGCATGGTTATGTGTCTGTTCCTGGCATTGCTTTAGAGGTTTAAAAGAAAAAGAAAACTAATTACAAAGCATCCTGCACAGTGAGTAAGAAAAATGAAAGAGAAATGACTTGATGAAATCAGGATAACAATAATACCATTTTTTATTATCAAAAAGATAAACAAACTTTCCAAAGTTTCCCTTGGAGGAGGTTCTTCCTATAAAACTGGTCCCAGCTTGACTCCAGGACTGAGATCCATTCTCCATGGAAGCTCCTCCCTCAGCCCTCAGGGATCTCACAGAGACAAACAACCCTAAGGCTTAGGGACAAACACACTTTGGTCTGAGAAAACAAACAAACTTTTACTTATGCAGAGTCCAGTGGTTCAGGTTTCCTTTCACTATTTCTAGAAAAGGATTTGCTTTTAATAATTATGCCTGGCTTCTGACCAAGAAGAATTCAGCTGCGGCTTTTTCCATGGCCAGAACTATCTTCTCATGATTCCTACTCTCCTCTTTCATCTTCACTTCCTCTCCTCTTTCCCGACCTTGCCATTATTTTTTCAGATAATTTGGCCTCAGACTTTTAGTCTCCACTTCTAAGAGACTGTTTTCTTACTGACTTCCTATTGGCCATCCTTTGGGGTAGCAGGTGGTCATTTGGGATTGACACACACAGCTTTCCTTCTCCTAGAGTAGTAGGAAGAGAAAGTACAGCATCAGAATCACCAGGTAGATTCAATGACTTTCAGAGTTTATTTGGTGGGTCACACTGAGGCATGAAGAAATTCTCAGAACACCAGTACCTTGATATCACTAAATCCCTCATTCAGTCATGCCATCTCCCAATCAGCATGTTTCATGTCTGTATTTGTCAGGGCTTAGAAATAAACAAAGACAGGACTTCCCATCCTATTTGGAATATTTCCCCCCTTCACTTCTATTTACACTTTACATTTCAGCCCAGTTACCACCTCCTCAAAGAATCCTTCCCCAGCCTACATGTTTATACACTCGTGGAATTCTTTTGTTTTCCCTGACAGTAATGAACATATCCAGTGCTTTTCTTATATGTAATAATTTGTTGAGTTTCTCCATTAGAGCTGAATGTTCATTTTGCTCACCCTTGAAGATTCCGTGTCTAGCAGGCACTCTGTAAATGACTGGGTAATATGTGTTGAGTAGGGACACAGGTCAGAAGATGCTTACAAGAGTTGATGTGATGGCAGTATGGACTCTGGCATTCATCTAATGCACTGTGGGTTGTGGGGTGCATAAGATAAACGAAAAACTTCCGGAAGTGATACTGAAATGAATGACACAGCTGAGTCTCAAAGTCTGAGGAGGTGGCCCAATAACAAACACAGGGGTGTGAGCTCATGGTGACAGCATTCCAGGTTGGGGCAAACCTTGGAAAGGGAGAGAATGAGGCAGACTTGTTTATTTAAGGCAAAGAGCTCAGTGAGTTCAAGGTACAGGGTGTGAGCTAGGGAGTGGAGATGTCAGAGTTGAAACTAGCCATGTGGGTCCATCATGAAGGCCTTGCATGTTGTGCTAAAAATGCCAATCTCATCCTGTAGGTGTTAGGGAAATACTGAAAGTATTTTAGGTAGGGTAGAGGTGTGAGCAGATGTGTTCCATGCTCAGGTGGGTGAGATTGTAACTTACATTACAGGCCACTAAAGGAAGGTCAGGAAATTCTCCGTGTTTGCTGGTCTTAGAAGCAAGTTGCCAGGAGAAGTGGAAGTCCCAGAACAGACTGAGGAGGGGTTGCCTCCATGCTCTGTAGAGTTTAAGGCAGAAACCTGGATACGGCTGATAAAGGCAAATTTTCTCTTACTTCAAAAGCCAGCATTTAGAAACTCAGCCCTCATTTTCTAGGGAAAAAAAAAATGTATTCTGGTGTTTGGATGGCATGTAAGATAGAGGTGCCTAGAAAAGTAGCCATCACTACTCTTATTTTCAGAGTGAAGGCGGTGATTGCGCTGCATTTCATGAAATTGTCAATGGGACCAACCACTCTTTCATCCTTGCCACAAGGCTTAGTGTTTTAGGAAATGGCACACAAAAGAAATTCTAAGAAAATAATGCATGACAGAAAGGAAATGCATTGCGTTTTACCATGGAATGAAGTTATGACTCAATCATCATGATTTAATTAGGGCCCCCTTGAAGTTTCCTTTTCTGGGATGCTGAGCACTGGCTTCTCATGCTTTTGAAGCAGCTCTGCTCCTTCTACTTACCAGCTTTTGATGTTACCGCTTGCCAAGCTGCCTTCTTCCTCTTAGCTCAGGATTAGCTTAAATCCCTCTTTTGAGCAGCAACTGCTGCCAGGTAAGCCTCACCCTGTCGGGACTCACCAACCTCTCTGGTTTCTCCTCAGCTCCAGTTCCAGCTCTGTGGGAAGAGATCCCCGCCTGTGGAAATCTTTGCTCCAAACCCATTTAATGCTTTTTGTTTACTTATTTATTTATTTTTTTTGAGATGAAGTTTCACTCTGTAATCCAGGCTGGAGCGCAGTGGCATGATCTTGGTTCACTGCAACCTCCACCTCCCAGGTTCAAGCAATTCTCCTTCCTCAGCCTCCCTAGTAGCTGGGATTCCAGGTGCATGCCACCATGCCTAGCTAATTTTTGTATTTTTAATATAGACAGAGTTTCCCCATGTTGGTCAGGCTGGTCTCAAACCCCTGACCTCAAGTGATCCACTCACCTTGGCCTCCCAAAGTGCTGGGATTATAGACGTGAGCCACCACACTTGGCCCAAACTCATGTAATTTTTTTTTTTTGAGATGGAGTTTCCTTCTTGTTGCCCAGCCTGGAGTGCAATGACGTGATCTCGGCTCACTGCAACCTCTGCCTCCTGGGTTCAAGCAATTCTCCTGCCTCAGCCTCCCAAGTATCTGTGATATAGGCACGTGCCACCACACCCAGCTAATTTTGCATTTTTAGCAGAGATGGGGTTTTCTCCATGTTGGTCAGGCTGGTCTTGAACTCCCGACCTTAGGTGATACTCCCATCTCGGCCTCCCAAAGTGCCAGGATTACAGGCATAAGCCACTGCTCCCAGCCTCATTTAATTCTTAACATTCCCAAATGCCTCACTAGCCTCATCTCAGCCCATCTCGGGAGAAAAGCTCAAGTGCTTTGGGTGTCTGAACAGAATGCTAGCTCTTTGCCTGGGACTCCCTAAATGGGCTTGCAATATGCATTCAGTTTAAGGTGAAATTGTGAAATAAAAGAGCTTTGGCTTCTTCTCACATCTTAATTTGTCCCCAGATGTTCTTCCTTGCCCATTTTTAGCGTCATTCTTCATCAATCGTAACAACCTTGCCCTGGGGAAAAAACCTGGACTTCAAATAACCAGACCTGGGTTTAATTCCCAATTCCAATACAAGCTATATGGGCACTCGGCAAGTTCTTTCCTGGACTTTTCCCTCATTCGTAAGAATCTGCCAGCTGCGTTGGCTATGAGAATCAAATTTTATGGTACATTGAGAGGTGCTTTGCAAACTGTAAAGTGTCATGTCAATGTGATGGGTATGATTAACGATGACACCAAAATCCTGGAACCTGGGCCGCTTCCTCAACATGCCACTATTTATTTTAAGTCACCACTGAGGTGCTTAGCTTGGACCTAACCCCTCTAGGTTGTGTGTCTCTCTCTATTCTCCCAAAATGGTCATGTATAATTTCCTCTGAGGGTCATATTTTCTCCCATCAGTATTCCACCTAGATAATCAGATAAACTTAATGTACATTGTTGAACTAGTTAAAAAGATAGTAGAAGGTAGCTGTTGTATACTGTGTGGCATACTTACATATAATGTGACAAACTTGTGTATGTTATGATAACCTTATAAATATAAATGGTCTTGTAGAAGAAAGTCTGCTGCAGTAGACTGTGTGAAAGTCAGAAAGGCCATGGGTTCACGTCCCTCCCCTCTCTCTTGGTTGTTCTGTGACCAAGACCAGCTTTTCCAAAGGTGTTATGTAGAAACAGAGAAATCAAAGTATGAGAAAACAAAGCTAGATAAATTTCTTTTCCGTGATATTAATGTGCACTGGGAATATTCCAGATGGAGATTGGTGCATCTTTTTTTTGAACTTGTTAGACTGTGGAAGATTTTTTTCCAAAGGAAGTGTCTGGGTGACTAATATTTTATAGGCTGCATTATGAAAAGTCTGCCTTTAGCAAATTCTAAAAAAATGGGGCAGTAATAGTTGGCCTCAGGGTGTTTGCAGGATTAAATGAAGTATGTGAAAGTGGAGACAGGGGCTAATGGGCATAGAAGGCTTCGACAGCAGTATCTCAGGGGCTCTCATTTGAGAGATGTTTAGTGGTGACGCCCAGGAAATGTCATGGTGTCAGCAAAAGGGGAATGCACGCTCAGGTGAACTCTAAGCAGGCAGTGATTCCCCTCTACCTCTCTTCAAGGGGGCTGACAAACCCTTATCATCATCTGACGCCCCAGTGAGCATACTAAAGACTTTCTGTGAGTATACTAAGGACTCTAGACCAAGAAGAAGGGCTTGAAAAACATAAGCAATGTGGAACTCAAGAAAGACTACAGATGGAAGCCATACAGAGGCCTTCACCACAAAAAGCTGGTTAAATTGAATACCAGCTTTTTGGATTTAAAAAGGGGGAGGGGACTGAAAACCAGTGCAAGATACATTGTCTACCCCTCATAGTTTCTCAGATATGACTATATTGAAGACATTGGACTTTATTTGCATTAGGGGTATGGGCTCAGTCATTCTGAATCTTCATCATAGTTTTCCATCTTTGTCAAAAATCTCAACTTAAAGAACTTCTTAGGTGTGCTCACAAGTGGGTATCTGATGTGCATGGATCAAATTTGCTCTATTAGAGTCAGATTCTGGCAACCACAGGGGGCAAAAATAGGTTACCAGTGCCCTTAACATCGGTCACAAGAGGTATGTACTAGACAGCATACACTAGATGCTCATTCCTTTATTTGTTTCACATTCACTGAATTCATAATATTCCCTGAGGACGTGCAGCTGACAGCCCTGTGATGAGTACTGGCAACTACAGATGAACAGGACAGAGAAGGTCCTGATTCTCAACAGCCTCTGCTCCAATGATAGAAAATATTCGTGTAATGGCCGGATACAATGGCTCACACCTGTAATCCCAGCACTTTGAGAGGCTGAGGAGGGCAGATCACCTGAGGTTGGGAGTTCGAGATCAACCTGACCAACATAGAGAAACCCCGTTTCTACTGAAAGTACACAAAATTAGCTGGGCGTGGTGACGGGCGCCTGTAATCCCAGCTACTCAGGAGGCTGAGGCAGGAGAATCGCCTGAATGTGGAAGGCGGATGTTGCAGTGAGCCATGATAGCGCCATTGTACTTCAGCCTGGACAACAAGAGCGAAACTCCACCTCAAAAAAAAAATTGTGTATTTAATCTGGAATGAAGAATGAAAGGAGAATCTTCATCCCCTCCAGGGGCTTATATCAGTTAGTATTGTAAACTTTTAGAGGCACAGCACTAATCCTCTGATCCAAAGAGTGATCAGTGTAGGATTTACTGGTAGCCCCATGTCAGTGGATAACGGCCCCGTGTCAGGCTTCTGAGGAGGTGTCTGGAAAGGCAGGTTCTTCTGCGGCCTCTGTTCTCTTGCAGGTAAGGACTGTTTCCAGCAAATGGCCTGGGTGCTACAAAAGATCATATTTACTTTTTATTCTCTGGATCAGGATCTTTTCTCTAGAAGATAAGGCCCCTCTGCCATGACTCAAGGTGGAAGCTTGATCCAGATCTAGCCAAGATGATTGGCCAATCCCAGGCAAGCGGGCAGGTCAGGCTGCAAGTCACATTCCCATCAAGGAATGTTCCTGGCATATGATCTCTTCTCTTGGTTTATTTCCCATCCCCTGGTGTTAAACACAAGAGGATGTTTAAACTGAGATGGCTATAAAGAATCTAAAGAATTCTCTAAATAACTGTGTGAAAAAGAAGACTAATTTTCTGTTCTGTGTCATGACCTCCCTTTTGTTGCCAAGTTATCGTGACAGCACTAAAAATGGATTCAAATTTTTCATCAACTATAAATCTGATTTGGAAGAGGGCTGATATAAATGAATGAAGGGTGATGCTGCCAATAGCCATCTACGAGCTCAAATGGCACAGAAGAAAAATGGATTTAACTTTTCTGGATGGGAGGGCAAAGCAGATGTAAAAGACAAAAAGAGAAAGAAAAAGAATGGTTGCAATAAGAGGTACCTTGACAAATGGTGGGTATTTTCCATATACTTGATCTTCAAAGGATTCAATGACCAACACAGAGAGATTTCATATAATTGTGAAAAGATAAAGAACCTGGGAAAATAATAAAAGTTGGCTTGTAGTCCACAGAGGGCCTCTTGGTCTGAATGGCTTTTTTTCCTTACCCAATTTTAATACTATTTGCACCTTATTGTTAGTTTTCTTTTTATGAATCAGTGAAATATTTTCTCTGTGCCAATGGCATCAAAATCTTTCTGTCTAGACCTGATGACTCTTCCTAGCTATTTATGTATCTATTCCTTCACTCACTCACTCACTCACTCATTCGTTCACTAGATAGGAGATTGCGTCCTGAGTCCAGGGCACTGAGAACTGAAGGGTTTCAAAGTCTGCCTTTAGAGAGTTTATCATCTAGAAGAGGAAATAACACATCACTCTAATGTGTTATTAGAGTAAGTATAACACATTAGAGTATAATGTGTTATCTAATGTAAGGTGGAATCCAAAGATAAAGGGGGAAATGGTTGTGATGCCGAGGAGAGAGAAACCAGTTGTGGCTCCGTACTCATTTCTGCTTTATCAACCACTTGTGGTCAGCATAGTGCTTAAGAACACGGCTTTGACTACTACGCAAGATGTCCATGGAACCAGACCGCACTTGTACCCCTTAAATTTATACAAAAAAATAAAAGAATATGCCTTTGATTCAGATTGGCGGGTTCAGACCCAAATGGCTGGATCACCTTGGGTAGAATATTTACTCCCTTTAAGTTTGATTTTTCCCATATGTAAAATGGGGAGTGATAATAATAATAGCGCTCACTTTGAGTGTTGATGACTGAATAAGGCAGCGGCTGTAAAGCATCTAGCAGAGAGTGAATAGTAAACAGAACACAGTAAATGCTAAATAGAATGAATTGTGTCTTCTCTCATAACCATCCTTCCTTCTGACGTCCCTGCCTGAATCGACGGCCCCCTTCTCCCTGGTCATGAGGCTTTCATCCCAGGAGTGTTACCTCTTCCTTCTCTTTGCCCTCTGCTTCCAGCCGCCAAGCTGTGTGCAGATTGTCCCTGCACACGGTCTTTGCCTCCTCCGGGTCATGTCCACACTGGCATCTGAATTTTGTTTGTTTTTACATAAATTTTATTGTGTATATTTGAGGTTTACAATATAATGCAATGGGATACATATAGCCAGTCAAATAGTTAACCATGGTGAAACAAGTTAACCTGTTGTACTAGTCAGTTCTCACACTGCTACAAAGAAATGCCTGAGACTGGGTAATTTAAAAAGAAAAGAGATTTAATTGGCTCATAGTTCTGTAGGCTGTATAGGAAGCCTGATGCTGGCATCTGCTAGGCTTCTGAGGAGGCCTCAGGAAACTTACAGTCATGGCAAAAGAGAGAGCAGGCACATCTTACATGGCAGGATCAGGAGCAAGAGTGAGCCGGGAGGCGCCACACACTTTTAAACACCAGATCTATATCACAATCACTATCACAAGAACAGAACCATGGGGTGGTGTTGAACCATTCATGAGAAACCACACCCATGATCCAATCACTTCCCACCCAGGCCCCACTTCACATTGGGAATTGCAATTAGACATGAAATCTGGGTGTGGACACGATCCGAACCATATCACCCACCTTCTTGCATAGTTACTGTTTCGGGGTGACAAGAGCAATTAAAATCTACTTATTTAACAAAAAATCTCTAATACAATAAAATGTGATTAACTCTAGTCCTTAGGTTGTATGTTAGAGCCCAAGACTGGTTCATCCTACTGCTACTTTGTATCCTTTTTTTCACTAACATCTCCCCACTTCCTTCTCCCCTTCTCCTATCCTTGCTAACCCCTGTTTTATTCTTTGTCAGCTAATATTTTAGAGGGTTTGTTCTGCAGCTGTGTTCTTTTATTTACCTCTAACAACACCTATATGAGATTGGTACTATTGTTTTCATGTCCTTTTGCAGAAGAGAAACTATCTTAGTTTGTTGGGACTGCTATAGCAAAGTACCATAGATTAGGTAGTTTATAAACAACAGAAATTTATTTCTCACAGCTCTGGAGGCTGGAAGTTCTAGATCAGCCTAACAGCACGGGTAGATTCTGGTGAGAGTCCTCCCTCTTCCAGGCTGCCTACTGCAGACTTCTAGAACCCTCCATGGCAGAGAGGCAGAGAGCAGAGACAGGAGGTAGCTGCCTGGCCTCTTCTAAAGGCATTAGTCCTAGGCTGGTAGCAGTGACTCATGCCTGTAATCCCAGCACTTTGAGAGGCCAAGATGGGTCGATTGCCTGAAGTCAGGAGTTCAAGACCAGCCTGGCCAACATGGTGAAACCCCATCACTACTAAAAATAGAAAAAATTAGCCAGGCATGGTGACTCATGCCTGTAGTTCCAGGTACTCTGGAGGCCTAGGCAGGAGAATCACTTGAACCAGGGAAGCAGAGGTTGCCGTGAGCCAAGATCGCGCCATTGCACTCCAGCCTGGGCAACAAGAGCGAAACTCCATCTCAAAATAAATAAATAAATAAGTAGATACATAAATAAAATAAAGACATTGGCCCCATTCTTTTGTGTGTGTGTGTGTGTGTGCACGCGCGTGTGTGTTTGAGATGAAGTCTCACTCTGTCGCCCAGGCTGGAGTATAGTGGCTCAATCTTGGCTCAATGCAGCCACTGCCTCCCAGGTTCAAGTGATTCTTCTGCCTCAGTCTCCTGAGTAGTTGGGATTACAGGCATGCACCACCACAACCTGGGTAATCTTTTATTTTTAGTAGAGACAGAGGTTTCATCATATTTGTCAGGCTGGTCTCTAACTCCTGATCTCAAGTGATCTGCCTGCCTCAGCCTCCCAAAGTACTGGCGTTACAGATGTGAGCCATTGTGCCCGGCTGTTTTTTTGTTTTTTAACTTTTATTTTAGATTCAGGGATACACGTGAAGGTTTGTTCTATAGGTAAACTCGTGTCACAGGGGTTTGTGGTGGAGATTATTTCACCACCCAGGCACAAAGTTCAGTACCCTATTTATTTTTTCTGCTCCTCTCCCTCCTCCCACCCTTCAGCCTCAAGGTGGCCCCAACATCTGTTGTTCCCCTCTTTGTGTCCATGAGTTCTCATCACTTAGCTCCCAGTTATAAGTGAGAACATGAGGATACCTCATGTATTTGGCTCATCCTCATGACCTAGTTACCTCTCAAAGGCTCCACCTCGAAATTCCATTATATTGGAATTAGGGTTTCAACTCACACATTTTGGGGAGAACACAAACATTCTGTCCATAGCAGAAACTAAGTCTTAGAGAGATGAAAGAGCCAGCTAACGGTCGGTCACACAGCCTGGAATTGCAGACACCTGGTCTTGGACGAGACCTGGTTGCCTAGTAGGTCCCACACTCTCCTTCCTGCCCTAGAGGGGAAATGCCGGTATCTTTGTTCACAGGGCAAGCAGTTCTCTAGTCCTCAGCTCCACTTGCCAAAATTCTTTGCAAGAATTAGATAGATTTACATTTGTGCTCTTGAGATGCACACACAGTAGAATACACTGTTTGAAAATCCATTCACCCAAGCTTAACTGTCTTTTTTATTTTTGAGACAAAATCTTACTCTATCACCCAGGAGGGAGTGGAGTGGCATGATGTTGACTCACTACAACCTAAGCCTCCCAGTTTCAAGCGATTCTTGTGCCTCAGACTCCCGAGTAGCTAGAACCACAGGCATGCGCCTCCACTCCTGGATAATTTTTTTTTTTGTAAAGGTGGGGTTTCACCATGTTGGCTAGTCTGGTCTTGAACTCCTGACCTTAAGTGATCCACCCTCCTCGGCCTCCCTCCCAAAGTGTTGGGATTACAGGAGTGAGCCACCATGCCCTGCCCCAAACTTGACTTCCTGAGTTCAAATTCGAATCCACCATTTGCTAGTTGCTTGAACTTAAACAAACAACTTGTTCCCAGTTCCAATAACTTTAAAACAATAATGATAACTATTCCAGAGGGTTTGTAAAAAATTCAAAGACGGAAAATACAAAAATAGCCAAGAAAAATGTTTGGTACCTTGTAAGCATTCAACATGAACCTCTGTTGAAAGAAAAGAACAGTATTTTCTGCTCCTTGTTGTATCTTTGACCCACACAGTGACGTCTGCATAATGGGCACTCAAAACACAAGTGGATTGACAGGATAGCGCTGACATTCTTCTGAATAAATTAAAGAGGTTATGCAATTAACAGCAAAGAAACTTTAGAATATCCATAGAAACATTATAAGAAGCATGTAAAATAATTGTGTTGCCTTTGTCTAGGCTCATTTAGTGTGTGATCGTTCAGATAATGACTTTTTTTAAGTTGTAAATAAGTGTAATGTTAACACATCAGGGGTCATGAGATTTCATCTACTCCGGGAGCAGTTTAAGGGAATTGAGATCAGCCCCTGGGCCGTGTGTTGGAACTGCTAAGCAAGCAATTTCACTTGGAATGGGCGGAAAGTGAGAGTGAGATTTTTATGAATACTCCTAAATAATTTGACTATATTTCGTGCCTTATTGGAACAACAGAGTACTTTATCCATCCCTGGACAGGTGAGGAATGCCCAACGCATGCTCTTGGTTAGTTTGCTGTTCTGAGACTGGTCACAGAACACCAGCAGCAAGCAGCTTCTAGTACCTTGTTGTAAATACAGAATCTGGACTGTACCCCAGGTTAAACAAGAATCTGCATTTTAACAAGATCTCCAGATAATTAGTGTGCACATCAAAGTAGGAAAGCAATGATAGGAAGGCTAAAAAGACAGTAGAATTAGAAGCAGCGTTTGTTATATTATCTGTTGGCTTCCCTATTGTACAAGGGTAATGGAACTCTCATTTATAAGATGAGATGAAGGAGGTTTATATATGCAGAGCCTCTTTTGAAGAGAAGCCAGCCTCTGGCTGCAAAGACATATCTCATTATTCAAAAGTATATTTTTTACTACTAACTGTAATCATTGGCCAGATTGAAAAGGACTTCTGTTAACTTCTAAAAAGTCTCCCTGTTAACTTCCAGAAGCTCAATGATTAGGGAGCAAAAGCAGGCTGGCATACCAGCCTAGCCAAGTCATCCAGAGAGCACAGCATTATAATATATCCAGCCACGGTGACTGCAGAGTGAGTGAGGTTGCTCTGTGAGGATAGCTCAGAAAAAACCCTGAGTATAAAAATATTGCCCATTTAAGGATTCCAAATTACTGCAGGAAAGATTACTGGAAGTTACAGGGCTTTAGGCAGTGGTAATTTGCCTATCATCGAATATAGTCCATAATGTTTGGCTAGCAGAGAAAGGAAAAATAAAAATTTCTTCTGATGCAATAGTGCTAGCCTGTTTGCAGACTGAAAAATTAATTCTGGTTAGGATTCCGGCGATGTAGCAAGATTTGGAACCAACCTTAGATAGCTTCTATCTTGTTTTTCTGGGTTTCACAAAGATTAAGTGACTTGCTCAGGGAAATAGGGTTGCTTATGTCTGGATTTACTTTTCCTCATGAGTCATCTTAAATAATGTAAGCTCGAACTTCAGTGTATGAAATTTGACGTAGAAACTGCTCTTATAAATGATCCAAAAGTAATAGAAGGGGAAAAAATTGACAAGAAAAAAAAATATGGGAAGTGATAAAGTAGGCATTGACTATGGAGATAAATGTTCTAAAATACTTCAAATATGGGTTAAGGTTGTCATAATAGTTGAAGCATGTGAACTATTGTCTGTGGAAGTGAAGCTATGAAATATGGAGTTTTGTTGACTATTTAAAAAGTAGTGTATTATCAAATTACTCCAAATATGTCATTGACTCACTGCAAAAAGACAGGAGATTTGTCATTAGAAAAAATGTTGCTGAACCATAAGGCTAAGCTGCGTAAAGTAAATACTGATTTCCTGAGAAGTGTATAAGAAAGAAAAAGAAATGACAGCTCAAAGTGACACCCAAGATCCCAGGAAGCAATTTACAAAAACAATTGTTAATATATACAAATCGGTTCAAGGGAAAGAAAATAACAGGAGTTGTCTGTTGAATTTCCAACACTTTTGAGCCCTCTTCTGGCCAGGAAATGGTGACAGAAAATTAAAGACTGAATAATATCTGGAGAATAACTAAAAAGCAAAATCCATAGTAAATATATATTGGCTTTAAAAGAAAAATCAAAACACAATCATTTTACTGGGTCAGATAAAACATTTCTGTGATGTAAGGACTCCACCTTCTCTTACCTCTTGTTTGCTACATGTGTAAATGGCAGAACAAAATGTAATGATCTTGATAGACATTTGAAAGCAACAAGGAAACCTTTTTTTCTTCTGTGGCAGGAGGATAAGGAATATATTTCTTTCTAACTATCAAGAAAATTGGATCATATGAATATTAGCAGCAATATCTTCACAAATGTGTATTTACTGGCTGTCATTTTGGTACTCCCCGACAAGGTCTTCTTCTGTACTCTTTCTACAACTAATTTTGAAGATTATGGATGGCAATGAACTCAATCAATAGAACCAAAATCAAAGCCAAAAGCTCATTAATAAATAGAGCCTAGTAATATAGACTTATGCTTTTATTACTTAAGCAATTCTAGAAATGAGCAGCCATTGGGAAAACCACTCCACAAGTCACCTTCAAGTCTTCAGGGTACAGCCTCACATGGATGCTCTGGAAGTGCCCAGCACATAAGAAGTCCTCCAAATAGACAGTGGTGTGTCTTAGCACCACTTCTGCTGGCTAGACCAGAATCATAGCACTTGTGTTATGAAGTGGGGTCAATGAAGATGATATATGTTTCAGTTAAGTAATGTGTTCAGAATATTCTACTGAATAAGGTATTACAATTTTTTTTTGAGACATGGTCTGGCTCTGTCACTCAGGCTGTCAGGCTGGAGTACAGTGGTACGATCTTGGCTCATTATAATCTCCACCTCCCTGGCTCAAGCGATCCTCCCACATCAGCCTCCTGAGTAGCTGGGACTATAGGCACACACTGTTACGCCGGGCTAACTTTTGTATTTTTTTTTTAATAGAGATGGGGTTTTGCTCCTTTGTCTGGGCTGGTCTCAAACTCCTAGGCTCAAGCAATTTACCCACCTCAGCCTCCCAAAGTGCTGGGATTGCAGGGGTAAGCCACCATGCCCAGTCCCACATGTCCTTCATCTTGGAATATATTGCCAACATTGCTTTGAGATTTTATATCTGTAAATTTGAAAATATTAAAATCCTAACAAAATATTTGAAAGGTAGTGGGGTTTTGAGAAAGCAACTTCATTGTAAGAACACAGCTATGAATATTTTAGGGGTTAAATTCAAAGAATTACTGAAGAGCTTTCTAATTCCCTTATAAGAGGGCCACTCCATAGAACCAAATTTAAATTGAGCATTTGAGACAGACTCAGGGTCAAGGCTTTTAATAATTGCTTTGTTAGGAAACATTCCAAAAAAAAAAAAAAAACTGTGAAAAAGACACCAGAAAGCACCAAAACTGGTACAATTTCAGAGTTAAAAAAAAAGAGAGAAAGTAAGTACAGTTCCTGACTCTATTGATATTAAACAATGCTTCAAATCCACACACTTTACTGAAAAAACAAATTCGAGGGATTACGTCAAGGTGTTTATAATCAGAATAAGTTGAACTAGAAGTCTCTTTTTGGATGACCTCTTGCCAACATGTCACTTGAAATAAGAGGTTAAAGCAGGTGAAACGCTGTCTATGTAGATGCTCCCCTTGGGGATCATCAATTTAAAAAAATTAAAAAGGAAACTTTCAAAATATAGCTATACGTTCAATAAAAAATGTAGTGCTTCACCTGAAAATGTTTTGGTTTTCCCTCTATTTATTTATGTTGTCAGGGATACCAATTTTCACTCAGGATTACAATAGGGACAACAATCCATTATCTGCTAAATAATTTAACAGAGTATAAATGAAAATGAGACTGGATTTGCGCTTGTCTCATTTTCTAGACTCTCAAACTGAGTTGTATATGAAGGAGATCCAATTGAACCCAATCAAATATTTTGATGAAAATGCCCTTGGTATGTTAAGGGTGTGTGTGTGTCTGAGTGCGCACATGTTTTCATAGTAGAAGAATGCCAAGGGGAAATGGGGTTTAGGGAAAGAGCCTCATTCAGTCAACCTGTATTATCTAAAATAATTTCAAATCAAACATAAAGAAACAGACTTGTACCCAGACACAGAGCCTTGAAGGTCTTGCAAGATATTGACATGGTTTTTGAAAAGCAATTATATAAATGAAAATTTTCATAAACCTTCAGATTTCTTTCTGTATCTAATTTCTTCCCTAAATGTAGCACAAAGCCAAGGAAAGCCCCTAAGATTTCATGTGAAGTTCATTAACATTTTTTAAAGATATTTTAATTTGAATTTCTTTTCAAAAAGTATTAGCCTTGAAATGTCAGGTCTTTAACCATTAACTTTACACAACCTATATGATTTCCTTTGCACTTACAAAATATATTCTCTCTTCATATTAAAGGAACATATTTAATGACAGCCTATTGTGTTCCAGGTACCAAGGTAAATGCTATGGGGGTGTCTGCTGGTTGGTTTGTTTTTGGAATAATTGACAGTCCCAGGGAAGTCTTCCCCTAAATTCTGGCAGTTGTCTCCATTTAATCATCAGTTTTCTTAATCATCAACCTGTGGGCTGACTAAATCTGTTGTCAAATAGTTTAAATCTCAGGCCAGCATCTCCATCACCACTCAGCCCAGCCCAAGCACCCACAGCATTGCAACCTGCTGTGAATTCAAGAGACAGAAGCTAAGTTTATGGTAGGCTTAAGCAGTATGGAAATAGAAGCCTACATCCCTGCATAATATCACAGGGCACATACCGTGGGAAAATATACCCTTTGTGCAGTTGCTTGTGATTTTGTTGTATCTGGCCCAAACTCTCCTTCATTGGTGTGTGTGACTGGGAGGACACCGCCTTGGGAATGAATCACATCCTGTTCTGGTAACATGGGAGGATATTCTAAAGAGCACATGACCCATTGCTGGGCTTGACCAGAACTTTATTTGCTTTTTATTGGAATTTGCTCTTTCCTTTTGGCCTTCAGAAAGTCAGTAGAGACTGTACAACAGCTCTGTGGGTGAGTGGTTAGGGACCTGACGGGGAATGGGTGAGTCAAGTTCTCAATTGTTGGGGCCAAGAGAACTTCTCCTTCACCCTCAGAGGTTTCTCTGAAAAATTAACTCTGAATAAGGCAGATTAATAAGAGAAAGAACTTTAAAAATTATGACCACCATGCATGTAGGGAGAGTCACAAGACTATTGCCCCATATTCCATGGGGATACATACGCTCATATACCCTGTTTCCTTGGAGACAGGGAGATGGGGAAGTATGGGTGAGTTTTAGGACACTAAATGATTTGTAGAAGAATTCAGTGGGCTTGAAGAACACACAGTGGCCTCGGGCAAAGTCTGTTTGGCCTGCAGAGTGAACAATGGTTTGTGAAAAAAGTCTCTTCAGGTTTGTTAACAGATTTAGTCTTCCTTCCTGTGACATGGGTTCAGTTAATGAAAGAGATGATTGTTTTCTCCTCTTCTCTGATAGGTCCAGGCTGTAGGCACATAAAAGAACTTCAGCCTGTGATTTGGAAGTGGTAGAGGATTAAGAGATAGGAAGAGAAGGATAAAAAACAATTATTCTCCTTGGTAGGTCTGTCTGGCCTTTATGTGATAGGGGAAACGTCTCTTCTAGCCTCTGATAATCTCTAAGGGCCTTTAATTCAAAATACTCATTGTGCCTGGGAGCCGTAATCTGGGGTCAAGTTCCCTGCTGTTCTTCATGACACAGGGTGGGATGTGATTCTGGAAGGCCAATGGGAGCAAGTGGGAGAGGAAAGGGGTATTGGCCATAGCCAGGGTGAACTAAGAGAGAAGGAGAGCACCAAGAGTTAGTGGAGGTGAAGTTGAAAGGGGCTGTCCTTAAAAGAGGCAGCAATGAAATATATATTTAGACTTTAAAAATTATAATGGTATTCCAGCTGAAGACTGTTCTGAGCCAATGCCTTTACTTCCAGACGACCATGGAAATGACTGGCTCAAAGCAGGGACTTGATGGAGCCAACATTGACAAGTGGAATTTCGAAGCTCTGCTGAGAAGTACGTGGAAGTGATAACACAACACCCTAATATTTCCAACTGTAAGTGTCTAAAGTAGCCCCAGAGAAGGGACTTCTAGTTCCAGCATCCAAAGCTGTGGCCAGACCAGAAGGTGATGACGTCCTGGGTGTGCAGAGCAAGCTAAGGAACCCAAGGCATTGGCTCTGACTCGTGGGGACTCACCCAACCGGATGGTCAAACAGATTATACAGTCGTAACGGTAATAATGCTATAATTAAAGAAAACATAAATAAACAGTATAAAGTCCAGAATACGCTGAAGAATATATCAAAAATTATGAAGGTAGAATAATAAAGTACTATAAAGTGCTGAAAGAGTTTAGGCTCTGAAGATGGCCTGATGGGGTTTGATTCCTGGCTTTCTACTCCCTAACAGTGTAATCTTGTATAAGTCACTGAATCCTTCTGTGCCCATCTCCTCCTCATAAAATGAAGACAATATTAGCGACTCATGGGGTAGGGATGAAGTGGACTAATGCATGAAAAGCAGCGTGGTTCCTGGAACATAGTTCTCATTCAATAAGGGTTAGCTATTTTCACTGCATGGAAAAAGCAGCTTTCAAACAAGGAACTTGATGATTTATTTAGTAGAGAGTGTTGTGACATTTGGCCAGATATTTGGGAATAAACATTTGATCTTTTCTTTACATTCTACTCCCAAATGAAGTTCAGTCGTGTTGAGAACCAAAACAATTCTAGAAGAATATATAGGCCAATATTTAAATAATTTTATAGTAGAGAGGACTTTTTTAAGTATAACTGCAAAGAGAGAAGACTAGAAGGGAAACAAAAATGGATAGACTGGCTTATATTTAAAAAATAGAAAGCTTCTGGGCTTCAAAACAAAATAAGCAAAGCAAACCAAACCCAACTCACCCTAAGCAGAATTAAAGAGTAAATGAAAAACTAGGAGAAATATTCACAACATGTAAGACAGACCAGGGGTAATATTCTTAATATATAAAGAGTATATTATACTTTTTAGAAATCGATAAACAAATCTTATAAATCAACGAACATCAATCAGTAAATGTTTAACACTTCTGCCAGGAAAAATAGGCATAGGACATTATGAATAGATAATTCATAAAGAAAAATATATAAAAAGACAAAAGCATAAGAAGAAGATTAATGAGTAATCAAAAGGCCATGATTGAAAACAAGATAGGATTTTTCACGTTTTAAATTGGCAATAAATTTTAAATGACCATAGCCAATACTGGTGGGATGCAGAAAAACAGGCCTTCTCCTATACTGTGGGCACTAGTATAAACTGGCTCACTCTCTCTGTAGGGCACATTTCCAATACATACTTAATGCATATAACTTTTGACTTAACTTTTGTACTTTCAGGAATTTAATTTTTAAAAATGTTCTGAGATATGGAAAAAAAATTTGACCACAAAGGTATCTACAGCAACATTTTTAATAATATCAAACAATTGGACTACCTTAATATCAGATAACAGGTTACTAGCTAAATAAATGTTAATATATTTTTACTGGTCTTGAGAATGAAATTTTCAGTTCTTGATAATTGACTGAGGACCCAGCTGCTGAACTCTAAAATGCATATCTACTTATGGAGAACCTTGAGAAACACCTCATCCATACAATATATTACTAAATAGGCAATTTTATTGGTGTGGCAGGAGAATAACATATAATGACATAAAAATATGATCCAATTATATAAAGGGGTGTGTGTGTATGTGTGTATACACAAAATAAATTACATATACAGTATGATCTTATTATTAGGAAATACAAGTGCAAATAAATGCATAAACAGAAAATAATGTTATTTCTCAGAGGTGAAATTAAGAGTTATTTTTTGTTTCTTTTTTTCTTTTCACTAATCCAAGTGTAATTGTGGCTTTTATTTTGCATTGTCTGACTTGACTTTTATTTCACATCCTTCTCCATGATCTAAAATACATTTATTCTTTTGCAACTAGATGTGGAAAGCAAGATATTTTAAGGGAATAATAATTTTTTAATCAGAATTGGAGTTTGATGCCTATATGTGTGAATGTTAATCCTCAAAATGGTCGTTCTTGAAGATTTCATTATGCTGCTAGATTAGGTAGATGGTGTTATAAATGCATATTTTCTTTAAACATTTTGTTAATGTTGCTGAACATTGTTTTGATACCAAACAATATGGCATCTATAATGTAGCCAATGAGAAGACATTCATCAGAGCCTTAGATTTTCCTCCGTGGCCGGGGGATTTGAGCAGAACACAGACAATCTTTATCCAGGCCAGAGCTCCGGCCCTTGACTTCCTCTTGGTGCCTGGAGTTCAGTCTCTTCCTGCTCATGGCCTTGAGATGGTTTTGCATTTGCTTAGAGCCTCTGAGCCCAGGCTACCTCCCTCTCACAGTGAGTGTCCTTCCAACTTAGCTTTTACACACAGTCCTGCCTTCCCCCCTCCCACCTTGACTCATGCCCTAAATTGCTTCTTAGAGGCAATTTTTTCTGCTCTTCTACTCTTAATGGTGTTGAATAGACTTTCCTTTTTCCTATTTTGTCTTTTGTCAAAATCGTTTTCTGAAAATCTTTCCTGAGCTCTTTACAACCCCGACAGGTATAAACAGCCCATCTGAATTGCCCCCTCAACATGTCGCTCTTCAACTTTCTGAAGACAAATTGTATCTGGCCTTCAGATACCTCACTTATGGTCCCTTCAACTCTTAAGTATAATAAGGGTCCCATGTGCAACAATGGAGACAGATGCCCCAACATCTAGCCTTTCTCAGTTTGCTCCTGTCACTACCACTGCCTAGTGGAGAAGAGGGTTTTGCTTTATGGGTTTTCTCTATATGTTACTCCTTCTTCCTGATCCCTGATCTTGGAGGACAGGCTCTTCCTTCAGGCTTCCCGGGTATGCTTACCATACTCTCTCCTTCCTCCAGTTCCATCAAACATAATTCCCCTATCTCATCCCCTCTAGGCACCAAATGATAGACCATGGTGTCTCAAGCAGACAAACCCAAGGCTTTGTGTGCACCAGAATTACATAAGGGAGATTTTCAAGAGACAGTTGTCTCTCCCTCACTGCCATGGTCTGAACGTTTGTGTCCCTTATAAAAATCTTATGTTGAAATCTTAACCACCAAGGTGATGGTATTAGGAGTTGATGAAGCCTTTTGGGAGATGATTAGGCCATGAAGGTAGAGCTGTCATCAATGGAATTAGTTCCCTTATAAAAGTTATCCCAGGGAGCTGCCTTGTCCCTTCCACCATGAAAGTACACCATGGCATAGATTAGATGCCATCTGTGAACCAGAAAGTGGGTCTCAGCAGACACTGCATCTGCCAGCTCCTTGATCTCCAACTTCCCAGCCTTTAGAACTATGAGACAAAAAAAAAAATCTGTTATTTATAAACCACTTAGTTTGTGGCATTTTATTATTGCAGCCCAAACAGAATATGACACCCCCACCCCCACCATGAAGATTCTACTTCAGTAGGTCTAGGTAGTTCCAGGCAGGAGGGCTTCAGTGGTCCTCATGTTTCAGTGCAAATTAGAATAACTTGGGGAGTCTCAGACAGCACCCTAGCTTCCTGCAGTCATTCAATAAATGAAGGCAGGGATTTGTCATTTTGTTTACACTACATCTCTTGCTCAGTGTTTAGCATGCATGAGTAGAGTCGTCTGGTATGGTTGCGTAGACTGAACAACT
The DNA here is from genome assembly GCF_049354715.1 of Callithrix jacchus. Taxonomy (NCBI): domain Eukaryota; kingdom Metazoa; phylum Chordata; class Mammalia; order Primates; family Cebidae; genus Callithrix; species Callithrix jacchus. Next base: position 145,897,731 of record NC_133507.1, read on the forward strand.
TCAGAAAGATTGCCATTTATATAAATTATTGACTTAGACAACAGGATGGTCTTTCGAAATAGGCATCTTATAAATACTGAGTAAATGAATGGGTAAGATTGGGAAATATTGTCTTTCTAAAAAGTATTACTCACTTTCAAGTAGCAAAAAATGGAAGATTAAAAGCAGACCAAAGTTAAGGAAGCCTGTTACAAGAGGCTGAATAATGGCCCCCAAAGATGTCCATTTCCCAATCCCTGGAACCTGTGACTATGTTGTTACTTTCCATGGCAAAAGAACTTTGCATATGTAATTGAAAGTCTCAGTATGAGAAGATTGTCCTGGAGCATTGGAGGGGGCCCAGTGTAATCACACAAGTCCTTATAAGTAAGAGAGGGAGGGAGGAGAGTCAGAGACAGAGGAACACATGTGACGGCAGATGCAGAAGTCGTTGCAATGTGATTGGTGGAAGGGGCTATGAGCTAAGGAAGGCAGCAGCCTCTAGAGGCTGGCAAAAGCAGGAAGCAAAGTCTTACTTAAAGCCTGCAGAAGGAATTCAGCCCTACTGACACTTTGATTTTAGTCCAGTGTGAACTGTTATGGATTTCTGGTCTCCACAATTGTAAGATAGCAAATTTGTGTTGTGGTATGCAGTTGTGGTAATGTGTTACGGTAGCAATAAGAAACTAATAGCCTTCCAGGAATGATACATAGGAGGGAATTTCAGGCAAGCGGGTAGATGCATTTGCTATTGCTGCATAACAAATAACCACATACTAACAACTTACAACAATAGCATCCACCCCTCCTCTGTTTCTTTAATCTTTTACTTTAGGTTCCAGGGTACATGTACAGGTTTGTTGCATAGGTAAATTGCGTGTCACGGTGTACAGATCATTTCATTACCCAGGAAATAAGCATAGTATCAAATAGGTTGTTTTTCAGACCTCATCCTCCTCCCACCCTCCACCCTCAAGTAGGCCCTAGTGTCTATTGGTCCCTTCTTTATGTCCATATGGACTCATTGTTTAGCTCCCACTGAAGTGAGAACACGCGGTATTTGGTTTTCTGATCCTATATTAGTTTACTTAGGATAATTACTCCATCCACATTTCTGCAAAAGAAATGAACTTTTTTTCTAATGGCTGAGTAACATGGTGTATATATATCCCACACTTTCTTTATCTAACCTAACATTGATGAGCATTTAAGTTGATTCCATGTCTTTTCTATTGTGAATAGTGCCATGACAAACATACCATGTGCACGTGTCTTTATGACAGAACAATTTATATTCCTTTGGGTATATAAATGGGATTCCTGGGTCAAATGGTAATTCTGTTTAAGTTATTTGTGAAATTGCCAAACTGCTTCCCACAATGGGACTAGACTAATTTACATCCCCACCAACAGTGTATAAGTGTTCCCTTTTCTCCGCAACCCCACCAGCATTTGTAATTTTTTGACTTTTTAATAATAGCCATTCTGACTGGTGTGAGATGGTATCTCATTGTAGCTTTGACTTGCCTTTCTCTAATGATTAGTGATGTTAAGTATTTTTTCATATATTTGTTGGCAGCATGAATGTCTTCTTTTGGAAAGTTTCTGTTCATGTTTTTGCCCATTTTTTGGGGAGGTTATTTTTTGCTTGTTAATGTGTTTAAGTTTCTTACAGATTCTGGATATTAGGCCTTTGTTGGATACATAGTTTGCAAACGTTTTCTCCCATTCTGTAGGTTGTCTGTTTACTCTGTTGATAGTTTCTTTTGCTGTGCAGTTCTTTAGTTTAATTAGGTCCCATTTGTCAATTTTTGTTTTTGTTGCAATTACTTTTGGCACCTTTGTCATGAAATTTTTGCCAGGTCCTCTGTCCAGAATGATGCTTCAGAGATTATCTTCCAGGGGTTTTTATAGTTTTAGGTTTTACATTTAACTGTTTATTCTACCTTGAGTTGATTTTTGTATATACTGTAAGGATGGGGTCCAGTTCCAATCTTCTGCATATGGCTAGCCAGTTATCCCAGCACCATTTATTGAATCCGGAATCTCTTTCCCAATGCTTGTTTGTGTCAACTTTGTCGAAGATCAGATGGTTCAAGGTGTGCAGAATTACATCTGCATTCTCTATTCTGTTACATTGGTCTATGTGTCTGGTTCTGTACCAAAATCATGCTGTTTTGGTTACTGTAACATTGTAGTATAGTTTGAAGCTGAGTAATGTGATGTCTCCAGCTTTCTTCTTTTTGCTTACAATTGTCTTGGCTTTTCGGACTCTTTTTTGGTTCCATCAGAAATTTAGAATACTCTGTGAAAAACGTCATTAGCAGTTTGATAGGGATAGCATTGAATCTGTAAAATTCATTGGGCAGTATGGCCATTTTAACAATATTGATTCTTTCTATTCATGAACATGGAATGTTTTCCATTTGTTTATACATCTTTGAGCAGTGTTTTGTAATTCTCATTGTAGAGATCTTTCACCTCCATGGTTAGCTGTATTCCTAGGTATTTTATTCTTATTGTGGCTATTGTGAATGAGATTGCATTCTTGACTTGGCTCTGAGCTTGGATGCTATTGGTATAGAGAAATGCTACTGATTTTTGCACATTTTTTTTGTTTCCTGAAACTCTGCTGAAGTTCTTTATCAGATCAAGGAGATTTGGGCAAAGACTATATGGAGTTTTCTAGATATAGAATTATATTTTTTGCAAACAGAGATAGTTTGACTTCCTCTTTTCCTATTTGGACACCTTTTATTTCTTTCTCTTACCTGATTCCTCTTACTATGACTTCCAGTACTATGTCAAATAGGAGTGGTGAGAGAGGGCATCCTTGTCTTGTTCCAGTTTTCAAGAGGAATGTTTTCAACTTTTTGCCCATTCAGTATGATGCTGACTGTGGGTTTGTCATGGGTGGCTTTTATTATTTTGAAATGTGTTCCTTCAGTGCTTCATTTGTTGAAGATTTTTTTTTAACATAAAGATATGTGGGATTTTATTGAAAGCGTTTTCTGGATTTATTGATATAATAATGTGGTTTTATTTTTGGTTTTGTTTATGTGATGAATCACATTTATTGATTTGTGTATGTTGAACCAACCTTGCAACCTAGGGATAAAGCCTACTTGATGATGGTGGATTAGCTCTTTGATGTGCTGCTGGATTCAGTTTGCTAATCCTTTATTGAAGATCTTTGCATCTGTGTTCATTGAGAATATTGGCCTGAAGTTTGTTTGTGGGTTTTTTTTTAATTTTTGTTTTTGTTTTTGTAATGCCATCTCTTATCTCACAATCCAAGATGTCAGAAGTCAGGGCAGGCTTGACTAGATTCTCTGCTCAGGGTTTTGTGAAACTGCAATCAAGGTACTGGCTAAACTGGGATTTTATTGGGATGACCTAAAAAAGAATTGCTTCTAAGTTCACTCTAGTTGGCCAGATTCAGTTCCTTGGGATGGTAGAGCCGAGGTCACCATTTCCTTGCTGACTCTGAGGCAGGGGCTGCTCTCAGATTCTAGAAGCTGTTCCCATTCCTTGCCATGGGGCCTTCATCTTTAAGCCAGCCATGGTAAATCAAATCCTATTTGTGCTTCCAATCACCGACATCCTCTTCTGTGACAAGCTGAAGACAGCTCTACTTTTAGAGAGCATATGTGATCCATCAGGCTTGCTAGACAATCTTTCTCCACCTTATAATGAAATGATCATGGAGTGGGATCTCATCATTACTCCCAGGTTCCACCCACACTCATAGGGAAGGGAAGGGTCTTTGGGGGGAATTCTTAGAATTCTGCCTGCCACAGGGAGCTTCCAGTACAGCACTGGTCAACAGTAAAATCACCATCTTCCCTGACCAGACAAAGGCCAGTCCTGGGTGCCTGTGCAGGTCCTTGGGGGCTCTTTGTCCAGAATGAGGCTCATCTTTCATTAGCTGTGGGTGGACAGATAAAAGGACTTTGGGTAACAGGTGGGGGGGGGGTGAGAGCCTGAAATAAAAACAAAAAATAAAATTATGTACTGATTTTAATTATTAGGATTTTCTCTTTTGCATATTCTCAATTTTTAGAGGATAAACTATTAGTATGCACTTCGTCTTACAGAAATGTCTGTAATGTGCCATGGGTCTTAAATCAAACTCTGTTCCTTCACTTCCCTTCCTCGTTGCTTTTTGACCCTCTTCCAGGCCCAACCACTCCCTTGTCAGCAGACAAAAGGGATACACCTTTTGGCCTGCACCAAATAGAATCAAAGTCCCTTTATGAGGTCAGATGCTTATGCAAATCAAAGTATTATTTAAAAACACAAACTGGAAGGACACTGCAGAGCATATGAGCTCTTTCTTAAGTGAGTCCCTTATTTTCTTTAAGCTGTGGATTCCTACTCACTTGACTAGGCTGATTCATTTTCAGGTTTGTTTTTGTTTTTAATTGTTGAATTTCAAAAATCCCATTTATTTTCATTTGACTTAGAAGTCTTCTGAGAACCAGCTATTTCTTCCGTAACTCTCCCTAAGTCATTCTTACTCTATAAGGCTTTCTGACTTCTTGCCCCTCAAAGCAATTTGGTAGGCAGACATCACAGAAGCCTCTTCACATTTCATTTTATCCTGTAGTTCTTCCACCCACCCCGAGCCTTTGCAGGAATTTAGTGCTATTTTCATCATATCTGGTTAATGCCAAAAAACAATTCTCTGGTTTCACCACTAAAGCTCTTAGGAGGATCTGCTACATGGTTAACAGAGCTCAGCAGTTAGTCCTGCATTCTTTACTTCCTGTTATTTCCTGTCATGCTTACTCCTGGCAAACTTCATGACGTCATCCAGTTTGGAAAAGCTTGCTTCTGATATTTGCTCATTCACTGAATCAGAGGATTTGGGCCCTTCCCTCCTAAAAGCAAATTGATCGATGACTGGATCTTTCATAACCCCTCCTCAGCCTTTCACCTTTTGCAGGAAAATCTGAAGACATATGGATAAGGATGGCTATATCCTGTTTCATCAATAGTCTTTCACTGTACTTTTGTGTGTGTGTTTTCTTTTTTTTTTTTTTTTTTCTTTGAGACAGAGTTTCGTTCTTGTTACCCAGGCTGGAGTGCAATGGCACGATCTCAGCTCACCGCAACCTCCGCCTCCTGGCAATTCTCTTGCCTCAGCCTCCTGAGTAGCTGGGATTACAGGCACGCACCACCGTGCCCAGCTAATTTTTTGTATTTTTAGTAGAGACGGGGTTTCACCATGTTGACCAGGATGGTCTCAATCTCTTGACCTCGTGATACACCCGCCTCGGCCTCCCAAAGTGCTGGGATTACAGGCGTGAGCCACCGCTCATGGCCATGTGCTTTCTTTTTTGCTCCATTTTTATGGTACACTATACATTTTTAAAAAGGAGCGATATGGAAACTTTTATATCCATAAACATATAAAGGTGTTACAAATTTAATTCCCACATATAAGCATATAATGTAAGTCCAGGAATGTTCCCATGGAAAGTTTCTTCATGACACATTTGAGGTAGGAATCAGGTCATACTCTTCATCTGTTACCCCTTCATGTGCTTTGTTCTAGACTCATGATGTTAATTTTGATACGCACACTTTCTCCGTCATGTGCCCACTCCACAGTCACGCCTATGAACAGAGGTGGTGAGTGTTGATAGTATTTGAAGAATCCAGGAATAGCTGAGTTCTCTCTGCTCCTCAAGCTGCCTCCCTCCATGGGGTTGTCAAGGGAACAGAAAAAATGAAAATCCACTTACCATTTTATTACAAATTGTCCTAAAGCCTAATTTCCCCACAGTGAAGCACTTTAGAAAAGGCTGAAAGACCACCCCTTTCCACCCCAGACCTGAGGGCACCTGTGTGGAGAGGGGAAAAGAGTGGGAAGACAAGATAGCAAGGTTTTATTCAAGGACGCAAGCTCTGCGTCCACTGACCCAGCCAGCTGCAAGAAGAAAGAAAGTGCAGGCACGTGGCTTTGTGGTACACCTCCCTCCACTCTCCTGTGTTTTCACTATTGGCCTTCCTTTCATCCTTAAAACATGCCAACTTCTTTTCTTTCTCTGGCCTTTGCGTTTATTAGTAATGGCCTTCCCCAAGATAGTCATTTCCTCCTCAACTTTCAGGTCAGAACTCAGATGCCACTGGCTCTGAGGGTTCTTTCTTGCCCATTCTAGCTAAATCATTCCTCCCGACTCTTTGCACATACATGTGAGACTGTTTCATATTCTTTTTTTTTTTTTTTGAGACAAGGTCTTGCTGTAATACCCAGGCTGGTCTCAAACTCCTGGACTCAAGTGATCTTCTATAGCTGGGACTACAGGCATGCCACTGCACCCAACTAATTAAAATTTTTTTAAAAGAAACAGGGTCCCAATTTCATATTTTTATAGCACATATTGATAAAGTGTGTGTATCCATTGCCTTCCTCCTCCTGTTAGAATGTCAGGGGCACTGCTTTATTCGTTGCTGTATCTCCAGCATCTAAAATGGCACTCAGCTCATGGTAGGGACTCAGTAAGTCCTTGACTGGTTACCAGCAACCCATTCACCAATGAACATAACCCAATGTCTTAAAATCTGGCCAATCAGATAGCATTACCTCTCCTAGCAGGGGAGTGAGGAAGAAGATGGGAAGTCTCTTATATTCACTACAGTTGCCACACAGCAAATTATCCCAAAGCACAATGGCTTAAAACAACGGGCATTTATGATCTCAGTTTCTCTAGTCAGGAATTCAGAATGGTTTTAGCTGGACTGTTCTTCTCTGGGTTTCCCCTAAGATTGCAGTCGAGATGTTGGCTAGAGCTGCAGCTATTTAAAGCTTGATGGAGCTGGAGGGTCTGCTTCCAAGAAGTCTCATTCACATGGTTGTTGGCAGGAAGCCTGAATTCTAATGGCAGAAGACCACTGGTACGATGCCTTAGTTCTTCCCCACATAGAGCTTTCCATAAGGTGATGTAAGTGTCCTGACTATGTGGCAGCCGACTTCCCTCAGAGCCTGTGATAAGGAAAGAGTGGCAGAAGCCACAGAGTCTTCTATAATCCAGGCTTGAAAGTGACATATCATCACATCTGCCATATTTTCTAACCACATAGACCAACTTAGGTATGATATGGGAGGCAATTACATAAGGGTGTGAAGATTAGAAGCAAAGATCACTGGGGGACCTTTCCTCAACCTTAATCCACATTGCTTAGCTTTTCTTTTTATCTGCACCAACTTGCTGTGATAGATTAGGTAGGAGCAGGCCAGGGGAAGTGAAGGATGGGACCTCAACCATCGGTAGGTTGAGAGGTGGGATAAGCATGCATAAAGGATGCAGAGAAAAATCACATTTTGACAAGCAAAACAAAGCATCTAGAGAAAGTGACACGATGACAGAGATAGTTGTAAAAAATAGTTGACAAGATGTGGAGGAGGCCTTACAACATACAAAAGGGTGCCAAGTAATGGGTGGAGACCAGTGCCCAGACCCCACAAGCCGACCGTATTTGAAGATTAAGGTCACAATAAGTTGAAATCCTGAGAGTCCATAATGGAGCATCCAACCCCATGCTTTAGGTACCCAAACAGGACTCTGATCCCAGCGAGAGTTTCATTAAATCCTTTATTCGTTCTTGGTCATTGCATACAAGACTGTGAGTTGGTACTTGCCTTCCTTCCCGATACTCTAATTTCATCTTCTTGCATTTCCAGTCATGCTCAAGAGCATATACTTGCAAGAACACCACATTTTTCTTTCTCCTTGCTTCCGGCAATGGTAAACCTTCTTACTGAATGCACATTTCTGTTTTGCCTGACCAACTCCTGCTTTTCCTCTAAAGTTCATCTCAGCCTAACCCCTTTCAAGGTGACTCACCTGACCACTTTCCATCTGCCTTGACCATCCAGGCACCCTCCTTCAGAATCTCCTTATGACCTTCCACAGATCTCAATTCTCCACTCACCCCTGTCTCCCCAGGGGCCTCTGAGCTTCATGAGGGCAGAAACAGAGCCTTTTGTTTGCTGTATTCTCAACACTTTGTTCCGTACTTGCTATATCAGAAGCCTCATTAACACCTTTATAGATCAGTGAAAGGAACTGCCCAGAAGGCTTTTTCCCACTTTCTTACTGCAGTGTCAGAATGGAGGATGTCCTCCACCATGCCTTAGGAAAATGAATAAGAAGTGAATATTCTGAGGGACTCAGTCCCTGATCACCACCGAGGATTGCACAGGATGTGACCTCACAGGCGCTGTAACCGCTGAAACAAGAAAGAAGCGTTACGCCTCATGTATAAGTCTGTTCTCACACTGGCTCAAAGAACGACCTGATGCTGGGTAATTTATAAAGAAAAGAGACGCACAGTTCCATAGGCTGTACAAAAGGCATGGCTGGGGAGGCCTCAGGAAATTTACAATCATGGCAGAAGGGCAAAGGGGAAACAAGCAGGTCTTCAACATGCAGGCAGGATAGAGGGAGAGAAAAGGGGGAGGTGCTATGCACATTTAAACAACCAGATCTTTTCTGTGTGTGTGTGAGATGGAATCTCACTCTGTCACCCAGGCTGAAGTGCAGTGGCGCGATCTTGGCTCATTACAACCTCCACCTCCTGGGTTCAAGTGATTCTCTTGCCTCAGCCCCCCACCTTCCTCCCCGAGTAGCTGGAATGACAGGCATGCACCACCATGCCTGGCTAATTTTCATATATTTGGTAAAGATGGGGTTTCACTATATTGGTCAGGCTGATCTTGAATTCTTAACCTCATGATCTGCCCTCCTTGGCCTCCCAAACAGAGTTTGGCCTCCCTCTGCGCCCAGCCAACAACCAGATCTTTTGAGAACTCTATCACGAAACAGCAGTACTAGGGCGATGGTTCTAAGACATTAGAAACCACCCCCATAATTCAGACCCCTCCCACCAGGCCTTACCTCCAACACTCAGGATGACAATTCAACATGAAATTAGGGTTGGGACACAGCCAAACCATATCATCCCAGGAGGCAGTGTCTTCCGGCAGTGGCAGGAACAAGGGTGCTATAGTACAGGGAAGTCAGGAGGGGTGAGGAAAGCCCACATAACTTAGACGTGAAGAGGCACTCAGACAAAGCCTCCATTTCACACAGCCTTCCTGGGGAAAGTGTGGTCCTGTGAGTAAATTCTGTTCAGTAGGATCTCAGTGGAAACCGTGCTAAATTTTTGTAAAATGTCCTTACATGGAGTGTGTGCTTGTCCTTTCTCCTCTCTGCTTCTGGCTGGAATGTGGACGTGTTGGCAGGAATTGGAACAGCCATTTGGACCATGAGCCAACCATGAATGCAGGCCTCTCATGGGTAGCTATGAGACAGAATCATGGGAATGACACCATGGCACCCCTCCTTGGGCTGCCTATTTCAGACTTTTATACGAAAGAGAAATATAGTTATAGATTTAAGCTATTTTTCTGGGGGGAGGGTCATGTGTAGACAAACCTAATCCTAGAAAAATATAGGCAATTTATATGACATTCCCAGGGAAGTCTGAGCTTCTTAATGTCTTATAACCCAACTATGTTCTTGGACTTGAAGAACATAACATTTGTATCCATTCAAGATTTTACTCATTCAAGTCTCCATACAGGCAGACTGGGCTTGGGAATAGATAGCAGTTGCAGTTGGATAGCCCCGGAAGACTCTGGCATTCCGAAGAAAGATAATGCTGGTGACCGTGCTTGTGGCTTCTGATAGAACCACATAGTCTTAATGCTAGCCAACACTTCCCTTCAGGAGGGCCCGTGTACCTAACTTCATCCGGTGTGTTGTAGAGCTACAGGCAAAACTGACCCAGGAAGAAAATGGGATGAATGGGATGGTGATGATGGGGTTGACAGAGCTGCTTTGGAGTGAAGACTTTCTTTGAAGCTCCAAGGAGCCCAGAAGGCTTTTTAGACCATAAAGATCCATCTCCTGAATCTATTTTACCACTCACAGGCGATGTTTTTGAATTAACATACACTCCCTGAAAAGTTGCAAATGTGGCAGTCATCCATACCTTCCTGATAATTACGTTAATCAGATCAAGTATTAGCAGTGGTCAGCTTCAAAGGAATAGAGTTTGCAAGAAAGCAGAGGTAGGGAGAAAAATAAGGTGGTTCATTTGGGAGAAGATAGGCTTGCCTGGGGCTTAGAGATTCAGAGCCCAGCAAGGCTAAGGCTCTGCAGGTAAGGAGGAGAAGACTGTGGGATGGGCTGTGGAAAGACTTGGTCAGCTTCCCAGTTGGCTCCCACTCCAGTAGGGTCCGTGTGCCCTGAAAATCACCTCAGGGCTGCCCTTGGCACATCTTTGGTGCCTGGAATTGTCAGAGCTGTGATGTCAGGACTTGCCTAGAAGCTATGAACTACAGCCAACCATGGCTTGGCCTGGGCCCATGAACGGATGGCGGCAGCCATTTATTGAGTGCAATTATGAGGAAACTGAAACTTAGCGAAGTTAGGTAATTCACGCAGGCCACAGATGGTCAAGCGGTCTGACCCCAAAATGCAGACATTCTTAGCGTAGGGCATCCAAAGGTCTTTCTACCTGACTTCATCTCACTCTTTCCAAGAGCCAGAGAAAAGACAGGGAGGAGCAGAGGCCAAGACGTGCAGCCTCCTGCTGCAGAAGGACACAGAGGGACAGCGTGGTCCCTTCTCCACTTGACTTCTGTTCCTAGTCCCTCACTTCTCTCCCCACTCTCTTTTCTGTCATTCTTGGGAATTTTCAGTTGTTTCTAAATCTGGCTGCTTAGGGAAATTTTAAAAATATAGATTCTAGGCCCCCAGTCAAGGAGCCTTCTAATTTTGTTGGCTTTGGTGATAGTGATCTGCAGTCCAGGCTGAAGATAGGAGGGGATTGAAGCTGTAAGAGCCTCAGAAATCTCCTTCTTAGATGCATAGGCCTCTAGTGCATGAAGTCCTGTGCCATAAGAAAACAAAACAAAACCAAAAAACACCACCTCTGAGTAAAGCCAATGAGGTGGGTTGAGAGAAACACCGTCTCCCATTTAGTGACTGATTATGAAATTTTGATCACTTTGGCATACTCACAAACTACATAGAAACCAAGCCTTCCTCAAAATGCTTCCCGAGTTTCCTTAAACCTTTTATTCCCCTTGGATAATAGGGCAGCAATTTTGCTGAATTAGGAAAACAGAAAAGTAGGTGAATTTTTGCCTTGGTCTTCCTTCATCACTGCCTCTTCTAAGAGGTTCCCAGGACTCTGTTTCAGTCCCACAGATGCTCCAGACATGCCTCCTGCACTGCACCCCTTCCCAGCCTTGGACCCTGACAATTATGCATCTTCCTCCTCCCTCTACCTTCTTTGCCCCCAGCCTCACCTCTTCTTCCAAATCCAAATATCCTCTTCTTCCCTGAGGCCAAGAGAGCAGTTGCCTGCAAAGCAAGCTAATAAGTGGATGCCCTTTGAGATACCAGTAACTCCTTGCTTCTCTGGGCAGCCCCACACTTCCTGAGCTTTCACCACCTCTGTTTGCTTACAGGGTTAGTTGCCGATCTTAGTAAGAGGCCATATGCTAAGGAACTCAATACTTCCCTGGATAGGAATCAAGAATTGACGACATGACTGAAACACGGGATGCTTGATATTTTTGAAGTCTGGCTACTGGTGACTAAGGGTGAAAGTGTAGACTAAAACAACAAGCCAGCTTTTCAGTATTACTCTGCATCTATTACACCGAAGTATTTTTGAGTAAAGTAATAGCAAATTATGCTCTGTTCAAGCAAAGTGACAGTTGTCTGCTATTGCATGAGCACTCAAGGACAGCAGAAAGATGAGTGGAGTGCCCTTCTGACTGTTCCCATCAGGGGAGGCAGCTATGAGATGGGTCATTCAATGTCAAACTCTATTAGCCTTAAGGATACACACTATGATTTGTGGGGAGGAGGAGGTTTGCTTTCGGATCACAGAATATTAGAGTCAGAAGGGACTTTCTAAAGTCAATTTCTTATTTTTTTGACTGATAGCACGATTTTTTTGCCATCTCTGAGCACCCCTACCCTCTCAAAGGAGTTAGAGGTAGCTCTGATGATTGCCGTGTCTTAAGGGATGGAAAAAAAGATTAAACACCTTCAAAAATGAGGAAAAGCATAATAGGTGTTCTCCAGAATCTTCTTTGTATGCCCTTCAGTAATCAGCAAAATTGAATTAATTACTGATGGCCGAAGACCCTACTGGTATTCTCAAGAGGAGATGATCAGTGCTCCATTTATTGAAAATGTCCTCAGATCCCAAAGGACCCATTGTTTTCCACAACTATTCTTTGTTAAGGATACACCACCCTAGATGAACACCATACTTGCAGGATGGTGTGTTACACCCTTGATAAGGTGAGCAAGCCCAACTTAAAACCCCCACTATACCCACTGATATGGTTTGGCTGTGTCCCCACCCAAATCACATCTTGAATTGTAGCTCCCATAATTCCCAGGTGTGTGGGAGGGACCTCATGGGATATAATTAAGTCATGGGGGCGGTTCCCCCATACTGTTCTCTTGGTAGTGAATAAGTCTCAGAGATCTGATGATTTTATAAGGGGCAACCCCTTTTGCTTGGCTCTCATTCTTTCTTTGCTGCCACCATGTAAGATGTGACTTTTGCCTTCCACCATGATTATGAGACCTCCCCAGCCACTTGGAACTATGAGTACATTAAACCCCTTTTCCTTTATAAATTACCCAGTCTCACATATGTATTTATCAGCAGTGTGAAAATGGACTAATGCACCCACCCTGATATCAGAAAGACAATTGCCAGAATCACATGTTCACATACATTGCTGGGTAAGACCTCTTTGTAAGTATTAGACAACTGTAAGATGCCCTTCCAATTCTTGCCCCATTGGGCTCTCCATTCCCTGTACATCCACAACCTTTTGTTTACTTGGCTACTGGGACCTGGACATCATATAATAAATAGCTCAAAGTCCCTCTGGCAACGTCCTTTCCCTCTGCCTCAACTCTGACAGCCAACATGCACTTGCTGTGAGGCTTACTCTTTGAAAGGTTGGTCCTGCCATACAGGTTTTTATTTTTAATCTGAACATTTCCATAAATCACGAGGTATAGAATTGTTTTCCCCTGACTCACACTCATATTGGGACTCTGTGTGTATTATAAAGCTGTTGTTTTAGAAGCATTTTGGGTGCAAAATGCCAAACCTACAAAGTTGAAGTTAAACCTTCCATTAGGAAACTAGGATTCCCCCACCTCCACCTGGTTCTTCCTCACCTCCAGACTCAAACCTACATACAGTGCTGTACAACACCCATCCGGCCCCATCTCCCACTCTTGCACAGAGCAAAACCTTGCCATGGGACCCACTGGAACTCAAGATTCATTATCAGCAAAATCGCCCATATCCTGTTCCCACACTCCCAAACTTTCTTACCTTCTTACCCTGTCTGAATGCTTTCTCTGCAGCTCTCTTCTACCTCCCACAGCCCTCATGGCATAAGCCCAGGGGCTTAGAGATGGGGTAGGTGTTGTCCTTGGTCTTTATCATCCTTCTTCCAATCCATACTTGTGCTCTCTTTCCTCCCTTTTCTCCCTCAATTTTGAAGCCAATGCTATCAGACTAACCCACTTGCTACCCTCCTTACTCCAGTCATCTACAGACCCACAGGTCACCCACACCTGTTTCTAGAAGAGTTTAGCTCCTGGATCAGGGTCACTCTCCCCCGTGCCACATTTATCCTGACCCTGAGGATTTCACATCCACTTAGGTGGTCCTTCTCACCCCTGGCCTCTGAGGTCCTCTCCTCCAATGATTGTGTTCTTATCTTTCCTCATCCATGCATCTCATGGTCTCAAGCTCGCCATAGCCACAGATTTCATTCATTCTCTCATATGCGCATCTTCAAACACCTCCTTTTCTGATCCCATTCCTCCAGCTATTGAAGTTCCTCTCTCTAGCATCTCAGCTTCAACAATTCTTCAGTCCTATTGAGACTACACTGGTTTCCTCTCGTTGCTGTAACAAATTACACATATTTAGTGGCTTAAAAAAACACAAATATGTTATTCTACAGTCCTTTAGGACAGAAGTCTGAAATCAGTTTTATCCAGCTAAAGTCAAGATGTTTGCAGAGTTGCTTCCTTCCAGATGCTCTCAGGGGAGAATCCACTTCCCTGCCTTTATCAGCAGCTGGTGGCCACCTGTGTTCCTTAGCTAGTGGTCCCTTCTCCATCATCAAAGAACATCACTCTCTCACTTGAGGTCTTTGGCCAAAAGTGATCCTCACTGTCACATTCTGTCCCTTATTTTGCTTTATCTTTGTTTTAGCACTTTTTTATCTTGTGGTCTCATTTGTATCCTCCACCCATCCCTGATACCTGGTCTAGATATTAACCTCCATGAGGATAAGGAGTTGTTTTGTTCATTTATGTGTCTAATAATTTTTTTTTTACTGTATGATCCTTTTTATTCTTCCAAATAAAGTGCATCTATCCACAATGTGGCTAGGATATTTTACAGCCAAAGTAGACAAATTCACTCTACCCCATAAAACACACAGATCATCACACTGACAGAAGAAAAAAAAACAGCACAAACAAAATACAAATAATTATAATCATACTGACACTTTCTGAAACAGCCTCGAAAATGATCAGTGTTTTGGTCTACATGAGACTGTGTAGACTGTTTAACACCTAGGTTTTCAGTTCCTTTTAGTGGCTTACGCTGAGGTGTTCAATATATATTTATTACCATAATAAATAAATTTTAATCTCACTACTTTTTGAAATCAATGCAGGAAATTAAATAATTACTAAGAGGCCAGGTATTATACTAGATATTTGTATAGGGTTGTCAGATAGTTTTAACAAAACTACTAGCTAGAAATGATTTATCAGGTAAAGATTGTTTATCTTGCACAGGCACGGTGGCTCACACCTGTAATCCCAGCACTTTGGGAGGCCAAGGTGGGTGGATCACGAGGTCAGGAGATGGAGGCCATCCTGGTCAACATGGTGAAACCCCGTCTCTACTAAAAATACAAAAATTAGCTGGGCACGGTGGCACGTGCCTGTAATCCCAGCTACTCAGGAGGCTGAGGCAGGAGAATTGCTCGAACCCAGGAGGCGGAGGTTGCAGTGAGCCCAGAACGCACCACTGCACTCCAGCCTGGCAACAGAGCGAGACTCATCTCAAAAAAAAAAAATTGTGGCTGGGTGCGGTGGCTCACGCCTATAATCCCAGCACTTTGGGAGGCCGAGGCGGGTGGATCACGAGGTCAAGAGATTGAGACCATCCTGGTCAATAAGGTGAAACCCCGTCTCTACTAAAAATACAAAAATTAGCTGGGCATGGTGGTGCGCACCTGTAGTCCCAGCTACTCAGGAGGCTGAGGCAGGAGAATTGCTTGAACCCAGGAGGCAGAGGTTGCGGTGAGCCAAGAATGTGACATTGCACTCCAGCCTGGGTAACAACAGTGAAACTCTGTCTCAAAAAAAAAAAAAAAAAAATGTTTATCTCATGGAACATTTAATGATGGAAATCTGCATTTACATTCCTTTTCTTACCAAATAAGTGTGATTAAAAAAAAAAAAAAACTCCAACAAACCACAAAGTTTGTTTTTTACTTATTCAGAACTGGTTCTGTTACAGCCATTAAACCAAGATTACTCACAGCACAATTTTTTGTTTTCAATCTGGTATTCAATATAGAAGTTAGAGCAGTTATAAAACTAGTTCTTACATAGAGCAGCAGGCTCCCTGTGGAAAACACATTTCCACTTATCAAAAAATGACATTCTGTTGAGAGATATGAACATCATGTCCAAAATACCAATTCTCCTCCCAGAGAAAATTTGGAGGGAGCCCCTTTCTTTTCACATTGACAACCTCCGGATTTGAATTAGTCATCAAAAGATTTATCACGATTAGCCAAGTGCAAGAGATTCAGAGCATGACATGGTGAATTCCAGCCATTCCTTCTACAGTTTGAGACCTCTTAGATTCACATTTATGCTGTGGCAGTAAATTTATGATCCATATAAACAAGAAGCTCATTTTTCTGCAATTTGTATATGGCCTTGATACCAGAGATTATAACATTGATTTTTTGTGGTACTTTGAAACCAAATTAAATCTTTACAATTCCTGATTCAAGCTTGATGAAGTTAGCAAAAGTGTCTTGTCTTTTTAAAGTTCTGTAACAAATAGTTTAAAATTTTGCATATTCTTTGATTTATAACTCCTTAACTAGAACTTTTCCCTAAGAAAATAGTCCTGTAAATGGAACTTAATGGAAAGTATTCAGGCATTGGAAACCATAGGCCTGGGTTCTGATCCATTAATACCATGCCCACATGTCTTTTTTGTTTCAGTTTTCTCACCGGTAAAACAAGAATAACACTGTATATCTTGTAAGATTGTTGTGAGATTTAGATATACCAGAACCACAGTCCCCAAGGCAGGTCTGGTCCATAGAAAGTGCTGAAAAATGATAACACTCAAGGGTCCCACAGAGCTAAAACATGATTTACAATGTTGAAATTTTCAGAGCAAATGAAATATCCAGCAACAGGGGATTATGAAATAAATTTTGGTAAAGCCATGCAATGAAACTTTCTGCAGCTATGTGGAAAGACATTGCAGAAGAATTTTTAATGACCTAGAAAACATGCCACAGTATGAAAGAACCCTGAAAACACTATGCTAAGTGAAGTGAAAGAAGCCAGATGCAAAATTACACATTTATGATTCCATTTGTATAAAACACGTAGAATAGATAAATCCATACAAAACAGAAGGCAGATTAGGGATTGCTATGGGGTGGGGGTGTGAGAAATAGGGGGTGACTTCTAATTGTGTATGGCATTTCTTTTTAGAGTAATGAAAAGTTCTAGAACTAGATAGTGGTAATGGTTGCACATTGTGAATGTACTTGATGCCACTGAATTGTATACCTTTAAATAGTTAAAATAGTAAATTTTATGTGTATTGTATTATAATAAAAAATGTTACCTGAAAAAATACAGTTTAAAAACTGTGCTTACAGTGAAATATTATCTACATCTACTTAAACACACAGACATGCTTACACACACTGGAATTTATACACCAAAATGTTAGCAGTGGTTGTTTCTCACTATGATATCACAGGTGATTTTTAAAATCATCTGTACTATCTTAATTTTTCTGAAAAGTATGTATTTTATAATAAGAGAAAAAGTTTAAGGATAATAAGAGATGAAGTTTAAAAACAAAGAATCAAGAAAACAAAGTTGCTGAATAAATCTAAAAGATGAAAGTAGACCTAATATGGTTTGGCTCTGTGTTCCCACCCAAATCTCATCTTGAATTGTAATTTCCAGGTGTCCAGGGAAGTACCCGGTGGGAGGTGACTGGATCATGGGGGTGATTTCCCCCATGCTGTTCTTGTGATAGTGAGGGAGTTTTCATGAGATCTGATGGTTTTAAGTGGTGGTTTTGCCCTGTGCACACTCTCTCCTGCCACAGTGTATGATGTCCCTTGTCTCTCCTTCACTTTCCACCATGATTGTAAGTTTCCTATGGCCTTCCCAGCCATGTAGAACTGTGAGTCAGTTAAACCTCTTCTCTTTATAAATTACCCAGTCTCGGGTAGTAACTTTATAGTAGTGTGAAAACGAACTAACACAAAACCCAACACTGACCTGCCCTTATGTTTATACAATAAAATATTGAGCCTTATTTCATAATTACATCCTATGTGCTGACAGTTCTGAAGTGTGCTTTGCTGCATACAGCCAGCCACGTCTGCCTTTCACACCAGAATTTATGTGGAATCAAGTCCCATACTTTACATCTAATTTGCAAATCACTGTAGTAAGGCATCAGCTTAGAGTAAGTAGGAATAATTGCACTTAACTCATGGCGTGACAAGATAACTAAAACACTTACCGTTACCATATGTGTGTGTGTGTGTGTGTGTGTGTGTGTATTTGTATATACAGACTATAAATGCCCAATTTTAAAAAAATCTCATTTGTTTTTCCTAAAGGGAATGTTCAAATCCTAGTTGGTGGGGTTCAAAACAAGACATTTAGCAACTCTACTTATAATTGCCTTCACATCTTATTAACCCCATGAGAAAAATCTCATTAGTCTTATTTTACATAAGGTGGAAATTGGACTCAGGTGAATCACTTCCTTGAGTTTAGGGTGTAAGCAAATGGTAGGCCCAGAAAATAGGCTCGTGGGAAACTCAAGCTCATACTCTGCCTGCAGTCACTGCTGCCTTGCCATTTAATGGATGAGGAAGCAGATGTTCAGAAAGGTAACTTAACTGGACCAAAGTCACAGTAATCTGTGATAGTCTTGGGATTCAATCCCCATCTAGTGAATTTCCATCAATCTCAGCTGCCTCAGCAGCATTTCTTGATGATACTGACTACATAGATGTCATTCTCTTCCAGGACACTAAAAAGACCATGATACAATACAACCTCAAAGAACTAGTAAAAAGATAACGAGGACTTCAGAATAAATAGATCTTACCTGTGGAGAGAATGATGGTTTAACTAAGAATAAGGGTCTGACATGAAGTTACAAAATGTCCCAAGTTCAAACAGATGCAAATGCTTTATTTTAAATGGTACGATCACGTAGAGATAACACTGAAATGTGACCTGCATTAAAATTTGAGCTGCTATGCAAAATGAATGAACCCTCCTAATGACAGAATGAGACAAAACTTGGTATGAGTTGCAGGCAGAGCCAGCTGCCAGCTTGCAGTGCAACCCGGAGCCTTTGTTCGGCAGACGTAATCTGCACGAGATCAGATTTTTTACAATTGGGCCACATCCCTCTTGCTCTATGGATAATCTAAAGGTGAAGCCTATCAGACCCTGTTCCCTAGCTACATTTGAAGGAGTAAGTTTATTGTAGAACTTTTCACCCTAAAGAGAAAACATGTATTGTTTTCCTTCCCTTGCAACGCTTCTAACATAGCGCATGATTCCCTCAGATGAATCTACCCTGGGTCCTATTTTGCACTCTCCATCATGCTTCTGAATTCTTCTCAAACCCTGCTCAGAGTCCATCTGGGAGCTCTCCAAACTACTTATTAGCCAAGTGACCTTGGCATCCTCATTGCTTCATTGCAAGCATCTGAGCTAAAATGACACTTCTTTCCCAAGACACCGACCACATCATCCAACCTGCTCTTTTTCTTCAAGAAATCTCAATGACATTCAAACTCCATGACTTGTCCTTCTGGTTCTTCCATGTCTCACTTCACGCCTCTGGCAGTCTTTGCCTCCTGTTCCTGTCTCCTGTTACACCTCTCTGCATTTTGTTCAGCCTCTCCCTCTGCCCCTCTCAGCTGCCATTGTGTTTTCAGGCTTTCTTGTGTGTTCTCCGTCACCTGTCTTGGATGCTAGCTTCTCCCTCAGCCTTACGCCTTCAAGCCCTGTCATGCTCACTTGCTTTGTGAAGCTTTCCTGTGTGCCCAGAGTGGTACCCCGATCATCCAGGACCTCATCTAGCTTCCATTCCCTTGTCCCCAGCCTATGCAACCGAAAGTTGGAAGGGAGTTATTCACTAAGAAGGCTGCACACTGAGATGGTCCACTGAACACACATGCAGGCATGAGAAGATAAGCCAGAGGAGCACTGCTTCCTCATTCATTCACTGATTCCTCAGAAGTCAGTCACATCAGACACCGTGCTGGGTGACTAGCACATGTGTTTAGACTCCCTGCTGCAGTGGCTGAGCCCAGGGGCCTTTGCCAGTGACAAAGCTGGAAGTCCTGTCTGCCAGCTGTGTACCCTTAGTGACCACTCAGGCAGTGTCCGCTGTGACCACGACACAGCCCTGTGCCAGGGCAAAACTGGTTGGCACATTTAAAATGACTCTCCCCGTAAGTGAAAACCAGGTGGCACCCAGTGAGACCTACATGCTGTTCTTCCAACTGACACAGAAGCCACCCCAGTGCCTGTGACACCCCCAGTAAGCCCTGGTCCCTGTGAAGCCCTTTAAACACACTTAAGACCCAGGCTCCCCATTTATCTCAGAGACATTTATTTTTGTGTCTTTTAAAATCAGGGAGTGGGGAGAGGGTGGTTGTAGCTCCCATTATATTTTTTTTATTAAAAAGCACCTTTCCAAGTGGAGACTCCCCAGTCTCCCAGCCCCATGTACAGAGCTCATCAGGCCCCTGCCCATGTACAACCCCCAGACCCTCTGCAATCTCACTTTTGGTAAATAAATGTATTGAGACAAAATTGAGAAACATACTTTGAAAGATATATTTTTTTATTTTATTTCAAAATAACCACAGTTACTTACAGCTGGGATTTATGTGCACGTTGGTCACTGCACAAGTTCTAAAACCTTAGAATCAGATTGGATACCACCACCCTCTTTGTCTATTCCACACTTTATGCTTACTTGCTTACCACTAAATTCAGCTTTGCCAAAAATATGACATTATGAAAAAGAATGTAGTATAATATAAATTTGAACGTGAACACCTTTGAGCCAGGAGTTCCTGTGATATCTGACCAGATGCTGTGTTTCTTTAGAAAATTTAAAATATCCCATAGTAACCCCATGGATTTGCTGTGGCACCCTGGGGTGCCTCAGTGCACAGTTTGAGATCCATGGGACATGCTTTCTGTTCTCTTGTTTTCTATAGTCTGATAGAGAAGAGAAGTCATATAAGTAAGGAAGGATCAGTTAGGTGCATCAGAAATTCATCAGGTTAGAGCAGTGGTTCATTTGTGATATCACGAGCCAATAGAATAACAAAGTAAAATGGTAGTGACTATGGAAGGTGCCTTTTTTTTTTTTGAGTCAGGCTCTCACTCTGTTCTCCAAGCTGGAGTGCAGTGATGCAATCATGGCTCACTGCATCCTTGACTTCCTGGGCTCAAATGATCCTCCTACCTCAGCCTCCCAAGTAGCTGGGACTACAGCAATGTGCCACCAGGGCTGGGAAAATTTTTTAATTTTTTCTAGAGAAAAAGTCTCACTTTGTTGCCCAGGCTGGTCTCATACTCCTGTACTCAAGCGATCCTCCCACCTTAGCATTCCAAAGTGCTGGAAAAAGTTGTAAGCCACTGTGCCCCAGCCGGTTGTTTATTTTTCATGTTAGCGAAAGGACTTCGAATTTTCAAAAAATAGCACTATATCATCTTTTTAATTATTTTTAAAATTTAGGTATAAGTTATGGTCATTTTTACATATATAAATATTCATGTAACCATAACCTAGATCAGGAAATAGAATCACCTCAGAGTCTCAGGTCATTTCCAGTGAATACCTCACCTCCACCCTTTGCTTCACCCCAGGGAGAAAAACCACTATATTGATCTCTAACTCTATAGACTAGATTTCCTTGTCATGGAACTTTATATAAATGGAATTATACAGTGTGGACTCTTACGTCTCACTTCTTTCTCAGCCCAATGTCTGACATTCATTCATATTTTTACATGCATGGGTAATTTGTTCTTTTTCTTTGTATGAACATATTACACTATCTTAAAAAATTCTTTTTTTAAAGAAAGAATTTCTCAAATTGGAAAAAGTTATCTTTTTACTTTCTTCTTAGACGTACTGAATAAGCATGCTTCCTGAAGGAATATATTATTTAATCAGTTTTGTTTGCTTGGAAACTTTAGAAAATTGTATGCCATTTTTTAAAGAATTGATTTCTTCTGCAACTTCCTTTTTTCACTCAATATTATGTTTGTGAGTCATCCATATTCAAATTCAAAAGTCATCCATATTCAAAATAACCTAATATTCATTTATTTTTAATGTCGTATATGAAAAGTCACAATTTATCCATTCCCCTGATGATGGACATAAAAGAGTCATTTGTATCCTAAATATGCAGAAAATTTTCTTTCATCAGACATTTTTAGCTTTGCAAATAAATGCTAAGCATTTGTCATAATTGTAAACTATCTTTTTTTTGCATATTTTTCTGGGACCACTGTCTCATTGGAGGCTATTTTTAAGATAAGTCTGCAAACCTAAGACAGTCCTGGAGTAGTTGTCATGCAGTGTGTTCAATGTGGCTCTTCTCGATTCACAGAAGGACTCCGTGTAGCCCATGGTCACATATCCCCAGATAGGCACTGACCTCCTTATGAGCAACACCCAAACCTAAGGAAACCTCTCGATACAGCTTTCAACAAAAAGAGAGCTGTGCAGTGCCAAGTAGGGAACCTGACATCTCAGTCAATGTCAACTATGGAACCCACTGAAAGAGTGGTCCTGGGGCACACTGTAACAGAAAGAAGAGCAGAAATATTTTCTGGCTACAAGATACAGGTATTAAATTGAATGCTTCTGAAATTAAGAAGTCCATGTGCCTTTAAAATCCTCCAGTTCCATTATCTAATGGGACTGTTTTGCCTTTAGACTTTACAAATTATCTAATTCCCAAAGGCTTACTGACAGAAGACAATCATAAGAGCCAAGCAAAGCCCACTGCTATTAAATGTTTCCTAAGTAACAGGCACTCACTGAGCTAAGTGTTTTTACATGGTTGATCTCACTCATTCCTCATAACAACAGTGTTGACAAAGCTACTGTCATTATAAGTCTCATTTTATGGATTAAGCAGAAGTGATTTGCCCCAAGTCCTACAGGTAGTGTTAGCAGCATGGGTTTGAAAACAGGTGGTTCTGACTTCAGAGCTTGTGTTCTTAGCCAGACACTTGTGCCTGTTGGCCCCTGTTTGCCCAGCTGCCCCAGTCTCTGGGGACTGATGGTACCTTGAATATTAGAGACAGAGTAAGGCCATGTTCAAGGGGCAGTTGGCATCTTTGGAGTGATGGTTCTATGTTTTACTGTTAGGACAAAGTCTTGACTTGTGTTCATTCTTTTTTGTTCAGAAACACACTGCAGGCCACAGAAGGAAAGTAACTCACAGTTATGAAGGCTCTAGTTCTAGACATTCTGTTAAAAGCTTCCACAGGTATTATTTTGTTTAATCATGACACCAGCTCCATGAGAATGGCTGAGAAAACTGATGCTCAGAGAAATTGCTGGAGGTACATGTTTTGGAGACAGGATTTAAACCTATGGCTTTAGCCTCTCAATCCAGAGCCCTTTCTATAAGCCCCAAGACCAGGGGAAGCTTTTGAGGACTATAATCTTACATCACTTATGCAACCATTTTTAAAATTCAGTATTTGGGGCTCGTCAGCCTATTAGAAATCATATTTTGTTTAGTCATCTTTAAAATCTGCACTTAAATTCGCCTTAAGATCTGTTTAAATATAGGCTCAGAAAAGGAAAATGAGGGCTCCAAGGCAAATCTCACATGTCATATTTCTCAGGCTGTCTATGAGTTTGCATCCTCTTTTCCAAAAGATACTACCTCCCAACTTTCTGTGAAGACGAAATAGGAAAATGCAAAAAGCCCACTATTAACTGATAACTTACTAAAAGCCATTTTGAGGGTATCTCTTTGATAACACAACTACAACTGACAATAAATATATTTAAATGCACAAACTCAGGAAAAGCTGAAAAGGAATTGCCTACTAAACCCTTGACCCGAATCCAGAAGAAGCGGCTGCCATTTTGTACAACATGGCCTCCCCCTCTGCCAGAGCTGATTGGACAAGGGTGGGCACATGACTCAGTCTGGGCCAATTAGATTTCCCTTCTCAGGAATTTGTAATGGGACTGAGAAAGAGAGACACTCTCTTCAGGCTAAACCTGCCCTCTGTACACTCTGGAGCCATGGGACCAGGATCTGAGCAGTTAAACCACTCTGTGAAAAAGAAGAATGAAGTAATGTGCTGTGTACAGCAGTCAGATTCAGTCAGGAAAACAGAAACCAACTACTTCAATAGAAGACTTAATAACGTGACTTGGCCAAAAGGTTTTGGGTGCGGGAGTGGCAAACAGGGAACATGGAAGTTTTACAGAGACAGTAACTTCAGGAAGCAGCTCACATTCTTAGAGCTAGGGGAACAAATGGAGGCAGTTATCAGAACCTAGAGATTTGGAAAAGGAACATGAAGAGCTGAGACTCAGACCTCTGAAGGAGGAGTACCATCTGGCTGGTGTTGCTGGAGTCCCCATGGATGGAGGTCCAGGAAGAGTGTCCTGGCCAGACGCAGCTGGTGTTTCCAAAGGGTCACCATCAGGTTCTGGGCATGCAGGGCAAAGCTGGAAGCAGGAACCAGATGCTGCCGCTGAGGCAGAGACCTATGATAGGTGACACAGTCAGCAACAACCAGACAACTAGGGACAAGCCAGCAAGTAGTCCCTTCTCCCTCCTTCAGCCTGGCAGATTCTCTCTAGCATCCCTTCCTCCCCATAGAGCCTGGCATGGAACTAGTTAGCAGGGAAAAAAAGCGATTTGCGGAGATCTAGCTGCAGCATCACAAAGAAGAGTTAAGAAGTGTGTGTTTGAAGCCAAGAGATAAAAGTGCAATGGCCAGGACACATGGACAGGCATGGCCTTGAGGGTCCGAGTGACTGCAGTCCCTGGCCTGGAGGGTTCTCAGGGGGAGCACCCTTGACATTTGGGGCCAGATAATTCTTTGATGTGGGGTCTGTCCTGGGCATTGTAAGATGTTGAACACCATGGCTGGCCTCTTCCCTCTAGATGCCAACAGTACCTCCCTCACTGTGACAACCAGAAATGTCTCCAGACATTGCCAGTGTTCTCTGGAGGGCAGAATTACCCCCAGTTGAAATCCAATGAGCTAAGTTCTTGTTTTGTGTTCTGTAAGACATCCCTGTTCTTTTAATTCTCCCTTTTCCATTAAATTTTTTCAATTTAGGTCTTATTACCTGCAACCCAGGGAGTCTTAAAAGCCACCTAACATTTGCTGAGATCTTAAGTATGTCCCAGGCCCTGTGCTAAGCATTTACAGGTATCATCTACTTTAATGTTGTCTACAACACTATGAATCAGGTTTAAGTATTTTGTCCTCACTTCACAGAAGAAAAAACTGAGGGTCCAAGAGGATTCTGACCCCCAGTCACTGAGTGGAGTGGGTACTTTACAACCTTGAGGCTTCACTGCCATATGTCACTGCTCACCTGTGTGACAGGCAGCCACCTTCTTACTCTAGATCCTTTACTTATATTCAGTTGAACCATATGAAATTGCCATTTTTCACATCAAAGAGGTCAGATATCTGCAATTTAATCTGGTACCAATGGGTGCCTTCTGCCTTTTGCCAGAAATGCCTGCCCCCATCCACTGATCTTACCTGATCTTCAGGCTGATTTTTACTTCTCCATCCTCCACAAGTTCTTCTTGGACCACTTATGGAGCTCATGGAGATAGATGGGGTTGCTAGGACTGCCATAACAAAGTATCACTGACTGACTCCAACACCAGAAATTTATTTTCTCACTGTTGTGGAGGCTGGAAGTCTGAGATTGGAGTGTCAGCAGGGTGGCTTTCTGCTGAGGCCTCTCTCCTTGGCTGGCAGACGGCCGGTTTCTCACTGTGTCTTCACATGATCCTCCTCCTGTGCATGTCTAGATCCTGATCTCTTCTTATATGGAGACCAGTCATATTGGATGAGGACCCACCTTAATGACATCATTTTAACTTAATCACCCCTTTAAAGACCTGCCTCCAAATATGGTAACATTCTATGGTACTGGGGTTAGGACTTCAATCATATGGACTTGGGGAAGGGAGCATCATTCAGCCCACAGCAGAAGCCCCCATCCTTCTAGAAGCACACAGCATCTGCTGTTTATGAGATTCATTCATCAGTCAATTGTGTCTGTCTTATTGGGCTTTTATTTTTTTTTAAGACCGAGTCTTGCTCTGTCACCAGGCTGGAGTGCAGTGGTGCCATCTCAGCTCACTACAACCTACGACTCCCTGGTTCAAGCAATTCTCATGCCTCAGCCTCTTGAGTAGTTGGAATTACAGGCATGCACCACCACCCCCAGCTAATTTCTGTATTTTTAGTAGAGACAGGGTTTCACCATGTTGGCCAGGATGGTCTCGATCTCCTGACCTCGTGATCCACCCGCCTCGGCCTCCCAAAGTGCTGGGATTACAGGCGTGAGCCACCGCACCCAGCCTTATTTGGCTTTTTACACATGTGTATACATATCTTGTCCCTTCAAAAAGTCCAAAAGCTTATTAAAAACACTACTTCCCCAAACCTAGCACAGTGGTAGGCGCTGGTCAGTAGGACATTGTACAGGTATCATCGAATATCATAGCCATGTTAAAGCAGGAACACTGACTTAGAAACATCCCAAGATTCCACTCAGCTTTTAGTTTCCAGGGCTTACTGCCCTTTGAAACCAATTTTTATGCAGTTAAAACATACTTTGACGTCTCTTTAAAACCTGTATTATTACTTTAATTTTCCTCGTGATGAACCAGCATGAATGCTATCAAAAACTGAGTTTTAACAACACACAAAACTGATCTGCCCTGCTGGAGGCCCTCAAGATTTTCAGTTCTAACTGCTGATTAAGTAAGCAGAGGCTCGAAGATAAAGGGAAGAGAAAGAAAAATATCAAGACCAAAACAGACTATATAAAAGTCTAGGAGCCCCAACCCACAGCCCAGCTAAAAATAGAAGTCTTTCTTAGCTCAGCGACTGCCTGTGACATGGCTGATGGATGTTATTGGTTGGCAAGGAAACACAAGTTTATGGAATACATGTAAATATATTCATTCTAGGGAGTCTTCTCAGACCCACGTTGGCTTTTTGCCCAAGTCCACAGCGTGTCTGGACATAGCAGTATTCAGAGCTGTGTGTGCAGAACAGTCATTTTTTTCTTTTGGAAAATGCAGTAATCTCTAACTTATGACATTTTTATTTGACTGGAGAATATGGTGAACAGCCCCTAAATCATTTCCCTGATGGACTGCCTCTGTGTGTGCTTTCATTCACCATAGTTTTTGCATTTGTTCATTTGTCTTCTTTCAGTGAATATTTATTGGATGCCTACTTTGCACTGGTTTGTGATATGACTTTACCGTGCCGCACTGTAGTCAGCTACTTTGGGTGTAGGTCAGGCCACACAATGTAGGGAAGCAGTAGGGATGGTGGTTACAAATGGATTCTGGGGTCAGACGGCTCAGAGTCCCACCAGGCTCTCACGCCTGTCGGCTCTCTGGCCTTCAGCGACCTTGCCTGTGCCTTATTTGTCACACAGGGATAGTAATTTACTTACCTCGTGAGTTGTAGTAATAACTAATTTATACATGACATATGAATTACTTGTTGTAGCTCCTGGCACATTGTAAGAGCTAAGAAGTAATTAGCTGCAATCGCTATTACTGTTCTTCAAACAATAATATTTGAAATTAAAAATGTTTTTTGAAATTTATTTCCTTGGTATTTTCTATTACTGTTGCTCTTTTCCTATTTGGGACATCACCATTACAAACCACTGCTTTGGGAGAAAGTCACTGCAACAGGAAAAAAGGCTTTTGGCATCAAATTCAAAAGCTGACTTGGAGCCGCCTTCTGTCTTCTGAGACTAGACACTTTTAGTGTGGGGAGCTATGGAAAATACATTGTAAGAGCCTGATTAAGGGTTTCTGTGTGCTTTCTGGTGGAGGGAGGAAACATCAAGAGGGTACATATGGTGCATGACACGCACCTGAAATAGATATAAGGAGACTTAAGAGCTGATACCATATGTCTTAGTTAGTTTGGGCTACCATAACAAAATATCACAGAATGGGTGGCTGAGCAACAAACACTGATTTCTCATAGTTCTGGAGGCTGGAAATTCCAAGATCACCAGGGTCATCTTGGTTGTCACCAGGGTGCAACCAAGGGTTGGTATCTGTTGAGGGCCTTCTTCCTGGTTCACAGATGACTGTCTTCCCACTGTGTGCTCACTTAGCATAAAGCAGAGAGCAAGCTCTCTCTGGCTTCTCTTTAATAAGGCATTAATCCCATGCAAGAGCGCTTCACCTTCGTGACCTAATCACGTCCCAAAGGCCCCACCTCCAAATGCCATCATACTGGGGATTAGGCTTCAGTCTGTGGATTTGGAGGGAGAAGCCACAAGTGTTCTGTCTACAGTGCCTGTGCCCGAAAAGGATAGAAGTAGAAAGCTCTTGGCCAGTTCTCAGAGCTTCCTGTGGCCCAGTGCAGGGGGAGGAGGACTGAGGGTGGGGAGAAAACAATGTTTCTGCTTGCCAAGGATTAGCTTTAAAGATACAGAGAGGGCCGGGTGCAGTGGCTCACAACTGTAATCCCAGCACTTTGGGAGGCTGAGGCGGGTGGATCACAAGGTCAAGAGATCGAGACCATCCTGGTCAACATGGTGAAACCCCGTCTCTACTAAAAACACAAAAAATTAGCTGGGCACAGTGGCATGTGCCTGTAATCCCAGCTACTCAGGAGGCTGAGGCAGGAGAATTGCCTGAACCCAGGAGGCGGAGGTTGTGGTGAGCTGAGATCACACCATTGCACTCCAGCCTGGGTAACAAGAGCGAAACTCTGTCTCAAAATATAAATAAATAAATAAATAAAGATACAGAGAATCTGACTCCAAGGGGCTGTTTGGACAGGACTCCAAGTAGTGGCAGGTGAAAGTCCTGCATGTACAATAACTGAGGATGAGACACCCACTCTCCCACCCACCAACCTAATGCCTCAGCATAGGACTCCAAGAACTTAGATGCAATCAGGGTAGGGGTAGGCATAATGGATTGAGGACACTTGCAGCAATTACTATCATTACTGAAAGTTTTAAGAACAGAGAGTGTTTCTTTATATCCATAGTACGTAGCATGGGCCTGGTAGTAGTTCATGCTTAGTAAAATTTAAAACATATTAAGGATGGGCATCGTATTAACTGGTTCTCACACTGCTATAAAGAACTACCTGAGACTGCGTAATTTATAAACAAAAGAGGTTTAATTGACTCACAGTTCTGCATGGCTGGGGAGGCCTTAGGAGACTTATAATCATGGCAGAAGTTGAAGGAGAGATAAGGCACATCTTATATGGTGGCAGGAGACAGTGATGGGGGAAGCACCACACTTTTAAGCTATCGAGTCTCTTGAGAACTCACTTGCTATCATGACAATAGCATGAGGAAAAATGCCCCCAAGATCAAATCACCTCCCTTAACATGTGGGGATTACAATTCAAGATGAAATTTGGGTGGGGACAGAGTCAAACCATATTAGGCATTGAAGTAGATATTAGTGCCATACAGATAAGAAGGCACAATCCTTGCTCCTCAGGAGTTGAGTCTTGTGGAGATGGGCAAACACACACACACACACACACACACACACACACACCCCAAACTGATCCCAATGAGGTAAAGGTATAACCAAGGCACAACAAATGGACAGTGGGAAGAGCCCCCAAGCCTGATTGTAAATGTCAGAGCAGAAATGTTGGCACTCACAGATGCCAGGGCATGGCCAGCAGAAGGAGCAATGCGTACACAGATGCAAAGGCTGGGGACAGCCGTGTGCAAGGAGTGACAGCCAGTACCGAACCCAGCTGCCATTTTACTCACTGTGGGTGTGGAGTCTGACAAAGGGCACATATGCCCCCAGGGCTCTCCCAAGCCGGTTCTTGGCACTTGTTAGAGTTTAAAGCCTTCTTTAAAGGCACTGGTACCTCAGGCACAATCTCTCCTATGACATGGGATTTTTCTCAACAAATGTCTTTGGAAGTGGGAAGGAGAAAGAGGCTGCAGCCTGCACGGCTGCATGTAGGTTCCAACTCTATCACTCCCTTAGCTCTGCGGTTTAGACCAAGTGATATAACCTCCTTGTATCACTGAAATGCAAACAATTCATCTATTACTTGAGAATGAACAGAAAACTGCAAGACTTCCCTGAGATTTCTTCTTGTTTGTGGTCCAGAATGGCTTTGAGCCGTGGGTTTGAAGAGGCAACAGAGGCATAGAGTAGGGTTGATTTTGGCAGAAAGCACCCCACAGAGTCCAGCATGTTTACTCAAACATTTAGAATAAGCCCATAGGCCTCAGGCAGGAACATGCAGAACGTACTCGAAGAGCTGAAGAGCTCAGTGGGGATGGTGAGTTAATATTTCTTGAACTTGTATGTTGTAGCAGTTGTTATTAGGGAGGATAGAAAAATGTAGATCCATGAATAGCTACTGTTCTGCAGAAAACCATAATTGTTCACAGAAGGAAAGCAAATGGGAAGAAGTAATAATGGAACGGTGGGTTGCATGTGTACAGGATATGCAGGTACAAAGAGCTTTAAGGACACAGAGAAGGGAAAATTCCAACGGTGGGGGGAGGGGACACAGAGAGGGATGGTACTTGGATTGGGTCTTAAAGCCTCTCACAGATGTGAAATCAAGAAACAGAGACAGTTTGTAATCAAGCACTAAATCATATTTTAGTGGGTATTTAGCTCTAAGGTGGGATAGTAATCTGATAAAACAGGAGCGATTCATCATTTTCATAGATTTCCGTATATCATCTTTTTTGGTTTTTTCCCTCTACAAGGTTTTATGTAAAATTGTTTTGTTTTATTTTGTTTTGAGTCTCACTCTGTCACCCAGGCTGAAGTGCAGTGGCGCGATCATGGCTCACTACAGCCTCAACTTCCCAGGCTCAAGCGATGCTCCCACCTCAGCCTTCCTTGTAGCTAGGACTACAAGCATATACTATCATGCTCGGAATTTTTGGGGGGATGTTTTGTAGAGACAGGATTTTACCATGTTGCCCAGGCTTGTTTCTAACACCTAGGCTCAACAGATCACCTGCCTCAGCCTCCCAAAGTGTAAAATTGTTTTCTGATGTTCACTGGGCATTTTGCCTACAAGAAGTGGTGCTGTCTGCCCTATTGAAGAATGTCAGCCATTACTTTCTGTCTAAAAATCAGGAATCTGAATCTAGTTCTTAGTTCTAGTTGGGAGACAGTAATTGAACAGAATAAAAATAGCAATAGAAACAGCTTAGAGGCTGGGAACAGCCAGAGGAAGGTCTGTGGGCCCTTCTTGTCCTGTGTAGCCAGGACAAAAAGCATTCCATAGAATTCCCTGCACTGTCGTTCGTAACCCTGACCAAGCCCTCCCATCTGTCAGTCATCCTACAGAGGAGAAAGGAGGAACACAGGGAGAAAATGAGGAAAGAGAATTTGACGGGTTTGGTAGGTGAGCAGTAGGTGCCTGTATCTGGGGTCAAGCAGTCTGGGTTCAACTCCTGCCTCTGCTATTCACCAATTTCGTCACCTCAGACAAATGATCCAACTGTTCTCATTTCCTCTTGTTCTGTATAATGGTGACAATAATCAGACCTGCATCTTGGTCTTGCAAGATTAAAGAGATAATATACCCAAAACAAATATAACAGTGCCTGGAACATGCTAAGCACACAGTAAATATTAGCCATTATAATGTGTCCATTCAGCACACATGGACCCTTTCTTGGCAACAGATTCTGCCTGGGTTGGGGGATGAGACCACAGGATACCTTGGTGTCCCCTCCATCTCGCTGGCCTCCATAACTGGCTTAAGGAGGAGCCTGTGACACAAATGGCCCAGGGTCCTTAATGTGGTTTTCCTGTTGGAAGTGAGCTCTCCTCTCAAACCTTGGATCAGTGTTACCCTGGGGTGGATAGCTGCCACGTCCATGCCACGTGGAGAAGGCCTGTCTGTGGTTGCCAAGGATGAAGTCTTGAAGAACACACAGCATAAAAGCAGTGCATGCTGGATGCAAACCATGAGGTCCCCTAGCATTTCGTAGGTCCTCAGCTCTTCATTGCATTTGAGCTTCTATTCCCTGTTTCTTGCAAAAAGCCCCCATTTTGCTTAAGCTAGTGTTGAGCTGCGTTGTGGTCAGACCTAAAGAGTCCTGACTGGTATGAAGGGGGAAAGGAAGGACACAAGAGAGACAGGAGATGCTCCCAAACAGCTTGGCTGTTGGAAGAGGGTTAGGAAGGTGAAGCCCACCTAAACAAGGAGTGAAGCAACATTCCCCAACCTCCTGGGCTGATGACCAAGGAGAACAGGAGATTTAGGTTGATGGTTAGTATTTTATAAAATGTTCACAGGCTGTTCAACTTAAGCTTTTTACAGCCACAGAGACCATTTTAAATCCTGGATTTGGAATTTCTATCTTAGCAAATCTCTTTTTCCATGTGGTCCGAAGACCACTTGTTCTGAGAATTTAGGTTGGTTATGCTTACGATGAAGTTCTCCCAATGAATTAGATATAAAATGATTATCTCATAAGCCCTATATTTTGGTTCCAGTTAAATGTTGATCTGTCTAGTTCATACTATATATTAAACACATTATGCAAAAGTACAGAAAAGTCTTAACAGAATAATTATTAGGAAACCTAATACCTTTATTATATTTTCTTTTAAAAATTATTAAAGATGTGATTAATTGATGTTCATTGTTGATTTAGCCTTACATGCTTTTTGTTTTTTGAAACTAATAAATGGATTTGTAATAGCAACAAGATTTGCTTTTGTAAGACTTTAGCTTCTCTTCTTTGCACAGTCTTGCTTAATTCTAGAGCCTTTGACCACTAAGGATAAACAGCCTAAGCCCACAGGAGGCCTAATTAACAATACCAAGTTACCAATGAGTGAAATACCCAAAGGACATGCACTCAGGGTTGAGCAATGAGGCTGCAGAATGAAGACAATCCCGATCAATCTTTGAGGTTAGGGAGCGGTTATACAGGAGCCGAGCCTAAGCACATCTGACCACAAAGCCAGGCAAAATGAAATAGAAATTATTCTCATTCGTAAATGCTTTCAGTTTGATGTTTTTGGTTTTTTTTTTTGAGATGGGGTTTCACTGTGTTGCACAGGCTGGAGTACGGTGGTACAATCACAGCTCACTGCAGGCTCAACCTCCTGGGCTGAAGTGATCCTTCCCCCGAGCCTCCCAAGTAGCTGGGAGTACAGGTGCATGCCACCACAGCAGAGTAATTTTTGTATTTTTGTAGAGATGGGACATGTTGTCCAGGCTAGTCTTGAACTCCTCTGTCCAAATGATCCTCCCACATTCATCTCCCAAAGTCCTGGGATTATAGGCAGGAGCTACCATGCCTGGCCTTCAGTTTGAATTTTTGAAAAGGCATGGCATGTGTGGCTTTTTCAAAATGTGATTTTTAAGGCTTAAAATAGCTATCATTATAATGTCATTAGAACTACACACAAAAAAAGAAATAACAATATCTACTTATGTGTTGGCATCGTTTCATATAAATGGGGACAATTAAATTGCTTCAGAACTAAAATTAATTACTTAAAGGCTAAAATTATTCATTTTATCCATGCAGGAAAGTCGCCATGTAGAGATGGCTTTAATCTGGTTAATGACTAATTTTCTAGTTCTAAAGGTGAAAATAAAGCTAAGTTGTTGGAAAATATAAGAATAAGACTTGAAAGATCTGAGTAAAGCAGGAACAAGCTGACTGCAACCTCTGCTTCCTAGGCTCAATCAATCAATCCTCCACCTCCGCCTCCCAAGTAACTGGGACTACAGGCATACAGCACCATCACACCCAGCTAAGTTTTGTATTTCTTGTGGAGACAGGCTTTAGCCATGTTGCCCAGGCTGACCTCGAACTCCTGGGCTCAAGCCATCCACTGTCCTTTGAGTCACAGAGTATTGGACTAGAGTGGGAGCCACCACGCCCCGCCCAAAACAAGCTTTCTTACTGCTTCTGTTCCCCTAGATGCTGTCTGGGAGAGAGGCTCTGCCACTATCACAAGCAGTCTGCACTGAATGCTGAAACCAAGGGAGAGACTTAGAGTGGGGAATGTCTTAGCCCATTTAGTGTTGATATAACAAAATACCTAAAGTTAGGTAGTTTATAAAGCTCATGATATATGGTGGCTGGAAAATTCACAATTGGGCATCGGCATCTGGTGAGGGCCTCAGGCTTCTCCCACTCACAGTGGAAACTGAAAGGGGAGCTAGTATGTGCGGAGATCACATGATCAGAGAGGAAGCAAGAGAGAGAGAAGGGGGAGGTGGCAGGCTCTTTTTAACAACCAGCTCTTGGCGGGGCGTGGTGGCTCACACCTATAATCCCAGCACTTTGGGAGGCCGAGGCAGAGGGATCATGAGGTCAAGAGATGGAGACCATCCTGGTCAACAAGGTGAAACCCCGTCTCTACTAAAAATACAAAAAATTAGCTGGGCATGGTGGTGCGTGCCTGTAGTCCCACTCAGGAGGCTGAGGCAGGAGAATTGCTTGAACCCAGGAGGCGGAGGTTGCGGTGAGCCGAGATCGTGCCTGGGTAACAACAGCGAAACTCTGTCTCAAAAAAAAAAACACAACCAGCTCTGAAAACTGATAGAGTTATGATTCCCTCATCCCCAGGGAAGGGCATTAATTCATTCATGGGGGAGCCACTTCCATGTCCCAAAAACCTCGTGGTAGGCCTCTTCTTCAACATCGGGGACCAAATTTCAACATGAGATTTAGAGAGGATAAACATATAAACCATAGCAGGGGAGGAGTTATGGGTCCCTTAAGAATAATGACTTTGCCTTGTGCAATTAAAGGAGAGGCACCAATTTCACATCTAGGTTACTCTTTGGGGTCTCATTTCATCAGGCTGCCCAGAGAAATAACTAAAGGCCACCTTCCAGGGTAACTGGTGTCTCCATCTGCTGGGATTTGAAGAGTTTCTAGGATGTGAAACTTTTGGTGATAAAACCAGGATGGTATCTGTGACAGTTGGCCATCCTAGTTCCTCTTTCCATCTTTGCCAGGGATAACCAGGTATTCTCTTATCTCTGAATCCAAAAGGCCACACTTTCATAAAGAGGACTTACTTCAAAATAACTCATACATTTGCTTACATTGCATTTAAGAAAATTCTAACCACATTCTTAAAATTCAACATAATCTACACACAAATTACTGAGTGTACAAAAGTCACACCAGCACATTCATGCCTGGGGCTCTCTCTGAAAGGGCAGAGAGTTATATTAGAGAGGAAAGAAATTATACAGGATGGTGAGGGAACAGGGCAAGACAGAAAGGAAAATATGGCTTGTAATTTAGGAGATGGGGGTGGTGGGAGTTTTGAGAGAGGAAAGAGGACATTAGGGGCTACTGCTCCGATGTGAGAGAAAAACTGGAGATGATGTTAAGAAGTTTTTCCATGTGTACTGAGTGGAATTTTTCCTGGTGTCTTTTTGAGAGACTTATTTAAAGAGATTGTCTGCCTGTCAGCGTTCTGTTGGGTGCCAAGATGGGCCTGGAAGTGTTGGGTGACACTTCCGTTTCCTCATATCATGATCCAGAACATTCCTGTTCTTCAATTGTCATCATTCATTGTTTCCCAGAGTACATCTGCATAATGTTGTAAGGACAGAGTGTATCAGACACATTTTCAAAAGGTATGACAACCTCATTTCAAATATTGCCTGCCCTGACCAAGAAAACCAGACTGAAAACTCAAACCTGCTTGGTTTTACTCTAAGTAATCTCTGTGAGCTAATTAACAGAGCCTTGCTGAAACACCAAGTGGACTTTCCAGCTGAGAGGTTGCTTTAAAATGATAGAAACTGCTTCGATAGTTCAAAGAAAGGAAACACAACTCATATAAAAATGTGAGAAAGGAAAGAAAATTTCCCCAGCTAAAGAAGAAGGCCAGAGGGGGCTAGAAATGAAAGAAAATAATGATTTTTAAAAGACCAACTCTGTATCCATAATAACTTATAAATGCTCAGCCCGCTGCTTTTTTATTAAATTTATTTCTTTGAAACTCGTGACCATCTATGTTGAGGCTTAGAATTTACTCTGACCTTATCTTTTATTCAGGTTATATATTTTTAATCCCTAAGCATATCAAACATACTGTGAAAAATCAAGAAACAATTTTTAAATTTTATGATTTTTAAAGTTAACAGAATTATCCTATTATGTTGAAACTACCACAGAGTTAAAATGAGAGTTAGTGTGAGGAGATTTTAATGATTTCCAACTCACAGTTGATGAGATTCAAACAACATTAATAATGTAAAATGCACTGTGTAAACTGCATTTCAGTCCATGGGGCATATGAACAAGCATGCTCTGCTAGACTATTCAGGCTACTATAGCAAAGTACCATGAACTGGGTAGCTTATAAACAACAGAAATGTATTTCTCATAGTTCTGGAGGCTGGAACGTCCAGGGTCGAGGTACCTGCAGATTTGGGGTCTGCTTCCTGGTTCATAGACTGATATGGTTTGACCTGTGTCCTTACCCAAATCTCATGTCTACCTGTAATCCCCAATGTTGGAGGTGGGGTCTGGTGGGAGGTTATCTGATCATGGGGGTGGTTTCTCATGATTTAACGCTGTCCCCCTTGGTGTCGTCATGGCAATAGTAAGTGAGATCTGGTTGTTTAAAAGCATAAAGTATCCCCTCCTGTCTCTCTTCTTCCTGCTCCAGCCATGGAAGACATTCCTGTTTCCCCTTTGCCTTCTACCATGACTGTAAGTTCCCGAGGCCTCCCCAGTCATGATTCCTGTATAGCCTGTGGATCCATGAGACAATTCAACCTCTTTTCTTTATAAATTACCCACTCTCCAGTCGTTCTTTATAGCAGTGCAAGAACAGACTAATACCTAGACCTCACCTCCTCACTGAATCCCAATGTGGTGTATGGTGTAGGGACGAGGCAGCTCTCTAGGGCCTCTTTCGTACAGGGTCTATCTTCATGATCTAATCACCTCCCGAAAGGCCTCACCTCACCTTGTGATTAGGTTTCCAGTAGTGAATTTGGAGGAGGGGACATAAACATTCAGACCATAGCCCATGCGTTGGACTGAGAACCTCAGATGTTTCGGAGAAAGGGGTGAAGAGGCCAAAGAGTACTTGAGTGTGAGCTGTATTCCATTTTCAGCAAATGTAAACCTTTGGAGACAATGCATGTCTATGACAAAAAACAAGAGGTAGACTCAAAACAAAGGGTTGGTGGAAGACTTATCAATCAAACGGAGAGCAAAAAAGAAAAAAAAACAGGAGTTGTAACTTTTGTCTCTGACAAAATAGACTTTAATAATAACAAAGACTAAAGGAAACAAAGCAGAACATTACATAATGGTAAAGGATCAATACAACAACAGGAGTCAATGATCATAAATATATATATGCACCCGATATAGGAGCACCCGGATACATAAGACAAGTTCTTAATGACTTATAAAGAGACTTGGACTCCCTCACAATAATGGCAGGAGACTTTGACACCACATTGTTAATATTCGGCGGATCAACTAGATAGAAAATTAACAGGAACATCTATGATTTGAACTCAGACCTGGAACAAGTAAACTTTGTGAATATTTATAGAATTCTTCACCCCAGGTCTACAGAACATACATTTTTCTCAGTGTCACATTACACCTATTTTGAAAGTGTCCACATAATTGGAAGTAAATCACTCTCCAGCATTTCACAGACTTAAATGAAATATTGGTTGGCTGTTTGTTTGTTATTTTCTTCCCTTATTCCTTCCTGTCTCTGCTGTCAAGCACAATTATCGGCATAAAAGAGGTTTTGATACCTATTTTTAGACTGCATTCCAGCCTGGGCAATAAGCAAGACTCCTGTTCTCTCTCCCCCTTTCTCTTTCTCTTTCTTAAAACAAACAAACAAAAAAAAACAAGAGGCAACCTGTGGCTTGATGAGTGTGAGCCAAACTGCTAACTCTACCAACTAAGGATAGTACCTATCGCACTTTCAGATATCAAAAGTAGGCATGCATAAGCATAACCTGAGCAATATAAACTGTGAAAATGCAGATTCCCAGGCAGCACGCACAGGGATTCTAATCCAGTACATCGTAGGTGAATCCAGGCAATCTGCACTCAAAACAAGTGCCCACTCCCTCCCATTAAATGAGGTAAAGGAGGGAATCTGAGGCTGAACTTTGGGAGACACGTAATTCTTTCATAAAGGCCACGCAATGGGACCAACATTCAGAATATTAATATAAAATGGATTACTTTATGATTACACTCATTTGCCATTCTAAAATAATGAGTTGGCTCCTACACACTTCATCAGAGGATGCTAGTGTGGGAAGAATAGGGAATATGAGGAGGGGAGCCACGACACAGGCCTCCCAAAGTATTCGTATCATTGTTCCTAAAATATCTTTAGGGACTCTAGAGTGCAGCTAATAGCTTGATTTTCCACAGTAGATTTATTTTTTCAGTTCTCTTTCTAACACTGAAGCAGGTACATAGAGAAGTCCTGATCTCCCCTCAATCTGTGATCATCTGCCTCATTCATTTTCCTGATCTGCTCTGAGAACAGTATGTGACCTTGTTTCAAAACACCAACTTTCCTGATTCTAATATGTGTTCTTTACCTCAAATAAAAACTGGTTTCCATGGCTCACTAACCTCCTCCAGTGAGTTGTCATTTCCACAAGATGCATCAGCACTGCCCTCTCACCTAATTATTCTAAACAACATTCTTTTGACACCAAAGGGATTCTCTGAACATTCACGTGAGACTTAACATTCACTGAGCATGAGTTTAAGACTCACTTTTGGCTTATTGTAGTCAGTGAAGGAAGTAAAGATAGTGGTGAGGTAGCCCTGAGCTTCTATGATCAATTCTTTTGTTTGTTACTTAAAAGCATTTCTTACTGTAAAAGGGCTGTGGGGCCTTATAAGACGGAAGACATTGAATCCTCTTGGCACTCTTGCCCAGCACCACTATTCTAATCATCTATTTCTATGAAAGTGAGTTAAAGAATCTCTTCTTGAGTGTGTAAATAACTGGCTAAGCCTTCTGGGTTCCCACTGCTCACTCTGGAGCTGGCAGAAGTTAGATGGCCTAACTCAGGGTGTCCTAAATCCCTAACTTCCTGATAGTCAGGACATCAATTCATATGATTGTCTCTAGACAATCATACAGAGACATTTTTTTGGAGGATCTCTGAAGTATAGCAAAAGCTGATTGCAATTAGGTATTTAAAATATTGCCCATACCATCACTGAGAAAAGCCCATCTCTGTCCCATATGGAAATAAGTTCTATGTCAGCACATTATTAAGTTAGGTTGTTTCTACAGTGATGGGACATAACTGAAAATTAAAACCAAGCCTTAAATCTGATGAGTGAGGGGGTCAGGTAGGGGGATGACCATACTTTAAGAGAAGGTTTGTTTTCAAAGTCCTACAATTTATCTAGAAATCAGACAAAAATGAGAAAATACCCAAGTTCAGCAATCCATTGAAGAAATTTATAATTGGACTCCATAACTCTCCAGTCCTCCTAATATCGATTTTATTCTGACATCAAGAAACTGAATCATTTGAGATGATGGATATGCTAATTACCCTGATATAATCACTATACATTATATATATTACAACATCACTATGTGTCTCATACATATTTATAATTATTTGGGGTCAATTAATTTTTTTAAAGAAACTGAAGTTTTTTAAATGATCTATATTTTGTGTATAGTCTATAGCTTTTTGTTCAGACTTCCTGGATGGAGATTCTGTATTCACCCTAATGGCTATACACCATTAGGGCAAATTACTTGGCTGTGCATCTTGGACAAGTTACTTTCTCTTTCCCTCACTTGCCTTCCTACCTCTGTAAGGTACCCACCTTACAGAAATGTTCTGAGGAATGAATGAATGACTGTAGTTTATTTTAAATGCCTGGTTATCTAGTAGGCATTCAAAAGTTAACTAAGATTTTTGTGTGCAGATGTGGACACAATAATGTCCACATCAGTGCAGAGGAAGACAGAGGCTCTGTCCTTGGGGCTTACAATACAAATGAGGAGATGTGTGTTAAACAGTCACTCAGTGATGATTTCCTTACGATGTTCATCTGTGCTGTGAAAAAGGACTGCAGAGAGAGTCCTGTGAATGTGCTCAACAAGGGGGCCCTTAGGAGACATGAAGGATTTTCCCAAGGAAGAGATTTTTAGATGGAGTCTTGAAGAAAAGGAAGAAGATTCGCGCAATGAGAAAGTAGAGCCTGAGTGGAAGGATTTGGGGAATATATTAATTCTCCATTAATATACTCAATAGAGAAGTCAATATGGCTTTTAAGAAATGACATTAATCTTCATTGGGCAAAACACTTTCTGGGGTTTTTTTTGTGGCTTATTTTTATTTTTTTGTTTGTTTTATAGATTCATGGAGAAAGCTACAAAATACAATCCAGATGTTTTTCCTCCCCAACTCTGAAAACCTGAACCTGACCTTTCCCTATTCCCAGGAACAGAAAAGACAAAGGCCTTGACTTGCTGCAGACCCTGGAAGTTTCAAAAACAGACCCATATAGAGACCAGGGACTCACTGACTTCTGAGGGAAGAGTGTGCCCAGGAAAGCGGGGAGGCAGAGATTGCAGGAAAAGGCAGAAATGTGAAAGCAAAAAGGCAGATGGAAAAGGAGGAACAATGTTAGAGGGTGTATTTGTGATAACAGTTTCAAGTCTGGGTGGGGAGTGCCCTGGCCCTTTGATTGGCCTAAGTGGGTGAGGTGCTGGGGTAAGAAATAACTCAGCACTCAGCATTCCAGCCTTCCCCACTGTTAGCCATCTTTGGAGTTATTGCTGAAGTCCTTGAGTGAAGAATGACTCAGACTTCCCCTGGGTTCCTCGGTGCATTTACCTCTGGAATAAAGGCCAACGTGATGTCCAGAATAGAGAAAGAAATAGTCACTGGCAAGTACAAGACACACCTCTTTCAGGGGCTACGTTATGGACAAAGTGTCCTCCTGTGGACATCTGTCTGAGAAACCGTAAGTCCATGCCCCAAATGTCCCCTTTCATGAAAGTTTAGCTAGAGAGATTGTTTTGCCTTCTACCCTCACCCCACTGTAAGCCAAAGAAAGAGAGCTCTGGCTGCTGTGCAGTGGGTCGGGTGAAAAATGATGGTGGTTTGTACCAGGCTGATGGCAGCAGAAATGCAGAGATATAGATGGACTTGTGTATGTTTAGGAATCACATAAACAGAATTTGGTAACTGCTTGGATATGTAAAGGAAGCCGTGGTGTGCACACCGTTGACAGCATCCACTTGGTGGTAGAGGTTATCATGGAGCAACCACAAGAATTGATTGGGGATGTCATTTGCTGAAACAAGAACCACTGTAGGAGAAGCAGAGTTCTGGAAAGATGACAGGAGCAGTTTAGAAAGTGTGGAGCGGAAGTGCTGATGGGCCAGCCCACAGCATGTAGAGTAGGCAGCCAAATACAAGTTTCCAGAACTTGCTAGAGAGATCTGACCCGGGCATATACCTGAGGGTTGCTGGCATATCAGTTGACACCCAAGGGCAATGTAAAGGTGAAAAGAAGATGGCCCAGCAGTGATCTTCTGCAGGTAACATGACATTTGAAGGTTGAATGGAGTAGAATAAATCAGCAAGGGATTTGAGGAATGGCCAGAGAAATAGTATAAAGACCAGGAGATCGGGATGACACTTTTATCAAGGGAAGAGAAAGTTTCAAGACTTCAAGCTCCGTACAAACAACAGCCCTATCCCTGGCACCCACATCCTGCCATACACATAGCAGGTCTTCTGTAAATCTCTGTTGAATGCAAGAAGGAAGGAAGGAGTGTCAACATGTCAAAAGACAACGAGAGGTCAATCTTTATAGGGGTCATTCACTTTCAACTCATTAGAGAGCAGTTGAGTGGCCTGGTGGCTCTGAAAACCGGGCTATAAGTAGCTGCGTGGAAGAACGGGTAGTAAGCCTGTGAGGACAAGAGTGTATAGAAATCACTGTGACTTGGAAGGATCAGGGAAATGTCTCCATGGGGTCTGTTTTTCTCTTAGTTTGCTTTTGTATGTTGGGAGAACTTTGCACTTATGTAAACAGGATTAGTAGAGAGGGCGAGGTCAAGAGGGAATTGAGAGCAGAGAGCAAAGGTGGTGATCCTGAGATGAGAGGGGCTAGTGCTCAGAAGTGTGGGGTTTAGCCTCTGACAGAAAGGTAAGCAGGACCTCCATTGACATGGGAGGAGATGGGGGAGGGTGAGGAGGCTGGTGCTTTGAGGTTCTTTACGCTGGTATCTCAGGGTTTCTTGTTTCTCTGTGAAGTTTGAGGCAAGGACATCCACTAAGAATGAAAGTCATAGAGAGAAGTTCACAAGCTAAGAAAAGATGGTTTGAAAATGATATGAAGTGATGTTTTTGGAGAGTGGGAGATGATGATAAATAGAAAATCATAATGAGATTATCTTATTCTACTGAGTGACTATTGGTCATCTGTTCAGAGGGATGTGAATCTGCTCAGGTAATTTTCTCCAGTGATTCTTTCTTTTTTTTTTTTTCCTGGGACTAATACAAATAAAAGAGATAATTGGCTTCATTAGGAGTTAAGATTTCATTAGATGATTAGGACAAAGGGTGCCTCTGAATAGCAGAGACTTAACACCAACTCTTCCTCCCATAGACATTTATGTGGTATCTTCGGGGACTTTGTCACTAAGTGCCTCCAATTGTAATCCCTTCCAGCTCAGGCTCAGATTTCTGGGGGGATCCATTCCATACAGAATACTTCCCAGGTGCTTTACATGGGCAGGTGATATGGTTTGGCTGTGTCTCATCTTGAATCGTAATGCCCACAATTCCCATGTGTCATGGAAGGAACATGGTGGTAGGTGATTGAATTATAGGGCAAGTATTTTCTTCACTGTTCTCATGATAGTGAATGGGTCTTGCAAGATCTGGTGGTTCTAAAAATGGGAGTTTCCCTGCACAAGTTTTTTTTGTCTGCTGCCATCTATGTAAGGTGTGACTTGTTCCTCTTTGCCTTGCACCATGAGTCCCCAGCCCTGTGGAACTGTAAGTCCATTAAACTTCTCTTTTAGTAAATTGCCCAGTCTTGGGTATTATATTAGTGCATTTTCACGCTGCTGATGAAGACATACCCAAGAGTGGGCAATTTAC
Source organism: Callithrix jacchus (assembly GCF_049354715.1). Taxonomy (NCBI): domain Eukaryota; kingdom Metazoa; phylum Chordata; class Mammalia; order Primates; family Cebidae; genus Callithrix; species Callithrix jacchus. Next base: position 145,940,531 of record NC_133507.1, read on the forward strand.
AAAAGTTGAAATGGACTTACAGTTCCATGTGGCTGGGGAAGCCTCACTATTGTGTCTTACATGGATGGCAGCAGACAAAGATAGAGCTTGTGCAGGGAAACTCTCATTTTTAAAACTGTCAGATCTCATGATACCCATTCACTATCATGAGAATAGAATGGGAAAGACCCAATCCCATGATCCAACATCTCCCACTGGGTCCCTCCATGACATATAGGAATTATGGGAGCTACAAGATGAGATTTGGATGGGGACACAGAACCAAACCATATCAAGTATCTTTATCAACAGTGTGAAAATAGACTAATAACTGCAGGTGATAAATGGCTCCGGTGCTTCTTTTCCACTTTCCTGGCTCGTATCCAACCTACAGAAAACTTAACAGGTAATTGCTTTTGGACTAAAATGCTCCAGAAGTGTAGGCTGATCCTAGCATGGTGCCACTGAAGGGTAGTGCTGTTCTTTTCCAAATGCAGCCCTCTTCCTTGCTTCCTTTAGTATTCCTGTAAGTAATACAGTTACTATCTTCCACATTTTCTAATGGCAAGAAATATGCTTCAATTTCTCTCCATGGCATTCTAGACAGGGTGTAGGCTCAAGGCAATAAAGGTAGCATTCCTACACCATGTCCAGAGTGGGGGTACTTAGCATAGCAACTGCTCCTTCCAAAAAAGCCACCCCACACAATGTTCTCTTCTCATTTTTAGTTCTTCCTTGGAAGGCATGGTACTTTAAAAGTCATGTAATCGGTTCTTGAAGGGTCCTACCATGTTGTCTGTATCATACTCTTTGCCCTCTACTATGACTTGATGCCTCCCTGGAAGCATCTAATTCAATGTCCTGCCCACAAGGACGGATCAGGAAATCCAGTTTGGATAAAGAGCACAGTAAAGACCAGCAGAGACCTAGGGAGAAAGAAAGATGTGGGGCCAATGGCTCAGCAGTCACAGTGTGGTCAAAGAATGGCCCCAGTGGGGCTATTTGAACTAGCACTAAGAAATGATAACAAAGTGGGATTGAAAGAGTATCTGCTGCTGACACAATCCGGTTTTGACTTTAAGAGCAGGTGGCTGAGGTAGAGTAGTGAAAAAAAGATCACTGATGATCTGGCCAGGTGGCTCGCACCTGTAATCCCAGCACTTTGGGAGGCTTAGGTGGGCAGATCATGAGGTCAAGAGATTGAGACCATCCTGGCCAACATGATGAAACCCTGTCTCTACTAAAAATACAAAAATTAGCTGGGCATGGTGGTGCATGTCTGTAGTCCCAGCTACTCGGGAGGCTGAGGCAGGAAAATCGCTTGAACTCGGGAGGCAGAGGTTGCAGTGAGCTGAGATCGTGCCACTGCACTCCAGACTGGCTACAGAGTGAGACTCCATCTGAAAAAAAATTAAAAATAATAATTAAAAAAAGGTAGCTGATGTAGATGAAGATGAGTGTCTTGGGTGGATCTTCCAAGAGGATGCTGGAGGTAAGAAAGAGTGACCTGGAGCTTGGTAATTGACTCCTTGGGGAAGGGAAAAAGTGCTTATGTAAAATTATTTGCATTTCAAAGGAACAGGGATTGAACAAGAAGGGACTGGGAACAAGCAGCTGGAAGTAGTAGCATTTGCAGATAAGGAAGATTTCCATCCTCCCTCCCTGCACTTGTGATATTGGGGCTAGAAGAGACAAGGACATCAGCCATCAGCTTGAGGCAGCCACATTGGAAGCTGTGTCCTCAAAGGACACCCAGGTTTCACTTATAGGCAAGAAGTCAGAGGGAATCTTTGGGGAAGAGATTAGGATTAGAAGGAGCTGGGTGATCAGCATATTGGTTTAGACAAAAGGGTTTGGGAGTGGAGAAGAAAGAGAAGGGTCAGGAAGTAATGGGAGACAAGGGAGACACAGTAGGTACTTGGTTCCTACAAGGTTCTTTGTGGCTGGAAATGGACGCCTATGTCAAAGCATGGGCTCAACTTCCTCACAGTCAACTGACACCAGCTGCTCCACTGCGTCCAGTAAGCAAGTCACCTGGTATTTCAAACCCCAGTATGACGATGTCATATAGGCTACTACCCCCAGCGTGAAGTCATAAAGACAGGACTGGTTAGTGTGATTTACACGGTCATCTCTCTACCCACTACTCCATACCAGCATTTCTGGCCATCTTCTATCCCTTAAACTTTCATCCCTTCCATGTTCTGTCTGTTGCAGTTTGCATATGCCGTTTGCCTGTTTGCCTGACTGGAATACTACCCCCTCCACTTGTTTAGAACACTATTCAGCTTATCTGAAAGCTCAGCTCAAATTTCTCTTACTCCAAGCTGACTCACTTGACCTCACTGACTGGTCAAATCCCCTTTTTATAGTTGATCATTTAGTGTCTTTCTAACATTCATCGCAGTTATAACTATATGTTGTTTATGAGATTGAATAATATTGCTCTATTCCAAAAGACTGTAAGTACCAGGAGGTCAGGAGTCATGTGTCTTCTTTATGCAAACTCTATCCTCCAGAGCACAGCACGGTGTCTGGCATCTAGTCCTGCTTTCGGTGAATACTTACTTGCCTAAAGGCCAAAGAATGGTTTTCACTGGCTGGCATTTGGGGGGGACGGGCTGGTGGGCAACTAGCCCCTGACAGACCCAGCTGGTGAGCTGCCTAACCTCAAAACCACAGCACTGGTGCCCCCCAGGTCTTCAATTGGCAATGGACATCCGGCAGAAATGGGAGCTGGGCTCTAAAAATTCCAATGTCTCTTGAATTGAATTTACTTATTTTTATTTTTAAAAAAAGATTGTTCTGAGGCTATTTTAGCAGTTGATTTTTGTAGTTTGGCTATGATTCAGTAATTTCCCTGAAAGACAGGGGCCCTGGACTCTTTCCCTGAGAAGAGGCAATCCTATCCCTCTTGGATAAGAGCACATTGTCTGTTCACAAGGGGCCTTCAGAGCTCTGCTTCTTGGGGGAGAGCCCAGGAGATGCAGCAGCTGCAGACTCTGAGCTCCCAGGGGGTTAAAGGTCAAAAGGTCAAGTGTGTCTTTCTGCAAAAGGATACCCCAATCAAAGAGGTCTAGCCAAAGAACTATTTGTCTCCCAGTTCCTAAATCCAACTTCCTGCCCTAGGCTCTGGGCACTGCCATTCTGAAGTTTCACTGTATGATGACTTGTGACATCAATAAACATGAGCTTTGATGGCGACTTGGGAGAAGGGCTCTCCTAGCTTAATGGCCAGTGAGTAATTTTGTGGGGTTTTTTTTTTTTTTTTTGGCATTTGTGCTGTTCAATCTCTAAAGGACCACTTTACTTAGAGAAACAGAGAATCCAAAAGTAGTTTGTTCTTTTACTGGGAACGTAAGTTCCCCATAAGCAGGACCCTTGTCATTTCAAGGCCTCTGTGTTGAATACACACAAATATGATACCAACAAATGCCATATGCTTTCTTCACTGGGTCACTTTAAGCTCTTCGGTCCAAATAACTGGACTCCAAGGTGGTACAAAACAATCACGAAGAGTAAATTTACTCACAGGAAAAAAAAATGAGCCATTATTTTTCTGAATGATCACATGGCCAGCGGGACCTCCAAGCAAGAGGCAGCACTGAAAAGCAAATACGGTACATGACATGGAGAAGGGTAGCTTCCAGGAAGAGCCATTTTCTTTATAAGAGATGAAGTTCTGGCAGCGACAGGCCTTTCTGGTCTCCAGAAAGCCATGCCACAGAGTCACGGATTCTGAGACAAATGCTGGTTTTCTAGTTGCCACTCCAGAAGTCATCTGTCAAAAGACCAGGGTTCGGATGAATGAATTGTGAAAAATAGAGTAGATAAAGTGAATCACACATTAAACTGCCTAGTTGCAAAACTCTCAATTTATTTAAAGAGAAGACGTTTCATTTATTCATTCATTCACTCATTTGTATCAAAGATAATTCATTGAGTACCTAAAATTGTGTTGAGCTCTATGCTGGGGCTATGAGACAAATTAGGTAGACCTTTTCCATATCTTCATATTTGCTCTTCCCAGCCATTTCAGATTTGTTCACATTATTGATGGATTCAAGAAGAACATTAATAACTTTTCTAATTTATCTTAGAACAGCCAAGGTTAATTAAAGAAGAAAGTCATGAAAGAAAGATGGACTCCTGGATGACTGCTCAGCTCTTTAAACCTCAATTCTCTTCTATATGAAACATGGGGATCCATTACATGACATTGCATAAAGTCTGTTCTGTTTTCTAAACATACACCGCAGCCAACACTTTCTTAGAGATCTGATTGGTCACCAATCTAGTTTTTACTTCAGTTTTGTAATGAATTACCTTAAAACATAGTGAATTAAAACCTCATTTTATTATATCTCACACTTTTTATCAGTTGGGAATTCACCCAAGGCTTACAGGTGTATGGCCTGCTCCACATGGTGTCTAAGTTCACTCTGTCATATTCAACTGACAAATGGGCTGGTCTGGAAGTACTGAGATAAAATCCCACATCCAGAGGCTAGTTTGGGATGCCTGGGACACTGGGCTCAGCTGAACCATCATTGTAGTGTCTAGAGGTTGATTTTCCAGCCTGACGATCTAAGAATAGCTGAAGTTCTTACATAGTAGGTAGCTCAGAGCTCCCAGAGGGTTCCAATAGAATTAGGCAAGAGATGCAAGATTTCTTTTGAACTAGGCTTAAAATTCCCAGAACACCACTTCTGCCACATTCTATTGGTCAAACCAGCCCAGATTCAAGGGAAGGGGAGAAATAGACTCAGCCTCTCAATAGAAGAATTGCATGGGCCACATGGAGGAAAGTCATTGATGGCAGCCAGCTTGGAGGTAAGCTACCACAGTCGCCAGGAGGGTTTAAGTGCTACAGTGCCTGAGACCTGGCAATTAAAAATGTAAGTCTCTCTGTCATCTTTGATTTCTCCTTCTCTTCCTTTAAGCCAAATCATGGGAAAGTTTGATAAAATACCTCATGATTACAAGTGATTCCTAAGCATGGATGGACTCTGATATGAAAATGCTTAGACAGGCTTTAAATTGAATGAGAAAGGTCTGGGAAAATTTTAAAAAGTGCAGAAGGCATGTAAGACATTAGGTCTCATAGCGGTTGCGTGGATCAGCTTACAGCCCTTCTCTCCATTTTGAAACTTCTAGTGAAAGGGATTTCTCTCCTCGACCCTGTCCTTGTACTTCCCATGGTGTTTATCAGGTGTCTGAAGGTACACGTCTTTTTTCCATCACAAATTTCCAAAAACCTGAACCTTTAATTCCTCTGTTTCTCCCAAAAAGTACTAAGCTTCTCAATCACTCTTTGCTGAATACACACAATCATTGCAATGGGGTTTACAGGAAACTGGGAATAACATAAAGAGTAGCCTGAGACCAACTCCTAGTAAGAGAAGAAGGTGATTTCATTATCCGTGATGGCTAATGTTCTACGCTCATCAATGCTCACTAATAGGCAATAAAAGTGAAAATCCAATGGGGGTTTGATTTCTGGTCTGTGTCTTGGTAAATTTAATGGTGCATACTTTGTGGCAAGAGACAGAAAAGATCTGCACTCTAAGTTTTCGCGAGGAGCTGATCTTTTCACCCATGAACTCACTGTCTCTGCACACACGCCACTTTCGGCCCAGGCTTTTTCTTTGAAAGATTACCTTTGCACAGTGTGGAAATTCTGCACAACACAGATGGGGGCAGGGTAGTTGGTGATTGAGAAAGATTAATCATTACCCTTGTGTCAAGTTTAATTAGTAAGAAAATGGAGAAAAACTGAGAAAAAGGAAAGCCTCCTTATTTACATTCTACTAGAGAATCCATTTCAACATCATCAAAAAAAATAAGACATGAGTTACAGACTCAAATTGTAAGGGCTCCTTGTTTTTCCATAAAAATGTGAATACCACATAAGCAAGAGCCTACTTTTATGATGTCTTCCAGTTCTAACTGTAATCTTTCATTCTCTTTTCATTCTAAAAGAAATTTTTTTAATGGTAATGCTTTCAGAATCCTCCTACAAGGAAGCACAACATTTCATATGATTATATAATAACTGTATAATACATATAACTGCAAAACAATGAATGTTCTCATTTTTTATTACTTTCTACTTACTTTCATATTTCAAATGCTGGCTCAATCTGTCACTTGCTGTGTGTCTTTGGGCAATTTCATTAGTGTTTCTCTATGCTGTAATTCTCTCAACATTAGTAATTATACATATCCATATGACAGTCTTGAAAATTAAATGAGCTAAAATAGGTTCAGAACAATGCCTGGTACATAGTAGATGCTCAGTGTGTATAACATGAAATCAACAAACATTTTCACCTATATTTTCTCATTTAATCCTCGCAACAAGCCGAGCAACATTAGGGAAACAGGATCACATTAGGAGTTAAGGGTCTACATTTTACAGCCAGACTATGTGGGAATTCTGGTTCTCTAGCTCACAAGCTATATAATCCTGGCAAGTTACTAAATCTGTCTGGGCCTTAGTTTCCTTGTCTGCAAAATGGGAATCATAAGAGTATTTATTTCAAAAGTTAAATGTGGTATGATACACAAAGCACTTAGAGAAATGCCTGGCACATGGTAGGAGCCACCGTTTTATTTCCTGCTGCTGAATGGCAATGACCTGTGTTGGGTTAGTGTGTGCAGACGTCTTAGTGTATAGCAGGCCCCCATGCAGGGGTGGTTTCATTGGTCTCTACGGGCTCCATGCTTAGACTCTTTTAACTTGTTTTCATGTTCCATTGTCACTGTCTTGAAATCCTTAATAAGTATTTGAAGAAGGGGGGATGCATTTTCATATTGCACCAGGGCCTGCAAATTATGTAGCCAGGCCCGCCCCCGCTATTTGGAATTGATTCAAGAGCACAGTCACTCACAGGCCACTCTCAGACGGACTCATGTGAGGTGTATGCATTTATTTTGGGGCATCCCCAAAGGGCAACATTTCTACACATTGAGATTTGCCCTGGTTGTCTGAGTGAAGGGGCTGGGGGCCAGCTGGGTTCTGTTCTGGGTTTGGTACTTTTCACATCTGTGGGTATAATGTGAGATGAAATTATCACAAAGGATCCGCACTCACAGCTCACACTGTACTGAATAGGTAACATGTGTCAGAAACATGCTAACTATTATGTGAGAAGCCATTGTACTAAAACAAAAGAAAGGCATAAAGAGCATTATAAAATGTATAAGACCTTCTTGGCCAGGCACAGTGGTTCACACCTGTAATCTCAGCACTTTGGGAGGTCAAGGTGGGTGGATCACCTGAGGTCAGGAGCTTGAGATCAGCCTGGCCAACATTGTGAAACTCAAACTCTACTAAACATACAAAAAATAGCTAGGTGTGGTGGCAGGCTCCTGTAATCCCAGCTGCTTGAAAGACTGGGGCAGTAGAATTGCTTAAACCCGGCAGGTGGAGGTTGCAGTGAGCCAAGATCATGCCATTGCACTCCAGCCTGGGCAACAAGAGTGGAATTCCATTTCATTTAAAAAAATGCTTAAGAACTTCTTGTCATTATGTAGTTCTTCAGTGAATGAATATTAAAGATGATACAGCACTATTAAGCAGGAGATGGATAATGTTTATGGTTACGGAGGTCTTTATACTTAAAACAATTGAGAAACCTCATATTACATTGTAACTTCCTTAACTGCCAGATCCATTTCAATTCACATTTGAGCCCTCTTAGGTCCTTGTTCAAAATCTCACACACAGCAAACGTACAATTAGCATATTTGCAGTGAGTGATATAAGCCTGGTGGATTGATCAGATTTTCATCTTAATAGGTCAGAGGTGGGACATGTATTAGGTTGAGCTCACAGAAATAATAAGGGACAGTGAATTCAAACGGAATACTAGAAGACATGCGAGATGGAGAAGCGGGGAGCACAGACTGCTTAAGTTCTTGGAATCATGAGAAATGATGAGAGTCGAGATGCAGCAATTGCACAGTTGGCATACAGCTTGACAGCACAGAAGTGAGTTTGCCGTGGAAGTAGGCAGACACCATGCCAGTGTGCTCCAGAATGGCGTGCCTTCTCACGTGAGTTATGTTCATGTCACTCCCCTGCTCAGAACACTCCAGTGACTTCCCAGCCTACAAAGCCCTATGTAATCTGGCCTTCAATCACTCTCTGGTCTAATTACTTCCTACTCTTCCCACCTTCCTCTGTTCCAGCCACATTATTCTTCAAGCTCCTCCTTAAACATGCCTTGCATATGTCCCTGGATCATCAATGTTTCCTTTGCCTGGATCACTTTTCAATCATTCTCTTCATTCCTTGCTTATTCAGCTCTTTTCTCCAAGGTTGTCCTTAGGGCAAACATCCCCAACCATCGTGTGTAAGATAGATAGCACCCCAGTCATTGTCAAGTGCTTTATCTTTTTAAAACATTGTATTGTGTATTTATTTGTTCAATTGCCTATTAGTTTGATCTCTCATCAGAAAAAAAAAACACATCTTTCTCTTTTGTTCACCTGGAATGTTGGTCATATTCATTTTGATAATTCTTCTAGAAACATTCTAAGGCACATGGTTCACCAGTCACATTTACTAATAAATAGGTACATGTGTATCGTTCTTCCAGAGGGTGTCTCAACAGAACAACCATGTTCTAATTCATCTCCCAGTGCAGGGAATGTGTCAAGGTTTGTAACCATGACCTCCAACACCTCCAAAACTAGAGACAAAAAGAACAACAGAAAAAATGAGAAAATGTGTTCAGTGCTGAAATTAGTACTCTCAGCCCAGGTCAGTTACAGCAGTGGCAGGCATTATGTCTGTCTCCACAAGATTCATCAAGCTATACAGGCAAAGACTCAAGTAGAAAGCAACAGAGCATGGGCTAAGATCAGCAATTTATCTGAGGCCAAATACCACAAAACAAAGGGAGACTCATTATGTAAGCTAGCTACAGCTGTATTAGTTCCGTTTCAGGGACTTCCAATGGGTTTTCATATATTTCCCATTTAACATCAGTATCAACCTTAATATAAGAGACACTGCAATCATTTTTTATAGTACTTGGAAATGACAATTCTCAGGAGGAACTTTTCAAAAAATTTTTCAGTTCCATTTTTCTTATAAGAAAAGTTTTATATCTAAGGTAGTACAATATGCTCTTAGAATAGACTGGAAAGTTTGTATTCCTTTCTGGCCTTTGGGCCATCTTTGGTCATTGATGCCAAAGAGTGGATTTCTAAGTTCTTAGGTTTTCTTCAGAAGCAACAGCCCTTGGACTCTGTCGTCCCTAGTAGCTGTCTTACACAGTATCAAGCACTCTTTAGCTAACGCTTTCCACCCTTCCAACCCATTTTGCCTAAATTTTATCAAACTGTGCAGGTCAGATTTTTCTAGACTTCCTAGAACTTCCACTGCAACATATTTTCAGCCTCATCAAAACCATCAATCCAAGGACTCCAAGTCTTTCTTATTATTTCATTTTCCTTTCTTAGTGTCTATACACAGTCCATTATTATAACTACTATCTTACCTTTGGATTCCATGCCCCTGTCTCTGATGTACCTTCCAGGGAAAACTCTGAACCTGGTTTTGCCCAATTTTTAACTTCTTTTTACACTGCCAACTGAATGGCTGAGCTGGGCAGCCTCTACTGTGCGTGCAACATAGTCCAGAATTTATGCCATGTTTCTCCATTTTAAGATGATAATTTCAACCCCCATCTCTCCTTACATCAACCTTCCAGCGACAATGTTGCCCTATTCTTCATTAAGAAGGTAGAAACTATTGAATGGTGCTGGATTGAACTGTGTTCCTCCAAAATTGGTATGTTAAACACCCTCTCACCACCAACCCTAGGGTAACTGGAGATGGGGCCCCTTAGAAAGTAATTAAGGTTACAAGGGATCATAAGGGTGGGACCCTAAGTCAATGGAGCTGTGCCCTTATAAGAAAAGGAACAAACCCCAGAGTGTTCACTCTCTCTATCATGTGAGGATAAGCAAGAAGGCAGCTGTCTGCAACCCAAGGAGATAGCCCTCGCCAGACATCAATGCCACTGGCACCTTGGTCTTGGACTTCCAGTCTCCACAACTGGGAGAACATTAATTTCCCTTATTTAAGCTGCCAAGTCTGTAGTATTTTGTGGCAGCCAAAGCAGACTAATACAGATGAAAACCATCACCTTCTCACCATCAAATCTACAAACCTCCATACACACCCATCCTCCTTTCCTTCTCTCCTAATATAAGTGGAGGTCAATTTCATGACTGCTTCTCAGGAAGTCTTAAAGCTTCTCAAATATTTTGTTCATTTGATCTACTCTTTTTGCTCTTATAAATTAATATCTACTTCCCTGCAGAATTATTTGTGAACATGCTCCAATGTCGCCCATATTAGAAAAAAAATGATGTCCTCGTCTTTCTTGTACTGCCACCACAGTTACTGATTTCCATTTCCAACTCAATCTCTTGAAAGAGTTGACTACACTTTGTTTTTATTTGCCAACCTCTCATTCACTTTCCACTACTTTGTTTCATACTAATTGCTACGTTTCCTTGATAAGTCCACTGTTGCAGTTATTTCATGTTGTATATAAAACATGCTAACTTTGTAGCTTAAAGCAATAACAACTCACAAATCCACTCATGGGACAGTGTTCAGTAGACCCAGCTAGGTGGCTTGAGGCTGCAGACAAGAATCATCTGAAGGCTCACCCATTACCATGTCTGGTAGTAGAGGCTGAGAAGTTCAAAACACACTGGACTCCAACAGCTGGGGCTCTTCCAGCATCTTTCTATAGCTCTATGTGGTCTCCATGTGAAATCTCCAGTATGGCAGCTTCAGTGTAGTCAGATGTTTTACATGTTAGCTCAAGAAAATGAAGAAGCATACCAAAAAAGAGAAATGCTAGTAACTACATGTGTAAAGAGTTAAACGAAAATTCAGTGGTGTAAAACTACCATTTCTTATGCTCACAAATTCTGTAGGTCAGGATTCAAACAGGACAGAAGAGGGATGTCCTATCTCTGCTTGCCATTTCTGGGGTCTCCTCTGGAAGATTCAAAGACTGGGGACTGGAGTAGTTGATGCTCACTGTAAGTCCAAATCTCAGCCAGAATATCCATGCAGAGCCGCTCCATGTGTCCCCACCCAAATCTCATCTGGAATTGTAGTTTCCATAATCCCCACCTGTCATGGAAGGAACCTGGTGGGAGGTAATTGAATCACGGGGCAGTTACCCTCATGCTGCTGTTCTCTTGATAGTGAGTGAGTTCTCACAAGATCTGATGGTTTTACAGGGGGCTTTCCCACCTTTGCTTGGCACTTCTCTATCCTGCTGTCATGTGAAGAAGGATGTGTTTGTTTCTCCTTCACCATGATTGTAAGTTTCATGAGGCCTTCCCAGCCATGTGGAACTGTTAGTCAATTAAACTTCTTTCCTTTATAAATCACCCAGCCTCCGGCAGTTCTTTACAGCAGCATGAAAACGGACTAGTACACCTGGGCTTCCTCAAGACATGATGACTGGGTTTCAAGTGTGAGCCGAGAGAGAGAGAGAGAGAAAGAGAGAGAGAGAGAGAGAGAGAGAGAGAGAGAGAGAGAGAGAGAGAGAGAGAGAATTGAGACCAATCAGGCTAAGCCATTTTATGACCTAGCTTTGGAAGGCAGTACATCAATGCTCCATCTTGGGGCTACAGCCATTCGTAGGGCTTAAATACTATATCGTATTTATCTTAATAAGTCCAAAATTTATTCCAGTTTCAAAGATTTACCCCCAAGCTTTGATGTCTCCACTTACAACTGATACATTTTTCAAACTTATCAAGTCTAAAAATGGTACCTGTAGATTGCCCCTATCATCCTCTAGTCTCACCCATTTCAGGAACTATCATGATCAAGCCAAAATCCTGAGAATTGTCTTTGTATTTTCCATTTCCCTCTGTTCCTTTCCTCCAATTCATCAGTAAATCTGGGTTCTGTCTACAAAATACACTTCAAATACATTCTCTTTATTTATTTTTTATCATCGCCTTAATCTGAGGCACCAACATCTTCTTCCTGGATGACTAAGGCAGCCTCCTAACTTGTAGAAAGCACCAGGAGCTTGCTTGTGAATATGTAAGTTTTCCATATGCTTTGATCAGCCTTCCCTTAATGTCATCTAAATAAAACACCCAGGACCGTGCTGGGGTGAAAGCTCCTTGTCTCTGAACACCACTGGCTTCCACCTTGCAATGCCTTTCTGATAATAGGAGCCCAGAGAAACAGTTCCTTTTATGTTTGTCTCAATGGAATTATGTTGTACTATTAGTGAAAAAATATTCATCTTGCCTGGAAAAGTATGGTGAGTGTAAAAAAGTATTACATCTTTTTCTCTGTTAAATTGACAACACTCTTCAAGACACACAGATCTTGTTAATTAGGTACATTTTTCTTAATTTAATAATTTATTAAAAAATTGCTTGCTGAATGCCTTTTCCATGCCAGGCCTTGTTCTCTAGTTGCTGGGGAAACGGGGTAAACAAAACAGAGCTTCAAATAAGGAAAGGACAGACAACAAAAAACAAATGTGAAATGTGTCAAGAAGTGATAAGAGCTGTGCAGAAAAATAAAGCGGAGAAAGGGAGGTGGGAAGTGACAGGACAAGCACAGGGTGTGCGCTGGCTTTCATCGGTTGGTCAGGAAATGCATCCTTTCAAGATGACATTTGAGCAGAGAACTGGATGATGTGGAGGAGCAGCTATGTGGGTATCTCAGGACAAGCATTCTAGGCAGAGGGAATAGGAAGGCCAAGGGCCCTGAGGCTGATGCGTGCTTGGCATATTCAAGGAACCACAAGGAGATCAGTGCTGCGGGAGCAATGTGAGCAAGGAAAGGGTGGTGAGGGATGAGGCCAGAGAGGTAGAGCAGGAAGACATTGATGGTTCATTGAGCAGACTGTGTAATAAGTCTGAGAGTGTTTTAGTGGAAGGGGTGGTCTTGTTTTCTAACCTTTGGTGCATGCCAGAGGTAGAGAGGGTGTGTTATCAGCCCAAGGAAAGCTCCAGGGTAGTAGGCATATGTGGGATGTTGGTTTCTTCTTTGAACCCCAACATCTAATCAATATACGCAAAGCACCAGATCCAATACCTGCACATAGTAGTTACCCAATAAACGGCAACTGTTATTGTTTCTTACCAAGTTTGATGTTGACTGGAAAGTCTAGGTTCAAGTCCCAAATCCAGCACTTACATCTTGTCTGTGTGACCTCCAGCAAACCACCTAACTTCTCTGGGCCTCTCTGACTATGGTGTCGATAAATGGATTGATTGACAAAATGCAAGGCATAGTATAGTGCTTGGTTCATATTCACGGCTCAATAAAGAAACATTGCTCTAAATGCCTACGACAAGGTATGTGACTTAGGGTGTTATCCATTCTTGCTGATGGAAGAGCCCCCCTGAAATTTGTTTTTTGTTTATTTATTAGATGAATGTTACTTGGGAGCTTACTATCCTCCAGGCACTATTCTATGCACTGGAGCTACATTAATGAACTAAAGATGAAAAGCCTCCTCTTACCCCATGGAGCTTCTATTTTAGTTGGAAGAGACAGACAGTACTGAAGTAGGTGTCTAGAAGATTTTATGTCAATCACTGTGATGGAAGATAATAAAGCAGGGCAAGAAATACAGAGTCATGGGGGCCCAGTGAACAGAGACACGAATAAAGCAAGGAAAACAGCAGTGGGGAAGAAGGTCTAGAAATGCCCATAAACATATCCACAGTGTCTCTAGCATATCTCTCATCTCCATGCTGTTGCAACAAAGGGAGGAGCTTAGAAACTCCCTGATGGTAACAAGAAGCAAGTTACTGAGCCTGGAATATGTACCAAGCACATGGCTCTTCCATCTGCAAGAATGGGTTAACACCCTAAGCCACATACCTTGGCATAGAGTTAGACCAATTTATTTTACTGGAACAAGCAGCCAGCCCTAACTCTATACCAGCCTCATGTGGTCCACTGGGGCCTCACTCTGCCAACCACCCTGCAAGCTGAGACCAGGTAGCGAGTGCTGTAAATTTCTTCCATTAGTGACTGCCAAACAGTCCTTGCCCCTGCAGAATTGGCTTCTCACTTAAGTCACATATTTCTATTTGTAATTTCTCCAAAGGGTCATTTCAGACATTTCGCTTCCTGAAATTATAGTGACTGTATATTTTAGGCTATTTGCAGCCCTGCCTTATCCACCAGAGATTGGGTGTAGAAAGATGGAAGAGACATAAGATTTCCTTTGGCTGCATTTGGTCTAATCAGTATGAACTTCACAAAGAACATCTTGCTCATTTCCCCAGAGCCAAGAGAGACTTATGGTAGCTATTCCACAAAATAGCAATTGTACTTTATTTGTCATCACTGAATTTTCTTGGGGAAGTGTGGCCTGGGGTTATTTTTGCACTGGGTGGCAGATTTGACTTAAATCTTCACACGTATTTCCTGGGGATGGGGATTTAACCTGGCAAATAGTGAGGAGCAGGTCTCTAACAATTCTTATGATAGAAACTTTCACATTGGAGATGTAAGGTTTTGGGTTTTTCTGGTTAACTTGAATAGGTTTATGTAACCCAGCTGGTCACCTTGTTTTTCCTCTGAGGTCCTTAAGTCAATCATTGAAACCAACCAAAGTCATTGATGGAAACTGCTAGTGTTAGCAAAATGTCTCTGAGAAAGCAATCTTACCTTCTAATTCTTCCTCAAGTAAAATGAATGAGCTTAATTCCATTCCCACCTTGTCTGAGTATAAAAACTCAGTTTAGCAAAATGCTAACCTTCACCCTGGTGGCATCAGAGACTTTGCCCTCAGGGAGGCATCACAGGAAAGCTGCTTTTGGGGGAGCTCTGGCTGGCAAAGCATGGAAGAGCATGCAGGACACTGCTCCCTTCTTCCAGGCAGGCAGGGTGTGAGGAATGAGATCAGCTTTTCTGACTAGAGATCTAATTTAAATAATGGCGGATTTATGTAATAGCAGATTCATTTGCTGTCTCTAGATCAGGATTGCCAGAAACTGCAAGGGTAAGGTTTGCATTCATAATAAAGCCGGGGGCGGGGGTGGGGGTGGTGGTGGTTGTTTCCACTAAAAGAACTGTCACTCATCCTGGGACAGGAAACGTGGGCATCCCTTCGGAACTGAAATGGAGAGGGACTTCCTCCACTCTTTATTCCAGGGCAAGAGGTCACAGGTGGGGTAGGAAGAGTCCTGACAGGTAAGCGTGATTAGAGAAACCTCTGGGTGCTCTGGGGATGTGCTCTGGGGGGTGTGTTGATTTCAAAAAGTTATATAAGTAAAACGCTACAGTGCAGGTCCAGGCTCAAGGTGGTGGAAAGCAAGCCCAAGTGAGTGTAGCCATGAGAGGTAGACTTCCTCCACCACCCCACCACAACATGATCCAGGGAAGTCAGGAAGGAGTGGGGAGATGGGAGCCATCACTGAGTCCCTCCCACCTCTACTGGAAGTAAATCCTTCCCTTTCCTGATCCTCACAGTGGGGGAGAGTAGCCCAAGGGTAAAAAATGTCCAAGATAATTCACTTAGATTAAGTTGACGGACAGGAAATAATAAAAAGAGATTAAATTAGTCATAAAGTTGTGAATCTATCTGTGTGACAGATAAGGTGGTCAAGAGAGTGCTATGGGGAAGCTGAAAGGTTGACTATGCTGACAGTCTGGAAAGGTGAGCTCACCTTCAGAGAATCCCAGGTATGTATGAGGTTCTCCCCAAATGGAAGGTATGCAGTACAAAATGCAGAAATGGCTTTAGTTCTCATAACAGATGCCTCCCCCAAGCTGAAACCCAGCCTGGTGCCCTGCAGCTCATACTGGATCTTTTATGTTGTTCTAAATTAAATTCAGAGCAATTCAGCCTCTGCCGCAAGTACTATTATGTGGGCTTACTTTCACTAAATCTGTGTTTATAGGAACATAAAATACATGTTGTTCCTATCGTCAGATTTTATTATTGATGATGATCTCTGATCTATCCCCATCAACTGCCCTTTTAATCACTGTCAGTCAGTTAAAATAAGGGCCTTCCTCCACTCAACCGTATTTAGGGCTAATTAAGAGTAAATAACTATTCCCAGCAAGGAAGGCAGCATTCAAGCAAATCTTTGACAAATGCAGCCTTCTCTTTGGAGAAACATATTCTTGTCGGCTGCCAGTAAATATTTCCATACAACCAAAAGAAACTCCGTATTTTCCCCCATAGAGGATGTCATGCTGCTTTAATACAAGTAGGGAAAAATAAATACCAGTGAAGGCCAGGAAGGAAAACACAAGAAACATTTAATTAAGAAAAAATATGTAATTCTCCATCTCTTTCAGTGTATCCCAGCTCCGTTTGCTTGCAGTCCTCAGCTGTATGAAGCAAATGAATGCAATCACAGGCTTTTAGCTCCCACTCAAGTCTGACATTTCCCCTAAATCTTCCCTCTTCCCTCCACTCCCACCCTCTCTGTGATGCAACACAATTCATTCATTATACTTTGAAGGTTACAGTCGATTGCTCCAAAACAAGAATGCAAAATGGATAGGACCAGACTTCCTGCATTTCGAAGGTTCATCTTGATTTCAGTTCCCCAGGCTCTCTGCAATGTATTACCCAAAAGACTCTGTTAAATTTTGCTTTGACTGGGCCTTTGAATTTCCCCCTTTCATTTAAAGATGAGAGTTACAGTTACTTAGAAATACAGATTTTAATATTTCTTATATTTTCCATTGGACTCTTACAGCTATTTTTGTGAATTTCTTCTAACTGATAAAAGTTAAAATGAAATGTCTTCCTACCCAGGAAACGAAGAAGAAAGGAGTGCATTAAAAGATGCATAAGCTCAGAAAAATTGGGCTGGATGAGGAAAAAAGTACCCTTTGAGCTATCCTTATGGAAATATAAGAAATATTTCTTATATTTATCCCTGTTTATGGAAATGTAAGAAAGCTCTATTATAAAACATAGAGTTGGAACAAATTAACATAATGAAGAAACAAGCAAGGGTTTTTTTTAATGCAAACGCATTTTAAAAAGAAATTTTATATGCATTCAACAGAGTGGTTGAACATCAACATGTACGCTCTGTTCAGTCTTTCTTACTAATTTCTCCAGCTAGTTTCTTTTTTTAATTAAACTTTTATTTTAAGTTCACGAGTACATGTGGAGTTTTGTTATACAAGTAAACTACATGTCACGGGGGTTTGTCATACAGATTATTTCACCACCCGGATACTAAGCATAGTACCCATTATTTTCCCTGATCCTGTCCCTCCTCCTACCTTCAGGTAGGCCCCAGCGTCTGTTATACCTCTCTTAGTGTCCATGTGTTCTCATCATTTAGCTCCCACTTATAAGTGAGAACATGTAGTATATGGTTTTCTGTCCATGTGTTAGTTTCTTAAGGATAATGGCTTCCAGCTCCATCCATGTTTCTGCAAAGAACATGATCTCATTCTTTTATTATGGCTTCACAGTATTCCATGGTGTGTAAACACCACATTTTCTTTATTCAGTCTGTCACTGATGGACATTTAGGTTGATTCCATGTCTTTGCTGTTGTGAATAGTACTGCAATGAACATACAGATGCATATGTCTTTATAATAGAACAATTTATATTTCTTTGGGTATATACCCAGAATAGGATTGCTGGGCTGAATGGTAGTTCTGTTTTTCCAGCTAAGGTTTCTTAACTCTTGTTTCTGTTGATTCTCCAAGGAGGCTAGAAACATTAATAATCTTTAGAATTATTTTTAATTAATTAACTTAAAAATTATCGGCAGATTCCAGTTTGCTAAGTGCTAGTTGGCACCAATGTGCTAAGTTTTGCTGGATATTGATTATAATGTCCAGGTTCAATTATTTTTTCCACAACTCTTTGTTGAGTATGTATCATTCGTCAGATAGATCTCCAAGTGCTGAGAATACAGAAGCAAGAAACGTGGAATGCAGATTCAGCCTGCACAGCTTACACTCTGATAAGGAAGATATCCAATATCAAATGGGCTCATCACATTTCACGAGTCATTTGTGCTATGAATAAAGTCACAAATCTTATCAGGGGAAGCTGGCTAGTTTAGAGAAGTTCACTAGGAAAGGCCTACGGAGTTGGTGACTTTTGAGCAAAGACTGTAATAGGCAAGGCAGAGAGTGGTCGGAGATATGTTGGGGAGATGAGCTTGACCAGCCTTGTAGACCATGGCAAAGACTCGGATCTTGAATTTGAGAGAGAATGAAAGGCTTAGCTCATCGAAGTTGTGTTATTTTATGAAGATCTCCCTGACTATATGAAGAATAGGCTCCTGCATAAGATTGCCATATAAAACTTAGGATGCTCAGTTAAATTTGAACTTCAGATAAACAACAAATAATTTTAGTATAAGCATGTCTTAGATATGTCATGGGGCATACTTCTACTAAAAACAATTTATTGTGAGGCCAGTACCCCTAAAATAAAATGCTGCAGTCACTAAGCAACCTGAGAGTAACCCTTGCATGGTTCACTATCCTCCTGTTTTTCTAATCCCTTTCCTCCCACTCTCCAAGTAAACTCTTCCAGCCTGATGCTCATGGATTTTCAGTGAAGGCAAGGCTGCAACTTTGGCCAATGACTTCCCCCATGTTTATCTCTCTCTCTTTCTCTCTCTCTCTCTCTCGATGGAGTCTCACTCTGTTGCCCAGGCTGTAGTGCAGTGGTACAATCTTGGCTCACTGCAACCTCTGCCTCTCAAGTTCAAGCAATTCTCCAGCCTTGGCCTCCCAAGTAGCTGGGACTACAGGTGTGTGCTACCACACCTGGCTAATCTTTGTATTTTTGGTAAAGACGAGGTTTCACAATGTTGGCCAGGCTAATCTTGAACTCCTGACCTCAAGTGATCCGCCTGCTTCAGCCTCCCAGTGTGCTGGGATTACAGGTGCAAGCCACTGTGCCTGGCCCCAACTATCTCTTTAACAAGTCCCTGCTTACTTCCTCTTCCACAGTCTCTACCTAGGCTTCCGACCAGTGGCTCTGTCCTCCCTTCATGACATGCTAACATCTCAGAGTATTAAGATTGTTCTCCTATCCCCAAGGCAATGCTGCTGGAACTTTGTGAGGACACACACACACACACACACAGAAAAAGAAAGAGAGAGAGAGAAAGAGAGAGAGAGTCATTGTTTCCTAAGCACCCAGGGTTAACCTGCTAAGTGTACTTGGGTACACGTGGTGAGACTTTGACTCTCTCCCCCGATCAGTATCGACACTCAATAGCAGCAAGCCTTGATAAACAAGGTATCACAAACACTTGCAGACTGTGAAGTTCATTCTGGAGACTATAGGTCAAAGATGGGGAGCCAAGCAGTAGTTTTTAATGAGAAATATGAGAGACACTTTTCTGTTTCTTAGCACTTAAGAAAACCAAAAATTATAGACAGTTGAAGAACTAAAGCTGATTTCCTAGTGTAATGTACTAGTAGGCTCAGGCCGCTGTAATGAAATCCCACAGGTGGAGTGACTTAAACACCAAAAATTTATTTTCTCAGTTCTGGAGGCTGGAGTCGAAGACCAAGGTGTGAAAAGGACTGGTTTCTTCTAAAGCAGTCCTGTCTCCCTGGCTTGCAGACATCTCTCTGTGTCCTCACGTCGTCTTTCCTCTTTGTGCACGCATCTCTGGTGGTCCTTGGTGTCCAAATTGCCTCTTTTTATAGGAACACCAGTCATGTCCGATTAGGGCCTACCCTAATGGGCTCGTCTTAACTCAATAACCTCTTTACAGGCCCGTTCCAAATACACAGGAGTCACACTCTGAGGCTCTGGAGGCTAGGGCTTCAATACATGCATTTTGAAGGAACACAATTCAACTCATAACAAGTGAGGATACACTTATAATGACAGTTGAAGTCTCCAACAGCTGAGGGACTGAAAAACCAAATTGGCTTCCCAGAACAGCAGAATAATAGAGCTCTCTACTGGTGGTCAGGACAAGAAACAAATGGATGGAACACAGGGTCAGATACTCACCTGGGTCTGGCATCCCTCCGATCTCAAATGTGAAATATCTGTTTTCTCAATGGATAAGCAGTCATCTGCTCTTTTCTTATGGGGAGTCAACTAGTCCATAAGGAATATAGAAAGATTAGGAAAGCATGTGTAACACATAATTCCAAATTTAATTCTAAAAATTCCCTGATCTGTAAAGTTTGATAATCATCAGCCATAGACTATGTTAAAAGGGTTTGAAGGGGTTTCATGATATGGCAAAGGGCATAATAAGCCTTTTAATAATGGGAGATTAGTAAACACAAAAGAAAAATTTGGAAGCCACTATCCAGACTAGTACTTTTAAAAATTTTCAAAAAATATTAATGTGATGGCAGAGGAGGGCAAACCCCTGGCTGGGAGAACAATGTCTCAGTCAGCATGGGCTGCCATAGCAAAATACCATCAGCTGAGTGGCTAAAACAGCAGACATTTATTTCTCACCATTATAGAGGCTGGAAGTCCAAGATCATGGTGCCTGGTCAGGTCCTCGTGAGGGCCCTCTTCCAGGTGGCAGTCAGCCAACTTCTTGCTGGTTCCTCCCATGCTGGAGAGATAGAAAACTCCAGACTCCTCCTCTTCTTCTTTTGGAGACAGAGTCTCATTCTGTTGCCCAGGCTGAAGTGCAGTGGTGTGATCTCAGCTCACTGCAACCTCTGCCTCCCAAGTTCAAGTGAGTCTCCTGCCTCAGCCTCCCGAGTACCTGGGATTACAGGTGCCTGCCACCACACCCAGCTGATTTTTGTATTTTTTAGTAGAGACAGGGTTTCACTGTGTTGGCCAGGCTGGTCTTGAACTCCTGACCTCTGGTGATCCACCCACCTCAGCCTCCCCAAGTGCTGGGATTGCAGGTGTGAGCCACCACCCCTGGCCTCTTCCTCTTCTTACAAGGATACTAATTCAATTAAGAGGGCTTCACCTTCATGACTTCATCTAAACCTAGGCACCTCCCAAAAGCCCCATCTCCAAATGCCATCACTTTGGCCATTAGAGCTTCCACATGTAAATGTGGGAAAGAGGACACAAAATTTAATCCATAATAAGAAGAGAGAATGGGTGATTGTGATTTACCATAAAAATATATTTGAACTTTACATTTGGTTCTATAACAGTTTTTTTTTTTTATTTTAATGAAAAATACCTATGTCACTTTGGTCCCCTAAGTTCCTCAAGAAAGTCCATGCTCCAACAAGAGGCATCTTGGAACTGAGACAGCCAGGTGGGAAGGGCTCCTGGCAAAACTTCAATCGGTCTGCGCACTGGGAGGAATGAACAGTGGGATGGAGCCATGGAAGTCTGCACCACCGTTTTCAGCAGGGAAGGGCCTGGCCCCTCCTCTTTCTGTGCGAAACTTGAGATTCACACTTCAAGGTGGGAAGCGCACCTTTTTCCCTTTTTACCCAGTAAAACTCTGCTTTACTCACCCTTCAAATTGTCTGCAAGCTTAAATTTTCGTAGCCCTGTGCCAAGGACCCCGTCTTTAGCTGAGCTAAGGAAGAGTCCTGCAACAGAACTTTGCCTGATCCCTGGCATCATCTCCGCTCCCTGCTTACCTGTGCCTTAGCTGGAGAATCTTGACCTCAGAGGCTTACCTGTCCTCAAAGAGCAGGGAGTAAGACCCTCAGACAAAAAGTCTAACTCATAACCTCATTAAGCCTCGGGCATAGGACTTGTTCCAGGCATTCTATGAACACATGAAGGTCTAGATTCTACTGCAGACAAAGACAGAAATTCTCCCTTCTCATCCCAAGGCAGCAGCTCTACAAATCTCCCTGACTACCCCAGGAGCTCCCATCATATTTTTTGTTAGTTAACGTTACCAGTTGTCTATGTACAATTAGACTGCATAACAAGCAACCACAAAACCTCTGTGGTATAAACAATAACTTTTTTTTTTTTGCTCATGATTCTATGACTTGGCTGGACAGTTCTTCTGATCTTGGCTGGGCTTATATAAGTAGTTCTTCTTCTCTTGCTTGGGGGTGAGTCATAAGTCTGACCATACACTGGCTTTTAGTTCGTGTGGAAGGGTCCTGGCTGAGATGACTGGCTTTGCTCCACATGGTCCCTCATCCTCCAGCCAGTTAGGCCAGGTTTGTTCTCATGACAGAAAGAATAGAGAGCAGAGGTGTTATAAGACCTCATAAGGCCTGGTTCAGAGGCAAGGCCACATTCTCTTGGCCAAAGTAAATCAAAAGGCAAACCAAGATTGAAGGAAGAGGGAAACAGACTATACTCTTGATGGGAGAAGTAGCAAGATCATTTTGCAAAGGGCACAGATTCAGGGATGGGTAGAGAACTGAGGTGGTTTTCTCAGTCAAAAGTAGGCACTCTAAGCCAACTATTTTATAAGCAAAATTCTATGTTCATATTCTCTTTCTGCATATTGGTTAGTTATGAAGGCCCAGGAACTATATTGGAACTCAGGATAGAGTATTGCTGTGGGAAGATCTTAAGTCCTCTTTGGGCATGCATTTTAGCAACTTATACACACTGGTTGACAGGAGGAGGGGGAGAACGAATCTTCTCTAGTAAGGACTGCCTTGAAGTCTGTTGGTTGACTGGTGACGAGTCAGATTGAACAGAATCCTGGATAGAAGTGAGATAGATTTGTGAGAAATTTATTAGAGTTGTGACAATTTGGCATCTGCTAGGGTAAAGATTTCAATCATGTGGAGAAAGAAAAGAATGTCAAAAATGTGGAGGAAAAAGATTATGTAAGTCAGTGATGCTTAGATTTATAGTAGGAAAATACATCATATTTTGGAAGCTAGTCTAAGAAACTTCAGTAATTATGAGTCAGATTTATAGCTCATAAAATGTAGTTTTTTTCTGGAGATTACATACCACAGTTAAAAGAGAATATACTAAAAAAGTTTATCCTTTCATTTTAAACTAGATGTCATTACCCTAGTCAGATATTTACTTCTCTTTATCTACAACTCAAGATGAATGTTGTGGAAAGGAGGAAAAGGACTTCATCATTTCAGGAATAGTCATGCAAAGTAAATTTCAGAATCTAGAAGGAAGGGACACAGAGAACTACGTTGATTGAACATAACATTTCATATGTGAGACACTGTGATGGGTATATTATGTCATTTAATCTCCACCATAATATTGTGAGATTGGCACGAATAGTCCCTGATTTTACAGGTGAGGAGGCAGAGGCTCAGAGAGGACAAGTAGCTTGCCTAAATTCACACCACTAGTGAGATCCAAAGACACACATTCAACTCTAAATTCCTGTTGCCCTTTTCTTCTTGGCTGTAATTATTCCACTGCAGCAAACCACTGCTGAGACAGCCACGTGTTGGCAGGGGGGCGGTGGGAGGGGTCCCTGAAAAAACTCCAACTGGCCTGCGCACTGGAAATGCGCACTGGGGTTGAGTCACATACATGCGCTGTTTGCAGTGGGGAGGAGCCTGGCCCCTCCTCTTCCTGTGTGGAATCTGGGATTCAAACTGAGAGACAGGAAGTGCTCTAGCAGGAACTCTGTCCTTGGAGAAAATCCATAGTCCCCCCTTGTTTTCCTTTTCACCCAATAAAACCCTGTTTTACTCACTTTTCAAATCGTCTGCGAGCCTAAACCTTGTGGTCATGGGTCAAGGACCCCATCTTTAGCTGAACTAAGCGAAAGTCCTGCAATACTACCATCTTGGGTAACCTCTTTCATATCTTTGTAATTTGAAAATTTTAAAAGTTATTGAATTTGTTTTGTTCGTTGTGTGTTTATTGCCTCAAATACAGAGAAAGGAAGCCCATTTAATGCCACATGAAGGCCTCACTCTTTCTTCCTAGTCTTGCTCTGGATTGATTTTTGTTAATCTAAAGACAGAGACCCACCATCAGTGGCAAAAGCCAGCAGGAATGGTAAATACCAGTGATGCCATGATTCCATAGTTTACAAATTTGAGGAAGAGCTTTGGTCCAGGGCAGGGTTAGGGAAGAAAAGTGACAACCACTCATCTAGGCAGATGCCCTGGGGCACTGCTGGGGTGGCCGTGCCAGCATCCATGGTGAGGTAATTCTAAAGAACAGCAGGATTTATTCATTCATCCCACAGGCCTTCTCAGACAGTTAGGGGAAATGAGTTTCACATGCATTTCCTGTTAGAAAAAAAAAAAAAATCCCATAGTGGCACTACTCAAATAGTGTTTTTAAAATCCTTTTTTGTGTTTCCTCTAAAAGTACTTTGTTTTGCAAGAGATTTTTCAGGATGTGATATCATCCTAAATATTCTTTCACCAATTTCATCACCAATTACTTCAAATCTAGACAGTTTGTCCAGCTTTACAAGGTAGTTAGGGTCACTGCAGGAACCAAAATAGTGATGACAGGAACAGTTTGATTCCATGGCCAGTGGGAGTCATGTGCAACCTGTCTGCTGGATGAACATTTACTACATAACTCAGAGATAGAATTCACTGGTTCTGGAGTCATGAGTAACATTTATAAATAAAGCAGTTAAGAAAATTACAACTGGAAGCTTGAAATAATGACTCACTAGTTCTTCCTGAGTTCTTAAGAATAAACTGTCCAGAATTGTTGGAGAAGTTGACACCTCCAAAACTGTCATTTAGTTTCCTGAGTAGAGTTCAGAGTTCAGAACTTCCTACTTCCCTCTCTTAGTTTTTTCTCAATGATTCTCAACCAGAGGAAGCAAGGCCTCCTCAATCCCTGCTCCCAGGTTCCCCAGGGTGGGGTGTAGGTAGAGAAAAATTAAATCCAGTTTTACACAGATTTGCTCTTCTCTAAGATTCTTGCCTCAAAGATAAGAGAAAATTGAGAGAATGTTGGCATCTTGTTGATGAGTCACTTGAGACAATGCTAAGTCATTCTTAGAAAAGGATAAGGAAAGAGACATTCAATATTGAAGTTTGGAGTTGGAGACAGTTCCAGAACTTATTATGGAAATAACATTTGCCACAGATAAAATCTAGCTGTGAAAGACAAGTCTTCTATCATGAGAATCTTTTCGGTCTTGTGAAATTTGGCAGCTTCTATCAAAAGAACAGGAGGTAGAGACCAGCAGCTTTGGCCAGAGTGGCTAGTAATTGATGTCTGTGTCCCTGGTTTGAGAATCCCGGCTTTGTTCAAAGGAAATCCTGGCTGGCCCTGCCCACTCACTGGACTCAATAGTCCTCAGCAGTCCATGGAGATCCCAGTTACAACCTCAACAGCATGAGGAGGAGGAGAAAAGACACACTATGAGCCGTTGGAACTACCCAGTCTAGGAAACTTGGGAATCTGCCCTCTCCGGACCAGACCTAGACAACACAGTATGGGCAAGACTATAAATGGCATTAGCATTTCACAGGCCCAGGAAGAGGTGGGAAGGGGGACAATGAGTGAGATCTTGGCAATATTTTAGGTAAAACTTAGCTCTGCAGCTGCCAAGTGACCCTGATTGTGTGCATCAGAAGAACCCACTGTAGATGTGAGGTTGATCTGGCTTTGGCAGCTGTCTCTTCACTGATCATTGGCACTGACCTGACCCACCTGGCTGGCTCAGAGAGGGCCCTTTCCCTCCCAGACCAGCAGCCTCTCTTCTTTGAGTCTTTGTTCCCATCAGATACAACTTCTGTTACTAAACCTCCTGGGACAGGAGACACTTCCTCCCACCTCTCCGTTTCCGCTTCCTACAGAAAAGGGATCAGTAATCAACCAGGGCTTTGAGCCACATTTCAATTCTAAACAGTCATTTGTTTTTACAATAAGGAGTAAGCCAACATGTGTCTCCTTTGGAATTTGAAAGGAATTCCTTTGCCCAGAGGGATGATGACTTGGGCATCAATTCCCACTTTCCTGTTAAATGCCCTCCTTAAGAAGTAACCCAGAAAAAACCATGCTTAGTCATCAGCAATCAAATGTATAAAAATCATGAACTTGTGTGAATCACCTTTCTGGTAAGGAAATAATCAACTAGAAGTCAGTTTGAGGTAGCTGTTGAAGAATAGTAAGAAACCTTCACCTTCAAGTCAGCTGTTTGTTTTAATTAGTGGCAGTGGAAAAGCATGAACAATTAAGGCTTACACTATGAGAAATAACAATAATAATAATAATACAGTATCCGGGGAGACCCAAGAAAAAAAGGAAAAATCAACAAGATTGTGAAAGCCTGCTGTTATAATTCATGTATTTTAAAAATTTCACATTTTTATAAAGTTCAGTTTAGCAAAGATTTTTTTTTTGGAGTGTTTACTGTGTGCTAGACAATCTGCTAAGTTCAGGAGGTAGAAAGATGAATAAGACCAAGTATCTCTCCTAGAAAAACTATGCTAAGCACATGGTAGACATTCAATAAATGTCAATTCTCTCTCTCTCTCTCTCTCTTTTTTTCTTTGCTAGTGAGAAAAATTTTGTATTCATGAATATTTATTATGATTGCTAAGGGATTTTTTTTAAACAATCTACCGTGGCAGAGAAGGCTAACTATCCTCCCAAATACATTCTTATCTTCTTTGGGTGCAGTAATAGACTACATTTCCCAGCATCCTTTGCAAATAATATGACCATGTGATTAAATTCTAGCCACTACCGTGTGATCAGAAGTAATGAGTTGCTTCTATGCTTAGGATTTGTAATATATGATCATAACTTCACCATAGTTAACATTTTAGGCTACCATGGCATAAAAAATAGATTGTTCTTCATTCTGAGGCCCTTCTCTGAAGAATTCTTAAACAGGGGGATGGGCATGATCAAATACACTATGAGTAAAATCCTTCTGGTAGCTGGTAGGAGATGGATTGCAGGACCAGGGAAGATGATAGGACAAGCAGAGTGGTTTGTTGGCTCTTGCAGGAATTCAGGGGGAAAATCATGAGGGCCTGAGATAAACTGCCTCTGGGTATTTAGAATAGAAACTAATTAAATATATTATTGTCAGTCCTCGGTTGCTAAAAGTTATTTGAAGGCAGATGGGGATGGGAAATATACTAGCTTTGTCTCGATCCCGTAACTCACTGGACACAGCCAAGGAGAAAGGCTCCCACCACTTTTTCCATTTCCTTTTCTTTCTCCAGATCCTCCTCCTCCCCAGCTGTGGTGATTTTCTGTTTTTCAAACATCAGGATATACCATTGAGTACACATGCACGGAGGGTAATGTTAGTGGAAACTCCAAATTGTATAATTGCACTCCACAGTCAAACCATAGTCCAATACCACTATAAATTCTTTATGAAAATGCCTTTAGTCAGCAATTCTTACGGTTAGCCTTTGGAAAGAATCTTGCTGGAGAAAAATTCTAATCAATAGAAAGCATGCAAAAGGAATACTTAGCAAAATACTTTAGACTAGACTGGTTAAATTGGAAGGCAGGAAAAAAGATGAGAAAAATATTTTAACATATAATTTATAACAATTTTTGTAATAAGAGGAAAAACTGTAATAAATAACAAATTTCAAAAGGCTTAGGCATCAGGTTAATCAGGCACCAGAAAACTGCAAAAGGCTTGATGGTCTAAACCATTGCCAGGATACAATAGAGATGCATTTACATCCTTGATCTTAGTTAGGTAACTTACATTTTTGCAGTAGTCTACCACAGCAAAGCATGGTAACATTGTCAGTCTGAACCTCAGAATTTGAAGTGATATATTTTGACTTTGATTTTACAGATATCTTTTTCCTTAATGCAACTGGGGAGGGAGAAGCTTTGCAAAAGTTCAGAAGTAATTTGTTTCCCATTATTAAGCTTCAGTGTCTTTCCTTTGGCCTCACTTTCAGCTATAAGAGTATGGTATACCTTTAGCTACATATGAATATTCCTGGCATTTAATATTTGATTGATTTGTAAATCCTAAATTAATTATCCAAACTTTTAGGAAAAACTATCAGCCCTACTTTTTACCCAATTTGACTTGGGAAAGAGGCAAACCATTCTGGCAGTCTGAGAGGTTCTAGCTTTGACTATAAGGAAAGGAAATTTTTTAAAAAAATACTTTTCTGTCTCATGGTGTTCTTAGTAGCCAGAAGAATGTTCATTCTTTGAAGATAAAATGTAGAGTCAGATTAACAAAGGAAACATCTGCCAATGGAAACATCAATGAGAATTAGTTATGCGTTCTGGAAAAATATAAGATTTAGCCCAACTATGTTAATATTACTTAATAAGACTGAACAACAGAATTGGCAACAATATTTCTTATTGAACTATTTTATGGAAATCCTATGAAAGTAATTGAAAATAGAAACATTAAATTGCTTCTGCAGAAAGAATGAGTATTTCTTTTCTTCTACCCTCAACATTTTGCAAATCTATAGTAAGAGCTTGGAAGAAGAATACATAAAAAAAAGCACCTCAAGATGTGGAACAGATATAGAAGTTAACTGTGAAGCAAGGTTTTATATAGCAAACTTTTTCCCACTGACTTTCTTCTTAAAATGGAATTAATCTATTCTACTGCTTCAAAACAAAAATGACTTCCAGATGGAAATAAAAATTGAACCCAAGAATGCAACATCTTTTCTATAGCATACATTTAAAGTAAATTAAATTGGCCATGTTACTCATATTAACACAAAAAATACACATGCCAAAAGTGAAAATTATAGAAATGTCAAGCCATTGTGTAAGGGAATAATGCCCTAAGATGTGGCATTTCCAAGTAACTAAGGCTTCACAATATGCTCATAATTCCTAGATTCAAGTCTACCCCACTTCACGGTTTGTTTTTAACCTTGCTATCAGTTACTAATCTCTATCAATTCAGGTTACACTGAATTTAGGGGTCATTGATCAGTAAATTATTTGAGATCAGTTATAACCACTAAGGGAACAATCCACTGTGCCATGATGGTTGTTTATACTTACATTGTGGTCGGCAAACCTTTTATGACCAGTCTTAGAAAAGAAACTAAGACTAGGCATCAAGAAATGTTTATCACAATTTAATATTGCTATGATACCTAAGCATGCAGTCTAAGTAGGAGTGATTTATTCAATTACAAATAGACCAAAATAATCAGCCAAAGATAGATGGGATTTTTTCTAAGTCTTTCACCATAAATAGATTGAGAAGTATTGGTCTACATTGAATTAGGAGATATAATCATCATCCAAGTGTGGGGACAGGAAGATGCCAGATGGGAAGAAGAGAAATATTTTGATCGTCCCAAAGTTTATTTTTTAAAAAACTAAAGAGTTTCCAAAGAGCAATGGGCATCACTAAAAGCATAATCCACCTTTTACATTTGGAACTTGGGGTACAGTCAGGGGAAAGCCAGAGCCAAATTCCAGTCTGGCAGCTAATTTTCAAAATTTATTATTAATGATAACACATAATACATAATAAAATAACTCAAAATTATATTATTCAGAGATAATATCACAGTATTTGAGGAATGTGCTCCTCAATTATTTCTCATATCATACAGTTCACTTAGTTGATCATAATTATTTTCAAATTCAATAAATATACTTCTCTGTCAGCATTAATAACTGCAGAATATTCCACTTTATTAATATTCTATAATGTATTTAAACAATCTGCTACTTTAAAGTATTTAGATTATTTAGGTTAATAAGTATCTTTTTCCATTCTCTACTTTTAACCTATTTGTGTCCTTATATTTAAAGTACCTTTCTCGTATGCAGCATATAGTTGGGATAATTGGGTCTTATCTTTTTTTCTCCTTTATATTAGGTTTGAGGGTACATGTGCAGATTTGTTATGTAGGGAAATTGCATGTCACTGAGGCTTGATGTACAAATGATCCCATCACCAATGTACTGAGGTACCTGGTAGGTAGTTTCCCGATTCATGACTTCTTCCCACCCTCCACCCACAGCAGTCCTAAATGCCTATTGTTCCCATTTTGTGCCCGTGTGTATTAAATGTTTACCTCTCGCTTGTAAGTGAGAACATTGCAGTATTTGGCTTTCCGTTTCTGAGTTGGTTTGCTTAGGATAATGACCTACAGCTGTATCCAAGTTGCTGCAAAGGACATGATTTTATTCTTTTTTATGACTGCATAATATTCCATGGTGTTTATGTAGCACATTTTATTTATTCAGTCCACCATTGATGGGCATCTTGGTTGATTCCATGTTCAATGAACATGCAAGTGCATGTGTCTTTTTGGTAGAATAATTTATTTCCCTTGGGTATATACCAATAGTAAGATTGCTAGGTCAAGTGGTAGCTCTAAATTCTTTGAGAAATCTCCTCAGTGGCTGAACTCATTTACGTTCCCATCAGTAGTGTGTATGTGTTCCCTGTTCTTTGCAGCTTCACCAGCATTTGCTGTTTTTTGACATTTTAATAATAGCCTTTCAACTGATGTGAGATGGCATCCTATTGTGGATTTTATCTGCATTTCTCTAGTAACTAGGGGTGATGAGCATTTTTCATATTTTTTTGGCAGCATGTATCTCTTATTTGAGAAATGTCTGTTTTGTTCTTTGCCCAATTCTTTTAGCAGAGTTATTTGGTTTTTGCTTGCTGATTTAAGGTTCTCATAGATTGTGGATGTTACATCTTTGTTAAATGTATAGTTTGCAAATATTTATTCCCATTCTGTAGGTTGTCTGCTCTCTTGACAGTTTCTTTTCCTATGCAGAAGCTCTTTAGTTTAATTATGACCCACTTGTCAATTTTCATTTTTGTTGCAATTGCTTTGGAAGACTTAGTCATAAATTATTTACCAAGGCCAATGTCCAAAATGGTATTTCCTAGATTTTCTTCTAGGGTTTTTATTGTTTTACATCTTACATTTTAGTCTTTAATCCATCTTGAGTTAAATTTTGTGTATGATGTAAGGAAGGGGTCCAGTTTCAATATTCTGTATACAACTATCCAGTTATCCTAGTACTATTTATTGAATCCTTCCTTATTGCTTGTTATTGTTGACTTTATCAAAGATCAACTGACTGGAGGTATGTGACTTTCTTTTTCTCTGTCCTGTTCTACTGGTTTGTCTGCATTCATACTAGTGCCATGATGTTTTGGTTATTGTAGCCTTGTAGTATAGTTTGAAGTCAGGTAGTGTGATGCCTTCAAATTTGTTATCTTTGCTTATGACTGCCTTGGATATTTGGGCTCTTTTGCGATTCCATTAGAATTTTAGAATAGTGTTTTTCTAATCCTGTGGAAAACGTCATTGGTAGTCTGATGGGAGTAGCATTGAATCTTTAAATTGCTTTGGGTGGTATGGCCATTTTAAAAATATTAATTTTTTTCAGTCCATGAACATGGAATGTTTTTCCATTTATTCATGTCATTCCTAATTTCTTTCAGTATGTTTTATAATTCTCATTGTAGAGATCTTTCATGCTGTATTTCTAGGTATTTTATATTTTTGTGGCTACTGTGAATAGGATTGCATTCTTGATTTGGCTCTTAGCTTGAACACCGTTGGTGTATAGAAATCCTACTGATTTTTGTACATTGTGTATCTAGAAATTTTACTGAAGTTGTTTATCAGTTTTATAAGCTTTCTGGTGGAGTCTATAGGGCTTTCTAGGTATTGAATCATATCATCTGCAAAGACAGTTTGACTTCCTCTCTTCCTACTTGGATGCCTTTCATTTCTTTCTTTTGTCTGTTCTGGTTAGAACTTCAAGTACTATGTTCAATAGGAGTGGTGCATCCTTGTCTTGTTCCAGTTCTCAAGAGGAACACTTCTAGCTTTTTCCCATTCCACAAGTATTATTTTACATCTCATAATAATCTCTGAGTATGATATTGGCTGTGGGTTTGTCATAGATGGCTCTTATTATTTTCAGGTATGTTTCTTCGATGCCTAATTTGTTGCGGGTTTTTAACATAAACAGATGTTGAATTTTATTGAAAGCATTTTTGCATCTAATGAGATGATTGTGTGATTTTTTTATTTTAGTTCTCTTTATATGGTGAATCACACTTACTGGTTTGTGTATGTGGAACTAACCTTGCATTCCAGAGATAAAGCTACTTGATTGTGGTGAATTAACTTTTTGACATGCTGCTGGATTAGATTTGCTAGTATTTTGTTAAAGATTTTTGCATCTATGTTTATCAGTTATTGGCCTGAAGGTTTCTTTTCTTGTTATGTCTTTACCAGGCTTTGGTATTAGAATGATACTGGCTTCATAGAATAAGTTAGGGAAGAGTCCCTCCCCCTTCAATTTTTTTGAATAATTTTAGGAGCATTGGTACTAGCTGTTTGTATGCCTGGCAGAATTTAGCTGTGAATCCATCTGGCTCAGGGCTTTTATTGTTTGGTAGGCCTTTTATTACTGATTTGGTTTCAAAACTCATTATTGATCTATTCAGGATTTAAATTTCTTCCTTGTTCAATCTTGGGAGACTGTGTTTTCAGAAATTTGTTTATTTCTTTTAGGTTTTCTAGTTTGTGTGCATGGCATGTTCACAATAGTCTCTGAGGATCTTTTGTAATTTTGTGGGGTCAGTTGTAAAGTTGTCTTTGCCATTTCTGATTGTGTTAATTCAGATCTTCTCACTTTTTTCCTTGTTAATATAACTAGTGGCCTATCAATCTTGTTTAATCTTTTGAACAACTAACTTTTGGTTGTGTTGAGCTTTTTTATCTAGTTTTACATTGCAGTTTCATTCAGTTCAGCTCTGATTTTTATTTCTTTTCTTCTGATAGTTTTGGGATTGGTTTGCTCTTGGTTTTATAGTTCCTCTAGGTGTGATGTTAGATTGTTAATTTGAGATCTTTCAAACTTCTTAATGTAAGTGTTTTGCATTATAAACTTTCCTCTTAACACCATTTTAGTTGGGTCCCAAAGATGCTGGTATGTTGTGTGTCTGTTTTCACTAGTTACAATGAATTTTTTAAAATTCTGCCTCAATTGTATTCTGAAAAGTCATTCAGGAACAAGTTAACTTCCATGTTATTGTATTATTTTGATGGATCTTCTTGGTATTGATTTCTACTTTTCTTGTGCTGTGATCTGAGAATGTGGCCAATATGATTTCTGTTTTTATTTAATTTGTTTAAACTTGCTTTGTGAACAAACACGTGGCCAGTCTTAGAGTATTGTAGGTAATGTATATTTTGTTGTGGAGTAGAGTGCTTTGCAGATGTCTTTTAGGTTCAATTGGTCATGTCAAGTTTAATCCCAGAATATCTTCGTTAGTTTTCTGCCTCAGTGATCTGTCTAACATTGTCAGTAGGGTGTCAAAGTCCCCCATTATTAGTCTGTGGTTTTCTCAATCTCTTCATAAATCTCTAAAAACTTGTTTTATGAATCTAGGTGCTCCAATGTTGGGTGCATATATATTTAGAATCATTAAGTCTTCTTGTTGAAATAAGTTAGACCATACTTTTTAATCTTATATAACAATCTCTGCCTCTTCATTGGGGTTCTATATCATCTACATTTAATATTATGATTGATAAAGCTGAGGTTTGAATCTATCATCTTGTATTTGTTTTCTATTTTTTCCTTCTGTTGTTTGTTCTCTTTTTCTCTCTTCTATTGCTTTCATTTTATGTCTTACTATTCCATTTAATCTTCTTTGTTGGCTAATTAGCTGTAACTTTCTTGTGGTGTTATAGCAATTGTTTTAAGATTTATAATATACATCCTTTACTTCACATATTGTATAAGAACTTTAGAACATTTCTCCCTTCCTGGCCTTTGCACTCTCTTTGTCATACATTTTTTTCCATGTATATAAGAACTTCGCATACATTGTTATTATTTTTTCTTTACACAATTATCTTTTAAAAGTCTGCAGTAATTTTAAAATGATTTTCATCTTTATTCTCATAAGATTCGATCTAGTGTTCTTTGTTTACATTTTTTTGTTAAGATCATATTTTTATTTGGTGTCATTTTTATTCTGCCTGAATGATTGTTTCAACTTTTCTTTCAGTGTTGGTCTGCTGGTGATTACTTCTTTCAGTTTTTGTGTCTTAAGATGTTTTTGTTTTCCCTTGGTTTTGGGAAGATAATTTCACTGGGTATAGAATTCTAAGTTGACATAATTTTTTCTTTCAGTACATTCAACACAGTGCACTGTGTTCTGGTTTGAATTGTTTCTAGTAGGAATTTGCCATCATCCTTAACCTTGTTTCTGTTTGTGTTTTGTATCTTTTTTCCTCTGGCTGCCGTTAAGATTTATCTTTATCACTGGTGTTCAGCAATATGGTTATGATGTACCTTGCATTTTTCTTCAAGTTGATGTGCTGGGGTTTGCTGACCTTCTGACATGTATGTAAGGATGGTTTGTATCAAATTTGAAAAGTTTTCAGCCATTACTTTTCAAATATTTTTTCTCTGCTCCTTTGTCTCCCACATGGACTCTAATTTTATGTACACACAAACACACAAACACTTAATCATGTCCCATAGTTCACTTAGACTCTTTCACTACTTTTTTAAAATCTCTGTGTTTCATTTGGATAGTTTCTTTGCTATGTTTTCAAATTTACTAATTATTTTAGCCAGCTAAGGTTGCCATACAAACCACCACAAACTAGGTGGCTTAAACCACAGACATGTATTTCTCACAGTTTTGGAGGCTGGAAAACCAACTCAGTTTCTTATGAAGGCCCTCTTCCAGGCTTGCAAACAGCTGTCTTCTCACTGTATGCACACATGGCAAAGAGCAAGTAATCTTCCTCTCTTCATCTTCTTATAAGGTTGCTAATCACATCATGAAGGCCCAATCCTCATGACTTCATTTAACTCTAATTATCTTCCAAAGGCCTCATCTCTAAACACCATTACATTTGGGGTAAGGATTTTAATATACAAATTGAGGTGGAAGGACACAATTCAGTTCATAGCACTAATCTTTTCTTGCACAATATCTAATCTACTACAAATCCCGTCTAGTAGGCTTTTTATTCCAGATACCATAGTTGCCATTTATAGGTGTTTGATTTAATTTTTTTCATATTCCATGTCTTTATGTCTTCCAGGATCAACCTTTTTTCTTGCTTCTTGAACATATGAAATGCCTTCATAATAACTTTTAATGCCCTTGTCTACTATATTCTATCATGTGTATTATTTCCAGACTGGTGTCAATTGATGTCTTTTATCATTACCGGTCATATTTTCTGCTTCTTAGCATGCCTTAATTAAATAGCAGACATTTTGATTTTTAACTTCTTGGGTGCTGGATATTTTTGTATTCCTGTAAATATCCTTGAGTTTTGGTCTGAAGCATAGATAAATTACTTGAAAACAGTTTTTAATCATTTCAGATCTTGTTTTTAAGGATTTGTCGAGAAGTTCCAACCAGTAGTCTTGTTATAATTTTTCCCAACTCCGGAGAGTTATTTTTACCCTAGTAATTTCACCGAAGCAAAAGCCTTCTGAGTACCATGTGTAAATCTCAATTAATTCTCAGGATTTCCACTTTGGGTCATTGGAACATCAACTGTTCCAAGCTGTATGAAAACAGGGAGGATTTCCTCTATATCCTGTCAGGCAGGTCTTACCCTAATTTCAGGTAATTTCCTCACATAGAGGCCCTGCTCTGTACTCAGCTAAGACCTGAAGACCCTCTGGAGATCATGAAGGTTCTCTCCCTGTGCTGCTCTCTCTTTTCTGGTACACTGTCCTGGAATTTCAAGCCAAGACCTGCCCAGACTCTTGTTTATAAGTCCTCAACTCAGGTGGACTCAGGTAAGACCTCTGAGCTCTCCTGCAGTTTCCCCTCCCTGTGCTAGTTCCTGAAATCTCCATCTAGGCAGTAAGCTGGGGTTATCATGGGTCTTACCTCACTTGTTTCCTGTTTTTCAAGGACCACTGTCCTTTGTTGCTTGATGTCTAAAATCTTTAAGAGCTTTGTTTCATTTATTTTTTTCTGGTATTTTGGTTGTTTCAGGCTGGAGGGTAAATCCAGTCTCTTTCACTCCATCTTGACCAGAAGTGCCTTTTTATTGATTTTTAAATTATATATTAAGAATCTTAACCTTTCATCTCTCTTGTATATTGAAAATTGTAAGCTATGTTTAGCTTAATCTCTATGGAGCAAGTGCTGAACTCCAGGTCAAAGAGAAAAGAATTGAAAAAGTGCAAAACTCATAGGTTTACAAACTCTGAGCTAGACATAAGCTAAATTGGTTCCGTAATTTAGAAGTTGTATAATGGTGATATGTCATGTACTCAGTTGGATTGCCCTTTATGGGACTTTGATAAATATACACTGAGGAATAAACTTTCCTGTAAATAAACTAGGTATATATGTTCAAGGAAATCTTGTTTGAAAGAAGCTGAATATGAAAACACTAAATGTAACTATTTAACTTATTTCTTCATATAATAAATATATATTAGCATTTACTATGTCCCAAGGGCCTTTCTAGACACAACAAATGTCATTTGATATTAAATATGAACTATAAAATAAATATTAACACATACCCAAAGGAAGAGAAAGCACTGACACTTCCTAGGTTTCTCTAATTTTTGGCAAAGAAGTAGTTAGTACTAACAGATCTTTCAATCCTTTAAAGCATGTATCTTTTAAACATCTTTTTCCCTGAGAAGTTGAAGAAAAACAAAGCAAGATTTTTCTTTTCAAATGAGAGCAAATAAGAGTTTATTGCAAATGTGTCACGCAAATATTATCAAATGGGATTGACTTATTAAAAGAATATGAAAATATTTGGCCTCTAGTAAACTATGTACAATATCAGTGTATCAGACGTTCAAAGAAATTTAGTGCATCACAGATAGATAATGCTGTCATTTAAATCTCTACAGTGGTTTGTTAAAAATGAAATTTATGACATTTCTTAAGTTATAAATGATGCAAATAGAGGGTAAAAATAGTTCAAAAACTGTAGGTTTGGATTATTTATTAGAATATGCTTAAAATTCAGTATCAAAATCCTAAGGTAAAGTCAGTTTCCCAAAATTTTACCAAGTTATTT
The DNA here is from genome assembly GCF_049354715.1 of Callithrix jacchus. Taxonomy (NCBI): domain Eukaryota; kingdom Metazoa; phylum Chordata; class Mammalia; order Primates; family Cebidae; genus Callithrix; species Callithrix jacchus. The sequence continues at coordinate 145,977,387 of NC_133507.1, forward strand.
CCATTGCCAATTTAATACAATCAATATAAGGATTATCAGTATCCACTATAATAAATTAATCTACTACAAGTTAATGACCACACATTACTCACTAATAGACTCTACTTTGGAATATTAGGTTGGTGCAAAAGAAATTGCAAATGTTGATCAATTGTATGAAAACACTCAAACGCTCTTTGAATAATGAGTTTTAACATGTCTTCTTAAGAAAAAACACTACCATTTTGAATTAAGTTTTAGAGATGCAGCCCTATGTTGGGTTCTCTTCAGAAGAACTGAAAATAACTTACTTGAACAGAATTTGTAATAAAACATCTTCTTGGATTAGAGCTGATGTATCTCACATGTTGGGCTTAACTTTAACTCCTATCAGGCACAGCAACCCAGTGCTTTGAGTGCCACAAGACTCCAGAAAAGTTTATTCTCCTAGTTTTTCCAACAGAATTTTAAAACGTCTCAGATATTTAAAAAACTAATTCACTCAAGTTATATCTATTCTTAAGTATTCTTTACAAATACGAGGGCTTATGATTTGACAATGTATTTTTCCTGTTTATGTATTAATGCATATATAAGAGCAATCAAATCACACATATTTTTATGAATGGCCCTTATGAAAAGAATAAGATTTCATGAAATAAGAAACTCTCTTGAAAAATCCAAGCTGTATAGCTTCTGTCCCCATAGCAACCAACTAACTGGTTGCACCTGGCCCTCCAGGGTAATTAATTTTTGGTGTGCTGGGATGGTCAGCTGCTTCCCAAGGCCAGGAAAAAAAAAAAAGAGGAGGAACAAAATGACCTTTCTTCAAAACAAAACAAACTTAAATCTCACAGAGAGGAATTAGACATTTGGATTTCCTCTCATTTTATTCTTGCGGTAGATTTTTACATTTGAGAAATAAAATGCTAGGTCAGATTTTGAGTTCTGTTGAATTTATTTTTCAGAGAGATCAATTGCATTTGCCACGTTTTTATGATCTTGAAGATTTTTTTCTTGCACTTGAGTTAGTTTAGCTGAATCAGTATCTGTGTGGGGACACGTATCTGCACAGTGTGCTTCACTTAAAATGAGAAAGGCAAGTATCAGAAGACCTACATACCAAGTATCCAAAGGTCAGTTGTCCTTAACCCTGAGGGCACATTAGAATCACCTGGAACACTTTTAAAACAAACCGGTGTCTAAGCCCCACTCTTCTGAAATTCTACTTTATTAGTCTGGGGTGGGACCTGACTGGCAGTAATTGTCAAAAGCTGATTAAAATGTACAGCAACAGTTAAGGAACAGGATTAAATAGTATACTAATATAGCAAACTTTGACCCAACAAAGTAAACTTTGTAGATAAAGATTGGATAATGTATTGTAGTTATTAAAATGAATTACTGTTTGTTCTAAGCACTCCTGCGCTACAAATTATTGAAAACTTCAGGGAATGTTCAAGATAGTAGATTTAGAGGATAATGTTCATTAGTTTTCTTTTATTTTTTCCAAGTGTGATATGTATGTAGGATGTACCTTCTATCTGAGGAGGTTACAATGGCTGAATCTCAGTGAGCCTCATGTCAGGACATTTTTTCAGCTCCAAGAGCCAATTGTTAAATTTTTGGAAATTTTGAAAGCTATTAAATTGTTGGTAGCTTGAACATGGTAGTAGTTTTGGTCATGCTGACAGTATTTACATTGTGAAAATCAGCAAACATTACAGAGCAGGTCTTTGTTTCTTCTGGAAAGTGGCTTGTTAAACATCTACCTGCTATGAGAGTAAGATCAAAAGGATGAAATTTGACTAGGCTTCCAATATTTGTCAACCTCGTATTTTTACAGATGTAAAACTGAGGCTCAAAAACTTTAAAGTGACTTGTCAAGGAAATTGCTGGTGGAACCAAGAATAGAAGCCAGCTTGCTAGAGTGTCATATCTGTCCTGACTCTGGTCTACACTGCAGAGTATCACATCTGTCTTGACTCCAGTCAACATTGCAAATGCTTGTCGAATGTAAGCTCATCCTTTTACAAATAAGCATCTATTCATGCTGTTATTTTAGAGGTAAAAGTGAAGTAGGAGGCGGAACTCAGCTCCAGAGGTGGGGCTCAGACATCAGACCAGATTGAGCACTACCACAGGGAAGAGGAGAAAGCACCACCTCCTAAGACATGCGCACCAACAGTGCCCTGTCAGTCTACCACTGTCATGGGAACACCTGGAAGTTACCACCCATTTCCATGACAATGACCTGACAACCCAGAAGTTACTACTCTTTTTCTAGAAATTGCTGCATAATATACCCTTTAATTTGCATATATTAAAAACGGGTATAAGTATGACTTCTGAACTGCTCCTCTGGGCACACTGCCTATGGGGTAACCCTGCACTGCAAGGAGCAGTACCTCTGCTCCTGCTGTACACTGCTGCTTCAATAAAAGTTGCAAACACCAGTGGCTTTTCCTTGAATTTTTTCCTGAGCAAAGCCAAGAACTCTCTCCAGCTAAACCTCAATTTGCGGGCTTGCCTGGCCTGAATCACAAGGTATTTATTCTTAAGGTGCCAAAATCTGTAATAACTATGATGCATCAAGACATGGAGTACTATGCACCCATAAAAGGTATGGGAGAGAATTCTGTGTACTGATACAGAAAGATCTCTAGTGCATATGCCAAAGAAAAACAAGCAAGTTGTAGAACAGCGTATGTAGTATGCTACCTTTTGTTTATAAAGGGAGAAATAAGAACATACATGACTGTATTTGAAGAAAAAAAAAAGAAACACTGGAAGGATAAACAAGAACCTAATGAAAATGATCCCTGACAGGGTAGGAGGTGTCTACTGAAGATAAACAAAGGCTCTGAAAACTGACAGCAAGCCACAGTGTTCCCTATAAACATAAACAATTTCACAGAATTTCAACATCACAGGAGGTCATACCATGACTGTGATAAAACCAAGCCCAAATAAGACCACTCTGTTACCATATCTGAATGTGGACAGAATCAAGGAAGCCACGCAATCACAAAAGTACAAAATATCCTTCGCTCCCTTATGCAAAACTACTGCTTCTGCTTCTTTTTTTTTTTTTCCTTGAGATAGAGTTCGGCTCTTGTTACCCAGGCTGAAGTGCAATGGCACAATCTCAGCTCACTGTAACCTTGGCCTCCCAGGTTCGAGCAATTCTCCTGCCTCAGCCTACCGAGTAGCTGGGATTACAGGGATGAGTCACCATGCCAGGCTAATTTTTGTATTTTTGTATTTTTAGTAGAGACAAGGTTTCTCCACGTTGGTCAGGCTGTTCTCGAACTCCCAGCCTTAGGTGATCTGTCTGCCTCCACCTCCCAAAGTGCTGAGATTACAGGTGTGAGCCACCACACCTGGCTACTACTGCTTCTTTACCATCACAACTCCAGCTTCGCTTTGTTCCTCGTGGCTCCTAGACAAAAATTAAGTTTCTTAATCACTGAATTGCCCTCACCACCTACCAGCAGCTAATTGGTCCAATGGGCGAGTCTAAACATGCAGAATAATATACGGAAATATACTGCAATTATGAATACCCAAGTATATGTAATACACTCATAAAAGAGTAAAACGTTTATTATTCTAATTTTATTATTATCTAATATAATAAGCCAAATAACTGTATTCTCCATGAGAATCAAAAAACTAATTGAACGTAAGACCAATCAGAAATGGAACAAGAAAGATGTGCTGAAATGGAAGGGAAGTAGACAAGACATATTTATCTACAAAAGTTGGCTGAGGGCTTGACATTTTCTCTAGTTAGAAATAAGTCGCCTTTGTCTTCAGCCAACATGAATAATCTCAAAATAAGCCTTTGACCTTCTTGCCAAGTTCTTTTAACTTTGTGCCTGTAATGAGTAGATTAGAATTTTTTTTCTTAGTGCTCAGTCTCTGAACATCGACAATGTACCAGGCACCAGGGAGTCAACAATGAGCACGATTTGGTCCCAGTGATGAAGGAGTTTGCTTCCCAAAGGACAAGGCTAACCCACAGTCCTCCTTCTCAATTCTGTTTAGACACCTGTTACTCAGGAAAGTGTCTGTGTAGTTATTTGATCAATGTCTGTCTCCTGTCTCCACACATGACTGCTCCTGGGGGGCAGGGACTATGCACATCTCCATTACCTGTACACCCCTAGTGCCCAGAAGAGCATCTGATACAAGTAGACACTGGTACTGGGTTGAATAGTATCACCCCAAAATTCACATCTACCTGAAACCTCAGAATGTGAATTTATTTGGGAATGGGGTATTTGCAGATATAATTAATTAAGATGAGGCCAACGCTGGAGTAGAGTGGGCCTTAAATCTAGCACGGCTGATGTCTTTATAAGTAGATACACGGAGCCTCACGCAGAGGGAAGGAGGACCAGTGAGGACAGAGGCTGGGCGCAGAGTGCTGCAGCTGCAAGCCGAGGAAGGCTGAGAATCCAGCAACCAGAGGCTGGGAAGAGCCAAAGAAAGAGAGAAAAGGAATGATTTGCAATGGACTTCTCGTATCTTCAAGGTCTTTTTGAAAGTACGATAATCCGTGTCTCTAAACAACTTGAAGGCATATGGCGTGGTGTTTAAAGAGCAGAACTGCTAGTCAGATTCTCTGGGTTTGGGTCCTAATCCTACCACTTACTACATGGTGAGTTCTTAGATCAGTGGAATTAACTTTATGATCACTTTCTGCACCTGTAAAATGGGGAAATATAACTACCCTTGACTGAGCAGAGGATTAAATGAGACTACACGCTTGAAGTGTAAGCCAGCATACTGGATAAGGTAACCACGTGCCCCAAGTAGCAATGAAGCACTTGAATATGGCTCTTCCAGACTGAGGTGTGCTGTAAGCAAAATATACACCAGATTTCTGACACTTAGCATGAAAAAAGTTGTAAATCTCTTATTAGTAACCATTTTATATTAATTACATGTTAAAATGAGGATATTTTTCATATATTGGGTCCAAAGAAAATATATTATTAAAGTTAACTTCACCTGTTTTTTTGTGTGTCACCTGTTTTGTGTAACTAACAGAAAATTTTAAATTACTTATGTCATTCAAATGCATAGCACTCACATTATACTTTCATTGGCAGTGCTGGAACAAACGGTGCTGGGACACAAAATTACCTCCATCTAAAAATATGTGCAGTCATTAAAACTGAGTGTTAGACACCGATTCTAAAGTAGGATATGAAAGGTTCCATAGTGTGCTTGGCTCAGCTTGATGGCTCTTCAAGCCATTTGACTTTCCTTCTTCGGGGTCACCATTTAGTGAGCACTTACTATGTGCCAGGCTCCCTACTAAGTACTGTGCACTCACCATCTTAACATAATTCTATAGTTTGTGAGTAATATATACAATTTATAATACATAATGTGTGCTGTTTTGAGCTGACACCAAGGCTTCTGTTATATTAATACACATCACTTGCTCTTGAACTACGATAATCTTTCTGGAGTGAGAGAGATGGCAGTCACAGCAAATGTGCAGAACTTACATGAGTCCACGTCATAACCATAGCGAATACCCCTGACCGGGGTATGTCCCTAAGGGTGTGGCACAGATCCAAACATTATATAATCCGTCTTGGTGGGAAAAGTGTAAGAATCTCTTCTGGAGAAAGAGCAGACAACTGGAAAGTCTGTTCAGGCCTGGAATTTTCACGAAGCACCAGTAACCCTTTTAAAGTTTAAAGCTCCCTGCCCGGCAGACATGAAATATGAGCCTATTTAAATACCATTTCTTCTCTTTGGAGTTGAGGTGCTGAAAAACCCTCCCCACCCAGCCCTCTGACATTTCAATGGAATTAATCCCTAAAGGAATTGTCATTTCCCATTATGAAGTGATCTAATCCTTGGCATCTATGAAGAGGAAAGAAAAGGGGAGAACAAAGTGTCTGTCTTGTTACTGCTGGGGTTACATTTATGTTGTGGCACTCGGCAAAAGCAAGAAGCACAAGATTTTTCTTGGCACTGACTTGTCGTCCCTGAGCCAAATGGGGGAAAATCATTATGAACTTTGGATAAGGTGTGAACCTTCCCCACCAAGAATTTGTGTTAGGACCTTGTCTGTATCAGGCTTATGCCTGATACCTTCTCTTTTTGTTTTCATTAGGCACCCATTAGGACTTCTTCCTTTTTATAAGAGTGAGAGGGAGAGAACTTTTTGAATCAGGTGCAGTAAGAGGTAAGAGCGGGTGAAGGATACTGGTTAGATGTCTCCGCGTTGTCCAAAGACAAGATACAGGCAAGTTTAAGGAATTTGGGAGAGTTCTGCATTTGGGCTGCACATTTGTAAGAATGGTATTTCCAACCTAGAAACTTTATCAAACTTCTGTGGCCAAGCCTATACACCTACTTCATTTTCCCTCATCCTCATCCTCATTGTCCCCTTCTGTGTGATCAAAATGTCTCTCCAACCATGAAGACTGGTGTTCCATCTGCAGGCACATCCTCTACAGTGGGTCTTCCTCCCTAACCCAACTTCTTTCTCCAATACTTGTTCTTTCCCTCTCTACCCCTCATGGCTGAGGTGTCTATGAAAGCTGTTTCTGTTTCCTCAACTCCTACATCTCAGTGTACTTAGTCACATTTCCACTGACTCCACCTGAATCGTTCTCACTTAGAAAGACCGGGTCGGCAAATCAACAGCTGTTTTGCCATTCTCATGTCATTTGGAATCCCAGCAACCTTCCAGTCAATCCATTCCCACCATCCTGTGATATTCTCTGTCCTGGAGACACTGCACTGTCTTGGCTCTCCAGCAACCTCCCCACCAATCCCGTCTGTTATGCTGACTTTTAATGTTGGAGTAAAGCAAGGCTCACTACTAGGCCCAAATGTCTTTTTTCTTGACGATCATTTCCAAAGCTGTCTCATCCATGCCCAGGGCTCCAGTTGTCCAATGATACACCCCAAATTTTGTCCCCATCTCTTCTAAGGTCTCTCTTCTAAGTCTAGGCAAGTGATCTATTCAACTTCCAACCCAGCTCTTCCGCTGGCATATCTCACAGGTGCATCAGGCTCAATGTATTCAGAACTGGATTCCTAAGCTCTCCCCTGCCTGGTTCCCCAGCACACTGCTGGTCTTGGCTTTTCTACATCTGGTTTTCCTCCAGTGTATGTCATCCCAGGACAATGGCTGCACCATCCACCCACCTGGCTGCACAAGTAGGACCCCGAGCTTCTTATTTCGTATTCTTTCTTCCTCACTCCTCTATCTACGTGATCACCAGTTTCTAAGTATAGTTTCATCTCTACTGCAACCACCCTACTGGGTTCATGCAAAAGCCTTCTTACTGCTTCCCACACCCATACTCACTCTACTCCAAATGAAATTCCACAATGCAGTCAGAAGGCATCTCAACATCCACATCACATTAATTCACTGTTACTTAAAGCTCTAAAATCACCTTCTATTTCTGTTTGGATATTTCCCAAACTCCTTAGGAGAGCCCACAAAAATCCTATGTTATATGGCCTGCCGTCATCCAGCCTCACTCCCATCTACATCACCCCCAGGTCCTCTCTCTCCAACCACACCAGTCCTTTGGGGTCCTCCCCAGAGCCAAGCTCATTCCTGCTCAGAGTCCCCACTCATGTTTCCTTCCTGGTCCTGCCATCTTCTTTCCCATGGCTTTGCACCCTTTAGATCTCAGCAGGATGTTTTTTTTCAGTGAAGTAGGTTCTCCTTATGCTCTAACAATGCCGGTTCCCAGTGATACATGCTGATAAAAGAAAAACTTCAGCCAAATTAAATTTAAAGGAGTTTAATTGCGCAATGAATGATTAGTCAATCAGACAGCACTCATAATCACAGCAGATTCAAGGAGACTCCAGCGCAGCGACGTGGTGAAAGATTTATAGACAAAAAAACAAAAAAAGGAAATGACATACAGAGATCAGAAGGGAGGTACAGAATGGCTAGATTGATTACAGCTTGGCATATGCCTTATTTGAACACAGTTTGAACATTCAGCAATGTATGAATGGTTGAAGTACAGCCACCGGGATTGGCCAAGTCTCAGCTATTGTTACAAGTGCATACTCCTAAGTTAGGTTTTCAGTACTCTCCGTTTATTAAGTTAGGTGGCAGTTTGTCCACCAGGACTCAAATATAGGCGTACGGAGTCCTTCTCAGGCCTTATTTCGTTTGCTTTAACAATGCTCTTCATATAATGTACTTGAGTTTTCACTTTTGCATCATTATAAGCATTATAAGAATTGTAATTAAATTACTAATTTTGTAATTGGCACTTTAAAGCTCATTTCACCTCTCCTTGAGGGCAGGGAAGAAACTGCTGAACCTCTGTATGTTGCATCTAATAGTTGCCTAAGAAATACCTGTTAAATAACTAACATCCACATGGCATAGGTAGAATATGAGAATTTTATTAAATATATTTCTATAATATCATGCTTTATTATCTGTTAAAATGAGTTTAAATACAGTTACAAATATTTGACTTAAAATGTTGAGTGATTGAATTATTTCTAAAGTCAATTCATGATGATGTAAATTTACAGCAAGCTACTTGGACCTGTTGCTGTCTATCACATGATGCTCAGCAGCTGAGGCCAACCTAGCAGAACAGGGACCAAAGAAAGAATTAAACAAACCCAACAATACAAGCAGTCACCACACTGACACACTATTGACAACTTTGCAATTGTGGTTATCTTCCTGAGAGGTACAAATACAGATATTGTCAATCAATCTCTGTGAATGAAACTAGAGCTGTGATTTTTTTTCATTATTGCTCACTTAAAGAGACATTTTTGGACATTTTTCCTACCCACTGCCCCACCCATAAAATTATTTTACCACAGATAAATTGTATATCTGTGGTTTATACATTTAAAAAGTAAAAACTTTTCATTGTCCAAGACAAATTGTTGTCCCTTTGAGAGTGATAGTTTCCCTGCTGACAATGTATGAACTAAACCGATTATTTTAAGACAGCAATGCATGATCAACAAATTAATAGGCACTTTTTAAATGACTGTCAGAGGACTGAAATGAAGACCGTGTCTTTGCTATCTTCTCACTGCTAGATATTGGGCTCTGGTTAACTGGCCTGTGCTATGGAGTAAATTATCTCTCGTTACAGTTGTACTCTACTCCATTTGGGCACTGTGGCTTAACCCTATTTGCTCTCAGGGACAGTATTTTGTCCAGAACCAATTGTTCTATACAGGATCCCCAAATGACTGCAAACTTTTGACAGCCTAGACTACTATTTAACAAAAGTGATCTTGAAGCTAGAATAATAATATTATCACAAAGGAAAGAATTTCTGGGTAAAAAGTAGTGGAAAGTTTTTGCTTAGCTTAGTGTTAGTTATAAAATAAACCATGGAGGACATATCAAACATTTTAAGTAAATACACTTTTCTATGTAAAAGACTCTATTACTCACCAATGATCAAATTACTAAATATATAGGAATCAAACATAGTTATCATTTGAATCTCTCTCTGCAAGTGATATATGTGCTACATTTCCGCTGCCAAAAATGTATCTCCTTGGGGTTTTCTTTTATTTTTTAAGAAAGCCTTTTCAAAAATTTAGAGTTGCATGGTTATGAGTCTCACTTCTCATTGACCAAGTCTTAAGGCTTTGAGGGACTTTGAGCTGGACACCATGGTGATGACGCTTGTAAATATCACATTAGCATGATAAGCAGCAGATTTTGACTTTGCAGTAGGGTTATACATTTTATCCATTACTGAAATAGTTTACTGAGATTATATTGAAACTAACTTCAGTAATTGCAACTTATAAAATGGATCTTTTGGAAATATCTTGAGTTCCAAGGGCATTTACTGCTCTAAGAACCAAGCTCATGTACCATTGGACACTCCATTTGACTAGTATTCAGAACCCCTACACAAAATAATTTCTTTCAATGAATGAAAAATTCACAAAAGAAAATAATGTGATCTCACTTAATTAGCTGAAACAACATAAACTTCTTGGAAGGACAACAGTAAAAAAAAAAAAAAAAAAGGTACATTTTATATGTATCATTTTTTTCTGTGCTGACAAGTACCTGCTTAAGGAGAAACCCCAGTGATGAAATACTAGTGAAAAATAAATTGCCTACCTATTACCTGCTTAGAGGTATTTTGTATTTCTCATCAATAACAATATCAAAAGCAATTTATTAATTTGTTATCCTCTTTTTTTTTTTTTTGTAGGTCTTGGATCTTGGACAAGTCACAACTGTGTTACCTTCAATGAAAACAGCAGACAAATCTTATTTGTGATATTTTTTGTGATTCTCAGAACGTGCCAAGGATCAATGGAAGCATTTGCCTCTTGTCACATTCAGGCCACTGAACAGGTGGCCTGAACAGCCTGGGCTACTGCAAGGATATCTGAACACTGATGAAGAAAGATACTGCAAAGAAAATGAGACAAAAGTGTAGGTGATTGAGAGCAGAACTGAGAAGTGTAGAAAAGATGTTAACAGAAAGATTGTGGGCTGGGCATGATGGCTCACTCCTGTAATCCCAGCACTATGGGAGGCCGAGGCGGGCAGATCACTTGAGGTCAGGAGTTTGAGACCAACCTGGCCAACATGATGAAACCCCGTCACTACTAAAAATACAAAAATTAGCCAGGCATGGTGGCAGACACCCATAATCCCAGCTACTCAGGAGGCTGAGGCTGGAGAATCACTTGAACCTGGGAGGTGGAGGTTGCAGTGAGCCGAGATTGTGCCACTGCACTCCAGCCTCGGTGACAGAGCAAGAATCTCTCTCTCTCTCTCTCTCTCTCTCTCTCTCTCTCTCTGTGTGTGTGTGTGTGTGTGTGTGTGTGTAGTGGTTATAGTAGTTGGAGGTGGTGTCTTTAAATTTGTTTTCCCCTGAGAATCTGAATTCCTTAAAATAGCTATAAGAATGTTCTCAGTCTAGCAAGGGAATTATTGAAAACTTATTCTTCACGTACCATATTTCTAATAAATTAATTTTCATGCAAATCTATTTGATCTGCTGAAGTTATAAGTTCCTTGACATAGACCTAATTTTTTTCTGACACAGCAAAATAGCAACTTCATTTGGTTTGTGTGCACAATAGACTTTCTAACTCAGCTAAACAAATGCATGTTCTCTAGAACTACCCTCCAATGAACATAATCAAAATTGCATAAAGAATAGATTTTTAATGTTTTCACCACAAAAATGAAAAGTTGCTGAGGTGATGGATATAAATAACTCGGTCTGACTGAATCTCTCTACAAAACATACATAAATCAAAACATCACATTGTACCCCATAAATATATGCAATTATTATTGGTCAGTTAAAAATACGTTTCTAAAAAATCTTGAATAGAATGTAAGCAGAGAGAAGAAAGAAACCCTTTTCTAAATCAACATGTCAATTTCCAAATGTATGAATCATTAATGCTGAATAAGAAGCACAGTATTATCTCATTTCAGCCATTTCTTCTTGCTCTATCTCAGTTCCTTTGTCAAAAAGTTAAAATGGGCTTCCTTACCTTTCCCATTATACCTCTCAATATTAACAGTAATTTTAGCTTATTTGGTATTTTTCTAAAAAATACAACTATTTGAACAGTATTGTGGTATTCAAGACAGGTAAAATTCCAGATATTTTCAAGACAAAATAACAAGGTGAATTGCAGCAGGCTTTCAAGTAGAATAATAAAGTTTACATGCAAGAAAAATGGAACTTTTGGCTTGCTTTGTAAATATGTGTCAAACTAATGTATTCTTGCCCACAATATTTCCTATAATATCCCATTCTGTTGGGCTTAACTAAAAGTTATTCGTCTGTTTTTAAAACTTACATTCTCCCACGCATTGGAAATTGTTAGAGATGTATTATAGGGAGTTTTGGGCAGAGGTCCCAGGAATACCCACACTCTATCCTAGCCCGGCCACTCCTCCAATGAGATCCTAAGGTAAGTAGCGTGGGTAAGCAGGGAGGAATGGAGACAGGAAAAATGTCTTTCCTAGTGGACCCTGGGTGTAAACCTGAATGTAGAGTATTAGTGAGGGAGGCAATAGACAATCATCAGTTGCCTTTCTCTGAAAGCCACTTGTGGCCTCAAAATAATGGAACTGGAGAGGCCTCTTCTTGCCTTTCTACCAAGCCCACTCTTGCAACTTGCCTGTAGTGGGAGGAAGAAACCTCAGTGCAGAGCATGCCAGCCTCTGCAAGAAGGAAGAGAGTAGTGGGAGCAATGAGAGAGGCTGCCTCCAGTGCCTGGAGATGCACACCCAGGGCTATTCAAATCCACCCAATCCAGGTTGGTCTAATCCAGAGAATCTGAGAGCCTCAAAAATCACTGAAGAAGGGAGCTAAGGAAAAAGCGAGATTTCTCCTTCCTGTATTCTCAGAGCAAAAATATACCAACAGGAAACAGAGTGGAAAAAACAAATTGGCCTTTTCTCCACTCTGGGGGAAGAGACACAGAAAGAAGTGAGACTACAGCAGGCATTAGTCCCAATACTGTGCCTTCATAATAGACACCACGCTAAAAAAAATGTGGCCCAATTAATATCCTCAACTTTGGGTCTGGTGTGGTGGCTCATGCCTGTAATCTCAACACTTTGGGAGGCTGAGACAGGAGGATCACTTGAGGACAGGAGTTTGGGATCAGCCTAGTGAGACGCTGACTCTACAGAAAATTTAAAATTAAGCCAAGTGTGGTGGCATGTACCTGTAGTCCCAGCTACTCAGGAGGCTAAGGTGGAGGATTGCTTGAGCCTAGGAGTTTACGGTTGCATTGAGTTATGACCTCACCACTGCACTCCAGCCGGGGTGACAGCAAGACTCTGTCTCTAAAAAAACTAAAAATAAAAAATAAATCCTAGACTTTGACTAAATCATAGCCACATTTCTCATTAGAAAATTTGAGGGTTTAAGGACATTAACAGGAAAAACTATGGACTTCAAATCTAAATTTTTGTCACAATTTTACTCTCCAAGATATTTTTACATATTACATACAATATCTTTGCATCTTCATGTATGATATACCTGCGTGCGCACACACACACACACACACATATACATATACATACACATGCACGCATGCTGATGAAAAATCCTCCTTCCCCAATTTTGGATAGGAAGCTGCCTTTAAAATTATTCAAATGTATCAGCTTCTGCTTACAGTGAACACTGAGGTTAGAAACTATAGATTGCTCTACCTACCAACCCAGTAAATATGAACAACGGATTATGAACCAATAAGAATGAAGTCGACTAAGGGTGATCTGTCCTGCTTCACATATCGAGCAAATCTTGGCTAATCTAAAATTCAAAGCAGATGGACAACTGAAATTCTTTTTTTTTTTTCTATCTTTGCTACATTCCTTGTTTCTATGTTTCCAACTATGTCCATTTTTCCAACTGTATTCCTTAATTAAATTTTTCAAAAAACATATCAAGTACCTTCTTTGGAAAAAAGTATTAAATAAAGTAACCTGGTAATGCCAAAATGTACGAAGGCAGCTACTAGTGTATTTATTTTTATACATTCTCTAGAACAATAAGTATTTCCCGGCAGCTGCTACATGAGGTAGTCCCAGCAATCTAAGGTTTTTATCCTACATATATTATTGGAATATTTTGGATTCTCAAACTTTAAAGATTTCTCCCTTAATTTTTCACCAGTTTAGGGCTGGCCAATCTGGTGACTATAACCCTCCCTTAAACACTGAAGCAACTTGCAATCACGAATTCTAGGAGCAAACAGAACCCAAAGCAGATCCTTTACTTCACAGAACCCGCAGCGGATCCAGAGAAGGGCTGCTTTTTGAATTCGTGTTTGGAAAGAAATCAAATTCTAAGCAAGGCTGATAAATCCACTTTCTGACTATAAAGCAAAACATCAATCAGTGCGGCCAGTATGATGGTTATTATGTGTCAGTTTGACAGGGCACAAAGTGCCCAGGTATTTGGTTAAACATTATTCTGGGTGTGTCTGTGAGGGTGTTTCTGGATGATATGCACATTTGAATCGGTGGAGAGAGTAAGGCACATTGTCTTCCCATTGTAGGTGGGCCTGATCCAATCTATTGAAGGCCCAAATAGAACCAAAGACTGAGTAAGGGAGAATTCTCTCTCTTCTCTCCTCTTCTCTCTCTCTCTCTCTCTGCCTGTCTTTGAGCTGGAATTCCATCTCTTCTGCCTTCAGACTTGAATTCAGAAGGGAACTTATGCCATCAGCTCTCCTGGTTCTCAGGTCCTCAGACTTGGATTGGAAATATACTAGCAGCTCTGGTGGGTCTCCAGCTTGCCAACTGCAATCTTGAAATTTCTCAGCCTCCATAATCACATGAGTTAGTTCCTTATAATAAATCATATATACATACATACATACATATACATATATATAGATAGAGAGAGAGAGAGAGATCTTTGTACCTTCATGTACAATATATCTGCACACACACACATACACATACTCTCTCTCTCTCTTTCTCTCTCATGAATAATCCACTCCCAGTTGTGAGTAGGAAACTACCTTTAAAGTTCTTCATATTTGTTAGCTTCTGCTTACAGTGAACAGTTCTCTCTCTCTCTCTCTCTCTCTCTCTCTCTCTCTCTCTCTCTCTACAGATATGGTTTTATGAATTCATGTTTGCAGAGAAGCCAAATAGGGAGAGAAACAGAAAGAGAGAAAGAGAGAGAGAGAGAGAGAGAGAGATGTTCTGTTTTTCTGGAGACTCCAGACCAATACAGTCAGAAATGGTGACCAAATAAGATGTTTTAAAAAAAATTTTAGGCACTCTAATTTACATGCTGCCCATACCCTTCTAGAAATTTGATCTCTGTGTTACTTAGTGTTATTTTTAGTCATGTCTAAACTATTGACACAGAAAGTACTGAAACTATGCCCTGCAATCAGGCACTCTCAAGGCCACCACGTGCTCTTGAAGGACCCCCTACTCCTTCCTCTCAGCACCTGGATCCATCCAAGTCTTTCCCTACTACTCACAGTCTGCCGAAATATGTTCATTCTCTCTGCACCCTTCTTTATTTAGTTAACTTCTCAGCATCTCTCAGGTCTTTTGCAATGAAGCTTCGAGGTCACCAATATTGGTTGGATGGCTAAATCAATTAATCAAATTATGAATAATAATTTAGAAGTTTGGTTCATTGAAAGTCTAGCAGCTATATAAAATAATTACACATTATCATGTAATTTAGCTAATAACTTTAAGAACCATTCATAACAGTGTCAATCGTGATCCCAAAAGATACAGTTTCAAACACCATCATCCTGAACGTTGAGATTCTTAAAATCTAAACTCATAACGTCTAAAATCAGTAACATCTAATTGAATTTCCCAACATAATGATAGATTTAAAATTAGGTACAATCAAGGCTTCTAAAAGTGAATTCCAAGGTGTTACCAATAAAGTTGGGTTTTTCCATTCAGCCCAATGCATTCGGTGGAAAAATTCAGATGAGCGGATTGGCCCCGTCATATGGCAATGACGAAAACTTCAGTTTGAAAATGTGTCACTTATCTGCCTTGGCATTCCTTCCAGCTGACATAATTCCAGCAGCTTTTTTTAAAACTTTTATTTTAGGTTCAGGGGTACATGTACAGGCTTATTATATATTAGACTTTTGTCACAGGAGTTTGGGTATAGATTATTTCATCAGCTTCAGGAGTTTTTAATGAATTAAAGCCAGATTTGCTTGAAGAAGCCGGCAAAGATACGGACTTGTTCCAAAATTATCATGAGCGTGGTAGGATAAGAAGACACTTACACAATGGCATCAGGGTTCCATCACTAGCATTGTTTCTGCCAAATCTGTGATCTGTATGTGAGTGCATGGCAGAATGGAGTCCCATGTACCCAAAACAACATAGCAATATGGCACAGAAGATGGGAAAACTGAACAGGGAATGTTCATGTCAATGTGTATTAGATCATAGAAGAACTTCAAAAAGAGCAGAGCCACCTAGAAAATAAATGTGAATGTATTTTAAGCAAAGCCATGTTCTAAAAGACAAAATGCACCTATTCATTGTCATGCAAAATTTCAAAATGTAGTTAATGATGGTGAAAGTTGACCAGCTCGTCTGCAGTAGCTTCATGCAATTACCCATAATCTATCCCTGTAATATGCTTTTTCATCCATCAAATTTTCTTTTTAGTTTTTCTGTTTGTCTGTTTTTCTGTTTCTGTTCTAGTTTTTCTGTTTAGTTTTTCAGGTTTGTTTGTTTCTGACTTTTTTCCTCACTGTTTTAAATTGTCAGCATTATTTTTTACAATTTGTTATTCAGCTTCATATCATTTCTGAATAAATTATGTAAAGATTTTTAGAGAGCTCTAATTCTTTTTTTGCTTTTTTTTTTTTTTTGGCAGATTTGATTCCATGAATGTGCATTATCTAACTTAGACTTGGTATGTAAGCCTTAAGCATGTATTTAAAAATATTGACATTTCCTCAATAAATGAAGAGGTTTCTTTTTTATACAATTGTGTTTGTGAGAGGTAAAACTTCTCCAAGATCTTAGTCCTTTGAGGGACTGATATGCAGTGGTAACCTCTCCAGGCTTTCGATCAATCTTATCAAAAGACTTGGGTTGTACATTATGGTATTTCAGATTACCACAATTTTATATGCTATTTCATTATTAATAGAGCTCATCTGCTCATAACTGTGACTGTCATTAGTATGCCTGAGTTATAAAATTGTAAAACTATCTGTTTATTATTGCCTATGTTATTGTGTAAAGTGGCCTTTGAACTGTCCTGTCATGTCTTCCTATGCTTTTCAAATAAATCCTCTTTTTAAAATGTAAATAAGATCTTTTAAATAATTTTTAAATTTTTTTTTTGAATTGTATTTTCAGGATTTTGATCTTTTGGGATTGTGATTTTCAGGGTTTTAGGCTTTAGGGATTTTTATCTTTAGGGATTTCGACATTCAGGATTGTAGGGTTTAGGATTTTTGGTTTTTAGGATTCTTGCCCAAACCCATATCACAAATAGCTTGAAGTTGCTAGTTATATTAGATTTCAGGCAGGCTAGTAGAAGATAACAAGGACATTAAGGATAGAAATGTTAGGGGCCTTCCTTTAGCCAAAACTACTCCTAAATAGTAATATTACTTCTCTGGTAGAAAAGCCGCAAAGTCAGATTACAGAGCCATAGGTGAGCTGCAGGGCTAAGAGACGCAACAGTGATCACCTTAACCCTCTGACATTGTGTAGATGTGAAGGTCATAGCCCAAAAACTTAAAAACACTTGGGACTAGATTTATGGTATTAAGAACACACAGAACTGATAAAGGATCTTAAAACAATTTCTACCTTTTCCCTAGGCTGGACAATTTGGAAGATTTCATATGATCCGAATACATTAAGGAAGCTAAAATTTCGTTTTACTGGCCAAATTTTTTTCTCTCTACTCATCTTTTTATACATAATAGGTAAGTACAATCAAAACATTTAGTCACTGCACTAGTGAACAAGAACTATTATACTGTCCGACCAAAGGGACGCCTTGCATTTACTACACATAAACCCAGAACCGCAGTAGCTCCTGGTCTGTGAAAGCATTTCTTGCATTATAATAGGTATCTGTTGTCTTGGGAATTGTCAAATTCCCCTTGACCACGGAATAAACATGTGCCCTATATGACTGGTCAAATCGAAGAGCTCTGTAATCCAGGGTTTAGCCTCCATCTTCTCAGGGCCTGAATCACTTCACGAAACATTTGTCTACTGTCTATTCTGTGCCAGTCATTGATGAGATTTTAAGACAAACTAAACACTTTCTCTGCTCTCAATAAGCTTAGAGAATACAGAAAGACAAACAGAAATGCAGAGCCTGAACCTGACCTCTTCCAAGAAAGCTTTTTTAACGTAAGCCATGAATGACCATTAGCGCGGACCCCTCATTCCACTGGCACCAGTTGTCAGCTCCAAACTCCCTAGCTAGAACTCTTCTGAGGTATACCACACTCTCACTGTGCCTTCAAAAATTACTTTGAATTAAATATTCCAAGAACCTATTAACATGAAACCCCTTTTAAGATTTTGGCTAGAGAGGGCTCCTTCACACCCAGAAGCTAAGTGAGCTTTTCCAGTAAAGCTGGGCTTAATCCTAAATCCTTGAAGTTGTATTGTGATAGCACATGTCAGAAGTTAGCAAGAAAGAAGCCTTAAGCATCAACCTTCTAAGGCACCTGAATCCTTACAATTAGACAAAAGAGGCTCTCAACACTCACTGTGTAGCAGAATCTCAAGGGTAAGTTTTAAAACTCCAGATCTCCAGATTCCGCTCTCAGACATTTCAGTTCAGCCTACGTGAAAATGACTTCCAGTGGTAGTGATGTTGTTTTAAAATTTTTTTAATTTCTCTAGATCATTCTAGGTTACAGCCAGGTTTGAGAACTGCTCTATACAGAATTTGAGTAGGGTGAGATGTTTTCTTAGCCTCAGTAACGCTTGATTGTTGAAGAGTACTAAAGACTCATCTTTCTTTACTCTGCTTCTTGAAACCCTGAGAACTTGATACGTCTGTCCCTTTTATCAAAGTGATTTAATTGTACATGGCAAGCTCCTCAACTCATTCACTCTCTTCCCATTCTTGTGGAAAACCCTTAACTAGTGATCCCCTCATAGTGGTTTATCATGCTTAATGCAGCCACACAATTTGCAGAGTGTTCAGTGCATACTGTTGATTTCCTACATTCATGTTTCACAAAAGGAAAATTCAGAGTTTTGCCAGGTGGCACTTTTCCTGCTCCCAATTTCTGCTGGCCCCAGAAGAATCAAACAAGGATTCCATGAATTGATGGTAACTTACAGAAAGACAAGGTACATTATCTATCCCATTGGACTATTTTATTTATAACTGTTATATATCTTTCATGTGCAAGCCCAGTGAGATGTTAGTTACGAAAGCACAAAAATCAATGTTGACCTGAGACCTCAGTATTCTCTGTAGGAAACAAGACTCCAATTATCCTTAAAATAGTATACAGAGGCTGACTTTTGGTTTCTAATGAAATTCATCTCAATAAATTATTTTAAGTGCTTAAACTGATTGCTGTTACAAAGTAAATGCAAATCCTTTGGTGACTTGCCCGGAGATCAATGCATAAAAACTATCAGCTCACCCAAGTGGGTTGCAAGGTCTATTCGGAGTGAGCTGATATCCTTGTACATGGCACAGAGTTCATGAAAGCATCTGCTTTCTCAATGGAGTTTTGGCATTCAGTTAGGTGCTTGATTTGGAAGGGTTTATAAGTAAGAAAGCCTTAACTGAACATCTACTATGCTGTCAGACCAGTGCTAGAACCTTTGGGAGATGCAAAAGATCAACCTTTGGAAAACATGGGTCAAAGAAGACAGAACACATATGATATGAAAACAGTAATGAGCTTCTCAGGGAATTCCGAAGCGAGGGAGGAGGTTAAAGAGACCAGGAATTATGAGGAAAGGCTTCTTGAAGGAGGTAGGAACTGAGGTAGGTCTAGAAGGTTGCATAAGATTTAGGGAAATAGAGATAAAAGAGTGCATCTTAGGCAAGAGGAACCCCATGTCTGCAGAAATAGTGGCAAGGGTGTGTGGGGCCCATGAGAACGATCAAGCAGGCCTCCATGTGACCCTGAGCTCATTAATAACCACTCCGAGTCTGTCTGGCCATGTGTTCAATGGAGACAATAAGAATAAGCCAGCTGGGTGCGGTGGCTCATGCCTGTAATCCCAGCATTTTGGAAGGCCGAGGCCAGCAGATCACAAGGTCAGGAGTCTGAGACCAGCCTGACCAACATGGTGAAACCCGATCTCTACTAAAAATAAAAAAATAGCTGGGTGTGATGGTGGGCGCCTGTAATCCCAGCTACTCAGGAGGCTGGGGCAGAAGAATCGCTTGAACCTGGGTGATGGAGGTTGCAGTGAACTGAGTTTGCACCATTGCACTGCAGCCTGGGCAGCAGAGCCAGACTCTGTCTAAGAAAAAAAAAAAAGAATAAGCTAATCAGAATAACTTCGTCAGCTTGTTGTGAGGATTAAGTAAAAGCAGCTCTGAGAATAGTGTGTAGAACAGGGGCTGGGCTCATTGGCTCATGCCTGTAATTCCAGCACTTTGGCTGGGAGACCAAGGCAGGCAGATCATCTGAGGTCAGGAGTTTAAGACCAGCCTGGCCAACAGAGTGAAACTCCATCTCTACTAAAAATACGACAATTAGCTGGGCATTGTGGTGCTCACCTGTCCCAGCTACTTGGGAGGCTGAGGCAGGATAAACGCTTATAACCAGAGGTGGAGGTTGCAGTGAGGCAGTGAGCCAAGATCGTGCCACTGCACTCCAGCATGAGCAACAGAGTTAGACTCTGTCTGAAAAAAAAAAAAAAAAAAAAAGAATATTAGGTAGACCAAAAGGTATTCAATACAAAGTAGCACTGTTATGATACTTACTATCATTGTTACCATTATTATTTAGTCAAGATAAGTATCCGAGAAAAAAAGTGGAAACACCCATTGACTGTGAATGTGGCTAGCTTATGAAATGTTATAAATCTGAGACGATGGAATAATAAGAAATAGTAATAAGAAGCTTTTGAACAGGGGGGCAGCTTAACAAAAAAGAATAGTCAAGGAGGATCACCCCACAAGGTAGGTTTGGGCTGTTTTATGGGACAGGAAGGGATGTTCTGACATTCTGTTACCGACCAAGTCATTGACTTAAAGTCAGCCTTTTATGAAGGAATCACTAACTGCAATGCCATCATCCACCCGGAAAGGTATTTGGGCAGAAACCATGACTTTTCTCACCTCCTATGTTAAAAGTCACAAATGACCCTTCTGAGTTATTCTTAGAATGAAAGATACATTTGCTAAGAACATACTCATTAGGAACTAACAGCGTTTTCCCCGAACACCCCTTTTAGCAAGGATGTTACGGTATTACGACATGCTGATATGTCTATTTTGAGGGGTTTTTGTTTTGGATTTGGTTTGGTTTTGGTTTTTGAGGAGGGAAACAGAGGAAGTGACTTGACAGTAAAATACACCCTCATGACAGAAATAGACCACGTGGTTTTAATTAGGGAGGAGGGTAGTGTCTCTTCAGCTTAGCAGTAAATCAGGGCTTTGTGGGATCTGGCTGGCTCTGACAGCTGAGGGTCAGCCTCCCCACATTTGGGAGAAGTCAGCTTCTAGTCCTCACATTAGCTGCCGACTACACTGCAGAGTATGGCTTGGCTTTCCAATCACACTCCACCCTATTTCCACCAGCAAATGCAGAAAAATAGAACTGACCCCCAGGGAGGCTGGGAAAGGCTCTGTATTACTTTCCGGCTTAATAATGATCTCTACCCCCATCATTTTGATTCATCCAGCAGAAAAGCACTCAGATCAACATCTCTTATCTCCAGGGGAAAGAGTCTCAGAAATTACAAAGTACCACAAACGAATTTCCTATACAACTTTTGTATGGAAAAAAAAATATCCTGGACAGAGGACTGCAGACTGGGTTCCTGCCCAGTTATATCCAATGCAATAAATATTCCTAGCGGAAGCCACAGAGACAAGACACACATACACACATACATCAAGAATCCTCACATTTTTCCTGTCTCATCTGAATGCCTAACGTGTACACTTCTGCTGATTAACAACATCAGAGGAATAAATGGCCTCTGTAGGAATGGTTTTTTAAAGGAGTGAAAAACCCAGTATTTCAGATGTGCTGCTTATTGAAATCTCTGAAAGCTTTAGTATGGATGAAGTTCAAATGCATTTGCTAAACTATATTTTTTGCATTATACTGGTTGACTCATCTGTGAACTTGGGCATCCCTAATGCTAACTTTGCAGAGAGGATCTGTAGCTGACTCCTTATACACTAAGGGTTACTGGAGAAACAGAACATGATGAAAGGAAATACATTCATCCTTTATGAGTCTGTGTTCTTACATGCAGTAAGACTTTATATTGTGGAATTAAAGACAAGATAAGGACAGACAAGGTCGTTAGTACAGAAGATAGGGTCTTAAATTTCACTCAGCAGAAGTATTGCCTGAGGAACCCAATTCCTGGACCCCAATCTAGAGATTCTGAGGTGAAAAGGAATCTGCATTTTCAACATAAGTCCCAAGTAATTTTGTTTTTTTGGTCTTTGTTTTTTGTTTGTTTGTTTTGGTGGTTGCTTGTTTGTTTTTTGAGACCGAGTCTCGCTCTGTTGCCCAGGCTGGATTGCAACGGCATGATCTCAGCTCACCACAACCTCCACCTCTCAGGTTCAGGTGGTTCTCCTGCTTCAGCCTCCTGAGTAGCTGGGATTACAGGCACGCACCACCGCACCAGCTAATTGTTTTGTATTTTTAGTAGAGATGAGGTTTTGCCATGTTGGCAAGGCTGGTCTCAAACTCTTGGCCTCAGGGGATCCTCCTGCCTCAGTGATCCCAACCGGTGTGAGCCACTGCACCAGGCCCATCCCAAGTAATGTTGATGCAAATTGTCTTTGATCGACACTTTGAGAAATTCTCCGGGAGTTAAATCACTTTAGATGCTGGTATTGAAAGACAGAACTACCTCCCACCACATGGCCCATATCGTGGCATTTCAAGTTATTCAATGTATCTGAGGCCCCATTATGACAAGGAATGTATTACCAGTATTTGCTTGAGTGATGGAAAAAGCCTCAAAAAAAACCCACAATTTGTCAAGTGCTGTGTGTTACATGACATCATGTTAGGTATCAGGGAATTAATACACATTCTTCACTCTTACCTGGCTTTTCAAAGGACAAACATTCATTTTCAACCAGAGCTATATAACCACTTGCCTTCCCGTAGGGCACATCAAAATCCCGCAAATCTATTTTTGGTCTCTTCTCAGAATAAAAGATTTTTTACCTAAGAAAATTCCATGCTGTAAAGATTTTAAATTTGTAGTTACCAACCCACATATTTCTAAGAATGTTACGAGATTTCAGTCATGAAGCAAAAGGTATAATAAGATCTCTTATAAATAACAACAATTTTGAAAACTCAAAAAACATAGGCATCAATGAGAAAAATCTATGCTTGACTATGCCTCTGTTTACTGCTCTCTAACTCCAAAGCATACCCCAAGAAATTATTGGGGATGATACATTAAAATCAACAAGCCAACAGGTGCTAAGGAAAAGAATCTGGAGTGTGAAGAGTAAGGTTTGAACTTGAATGAGCTCATGAGCTTCCTTTAAATGTTCTTCCAGGAAGACACGTTTGTGCCATCATGTTCAGAGCAGGCTTTGCCTCATATGGGCTGGTGACCTCAGGCAGGTGAGTTGGCCTCTATGAACATCAGTTTCCAGATCTTCAAATGTGAAGCTAATAATGCCCTGCAAGTGTGGTTATTAAGAATAAACAGAATAATGAGAGTGGATGGTTGGTAAATCTGACATTTTCTCCATGATAATGTGAACATTTAATTCAGAAAGAAAAGAAAGCAAGGGGGATAAAGTAAAAATTTAATAAATTTGAAGTCTTTTTAAAAAAGTAGTTAAGAAAATGTAATATATGAGATCACAGTGGTTAGGACACAGCTTTTAGTCAGAGAAATTCAGTTTTAAATCCTGATTCAGACCCTCAGTAACCTTGTGGCTTTGGGCAAGTGATTTTAAATCTTTAAGCCTGGGCGTCTCATCTTAAAAATGTGACTGAGATAGAGATACTGTTGATAATTTCTAGGAGAAAGAGTATAAACTACTTAGTATAAGGTCTTGGAGAAGATAAGCCCTTGGTCTGTGATAATCTTTATTCATATCATTGTCTCATTATTATCACTATTACTCGCTAACAATAAGGCACAGATGGAGGACCTTGAATGCTCCTCTCCAGGCAAACTTATTTTGGTGTACATCCCGTAAGTTTGCAAAAGATCAAATTACATGATCTTGACCTTCTAGTAAAATAACTTTATCAGTCTCAAAAGTAACCTCTAAACTCTGTTTCCAGATCACTGGAGGCTGCCCACATAATATTTGTCTTCTACATCTTGGAATGATTGTCATTTTGCAGAGGGCTCCTGCCAGCTGAATTGGAGACCAGGCATGCTGGTTACAAAGTCAGCGAATCTTCCAACCCTTTAAATAAGAGACTGATTTAATCCTTACAGTTAAATCACAGGGGAAATGCCTATACCCTAAGAATCCATTGAATTCTGATAAAAAGTGGGCATTGCGTATGCTTAGAGGTATAAAAATGTATATAGGTTCAACTCAATCATTCAGGCTAATAAAAGAAAGACTTATAAATGATATGCAAGTTAGGTAAGACATATGCAAATCATAATCCAAGTCTTTCTGTGAATTAAACAATCAAGAATGTCTCTACCAATTATTTCCAAAGAGAAATAGGAAGAAAGTATAACTGTCATGTGGTAACATGCAGCTAAAACATCCAGGTGCATGGGGGAGGGGGAGGGGAGAAAAAAAGATGTGGATGATGCTGCCATTTCAGACCCTTGGAAAGTATGTTTGGGGAGAGGAGTTGGGACTTTCTGCTCCCAACCTGACCCTGTTATTCCCAGCACATGTTGTCAAGAGTTAGTGGCAGCTGCTTTCTCAGAATGACTGTAGCTTTCAGAGGGTTCTCAACTCAACACTTGTTTTAGGTATTCTGAAGTGATCACTAGTCCAAGAACCTCTACTTCCTTGGAAGATAGCTATATTTATAAACTTATTCTCTCTCTCTCTCTCTTTTTTTTTTTTGGAAAGATCGTTTTCTACCCATACTTGAAGACTTTATTTCATACATGTTTCCTATGCCAGGCCCTATGGGAGACACTCCACACGCCGTATTTTACTGAATGTCCAAGACTTAAGCACATGAGACTATGAATCTCCCTCTTGACTCCAAACCCATGATCCTTTTCCATGCATTAATGAAAACCTACAAGAGAATAATGCAGAGTTCCACCCTTTACAGAGGCGGGTATGATCTACTAGTGGAAGTGGACCCATCTGACACCAAATGAAATGGAGAAAATAAACACTGCCAATGAAATACTGGGGGGAGAGGGAATTAAAGAAAGGAAAATTGCATCTCCTTGGAGCCATCAGAAGAGATTTCATGAAGGAGAGGGTACGTGAACTGCGCTTAATGTATCTGTTGGATGGGGAGATGGGAGATGCTCCAAAGAACAGAGCAACAAGAGGTAAAAACATGCAGCGAAGTTCCTGAACCACAAATAGACTTTGGCCAGAACATGAGTTATGGACATTGGAAGAATAAGACTTCTTTTTTTTGTTTTGTTTTGTTTTTGTTTTTGTTTTTTGGATGGAGTATCGCAGTTCACCAGGCTGGAATGCAGTGGCAACATCTTGGCTCACTGCAATCTCCGCCACCTGGGTTCAAGTGATTCTCCTGCCTGGGACTGCAAGCATAAGCCACCTCATCCAGCTAATTTTTTTGTATTTTTAATAGAGACAGGGTTTCACCATATTGGCCAGGATGGTCTCAGTTTCTTGACTTCGTGATCCGCCTGCCTCAGCCTCCCAAAGTGCAGGGTTACAGGCATGAGCCACCGCACCCTGTCAGGACTTCTTATAATAGTGAACTAAACTCATGTTGTACTAGTTAATCCTGTTGGTAAAGAAGAGATTTCTATCCAGACAGGCATTGACTTAAGAAATGTGCCTGAGGAAGATTACCCTAGAGCTGTGTATAGGAAGAAGGGGGTTAGGGGAGATGGTAGCAGGAAAATTCATCAGGGGGCTTGTTAAGTATCTGATGAGGATGGCAGAGAGGGTAAGAGAGATGGCTGGGCGACGGGTGAGGGCCCCACCACCACTGGCTGTCTTCATCAATATCTCCAGCACATAGCATATCACCTGGTACTAAATGAGTACCAATGTGGAGTGGCTGGAAACCAGGCAAGAAAAGAGTGAGCAGGTGAGCAAAGGAAGAATAATGGGAGGGGAAGTATTAGAGACATTGCTGACTAGGACTATTGGAACTTGCGTTAAATATTCTCAACTTGTAAATGTCAATCCAAAAAAAAAGGGAGTGCATATAAAAACCCGTAAAATCTGAGTGAGACCTATTGTCTAGTTCATTTTCATATTCCATCAATGTCAATTTCCTCATTCTGATCTTGTGCTATGTGTGTAAGATGCTAACACTGAGGAAAGTTGGATAAGACTTCTTTATTCACTTTTGGCAGTTTCTTGTGAGTTCATAATTGGTTCCAAACCAAAAAAAAATTTGTTTTTAAGTCAACACAAGTTGCAAAACACTTTCATTGCCTTGTTCTATCAGATGGCTGTCCTTGTTCTTGCCTCTTCTCTTTGGCAGCTTCCCAGGCTAAGGCAGGACAGGATAACCTGTCGGGTGAGATGGCCTCTGTTAGGAATCTCAGACTCAGTGACATGCCCCTGAATCTCTGATATTCTTCAGAAACGTTGCCTTAATCTCCCAAAAGATTTGCTGTTTTTT
This sequence comes from Callithrix jacchus, assembly GCF_049354715.1. NCBI lineage: Eukaryota > Metazoa > Chordata > Mammalia > Primates > Cebidae > Callithrix > Callithrix jacchus. The sequence goes on from NC_133507.1 coordinate 146,003,829, forward strand.
CTGGATGTATCAAAGTTTACAAGTTTTTCATTTCAAAACCTTTCTTATTTTATGACCCAATACATTAAAAGAACTTTTAAAATGTTATTGTCTTTCTATTAAAACTTTCTTTTATATTTCCTGCAACTCAGACACGTTCAAATTATTAAAATTCCCCATGTCTTACTCTTTAGTCCACATAAGACATCATTCCATTTTTTTTTCTATTTACTTATAATTGTTACTATGAACTAGGTCAAGTTTGAAGTACTCATACTTCATGAGAGAGCTTTTTAAATTTTTTAAATAAAAGATTATGATGAAATAGTTAAATTCTGTCCTATAGTGAATCCATTATTCTGAAATAGCTCCAAGTATATTTAGAATAAAAAATGAGAGAAAAAGAGGAAATTGTGGGCAACACACATTTTTCATCATTGAGTGTGGAAGAACTTTACACTAAACAAATGCTACACAAAGACTGGAAGTTTGCATATTACTTAATTATAAGGAAATGCTACACAATGTATCTTTCTCTATATAAATTTACAGCATCTAGACATACAGTAAACACCTAGAACAGCTTTCCCTTCTCCACCTTTCTCCATCTCCTTTTCCCCTTTCTTTCTTCCTTTTCTTATCTTAGAGAGTGTGTTATCCTTATTATACTGGACAATGTCCAATTAAAAAAAAACTGCCACCTTTTCTAGGAAATAGGCTCGTCTGTTTCCTAGTTAATTTCAAGAGGTGCTTATAACCTGTAGGAAAGAAAACACATTGACGTTTCATGCCACTTGAGCTTCAAAACCTAAATGTAGAAAACAGCTCTAAATGAATAGACTCTAGATTTCTTCAAAAAATTGTTACTGTGGAAGGAGTTATGGTCACTACTCTTAAGTTTTCTAAATATCTTATGAATATAATTCTGTTCAGCATTTGTGTGACACTACTGTTTTCCAAATGCTTCATTTAAGCCAACTCATTTAACCACAAATGTCGTGTTACCATCCTTAAATCTTAAAAAGATATATTAGGATTTAAAAACATTTTTATACATTATAACTCAAACAGTAAAAAAGTTTGAGTTATAAAAAGTGAGTAAAAAAAAAGTTTGGGGCAGCATTGATCATTGATCAATATTCATGATTTTTTTGTGATGTTCATTTTTCTAAGTAAGTTATATAAGTTGAATGTTTTATGATACTGTGGTCTTAAAGAGATCATAATACATTATTCTTTAAATTTTCTGTATGTCATTTTTCCTCCCGATTCTCTTTTACATCTGTGTGAATATTTCAACCACCTACTTTGCCACACAAAATCCATGTTTCCTAAAAACTCTTAGAATGCTGTTAATTCCTCCTTACTATCCCCTTTTAAGATTCCTTAATTATATGCTAAAATAAGTGTATGCATATTAAATGCTTAGAACAGTGCCTGGCTCACAATCATTATTTAATAAATTATAGGTATAATTATTATCAATAAGTTACATTTCCTAACTGCTTTATGCCTTTTAGTAGCGTGATTTTAAAAATTCTTAACTGAGAGTTTTAATTTTTATTTTTTGGCACTATTTAATATTTTGTTTTATTTGTGAATCTACCACAAGGAATATGTGCAAAGGCAAACAGCACTATAAAACAGAGAAAATACGGAACAATCCCCCACTTTCAAAACTGGTTTTAGGAAAAAAGCATTCATTGCCTACTGCCTCTAAACAACAGCCAGAAAGTTGTGGTGTGCCTCTCATTATTAGTCTTGCAATCTATCAGTCTGTGCAGACTATATAGTTCAGCAGTTCTTCTAGTTGAGAACAAATTACACAAACAAAAAGCTGAGTCACTCTATAAGAAAATCAAGCCTTCCATTTTTATTTTTGGCATTGAAGCCCTGTTGCCTAGAGATTATGTTTACTGAAGAGTTAAAAAAAGTTCATTTTCTTGGAACATTTCAGAAGAGGGGGTAACTCACTGGGATGATGAGGTCATTTCTGAAGTTAACTGGGAGAGAAGTGAGTCTCTTGTAAGGGAAACACTAACTTAGATGGAGTCCAAGTGAGCCACAGAAAGGATCTTTCTTGTTTTGTTTTTGTTTTTTTTGTTTTGTTTTGTTTTTGTTTTTTTTGAGACAGTTTAGCTCTTATTGCCCAAGCTGGAGTGTGGTGCCATAATCTCAGCTCACTGCAACCTCCGCCTTTCAGGTTTAAACAATTCTTCTGGCTCATCCTCCCCAGTATCTGAGATTACAAGCGTCTGCCACCATGCCCAGCTAATTTTTTGTATTTTTAGTAGAGATGGGGTTTCACTAGTTGGCCAGGCTGGACTCAAACTCCTGACCTCAGGTGATCTACCCACCTCGCCTCCCAAAGCGCTAGGGTTTCAGGCATGAGCCACCGTGCCCGGCCATGTTTCTTGAATTTCACCATGTAGACATCAGTTTTCAAGGGCTCGATTTAGGCCATTTGCTGACTAAAGGTCACACACATGCTCTGAGTTTTCGGAAAACCTATAGGTCAGCTTAACTTTAGGACGTTCACTGTTCCTATTTACGTCACCTAAACCACCTAATAGGCTGTGACCTATATGACCAATCAGAACTCAGCAAACATCAAGCAATCTGAACTAAGCGAATCTGAATCCTTCATTTGCGTAAGAGGACCTGAAAGGAAATCTAGGTGTGCACATTCTTTTTAAAAGATAAACCCTTTCTTTATCCTCTGGAATGCACTTCCAGTTTATACTGATGCTACGTCTTTGCAGTTGGTAACTTTTCACTGGAATAGAGCTCTTTTTTCTAAATTTCTTTTCAAGAAACTTGTTCACGGGATTAAATTGTGTCCCCTTTCTCCAAAAATATAGTATACGGGAGTTCTAATCATTAGTGCCTCAAAATGTGACCTTATTTGGAGATAGGATCTTTACAGAGGTAATCAAGTTAAATCCGATATGACTGGTGTCACTAAAAGAAGAGAAAATGTGGACACAGAGAGACAGAGAGACGTATTGACAGAGCATGACATGAAGATGTGCACACAAGGAGAATATCGCGCAAAGAAGGGCTGTGTTGCCATGAGTCAGGGGACCGCCAGAAGGTAAGAGGGAAGCATAAGACAGATCCTTCCCTGGCACTTTCAGGGAAAGCATGGCCCTGCCAACACCCTGACCTCAGGCTTCCAGCCCCCAAACGGTCAGACAATGCATTTCTGTTGTTTAAGCCACCCAATGTGCGGTACTTTGTTACAATAGCCCCAGGAATACATTTGTGAAATGGGCTGAGACTAGTTCTCGTGGGCGTTAGATTCTGCAGACCTGCTTTCTTCACTGCAGTATCGACCGCTGATCATCTGTGACCTTTATGGATGATTGAATCAAGGAACTCCAGGCCTCAAAAGATGGAAGACTGAGCAAGACCAGATGGACATTTCAGAGAAGATCTGCACCAGAAATATTGATTGTGAGGTAGCAAGGAATGTCATAAAGCCAAAAATGCAGAGATGACAAAATTATAGAAATGGAGAACAGGGGCCGGGCGCGGTGGCTCAAGCCTGTAATCCCAGCACTTTGGGAGGCCGAGGCGGGTGGATCACGAGGTCAAGAGACCGAGACCATCCTGGTCAACATGGTGAATCCCCGTCTCTACTAAAAACACAAAAAATTAGCTGGGCATGGTGGCACGTGCCTGTAATCCCAGCTACTCAGGAGGCTGAGGCAGGAGAATTGCCTGAACCCAGGAGGCGGAGGTTGCAGTGAGCCGAGATCACGCCATTGCACTCTAGCCTGGGTAACAACAGCGAAACTCCGTCTCAGAAAAAAAAAAAAAAAAAGAAATGGAGAACAGATCAGTGGTTGCCAGGACTTAGAGAGAAGGATGTGAGCATCAAAGGGTAGCAGTGCTAGGGACCTCCTCAGTGGTGAGAGCAGTTCTGTGTCTTGTTAGCTCTGGTGTTACACGGGGGTAAAATCATAGAACTATGCACACAACATGTAAAAAATGAGAGTATTCAAAATCTGGTGACATCCAAGTAACATCTGTAGTCAGGTTAACTGTACTGTTCTAATGTCAATTTCCTAGGCTTAACCATGCACTGTTGTTATGTAAGAGGTTAGTTACCATTGGAGGAAGCTGGGGGATGGGTGCACAGGGTCTCCTGGTAATATTTTGGCAATCTCTTGTGAGTCTGTAATTCTTTCAAAATTGAAAGTGTTTTAGCAAAAAGAAAGCTTGACTGGGACATGGAAGCTAGAGGTCTTAGTTCATTCATTTCGACTACTGATGTGGCTTCAGCCTTTGACCTTGATGGCCCTGATGTAATAACTTGTTAACACTGTAGTTCAGAATATAATATTTTGATAATCACAGCCAGTTTAAAAAAAAATAGATGTCAACGGTACAGAGAGCAAAATGTTAATCATGTACGGTGGAACTTGTTAGAATTTCAGTTTCTAATCCGACTCTCCTAACTTCTGATCTGATTCGAAACCTGTTAAGTAGTTAACATGCTCCAAAGTGACATCTGTGTTTCATCAGTTGTCCGCTGGTGACTGCTGCAATTTTCACATTAAGATTATCTAATTGTGTACCAGCATTTTTTTCACTTAAAAAATGAGTTTATGAAATATAATCATTGATTCTAAGAAGTAGTTCCAGACTTAATCATTAGCATCTTTTAAACTTCTCCCTGGTGCTTCTTTAGAGATGTAATCAGAACTGAGGCTCTTCAGTAAAATTTTCAGGAAATACTCGTATATTTTGTTTCCAAAATTTATTTTTTAAATGATGGTACTTAAAATATATTGGTAACAGAATAACCAAGTTACAGGACAGAATTATGGATGATCCTATTGGTGTATGAGGCTTATGTGTGGGTGCACGTGCATTTATTTTAATATATGAACAGGAAGAACAGACATCACGCTGTTAGCAATGGTTACCACTGAAAGACTGAGATGGCAGGAGACTCATTTCCTAAGGAATATGTATGTTTCCACAATATTTAGTCAATAAAGACTAAAGTGATATTCGATGCCCTTCCCGATCATACTGGTCAGTAATGAGCATGTGTCCTTCTCATTCTTCTATCACTACACACACAAGCACACACAGTGTCTCTTAGCAGATCACTAACCCTGCAGTAATGATGCTGAGGAAGTCTTAGATTGTAGGGAAGAATCCCAGGTATTGTTTTCTTTTGTTTCTTTACCTCTTGCATTTTAATCCAGCCTAACTGCAGCCGTACATCTCAATCCACCTAAATCATTATATCCTGTTCCAAATTCTTTAACCCGCTTTTTATTGGCAACCTCAGAATCCTTGGCTTTACAGCATTGGCCTCCATCTCAGCTCTAATCCAGAGAATGTGGTGTTTACAAGTAGTCTGTTGTGTTTGAACCTTAGCTTGGTTTATTCCTCTGGCACGGAGACGTCTGTGGGAGTCCCTTCTCTCAGCTTCAACCTGATCCCTGGGTCCCTCTGTTCTGCTAGTGATGGCCAAGGCAAAGAACACCATGCTTAGCATTGTAGGTGAATTGTGAGGGAGAGAGAGGAGCCTAAGTGCCAGCAGGCTGGAACATGGTTACACTTGGGCAGAGCATAACAAGAGCACAGTGACATCGATAAGGACACTAGGAAGAAAGAATAAGAGGTTGCTGCCTGCTGTGGTTTTGGTACATCCAGGTTCCAGATGCATGCATTTAAAGTCTAAGAAGTAAAGGGAGATCCAGAACTCCCCAGGGATACAGGAAAGAGAAAGACAGCATATGTAATGGGTCACTAATCTCCCAAACAGGCATGTGTGAAAAAGGAATAGGTGATACCCTCGCAGATAAAGCACGCCTGGATGGGGGGGTGGGCAGTGCTGCAGCTGGAGAGGGTACCACAAAGTAGCCCGGTCATAGAAGTCTTCAAAGACGGTGTCGCACTTGGAAGTTGACCCTCTGAAGCCACTGACCCAGGACGGAAGATAGGTTTGTTGACAGTCTGGGCCCTCTTCTTTTGAAACCCTCCCTACATTGAGAACAGAGCCAAAGTCAAGATACAATCGTGACAAAAAGCCCTGCCCTCACCCTTTATGCGAGAAGATGAAGATCAGTTCATCAATTACCAGCAGGATTGTGGTGAGAGAACCTCAGGTGTGAAAAATTCGTGTGTCATAAATTTGTATTCTGATAAGAGATCTCATCCTTGCCCCTGGAAATTGTGTCTAGGAATGCTCATGCAGAAGTTTTCGCAGTCTCAGGGATTTTAAGAATCCACTTTAAGAACTTTGCTACATTTCCTCAAAGGAGGTTAAAACTCAGTGGAAAAACAGGAAGGTCTTAGTGTGGAATTTAGAATACTTAAGAAAGCTATGGGGGAAATGAAAATAGAAAAAAATTAATAACAAAGCGAATGCCAAAATTAATAGGCTTAGTAAAATAGCAAAATCTCTTTGGACCAGACTTTTAACAGAAAACTCATCTAGTGAAGCTTAGTGTTTTTCAAAAGAACAATAAAAAGATCTCAAGAGTTGGGGGTGGGAGATGGGAAGCTATACTATATGAAAAAGTGAAGAAAAAGTGGGAAGAAGCAAAATTAATTACACAAACACTGGAAATACAAATTATAAGAAAAAACTTGGTCACCTTACCCAAAAGAACGCAATGAGATAGCAGGTAATTGTGGTAAAATGAGAAAAATAAAAGCCAGAAATCAGACGCAAATTGCAAGCCACAAACAAAGACACATACAAAGTTTTTCAAATACATATGGGATGAGAAACAATTAGGAGGATGCTGGCCTTTCAGATTGCTTTGTAATAAATGATGAGAAAAACCTCTTAATTTATCACTATACAGAAATCCGGTTGCAAAGTTTCTGGCAGTCAACAAACAAGAGTGGTAACAGTCATAATCATAATATTACCAATATACCGTAGGTATGAAATGTAGGCCGGCCTTAGTTATAAAACTTTGTATTATTCATTCATTCCCTCAACACCAGTGTTCTGAGCATTTTAGTGCACATCTTAAGTTAGTAAGTGCAGGCCGGGTGCAGTGGCTCACACCTGTAATCCCAGCACTTTGGAAGGCCAAGGTGGGAGGATCGCTTGACACTAGGAGTACAAGACTAGCCTGAGCAACATAGTGAGACCCCATTTCAACAAAAGATACAAAAATTAGCCATGCTTGTGGTCTCAGACAGTTGGAAGGCTGAGAGAGGAGGATTACTTAAGTCCAGGAACTCAAGGCAGCAATGAGCTATACTCCAGCCTGGGTGATAAAGCAAGGCACTGTCCAAAAAAACAAACAGTAAATCTACATAGATCACTGCATAAATATAAGCCATCAATATTGTTATTAATATTTCCACTTGCCCAGTTCTGGTAAGATAATTCCTTTTCTCCCTTCAGAAATCACTCTCAATCTATGTGAGTGAGGTGGGGTTGATCTCTGCTCCAAGTTTTTGGAATGTCTCCTAATCCTGACTAAGGCAGTCAGAACACCAGACTCCTCAGCCATGGGGGACTCATGGATGAGCCCACGACCCAAGCAGAACCATGAAAACCCATGTCTGAATATTTGCTGAATCGATACCCCTGTGAGACCTCGGGTACCAAGGATCAGGTAAAACTGGTACACCCAGAGCCATCTTGGCCACTACAAAGAAGGAATATGTCTAAGAGTAAAAGCAACAAGAGGAAAAATCATCCTAAGGACAAAGCTTGAGTCCAGGAACACAGCTGTGATGAAACAACCCACTTTTATCTCTAGACATTTTAGCTCCATGAGCCACTGGTTCCTTCTTTCTGCATAAGTTGGTGTGAGTTGTAACCTTGCAACCCAGAGTCCTGATGAGAAGAAATGCTTGCCATGTGCATGCTGCATGCTGGAGAGATGTTGGGGGTCCTGCCTTTATGGAGTACAGAGTCTACCAAGGAACACTGCCATGAACCAGAAAAAAAAATAACTACAAGTGTGTTGAGAGTTATAAGGGAGGAGCACAGGTTTCCAGTGCCAAAGTTTAACAAGAGGCGCACCTCACTAGGTTTGAAAGATGAGGGAAGACTTCCCCGACTTCCCGAGAAACTGACACTTACGAGACCTAAAGGATGAAAATAAGTTCATCTAGTTTAAACAGATGACGTTGAAAAAACAAAATTCCTGCGTTTGTACAAAATCTGTTTACTCTATATTTTTAAAGGGCAACTTTTAGTTCACTCATAAAACAGGCAATACCAAAAATGCAGAGTCAAAGATACACATTACATGGAAATCAATGCATCTATATATTAATAAAATATGTGAGACATATTAATTTCTTTATACAGTAAAAAAATCATACCTTAAAAAATAGCCAAGGAAATTGTAGAAGTCTTCATGAATGCACAAATTCAAAAATTATTTCAGTGATGGGTACCATGGGGGATCTAGCAGTGCCGGGATAGTTTGGATGGCAGGACTGTATTCCGCTAAAAGGTTGATGCATTAGTTCTGAGGGATGAAAATTGCTTCTCTGGTCCTAGTCATGTAAGCTTGAGCCATCGATATTTTAAATCCGAAAGATGGAATTGTAATTAGATGACCTCTAAATTCCTTGCACTAATTAAATTCTATGACATGTCTCCAGTCTGGTTTGTTAAAACCTAATTTTGACATATTAAAGTATCATCTGATTAACAGCTCACTTTCCCAAGCTCATATTTCACTAAGGCTTATATTAGTGAAAACTTTATATTGCTTTTTCTCCACTTGAAGCATTGTAACCTATCTACAGAACTTAATTCCTTTTTTTTTCTTCCAAAACTTTTTTTTTAATTGCATTTCAGGTTTGTGGGTACGTGTGAAGAACATGCAGATAGTTGCATAGGTACACACGTGGCAGTGTGATTTGCTGCCTTCCTCCCCTTCACCCATATCTGGTATTTCTCCCCACGCTATCTCTCCCCAACTCCCCCCAAAGGATATGAACAGACACTTTACAAAAGAAGACATACATGAGGCCAACAAACATATGAAAAAATGCTCATCATCGCTGGTCATCAGAGAAATGCAAATCAAAACTACATTGAGATACCATCTCACGCCAGTTAGAATGGCTATCATTAAAGAACTTAATTCTTAAAGAAAGACAGAAGCTAAAGTCTATGTTTCTCATTGTGGATGCTTTCTCGCAGTGTGATGCTTTAAAAAAATCAAACCACACTCCCAAAGCTCCTAACAGAAGTGTATCTAGATTTATAAACTAATTGAATGAGGTATGATATAAAATAATGTGTCTACTTTCAAAGCACACATAGCAGGTGGGTATAGTCTTTTCAAAGAAGCGTCCTTGAGAGATGACTCCCTCATCCCATAAGTGTGCCTCAGCCATATACAAGTTATTTTTGGAAACTGCCTCTTTGAATTGTCGTTAGAGACCTTGCCCCTTATAGTGATAAAATTTTTCCTTTGTATGATTTTTTAAAATAATGAAAAGTCACTTAGCTCCAAGTCAGATAAGTAAAGTGGGTGACTGAGCAGTAGAATTCCACTTTGATACAAAACGCAAAACGGTGAGCTTTGCTCTCCAGTGTGCAAACTGACTCTAGGGTCGTTCCAAATAAGGTCTAAGGAAAGTAAATATTTTGAATAATGACAATATTCTAAGAATAAGTATGTCACCTGCTATGATGATTACTCAAGTACACACTCTAAGCTAACTGACACATAGATGATTTTTTTGTTGTTGTTTTCTTTTTTTCTTCTTCAACTTTTATGTCAAATTCCAGGGTACATGTGTAGGTCGTGCATGTTTGCTTCATAAGTAAACATGTGCCATTGTGGTTTGCTGCACAGATCAAACTCATCACCTAGGTATTAAGCCCAGCATCCATTAGCTATTCTTCCTGATGCTCCCCCCTCTCCTCACACCCCACAATGGGCCCAGTGTGTGTTGATCCCCCATGTGTCCAAGTATAGATATTTTTAACACCTAACATGCCAAACTGAATCTATGTGGAACTAAAACTGGGGGTCCCTCTGCTATGGTTTGAATGTATGTGTCTTTCCAAAATTTATATGTTGGAAGTTAAGCACCAAGGTAATGGGATTAAGAGGTGGAGCCTTTGGGAGGTAATTAAGCCATCAGGGTTCACCCTTATGAATGAGATTAATACCCTTGCCAAAAAGGCTTGAGGGAGTGAGGTTGTCCCTTCTCCATCCCTTCTGCCATGTGAGGATGCAGCAACAAGGGACCACTGTGGACGCAGAGAGGAAGCCCTCACCAGACACAAATTGCACTGGCACCTGGATCTTGGACTTCACAGCCTCCAGAACTCTAAGAAACAAGTTTCTGGTTTTTGTAAGCTGCCCAGTCTCAGGCATTCTGTTAAGGCAGCACAAACAGACTAAGACATTCTCCATGCTTATACTTTTTTTCTTTTTCTTTTTCTTTTTTTCTGAGACGGAGTTTTGCTCTTGTTACCCAGGCTGGAGTGCAATGGCGCTATCTCGGCTCACCACAACCTCCACCTCCTGGGTTCAGGCAATTCTCCTGCCTCAGCCTCCCGAGTAGCTGGGATTACAGGCACGCGCCACTATGCCCAGCTAATTTTTTTTGTATTTTTAGTAGAGACGGGGTTTCACCATGTTGACCAGGATGGTCTTGATCTCTTTACCTCGCGATCTGCCCGTCTCGGCCTCCCAAAGTGCTGGGATTACAGGCTCGAGCCACCGCGCCCGGCCCCATGCCTATAATTTTCTGTGAAATTCATCATTCCAAAATATTTTATAAAGCGTCCATCATGAGCCATCTCCTGCATACAAGCACGCAAAGAATGAAGATAATTACTACTAATAAAGCAAGGCAGAAGCAAATAAAAACTGGAGCCAGTCCTTGAGTTTCAATTGCTGTTGTCGGGCCTCAAAAATAGTGACAACAGGCTGAAAATTCTAGAGTGTGGTGACAGGCCTTTCAAGAAATAAAAATTTCTGAACAATGTTTTGAAAAATTAATGGAACCTAATTAAACATATTAGTTCCAGGTTTAAGAGACAAGAAAAGTTTTCTAATTATATTTGGAGTAACATCTTAAATAATGTGCCACTTTATATTACCTCTAAAGCCAAAATCGAAGTTTTACAGAAATTGAGATTTTTGCCTTTCCTCATGTTTACTGTCACTAATTGTAACTCTTTACAATTAAATTAACATTCACATCTCTCACAATCTATTTTTACCCTTGGGAGAAAAACAACTTTGTTAATTTAAGTCATTATAAACATTCAAAGGAACTACTAGTCATCAATATTTAAAAATATGATTAAAATAATCTATTTTAGTGTCCTAGCTTTCCCAACTTGCGAGATGTTATTTCTCAACAACATTGCACACATTCACTCTAGCAAATATCTTTAATTTCCACTTAGGAGAATTTAAAGGCTCTCAAATAGAATTCACATTAGGTCAGAAACTATCTAAAACTATTTCCCTAAATTTAACTTTAGTTACTAATGTTGAGGCCAACATTGCTCTTAAGTCAAATATGGTTAAGTACTAATAAATATGAAAAAATATTTTCCCTAAGACAAAGGAAAGCACATTTTAATTCATTCATTTCGTAAAGTGACCCAACTCAAAATTGTAGCTGCATCAGCGAATTATTCTACCCAATTGTCTATTAAGAGATTAGGGGCATGCACTGCAGGGTGTAACATCTACAAGGGAGCTTATATTGTTCTCTTCATATGGAATTGATTTGAGCCAAAAATCTTTTGCAAGACTACAGTGCTCATATTTTCTGGATCAGCACAATCCATACTGTAGAGTGATCTTAGAGGTACAGGCAAGGTCACCAGGAAGCTAAATATGGCCATCGGGAAATGGATTTCTTTCCATTGTGATTTCTATCATTCCCTCTCCTCCCAACTCCTAAACTTATGTAGAGAAAAAATGTATTTCTAGCACAAAGACTGATACTACACTTGATATTTTCTCTTGCTACTTGATTCTCTCTTATGGTTAAAACATAACAATCTTGCATATTTTCACAATTCACATTATTCTCATGTTTAATCAAATGAGAACTATGAGTCAAGCCTACCATGTTGCCCTTGCCTTTGCTGGAGTTGAGGTCTAGTTGGGAAGACAGAAGATGCAAGGAAAGAATAGCAAAGCCTGTAAACAGGTGCTCGCTTGGGCTCAGACTGCATGTTCTGGGGGAGTTAAGAGACAAGGGAGGTGCTTGGGAGCTGTACTGTGCCATGAGCAAGGAAGGTGATTTGTGCAGAGGGTGCTAGAGGTCCTTGGTGAGGCAGAGCATGCTCGGACCCCACAGTTTATACTCACAGAGAGTTAGTTAGGCTAGCAACCTAACCTTGGTTTTCGCTAAGCCTTTGTGCCCTTGGCTACGTAATGGGGATAAGAACAGTAGCTTCCTCATGGGCTATCAGGAGGCATGCCTGAGTGATACTTAGCACAGTGTCTGGCACGTAGTTATAAGCTATTATTTAGTCAGGGGATGAGACTTGATCAAAGTTCTGACTCATGGATAGAATTTTGCTAAGATGAAGGGAAAGAACATTCCAGAACAGGGAGCAACATGTACAAACCCAGAGACAGAAATGATGACACAGTGTGGAGATAAACGTGACTGAAATTTTCAAGCTTTATACCAACTTACACTTAGAAGACACACAGTCTCATATAATGAATATTTTGTCTATGTAACCAGAGAAGGAATGCAGGTTCCTATGCCTGCTTCCCTGGAGATTCTGAGTCAGTAGATTTATGGAGACCCAGGAATCTGTATGTTAAAACATATTCTATGTAAATATTTATCAATTTGGGGGCACAGTCAGCCAATGAACTGTTATTTCTATATTCATAGCACTCTAACAATCTAGCTCCTCCATGATTCTATGAAAACATATTTAACATAAATTGTTAGAGGCTGATATAAAAACATATTTAAAAATAATTCAGGGCTGCACGTGCTAGAGACAGAGTTTGGAGCAGTAGGTGGAAGTAGATAGAATCCCAGAATTTGGGGGTAGTGGTATTATGTAATACCCTTTCATTTTACAGATGAGAAAACTCAGACCAAAGGAATTAAGTACCTTGTTATCATAGTCACTATTTAGTGCCTATGACATAAAGGCCTTGGATAAGAAAAAGCTAGTCTTTCATTTTGCAAAAGCAATGTAAGGAATTAAATATTGCTCAGTAGTGGTAGGTAGGTAAGCTATTCAGTAGGAACCTCGAGCCTGCAGATGCACTAAAAGGTGGACTTTTTCATTAGGTAGCACCGGCATAGTTCAGAAATCTAATAAAGCTGTAAGAAATTGATTTCCCTTGGACTCAATTAAAGGTGTATAAAAGGTGCAGAAAAGGAGTGGAGTCTCAGTGGACAAACAGGTGGCCTTGGCATCCACCTGAGGTACATGGCTACACGCAACCTTGGTCCACTGTAAGAAAGAATCTATGATTTCACCAACTCCCCCCGCCAAGTCGAAATTGGGCAACATCTTATTTACGGGGCATAAAATTTCACCCTCACGAAAGTGCAAAAAGGGACCGCTACAGTTCCATACATCTCAGTGAACACAAACTTTCTTAACACCGAACAGTCCACCCCATAAGACAAGTTTGCTTTGGACATTTATATTTAGTCTGATTTTGCCTGGAACATTTGCTCATCTAGTGTAGGAATTTGATTACAAATGCAAGTGTCTTATATATATATCCTAAGACTTAAACAACTCTCTCTCTACCCACTTTTGATTTATAACTCTAAAATAGGAATTTTTTATTAGCTGCTTCGTTTCTAGAATGTGTCCATGCAAAGGGAATTCTTACTATAGTGTTCTGAATGTTGCCTTCTTTTTAGGGTATGGTGACCTTACTAGACTTGCGTCATGTCTCATCGTCATTGTAACCTCCGTGGTGCTTACAAGTAGTAAAGACGGATTAAGTGCAATTGAATTGCACTCTGTGCTGAAATTTGGACAAACTCATTCCAATTATAGAAGCCAAAGTGCCAGGAATTATTCTCGACATCTGCCTATTTCTCATATCATACTGTATGTCCAGTTCATCACTGATGTTTACCCCCTAAATCTTTCTAAACTCTCTTGTCACCTCTAAAGCAGTACCCTAGTCCAAGTAGCCGTAGTATCTTTTTTTCTTTTTTCGGGATACTGGAGTTTCATTATTATTCAAATCAGTCTCCCAGAGTATTTGGGCATAAAAGTTTTTTTTTTTTTAATTGTACTTTAGGTTCTAGGGTACATGTGTGGATCGTGCAGGACTGTTGCATAGGTACATACATGGCAAGGTGGTTTGCTGCCTCCATCCCCTTGTCACCTATATCTGGCATTTCTCCCCATGTTAACCCTCCCCTACGTCCACACCCCATGCTGTTCCTCCCCTACCCCCCCAACAGATCCCAGTGTGTGATGCTCCCCTCCCTGTGTCCATGTGTTCTCATTGTTCAGCACCTGCCTATGAGTGAGAACATGCAGTGTTTGATTTTCTGTTCTTGTGTCAGTTTGCTGAGAATGATGGTTTCCAGATTTATCCATGTCTCTACAACGAACACAAACTCATTGTTTTTTATGGCTGCATAGTATTCCGTGTCAAGTCAGCATAATTTCCATGAAAGTCTGTCCCTTGGTTTGCCTTTCTCCATATCAACTCTTCTCCAGTCCATTTCAGCCCAGCAGCCAATTGTCTTTTCTTCTTTCTTTCTTTTTTTTTTTTTTTTTTGACAGAGTGACCCTCTGTCACCCAGGCTAGAGTGCAGTGGCACAATCTCAGCTTACTGCAACCTCCATCTCCTGGGTTCAAGCAATTATCTTGCCTCAGCCTCCTGAATAGCTGGGATTACAGGCACCCACCACCACACCTGGCTAATTTTTTGTATTTTTAGTAGAGATGGGGTTTCACCATGTTGGCCAGGCTGGTCTTGAACTCCTGATCACAAGTGATCTACTCTCCTTCCTCCATGGCTTCCCAAAGTGAGCCACCACACCCAGGCCAATTGTTTTTTCAAAATGAAAATATAATTATGACACCACCAACCTCCCCACTTAAAATCAGTCAGCCACTTCCCATCTCATATTCGACAAAGTTCGGCAGAGTCCAGCCTCCAGCCAATCTTCCAGCTTCCTCTCAGAAACACTGTCTCTTGCCCTCTGCTCTCCAGCCACACTGGCTTCCATTCAGTTCCTTGAATTACAGGGCTTTTGTCCTTGCTGCTGTCTCTGGAATGCTCCCTGCCTGCCTCCCTTCACCTTTATATGGATCCCTTAAATTAGAAGGCAGGTCAAAGGTCGCATCATTGGGGAAGTCTGACTATCCTGCCCTCAAGCTAAGATAATTTATTTCCTTTGTTCAAAATTGATTTTGTGTGTGTGTGTGTGTGTGTGTGTGTGTGTGTGTGTATTTGAGACAGAGTCTCACTGTATCATCCAGGCTGCAGTGTAGTGGCACAATCATAGATCACTGCAGCCTCCACCTCCTGGGCTCAAGCAATCTTCCTGCCTCAGCTTCTTGAGTAGCTGAGACCACAGGCATGCACCACCATGCCTGGTTAATTTTTGGTTATTTGTTTGTTTGTTTGTTTTTGTAGAGGTGAGGTCTAACTATGTTATCCAGACTGGTCTCAAACTCCTGGGCTCAAGCAATTCTCCTGCCTCTGCCTCCCAAAGTTCTGGGATTACAGGGGTAAGCTGCCATGCCCTGCCTAGATTTTTATAGAATCTTATTCATTCTTTTCTTACAAGGTTTACCTTAGGTTGTACTTGTAATTTTAATTCTTATTGTTTATATCTTATTTGTGTCCATTTACATGTCTATAAATTCCATGAAAGCCAGAGACTATGTTCATCTTTTCTTCCTGGTGTTCCAGTGCTTAGCATGGTGTCTGGAATGAATGGATAGATGGATGGGTGGGTGGATAGATGGATAGGTAAATAGATGGATGGATGGGTGGATGGATAGGTAAATAGACTGATGGTTGGGTGGGTGGATGGGTTGGGTGGATGGTTAGATGGTGGATGGGTGAATGGATGAACAGATGGATCAAAAAGAGAAGGAAAGAGAAAAGAAGTGAGGAAAATGAAACTGGGTATTGGTGATTCTGTGTTTTAAAAAAAGGTATCTCCAAGTAGAATGCTTTTCCAACAAGTGGTTCTGCTTAATATCGAGAATAATAATGGTTAATCAGTGTCCACTTAATAGTGAAGTTCCACAAAAATGCAGTTAATGGAGAATTAACTTTGGTATAATTCAGTGCATATGGTAAGATGATTTTGATTAAAAATATCGTTGAATTAAAAACCAGAGACCATAGTTATGCTCCTGGGTCTGTGATTTTGGACAGAGTCACCCAAACTCCCCATTTTCTGGCATAACCTGTAAAAGCAGAAGCATCGCCAGGGGATTCTCTGAGTAGCTTCTAGGATTCTGCGAACTTACTGATTATTATGAACCTTCTCTTAAAATATTCAGTTCTATAAGACATTTATTAATAAGCATGTATTTTGATTACTTTAAGCAATAAAATACATGTAATCCACCTTTTAAGCTGGTTTAATGTATTCACATCTAGTAAGATAAGAAAGTCTGGGAACACCGATGCTACCAACACCATGGTACATCTCACCTCCTAGATGTCGAAGATAACTAATGACCAACTGTCAGTCAAGGGCCTTGTGTCTTGGCAGTAATGAGAACCCAGTGAGTTTTTCTTTGGGAAGTAGAAGAAGGAAGAGGTAGTATTGGAGGAAGGGGACACTGGGCAAAGGTAGAGTTTTAAAGCAAAGGATTTTGTAATGTCAGAAGAAATGGGAGTTGCTGAGAACCTGTACTTGGCAGTAGTGCCCACACCCTGAGAGCAGATGCTGTGCCCCTGAAAATCTCCCCTCTGCTGCCAGCCTGGGTTGCAAGTGGCCACGCTTGGATGCCAGGACT
The DNA here is from genome assembly GCF_049354715.1 of Callithrix jacchus. Lineage (NCBI taxonomy): Eukaryota > Metazoa > Chordata > Mammalia > Primates > Cebidae > Callithrix > Callithrix jacchus. The sequence goes on from NC_133507.1 coordinate 146,020,739, forward strand.
TGTTGTTATGCCTACGAACACTCAGCCTTCCATTTCGACTGAGTCCTCCAGTCCTTCTCAACCCGGCTCAGTCTTCTTCAACCTAACATTGATTCCCTTCCTTACTCCATCCAGGAGAAGAATGAAAAGGGGGGAAAGAAAGGAAAATATCAAGGAGTAAAGGATATAAAAGAGAAAGATGTATCTAGGCCAGTTTTTATCAGTGGAGAGGAAAGCTTTAATTCATCCTGTTACCAGCTTTTTTTCCCTTGGTAGAATTACCTTTTCCTTTACTCTATTTGCTTAATACTTAAGCCTTCCTTTTTCAGGGACTAGATCCCTTTTCAATCTATGCTCACCTTCCTGTAATTCTCAACCTTGGCTGTGCCCTAGAATGTCTTGGTGAGCTTTCTAGAAATACCGATGTCTAATCCAGTAGGTCTGTGGTGGGAGGAGTGGTATAGAGCTCTGTATTTTTAAAAAGCGTCCCAGAGTCCAACCCCTATCTAGGGCTGAGAATTGCTGCCGTAGTACATCAAGGTCCCTGGAATATTTTATTATAGTCAGAGCAGACTAAAAGCCAGCAGAACAGGAAGAAAAAGGAGAGAGCAGAAATGGTAGTGGAGGAAAATAATCAATGAGGAGAAAAGACAAGACAGTTTTGATTAGAGTCCTAGTGGGATTTAGAAATGAAAAGCGCTTCGGCATGAGTGAGGCCTGGGCAGAATCTTGTTTAACTCCTGCAGGCATAGCCTGGCTCTTCTGAACCCTAATCCCCTAGGAGAACCTAGGGGGCTTTGAAGGGTAAAGCAAGCTCAAGTTACATTCCAGGTCCAGGGCTTAGCGAGGCAAAGACTAGTGGCAAGTGGCTCTAATTTGAGAGCGTGGGTTCAGGAAGCCCCAAGAGTTCTGGTCTCTCCTGTTTCACCACAACTGGCCGCGGGGGTCACAGCCAACCGCCCATGGAGCTTTGGGGAGGAGAATCAGCTAAGCCGGCAGGTCATGAGCAAATGAGGTAGTGGCAGCCATGTCCCTAGTGTGAGCAGTCACATCACGCAAGCCTCAAGGCCACAGCAGATGGAATCTTCCCTGTAAGTCTCAGCTCACACAGGGACTGTTTCCTGGACCAGCCTGGAGAAAACTGGCTGAGTGGCCCAGGAGATCCCTACAGGGGACGGCTGAGATCTTGTAGAACTGAAAAGCTTGAAAATATTATTGGAGGGAAAGTTAATTGAATATTAAGATAAGTAATAGCAGGCCTTGACTTAATTCTAAATATAAAACACGATTTGCGAGTGAAAGTTTGCAGATCCTCTTCCCTACATAGCATTTAAAATCTATAAACAAAAATCTAAATGATGTTGACTTTAAGACAACACATGCCTTGACTTTCCATTGGCAGACAGTGGAGGTTGAGACAGTTTCCCATGAAAGGTGTTTTTTGTTTTGGGTTTTTTTGTTTTTGTTTTTGAGACGGAATCTCGCTCTGTCGCCCAGGCTGGAGTGCAGTGGCAAGAACCCAGCTCACTACATGCTCCACCTCTCTGGTTCAAGCAATTTCCCTGCCTCAGCCTCCCGAGTAGTTGGGATTACAGGTGCATGCCACCATGCCCAGCTAATTTTTTCTATTTTTGGTAGAGGCGGGGTTTCACCAAGTTAGCCAGACTGGTCTCAAACTCCCGACCTCAGGCAATCTGCCCACCTCGGCCTCCCGAAAGGTGTCTTATTAACCCATTCGCACAGTCTCCTCCTGTCACCTTGTGGCCAAAGGTGGATGTTTAGAAGCCAGTTGCCTAAGGGAGGTGAAGATGACAGTTATGCTCCCATCTCATCCGGATCATACCCAATCTAGACAATGCCATGACTGAGAGACCTCAATTATTTGATGAACTTACAATTAGCCTAGGCTTGTCGGCAAAGACATTAAACCCTTTGATCATGACCTCTAGCTTTCAAGAAAGGAAATTTGAGGAGATGGCGCCCCCTGCTGGTAAACTTAATCATCATCAAAATTTAATTATAATACTACTTGAGAGTTAAGAAAGGTAAGCATAGCTATTAGGAGACATCTAACCAAGACTGATTCCTCCCAGCAGGTCTTCTGACTGTTCCAGAGCTTCACCTCATCCTTCATTGATATTTAGCTTTATATATTGTTAATCCTGAGGCTAGTACCACCTCTTTTCTTTGCTCTAACCTAAGTACCACTACAGTAAAACTGTGTAATGCCTTTGGATGCCTGTCTCCCAATGCATATTTTCTTCCATTCTTTGAAGTAAAGATAAACTCCATCATTTCTCATCTGTCATTTTTTAGGTTATCTTATTTTGCCAAATTCACTTGCAAGGAACTCTCCTACTTTGGAAAAAACAGAGCTTCCACCATTACCGTGGAAATTCCTAGTTTAGATATTAGAACAACATAGACTTCCTTAGTCAACAGCATGAGGGGGAATCTAAATCTACTTTTGTTCGATTCTTGAAGGGCTCCAGTGCCACATCGTGTCTTAGTGGTCCAAACCCTGTGGACATCAACACGATTTGGTTCATGGAAATAGCATGTTTTCTTTTCAGGGCCCCTCTTTGGTTAATCCCCCTTCTCCAGGAATAAATGCTTTTGTGGTGCCCCTTGGCTGCCTAAAATTCCCAGTGGTGACACTCACCCTTTTGATCTTCTGTGCACCTCTACCTCACTGTTATGAAGATGTTGTTCCCACAGTTTTTTCCTCTAATATCAACTCTCATCCTATTTTAAAACATCTGCAGTGATACTCGTCCCCCTTCCTATATGATATAAAAAGCATGTGACATAAACAATATCCAAAAAGAATCAAACTGTTCAAAATCTTTCTTCCACCGGGCGCGGTGGCTCAAGCCTGTAATCCCAGCACTTTGGGAGGCCGAGGCGGGTGGATCACGAGGTCGAGAGATCGAGACCAACCTGGTCAACGTTGGTGAAACCCCGTCTCTACTAAAATACAAAAAATTTAGCTGGGCATGGTGGCGCGGGCCTGTAATCCCGGCTACTCAGGAGGCTGAGGCAGGAGAATTGCCTGAACCCAGGAGGCGGAGGTTGCGGTGAGCGGAGATCGCGCCGTTGCACTCCAGCCTGGGTAACAAGAGCGAAACTCCGTCTCAAAAAAAAAAAAAAAATCTTTCTTCCTTCCCAGGTAAGTAGACACAAGACCCACTTAAGGGAAGGAGTTAATGCTGTAAAACTCACATAAACACTAGACCAGTTTGGCATAGACCGTCTCACGCAGAAACCAGTCTACTTACTTGAAATGGACTGTCAGCTTTGCAAAGTTTTCTGGATATTTCGGCGTCTCCACAATGATATCTGAAGTCTCTTTCACTACTTTTGGCCATTTGTTTGTTATCAGTGGCCGGAAAACTTTGAAGTACTTGGAGGTATCCTGAGAATATAAAAGGTAATAATCACAAGCCAGTGCATTTAACATGATTTCATTGAATTCACTTAACAGATCGCAAGGCTTTTAATTTTGCAGTTTTCTCTCTCCTATAAAATGCCACATCTAAGAAACTGCACGATCACACCATTTTGCTAGGATGGCAAGAAAAGTCAGTAGCAACTGGAGACTTATATTTTTGGCAAATCCTGATCTGTGGATCAACTGGGACATGGCTTCACTCTTTAAAAGTGACAGAGAGAAGTGCTTCAATTTTCCAACTTTCAAAGTCAATAGGCTAGAAACGTTATATGAAAATTACAGAACCCTGAACTAGCATGATAACCGAATACTTGTTCACCTCTGAAAAGTTGAAACATTGAAACAAATTTTACCCAGAATGTGTCTCTGGGTTTTTGTGGTTGCTTTGTCATGTGTGTCATTTGGTTTGTTTGTTTGTTTGTGTTTTTTTTTTTTTGGCAAGGAAAACTTAATTGAGTCGTAGTTTTATCTCTTACTCATTTTAACAGGAGCATGTACACAGAGGCCAAGATTGCCAATCACCGGTATTTATCCACATGGAAAAATCCTAAGGACATTAATTATGATTTATCATCAACTCAAATAGTAAGAAGGAGATTTGAAAGGCAAGTTTGAAAGAGGAAATGTTATTCCTTAAAAATAAGGGCTTTTCTTCATTTCTGTGAAAATAGCTAAATCATGAATTAATTTCACTATCAAATCAACAGTTGGGACTTACCCTACCATTTCCACCCATTAAGGCGCTATTACGCACAAAACATCTGCAGACAGGGAAAACAGCTACTAACAGCAGATATCTCAGAATTGCCTTATGAAACGGTATCATGGTGGTGGCGGTAAACAGGGCTCCACATACCCAGCTCACACAGGGTGAGCTGTGTGTTACAGGGCCACTAGTTAAGATAATTCACTCACTTACAGAAACCTTTTTTTTAAATTACATATACACTCACTATAAATGTCAACTTTTGCAAGGAGTGGGGATTGCTGTCCACGGCTGCAGGAAATAGGTGGGAATTTTTGTCCTCAGCCACTCTGCAAAGGATCTTGCATTAGAACCACCAACACGACGTGGTGGTGAGCTCCACGTCCTCGCTATCGCCACTCAGAAGTGGATAGTGTCTGCCACTCCTGCCTGTGCTGAGGCAGTAAAGGGGGGCGTGCTCAGATTTCTGGACATAAAGCATAAACAAACAGTTTATGAAAATAGGACAATCTGCTTGACTATCCGATAAAAATGCATATTTTAAAAGCATGTTTATACCAGGTGCAACTTGAAAATTTCATTAGGATAATCTGGATGATGGGGAAACTTAAATGCAGGAACTAGCAATAATTGTTAGCATTTTTGCAGTCTCATTTTGATGATGGCATTTCCTTTTGTCACCACTGTGAAGGCGATTCGAGTGCTTGTCCCTACTCATAGGGTGACCTTTTCTCATACACAGAACTGAACCACAGTCATCAAATGATCAACCTGACTCAGAGAAGAGTCTGTTTTTGAAAGGGCTAAATTGTCAGTGATTTAACTCTTTCCAAAGAATTAAGAAAACTCACAGTTAATTGTACTTGATGTTATTTTCCCATCTTCCTGGTTTGACGTCAGACAAAGCCAAATTTGAGTCTGAGGTTTCTCAGTTATAAGAAAACTAAATACAAATTTGCTATTTAGTTACTTTTCAATGGTTATTTTTTCCATAAAAAGGTTTCCATAAAAGTAGGATTTTTAAAAAATCCTAATTACTGCAAAGAAAAATTTCCTCCTGACACATTCAAACTGTATGCTATAGCTAGCTAAATATTAATTTAAATGTAGAAAAAGGACATAGGATGGTCACACAAAAACATACAAATGACCAGCAAATATATGAAAAAGTTTAGCTCCTTTTATTGTCAAAGTAATGAAAATATAAATGGAATATTTTTCCTTCCTATCAAACTGGCAGAGATTTATTTAGGATTATAGTATTAGGTGTTGGCAAGGACAAGATGAGACAGACTCCCTCATGCACAGCTTAAGGAGGATTAAGCAGTAGAGATATTCTGGCAGCAGTGAGTCTTCGTATAACAAGGGCTTCAACTGGCAAAATTATAGCTTGGCTCAGGATTTCCACTGCTGAGAACCCATAGCTGAACTTGCTAATTTCCCCCTCATATCCATTGTCTCTTTCATTTTTAGGTGATTAAATCCTGACTTTTAGCTGGGCACATGGCTTTTCTCCCATACTGTGCCACTTGGAATATAAATGGATGGTTAGACTACATCCTGGATGGTGAAGATGAGATCCTCACCCTATTACTGTTAGATGAGATAACTGGATCCCAGCAACCACGAAAGATGCAATGCCACTCATGGTACTCTGGGTTGTTTAGATGTAGAAGTTTGTGTTACAATGAAATAAAAAGCACCTATCATTATGCCACTGCTGTTATTTTGGTTTTCCGTTGCTCACAATCAACATGAAACATATCCAAAACATTCACTAAAATGCCATATTCAAGAATGTTTATGCTCACCATTGTGAAGAGCAGATAAATATCTGTATGCTCAATAATAAAAGGACAATTATGTAAATTACATTATTTTCATTTGATGCAACATACTTGACAAGGCAGTCATGGAGTCATGGGAATCTTAGTTTTTAGCATATTTATTGACATAAAAAGTGCTCATGACAGGCTAATTAGGGGAATGGAGCATAATACAATCTTACAGAAGCACACGCATCTTCATTGTAACTGAAACTAATGTACAGGTACTTGTTCATCCTCATCCACATATCAGTTTTGTAAACAAATTATAGACATTTCTGCTTTTGTATCCGGTCTGTAGTTTTTAGCTGCGAAATTGGGGATAATCTGTCATATAGCAATATGTAACCAATACATTTTGTCTTACTTATTTTTATCCTTTTCTTTCTTGACTTCTTTTTTGTTTGTTTGTTTGTAGAAAGTGAGTTATTTAGAGAGAGAGAAACAGGAGGAGAGAGAACAAAACAGCTAACTCTCACTCTGAGTAAGAGAATCCAGAAAGATGGAATCCAGGAGAGGAAAGCAGCTTCCACACTGAGTGGAAAGGAATAGAGAGAGATGGAGTTTAGGAGGGGAAGACAGGCTTCCACAAGAGAGTGTGGAAGGGGACCCCAGAGGGAAATCCAGGAAAGAGAAAGATGGCTTCCATGAGAGTGTTCGTGGAAGGGGTCTTTCTTGACTTTTTTTGAATAAATCTATTTTTTAATCACTCTGATGTTTCTCTCTGGTAATTTAGAAATCATACGTTGTTTTCTCTTATTTGTTTATTGCCCAAAGTTACATTAACATATCAATGTCTACGGTTAGCATCTTTATTTTCTCCAAAATATAAAAACCTTAAAGAAAACTTTTCGATTCAACTTATCCCCTTCCCACTTATATATTATTATGGTATGTATTATAATTCATTATTATTATTACAGTCCACAATTATTTTAGTTATCTTTTTAATTCTTCATTTATTATCACATCTCAGATCTTCCATATAGAATCAGTTTTATCCTGATTGAAATGTACCATCTTTAAATCTTTTTTACTCAGGCTGGTCCCCTGGGCTCAAGTGATCCTCCTACCTTGGTTTCCCATAGTGCTGGAATTACAGGTGTGAGCCACTGTGCCCAGTCTATAATATTTTAGTGAGAGTCCATTTGTAGAAAACTCTTTCATTTGTTTAAAATGACTTCATTTAAAAACTATATACAAGGCGGGGTGCAGTGCCTCACGCCTGTAATCCCAGCACTTTGGGAGTCCCAAACAGATGGATCACGAGGTCAGGAGCTCGAGAACAGCCTGACCAACAAGGTGAAACCCCGTCCCTACCGAAAATACAAAAATTAGCCAGGACAGGTGCCTGTAATCCCAGATACCCAGGAGGCTGAGGCAGGAGAATTGCTTTAAACAGGAAGGCAGAAGTTACACTGAGCTGAGATCGTACCACTGTAGCTAACATTCTTTTGATTTTCATTGTTAATGTTTGGAAGTTAGCTATGACTCTCTAAATATTGGTCCTTTGAATATCATCTTTTTTCCCATTTTGATTTTCTAAAGATATGTTTATGACATGTCTAGGTGTGGAGCTCATTCTCTTACATTTCTTTCTGAAACTCAAAAAATATGAAACATTTATCTTTAATCTCTCATTCGAATTTCTTTTTCTTGGCAGGGCACAGTGGCTCACGCCTGTAATCCCAGCATTTTGGGAGGCCAAGGCAGGCAGATCACAAGGTCAGGAGATCGAGACCATCCTGGCCAACAAGGTAAAACCCCATCGCTACTAAAATGTACAAAAAATAGCTGGGCATGGTGGCCTGTGCCTGTAGTCCCAGCTACTCGGGAGGCTGAAGCAGGAGAATCACCCCAGCCTGGGAAGCAGAGGTTTCAGTAAGCTGAGATTGTGCCACTGCACTCCAGGCTGGCAACAGAGCGAGACTCCGTCTCAAAAAAAAAAAAAATTATTTTACTTTTATTTTCCTCCAAGTTGTATTGTAGATTATTTCTAACTATTTATAATTTTGCTTGTTACATTTATTTCTAAAATTATTTTCTCATTCAAATCTGTTGTCACTTTTTTTTTACTTTTCTAGTCTATTCATGGGTATTCTAGATGTGTTTTTTTTACATGATAACCATAATTGATACATAATCTGTGTTAATAATTCTAACCTATGAAATCTTTGTGGCTCTGTTTCTATGTGGGTTTTGATGGTTTTCACGCACAAACTCTTGATTTTTCATGAGTTGCTATTTTTCACTGTGTAGTGACCATTCACTTGAAAAATAATTTGCAGAAATACTTGAAAGTCAAGGATACAGACACTTTGTTCCAGAGATGAGTGTGTTTGCCTCTTCCAGTTACCTGAGGTACCAGTAATCTAGGATGACCTTAAACATGTCCGTAGCTCCAGGTCCCCTTAACCGTCCAGATGAAACAGACATACATAAGAGCTTGATTGCTTGGGATTCATTCATTCTTCCTCGTTTGTAGTGAGGAAGCCTTTCCTTACACATTCCATCTTTATGCAAGCCCTGAGTTTTGAGTTGTCTTGCTTAGCAGTGAAACTATCAAAACAGAAGTTCAAATTGCTCCGTATTGTAAGTGCCCTCAAGGAAAAAGCAGTTGCCATCTTTCCTCTTTTTCCCTTTTCCAATTTCCCCTTCAATTTTAGCCTTGTAATTTCTCACTACTTTCTAATCTTTTTGATGTTTTTAAGAAGATGTTTTTAAATCTTTTCTCCTGCATTCGGAGGAAAGATTTATCCAAATAATATAGCCCATTATCCCAGGAAACAATAAGTCACCTAAGCTACCTACCTGATATCCATCTGCTAAACATTAAAAAAGATGTATAAGAGAGTAAACAAATATTTTCAATTACAGCCTAGCCTCTGGTAGGTCCGAATGACTACTATGTGTTCATGTATGGCTGTTGTGTGCTTATTCTCAGTATAAGCTTAAGCCTTTCCTTGCTAGAAAGCTACAAACCCTTACTGCAGAAATAAAAAATAGTTGATTTTGTTTTTCTACCCTAAGGAATTCCCATGTGTTTCTTTTGTGACAGAGACACTTGTCTAACTGGTACTTTTATTAAGAAACTTGGTAAAGTTTTGCCTTTTTTTCCAGAAACTTTACTCTCCTTATCATTTATACTCTTCAGTGGGGGGATGAAGGAAGAACTAATGGAGTTCAAAGACAAAATTAGCAAAGCTCTTAGAAATCCTTGAACCCCCCATGTGCTAAAGCACTACCGTTAGTTTTAATATTTATAAGGTCAATCCCTTCATAACCCACAGATTCTACTCCTATTAATTAATAAAGGTACCTCAAGAAATAGACACTTCAGCCCCAAACTTAAATTCTACCAAATTGCAATTAAATATGATTAACTACTACAAGGGAGTCATGCGACACATTCAACTCTATAAGCAACAGCTGTGAACTACTCTTCCTAACCACCCACCTAAAGTCTCTGTGTGATCTGCAATTTGGAGATTTAGTGTCCCAAAAAGACACTACCAAAAATCGGCCCTTGAGTCTTGATGAAGAGAACCTTGTCACGGAACATTTGACACAAGAGTAAAACCCCAAAATATTGCTCTTCACATTCATGTTTCCCAGCTCAAAAAAGACACATACCTTTCTCTTGACTACTTGACATCCATTCCATCTGGAAATCATAAACTGAGGATTCTCAGGAATCTTCAATAGGGCACTGGTTTCAGGTAGACGGCTTTTGCCCGGGATAATGAGAGCAAGTAGCAAACCTCAAAGTTAAACACCTTCTGCCCAAAGTGGAACAAGATTAACTTCTGATTCCTCAACACCTTTCCCAGCCTATTGCCCCCTTTTGGTTCACTCTAAAACACTATAGCAGGATTTTCCTTATTTTCATCCACTTATTTCTGATCCCTGAAGGGTCTCCTACCACTCAAGGAAAAATAAAACTCTGTTATACATTTTTCCTTCACCATAGTTACCCACTGAGTCTGATAGGTGCTGGATCTGTCACCTTCTACCTGACACTCCTGACAAAATTTAATAACTAACATTTTACATGCTTTAGAAGGCAAAGTCCCTTTAATAGGGCCTTTCTAGTATATAAATTTCCCCAATATCATCAATCACAATTTTCAGTCTTGCAAATAATAGACCTTGAATTAACATTGTCAAATTGCTTTTGCTGACACCTATACAATCCTATCAGCAAGACCTAGTCGATCAAGAATAAGCACAAATAGGGGGGCTATTCTGACTGCAATAGTCAATTTGTTTTCTTCAGAGACACTTCATCCTGCCTTGCAGGAACCGTTTAACCTCACTCTAGGATTTGTTCAACTCAAGGGACACAAAACTGGTACCCATCTCTTGTAATAAATAATACTTATACTCCCCACACAATCTATGCTCCACTAAGATATTACTCCTAATACCTGACTACTGCATATAATGCACCCTGTCTGTTTTGTAGTTATTGTTAAAGATTTTCAGATATTTCAAACTACCATCCCTCCAGGAAGTCATGTTTCCTTCAAAATAAATACCAAAAGCTTTCAAAATACAGCAAGCACAATATGAAAAAACTTCCAAGAAGGGTAACAAATTCATGCTTCGTTTGAACTCTATAGCTACAGTTCCCACAGTAGGTATAATACAATCATAAAAAGTGACCCAGAACTTATCTGTGATTTTATCAGAAGACACAAAGCTACACCAATCCTGCTCTGAAAGCCCAACTCTCTCGTCTAAATCAATTAACCACAATTGTCATGGACTGTTATATAGTCCTTGATTTTCTCTTAGCTGGCAAATGGGGAATTTGTTCTGTAGCAAATACTATTATTCCACCTGTATGAATACTACAGAACAAATAGAATAGTCTATCACAGAGCTTTCTTAAAAAAAAAAAAAAAATCACCTGGCTCTCAAAAACAGGCCCAGCTAGATTCTGGGACACATTTTCTTGCCTTGCTATCATCATGTAGGGCTTAGTTTCAAGATCTATTACAAAGACTAATACTATTTTGTTTCTAAAACTGACTATGCTACATTTAACCAATATATCTGCTGCAGAGCCTCAAATGCTGCTATACAGCCATTGTCTCTTCAATAGGTCAACAACTCATCCCGCAACAGAATGAAAGATTAATCCTGGATCACTAGATCATGTTCAGTGAGCACTGTTCCAATGTTAATTGACAAAACTCTGCAATGGTGAAAATCGGAATGTCATAGGTCAATGTCTTTTTTTTTTAAATTGCATTTTAGGTTTTGGGGTACATGTGCAGAACATGCAAGTCATTTGCATAGGTACACACATGGCAGTGTGTTTTACTGCCTTCCTCCCCTTCACCCACATTTGGCATTTCTCCCCAGGCTATCCCTCCCCAGCTCCCCCCACACACTGTTCCTCCCCTCTTCCCCCCAATAGACCCCAGTGTGTAGTGCTCCCTTCCCTGTGTCTATGTGTTCTCATTTTTCATCACCCACCTATGAGTGAGAATATGCGGTATTTCATTTTCTGTTCTTGTGTCACTTTGCTGAGAATGATGTTCTCCAGATTCATCCATGTCCCTACAAACGACATGAACTCATCATTTTTGATTGCTGCATAATATTCCATGGTGTATATGTGCCACATTTTCCCAATCCAGTCTATCATCGATGGGCATTTGGGTTGGTTCCAGGTCTTTGCTATTGGTCAATGTCTTATCCTGTGATTCCGTCTGTTCTTGGCCAAAAGAGGACTGGAGAAATTAACAACAACAACAAAAGCTGCCTCTGCCATTTAGAAGCTGTCCTGGAACTCACAACTAGGGCCCATTTTCTCCTGGGTAAATAATCCCCTAAATAATCTCACAGAAATTCAATCTCATACAAGGTTACCCTGAAGCTGTGATAAAAAGGGACCAAGCAAGGTCACTTCATAATTTCTTAGTTTTGTCTAAGCACAAAGACAAGGTCATCATGTCACCTACAAAATACCATGCGTACTCTCTTTGGATCAAAATGAATACCTGCTGTTTCTCCCCACCATGTGGATAAGGTTTACTGAAATACCCAATTCTACCCACTTCCTTACACTCTCCCCACATTACACCAAGGCGCAAATTCCATTGTAGATTCTAACACATTTTTACTGAGATGCCCCAGTACCCCCATGGTGTATGTTCCCCTTGGCTGCAACGAGAAATACATTTTATTTATTTAACAACAGGTATATTCCTGGTAGTCTTTTGCTAAAGTACGTTGACATAGATAATGTCAACTTTGTTTTTCCAAACAAATTGATTTTTCTATAACAAAACTGTTAATTTCATGACCAGCATAACTCATAGAAAACTCTTATCGCGATTTCAAAGCTAAATCAATGAATAAAGATTTATAATAGATAGTGGTGTGGTGGTGAGGTGCAGGACAATTTTGAAGGCTCCATGCTCATGGCTAAGGCAAATTTATAGACACATTATTTAACAGCCAGTGGTAAGAAATTTCATTCTTTATTGACTCCTCTCAAAAAAGATTAAAGCGATTCGAGCATAACCTAAATTAAAAACTTCTCAAAAGCCTCTTCTTTCATTCCCGTGTGCTCCTGCTTGAAAATCCTGTCTAAAGCAAACCCTAGACCCTCTCTTACAACCCAAATACAAGGGCTTCCTTTCCTTCTGCCCCAGCCTTTTATATGTAAATCAGTTTAGCCTCTTCCACATGGGTTTCAAAAGGATCAGGAAAAAGGGGCCAGGCCAATGAAGAATTTCCATTCGCACTTGGGGGAAAGGAGGATGTGAGGAACATTCAGAAGGTCATCATATTCCGCCCCCCAAACAACTGATTGAAGGATAACAAAATCAAGAAATTAAGTCTGGCAAGAATTTTCAACCTCATGAAGATGATTTGTATGGCAACCTGCTTTAATCTCACTCAACATTTCACTCAGCATAAGTTTGAAAATTATTTTGTTTCCTTAGAGAGATTAGTAAAGAAAACCCAGACTTAAAATTATTTATAGGACATCAAATATTGTTAATACCTACACAAGTTTCGAATGAAGAAATGTAGCCATGATGACATTACTAGAATGTCACCTCCTCATCAAAAGTTAAGTGACTTAGAATCCAAAATCACATTTGTGGAGTCACAGCTAGAAAGAGATTGGTGGAATCTTAAGTAATTATTGGTCTGTCATGATAAACGGTACCAAGAATTATGACTCATGTAATAAAGGTATCACTTCACTGACACTAATGACATTCTCAGGGTTGTAAAAAGCAATCCTTACTTTTTAAATGGAAATAAAACACTTTGACATTACCTTGGGTTTTTCATAACCTTCAGGGATAGTTTTTAAACTTCATTTGACTTGCTTGACTTTATGGAATGAACAGTTTATAAACAAGAAAACAAGCCTTTCAATCCACCAGCTGCAGTGGACCCACCATAAAAATGCAGATTTTTATAAAAATTCTTACAGAAAAGACTATCACTTTGGAGGTTGAACCCTCAGATACAATAGAAAATTTAAAGGCCAAGATCCATAATCAGGAAGGAATTCTTCCTGGTTAGCAAAGATTCATCTTTGCTGGCAAACAACTGGAAGATGGATGATATGGTTTGGCTCTGTGTCCCCACCCAAATCTCATCTTGAATTGTATTTCCCACAATTCCCATGTGTTGTGGGAGGGACCCTGTGAGAGAGAATTGAATCATGGGGTGGTTTCCCCCATACTGTGCTTGTGGTAGTGAGCAAGTCTCATGAAATCCGATGGTTTTATAAGGGGCTCCCACTTTCGTTCAACTCTCATTCTCTTGTCTGCCACTGCAAAAGAGGTGCCTTTCACTTCCCACCATGATTGTGAGGCCTCCCCAGCCATGGGGAACAGTGAATCCATTACACCTCTTTTTCTTTACAAACTACCCAGTCTCAGGTATGTTTTTATCAGCAGCATGAAAACGGACTAACACAACAGACATCCTTTGTCCAACTAAAATATTGAAAAGGAGTCTACTCCTCGTCTCATGATGAGACTTTGTAGTGATTCTAAGAAAAGGAAGAAATCTCACATCCTGCCCAAGAAGAATAAGCATAAAAGAAAGAAGGTAAAGCTGTGTGCCCTGAAATACTATAGTGTGGATGAGAATGGCAAAATTAGACACCGTCGTCCAGAAGAGCCCTTCAGATGAATGTGGTGCTAGAGTTTTCATGGCCAGCCACTTCAACACATTAATGTGAAAGCAAGTTTATTAGGTAAGTAAAGGGGGCACATGGTGTCTGACTTACTGCTTCAACAAACCAGAAGACAAGTGATTGTGTATGAGTTAAGAAAAAACACGAATTAACAACGACAACAAAAAGAAAACTAAATATATGTCTTTCAACTGACAAAATCAACAATGTAGGGAGCAAGAATAAGCTATCGAGACAACAATGGGCCTCATCTTCTCAATCTCCCACTGTAATTTGTACTTTAGTAGGGCATCTGGTTACCATCGATGAGTTGTTTTAACAAAAATAAGTCACCCCTGCTTTTTTGGGGAGAGTAATTTTCATGATTTAAAATTCCATTGGAGGAAAAAAAATTACTAGGTATATCATGTTGCTAAATATTTTCAGGAAAATGCATGAAATTATTGCACAGAAGGAGTTTTTATATGAAAGAAACTTCATGTGAATCTTTTCTTCAAGAGGTTGCCCATCTCCATCCTCTACCTACAGTTTTTCTTTGTGATAGTTTGAATTTTCAAATATCCAGCTTTTTGAAAGAGGGGCATATTTAGAATTAAAAGTTCATGAAAAAGAGACAGAGAGAGTATAGCAACAGCAACAAGAACAGGCCCAAAAAGGAAACCCTTCAGCTTACCCTGCTGGTTGGCTGTGCCCATTAAATCTGTGCTCTGGAAGTAAGTGGAAGGCCCCTAGTCTCTTGGCATAAGTAATGCAAGGGACTGTCAGGACATCGAATCTCTGCTGACAACTGTTGTCCTTCAACCATTAGAAACACTCTGGGAGGCCAAGGCGGGAGGATTACTTGCGGCCAGTTCAAGACCAGCCTGTCTAACATGGGGAAAACCCATCTCTACTAAAGATACAAAAAAATTAGCCAGGCATGGTGGTGCGCACCTGTAATCCCAGCCACTCAGGAGGCTGAGGCAAGAGAATCCCTGGAACCCGGGAAGCAGAGGTTGCAGTGAGTCAAGATTATGCCACTGCGCTCCAGGCTGGGCTACAGAGCAAGACTTCATCTCAAAAAAAAAAAAAAAAAAAGCAACTGTTAATGAAATATCTCTGTAAAAAGAAAAGCATTCTTTTAGATCATTGATTCGCCATGCCCCTTGATTTGTTTGTGATTTGTGATAACTGGGTAGAAGCACAACTGGGTTTGCCAGAGCAAAGATTTGTGTGAAGCAGGTTCACTGTGCACTGATGACCAACGTGTCTGAGTCCAGCGAGGCGGAACACCCACACACACAAGTTACTTACATATAGACAGTGAGGAACAGCAGAAGGCTAGGAGTCATTCTGGGCTGACCCCCAAACTCAGGAGAGCTGCTCATTTGTGTCGCCTCACTTGCACAGTAGCTCAGGAACTATGAAAGGCTGTATACCTCTGGGCCACGTGTCCCGCTGGGCTAAAGTGTTGAAAGCCATCCTGTCTCTAGGGGACAGAGGAACAGAACTCAGGCTGTCCTAGCCAGTTTCTCCCCTATCTCAGAATGTTACATTCCCAGCATATTCTACAGTTATTCTTGAGACCTTCAAGTAAGAAAGTGGGGAGAACTGGGTCAGTCCAAAGTCACCTGGAGAACTTTTCTTCAGATTGTGGGTCCCCGGTGCCAAAAAGGTTGGAGACTTCTGCCTTATGCACCACAATGTCAGAGGCAATGTCAGCAACAGAGAGGAATTTAGCACACCTTGAACAGGGGCCCATGACATAAATAATACATAGTCTTTTATTATACGATAAATCCTTGCCCCTGATACTTTCCTCAATATATAAAAAGTTTATGTTGCTTTTAGGATTAACGTGATATTATTCCTGTGAAAGGTATATGTGCATGTTTGTTTCACTTTCGGTTGGTAGGAAAGTTGACTTCAGATGAGGTTTGCAAAGTAGTTGCTGAGCATAAACCTCACTCACAAAAGAACTGCTACGCTGAGTTCTTGGTTTCTTTCCTCAAGAGAAAGAAGGAAGTGGCAAAGAAAATTCTTGTGATTTCGCAAAAGGATATTTGAAAGATGTACTTGTTAACAAACTTTAAAACAGGATTTATTTTAATAACTTGAGGACTTGACTGTTTGCCTGAGAGCTATCAAATCAGAAGTGGCCTGTCGAGGCGTGAGCAGGTGAACCTTGATCTGTGAGAGGAGAAGCGTGGACAGGTATTCTATAAACTCTATTTTCTGTACACATCTGGCCTGCTCAACGTTTGTTTGGTTGTTTGACCCTTTAAGGACAATAAAGCCCTTGAGTTCTTAACCTAAAGGCTTATAAATTCCTGTTGAGAACTAAAACAAGAAAATGAATAAAAAAGGGCCGGGCGTGGTGGCTCAAGCCTGTAATCCCAGCACTTTGGGAGGCCGAGGTGGGTGGATCACGAGGTCAAGAGATCGAGACCATCCTGGTCAACATGATGAAACCCCATCTCTACTAAAAATACAAAAAATTAGCTGGGCATGGTGGTGCGTGCCTGTAATCCCAGCTACTCAGGAGGCTGAGGCAGGAGAATTGCCTGAACCCAGGAGGCAGAGGTTGCGGTGAGCCGAGATCACACCATTGCATTCCAGCCTGGGTAACAAGAGCGAAACTCCATCTCAAAAAAAAAAAAAAATGAATAAAGAACAGCTAAGGAGGGAGGATAATATGTATTTTAGGCAGGTATTACACAATGACCTTTCCTTGGCTTATAATGGTGCAGTTCTCTCTTAAAATGAAAGCACCCAATTCAAAATGAATTTGTAAAGGTTAAATACTACAAAATTGAATTGAGAGCACTGATTACAGTGGGAATAGAGTGTTATTACATATAAGACACCTTTTTCTCATTGAACTTTATAGTTTTCAATATAATCAGGTTAATGGAATGCATTTTGGTTAGAAGTCTAAGGGAGTCTCAGTGATGCTTGGTTTGATGTGGTCCTTTCAGACTTTGCCTTGACTGTACTTGGGCTTGACATAGGCTCATAGCGTCAAGAACAAGGTCGAATCTACAAAAAGCACCTGAATGGTTCATGGCTGAAGTGGCTTGGAGTTCCAGGTAGGTGTGATCTGGGAATTTTTCTGATGAATGTCGTCTAAAGGTTGCCTTCTTTTTCCCGACAAGCTGCTACTGCAAATCACAGTGTGGTCGGGAACATTTCTGCCGTGGCATCTCCACAGGGAGAGGTCTGGCCTCGTACCGCATCCAGCTACTTAAACAGACCCCTAATTCCTCAGCCTGTGCTGTCCAGTGCAGTAGCCGCCAGCCATGGGCAGCTCTTGAGCACTTGAAATGTGACTAGAGTGATGCTATAAATATACTGGATTTGGATGGCTTTGCCAAAAAATGAAGAATGAAAAATGTCTCATTATATTGATTATATGTTGAAATAATCCTATTTTGGACACAGTGCGTTAAATAAAATAGGTTACTAAAAATAATTTCATTTGTTTCTTCTTCGTATTTTCAAATGTGAATATTAGAACGTTTTAAATGACCTGCGTGCCTTGTATTATATTCGTATTAGACAAGATCATGTGTCCTAGGTGTCAGCCTGGTCAAGGCTCAGTTCACTCACTTCCCCATGCAGTGCCCAAGTGCAACCCTCAGCACCTCTCCTCTCAGACTTACGAGGCTCTATCTGTGTAATAGCAGTTGTGCCTCTGCAGGAATTTGGTTTGGGGTTGCCAGTCCCTTTCCACTCATCTGCTTCCTCCTGGGGCCCAGCCCTGGATGTGTCTTCATAGCCTCCTCTTTCCTCCCAAGCCTGCTCTCTCCCTCCTTCCTCACGGCATGCTCTCCAGCTGGGGAAGCATAGCAAGCCTCTGCTGATTCCAGGCTCTCACACCATCTTCCTTTAAGAAATGGATCTAAAGGAAAGTCATTAATTGGAGTCCAGTTGAATAAGTACCAAAACAGAAACAGGTATCGGTTTGTTGTCTAGATAAGGTTTGTACTATCTATATCTCCCTTAAATATACTGTTTCATTTTCCTTTTCACAATGAAGAATATGTCATGATTGTTGGGCTGGGTGCCGTGGCTCACACCTGTAATCCCAGTATTTTGGGAGGCTGAGGCAGGCAGATCACCTGAGGTCAGGAATTCGAGACCAATCTGAGTAACATGGTGACACCCTATCTCTACTAAAAATACAAAAGTTAGTGGGTGTGGTAGTGTGCGCCTGTAAACCCAGCTACTCAGGAGGCTAAGACAGGAGAATCACTGGAAAATGGCAGGCAGAAGTTGTAGTGAGCTGAGATCACGCCACTGTACTCCAGCCTGGACAACACAGCAAGACTCTGTTTCAAAAAAAAAAAAAGAATATGTGATGTTTTCTAGATCTGCTTTCTCAATACATCCGTTTTCTCCGGGAACCACATTTAAATCCCTTTTCAGGTCCTCCTGGGACCTTCATGCTCTGGGTGCCTGATTGTCTCTGTAGCCTCTTTTTAGGCCACTTTCCTTACCCATCCAGCAAGATCAAGGCCTTTCCCCTTCTCCAAATGCACCACACCAAGCATCCAAATATGCTCTCTTCTCTCCTGGAAAACGTGAGCTTCAAGACATCACCCCCTTCACCCTCCTCTCTTCTCCACCTGTTTATATTAGTTGTATACAAATGTAGCTAGTAGAGCAAGAACTTAAGATTTTTGCACAATGAAATAAATAAACAAATAAAAACCTCAAAGATATCACAAAATTTGATAAGTAAGATTCATGGCTAGTGAGTCCTTATTAAAAAATCTATATCTGATGCAAAATGTCATCCTCCAGAAAGGACAGAAGGGTGGCACCTTGTATTTGGAAGTGTTTTGGGTCATTTTCCAAAAGCATCTTGTTTATTTACACATTTTACTTAGTAAGGGATTCATGTCATCCTTTGCATCTTGTTTATTTCATTTATTTATTTGCTAAAGAATCATGTATTTGCTTGTTTGTTGCAAATCAGATTGTGCCACTCCTTTGAAGAAAACCATTCAACTGGTCCTTCAGAAGCACCATGAACAAAAGCCAGTTCCTAACTCTGACTCACCAACTTTTCACTCATCGCAGTGAGTGAGCCCCACCCCAGCTACACACAGACTTCCTTCAATCTGCAGAACACTCAGAATCTATTCCCAACTACGACTCTTTGCATGGGCTGTTCCCTCTAATATTGATAGGAGAAGTCAGCAAATTTGCTGGATACAAAGATTTGCTTACAGAAATCAATTATTATATATTCTGGCTGGGTGCAGTGGCTCATGCCTGTATTCCCAACACTGTGGGAGGCTGAGGTGAGTCGATCACCTGAGGTCAGGAGTTCGAGACCAGCCTGGCCAACATGGTAAAACCCCATTTCTACCAAAATACAAAAAGAAATTAGCTGGGCATCGTGGTGGCACCTGTAATCTCAGCTACTCAGGAGGCTGGCTGCAGCAGGAGAATTGCTTGAACCCAGGAGGCAGAAGTCACAATGAACCAAGATCACACCATTGAACTCCAACCTGGGCAACAAGAGTGAAACTCCTCAAAAAAATAAATAAATGAAATCAATTATTATATATTCTATCTTCCTGCAACACACAATTCAGACACGATGTTTTCTAAGATATCATCTAAAATAGCATGAAAATAAATTGTTCAAGTAATGTGCTTTGTGATTAATAATGTGATACAATCTTGTGAATTTGTTTTCTCTCAATAAGATTCAAAGGCATCCCTGTGACAGCATCATATCAATGCACTTATTCTGCGATGTTTCAAGAGATAGACTGGTTCTTATTAACTGAGGCGTAATATTGAAGTTGTATCTGCCTTTTTTTCTAATCACTTTATCCATGGATAAATTTCATTAAGGAAGAAGATCCGGAATAGAACAAACTATGGACAGTTCCTATACCTCTGCATGTTAGAGGTACAATAATTACGCTGTGAAAATCCTTGTGATTAAGAAAATGATTGGTGTGAGCCTGCCTTGGAGGAGGGAGGCCATTCACCAATTTTATTGTACCTAAATTTGCATTATTGAAGGCAGATGTTGCAGAGTTTCATCCTATTGTAATTAAATTGGTAACATTTATTTCTTTTTTCCATAAAATTACCTTTGAGATGGTGGATACACACATACACACAGGCAAACGAACTATATTAATGTACTCCTTGACTTCCCCCCCAAAAATACACAGCACTTCATAGGATTGGTGTAAAGACTAAACAAGGGAATGCATGTAAGGTCTAAAGCAAAGCCTAGTGCGTAGCAGGTGAACAATAAATGTTAGCTGTGACTGTCACTCCGCTGGAAATTTGTACACTCTCAGGATCTGAGTCTCATTGTCTAAGATGCCAGGCAATTCTGCCACCGAGCTTCCGGGAACACCGCTTTTGCCATCTATAAAGGAGACGACTGCTGTGGCTATTGGTCACAGAGACTGCCAGTTTGAATAAGTACTTTTTCCTCATTCCGTAACTTTTCCCCCCCGGGAACAAGGAATACAGGATTACTCGTCCCTTCTCTGTCAGTACATCACCTCATCCACCAAAGGAAATCACCAGGCCAGAGACTGAATGCTTCTTTGTCCTAACAACTTCCACATAGAGAGAACTGAGCTAAAGAGCGTCCCTGCTACTTCTCTATCATTTATCCTGGCACGATGGACCCCTCTAGACCTTCTTGCAACTATCATGAAGCAGGAACTAGGAAACAGACTCCAAACAAGAAGGAAACTGAGCCACTGTGGCATATTTTCTAATGCCTTCCCCAGCTCTCTCAGATTGCTGAGCCTGTTCCCGTTCACAAGCTGCATTAGTAGCAGTGATCATATAATCATGGTCATATATGTCAGCAGAAGGAAACACTAATTTATTAAACATGTTGTTAAATACAATAAGAAATCCTTCTTCAAAGCTTTAGCTTATTTAATTTTTCTTGTTCTTTGTTCCCTGCTTTCAAAACCAGACTCCCTTATTCTCTATGTCTCCCTGCCCTGGTCTCAGTAAGCAACTTCCCCACCAATCCTTATCTATAGGGCCCACATTCCACTTACTCTGCAAATTGTCCCTCCTGACACAACAGTTCATCCCACCAAAACTGTCCTTCCCACCAGTGTAAATCCCTCCCTGCACCCTTCATATTAGCCAACCGGGACCAGTGTGGATTATGCGGTCCAGTTCCAGCCAATGGAGATAGGACACAGTAGTAGAAACCCACTGCATTAGGAATACAAACCTCTGCTTTCCTTTGTTTGTGGTGCTCTCATCATTGCTCCATCCATGAGATGCATCCTTCTATAGATGTAAATTTACCTTACTGAGAAAATTTATGTTCGAGTGCTATTTCTTTTGCAGCACAAAAAAAAGAAATTGTTTCTAACAATTTGGTGGCCAGTACAGGGAAGCCATTCTCCTCCAGGAAGAGTTCCAGTCCTCTCCCATGAGGAGGCATGCCCCACTGCCTCGTTGTGGCAGCCTCAGGGGTAAGAAACTGAGATCCACCCAGTATGACAAATAAACCCAGCCTCTCAGCAATGCAGGAGGAAAAGGCCTTCAAATACCACGGTGACCAGAGGCAAGACAGTCCATGGGACCAGATCAGAGATAAGATACTCCACTGCACAGACCAAGGTAAGATACTACACAGGAGCTGGCAAAGTATTCCCTTAGTGGTCAGGACCAAGATAAGAAAAGCCACAGGAATGGTGAAGTATTCCTTGGTCAGGACATATGAAGGCAAGAAAAGCTGCGGAGGCGGTGAAGTATTCCTCGGTTGGAGTATCTTGGAGGTCGAAAGTGTGGGAATGAGATGCACAATTGAGTGTAAAGTGAGTGTTGGGTCTGGATCTGCGGTGCTGTGGTCACCTCATATGGCTTAGGGCAGCCCTCCTGTGAAGGAGTCTGGGTTGAGGATTTATACCAACTCACCAATGCCAAGAGGGACCTATTGTTCCCGTGAAGGAAGTGGCGAGAGAAGGATGAAGCAAAAGAAGAAAAGGTGAGAAATCTTCAGTAGCGGGGATTGAGCCTCACACAAATCTCCAGTAGTAAGGAAGGTGAGAAATTTCCAGTAGGGGAAATTGAGCCTCACCTCAAAAGTGAGTAATCTCCAGTAAGGGAGATTGAGCCTCACCCCAAAACCATCTAGATGGAAAATACCCAAGTAAGATAAGGGATAAAAAGAATAAAACTAGCAACAATAATATTCCCCTGATAGCCCCCAGGCCTAATGTTAAACTATTAGAAGGATAATGAAAAGACCTTAGAGAAATGATAATCAAAAGGATTCAAGAGTCTGTACCCCACATCCAAAACATTATAAAAGCTTCCAATAAACAACAAGGAAAAGATAAAAGACCTATAAAATTCCTAAAAAGACTCAAATAACAAATGAGAAAACACGGGGGTCTAGAATTAGAAGACCCTGTCAGATGAGGGATGTTAAAGCTTCATTTGGTAACTAATAGTTGGCCAGATATTAACAAGAAATTATGAAAGATAGAGAACTGGAAAGATAGGCTTATAGAAAAGCTTCTAAAAGAAGACCAAAAAGTATATGTAAGAAAAGATGAAGAAAAACCAAAGCAAAGGGCAAAAATTTTGCTGTCCACCATACAACAAAGTACCCAGGGGGCCAGAACCTATAAAGAACACAGACCCACCTCTCCGGGCAATATGAAAGGTACGAAAGAGTAAAGCCAGGAGACTCAAAGTTAAAAAAATTCAGAACAAATGTTTCAAATGTGGAAAATTAGGTCACTTTAAAAGACAATGTCCAGAATGAGAAAAGGAGAAAAAGTCATCCTACTTATAACTTTTGAAGAAGACGAGGCAAGTCAGGGGCTCTATCTTTTTTATCTTAAGTCTCACCAAGAGCCCTTGATAAATTTAGAAGTGGGACCTAAACTTGAGCTTATTACCTTTTTAATCAACTCAGAAGCAGCTCACTCCTTCATTTATTATCTTCCATCTAATATAACTTGCTCACAAGAAGAACTTTTTTAATCTCAGAGGTAAAAGGAGAAGGGTTTAGAACAAAAGTCTTAGAAGAGACAGAAGTAAAATATAAAAACCAATCAGCTAGTATCAAATTTCTGTTAATTCCAGAAGCAGGGACAAATCTATTAAGAAGAGATTTAACACTAAAATTAGGCTTAGACCTCCAACTCAGTCATGGGAAATTTCCTCCCCTCCTAAATTTGTTCACCACCACAGACAAAAAGACCAAAAAAAAAAAACAGATTCATCCTGAGGTATGATCAAAAGACAGAAATCGAGGAAAGTTACAGATTCCTCCAATTCATGTTAAATTTAAAACTCTAGGGAAGTAGTAAAGAGAAAGCAATGCCCTATTCCTTTAAAAGCCAGGGTAAATTAAAAACCTATAATTAAAGCCTTAGGAGTATTCACTCAAAAACACAGGGGCTACCAGTAGCCCATTGTCTTTTTGTCAAAAATTCTTGACCCTGTAACCCAAGGGTGGCCTAAATGTATTCAATCTGTAGCAACAGACTAACAGCCCTACTAACAGAAAAAAGCAGGAAACTAACTTTTAGAAGGAACCTCACTGTTAGTACACATCACCAAATCAAAACTATCCTTAATTGGAAGACAAAAAAGAATTGCTTACTAACGCAAGAATTTTAATGTACAAAGCTATCTTGTTAGAGAGAAATAATTTAACACTAACCACTAATAATTCACTTAACCCAGCAAGTTTCCTAAGTGTGAATCCAAATTTAAAGAGAACCGAGCGTGAGTGTTTAAATTTAAGAAGTGTTAATATTTCATTGGTTATCATACTAAAGTCAGACCCAATTTAAGAGACACCTCTTTCAAACAGGGCAGCGCTTATTCATAGATGGCTCTTCCCAGATAATTGAAGGAAAAGACATAGTGGATAGTCGATAGGGAAGCCCTTGCAAAAGTATAGTCAAGAAGACTACCCAATAATTGGTCTGCCCAACATGTGAACTTTCTGCATTAAATCAGGCCTTAAAGCACCTGCAGAACCAAGAAGGGATTATTTATACTAATTCCAAATATGCCTTCAGGGCAACTCACTCTTTGGAAAAATTTGGACTGACAAGGTCCAAATTTTTAATACCAAAGACCAAAACCTGGTCCACAAGGACTTAATCACCCAAGTATTAAATAACCTCCAGTTGCCAGAAGAAATAGCTATTGCCCATGTCCCAAGACATCAAAAAGGTATCTTTTTTGAAAGATGGGAAAACAACCTTGAGATCAAATAGACAAACAAGGTGCTGTTTTCTCTAAAATGCCTGTTTTTCACTTAACCCCTTGTCTTCCTCCCCCGACTGTAGTTCCCATCTTCTCTCCCATTGAAAAATTAATAAAAAATACGGGCCAAAGATAACTCAGAATGGAAATGGGTGTTACCAAAACCAAAAAGTAACATTATCCAAACCCCTCATGAGAGAAGTCCTCTCTCATCTACATCAAGAGACTCACTGGAGACCTCAAGTCATGTGTCATGCCAACTTTAGTGTTTACATATGTATAAGAATTTACACTTTGGCAAGACAGCTTACAGATAGTTGCCTAGTATGTAGGAAGACTAATAAGCAGACCCTCAGAAAACCACCTCTTGGAAGAAGGAATCTGGGATTAAGACCATTCCAAAGTATCCAAGCTAATGACACCAACATACCACCAATTAGTCATCTAAAGTATTTATTAGTAATAGATCACCTTACTCATTAGGTAAAAGCGATTCCCTTTTTAAGTACAACTGCTAATAATGTAGTCAAGGCATTAGTTGAAGATATTGTACCCAAGATTGTATTAATAGAAAACATGAATTCAGATAATGGGGCTCACTTCACTGCACATGTCATTAAGAAATTAGCCCAGTACTGGGTATAACATGGGAATGTCATACTTCCTGGCACCCACCTTCATCAGGAAAAGTGGAAAAATGAACCAAACTCTAAAAAGCCACCTAACCAAATTAGTCTTAGAGACGCAGTTGCCCTGGACTAGATGCCTTCCCATTGCTCTGTTGAGAATCCAAACTGCTCCTCAGAGAGATGTTGGCTTATCCCCTTGTGAAATGTTGTATAGGTTGCCCTGTTTGCACTCCACTGCTGACATTCCAACGTTCAAAACAAAAAACCAGTTTCTCAAAAATATATACTTAGTTTGTCTTTCTACTTTCTCTTCCCTTATAACTAAAGGTCTTTTAGCACAGGCACCACCCATAGAGTTTCCATTACACCAACATCAGCCTGGGGACCACGTCCTCGTCAAAAGTTGGAGGGAAAGAAAATTTGAATCAGCTTGGGAAGGGCCCTATCCTGTGCTCTCAGCCACTGAGACTGCAGTTCAAACAGCAAAAAGAGGATGGACTCATCACACAGTGTTAAATGAGCACCACCTCCTCCAGAATCATGGACAGGTATTCCAGGGCCAACTCCAACCAAGCTGAAGCTAAACCGGGTTTAATCCTCTTATCCTGCATATCTGTCTTTTCTTCTTTTATTACTAGTCCTCTCGTTATTAATGTAACTAGGTCAAGTTCACCCCAAAGTATTACTTTTAATGCTTGCCTTGTGATGCTCTGTGGAGATTTGCCAGGCCAAAGGCAACTCTCCACTTCATAAAAGTATATTTGTCCTTCCTAATTCTTCTCAGACTAAAAATCTGTTAACTGGGATAAGTTGCTTTGGGAAGGGTTTGACGAAGATTCCAGTATAAATTGGGAAACTTGTCCTTCTAGAGCAGAGCTTCTCTGCCAAGGTTGGTCCAATGCTCTATAAAATACTAAAGGGCAAGGATGAACCACCCCAACTAGTACCTGCAGTTTCTTAAAACCATATATTCATTTTACTAAAGGAGTTACGCCTCCCAATTACCAGCTGAACCAATGTAATTTAGTACAGATTACCATCTCTGCTCCCCAGAGTTCTTCCTCTTCGTTGAGCCATTTCTTGGTATAGGAGCAGAAGTCTCAGGGAAGGACCCCATAGGATCCTTTGAAATGTACTTCATTGCTTCCCCTCCTCCTGCACCCTCTTCTTCCTCTCCTAAGTTCTCTGCTAACCAAAACTTTTCTTATTATATACACAATGATAAACCAAAGCAGCTGTTGTAGAGGATAAAGATTTAAAACAAACTATAGCAATTGAAACAGGATATCAAGATTTAAATGCTTGACTAGAATGGATTAAATATTCTGTTTGCATGCTAAACAAAAGCTACTGTTACACTTGTGTGACAGACAGGCCAGAGACACAAACTCTCCCCTTTCCACTTGAGTGGTTTTCTCACAGACCGGGCGTAGGGTGATGAGTCATGCAAGACTCTTTCACTGCTGTTCCCTGAGGTTAAGAGCCCTGTAGGTCAACCCCCAAGGACCAACAGACCTCAAGCCCCTAATGTTAACTTCACCTTGTGCCTTTCACAGCAGGGGGGAAAGTTAGCATTCCTTAGAGACTTAAGAGGGTGCAGTAAAACCAAACCTTTTCAAGAGTTTACCAATCAGTCTGCCCTTGTTCATCCCCAAGCAGATGTGTGGTGATATTACATGGGTACTCTGTCAAATAATTGGAGCAACACTTATGATCTAGTCCAATTGGCTGTCCCTTTCACCCTAGCATTCTATCAACACAAAAGAAAAGATAACCGTAAAACAAGAAGTGCCCACATAGGTCCTTTGACCCCCATGTTTATGTTTTAGAGTGCCACAAGGAGTACCAGATAAATTCAAAGCCCAGGATCAAATAGCAATAAGATTTGAATCAATATTTTAGTGGGTAACCGTTAACAAAGATGTGTATGGGATAAATTCATTTATTATAATCAGCAGTGGTCTATTAATTACAGCAGGGATGCTGTCAAAGGAATGGCAGAACAACTGGGGCCTACTTGCCGGATGGCCTGGGAAAACAGAACGGCCCTCAATAGGACATTAGCCGAAAAGGGTGGTGTTTGTGTTACAACAAAACTCAGTATTGAACCTTCATCCCAAACGACTGCCCCCAATTGGTGTATACAAGGGCTTTACAAGGACTTACTCCTTTATGCAATGAATTAGCTAAAAATTCTGGACTAAACGCCCCATTCATACATTTAATAGGAAAATAGTTCAGTAAATGCAAGGGACTTATGTCTCCATCCTCACCTCTCTTGCCATCAGAATAGTGTTGCTTATTCTTGTAAGATGCTGTGTCATTCCCTGTGCCCAAGGATTAATTCAAAGACTTATTGAAATAGCTCTCACCAAAACCTCCCTCAATCCTCTTCCTTCTCTTTATTCAAATAAGCTTTTTCTTTTAAAAGACCAAATGGAACAACAGAGCCAAATTATGTTAAAAAGGTTTGAAGAAGAAGTACTATAAAAATTAAAAGGTGCGAACTGTTAAATACGATAAGAAGTTTCTTCTTCAAAGGTTTACCTTGTTTAAATTTCCTTGCTCTTTGTTGCCTGCTTTCGAGGCCAGATTTGTGTCTCCCTGTGTCTCCCTGTGTCTCTCTGTGTCTCCCTGCCTCAGTAAGCAATTTCCCCACCAGTCCTTATCTATAGGGCCCACATTCCACTCACTCTGCAAATTACCCCTTCTGCCGCAAGGGTTCCTCCCACCGAAACTGTCCTTCCTACCATTGTAACCCCCTCCCTGCACCCTTCAGATCAGCCAACTAGGACCAGTTTAGATTGTGCAGTCCAGTTCCAGCCAATGGAGATGGGACACAGTAGTAGAAACCCATTGCATTAGGAATACAAACCTCTGCTTTCCTTTGTTTGTGGTGCTCTCACCATTGTTCAATCCATGAGATGCATCCTTCTATAGATGTAAATTTGCCTTGCTGAGCAAATTTATGTTTGAGTGCTATTTCTTTTGCAGCACTGAAAATTTGTTTCTAACATATGTCATTCTGGTTTTCTCTAACACAAAGTAACCGGGTGTCAGCTCTGTAGGTTTGAACATATGCACACACACAAACACATAGCTATAAAGATACAGACACACCACTGCCTAAAATCTAAGATATTTATAAACTCAATTTTAGTATGTGGTATGATAGAGCTATGCAGTTTTTAGGACAACTACGTGGTTCCTCTCTATTTAGAGCAAAAGAAGGTAGGTGTGGCATTTTTTTAAATGATTAGAGATTATTCAGATGACAATAATACTTATGCATCTTTTCTAAGTGATAGGATCATAAGTAAGAAAAGTGTCTTAGGAAGCAAGCTTTATCTGTCACATTGAAATGTCTCCTTTCCATTTGCAAACTACAAATATTCACATAGCTAAATTATGCATTAAACTGCTTTTTCTACAAACATACCAATGCCTTCACAGGGTAACTGAAAACCAAATTTGGTCCATCACAACTGATGAGAATTAACTCAAGTAGTGGCTTTGCTCATAAATGTACACCCTTCCCCAGAGTCCTGATCCTGTGCTAAGTTTTATTCTTTAAGACGATTATGTTAGGTCTTGTTAAGTGAGGTCTACAGAAATAGACATGGTTTTGCACATGGCAATCATTTCTGTGGCGCTTATGGGTTCATTTAAAACTCTGCTCCTTTAGCATGATATGCAAAGCAATCAAAACAGAGCTCCCCAAGAACTCTGTTTCAGAGAGTTCCAGGAACAAATGTCCCTTTTTTCTGAATTTATGAAAGACGTTCTCTTAGGAGGAAGTCACAGAAATTAATTTAACACTCCTTAATCCTTAATAGAGGAATATTTAAAGTGTCTAGCACTGTGCTGCTTGCCTGGTAGGAGCTCAAGAAACACTCCTTAATAGGCTAGTTGGAATCTAAACATTGCAGCACAAGGATGGACACACACAAGCTACAAAACTGCTGGGGGACTGCTGCTGTGATTTAATTGTCTTTGCAGCTGTGGAAGTCTAAATGGAAACTATCACATTAATATTAATCCCCAGTAAGCATTCTAGACAGATGAGGCAGCTGTACCGGTAGCAGATTCCTAGCTATGTGTTAATTATTCTTTTTCTTTTTTTTAATTTCTTGATTTAGCACAGTCAAAAACAAATTTTAACTTCCTACTTTGCAGTTTAAATTAGGGGCAATTTAGGGTTTATCTGGAATTTATTCTTTTATGCCTCACCTATTCAAGGCCAAAATTAAGAAAATAAAAATAAATTCAGGATGATTCTTGGCTTGAAGGCAGAGAGCAAACTTCGATGACAGTTTCTCAGCTAATAATTTTACATTCAACCTTTCAAAACTTAAATAATCGAAGAAAATTTCTACAGACGCCAACAGCCCATATCCATTCTTGTGCCTCCAGCCCCCTGTTAGGATAGATATTTGAGGTGACATTTTAAAAGGCATTGAGACTTCTGTCTTAGTTTCTTTCTGTCTCTGTCTCTCTCACTCTGTGTCTCTCTGGAGCAGCCCTATGGAGATTCACATAGTGGGAACTGAGGCCTCCTGCCTACAGCCATGTGAGAGAGCTTGGAAGCAAATCTCCCAGCCCAGTCAAGTCTTCAGATGCCTATATCCCCAGCTGGGGAACACTCTAAGCCAAAATCATCCAGCCGAGCTGCTCCCTAATTTTTGGTTTTCAGAAACTGTATAATATAGACAATGATTGTTGAGGTAAGCTGCTTTTCTTTGGGAGTTCTTTGTTGAGAAGAACAGAAAACTCTCAGAGTGCCTTTAGCCCATTAAGGTTTAGTGTAATTACTGATGTAGTTGGGTTGGCATCTGCCATCTTGTTGTCTGTTTTCATTTGTCCCAACTGTTCTTTGTTCACTTTTTCCTCATTTTCCACATGCTTTTGGATCCCGTGCTGACTTCCCAGCTATAACTCTGCATGGTTATGTGACAGTTGCTTTGGGTTCATAGCACACTCTTTAACTCATCACAGTCTACCTTCAAGTAGATTACATGTATTACAAAAGAACTTTAAGGTAATTTAAAGTTTCACATATTGTCTACGAACTTTCTTTTCTCCTGTCTGTGTTTATGGCCTTGTTATACATTTTACTTCTACATATATTTTAAACACCATACTATATTGTGATGATTTTTACTTTAAACACGAAATTCAAATAACAAAAAATTGTATTTTTACCCAAGTAATTACCATTTCCAGCATGTTTTGTTTCCTATAGAACTTCAACATATGCTCATATGCTTTACACTATATAAAACTAAACTCAAATGGACCATGGATCTAAATGTAAAGTGTAATATTATAAAGCTTCTAGAAGAAACATAAGAAAACAATTTTATGACCTTGAGTTATGCAAAAAGATCTTAGATATTATCAAAATAATAATCCACAAAGGAATAATTTAGACTTTATCAAAATGAGTAACTTCTGCTCTTTGAAACATACTGTTAATAAAATGAAAAGCTTGCCACAGCCTGGGAAAAAATATCTGCAAATCTCTTACCTGATAAAGGATTTCAAATAGAATGTATCAAAACTAATAAACTCTAATGAGAAAGCAAACCTAATAAACAGAAGGCCACAAGATTTGAAGAGATTGGATTGCAAATGAGCACATTGCAAGTGCTCGGCATCACCTGTCATTAAGGATATGCAAGCTATAATAAAACCACAAGGAGACTCTACTATCTACAGACCAGAAATACCACCACTTGCAACATAGACTCACCATATCAGGCAGTGGCAAAGATGAGCAACTGAAACTCTCATTTGCTGCTGGTAAGAATGTAAAATGGTACAACAATATTGGAAAACAGTTTGTCAATTTCTCTAAAAATTAGACAAAAAATTACCATATGGCCCAGCTATTCCACTTCTAGATATTTTCCCAAAACAAATGAAAACACACACCTATACAAAGACTTTTAGATAAATGTTCCTAGCAAATTGTGGTATATCCCTATAACAGAATGCTACTCACTGATTACAAGCAATGAGGCTGGGATTGTGGCTGCCGCCTGTAATTCCAGCACTTTGGGAGGCTGAGGCAGGTGGATAGCTTGAGGTCAGGAGTTCAAGAACAGCCCAGCCAACATGGTGAAACTCTATCTGTACTAAAAATACAAAAATTTAGTCTCTACTAAAAATACAAAAATTACAGGATGCATGCCTGTAATCCCAGTACTCGGGAGGCTGAGGCGGAAGAATTGCTTGAACCTGGGAGGCGGAGGTTGCAGTGAGCTGAAATCATGCCACTGCACTCCAGCCTGGGCAACAAGACTGAAACTCCATCTCAAAAAAATTAGAAAAGCAATGAACTGCTGATGCATGCAACATCATGGATGAGTCTCAAAATAAAATAATGGTGACCAAAAAAGTATATGTACTAAATCATCCCACTTACGTACAATTTTAGAAAATGCAAACTAATCTGTAGTAAAGCAAATGAGGACAGGAAAGGGTAGTGATGTGAAGAGAGGCAGGAGAGAGGAATTACAAAAAAATCACAAGAAACCTTCAGGAGGTTCATTATCAGCACATTCATTATCTTAATTGCAGTGGTGGTCTCATATGTCAAAACTTGTCAGATTATACCTTTTATTTATTTTTTATTATAGTTTAAGTTCTGGGATACATGTGCAGAACATGCAGGTTTGTCACATAGGTATACTCGTGCCATGGTGGTTTGCTGCACCCATCAACCCGTCATCTGCACTAGACGTTTCTTCTAATGCTATCCCTCCCCTATCCCCTATTCTGTGACAGGCCATGGTGTGTGATGTTTCTCTCCCTGCACTAGACGTTTCTTCTAATGCTATCCCTCCCCTATCCCCTACTCTGTGACAAGCCACGGTGTGTGATGTTTCTCTCCCTGTGTCCACGTGTCTTCATTGTTCAAGATTATACCTTTTAAATATATGCAGTTTGTTGAGCTTAACTCAACAAACACTGGTTATTTATGGTATGTCAATTACACCTCAATAAAGTTGTTAAACTAAATAGATATAGATCTTTGCTCTTATGTAGCTCGAATGCAAGTGAGAATAGTGAAAGATAAGTATATTTTTGAGCCCAGGAGTTCGAGACCAACTTGGGCAATGTAGAAATACCTTATCTTTAAAAATCTGAAAAAAAATTAGCCAGGCATGATGCACATATGTAGATAGTCCCAGACACCCATGAAGCTAAGGTGGGAGGACCGCTTGAGCCCAGGAATTCCAGGCTGCAGTGAGCTATAATCATGCCACTGCCTTCCAGCCTGGGCTACCGAGGGAGATCTCCTATCTTTAAAAAACTATTTTAAAGATAAGTATATTAAGTTGAATGATACGAAATTGCCACTTTGTGAGCAAAAAAAATGAACAAATATCAATGTCATATGACTCCAACTAATAAACATAAATGTTATAGTGTGGTAGAAGTTGATAAGTGCTATGGGGAAATGAAAAGTCAAGCAGGGTAAGGCAATCAGGATTTCCAGGTGGAGGCACAGTTTGCAAATTTTAGAGAGGATGTAATGTGACCAGGGTAGGTCTCACTGAGACAGCGAATACATGAATGGAGGAAAGATGTGAAGGTGGGAAAGGGAGGGCCACGTGGATGTTGGAGGCAGAGAGCTGTCCAGGAGGAGGGAAGCAGCAGGAGAGAGGACCTAAGAATGCTGCACATGTTTAAGGAAGAGTGAGAAGAGGCTAGGTGCAGTGGCTCGCGCCTGTAATCTCAGCGCTTTGGGAGGCTGAGGTCGGCGGATCAAGAGTCCAGGGGTTTGAGACCAGCCTGGCCAACATGGTGAAACCCCCTCTCTACTAAAAATACAAAAATTAGCTTTGTGTGGTGGCATGAGCCTGTAATCCCAGCTACTCAGGAGGCAGAGGCAGAAGAATCACTTGAACCTGGGAGGCGGAGGTTGACTGTGCCATTGCACTCCAGGCTAGGTGACAGAGCAAGACTCCCTCTCAAAAAAAAAAAATAGTGAGAAGCCTGCTGTAGGTAGAACCTGAAAAGCTTTTTTTATTAAGATATCAAGGAGCTCATGGAACTGCTGATAAGACTGGAAAATAAGACTGATCAGACACAGAAACAAAGGGAGAAAACGCAGCCAGAACCAGAGATAACACAGGCCCAAGGGGCATTATCCTGGCTGTATCCCGGAGTTTGTCTGGGCCTAGACTCGGGACACTGGCACTCACACCGCTGCTACCAGCTGTTGGAGGGCTATCTCCTCACTCTGAGTCTTCCTTGATTGGCTCCGGAGTCACAGTTCCAATGGATAGATCTGTTTTGCCAAGGTCGCCTCTTGTCTCCAGCCCTCTGTGCAGTGAAGGGAGGCAAACATCTGGAGTTTCAGCCTGTACAGTGGGGATCGGCCCCTGCCTCCTCCTCCCACAGCACAACCTATCAACCTCCTCCCCTAACCCACCCCAATATACTCACATTGAGGTGGGGGAGTTAGTTCTCTGCACACAAGAAAGGACATAAGACAAGGTCCAGGAGAAAAGAATAAAAGAGACCTAATTCACCCTCTGCAGTGGAGAGCCATCAGGAAGAAGTTGCCTTGGCTTCCCTTGCTTAGATGCCACCAATAGTGACAGTTTTATGGCAGAGGGGAAAACAAGGCAGAGATTTAGATGACTATAAAATGTCCTACTGAAAATAGTCTTTTGGAGTTTGACAAATTACTGCACAAACCAAGAGGAAATAACACTCAAAGTTCTCTAGGAATATAACATGCATGGTAGCTTCCACTGGATCTGCAGACTGGATCAACCACCACAGGTGTCCCCAGGAATTCAAACAGCTGCTTTGCTGTTGCAATGACAGAATATGGTTGCATCTCCAAGCCAGAGAAAGCCTGCCCCTCTACAACCCCCTGTCCACGCAGCCGGCACTGTGAGCACACAGTCTGAGGACGGTGGTGCTGCCCTCCTTCCCTGCCAGACTGCCAGCTTCTTACAGTCAGGAGCTGTGACTTGAAGAAATGAGAAACCCACAACACTGAAAGTGATTTTTCAAGTATGTGACTTCAGTGTTCCCATTGAATCAAATGGGGAGGAAAGGAGAGGAGGAAGAGAGAAGAAGGGGAGGGGAGGGAACGGGAGGGGCAGGGAGGGGAGAGAGGAAGAGAGGAGAAGGGAAGGGAAGGGAGGGAGACTTTGAGAGCTCAATACAGAACCAGGGTGGCTTTCTGGACCAGGGACTAGAGCTGCCATCCAGGGTGGCAACTCAGAAGGGGGTCCCTGAGCTAAGGGTGTCATGCTCTGGGGTCACTGTCTTGAAATGTTTACTAATTTTATCTTTGAATTTGCCTAAAATCCAATAGGCTGCACAAGGGCTGGAGCCTCTACTCAGGTGTGTCCCACCTCCTGCTCCCTCCTCACCTCCTGAGACAGGCCTGAGGTTTTCCCCAACCCCCCACCGCCAGGTGGAGGCTTGAGCATGCAACAGTGGGGCCTAGGGTGGACACGCTCTTCCTTCAAGAGTAGCCTGGTGTAGCGGAATTGCAACACTAACTAGCAAGTAAAACAAAACATGACTGAGCGTGCTGTAATCCCAGCACTTTGGGAAGCCGAGGCAGGCAGATCACCTGAGGTCAGGAGTTCCAGACCAGCCTGACCAACATAGTGAAACCCTGTCTCTACTAAAAATACAAAAATTAGCTGGGTGTGGTGGTGCCCGTCTGTAATCCCAGCTATTCAGGAGGCTGAGGCAAGAGAATAGCTTGAACTCGGGAGGTGGAGGTTGCAGTGAGCCAAGATCACCCACTGCACTCCATCTTAGGTGACAGAGCAAGACTCCGTCTGACACACACAAATAAAACAAAAACAAAAATTAGCCAGGTGTGGTGGTGCACACCTGTAGTCCCAGCTACCCAGGAGGCTGAGGCAGGAGAATAGTTTGAACCCAGGAGGCGGAGGTTGCAGTGAGCCGAGATTGCTCCAGGGCACTCCATCCTGGGTGACAGAGCAATACTCCTTCTCAAAAACAAAAAACAAACAAACAAACAACATGACAGATCGGGAGAGACCAGGGAAGAAAGAAAAAGCCTTTTTTTTTTCCTGATGTTTAACAGGGAGCCCTACATTTTCACTTTGTCCTGAGTCAGGCAGCCCGGATATCCAGGTCTGCACAAAGCTAATGGGAAAGCAAGAAAAGTACAGCCTTGGAACTGGAGAAGGAGCAGACGCGCATGAGGGACCGGAGGGCCGACAAAGCTCCAGAGCCCTGGCAGCGGTGGGCATGGTTCCCGGTTCGCCTCTGGTACCCAGGGTGCAAAGACTCTTTTTTGCCCCACCCTTGGCTCTACATAAAGGGAACAAAAAATTTAAAAAGAATTATGGGCCAGGCACAGTGGCTCACGCCTATAATCCCAGTACTTTGGGAGGCCGAGGCAGGTGGATTGCTTGAGGTCAGGAGTTCGGGACCAGCCTGACCAACATGGTGAAACCTCCATCCCTTCTAAAAATACAAAAAAAAAGCCAGGCGTGGCAGGTGCCTGTAGTCCCAGCTACTCAGGAGGCTGAGGCAGGAGAATCGCTTGAACCCAGGAGGTGGCAGTTGCAGTGAGCAGAGATCACACTTCTGCACTCCAACCTGGGCAACAAGAGCAAAACTCCATCTAAAATGTGTGTGTGTGTGTGTGTGTGTGTGTGTGTGTGTGTGTGTAGTGTGTGTGTGTGTGCCATGTACTCAGCTGAGAACTGGAGCTTCTTATATAGGGTGGGAAGGGTCAGTGTCTCTTAAGAAGTAGCATTTGATCTGAACCTTCAATGGCATCTAATATGAAGCCCGCCTGAAAGAGTGTGGGGAGGAGTATTTCAGATGGAAAGAACAAAGCCCTGAGGTGGAACTTGATAGGCAGTGGTTTACCAGCGATTTGCACAGAAATAGTTTTACAAAATAATGACTATGACCCATGATATCAACTGAAGGAATGTCTCCTCTCTTTTGACCTTAGAGTAGGAACTGTTAATATTTAATCTACTAAGTTACAGGCTTGACCGACTGCTGATGGAT
The DNA here is from genome assembly GCF_049354715.1 of Callithrix jacchus. Taxonomy (NCBI): domain Eukaryota; kingdom Metazoa; phylum Chordata; class Mammalia; order Primates; family Cebidae; genus Callithrix; species Callithrix jacchus. The sequence goes on from NC_133507.1 coordinate 146,056,773, forward strand.
ATTACCATTTGCCTTTGGAGAGCATTGATGAGCTGTTGAACATTAGCTGTGACCTCCATTTACTACCGTAAGTTGATACTAAGTGCCTCTTTATTACCTCCAGCTTTCCCTAAAATACCATTTAGAATAAATGTACTCATTCTACAAATCTTGCTTAAGCACATCGTATGTTCAAAGGCTCGGTAGGAGAAACACTGAGGAATAAAACCTCAGGTTCTTTGGAATCTAACCTAGCAGTGGGCAAAAGGCACTTAACCTTGAGATGTGATTAATACTAAGAGAAGTACTGAATTAGTGCCGTGGGAGTCCAGCTGGGATAGGATCCCTTTTGTCTGAGGTTTAGTGGAGGGAGAGTCTATGAGCTGAACCAAGAATCAATGTTTTTATGTCAAAGAATCAGTTAATATTAGCCTTAAAACAATCATATTTATATTAAAATCTCAGTATCTTGTGTATCGTTAAGTTTTCAGAATTTTTTCTTAGCTACTTAGAAGCTTATCAAAGTATTTTTTAAAATTAGATTCCAATTTTTTTTAATTATACCAAACTTCTCTACGTATCAGTTTCCAGAATAGGTGAGACAAAAGCAGAAGTCATAGAGATGGTTAGCATCTTTTAAATTTCTAGTTCTCAAAACAGTGTAATTTAAAACTCTCAAGGTGACTCAATCACAACCTTTTTAAAGTCTTGTTCTTACATTATGCTTAAAGATTCCTAGATTTAGACCTCAACATATTTTATAGAATACCTAATTCCATGCTTACATTTAAAAGGAAGGAAGGAAGAAAGGAAGGAAATCAAAGGAAGGAGGTAGGGAAGGAAGGAAGGAAGGAAATCAAAGGAGGGAGGTAGGGAAGGAAGGAGAGAGGGAGAGGGAGAGGAGAAAAAAACTGGTTAAACCAAGTTATATTCTTCTCTTTCACTGTCCTTCTAATATTCTTTTTTTTTTTTTTTTTTTTTTCAGAAAACCTGTTAGCATATAATAAATTAGATAGATTTGTAAGCAGTCCTGTTGTCAATTGTTGGCAATAAGGTGAAAGACATAGAAATTGAAGTCTGGATGGCACATCTCCTAGAGGAGAAAAGACCACGCTTACAATGCTTCCAGAGCAGAGCTCCAGACTTACTAGGAACCTGTGGCAGAATAACAGTTCCCTTCAAAGATTCCTGCAACCTGTGAATATATCAGGTTTCACTGCAAAAGACAATGAAGGCTGAAGATGGAATTAAGGAGGAGATTCCTTAATTTCCTTACAAGATAAAATCTCTGACAGAAGTCAAGTAGGGCTTCCCTGAACAAGAGATGTTTGAGCTAAGATCTCAAAGGTGAATGCAAGATAACAAGGTCACAAAGCCAAGAGAAAGCATCCAGGTGGTAAAAATGGCATGAGCAATAGTCCTGAGGGCAGCAAAGAAAATGAGGGACTGAAGTAAATCGTGTGGCTGGAAGGGAGAAATGGAGAAAAGTTGGTCTAAAACAAGGGTGGAGAAACTGGTAGTGGGATAACTTATGCAGAGCCTGGAAACCAGACGAACCAAGACCATCTTCACCTTGAAAGCAATGGCAAGCCATTGAATGACGGAAGGAAGGAGGTTGAAGCCAATTCATTTTCAGGATAAAAATGCACTTGGACAAAATGCGTCTTTAAGGAAAGCTGCAGCAGCGCAATCCAACAATGTGCTTAAGCATATTGTTTTAGAAGGCTTTCTCTCGAATCTTGAATTTTGAATGAGTATGACTTAACAATGACAGAATTGCTCTCTGTACAAATATATGTGCTATAAAAATACAACTTAAAAATTTTTAGTTCATTTAATTTTGTTAACTGAATATATTTACAGAACTGAAAATAAACTAGTCTGGCCAGAATTTTAATGAAATGTTCTCATTGATATTATTGTGAATAGATGACAGCTCCAAGTTCCAAGAGGATTCGGATCCAGTGTTTCCTAATGATTCTAGTACGCTTTACGAGTTCATTTCTGATTGGCTGATGCAGGCATGGGACATTGATGGCAAAATTCTCTGGTATAAAAAATTTATAAAGGGACACCTGGGCCCAGATAGTTTTCCTAACCAAACATACACACACACACACACACACACACACACACACAAACACACACACACAGATGGCTTACAAAATGATGTAATCAAATCACATATGTATATTTTATAAATGGGCTTTATTGAAAACAAGATTACATAAAATTGACATAGTCCTAGGAAATCTAGTCTGTTTCTGTAGCAACGAATAGTTAGCATGCACGTGGTCCTCCAGTACAATTAATTTCTAAGTGTTGGAATGGTTCGATGCTTCCAGACATCACAAAGGAAGAACTTGATTAAAAAAATCTCTTTAAAATATAAAACACACACACACCATTTAAATCTAAAAGTACTGCCCTTCCATCTCCTCTAAATTCACCCTTGCAGAGGTTTTGTGTCTCAGTGATAAATGAATGGCAGATTTTGCATTCCACTGAGCTTTCCTTTCTCATCAATCGCTTGGGTTAGTTAGCCACTTTTGCAGAAACTCAAAAGATTTGTTCTCATGCACTAGTTAGGTCAGCTGAATCAGTGGTTTGGGCTGGATACAACTTTGCACAGTGAGCTTCACCTAAAATGTGGAAAGGAAAGATCAGAATACCTCTACAGCAAGTATTAACTCTGGCTGCACATGAACGTGTCTGGGGAGCTTTTAAAAGTATCTGTGTCCAGGACAATTCCCAGAAATTCTCATTTAATTGGCCCAATACTTATTAAAAACACTTATTGCTTATCATTAAGAACCAGGTGATACAAATGAATACACACTATAGAAAATTGCCTAATCCTGTCAATTTAGATATTAATGTTTTTAATAATCTCATCCTTCAACTCAAAAGTATGACATAAGCTCCCAGGATATGAGTTTATTCCCTGGAAGTTACAAGTAGAAGGTTAACAGCTACTAAAATAAGAACAAAAGCATGAATTATAGTTTTGTAGAATTTTAAGACATGTTTTATTTCTTTTCTTTTTCAGGTTAAAGAAAACGAAACAAAACTGAAGCTCAGTTAGTTTATATGACTTCTAAAGTCACTTGTTGATGAAGCCAGGTCACCGGGACATGTATTTTATCTGTCCTGACTTACCGGGGATCTAGAAATATACATGGGAGCCTACTGCATTCACATACACCTGACCTTTTTGTTATTGATTTGCACAGACTTCGGAGAAACTTTGGGCTTGAAATCAAGGTGATAGCCTTGCAAATATATTAACATAATAAACAGAAGACTTTCATTTTTCAAGGAGCACCGCAAGTGTACATCAGAATACTAAAAATGGATGATTTTGGATTATTTTAAAGCTTACTTCAATAATTTTCGACAAAGAAAACTTAATTTTCAGTCACAGGTACCTTGCATCCTGTGAATTTATTGCACTAAAAACTAGGTAGATACATCATTGGGCACATCATTTGCCTTCAAGTCAAATTTATGTAGACAAAATAGCTCAATTTAATGAGTAACAAGATGCCCTAGGAATGTGACCTTATGTCACCTTATCTGAAATTGCATAAACCACTTCTAGAGAAACCTTTAAGTCCAATTGTTAACAAAGCGGTTCATATTGTATCTCTACAAATAGTAACAACTGTGTTACCTTCCATGTAAACAGCAGGCAAATCTTCACTGATATCTTTTATGACTCCCAAAGTTCAAGACCAGCCTGGGCAACACAGTGAGATTCTGTAACTACAAAAAAAATTCTTTAAAAAGAAAAAACTAGCCAGGCATGGTGGTGCATTTGAGGCTACTGTGAGTTATGATCATGCCACTGCAATTCCGCCTAAACAACAGAGCAAGAACCTGCCTCTCTAAGAGATAAGAAGAAATTACTGAAAATCCAATCATCTCAGATTCATTATTTCTTATGAAGACATCTCTTCCACATGCTAAATTATTAGTTTCTTGCCAAACACCTAAAGATACTATGATACAGCAAGATAGCTTTTCATGTGACCCATGCGTATATTTCCATGAGAATGTTTATACCCACAATATTCTTTCTTTCTTTGATGAACGCATGTGCCGTGACCATGATCCTATTCTCTAAACCTTACCTTCCTATGTACATAAGAAATGCTAGATTCAGACTTAGAGAAAAGTATGCCTTTCTTAATCAAATAAATCATACATGACTCAACGTAAATCCCTAATAATGAATGAGTTAGCATTGGAAAAATGTAGTATTACTTCCTTTCTAAATTCAGTTGTGCTAGTGACCCTCCTTTAAAAAAAGTGAGGTGAAGAGAGGCAATAATCTTATGCAGCATAACTAACTCAAAGTGAACTCCTCTGGCTTCTTTGACCTTTTCTTTTTCTTTTTTTTCTTTTTTTATTTGAGATGGTGTTTCACTCTTGTTACCCAGGCTGGAGTGCAATGGTGCGATCTCGGCTCACCACAACCTCCACCTCCTGGGTTCAGGCAATTCTCCTGCCTCAGCCTCCTGAGTAGCTGGGATCACAGGCATGCGCCACCATGCCCAGCTAATTTTTTGTATTTTTAGTAGGGACGGGGTTTCACCATATTGACCAGGATGGTCTCGATCTCTTGACCTCGTGATCCACCTGCCTCGGCCTCCCAAAGTGCTGGGATTACAGGCTTGAGCCGCCGCGCCCAGCCTTATTTTTCTTTAAGATACAGTTAGCCAGAGTTTGGTTATTCCAGCTAAGTCAAATTCCAAAGGTTACAAGAAATGGAAAAAAGTTAAAAGAAATCAAGTAAGATAAAAGCAAGACAGTAATCGTTAGTTGCAAAAATATGTCATAACAATGAGAAGCTGAAGGAGGAAAGGAAGGCGGAGAGAAGTTTCTCTCCTGAATCCTAGGATGGGGCTGGATGGGTGGTGAATCCAAAGGAAACAAAAGGAGAAAAAGAGCACTCGGTGCCTCACACCCAGTGGCCCAGAATGAGGAGACACATAGAGGTGTTGGCCCTGCCCAGGCTGTTCATGCTCCCCCTAGTACCCCTCTGAAACATGTGGCCTGGTGTGGATCTTTGGCTTTGCTAAACTGGGGAGACATTCCCCCTCACTGGGGAGCTGAGAGGGCTATGGAGCCAGAAAAGAGAAACTATAGACTTCACTTGGTTATTTGGTAATTTTGTATTATTTTATCCTCAAAATTAGACAGATGAGAGAGAGAAGAGTGACAGACATACAAAGATGGATATACATGTGCACCACACACACACACACACACACACACACAGAGAGAGAGAGAGAGAGAGAGAGAGAGAGAGAGAGAGAGAGAATCCTTCTGCTCCTCATACCAAAAAGAAAAGGTAAGAGGAGGAAATAGGAAATGACTCCCCTCTATGTCTAACTAACTCAGTTTATAACGTGAACTTCCAAAAGTAGAGGCTATCCCTGGCTGAACTAAGCTAATAAATAAGAACGAAAGAATGCGAACAGACCAGGTTAAAGGCAGGTTAAAGTTAGAGGCCTGATGTCATTTCTCCAGCTATTCTTGCCTAATCTACAAAGGTAAACTATATAGATACCTTGCATTCTTCGATGAGAATATGTATTTTACTTGTATCTTTGGTGTAGCTTATAATCCTAAATTAGATTTTTTAAATCAACACATCAAATCTTTTGGGAAAATAAGTTTTAAATGAAGTATCTCAGTAATGGCAAACATTAGGACAGAGAATGCTAGTTTATACTCACTCTTGTGTCATAGAGAGCCATTAATGTTTCTGACTTTCTGAAGTTTGATATCAAAATAGTGAGTCAGAGAAACTGAGTATTAATTTTGTTTATCTTATTGTGACTTCTCATACTTCCATCTGGAAAATTTCTCCCTTAACTTTTCATGGATTTAGGCATGGCCAATCTGATGAATATAAATATTCCTTTAAACATAGAAGCAATTTGCAATTGTGGATTCTAGTGGCAAACAGAACTCAAGGCAAATTCTTATCTCACAGGGAATCCAGAGAAGGGCTGGTTCTTTGATCTCGTGCTCCAGTAGAAGACAAATTCAGTGCAAATCTGATAAAAACCACTGCCTGGCTACAAAGCAAAGCATCAATTATCTTAAGAGTGATAATATTTCACTGGTGACCAGAAAAAGACCTAAAAATTTTAAAGGATTCCATTTTACAACATTCTCACACCCTAGAAGAACAATTTGAACCTCAGTTTTCCTCAACGTTTTTTAGTCATGTCCAAACATAGCCACACCAAAGTGCTGAAACTGTCCTGTGACCAGGTGTGCTATCATGGCACCCACGTGCTCCTGAAGAAGCCCCTCCCCTTCTTCTCAGCACCTGGGGTCTGCCCACTTCCCTTCTTCTATTTCCAACCTTTCCAGATCATGCTTCATACCCTCTGCATCCCTCCCTAGCTGACTTCCCCTCAAGATCTCTATTGTTTCACAGCAAAGTTTCTTGAATGAGTGACGCACAATCGATCCATTTGTTCATCACCTTCTCCATACCCTCAGTAATCCTGTGACAGGATGCCCTCCTCCCCACATCTGCAGTGACCTCTCAGGTGCAACAAATAAACTTTACACCCACCTCCTGCTTCCATAGCTGACCTTACCCACCAAGCACACCTTCTGAGCCTCACGCCTGGCTTCTGGGACACCACCCTCTCAGATTCCCTCCTGCCTCACCTAGGCTCACCTCCTTCTTCTGCTCACTTTTCACATGTTGGTGTTCTCTTAGTCCTCTTCTCTCGAGGAACCAAATCCTAGCTGCTAACTCTCAAATCTCTCCTCTAGCCCAACCTCCCTCTCGTTTGCACACCTACCATCTAAACACCTTCATTGAAACCTCAAAAACTAGATACTTAAAACAGAGTCAAATATCACCCTGACCAGGCTCCTTCCTCCCAGATATCATCTGTCGCCACTTGTGCATCCTCTCATCTGTCTACCTGGGCCAGAAAAAAATAAACTCCATCTTGGGGTCCTTCTTATCTCTCACCACCTTACATCAATGGGTTACTGAGTCACCCCAATATTGCTTCCCGGCGCTCTTGTCTCTATCGTCACTGCTCTTGCCAGGTCCTCATCATTTCATATCTGACCTGTCAGGAAGGACTCTCAACTGGGTTCCCTGCCTTGTTATCTCTTGTCCTGTCCACTCTTCAAGTCTTTGGGAAAATAACTCTAAACTACATGCATGCTCTTCCCCTGCCCTCTTATTGATTTGTATGGGCTGTATGATCAAGTTCAGACTTCATAGGATGTAAAGCTCCTTCTGATCTGGCTCTGCCCACTGCTCCAACCTCGTCTTCTGCCACTACAACACCACCTGCCTTACATTCATTTCTCAAGCTATATCCAGCAGGAATGATGTCAGACTGAATGGGACCCTGCATGCCACTGTAAGGACAGTAGCTTTTCCTCTAAGGTAAATGGCCATCGTTGCACCATTTTGAGCAGAAGATTCAATTTGTTCATTAGGGATCATTACAGCTACTGAGTTAGAATAAGTGTAGGGGCCAGCATAGAGATACAGAAACAGGTTAGGAGGTCGTTCCAATAATCCAGTGGAGAAGAGATGGCAGCCAGGGAAGCAGAGCCAGAGGAGTTGGATTCTGGAGAAATCTAGGTCCAAAAACTTAAAAACAGTCTTGGAAATCGAGTTGGGATTTTTCCAGCTACATATTCTGGAGCCATAATCTCAAGGAAATTTCCAGTTCTGACCTACCCAAGACATTTGAAGATTTACTGTGTGTCAAGAATAACAGGAAGACTAAAGTTTCTCTTATTTTCCCATCAGCGTCATTCTCCATAATTATCTTTGTATATTTACAATTGTACATTTAATAGGGAAGTGCAATCAGACTACTATAGTGAAGATTTTTTAAAAGACCATGCCCCTTCTACAGATTGTTTTGCACATATATATATCTGAATTATGCAAGTATTACACATAATTATACACCTGCAGGTGTCTCTCACTCCATGAAATATGAATTGTGGACAAATAAATGCATTGGTACAAATAAATGCATAAGATACTGAACCTTAATTTTAATAGACAATACTTTTCTCAAGGCTATCAATCCTTCTGTAATTCCACCAACATTTGTGAGCCCTTATTTGCACCAGGCATTATCCCAAACACTAGAGACACAAAAATGAACAAGCCACAGTCGTCTTTGGCTTCAAATCACTGGCAGTCAAGTGGGAGAGGCAAACACACTGCACAGTTTCACCTTCACCCTCTCTGAGATGTCTTTCACTTAAGCCTACTCCTTCTGCAAACTGTCAGCAGTTGTAGCCTTCAGAATCTGCCTAAAGCATCCCTGAAAGCAAATTTAAAACTTGCTAGCAGAAGAGATAGATGCAGTGGCTCATGCCTGTAATCCTAGCAACTCAGGATTGCTTGAAGCCAGGAGTTCAAGACCAGCCTGGGCAACATAGCCAGACCCAATCTCTACAAAATTTTAAAAATTAACCAGATGTGGTGGCACATGCCTGTAGTCCCAGCTACTCAAGAGGCTGAAGTGGGAGGATTGCTTGAGCCCAGGAATTTGAGGCTGCAGTGAGCTATGATCCCACCACTGAACTCCAGACTAGGCAACAGTGAGACCCTTTCTCTAAAAAATCAAAGAAAAAAAATTTAAAGCTTGCTAGCAAGAGGCACCACCACACTTTCGCTGCAGCATTTTAGGCAAGGGACTTTTCTAGTCTATTTGGGCTTCAGTTCACCCCGGGGGTCCCTGGGGAAAAAAATGCACAGAAGAAAGCATAAATACCTCCTCCTAGGGAGATGTTAAATTCTGGTAAATACTAGCCCTACGGCATGGAGTCAGGGCATTGGTGCTATTCCAAAGCTCCTTAGGTGATTCTCAGGTCCATCCAAGAATGAGAAACCCTACAAGGAACTGCAGATAGAGCACTTTCTTGCTGTTTTAGATGGTTAAAAGATAATAGCATCCTTCTGAAAAGCACCCTGGAGTATCTTTCTGGATTCTGCTTCTTTAAACCATGAGCATGTGAGAGTTGCCCTCTTTTCTGTGTAAAGAGGGCTGTTTGTGGTGCTGTGTCCAACGCCCCTTACTACTTGCAAGGACATTCAGCTCCTGGTTCCTTGGTAATTCCTCCCTGGGCCGAATTCAATTTTCATAATTTGTGTACCAAGAATGCTTAATGCTGGTGGACTATGCTCACATTTCTCAACCCCCAAATGCAAATTCCAAACATCACCAGGCAACGCTTTACCTCCTCCTGCACTTAGGCCTTCCCGAGTAGAGTTAGCCAGTGCCTCCATGTATGTCTCGTAATTCGGGTCATGACACAGAGCTCTGTGCTTCTCAGTCGTGAGACGCGAAACCATTGCATATCTATCATAGGCTGAACCAAGAGAGGTGTTGGTCATGATCCTACACAGGTTGTCAGTAGTGACCCTGAATCCCCACATTTCCTATAAAACCAGGATTACAATAATTCATTAAAAAGTATGCATGCTCAAACTTACACAGGAACAGAACACCAAACACCGCATATTCTCACTCATAAGTGAGAGTTGAACAATGAAAACACATGGATACAAGAAGGGGACATCACACAATGGGGCCTGTCGGGGGTAGGGATGTAGGGGAGGGAAAGCATTAAGTCAAATATCTGATGCATGTGGGGCTTAAAACCTAGATGATGGATGACAGGTGGGGCAAATCATCAAGGCACATGTATGCCTGTGTAACAAACCTGCACATTCTGCACACATATCCCAAAATGTAAAGTAAAATTTAAAAATATATATTTTTAAATGCATACTCAGCAATGAAAAGGAAAGAACTACCAATACACACAACAACTGGATGAATCTTAAATGCATTATAGTAAGGGAAAGAAGACAGACTCAAACAGCTTTCCAGTGCAGGAGTCCGTTTAGAACATTCTGGAAAAGGCAAAACTATAGGGACAGAACACTGATTCACGGTGTGTGGAGGTGGCAGAAAGGACTGACTATAAAGGGCTGGGAGAACTTGGTGGGGTGATGATGAAAGTTTTCTACATGTTATATGTGACGGTGGGTACTTGCCTGCTAATGTTTGTCAAACTCAAAACCATACACTTAAAAAAGAGTAAAAATTCCATGTATGTCAATTATGCCTTAATTTTTAAGAAATTTTTTTAAAAAGAATATACATGGAACTAGCTTTCAGGTCTAAATGAAGTTTCATTTGAAACATATTAAATGTCAGAAGTGACTGTTTTTATTCAAAGAAGATATAAATGAAATAAATACAAATTTCTATAGGATGAGACTTCAGGTGACTTAGCCTGGGAAATGATTATATGAGGTTACTGCTTGCTTGATTTTTCTCCCTGTAAAAAATGGAAGAAAAAAAAAAACTCAACTCACCTGAGTTGCAGGGCTAGTAAAAAAAAAAGTTGAAAATTTCCTGTGTGAGACACATCTCTTACACCTGCTTATTTACTTTAGCAGTGGCAAGTATCCTTGGGGTTCTCGGCCTGTGAGTAAATACTGCATTTTCACAACTTTCTAAGGGTATAAAACTTTGCCTGTACATTTGCCATATTGTCAGGACAGTTGTGCACAACAGCCATGTAAGGTGGCATGTCTGTCCTCAGGGAAGACAATCTAGATGAAAAGACAGGACAGAAAGCAGAGACAACACATGAAAATAAGCTGCTACACTGTTTACAATAGCAAAGGCTTGGAACACACCCAAATACCTATCAAGGCTAGACTGGATAAAGAAAATGTGGCCCATATACACCATGGAATACTATGCAGCCATGAAAAAGGATGAGTTCATGTCTTTTGCAGGGACATGGATGAAGCTGGAAACCAACATTCTCAGCAAACTAACACAAGAACAGAAAACCAAACACCACATGTTCTCACTCATAAGTGGGAGTTAAACAATGAGAACACATAGAACAATGATGCTCCCAGGAAGGGGAGCATCACACACCAGAGCCTGTCAGGAGGTGGGGGAACTAGGGGAGGGATAACATTAGGAGAAATATCTAATGTAGGTGATGGGTTGATGGGTGCAGCAAACCACCATGGTACATGTATACCTATGTAATAAACCTGCATGTTCTGCACATGTACCCCAGAACTTAAAGTATAATTGAAAAAAAAGAAAGAAAAGAAGCTGCTGTTGGACTTTGCAGATAGGGGAACCATGTGGGCTTGAGTAGTCACCAGAGGCTTCTGGGGAAGATAGGAATTGAGATAAATCTGGAAAGTTGTGCAGAGAGATAAGACAGTGCCTTCTGGCAGAGGAATGATCAGCAACTAAAGCAGTGCAAAGAGGAAAACACAGAAATGACCTGCCACCAAAATCATCTGTCATCTTGAAAGCAGGGTAATGTCTTTTCAGCTAAGCAGTAAATCTAGGCTTTGATGGGTCTGGCAAACCCTGAGGCCTGAAGCTAAGCTTCCCTTCCTTCAGGAGGATTCAGCAGCCAAACCCAATTTCAGTCAGGTCGACATTCACCAACTGGCTGACTACATATCCAGAGGCCTCTAGGGAATTGGTTGACAAAGTATGGGTGTTGCTGCATTATAACAAAGCATGGACTCAAAGTTTTTGGTTGAACTAAGGGAAGAGCCTTCAATAACATATTTTGTTGAGTGCATAATGTATTATGATGGAATAAGTGATTTTTTTCCCCTCATTTCTCTGACTTTCTAGGGACAAATGTCAAACTTCACAGTAGAACTATACATTCAGGTCAGGATAAAGAAATCCACAAGATTTTCAGACTACATTCTACCCCTTAATCCAAAAGGAACCTTCATATTTAATTTTAGTGTCTTCTCAGAATGAAAAATTGAATTTTTTTTTTAATGGCCGGCCAGAAGATTTGAAATTTGCAGTTACTGACCCACACAGATCCAAAGCTGTTCTGAAATTCTCTGGCCTAAAAAAGAGATATATTCCCTTAAACACACACACACACACACACCACAGCTAGGCATGGTGGCTCATGCCTGTAATCCCAGCATTTTGGAAGGCCAAAACTGGTGGATCACTTGGGCCCAGGAGTTTGAGACCAGCCTGGGAAATGTGACAAAACACCAACTCTACAAAAAATACAAAACAAAAAATAGCCAAGTGTGGTAACATGCACCTGTACTCCCAGCTACTTAGGAGGCTGAAGCAGGAGAATCGCCTGAGCCCAGAAAGTCAAGGCTGCAGTGAGCCACGATCACACCATTGCACTCCAGCCTGGCCAACAGAAAGGAGACTTTGTTTCAAAAAATATATAAAAATAAAATTAAAATTAAAACACACACACAACAACAACAAGTACACTTAGCACCTTAAAAAAAAAATTAGGAATCACCTGTAATCCCAGCATTTTGGGAGTCTGAGGCGGGCAGATCACTTGAGGTCAGGAGTTTAAGACCAGCCAGGCCCACATGACGAAATCCCATCTCTACTAAAAATACAAAAATTAGGGCTGGGCATGGTGGCTCACGCCTGTAATCTCAGCAATTTGGGAGGCCAAGGCAGGCAGATCATGAGGTCAGGAGATTGAGATCATCCTGGCTAAAACAGTGAAATCCTGTCTCTACTAAAAATACAAAAAAATAGCCAAGTGTGGTGGCACATACCTATAGTCCCAGCTACTTGGGAGGCTGAGATGGGAGATTCACTTGAACCCAAGAAGCAGAGGTTGCAGTGAGCTGAGATTGCATCGTTGCCCTCCAACCTGGGCAACAGAGTGAGACCCTGTCTTGAAAAAAAGAAAAAAGAAAAAAAAATTAGGGATCAAAGATGAAAGTCAAGTCCTTCCACATCTGTCTTTTAGTCACTTTTCATAGAACTCCACCCAGAATTCTTGGGTGTGGTTTGATTAAAAAGCCAAGCCAACAGGTGCTCAAGGAAAGAATCCGGTTTGGGTTGGTCAAGAACAAAGTGTGAATGTGAATTGGAGCACTGGCTTTCATCAGATAACACCATCCACTCCAGGAAGACCTCACGTGGCGTCAGTAGGGATGGGTGCGATCAGTTAGCGGTGCCCCGTTAGCCATGGGATTACCTCCCTGTGCATCAGAGTTCTTAACTGGAACCATAGAGATAAAAATGCTCACCTCCAGAGCTATTATTTCAAGGGAATGGCATAAAGTTTGTGAAAATGCCCAGCTGTGTACCTGGCACAGAATCAACATTCAGTAAATCCATGCTGTCCCCATGACAGTGTGAACATTTAATTAAGGAAAAGACAGGAGGATGAACTCGTTGGATTAATACAGAGTCTTTGCTCCAATCCAGTTATGTGTGGAATTAATCGATAGGCCACATGTCCAGATAAGAACATGGACTAGAATATCAGGACAAGTAAGCCAGGACCTTGGGGGTCAGGCAAGTTTAAATCATGACCTGGCCCATAGTTCATGTCACTTTGGACAAGCCACAGAAACTGCTTAAGTCTCAGTTGTTCGTCTGTAAAATTAAAGTAACCTGGAAATATTGTGAGGATTATAGGAGAGAAAGAACTAGAATACTAGTTAGTATCGGGCTGAGGCCAGCTAAGCCCTTGGTTTATGGAAGGTGTTATCAGTATTGGTCATTAACTATATGGAACTATTCGGAGAGCCTCAATGTTCATTTCTGGGCAAATTTACTGTTTTCACAAGTTCAATGAATAAGCCAAAGATTAAAATGCATGTTCTTGGCCTTCTATAGATAGATAGAACAATCCTATCAGCATTGGAAAGTAACCTCTGAATGATTTACCAGATCACTGGAGACCAGCCAGTATGTCCTGGACCTATTTTCAGCTTTGCAGAGTTCCTGCTCAGGAAATGGGAGACCTAATGACCCACTGATATAGCAAGCCACCAACCTCCTTTTAATCAGAGGCAAGACAGGTGGGCATAAAATCAGTGATTCATGGATAAAAGAAGCCAAGAACTCCTGCCTGTATAAATTACAGGGGAAAGCATTGTTGGCCGCTAAAATGTGAATCTTGCATATCCATAAAAACATTAAAAAATGCATTTTCAGTCAACCCAGTTATTTGAAGTGATAGAAAGATTTATGCCAAACATGCAAACTAAGAGAAGAATATGCAAATTACACAGCATGTGCCAAATCTCTACTATTGGTGAGAAATTGTCGAGAGGGTCTGCTACACAGCAGTAGCCTCTGGCTGGCCATTATTTCCACTGGCTATGTCTAACTATTCCTATGAACTCCCTTCTGAAAATAACCCAAACACAGGAGTTATTTAAAATAAAGAATAAGAGAGAGGCTTGTAGGGTTAAATATATATAGTTAAGTTTATGGTTTCACATTCAATAGAGACCACTTCCTAAAGTTATTTTTTATTTTTTTAATTTAAAATTAAGAATGAGGTCTCTCTATGTTGCCCAGGCTGGTGTCTTGAACTTCTGAGCTCAAGGAATCCACCCACCTTGGCCTCCCAAAGTACTGGGATTACAGGCATGAGCCACCCCGCCTAGCCTCTAAAGTTTTTTAAATCAAAGATTACAAAAAGTGGCTATTTTCTGGCATGTAGTCATTATTATTTTATGTTTTGAAATAACTTCTAAATATTTTAATATAAAAGATGAGTAAAATGCAAAAATGTAGAATTTTTAAATAATGCAGTAAAAGTTCTGCTCATTGTTGAACTTGTGCCAATTACCCTCTCAACGATTCCTGGTCCTCAAGACTTGAGACGCACATTTCAATGCAGCTTTTTAAAGAAGTTCAATGCCTAGAAAGAAGTCCACAAAGTGAACTCTCCAGTCTGATTTTTGGGGTTTGTTTGTTCATTTGTTTTTTGTTTTTGTTCTTTTTGAGATGGAGTTTCACTCTTGCTGGCCAGACTGGAGTGGGATCTCGGCTCACTGCAACCTCTGCCTCCAGGTTCAAGCAATTCTCCTGCCTCAGCCTCCCATGTAGCTGGGATTACAGGTGTCTGCCACCACACCTGGCTAATTTTTGTATTATTAGTAGAGATGGGATTTCACCATGTTGGCCAGGCTGGTCTCGAACTCCTACCCGCAAGTGATCTGCCTGCCTCTGCCTCTCAAAGTGCTGGGATTACAGGGGTAATCCGCGCCAGGCCTCAGTCTGATTTTTTTAACATACTCCTAATTTTGACAGCTCTCAGGAAGAGAATACCCACCCAGTTTCTGTTCCTTCTGTTCTTTCTTTCAGTCCTTGTCTTTCTTTCTCTATTTCGCTTACCCTAAAAGATTTGCTGTCTTTATTAAAACAAATAGCTTCTATAAAAGTAGGTGCCAGGCTTTTCAGCAAATAGGCTGGATCCATTTCTGAGTTAATTTGGAGAGTTTTGCAAACTCAGAGGAAAAGAAAAGCATGACTATATTCCACTGAAGTTACAAATCCCAAATGTAGAAACAAAATGAGCCAATGCTAGAGTCAACACTAGATTTTAAATAGTTTATATTGTTTCTAATAGGTCTATATGAGTGAAGCGATCAGTTCCAGCCAAGATTTTAATTTTCGCCAAGAATGATTTGTACATATAGCTCCAACTTATTTTATATACCACTGAAGTTTTCAAAGTGATTTTAATTAAAGTATTATAAAAATAATGAGTTTGTTAAAGTGTTTCCGTGTCACTGTAAATGACACCACCCTAAAAATGAGAAGTTTAAAAGAATTGGTGTTTTTATGATCACTATGAATTGTGATATATCTAAGCTACCGCTCATTTAATGATATATTTATTACTGAACAAATTATTTGATGCAACTTATGACACCTGGCTTTAAAATGATGCTTTTCTTGCCAGATATAGGTGAAGGGGAGGAAGGCAGCAAATCACACGGCCACATGTGTACCTATGCGACTATCTTGCATGTTATTCACGTGTACCCCAAAACATAAAATGCAATAAAAAAATGATGCTCTTCTAAATGTTCTGTTACTACCAATCATCATGGTCTCTTTTGTGGACTTTGGGGCATGGTCAACTACTTACTTTGCCAGTAATCTCAAATTGCTATAAATGTCTGTTTTGCTCTGCTTTTTAGATTTCCTGATCACTAACTGATGTGGTTTGAGTATTTGTCCCCTCAAATCTCATGTTGAAATGTCACACCCAGTGTTGGAGGTAGGGCCTAGCGGGAGGTGTTGACCAGAAGACTGGAGCCCTCATGAATGTCTTTATGCCCTTCTTACGGTGATGAGTGCTAACGAGTTCATGCAAGATCTGGTTGTTTAAACAAGTGTGGTACCTCCTCCCTCCCTCTCTCTTGCTCCTTGTCACCATGTGATATTCTGGCTCCCCTTTTGCCTTCTGCCATGACTGTAAGCTCCCTGAGGCCTCACTAGAAGCTGAGCAGATGCTGGTGCCATGCCTGTACAGCCTGCAGAACTATGAGCCAAATAAACTTCTTTTCTTTATAAATTACCCAGTCTCCAGTATCCCTTTATAGCGAGGTAAAACAAACTAAAAATTAATTTCTGCCTAGTGTGGTAGCATGCATCTGTAGTCCCAGCTATTTGGGAGACTGAGGCAGGAGGATTGCTCAGAATGGGGTCTGAAACAATTAAAATTCAGTAAGTTACCTCTTAACTATTATCATCATTACTACCGATGAGACTCATTTGCCTTCCCCGTTAAGGTTTTGTAGAAATGTGATTTTTTTTTTATTAGGCTTGTTCTAGAATTAGGCCTTTAGTTTTTATTTCTGAATTTCCTTTAATATATTATTTCTTTTCCATTAAAAGAAATATGAAAAGAAAACATACCAAAGAAAATAAACTATGATTGTAGGCATTCGGTTCTGGTGTTTTGGAAATTGGAAAAAATGTTATGCCCTTGTCTAATGCCTGTACAAAATGATAAGTGCATTTATGGCATTTATGGAATATGTAGTCATTTTATAGTAGCAGATGCATAGAAAAAATTCTGGAAAGAAGAATAGACAGTAAATTCTTAACAATGATTGTCTCTAGGGATGAGATTGGAGGAAATCTACATTTTATTTTTGAAGCAATGTAGTTCTGCTTAAATTTTAATGTTTCAGGCTGGCCATGGTGGCTCACACCTGTAATCCCAGCACTTTGGGAGGCCAAGGCAGGCAGATCACTTGAGGTCAGGAATTTGAGAACAGCCTGACCAACATGGTGAAACCACAAATCTACTAAAAACACAAAACTAGCTGGGTGTGTTGGCATGTGCCTGTAGTCCCAGCTATTTGGGAACTTGAGGCAGGAGAATTGCTTGAACCTGGGAGGCAGAGGTTGCAGTGAGCCAAGATCGCACCACTGTACTCTAGCCTGAGCAACAGGGCGACACTCTGTCTCAAAAAAAAAAAAAATTAATGTTTCAATAGTTTAGACCTTTTTATAATCATGAAAACAATGAAAATGTTAAAAGATAATTATCTTTCCAATAACATTGGTCAACACAATGCAAATTTTCTGTAAACACAAACACTATTGTTTACATGTGTGTGTACACACATGTGTGTACAAATCTTACAGAGCCCAAATGTCATGTAATAATCATGTCTAAATTACTGGGAAGAAGGAAAAGCTCTGTCTTCTGCCCATAGCCCTTATACCATTCTAACCCTGTGCCCCCTAAGTCTTGTTCCTCAACTGCTTCCCTGAGACTCTAACCCAGTCTGGCATAGAACACATGGTTTCATCATTTTGACCCAGATCCCACCTTTATCCCAATGGACTTTGTGTTTGGAAGTGGCCAGTGGTATTGAATCCTTGATGCTTCTCAACGGTTCAAAGTTTGAACTGCCTAATGCTGCTCCTTCCCCGCAAGCTGAAATCTTATTCCATATTCAGGCATTACTTCACACTAGGAGACTGCAGATTTCCTCAGAGTAGAATGTACTCCTAGAAAACAGAATCACTTTTTAGAAGCTGGATTCCCTACCACACATTTCTAAATTCCCTGTGGATTTGCAACAGACAAGCTTGGTCAAGGCTTAATATGTCCTTCACATGTGGGAACAAACTCCTGGTCACAGATTGCATTCTCTCTCTCTCTCTCTTTTTTTTTTTTTTTTTTTTTTTGAGGCAGAATCACTCTGTCACCCAGGTTGGAGTGCAATGGTGCCATCTCGGCTCGCTGCATCTACCTCCTGGGTTCAAGCAATTCTCCTGTTTTAGCCTCCTGAGTAGCTGGGATCACAGGCACATGTCGCCATGCCAGGTTATTTTGTGTGTGTGTGTATTTTTAGTAGAGACAGGGTTTCACCATGTCAGCCAGGATTGTCTCGATCTCCTGACCTCATGATCCACCTGCCTTGGCCTCCCAAAGTGCTGGGATTACAGGCATGAGCCACTGCACCTGGCCAAAGTTGCATTCTTAACCCCAATTAGCTACCTTGAAATCTTATGACTAAACATCTCTGGGCTCCAGTTTCCTTAGTTCTGAACTGGACAGTGTGTTCTCTAAGACCCTGTGAGGTCCAGCTTCTGGGATTCCATGGAACAATAGCCACTGGGTAGGCCAGAAGAGACAAGGCAGGTGGTGGCGGGGGGCTGTTATAACCTTCAGGGCACAACCATCAGGACTCAAGACAGTGCCTCCATGCCTGAAAGATCTGGTACAGCTTCTGCAAAAAGTCTTCATCCTGCACAGTGTTTTGTTGAGATATGCTATTGACTCACCACTGGCTGACAGTGTATTTTCAGCCGATTTCTTATTAGAGGTGCTAGGTTTACATCAATCCCTTCATAGCTGATAGGATTGGAGGTTCTTTCATGGCACAAAACAGAGCATATACAGATGAAATCTATATTCTGGATCTCATTAAGAAAAGGATAAATAGGACTCTTGGATTTGCAATACATCAACTCAGGTATTAAGGAAGTCCAAAAGAAGTAGCCAGAAACTATGCCTTAAATGCTAGCATAGGTTAAAAACTGCTTTCACTTGGAGAGGTTTAATCCATCATGACACTGTTTGAAAGAGATTGTAAAACTTAACTTCATCAGATTAAAAGAAACGCCTGGCCGGGCACAATGGCTCATGCCTGTAATAATCCCAGCACTTTGGGAGGCTGAGGTGGGCGGATCACCTCCCCAGCACTTTGGGAGGCTGAGGTGGGCGGATCACCTGAGGTGGGGAGTTTAAGACCAGCCTGACCAAAATGGAGAAACCTCTGTCTCTGCTAAGAATACAAAGTTAGCCTGGCTAACTTTTTAATATAGACGTCTAGGAACTGATGAATTTAATTATTTTTTCAGGATGGAACAAAAAGTCAATATGAGAGCGGAGAAGCAAAGCCACATTCAGCAAGTCCTAGTTAATTAACCAACTGGGACACAATTATTTCTAAAAGATGCAAGAAAACAAAGAGGTCCAGTGTGGTGGCTCACATCTGTAATCTCAGTAGTTTGGGAAGCCAGAGCAGGAGGATTACTTGAGGTCAGGAGTTCAAGACCAGTAGTTCCAGCTACTCGGGGAGGCTGAAGCAAGAGAATCGCTGGAACCCTGAAGGCAGAGGTTGCGGTGAGCTGAGATCATGCCACTGCACTCTAGCCTGGGCAACAAAAGCAAAACTCCAGCTCTAAATAAACAAATAAATAAAGTGCTTACTCATAATGATTCTGTTGTATTAGGTACCAGAGTGATTCTTTAGAACAATGACGAAGTACTTTGAAAATGAGCTTCTAATGCACTGAAGTTTGGTTTTACTTTGTTTTTTCCTGTTGTAGACTTTGTTTACCTAAATCTTGTGTGTTTTTAAATGACCTCTAATTTGATGTACAATCTAGCTGCTCACACACTCAGGTTATTTGATAAGCCTCCCCAAATATAACAACCCTCTTTTCTGCCAAAATAGAGACCCTCCAATTTGCCCCCGGGTGACCTTGACCATCTAGAAAGAGTCATTTAAGGAAATGACTTCCCTTTGTCTCTCCCCCTGCTCTCTGCCACACTGGTGAATTTTGTTATCAAAATTAATACTTGGGAAACCAAGAGAGAGATGAAAGTGTGACTATTAGTTGACAAAGTCTGAATGTGAGCTTTCTATGCCTCAGGTCCCCACATAACCAGCAAAATTCTCATTTCCCAAACCAGGTCCTCAGACAGTCCCACAAGTGTCTTCTTGACCTTTATTTCACATTTGGCCTAATAAGAAACTGTTTCTTAGCCCTCTCTGTTTTATTCCCCCTAAGACCAATTAAAATACACAGCTATGGGCCAGGCACGGTGGCTCATGCCTATAATCCCAGCACTTTGGGAGGCCAAGAAGGGCAGATCACCTGAGGTCAGGAGTTCAAGACCAACCTGACCAACATGGAGAAACCCTGTCTCTACTAAAAATACAAAATTAGCCAGGTGTGGTGGCGCATGCCTGTAATCCCAGCTACTTGGGAGGCTGAGGCAGGAAAATCACTTGAACCCAGAGGCAGAGGTTGCAGTGAGTTGAGATCGCATCATTGCACTCCAACCTGGGCAACAAGAGCTGAACTTCAATTCAAATAATAATAATAATAATAAACAGCTATGAATGACCTCGGAGGCACTATCTCCCAAAACAGTATCTGATCAGTCTTCAAGAAGACAGTGAGAACTATTCTTTTATCACCTTTAATTATATCTTATTTCCATCTTTCCCACATTCTTTTCTTCAGTAGAACTCTCCTATTTTCTGATACAAAACTCCTTTACTCTCATTTAAACTACACAAAGCAATCAACCAAACACAAGACCTTCTTTTGCTGAAGAAAAACCTACCTCAAGTGTTAAAGATACTTGTGCTTGGTATAAAAGAGACTACTTTAAACATGTCATGGTTTCAATAGCCCAAAGTCCTCACATTACCCAAAACCCTTACATTAACAGCTAAGAGGAATATTGCATGGGCTGGTGTCCAGGGTCCTTCCTTCCTCTCTTGGGGACTTTAAGGTGTCCCTTGATGGCACCTACTCTTGTCTACCTCCCTTGACCTTCCTTCTGTGAAATACAACATCTCCTTCTCTGAGCTCCACTCCATACCCAACCAAAAAAAATACCTATTCAATATCTACTATATGATAGTGATAAACCTTGTAAGTTACCTCAAAGCAGCAGGCCTTAACTTAAGGAAATGTTAGCAATGGTGGAAAATTCAAGTCCATGTCAGGTTTTCAGGCCCAACAATCTCTGCATATTCATGCACCTTCACTTACTTGAAATCTTTTGTCAAATTCATCATGGTTTGCTGGGCCTTTCACCATCCCCACCATGATGTCAGAAGCCTGTCAGAATTTCTGGGCATTTGCTCTCATGTGCAGCCAGAGAATGCCGTGCGACTTCGAGGTACCCTAGAATATTGGGAAAAAATTAAACATGGTCGTTTAATATGATTTAATTTTGCTAATTCAAGCACCAGAACAATTTAATTTCTTTTAATTTAATTTCTTTTCTTTGACCTCTATTTAATATAGAGGTCTAGGAACTGATGAATTTAATTATTTTTTCAGGATGGAACAAAAAGTCAATATGAGAGCGGAGAAGCAAAGCCACATTCAGCAAGTCCTAGTTAATTAATCAACTGGGACACAATTATTTCTAAAAGATGCAAGAAAGCAAAGAGGCCCAGTGTGGTGGCTCACATCTGTAATCTCAGTAGTTTGGGAAGCCAGAGCAGGAGGATTACTTGAGGTCAGGAGTTCAAGACCAGCCTAGACAACAGAGCAAGACCCTGTCTCTATGAGAAAGAAAAAGAGAGAGAGAGAAAGAGAGAGAGAGAGAGAGAGAGAAGAAAGAAAGAAGAAAGAAAGAAAAGAAAGAAAAAAAGAAAGACTCGAGGATTTGGGGTCTTCATAAACTCAGAAGATAGTAAGCTTGAGTGAGGCTGTAGCCACTGGAAATTGTGTGCCCTTTAATGCTTGTTCACCATGGAAACATTTACTATTAAAGCAAATGCTAGCTAAAGTGCATCTGAAATTACTTGTTTCAGAAGTGTCTCTCTGATTAGAAGTTTTACGCCTTTCTCAGTTGAATGTAAATGATAGGTATTTAGTCATATATACCTCCGAAACTCTGAAGACATTAATTGTATATAATTTTCCATAAAATAGTTAATTATTACAGGTTATAGGAAGGAGAAGAATTAAAAGAAAACTCTGAAGTTAGAAACAAATACCTATCAAAAATAAGAACTTTTCCTTCATTTAGCTGGAAATTCCAGATAATCATTTACTTCACTATTCAAATTCCAACTGAGCTAACCCACTTGAAAGGCAAGCCAATCAGTTACCATTAGAAATGGATAAATAATTGTCTATTAAATAAAGGTGCGTGGCCTGGGTGTCTCTCATGGAACTATTATCACATAACGAGGTTGGGGGTAGGCATAGGCGCTGTTGGATGACAATGAGGGTGATCAACGAACTTTTCCAGTGAGTCGTCCCCTTCCAGAACTATCTTTCTATATTTAACACGTACTCACCATAAAAAATCAACTTTTGCTAAGAGTGGTGCACCACTGTCCATGACTGCAGCAAATAGATTGGAGAATTTTATTCTCAATCACACTGCAAGAGATCCTGCAGATGAACCACCAAACATGACCCACAGTTGTTAAATAATTCTCATTTTCTCTGCCATGACGGTTTGTAAGTTTGCAAGATCGGCTGAGGCTTGCCTGCTGCTGAGATGGTAAAGGCCAGAAAGCACAAACACTCTTTGTTTATGACAACACATAGAGAGGAATGACAGACTACTTGGCACATGCTTGATGCGGCAAAATGCAAGTGTGGAAGGTACATTGAGATCTATTCCTCCAACTTTGAATGTTTTAATGAATCTACGCAGAACATTCTAGTTAACAGTGACACTTAAATGCAGGCGGGAGAAAGCAGAAGGAGCTATCATTTCTTAAGTCTCATTTTCAGTATGCACTTCCCATCCTTAGCATGGATTAGGAACTCCAGAGGGTCCCCCATCACAAGACACCCTTTCATCTCGCCCTGTGCAAACTGAAATGAGGTAATGAACTTATCAGCTTCACGCCAAGGGTAGCTCATACTTAAAAGAAATAAGCAAGCATTGCTTCGTTTTGTTCCAAGAATTTAGAGAATCCATGGTTAATTCTGTGGAGAGTATTTTATGCTCCTTCTGGTTTGCCTGTTAATATCCAGACCAAGCCAATATGAGCTTGGATTTCCTAAGGTATGAAGGAACGAAAGAGCAATTTACCACTGAGCTGTTTTTCGGTGGGGCTTCCTATAATCCCATGGAGGTCTGTTGTTTGTGTTATTTGTGTGAAGTCTGTTTTTAATCCTCAACACCAAAAGAATCAATTCACCCTCCCCTCTCCTTGCTAGACCTACTAATTTCAAGCAGCGTAATGCTCCAAGCTGCTAAATGCATATGTCAAAAAAAAAAATGAGCTAAGGATATAAAAAGATAATTCACAAAAAAAGAAATACAGATATCCAATGAACATGTGAAAAAAATGTAGTCTTACTAATAATCATAAATATGCTGGAACCAGGCTGAGGTCTGTACATGCCTCGACTGCCTATTTCTGAATTTTTATGTAGGGGGACAAAAAAATTCTATTTGCTATTGAGGGTCTTATTAACCAAACTTTATTCTAAATGAAACAAATTCCACCCTTTAAAAAAGAAAACAAACAGAAATGCACAAAAAGATTCATGTACTAGGATGTTCTCCCCAGGGTTATTCACAATTGTGAAAAGAGGAAAGAACATAAAAATCCAATAGTAACTGAAATGTTTATATGAGTTTAATTCATCTATTGAAGAGAATACATTTTCTTTTTTTCAATGTTTAGTAATTTTTTATTGTACTTTAGGCTCTGGGGTACATGTGCACATCCTGCATCCTACAGACATACATGCCATGGTGGTTTTCTGTCTCCATCCGGTCCCATCGCCTACATCAGGCATTTCTCCTGGTGTTATCCCTCCCAACCTTCCCACCCCTCCCTGTCCCTCCCCTCCCCTCCCCTTCCCTCCACCCCTCAACCTACCCCAGTGAGTGTTGTTTCCTTCCCTGTGCCCAAGTGTTCTCATTGTTCATCACCCGCCTATGAGTGAAAACACATGGTGTTTGGTTTTCTGTTCTTTTGTCAGTTTGCTGAGAATGATCGTTTCTGGATTGATTCATGTCTCTACAAAGGACATGAACTCATCATCTTTTATGGCTGCAAAGTATTCCATGGTGTATATGTGTCACATTTTCTTTGTCCAGTCTATCACTGATGGGCTTTGGGGTTGGTTCCAGGTCTTTGCTGTTGCTATATGTAAACATGTGTCTTTATAATAGAACGATTTCTAATCCTTTGGATGTATACCCAGTAATGGGATTGCTGAGTCAAATGGAAATTCTATTTCTAGATCCTTGAGGACTCACCACACTGTCTTCCATAATGGTTGAACTAGTTTACACTCCCACCAACAGTATAGAAGTGTTTCTTTTTCTCCACATCCTCTCCAGCATCTGTTGTCTCCAGATTTTTTCAGGATCACCATTCTAACTGGCATGAGATGGTACCACTGCAACCTGCAACTCCCTGATTCAAGCAATTCTCATGCCTCAGCCTCCCAAGTACCTGGGATTACAGGCACGTACCACCACACCCAGCTAACTTTTGTACTTTTAGTAGAGACAGGTTTTCACCATGTTGGCCAGGGTGGTCTCCATCTCCTGACCTCATAATCTGCCCCTGTCAGCCTCCCAAAGTGCTGGGATGACAGGTGTAAGCCACTGCGCCTGGCCAAAACCATAGACCTCTACAAAGTGGTGAAACATCTGTGGTAGGAGTCAGTGACCTCTTGTATGATACAAAAAGATCTTTATGCAGGAGCTGGGTCAGGGGATGCAGAAGCCCCCTGAATCTCTCTTGACACCACAGGGGACAGGTAAGAATGGTAATAAATAAATGAGTCTCCAACCCAGGCATTTAGACAAACACAAACACAAACAAAATGGAACCATAGAAAGCCTGAAAACAAATAATAAAGATAAAAGGAGAAATGAATCAGCAGAGTGAAAAATAATGGAACTAAAAATAAATCCAAGAGCTGGTTCTTTAAAAACAAAATGAAATTTGAAACACACACATGCAAGTAAGTTATTAGCAGGTCAACTGGTCCCCAACATGGCTGATTTTGCCCATGCTCCACCCCAGGAGCCATTGTGCAGTCTGGAGATGTTTTTGATTGTCACAAGGGTGGGGAAGAGGTCGCCACTGGCATCTGGGGTAGAAGTGAAAGACGCGGCTAAACATCCTACAATGCCAGGACAGTCCCCACAACAAAGAATTATCTGTCCCAATATGTCAGTTCTGCCAAGACTGAGAAACTCTGGTTTAATCTCATCAAGAAAAAAGGGTAGAAAATACACATCAATAAAATAAGAATGAGGATAGAGAAATAACCTAACTCAAGGACATTTTTTTTAATTGTAAAACACTTTTTACTCAAATCTAAGCAAATGACTTTACTCAACTTTAAGCAAATGATAGTAATATAAACACTGTTAATGCTTAAGAGAATTTGCTTACTTAATAATCTTCTCAGAAAATATGAATTACCAAAAGAGGCTGCAGAAAAGACAAGACTTATAAACAAATTATGACAGAGAACATAGCGAAAATTGCAAGAGAAGAGAGGGAACGAGGAAGAAAAATACTTCCGTCAACATTTTAAGGAAAAGATTCTCATGTTTTATAAATTGTTTCAGAGCACAGAGTAAGGAAAAAGCAGTCCTTTTTTAAAGTTGAAGTTTTATATAATACCAAAACAGGATATAGAGAGTCAATGCAAAGGGAAATTACAGTGCAATTTCAATTCTAAATATCAATGTCATGAAATATTAGTCGGACAATTCTGTCAGCACTTTAAAGCAATAATACATGATGACCTGGTGGTATTCATATTAGGAACAGAAGTTTCACCATTAGGAAACTTAATATAATTTACCACTTTAATAAATTATAAAAAATTAATATGATCATTTTCATTATTTTTGAACGGCACTTGGTAAAATTCAACATCCGTCCCTTAAAAACAGAATAGATACATATCTTTGTGTCATGATTTTATGTACTTTATCTACAGGATACACACACATATATTTATATATAATTATGTTCAGTTCATTATAAAAATGCATGTTAAATATGTGTTTTTTCCCAATGCCATCATGAGGAGGAGAAAGCCTTTTTCTCAAGATAGATCTTTCCAAATATTTCATAGCCAAAAATACAGAGATTATTCCAGAAATGAGCACACGACACAAATAAAACCAGGTGAGTTCTCTCACCTAGAATTGGGAGTTATGCTTGGAAAGTGGCTTTGGAGTGTCAATCTTTAGTATGACTTTGGATTTGTGATTGCAAAGCGTGACCGAGACTTTAGAGACGTAGAGAATCAGCAAAATTTGGTTACAGAATTATTCGAGTTGTGGTCTTATCAAATAGGAGCGATATGAAAAGAATTCAGAATTATAATTAACAAGTTAATTGTTGGTTGGGTTGAACTCAACCAAGCATTGAGATAAAATCTGATTTCAGAATTAGATAATGTATAATTTTAAGAGATCTTTAAGACCACTCCATTTGAGAGGCATGGACTTGAAGTCCCCTTGGCTTAGTGGCCATGAAAAAGGGTTCTATTTGTCCCAGTGAACGGTGTGAAAAGTACTCTGCTATTACGTTACTACAGATCTGACGTCCCATCCAAGACTTCGGGTTGTATGCAGCATCGTTAAGCATAGAAATAAAACCATCTGTGCACATTGAGTAGGGTAAACACTGTTAATGCTTAAGAGAATTTGCTTACTTAACAGATTAGTCATTCCAATGTAAAAGGGCACTTGAGTAATTAATTTAGGCTTGAATCTAAGATGAAAGGAATAAGAGAAATTGACTATGGTCATAAAAAGTATAAAAACATTTAAGAGAAGTTAAGATTCTCCATATGTACAGCTTTAATGCATCTGATTTATCAGACTAGATTTTAGAAGAGTTGTGCATTAATCAGGCATTTAAAGTACTTCAAAGAAAATAAAATACATTACATTTATTAACACAGTTTAAATGTTTAAGGGAATTTTATTAAGTTATAAAAGCACCCTCAAAAGTGATTGTTGAAACTTGCTAGAGTTATAAATGGATGATAGGATTTATAATTTAGTTTTCAAAGCTTAAGGAAGAATTGGGTTTCTAAGTTTATAATTTATTAAAGTTATAAATTTCAATAAAGCCAAATTTTGACTTAATAAAGCCAAATTTAACTTTTGTATACACAGATTAGAACCTGAGTAATCTTATTTAAGCACAAACTCCTCCCTCAATAACCCTAAAACACTCACTTTTACATGGAAATCACAAGCACCCAGAACCCCTTCACGTGGGAAGCCCAGGACCATATTTAGAGCTATAGATAGAAGCCTGCCTAGTAGCAAGGCCAATGCAGGAAGCAGAACCACAAGATGAAGGGATGGCCTCTTTTAATCTCTGTAGCCCACCATGCCTGAAATCTGACCTACCCTGAACTTTTGTGAGCCAATACAGTCCTCCTTTATGTCTAAATTACTCTGAGTTGTGATTTTCTCACTTGCAAATCAAAGCATCCCAACTGAACATCTTCCTCCTTGTGATCTTCTCCCCCAGCATTTAAATTATGGGTGATGTTAGGGCAACAAATTGTCTTAATTTACTTAGACAGAAATTGTTCATAAGTCCATTTGTAAATGACTAGAAAGGAATCAGGTAAGTTATAGCACTTCTGGTCCATCAATGGAACTCCCGCAAATCAGAGAGGAAGAAAAACAGGACACTCAGTAGGAAAATGGACAGGGAATATTAAAAAGCAATTCACAGAAGAAAACTGAGCCTTCTGTAGGGTCAGAGGAATGTAAGTTAAAATGATAGGTGATTCTATTTTCACTTATCAGATTGCAAAAACTTAGAATTTTGATAAAATCATTTCTTGACAAAGATGTGAAAAAACAAGAATTACCCACTGTTAGTGGGGCCAGAGTTTCTGTGTTCATTTGGAGAGCAGTCTGGCAAGATTTTGTGAAATTGAGCACACCAATATCCTCACATGCAGCTTTTTTTTTTTTTTTTTTTTTTTTGAGACAGAGCCTTGCTCTGTTGCCTAAGCTAGGTGCAGCGGCACGATCTCAGTTCACTACAACCTCCACCTCCCTGGTTCAAGCAATTCTCCTGCCTCAGCCTCCTGAGTAGCTGAGATCACAGGCATCCGCCACTGTGTCTGGCTAATTTTTGTATTTTTAGTAGAGACAGGGTTTCACCATCTTGGCCAGGCTGGTCTCAAACTCCTGACCTTGTTATCCACCCACCTCAGCCTCTCAAAGTGCTGGGATTACAGGTGTAAGCCACATGCAGCTTTTCTACTCCTGAGTCTACAGGCCAGAAAAGTTATCTCACAGATGCCCAAGGTACCAGGTACTAGTCAAATGAATACAGCATTGGGGTTTCCAGGAGTCAGAGACAATAGCGACACTCATCAAAATGAAACAGATAAGTGAAATGTTCACTGCATATACACTAGAATGTCGTATAGGAGGAAGGAGAGAGGAAGGAGGGAAATAGCTGCACATACAGCAACATGAATGGATCTCAAAACTGAATCAATGAAAAAAAAATTCTCATGCCTATAATCCCAGCACTTTGGGAGGCCGAGGTGGGTAGATTACTTGAGGCCAATTCAAGACCAGCCTGGCCAACATGGTGAAATCCCATCTCTACTAAAAATACAAAAATTGGCCAACCGTGGTGGTGGGCGCCTATAACCCCAGATACTCAGGAGGCTGAGGCAGGAGAATCGCTTGAACCCAGGAGGTGGAGGTTGCAGTGAGCCGAGATGACGCCACTGCACTCCAGCCTGGGTGACAGAGAGAGACTCAGTCTCAAAAAAAAAAAAAAAAAAAAAGATGCAAAATGGCCACCTCAGAACTTGGCCTGGAGGAGGCCTGCAGAACACTCTGGTTCCTGTCCCATCCCCTCCCGAGCTCCCCCAGCGAGACCTCAGAGAAGGCACCATCCCTCACCTGCCACCACCTTCGTGGTCATTGTTTTTTACCTGTTGCCAGATTTGCCCAATATCTTTGCTAAAAATGGTCAAGCTTTTGTTGGAACCACTGGTCATTTTCATCCTTGTCAGTAGACAGTGGAGCAGACCGTCTCCATCTGGGGATGAAAGTCTAGACGTAGGAACAGAGGAGCAGCAGCAGCAGCAGCCTCCACCCAGGAGGTCAGGCCATGGCTGTCTCAGCTGGAGCAGTGCTCGCTGGTGCTGCTGCTATTTCTACTGCAATCACCACTGCCCTGATGTAGGGTCTCTCAGGCATTCTTGGTCCCTGGGCTTCTTTACATCAGAAATTTAAGATGCACCTGATCACCTTTCTGTGGGGATGTTCTTGTGAAATAAAAATGCCTAAATGTGCCAAAGGGGGAAATCTGGAACTCTGCCATCATCAAGGGCCAGATATGCCTATTAGTGGCCTCTGACAGGTTCTTCCGCGTGGATGTCCCAGGGCTGATTCAGGATACCCCAGGGCTGTGAGAGTCCGGGGGAGGGCAGGAGGGAGGTGCTGAGAAACTCCTCTATTACCAGCTTTGGAACAATTGGCTTGACTTTTTTCCTAAGCTAGGAACAATCCTGCCTCACCTTTTGTTGTCTGCTGGTGGATAATCCAAGACCCCAAACCTAAGATGACAAGAACACAGTAGGCGCAATCTTAGTAGTTTAGTATCCATGTGAAGCTTTCCCTTTTAGCAATATTTTGTTTATTTTAATTTCCAGTGGTTGGAAATGTTCTCTGTGGATAAGGTCTATAAAATATGTAGCCTAATTTTATAATGCATAATCCTCTCATTCATTAAAAAAAAATGAGCAAAGTCAAAATAGGAGGTAGCACCAATCATCTCTGACAAACACAGAGAAATGTGTGATCATCACCTATGAAGGAATGCTTAAAGTGGTCACGAGTTCCTAGGAATTAATCTAACAGATGTCCTGGTACTTTGGGTATTTGCCCTCAAATCTGCTAGGTTCAGTCCATCTGAGAAGAAGCATAGGCTAGGGACACAGAGACAGCAGCCCTTTCCTTGCTTTGGAAGGTTTGAGGGTGTTTTTCACTAACTTTAGGTTAGTGCATATTTTTTTTTAATTTAGTGCAAATTCTCGTAAATATATATAAGGCAACAAAACAAGAAAACGAAAGAACGGATCAAAAGCAAGTGGCAGAAACGAATCCATATTTAAATAAAGCATTGCATAATCACTCTGAATGAAAATACTTCCATTTCTTACCACAAGGTGGCGATAGTACCCCACTTATTTCATACAGACGCGCCCAAGGCCCTGGGAATTTGTGAATAGTCATTAAAACAGTGAGAGTGTATATTGCAGATGTGTGACACCTTTTCCCTGTGCAGGTCAAGATTTCTTTAATGAAATTGAATTAGTTGGATAAGTATTTACTGAATGCTACTCTACAGGAAGCCCAAGAATTCTTGGTTTTGATGTAGACCCTGTGGGTTTATCTTGACACATGTTTTAATCTTCTAGAACAAGAAAAGATTCTTGAGTAAGTCCCTGGCATGATCTCAGACTATATTGGCTTGGATATAGCTCCAATAAGACATGGTCTTGGGATTTTCCCAGATACAGGTAGTCTAAAATTGGCTTCCTTATGACCAATTACCACAAATGGTAGGGATTCTCTAAGGCCAGTTAGAGTGGCCTGGGTGCCAACCTCATTCTTTCCATCATTGTGCCCATGATGACAAAATTGCAGGTGACCTGGCTTAAAGTAGACCTCCCACCATCACATCACCTACATGCATCCTGTCCCTACTCTGACCCCTCAGGAGGGATATCCTCTCTGACTTGCAAGTGGCTGTGACACTTAGAGACTTTTGGCTGGGAAAACTGGCAAAACCCACCTACTGCAGAAACCAAGCCCCCTTCCATTTTTCTTCAAAAAACGCATTTTTATTTAAGGCAATTAATTTGAGTCCATTTGAACAAATGGAGAACAAACATCAGAAGGCAGTATCATTAAGAGTATACATTTCTTTTAGCTCAATGAAATTTTGTGTGTATGTATTTTTCATTCATTAGAAACCTATTATTTGATCCTTCTCTCCATTCAAATGAATACATATTTCACTCTGCTCACAACTTCTCACCAAGTTCATCCTCTCTACGATGCTATGTTCTTTTAATGGCACCATGTGACCTGGCCAGGCACACTGGCTCACACCTATAATCCCAGCACTTTGGGAGGCCAAGGTGGACAGACTGCCTGAGGTTAGGGGTTCAAGACCAGCCTGGCCAACATGGTGACAGACTGCCTGAGGTCAGAGGTTCAAGACCAGCCTGGCCAACACGGTGAAACCCCATCTTTACTAAAATTACAAAAAATTAGCAGGGTGTTGTGGCACACACCTGTAGTCTCAGCTACTCAGGAGACTGAGGCAAGAGAATTGATTGAATCTGGGAGGCAGAGGTTGCAGTGAGCCAAGATCACGCCATTGCACTCCAGCCTGGGTGACAGAGCCAGACTACGTCTCCAAAAAAAAAAAACAAACAAACTTTCCTTTTGGTTCTCGGGAGACAGACTGTTTAGGCTGGTACTCCTAATTTAGCAATTTACCAGCAGAATGCTGCTGGGCAAGTTAAACGGCACAGCTCCAAGGGTCGTGTAAGGTGAATTGGGTTCACAGGTGCATAGCGCGTTGCACAAGGCCAGGCACAAACACGTGCTCTGGCACGTTAGCCATTTCTATTCTGAGTGCCTTATACATCGGGCAGCAGTTTCCCCACTTTTTTTTTTTTTTTTTTTTTGAGACGGAGTTTCGCTCGTTACCCAGGCTGGAGTGCAATGGCGCGATCTCGGTTCACCGCAACTTCCGCCTCCTGGGTTCAGGCAATTCTCCTGCCTCGGCCTCCCAAGTAGCTGGGATTACAGGCACGTGCCACCATGCCCAGCTAATTTTTTGTATTTTTAGTAGAGACGGGGTTTCACAGTGTTGACCAGGATGGTCTCGATCTCTTGACCTCGTGATTCACCCGCCTCGGCCTCCCAAAGTGCTGGGATTACAGGCTTGAGCCACCGTGCCCGGTCCAGTTTCCCCACTTTAATGAAGTGTGTCTTTTTATTCTGATGCTTTGACATATGGGAACTTGCTGACTCTAAAGGGACTGTCTGAATCAGACTAGCCAATTTCTAGAGATAGCAAAGGACTCACCCGCAAATGCACCTTTCAGACACAAAGCAGCCACCCCAGAGCCCACACCCAGCCACCCGCTTCAGCATCTCTCATAAAGCCCTCAGGCTCAGGCCACTATTCCCCTGCCCTAAGGACTCCAGGGCCAAGTACCAGACAACCAGTTACAGTCTCTCCACCCCAGAGCTCACTGGAATTTTTCAAACTAGCTAATCCTAAACCTGCTTAGCAGGCCTTCCCTGTTTCTTCCCAGGGAAACCAGGATAAAGGCTCTCATCCACCAGCCCCCTCACTCCTTCTGCCTCGTAATTTGCCCTGGTGCTCCCCCATGTGGCCCTGAATGGTGTAGCATGCCCCCTCCTGCAGGAACTGTCAGCAACAACTATCTTTATTCCAATGGTAGTCTGGCATTTGTCTCCTGACCTCTTGGCCTCACCATAATTGAATAATAATAAAATCTACATTTTAAAACATTATTTTAACAAGGCTCAGGACAATTTTGAAATACTGATATTTTCAAAATGAGTAGAATGAATTTATACCCATAGATATGACTGCCAACTATAATGCATAGAATTGTTATTTAACATCTATTATGAACTAACACCCTACTGTGTAGTTCAGAGAATATAAGAATGTTTTAAATAGTCTTTAGTCTTCATCACCCCTCATTACTTCGTAGAGGAATCAGGTACACGTGCAATAAAGCATGGATTATAGGACAGAAGGTGATCATTGCCATTACAGAGATACAAGGAAATATGAGAGGGTAGAAAAGGAGGGACTAGGAAGAGATTTCCGTTGTGGATAGAACCCAACATTTTTATTTCCTTTCGCATGTTCTACATTTCTTTATTCAGTGTTAATTTGGAGGTTTATAAAGACTTAAAAATCACTTTTTTAAACGAGTACGTTCTTGATTAATTCAAGTAAATCATTGCCACCTGACAAGCTTTTAGCCTCCAATAGAACAAATCATGATTCTTTACTGCACACAATTTCTTCTAACAGTGAAATCTTGTTACAGTTGGAGAGCTCAATTATAGATGTGGGCAACTTACATTTTGTTGCCAACTTACTTGGCCTAGTGACAGTCTAGTAGGCTGCATGTTTGCTGGGCATCAAGTTTAACTAGGAATGAAAAAAAGTATTTAGAAATTTTTTTAGCCTTCTATTGCGTAGTTTGACTGCTTCTGTGGATTATGATTTTTCCACTTAAAGATAATTTTTATGATCAGTAAAGTATTACACAAACAAAAATCCACTTAACGTTAACATCAATTAAGCATCAGCATATCCCTGTGATGTACAGGAGTCATCTTACATAAAAATGACTGCAGTCATTTTTAACAAAGGATTTCTAGGCAGTCCCACTAAGACTGGGATTTGTGCAGTTCATATGCAATAACAGGTGTCTCTTGCCTTTTCTCGGTTACTGCCTTCACCTCTTCCCGATAAAAATGGCCTTGATAAGACCATTGTGTCCTGCCACTGGCTCTTTCCCACCATGTCTGTGCAAACGCTCTCATGGCCTCTCGTTAGCCTATATGGCATCCTTGTGTAAATTAGAAAAGCAAAATCTTTCTTTGCAACACTCAACTGCCCCCTCTGAAAAATTATCTTAACCGTGAATCCTAAAATGCTAACACAATGGAGGTAGTTCCTCAAGTGTGCACAGCCAACTTGTGCAACAATATGATAGGACCCTGGCTGCATGTGCAAAGGAGAAACATACCTTCCTGTCTATCCCAGTGAATACTGGATGTCTGTATCCACGGCTGTTTGACAAAATGCTAGTGTTTTACAATGAATAATATAGGACCAAAGTTTACGGTTATTATTAATTGATATTCTAGGTTATTCCAGTCATAACCCCACTTCCCACCACTTGCATTCTGATCATCTTAGCTCTGAATTAGAGCTAATGGATACAGTTTGTTCTGGCAGAATGGAAATATCCCTAGGCCCCAGTCCTGATGGTGACCTGGGATGGATGTACAGAATTGTGAATTTTGTTTTATGTCCCTTTCCCTCATCCTTCTGACTGTGGATACATCTTTATTAAGAAAAAGACAAGGGTCAGGTGTAGTGGTTCTCACGTTTAATCCAGAACTTTTGGTAGCCAAGGTGGGTGGACTGCTTGAGTCCAGGAGTTTGAGACCAGCCTGGTCAACATGGCAAAACTGCATCTCTCCTAATACAAAAATTAGCCAGGCATCACCAGGCATCACCACCTACAGGTCATGCACACCTGTAGCCCCCGCTACTCAGGGGATTTAGGTAGGAGGAACAATTGAGCCCAGAGGTTGCGCCATTTCACTTCATCCGAGGTCATAGGTCATAAAGTGAGATCCTGCCTCAAAAATAGGAAGGAAGGAAGGAAGGAAGGAAGGAAGGAAGGAAGGAAGGAAGGAAGGAAGGAAGGAAGGAAGGAAGGAGGGAGGAGAGAGGAGAGAGAGAAAAAGAGGAAAAAGCAGACAGACAGAAAGAGGAAGAGAAGGAGGAGGAGGAGGAAAAGGAGAAGAAGGAGGAGGAGGAGGAGAAAAAAGGAGGAAGAAGAGGAGGAGGAGGAAGAGGAGGAGGAGGGAGGAAGGGAGGGAGGGAGGAAAGAAAGAAAGACACAGAAAGATAATGAAGTAAAGTAGACCATCTACATCTACATTTTTTGGAGTGAAAAACAATGCTTAGAATATTTCTATGGGTGTCAGTGGAAGTTAATTATCACCAAATCAATCAACAAGGTAAATAATAATGTGGATTACTACAAAAAGTCAAACAAGGTTTACATGGGATTATTCTTCAATACTACCTTGTCGTAGTCCATTTTGTGTGGCTATAACAGAACACCTGAGACTAGGTCATGTATAAAGAA
The DNA here is from genome assembly GCF_049354715.1 of Callithrix jacchus. Classification (NCBI taxonomy): domain Eukaryota; kingdom Metazoa; phylum Chordata; class Mammalia; order Primates; family Cebidae; genus Callithrix; species Callithrix jacchus. Next base: position 146,091,833 of record NC_133507.1, read on the forward strand.
AAGAGGTTTATTTACCTCGTGGTTCTGCAGCCTGGAAGTTCAATAATGGAAGACAGCTTTTGGTGGCTTCTGGTGAGGGCCTCATGCTATGTCACAAGGTGGTGGAGAAATGAAAGGGGAACTGGGCACATGCAAATAGGGAAAAACACAAGAAGCAAACTCGTTTTATGACAACTCACTCTCGAAGGAACTAATGTGCTCCCTTGAGAACGAACCCGGTTTCACAAGAAAGACATTCATCCATCTTAATGACCCAGCTCCCACTTAAAGTCACCACCAACCATCACTGCCACATTGAGACCAGGCCTTCACATGAGTTTTGTTGGGAACAAACCATATTCAAACCATGGCGTTAGGTATGGTAGGTGCAAATATGTATACTTGTTAATATCTTCTGCGGAGTCAAGATAGTAAGGTTTAAAATGATATATTAAATTAATATTTGCATTCTCTTAAAAAATGAATTTTCAGATCTTTTATACTACTGAATGACATACTCACGACATACTCATGTGTTTATCATGCCATGCCCTCACCAAGTATACACACACACACACACACACACACACAGAGACTTCTCCACAAACACTATACACTATTTAATTGGGTGGGAGTCCAGGGTGTCAACATGTGGATATGCCCATGAACATATATGTTCACCCTGGGAACATCATCTCCATGTGTTTCTGCGAAAAGATTCAAGAATTGTGGTGTATGAGTTTCCCACGGCCGCTATACAAATTTACCAACTTAAAACAACAGCAATATATCCTCTGACAATGTTAGAGGCCAGAATCTAACAGAGCTAAAAGCTCTGAGAGAGCTAAAATCAGGATGCTGGCCACCCTAGCGCCTCCTAGAGGCTCTAGGGAAGAATGCATTTCCTTGGCTTTTCTATCTTCTAGAAGCCACCTGCGTTCCTCTGTTCATGATACTATCCTCAGATCCCATCACCCTCTTCCTCTTCGGCAGTCAGATCTCCCTCTGCCTCCCTCTATAAACTCATTTACACTATAGGATAATCCAGAATAATCTCCCCATCTCAGTATCTCTAACTTGATCACCTCTGCACAATCTCTTCTGCAATGTAAGGTTATGTTCACAGACCTGGGGATTAGGAACTACATAGTCTGTGGTGCTGGTGCTCAGCTGGCCACATACGGCAACATCAGAAAGTGTTAGGAATCAATGAGTCAGACAGCCTGGGCTCCACTTACTAGCTGTGTATGATTTACACTCTCTTTGCTTCAGTTTCCTCATTTAACCAATGAGGACTATTATAATAATAGTATCTCCCTTGTAGGGTTGTAAGAATTAAATGAGTTAATAAGTATAGAAATCTTAGAATCTGAATTGTACACTTTTAAAAAATCTTGGTTCCTCAGACATATCGAGTGCCCATCATGATTATTAATATTCTACCAAAGAACTGCACGTCCCAAAGACAGACGCAGACACACACAACCCAGACTCTGTCTTTTCCTTTTTCTTACCTTGATTCCAGGCCCACAGTCGATGAGCTCTGGCTCTCCATGTTTCCCAAGCCCTGTGCTTAAGATGCCCAGAACCCTCCACTTCTCCCTCTGGCAGCCCTCGCTGAGTGCCAGGGACCTTGGTTCAGCTCCTGTTACACTAAACAAAAGGTCCTATTGCCACGGCCATTGGCAGCTGAGAGTGAGATCTTGGACCAATTGCTGCCCGTCTTGCTCCTGTGATGAGTGAGCTCTTCTCCCCGTCTTGCTCCTGTGATGTGATTTCTCTCCCATCAGGCTCAAGCCCTCCTTCTCCTCTTTTCTGTATGTTAAAATCAGCATCCTGAGACACAGACTTCTTTTTTCCTTCAGAGTCTCTCATGGAACAAACTTGTACCACACAGTCACTCCCAAGTCATCCATCCGACAGGAGATGACCTCACTGGATCTTTGTGCAACTGTGACTCAGGAGCACAGACAGAAACCACAGAGCTAACAGTTGAAGAGCAAAGCCTTTGCCTTTGTGTAAAAGCTGAGACTCTAGCACTTCTTTCTGAATCCATTTAAAACGTGGTCATCATCACCTCCTCCTGGGTACCCTCCTTTTCATGCCACTTGGGGCAAGAAAACTGGTCACAGCCTCATATGACAGCTGAGAGGACAGAGGACATAAGTTTATTTCAACATATACCTTTCCATTTTCATCCACTTCTGTAGGCTTTCTGCAAAAGTAACCCTACAACACCTTGCACAGGCACAGGAACTGAGACTCTTAATGTAAGCACCATTTAGAGACAGTCTGCAGCGTAACTGAATAGTGTCCTGCCATATTCAATTCAAGTGCTGATAAAGAGTGCGCTTTTTAGACTTAATCAAAACTGCCCAGGATACTGAATACTTTTGACTCTTTCTTACATAATGCTCACAGCAAAAGGGGAGCATTTTCCTCACGACGCTGACTTCAGCTGCCTCACTGGACTATCTCTTCTTTATACGCAAACTGCAAATATTCACAAAGTCAAAGGATGCATTAAATTCCGACTCGCCCAGACTTTCATGGGCGTGACCGAAAGCAAACTCTGGCCCACTTTGGTGTGGTCAAACCAGATGAGTAAGCATCGAAGGAGGTGATACGCTCACTAATTATGTATCTCGTGGATCTGATCCCAATCTGGCTTTCGTTTGTTAGGTTTCCATTCCTGCGGCAGGCTTTTTTAGGGCAACATTTACAAAAAGAGGCTTATGTTTTTACACTTTTGCACTCGGGAAACATTTTTATGGCGTCTACAGGGCCCTTTTAAAGCTTGCTCATTTAGCATAGCAACGTGCGATGTAATTGAAACCCGGTACTCTGGAGTACGCCAACTACTTTCTTCAAACATGGGAGATCTGTCCTCTTAAAGAAAGCTCCAAGAATCCATTTAAATCCCTATGATCGCAAACCAGGTCAATATTTCCGCAGTGCCCAGCACTGTGTGGCTGCTTAGTAGCAAGTACTCAAGACAGACCTGATGGGAGGCTGGTTCGAAACCCTCCATGTGCACAGGGTGTACACACACAAGCTTCAAAGCGGTGGGGTGTCGGTGCTGTTGTTTAATTATGTTTGTGGCTGTGAAGTGTCTCACTAGAAATTACTCCATTAATACTTCTTCCCAGCAGGTGTTTCAGACTGATGAGACGGCGGCTTAGGAGGTAGAACATGATGATTACGATTTCTTTAAAGACTAGATGAAAGGCAGTCAAAAACAAATTTTAGTCTCCCACTTTACCGTCCATATGAAGGCTTCTTTTCATGCCTCAATGGTTCTGGACCAATTTAAGAAAATAAAAAAATTGGCAAAGTGATTACTTGAAAGAGAAGAGTTAGAGTGAAAAGATACTTAAAGGCTCTGGCCACATGTGGTTCAATGCTTTGTAGCTTACCCTGTAATCCGATATGAGAAAAATACTGGGAGGACTAGGAGAAAGACGAAATTATTTACAGTGGGAATTCAAATAAAACCAAAGCTATGCAATGTGTGGGCTGTATTTCTACTTATCTTTATCTATTAATAATAACCAAGTCAGCATGTAGCATAATGCTTGGCACGTAATTTTATTCCTCTGAATGATGAGGCAGAAATGATTACCTAGAATTATGAAAAACAGGCCTCAGGGAGTGCATATTAAAACCGGGGATCCATATATATATATATATGTACATACATGGGCTGGGCACAGTGGCTCACGCCTGTAATCCCAGCACTTTGGGAGGCCGAGGCAGGCGGATCACGAGGTCAAGAGATCGAGACCATGGTGAAACCCTGTCTCTACTAAAAAAATACAAAAATTAGCTGGGCGTGGTGGTGTGCACCTGTGGTCCTAGCTACTGGGGAGGCTGAGGCAGGAGAATAGCTTGAACCCAGGAGGTGGAGGTTGCAATGAGCCGAGATCATGCCACTGCACTCCAGCCTGACGCCTGGCAACAGGGCAAGACTCTGACTCAAAGAAAAAAAAGCAGCACCAAATTTATGGATAAAGTGCTAAGGGGCCACAGTTCAAGGAAATCCAGTCTTTCATTCTTTCTTTCACTGGTTCAGGTACTGTTTTATGGAGAGGACAGACAGATCCTAGCTCTTATGGAGTGAAAGAGGGAGGGGAGATGGGTGGGAAGAGAGAGAAAGGGAGCAAGCAATACAGTGGGCAAACAGAGGGTGACATGTAAAGCAGACAAATCACTAAACCAGAAAAGATTATATAAGTGCTCTGTTGTGAGTTGATGGCGACCCCCCAAAAAGTTATGTCCACATCCTAACCCCCAGAACCTGTGAACGTGATCTTATTTGGAAAAGAGTTTTTGCAGAAGTTATTAAATTAAGGATCTTGAGATGAGCTCATCCGGGATTATCCGAGTGAGCCCTAAACCCAATGACAAGTGTCCTTATAAGAAACACAGAGAAAACACAAAGAAGAGAAGGTGATGTGAAGACAAGGGCAGAGATTGAAGCCAGGAAAGGCCTGGAACCTCCAGAAGTTGGACGAGACGGGGGAGTCTCTCCTTGGGTCACCTGAAGGCAAGTGGGCTTGACAGCACTTTAATTTCAGACTTCTGGCTGTTTTAAGCCATGAAGTTTATGGTCATTTGCTACAACAGCCCTAGAAAACTATATAGGCTGGAAAGGAAACAAAACAGACTGAGGGTCACTGTTGGCTGGAGGATCTCACAAGGTCAAAAGGCATTGAAAGATGAGCAAAGCCCACATCTAAGAACCCTGATATGGATTGGCTGTGTCCCCACCCAAATCTCATCTCAGATTCTAATCCCTACAATCTCCACATGTGGAAGGAGGGACCCAGTGTGAAGTGATTGGATCATGGGGGTGGGTTTCCCTATCCTGTTCTACTGATAGCGATTGAGTTCTCACAAAAGCTGATGGTTTTAGAAGGGTCTAGCGTTTCCTCGGCTTGCACTTCTCTCTCCTGCCACCATGTAAAAAAGGTCCTTGTTCCGCCTTCACCTTCCGCCATGATTGTAAGTTTCCTGAGGCCTCCCCAGCCTTATGGAACTGTGAGTCAATTAAACTTCCTTTGTTTGTAAATTACCTGGTATCGGGTATTTCTTTACTGTAGCGTGAAAATGGACTAATATACACCCCCTCACAGGGGACATGCAAAGGGCATTCCTCTCATATTGCCAGCTACAGTTTTGGCCAGAAGTAGGCGCCTGCTTTTGTTGTCTCCTCTCACTTCTGCCCCTTTCCTGTGCGGGGTCCTTCCCTGTTGCTCTGTGGGGCTGGCTCCCTCTGTCCAGTCCCCCCATTCCTCATTCCAACAAATGGACCAAGAGCCATGGCCCCACCAATCAGAGAGCTCTGCCACACAAACCACCCAATTGGCCCAGGAATGGGCGTGTGACTCAGGCCAAGACAATGGGAGTTCTCCCTGGGGATTTTTCTCCTGAAGCTCTCTGAAAAGACCATGTCTTCCCACTCCAGGGCAGAGCTGGTGGGGTGTGGCTCTGGGGCTGTGATTCCCTGACAACAGTCTTTTTTAACTACATGACCAGTAACTTTCCTTCTCTCCTTTTTTGTTTAAGTAAATCCATTCTCAGTCACTCTTGCTTATAAATGAAAGGGCACTATACTAATTTGAAGCTCTGTCCTGGTGACCTACGCTAGACCACATGTGGCCTGCAGGATTTGTTTGGTGTAGCCTAGACAAAAGTTAACAGGAGGACCTACTTCTCCAAAGGGACGCTGCCTCCCTCTTTGTGTCCCCTCCTGCTTCCTTCTCAGCCTGCTAAAGACAAACCCAGGCCCCTTACTGTCAAAGCCATGGGAGAGGAGAGGAAAGAAAACCAAATGGAAGAGTAAAAGAATCAAAGCCAACAGAATGTCCAAGAGACACGGAACCCCCAAACAAACAATTTTCAGATCTTTATCTCCCTGAAACTAATTTCTTAACATTGTGCCCCAATTTTGTACTTGGCCTTAACCTCATCAGTGTTGCACCTGGATCAGCCTCCATCATTTGCTGCAACAGCAGAACTGATTCTGGCTGACTCAGGCTGAGAATGCATTTATCAGAAGGCTGGAGAACTGGGCTCAGAAAACACCTGAGAACCGTGGCAGAAACACAGCCAAAATCAGGCCACAGAACCAGGTGGGTCCAAAGGCTCCCCTGCCCCCACGTCCCCTCCCCACCCGAAAGAAATCTGCCCCATTCCTGCGTGTGAGCATCAAAACTCCATGTAAGACCAGCTGACTGGCCAAGTTTAAGTTGTGAGCCCAAGTCAGGGGACATGGGGATGGAGCATCTTTCGGGTGAGCTCTGCCTCCCACCAAGACTCCTATGAGGGAACTTTCTAAGCATAACTTAACTTTTAAATATCTACTATGTCTTCTCATGGGGTGAAGGAGGGGGTTGGCAATTCCACCACAATAATTTAGATAGTGTTACAACAGTGCCCTCTAGTGACAGACTTTCACACCCCATAAAAAATCCTGCTGAAATTCATTCCTGCTTAATTCTGTGAATTAGATCATTACACAAAGCAAGAGAAGATTCCCAAATGCAACTGCAATCCCATGAGAGGGACGTAAAAGGAACCATGACTTTTAATGGGTGCTAGCTTGAATCAACCACAGTCAGTGCCTGCAGAAACTCAAACAGCCCTTATCATGAGAGTGACGGCATCATTCCTGCTATGACCCTTGAGTGTCTCTTAAATGAAGAAAAAAAACCTGCTCCTTAGAAGCCCCTCACATCCCCAGATTGCCTCATTTGAGCTGCACTCAGGGCTCCTGCAGTGAGCCTGACTGGTGGAGGCCCGTGAAGCCTGAGCAAGCTCTGGGGTCTGGCTCACAGGACATGCCTGTGGGATGAACAGAGGAGGCCCAAACTTTGGCAGTGAGCTTCAGCTAGAGCACAACAGCACAAACCATTAAAGAAACATGCTGTGCTGCTTGTACTAATAAGGACACGATGAGAAAGAAGTCACTGCTGCCGTAATAGCGCTGCAGCCAACAGACAAACTAGAAAAAATACACACCTGAGAAATGGAGGAAAAGCTGAGGGCTCCCTGGAGTGGGCCCAGAACCTGGGATACAAACATGAATGATACATTTCATGTCTGCTGTGGTCGGAATGTTTTTATGCCACCCCCTCTTCAAATTCATATATTGAAGCCTAGCCCCCAATATGATGATATTTGGAGGTGGGACCTTTGGGAGGTGATTGGGTCATGAGTGTGGGGTCCTCGTAATGGAAGTAGTGCCTTTAATGGAAGAGGCACCAGGAAACTGGCTGTCTCCCTACACCACATGAAGACACAGTGAGAAAGTGGCCATCTGCAGGCCAAGAAGAAAATCCCCACCAGAACTGGACCATACTGGCAGCCTGATTGCAGATGTCCAGCCTCCAAAACCATAAGAAATAAATTGCTTTCCAGTCTATGGTTTTCTGTGATAGCAGCCTGATATGGTTTGGCTATGTCCCCATGCAAATCTCACCTTGAATTGTAGCTCCTATAATTCCCATGTGTTGTGGAAGGGTCCTGGTGGGAGGTAATTGAATCATGGGGGCGGATCATCCCCCTGCTGTTCTCGTGATATTGAATAAGTGTCATGAGATCTGGTGATTTTATAAAGGGCAGTTCCCCTACACAAGCTCTCTTGCCTGCCACCATGTAAGACGTGTTTTTGTTCCTCATTTACCTTCTGTTATGATTGTGAGGACTTCCCAGTCATGTGGAACTCTAAGTCCATTAAATTTCTTTTCTGTATAAATTACTCAGCCTCAGATATGTCAAACTCACTAAGACTATCTCTTACTTTGTGGCTGCTAGGGAATGGAAGCCTCTTCCACATTCCTGTCCCTTGCTGTGCATTTGTTGAACAAACAATCTGTAAAAGCAGCTACTCTGGTCCTGGCACTGGGCTAGAGCTGGGGTGCCAGGGTTGTTTTAATAAGGTGTCATCTGGTCAAGCCCCTGCAGCAGGGATTCTAACCTGAAACTCCATGACAACAAGGAGTCCACAAGGCAGGTCTGGGACTGGAAGCTCCAGGCAGATGGAACAAGTGGGGCATGCTTGGGGAGCGAAAAGGAAGCCAGGGTGGCACCAGCTGTGTGTGTGTGTACAATGTGAAGGCAGCGTGGACTGTGTGAAGTTCAGGTCACCCTTCTCGCACCCTCTTTTTAACAGATTGGAAGCCAGGCTGCTAGGCTGGTGGTCAGAGACACAGGCTCTAGCCTCACAGCCTGGCTTCCAATACTAACTGTGACCATCACTCATTGTGCAGTCCAGGATCAGGCTCCGGACCTCTCTGCCTCCATTTTCTCAACTGCAAAGTTCAGATCATCATAACACCTACCCCACAGGATTTTTGTGAAGACCAAAATGTTCAAGAGAGTGCCTCACATGCAGGAAGTGCCAGACAGCTCCATCATCAATATCAACTCTAATTCAGTATTACTGTCTCTTTTTAAATTACTGTCATCAACATAAACAGACACTTTTCAAAAGAAAACATACACGCGGCCAACAATCATATGCAAAAAAAAAGTTCAGCATCTCTGATCATTAGAGAAATGCAGATCAGAACCGCAGTGAGATACCATCTCACACCAGTCAGAATGGCTCTCATTAAAAAGGTAAAAAATAACAGATGCTAGCAAGGTGGTAGAGAAAAAAGAATGCTTATACACTGTTAGTGGGAGCATAAATTAGTTCAACCACTGTGAAAGACAATGTGGAGAGTTCTCAAAGACCTAAAGAAAGAAATACCATTTGACTCAGCAATCCCACTACCATGTATATACTCAAAAGAATATAAATTGTTCTGTTACAAACACACACACACATGTAGGTTCATTGCAGCACTATTCACAATAGCAAAGACATGGACGCAACCTAAATGCCCATCAATGATAGACTGAATAAAGAAAATGTGATACATATACACCATGGAATACTATGCAGCCATAAAAAAGGATGAGATCTTGTCCTTTGTAGTGACATGCATGGAGCTGAAGGTCATTATCCTTAGCAAACTTACACAGGAAGAGAAAACCAAATACTGCATGTTCTTACTTATAAGTGAGATCTAAATGATAAGAACACATGGACACATAGAGGGAACAACACACACTTGGGGCATTTCAGAGGGTGAAGTGTGGGAGGAGGGAGAGGATCAGAAAAAAATAACTAATGGGTACCAGGCTTAATACCTGGGTGACAACATAATTGTAAAACCAACCTCCATGACACAAGTTTACCTATATCACAAACCTGCACATGTACCCCTGAACTGAAAGTAAAAGTTAAAAAAAGAAAGGAACTCAGTTAAGAGCAGTTCTTTCGCTTGACAATATAGATGTTTATGTAAGAAAAGGATAAGTTGCATTTTTGACATAAGGAAGAAATTTTATATATGACAAAATCATTTTGAGCTATAATCAATGAAACTATGATAATACTCAGAAGTGAATGTCTAAAAACAAATAAAAAATACTAGTGTTCAAAAAAGAAATAGACAATGACTATTTCTTGTATTAAAATTTGAGTATGTAATCATATCAATTAAAGGTAAAAAATAAGTAATAAAGTACAAAAGGAAAATAAAGAATTATTGTTCTCAAAAGACTCCCCTCAGAAATTTCTCTGGCAGAACTGGGATTTGTGAAAACAATACATTTCTTGTTCCACTAAGAGTCCTGGGTCACCAAAAGCCCAGCTAGGATCCCTGGAATAACAAGACTTTTTAAATAAATATAGTAGAAAATAAATTTTGATAAAACCAAGTTTTCAGTAATGTACATCCTAATTATGTGGCCTGGGGGCTATAAGCACCTTTTCTTTTTGTCTTACTTGCTACAGCAGATTTTAAACATCGCAAATTGTGAGAAATGCTTAAGAAACATCTTAAACCTCAGGTAAGGGTTTAGTAGACGTGACAGAAGGGAGCTGTGGATGCAGAGACCAGTTTGTTTCTAAGTGATGGGGGTTTCATTGACCCAGAGCAGAATCCTGAAAATGAACTGGCAACTGGGGAGAATTTCCTCATTGAGCTCTTCTTTCTCATTCTCTGAGCTTAGCTGAGAAGGCCCATGTAGAAGTTTCTGCTGCATCTCAGCCCCTTGAGGGAATCCTGGGAGATGCAGCAATGAAAAAAAAGTATTTTAAAAGAGAGCAAAGAATAAAGAAAGGATCAAATTGATGCACAAAAAGAAGGGAGAAATAGAAGGAGGGAAGGGAAAAGAAATAAAAAGGAAAGGAAATGGAAGAGAAGGGGAAAGACCAATCCATCATGGCTTAGAGAAGATGCTAGCAAGTTACACAGCGGTGAGTTGTTATAGGAATTTCTGAATACATTTTGTAACATGGAAATGTAATCAAGGAGCTTTTAATCAACAGAAAACGTGGTGTGCGCTCGTAGCTCCTTTCTTCTGTTTCATGTTTCCTTTCCCCTTTCTCCGTCTTTCTCTGGGAGGGAAGAAAGGAGCCTCTCCCACGCATAACTGGAGCAACCAAGCAGGTTGTTGAAGGGGCCATGGAAAGACCAAGGCTGCCTCACAAACTTGCCATCAAGCAGAAGGCACCTGGTGGCAGCGGCTGAGGCTCCAGCTTCACCTGCCTTTGTAAACCAAGGTGCATCCACCCCTTCCTATCTTCTCCCGCTCCACCCTCAAATCCCACAGCCCTTCCTCTACTTCCACTAACAGACTAATACGTTTGTAAGCTTCCAAATGTTACCATCTCTGTTAATGTTTAACAGTGTACAAATAATACCTGTAAAAATGTGAAATATTATTGATAAGGTTAAAAATAGCCCAACAACTGCAATGCACCTGATTTTTAATACGCTTGTACAGCCACACCTTGTTTTATTGTGCTTGCTTCATTGTTCTTTGCAGATATTGGGTTTTTTTTATTTTACAAATTGAAGGTTTGTGGCAACCCTGCACTAAGGGAGTCTATTGACATCATTTTTTTCAACAGCATGGGCTCACTTCATGTCTCTGGGTCACATTTCGGCAATTATCACAATAGTTCAAACTTTTTCATTAGTATTATATCTGTTATGGTGATCTGTGATCAGTGATCTTTGATGTTACTATTGCGATTGTTTGGGGGCACCACAAATAGCGCAATATCCATGGGTGTCTTATGTGTTGTGAGTGCTCCATTGAACCGCCATTCCTATCTCTCTCCCTCTCCTCAGCCCTTCCTACTCCTTGAGACACAACAATGTTGAAATTAGGCCAGTTAATAACTCTACAGTGGCTCCTTCAAGTGAAAGAAAGCATTGCACCTCTCTCACTTAAATTAAAAGCTAGAGGCTGGGCGCATACCTGTAATCCCAGCACTTTGGGAGGCTGAGGTGGGCCAATCACCTGAGGTCAGGAGTTCAAGAACAGCCTGGCCAAATGGCAAAACCCTTCTTCTACTAAAAAACAAAATTCAAAACTTAGCCAGGCATGGTAATAAGCATCTGTAATCCCAACTACTCAGAATGCTGAAGCAGGAGAATTGCTTGAACCTGGGAGGTGGAGGCTGCAGTGAGCACTCCAGCCTGGGTGACAGAGCAAGAGACTCTGTCTCGAAAACAAATAAGTAAATAAATAAATAAAAAGCTAGAAATGGTGCCGCTTAGTGAAGGTGGCGGGTCAAAATTTGAAATAAGTGAGGTTTCTTGCAACACACAGTTAGCCAAGTTGTTAATGCAAAAAAAAAAAAAAGTTCTTAAAATAAAAAATGTGACTCCAGTGAACACATGAATGATAAGAAAGCAAGACAGCCATATTGCTAAATGGAGAAAGTTTGAATGGTCTGCGTAAAAGATCACCAGCCACAACATCACCTTAAGCCAAAGCCTAATCCAGAACAAGGTGGTAACTCTCTTCAATTCTGTGAAAGCTGAGAGAGGTGAGGAAGCTGCAGAAGAAAAGTCTGAAGCTAACAGTGGTGTTGGCTTGTGAGTTTGAAAAAAAGAAGCTGTGTCCATAACATAAAAGTACAAGGTGAAGCAGCAAGAGCTTATATAGAATTTGCAGCAAATTGTTGATAAGATCCAGCTAAGATCGTTTATACAGGCGGCCACACTAAATAAAAGATTTTCAGTGTACATGAAATAGCCTTTCATTGGAAGAAGATGCCTTCTAGGACTTACACAGAGGAAAAGTCAATGCCTGGCTTCAAAGCTTCAAAGGACAGGTTGACTCTCTCTCTTGTTAGGGGATAATGCAGCTGGTGACTTTAAATTGAAACCAATGCCCATATACCATTCTGCAAATCCTAGGTCCTGAAAAAGTATGCTAAATCTACACAGCCTGTGCTCTATAAATGGAACAAGAAAGCCTAGATGACAGCACATCTGTTTACAGTGTGGCTTACTGAATATTTTAAGCCCACTGTTGAGACCCACTGCTCAGAAAAAAAAAAGTTTCCTTTCAAAATATTACTGCTAATTGACCATGCACTTGGTCACCCAAGAGCTCTGATGGACATGTACAAAGAGATAAATGTTGTTTTCCTGCTTGCTAACACAACATTCATTCTAGCCCATGGATCAAGAAGTCATTTCTTCTTTCAAGTCTTAGGATTTAAAAAAAAAATTTGCAAGGTGATAGCTGCCATAGATAGTGTTTCCTCTGATAGATTTGAGTGAAGTAAATTGAAAAGCTTCTGGAAGGGATTGACTATGCTAGATGCTATTGAGAACATTTGTGATTCATGAAAGGAGGTCAAAATAGCAACTTTAACAGGAGTTTAAAAGAAACTGATTCCAACCCTGATGAATGACTTTGAGGGGTTCAAGACCAGTGAAGGAAGTAATCGCAGATTTGAAAGTAGAAATGACTCCTTGACCTGTGGGCTAGAATGAATGTTATGTTAGCAAGCATGAAAACAACATTCATCTCCTTGTACATCTCCATTAGAGCTCTTGGGTGACCAAGAGCATTGTCAATTAGCAGGAAAATAGCAAGAGAACTAGAATCAGAAGTGGAGCCTGAAGATGTGACTGAATTGCTACAATGCCATAAGACTTGAAGATTAGGAGTTGCTTTTTGAGGATGAGCAAAGGAAGTGGTTTCTTGAGATGGAAATTACTCTGGATGAAGATGCTGTGAACGTTGTTGAAATGACAACAAAGGACTTAGAATAGTCTATAAACTTAGTTGATGAAGCAACAGCAGGGTTTAAGAGGATTGACTTCAATTTTGAAAGAAGTTCTACTGTGGACAAAAGGCTACAGAACAGCATCACATGCTACAGATAAATCTTTAACAAAGGAAGAGTCCTAATTGATGTGGCAAACTTCATTGTTGTTATTTTGAGGAATTGCCACAACCGCCACAGTCTTCAGCAGCCACCACCCTGATCAGTCAGAAGCCATCAATGTCAAGCAAGCCCCTCCACCAGCAAAAAGATTATGACTCACTGAGGGCTCAGATGATCATTAGCATCTTTATGCAATAAAATATTTTTTAATGAAAGTATGTAAAATGGGTTTTTCCTGAACATAATGCTACTGCACACTTAATAGGCTACAGTATATTGTAAACATAACTTTTATATGCACTGGGAAACCAAAAATTCCATGGGACTTTCTTTATTACAATACCTGCTTTATTGCAGTGGTCTAGGACTGAACTCAAATGGATGTGCATTTTGTTTATAGAAAAATAAAGTATTCTAATCATCAGAAGACTTTCAGGTTTAAAAGGTGACACATTATACATCTCAGGTTTAAAAAGTGACACATTATACATTTTAGGGAATAGCACATAATTCAATTAAGTCTCATTAATTTGATAAATTGGATCGAGCTAGTTCATAGTTTATCCAGGTTGTATACAATCTCTATTGAACTTTAGGATGTATTTGATCGTTTGTTATAAATAATTTTCTTTTTAGCTATAGAAACATAAAGCAAATGGCACATATAGTAAAAATCTTAGAAAGGTGGATTTGTTTTTTATTGCCTCATTGATTTTACTAAAACTTGTTTCAAAAAACGTCCTTTGTTCTCATGACATTTTTAAACTGTGAGTCCAAAGGACCAATGGTATTAATAATACACTATGTTATATAATATACAAAATAATACAATAATCATAAAAACTTCACACATTTATAATGCTTCATGAGATGCAAATGCTTTCATATACATCATCTTGAGTCCCCTAACAATCTTTTGTTACAGTTGTTAAAGCAACCGAGGACCAAGGAGCCTGACATTCTCAAGGTCACATCAATAGTAAATTTAGAAGAGGAAACCAAAATCTGGGCCTCCCCCATCCAGCCCACTAGTATTTCTATCCCGTCATGCTGTAAATTGAATTCCTTTGTTGAATAGTGTGATGGTTAATATTGAGTCAACTTGATTAGATTGAAGGATGCAAAGTATCATTCCTGTGTGTGTCTGTGAAGGTGTTGCCACAGGAAATTAACATTTGAGTCAGTGGACTGGGAGAGGCAGACCCACCCTCAGTCTGAGTGGGCACCATCTAATCAGCGGCCAGCGTGGCTAAAATAGAGCAGGCAGAAGAACGTGGAAGGACTACACTAGCAGAGTCTTCTGGTCTTCATCATTCTCCTATGCTGGATACTTTCCACCCTGGACTCCATCAGACTCCAGCTTCTTCAGCTTTTGGACTCTCGGACTTACACCAGTGTTTGCCAGGGGCTTTAGGGCCTTCTGCCACGGACTGAAAGCTGCTCTGTCGGCTTCCTTACTTTGGAGGTTGTGGGGACTTAGACTGGCTTCCTTGCTCCTCAGCTTGCAGACAGCCTACTGTGGGACTTCGCCTTGTGATCATGTGAGTCAATTCTCCTTAATAAACTACCTTTCACATATATATAGGATATAGATATAGATATAGATATAGATATAGATATAGATATATCCTATTCGTTCTCTTCCCCTGGGGACCCCTGAATAATACAGGACAGAATAGATGACATTTTAAGAGTATATTATTTTACAACTCAATTTCATAAGGTGCTGATTCACATTTCTCATATTCTTTATGATTTGTAGGTACTTGTATTCTTACCCATGTATTATATTAAGAAAATTTGGATAACACAAAAAAAAAGTAGAAAGGAAATTTCAAAACTTCTTCCTGCTGTGTTTATTTAAAGTTTGGTAGTTGAACTTTCTTTTTTTTTTTTAACTCTTATTATAGAAAGCCATACCAAAGATAAGTTCTTCATCCCATTTTCTAAAACCACATTTTAGTCTGGGGGAGAAAGGGAAAATGGGAATGAGAATATATTGATATTTTAAGGACAAGAAATATCAGTTGAGAAGTCTTGTCTTTTTCCTTTTTTCTTTTTTTTTTGAGACGGAGTTTCGCTCTTGTTACCCAGGCTGGAGTGCAATGGCGTGATCTCGGCTCACCACAACCTCCGCCTCCTGGGTTCAGGCAATTCTCCTGCCTCAGCCTCCTGAGTAGCTGGGATTACAGGCACGCACCACCGTGCCCAGCTAATTTTTTGTATTTTTAGTAGAGACGGGGTTTCACCATGACCAGGATGGTCTCGATTTCTTGACCTCGTGATCAACCCGCCTCGGCCTCCCAAAGTGCTAGGATTACAGGCTTGAGCCACCGCGCCCGGCCGTCTTTTTCCATTTGAAACTCTCCTCAATTTCTATCCCTTTTGCCGAGCAGAGCACCCAGAATCAGCCTAGACTCACTTGTGCAAGATTTGACTTTAGGCCTGAACTCATCTCTGCCTCCAGTTGGATGTAGTAAGTCTCCAAGTCTCCAAAAGATCCAGCTGAATCAGCATTTATACTCTTAGGTAACATCTTTTCTGAGAGTGAAGTTCATGGAGTCAAATAACCTTCTAAATGAACTGAAGCACAGGCCTCAGGTTTTTAACAAATGTGTGTACAGACATAACCAAAAAATTCAGCATACGGGCAGCTGAGAATTTGTCCATTCCAATTATAATTGCAATTCATAATATGCCCAGTCTCCCTCTGCAGGTTGCAAATGCTTATTACACCGTTATGCGGCAAGTGTGGGTCTTAACTGTGGAAAAAGTTTTTGGAATAATGTATTCGGAATTCAATATCTTTTTAAAAGTTGGTAGAATGGGCCAGGCGTGGTGGCTCAGGCCTGTAATCCCAGCACTTTGAAAGGTCGAGACAGGCGGATCACGAGGTCAGGAGATCGAGACTCTCCTGGCCAACATGGTGAAACCCTGTCTCTACTAAACATACAAAAGTTAGCCTGGAGTGGTGGTGCGTCTGTAATCCCAGCTACTCGGGAGGCTGAGGCAAGATAATCACTTGAAGCCGGGAGGTGGAGGTTTCAGTAAGCAGAGATTGTGCCACTGCACTCCAGCCTGGCAACAGAGCAAAACTCTATCTCGAAAAGAAAGAAAGAAAAAAAGAGTTGGCAGGATGAATTTATCACAGTGGTGAAACCACAAACACTTTTTGGGTTTCGTGGCCACAGATGGTATATGTACCATATACACAATGTCTTACTCAAATATTCAAAAAATATTTATTGAATGAACACATATAAATGAATAAGTGAGTGAGTTTTGTAAAATAATCTTGGAGTGGAAATGTCTCCAGAGGAACACAAGTCCTGCTCCAGTGACCAGATCAACCCATCCAGTCTTCCCCTGTGCTCAGTGGAGATCAGAAATCATCCAATCATCCACATTCCTCTTTGGTTTGTAACAAGAACCACAGTCCTCTTTGACATAGCACAGAAACAAATGAGAAGCAGACAAGGAGAAAAACCCTAGAGCCCAGCATTCATTTTTAACCTGATTTCCTGGCTTCCAGTATTTTGGCTTATTAAACAGGAAAACAAAATTAAGTGTTTATAATTTTCGAAACACTTTGCATTTTCACTCATTCCAGATACAAAGAACTTTAAAAGCAAAATCACAAGACGGTATGTGGTGAACCAGGCCTAGTTACCAAAAGAGGTCACATAAAAATTAAAAAGCATTGAAGAATAAATAGCAGTCCATATTGTCCAGGGGGATGAGCTATGCAGCCTAAGTAAAAATTAAAACCAAATTACAGACACTAATTAGTGTTGTATAACATACCAATTCATTTGCATACAATGCAATTATCCCGATAGGTGCTGGATTCAACACATCCAGCTGGGTTAGTGCATCTCCAGGGAACAAACGCATTCGGCTTTTTCCCTGTGTTGGCTGTGTTCGCTTACGACTATGATGGCAAATAATCATTCCCAGCACCTTTAGACTCAACATTTGAAATAAAGCAATATAGACCGTGCATGGGGCACATTCTATGTCAGTACTATATTTCTAGAACATTCTATCTGAGCTTATGTTTTAGAAAACCACATTCATTTTATGCTATATAAAGAATTCTTCTTTGTCTTCTTTTTCTTCACCCTGAACGTGCAGATGAAGAAGACATTTTGAAATTGTCTTCCTGCTACCAAGGTCCCTTTGGCCAGCAAGTGGCAAAGGACAGACTCTTTCCTTAAGGACACTGCTGTTTTTGGAGGTAGCCACCCCTAAGGAAGAGGGCGGCAAGCAGAATAGTGGCTGGCTGGTCTGCAAATCCCTTGGAAATCCACCAAAATAAGTCTGCCTGGGTTCAGAATTTATGATAGTGAACCCCGTGTCAACATTCATCTCTGCCTCAAGCTTCTGAAAGCTGTTTTCCCGGTTGAGGACCTTCTTTCTGGCCCTGGATTCAAGGTGATGAGAAGGCAGATGCAGGTAGGCACCCGTGGCTGGGCTGCTGGCCTGGAATGACCGGCCAGGGCTTTTCCACAAAGTGCCACCACGGCTGTCTGACGTGGGGCTCCCACCAGGCTCAGGAAGCTCCAGAGAATGCCCCTGGAACCTCCTGCCCTGGCTCCTCTGGCTTCTGGGTTCTGAGGTCCTGTTTGTAGAAACAGAAGTCAGCCTCGAGCCCAGGGGAAGCATGCCAGCTCCCGAGGTACCACTCTTAACAGCAAGTTCTGGATTCAGCTGGACCTATGGGAAAAGGAAAGGAGGAACATGTGAAACATATTTCCCATTAACTAAGTGCCAAAAAGCAGACTATGCCTCATTCACCCTCTACCATGTTATGCCCATAGCTGACATTCAGTAAATCTGAATAGAAGTGATAAGTACAATATAATTATGAGGTGTATAATCAGCACCAGCTCCAAATTTCTCTCTCTGGGACTCCCTCACTCAAGTTTTTGACAAGGGTAAGACTTGAGGAATCAAATGGCCCTTGACACCACCACACTTCTGGTAGTGCGAGTTGTGCAAACAATGCACGCATTCACAGATGTCATTCAGTGACCTCACTTGATGTTGTAAATGATGTATTTATTACCAACCATGAAAAAAAAATCTAAAAAGTCACCAAAACATGTGGTTAAGGATTGAAGTAAAAATTTAATCTTCTAAAGCTGGTGATCCTTCTTTTAGATCATGCTAATAAAATTATGTATCTAAGACATGTGACCACTCCTGGCAGCCTCATAATTTGGCAGCAGTATTCTTTAAATTCTTGAAGCACCATTTATTTAGATTAGAAGCCTGGTATTGTGTGAGGGGCACTGCTTATATGTAAGTTTAGGTGTTTTAATCCTTAATAATTCCACTCTGATTTCAAACTTACAGACTGTGGGAAGTAGAAAAGTTCCTCTTTCAAGTTTCCTTTCTCATTAAAGAATAAATTTGCTAATAACTCTTTGTTAAGCCCTATCCTATGTAGCTTTAAACATGTCATGCTTACAGGCACGTAGTATATTCTATTTCCTTGTACTTTAACCAAGATATCTGTGCTGGACGTGCTCACAGGCACGTCCCAGCTCTCCACTGCTTTTACCTGTTTAGAAAAGTTTAAAGTTGTTAGCCAATCGGGTTTTAATTAAGATTGTGATGTCTGGCTCCAGCCAACAGAGAGCAGACACAGCAGTAAGGACAACCCCAAATGGATAAGGGATAAATATGTTTGCTTTTCCTCTGTTCGTTGTACTCTCGAGGCAAGATGGCTAGCGAGAGTACCCTTCCTGCAGTCCAGGAAGTAAAAATTGCTTGCTAAAAGATCCTTTGTCTCTGTGCTGATTTTTCTTTGCAGCACCACGCATCTGTTTCCAACACAGATTCTACTCAGCAAAACCCTCACCCTGCAGTTCGCTGTGCTCTCCCTCCATAGAACGGAGTTCACTGACCCTGCTTTAAGACTTGGATCCTTGGGAGCCTTCCTATCCCATGCACAATACTCCTCCCAAGAAGATTTCTGGAGAAAGGCAATTTCTTCCATCTTGATAACAGCCGTTGGAAAACAGTATCCAGGATCCATCCCTACCTGACCCAGCCATTAATCAAATATCAAGAAGAATGATTTGGAAGAACTTGAAATAAATATTACTAACTTAAAGAAGTCTATCTGGGCTCATACCTTTAATCCTAGTCCTTTGGGAAGGTGAGGTGGGAGGATTACTTGAGGCCTGGAATTCAAGACCAAAATTGGGCAACTATCAAAACCCCATCTTTACAAAAAATTAAAACATTAGCCAGGCATGTGGTGTATGCTTGCAGTCCCAGCTATTCAGAAGGCAGAAAAGGGAGGATCCCTTGAGTCTAGGAGTTCGAAGTTAAATCGAGTTATCACTGCACTTCCGCACTCCAGCCTGAGTGACAGAGAGACTATATGATTCCAACTATATGACACTTTGGAAAAGGCAAACTATGAAGACAGTAAAAAGATCAGTGGTTGCCAGGGGTTGGGGGAAGGGAGGGATGAATAGGTGGAGCACGGAGAACTTTTAGGGCAGTGAAACTACTCTGCATGATACTGTAATGGTGGATGCACAGCCTTATACATTTGTCCAAACCCACAGAATGTACAACACCAAGAATGAACCCTAATGTATCCTACGGGCTTTGGGTGACAGTGATGTGTCACTGTGAGTTCATCAGTTGTAACACGTCTACCACTCTGATAACAGATGTTGACAGTAAAGGAGGCTCTCTGGGTGGGGCGGGGGGAAGTAATATATAGGAACTCTCTGTTCTTTCTGCTTAATTCTGCTGTGAACTTACCACTGCTGTAAAAACTGTCTATTTAAAGGGAGAAAAAATAACGATACATATTTATCTCACAAGGCAAATCAGGGCAATGAGAAAACACGTCTTGAAATGAGTCAGTTTCTCTCTCTCTCTCTCTCTCACACACACACACACACACACACACACACACACACACACACAGGGAGAGAGAGAGAGAGAATTTGTTTGTATAGACAATGCACATGTACATTTTCTCAATTTTCTGATAGAAATGGTGAGGTGCCTATTACCAAACTGCAAAAACGAACACACAAAGAAACAAGGACTTCCACTGGTTCTTTTAGAATAGAAGTTGGCAAATATTTTCAGTGAGGAGCCAGACAGTAAATATCTGAGGCTTTGCCGCCCATATGGTCTTTATCCCAGTTACCCAACTCTGCCGCAGAGCAGCCATAGACGATATATAAATGAAGGGCTGTGTTCGGTAAACTCTGTATGAACACTGAAATTTGAATCTCATGTTTTTTATGTGTCATGAATTCTTTTCCAACCATTTAAAAATAGATAACTAGTTTTAGTTCCTGGGCCATAGTTGACCAACCCCTATTCTAGATCAATTATTCTCTCTCTCTGTCTCTCTCCCTCTCGAGTTTTTTCCCAAAAAAATTGTTTCCTGAAAGCCCAAAATATGAAACAATCTAATTAAATCATCCCTGGTTGAAATACAGAGGGGTAGCCCCTGCCGACTGAACCCCCTCTCTAGCTCCCCTGGGCTTTACAGAACCAGCTTGAAAACCACTATTCTAGAATATCTAAATTCTACACTGGGGCCAAGCCAGTTCACTAGAGAGCTACACACACCTGAAACCCCCATCCCAGATGTGCTTGCACTGAGCCACAGGTGAATGTGGTGCCCTAGATTGTGTTGAAGAGAGCTTCTGCCAACCTCAGAAACTCTCTCTAGGGGAGACACTGTTGAGGGGATGCCTGCTGCACCTCGGGACGGGCCCTTGTGCAAACCCACAGGAGAAATTTCTGTTCCCAGACTTTGAGGCGCAAGGGAATGTCCTGGGATCATTAAAAAACCCCATAACCTTCTGATTGCATCAGGTCAGAGGACACCTGGCTATCAGGGTTAATAAATCTCCCCAGGTAATTCTAATGTGTAACGAAGTTTGAGAACTACTGCCATGGACCCAGAAAAGCAAGGCTTCGAGTAGCCAGTTACCTTGTGGTGGCTGTGAGTCTGTCTCCTATCACACACAGCCGACCTCCTCCTCCACATTTCTGATCAATTCTTTGCCTAATTTCATTTTACTATCTCTCTCTACATTTCCCTTTGCTCTAATTCCACAGTCTCTTTCTCCCTCCCTCCCTCCCTTTCTTCCTTCCTCCTGCCCTTCCTTCTTTTTCATTTTCATGTTTGCTCTCAATAAAAACCTCTTATTATAAAAGTAGTAATTTATCACTATAAAAATAATTTCATTGTACAAATGTGTAAAATAAAAAGTAAAGCCTTCTCCCCACCCCAAACTCAAATCACTCCCAAATTCTCACTTTCCAATGAAAACTATTTGCTTATCCTTTCAAAATTAGGAGGAAAAAATACTATCATCCAAATGTCAGCTGGGGTTTCCCTTCCCCTGGAGAACAAACCCCCCGAGTCCTTCAAAGGGCCAACTGCCATCACTGCCTCTTGGAGAACCATTGACACTGTGTCCTTGTATCAGAATGTACCCTTTCTTCTAGAAATGGAAACTGGCATGGATGTTCCCATACTCAGAAAAGGTTCAGTGTTGATATTAGATTATCCAATCTGGAGAAAGAAATCAATAACTTTGACTCTGGAGCTTCTATTTCGTTCTCTAGCAACTGTGAACAGAGAGAGAAGCCTGAGTAATCTTCCCCCTTTCAGATCACAATGAAATTGGTCATGAAGCCCCAACCAGTGCCAAGACATCTCAGGGCAGCCAGGAAGTGCCCTTCTGGGTCAACCCAGATGACACCTCCACTCCCCTCTCACCCAGTCCCACAGCCCATCCACGGGGCCTTCTCCACCTGCAAATGTCCCATCTTTGAAAGATTCTATTTAAGCCGGGCATTCTGAGACCACCAGCTCCAGCACGCAATTCCCCATCACATCGGCTTTACACCTTCAACACTCCCATCCCCCAGCTTCTCCCTGTCAGCCCCTCCCATCCTCATTGCCTTTCGGAGCCAATTTGAGTCCAAAAATCATCACTTCAACCATTTCTTCACCAATACCTCCAACTCCCCTCACTATTCCCATTCTGTCACAGCCTCCCACAAAATCTTCCCACCTTTCATTCATCTACCTGCCACCATTTTCTGAACATGTGCCCAGGATGCCACAGAAAAGCATGTGTCTGTGAAATGGGTATCCCATGATGGCGTGGTTTCCAGCCTCTCCCAGGCCACCTGCCAGTCCTCTTGTTTCCTTACTCACCTCTCTCCATTCACCCAGCAGCTGTTCAAACCTTTGACACTGTCCTGAAACCATTGCCTCCCACCCCATCAGGTGGTCTCACCATCTAGGTTACTAAGGAAGCAGACCCTGTCACCAGTTGGCAACACTCTCATTGCTACCATGAAACTTATCTGCAGCTTCACCATTCTCTCCAGGTGACAGTGACCAGTCCCTGTGTCAAGAATCCCATCACCTCCTGCCTTCTTGGTGACCCCGACCTAACAATTATTCATTTCCTCCCACTTCTTATCTTGGATGTTTAATCTCTCTCCCTCCCTTTCTCTTTCTCTTTCTCTTTTTCATTCTCTTTCTGTCTGCCTATTCCTTTCCAACAGCAATTAAACTTGTTTAAGTCTCCCGTCTTGAAAAACACATTCTTTCCACCTTCTCTTTCCTTCCAGGTTTCTCTCCCCTCCCCTTCACAGTCAAACCTCTTTATAAAATTTGTGTACGGTCATGTTTTTCTACAAACCTCCCTTTATTTTCTCTACCCACACCACTGACTTTCCCTTTCTTGCCAAGGTCATCTACAATCAGCCCACTTGTCATTCATTTTCACTGAGCTCTTGGTAGACTCTGACCTTGAAGTCTATAGCCTTTATCCTGAAGTCTTCTTCTTCAGCTTCTTTGCCAACAAAGTCCTCTGGATTTTCTCCTACCTTTCCCTCCACCCCTTCCCTGCTTCCATTAAAGGAGCCTCTCCCCTTGTTGGTTCACTTAATGTTGTCATTCTTCAGAGCTTGCCTGGGTCCTCTTTTCTTCTCACTCTACCTGCCCCAGGGTAATCACCTGGGCATCTAGGCCTTCAGTTATCATCTAAATGAAGAAGGCTCCCAAAAGTGTAACTACAACTCAGATTTGTCCCTTAAGCTTCATCTCTCTCTTAAGCTTCATACCTACCTATCCAATTACCTTCCAGTCACCTATCCCTCAAACACAACATGCCCCAAATCAGCTGCACCATGAACTCATCCCCCTCCTCACACCATGTACGTTCTGCTTTCTCTTTTCCCTGTCTTAGAAGATGGCATCATTAGCTTCCATATGGCCCAAGCAAAAGTATCAGTCACCCTTCTCCACACCCCAGGTACAGCCAGCCACCCGTCCCCATGGACACTTCCTCCTACAGGTCACTGACCTTCCACTCTCTCCGCTCTCACCATCATTCACCCTACAACAGGCCGTCATCATCACCTCTTGTCTGAATTACAGTAATAGCAATCCCAAAGAAATCCCCACAGATGCTGTCACCTCCTAGGAATCTATTCTCAGCTCCCCACCAGAGGATTGGATCATGTCATCATCCTGCCCCAGTGATGCCCTACTCTTCTTAAGAGAAAATAAATCTAAGGCCTTGGATGTGGCCTGCCTCACCCTTTACTGTCTGCCTTTTCTTCTACCAGGCTGGCAATTCACCACTTTCTCCATTTCAGCCTCCACCTGCTGAAATTGAGCGTGATTTGCTTTTTCCTATGCCAGGGTTCATATATATTATTTCTTCAGTGTGGGGTATGCCTCCTCTAGCCCTTTATCCTGAAAATTCCTCTCACTGTTAACTCCAAGCTTGCACAGCATTGAGAAGGAAGGCTTCTCCGTGTCACTAAATCTGATTTCGGTGTCACTAAATATCAACTCTGCCACTTATTAGCAGTAGGACTTTAGGTCACTTGCTTAATATTTCTGTGCCTCAGCTTTTTTATACGGAAAAGGAGATAATAAGTGCCCACATCATAGGGTTGTTGTGAAGATTGAATGATGGCTATGCCATGCATGCGTTTGTTATCATCATCATCATTTGTATTATGACTAGCTCTCAGAGTACAGTCTAAACTCCTCGGATCGGAGTACTTGCCGCACCATTTTGTATCAGCTATGACTCCTCTGTATCTTCCCACAGACCCTGCAGTCTGAAATAGCAGGTTGTATACACCTTCTTTGCTAGCATATGTCCAGTGCCTAGCACAGTGCCTACCATTCAATAAGTAATCACTAAATATCTGTTATATAAATAAATAAAGCTTAACACTTAACAAAATATGAATTTTTGAACCTAGAAATGAATGAGAGTGTAGCATTGATAAACTAGGCCCCAAATTATTTTATATTAGGTGGATATAAAGTCTTGGCTAGACATTTGTGCAATCTTCTTAAGAGAGGGGAATGTCCACTTTTTTTAAAGAGAAGTCTGAGGTCCTTAAAGCATATGGCAAAAGTGGCTGTGTAGCGTTATTAACATAGAAATGCAGATGTTGGCATTGGAATGAAGAGTTTCCAGGAGAAACATAGAGCTGAGTGATTGAGATAAATCCCTTCAGGAAGAATTAAGCTCTTGCCAAAAAACAAATTGAAATGCATTTGTAGGAATTCTGATCATTTAGAGATCAACTTTCTAAGAAATGTTTGTAAAATGTTACAGATTTATAGGTCCTTCAAGTTCAAGGAACAGCAGCAGTTATGTGATTAACAGGAAGATTTTCACTCATTTATGACTCTAAACTCTTGAAAAACAAGAGAAAATACATCATTGAAATATGATTAAGCTGTTGAGGGGCTGACTTGTATCAAAGGGAAAATAATATTGTTTTTCTCTGTAAGTGATTCCAAGAAGATAGCAAAAAAGGATTTCTCCAACACTGGGGAAGAAAATGACTGCATGGAAACAATTTAGATAAATAAGAAACCCTAAACTGTGTCAGGCTCACTTAAGAGTTGAAACCAGTCTTTTGCAATTAACTGATCCTTTGAAAGGTACTTATTTTCATCAATTGGCCAAGACTACCAATGGCAACATACTCTCCTATAATACGGGACCCACCTAAGCAATGCCTCTTTCACAGCAACATAAAGTATTGGGTAAGAGTGTAGAAGTGGGAGTGTGTGTTGGAGCAGGGCCATGCTGGGGGTAGGGATGGAGAATGGGAGGGAAATGAGAGAAACTAAGGAGGCATTAACAGAGCCTGAGAGTGTACAGCTGAGAGACTCAGAAATGAGAACACGGGGCACTCAAGAAATGCTAGAGAAGAGAATTACTTACTTACTTGGAGAGACACTATGTTCTTTTATTTTAAATGGCTAACAAAGAAAATAGGAATGAACACAGCTAAATATCTGTTGATAAAACAAAATGAAACACACACTTGCTTATGCCAAACCAGTTTTTGTATATACCTTCTTTAAAGAGATAAACTTATTTCCTGAAAACAAATAGTCAATCAACAAGTATTTCAGAAGCAGCTGTCTGCCAAGTATTCTACTGGAAATAAACATGTACAATGAAATACTGAAAAGAGGAGAGTCATAAAGTCTTATGTTATAAAACACAAGAAGGGGAAAACATATAATCAGTTACATGTTACAAAGATTTAGGTGTGAAATGCTCTACTTAGGAATGGGAATTACTGTGCCCTTGAGCTCACAGGAAGTTTCAAAGAGGAAACTGAATTTGATCAGAGCCTTAAAATTGGATAATCGAAGATTAAATGAAAGGCCTCCTTCGATAAAGAGTAGCTCAGGCGATGCATGGATACAGATATACATACCATGGAATAGTATTCAGCCATAAAAAGAAATGAAATTGTACTAATTGTTACAGCATTGATTAACCTTGAAAAGCACATGTTAAGTGAAAGAAGCCAAAGGCAAAAAGACAAATATTGTATGATTTCATTTATAGTAGGTATCGAGAAGAGGCAAACCCGCAGAGACAGGAAGTTGAATCAAGGTTACCAAGGGCAGGGAATAACGGTGAGTTTGATTTAACAGGTACAGAGTTTCTGTTTGGGATGACAAGAAAGTTCTGGAAATTGATAGTAGTGATGGTTGCACAACACCGTGAATGTGCTTAATGCCACTGAATCGTACCCTCAAAAAACAGTTAAGATGACAAATGTATTTGTTACGTGTATTTCACCACAGTTTTTTACAAGAAATAAGGCTTCCTAAATTTTTTTTAAAAGATGAAAACGGTATTTTTTTTTGTCTCACATATTTTACCACAATACACAAAATATAGAAACCAAAGGTTTGGGCGTGAGCTCTGGAGGGAAGAGGAGGGTAAGAAGGCTGGGGTGGTGAAGAAGTGAGGCTGCAAAGGGAGATTTTTTTTTTTTTTTTTTTGAGACAGAGTCTTGCTCTGCTGCCTAGGCTGAAATGCTGTGGCACGATCTCAGCTTACTGCAGCCTCCACTTCCCAGGTTCAAGCAATTCCCTGCCTCAGCCTCCTGTGTAGCTGGGATTACAGGCATACACCACCACACCTGGCTAATTTTCATATTTTTAATAAAGACAGGGTTTCACCATGTTGGCCAGGCTGGTCTTGAACTGCTGGCCTCAAGTGATCCGCCTGCCTCAGCCTCCCAAAGTGCTGGGATTACAGGCATGAGTCACCACAACCAACCTGCAAAGGGAGATTCTAGTAGGAGTCTGATAGGAAAGTCTTTAAGTCTGGGGTGTTTTAACTTGATTTTCTAACCTTTTGTTATTAAACTGAGAAGGAACAAAAATTTAGTAGTCATTTAAAAATGTATTTTGATAGCACTGTGCAGGATGAAACAGAACGCCTGGAGCCAGGGTGAAAAGTTAATGCTGTAATAATAATGTGAGTTTGAAGTTGTGTGGGCTTAAAGCAGGAAGGCAGGAAGCAGAAATGACTCCCAAGGAAAATTAGAACAGCTGGGGACTGATTGGATATGGGGGTTCTGAGAAAAAAGGAGGCTTTAAAAACAACTGATGTTTCAAAACCTGGGCAAATAAGAGAAGAATGAACCGAGCTGGAGATGTCGGGGGCGGGGAGAGGAGGGCCGCCGATGATGACTTGGTTTTGCTTGGATTGAATTTGGGATGCGGGTGAGACATTATGTTTAAATGGTCTTATAGGGAGTAGAAAAGAGGCGAGAGGAAATTCAAGTACAGGATTAAGCTGAACCAAAGTGATAACCAAACCCACAAGGTGATTTTTGTTTCGTAACCTCAGCGGGGAAATCTTTGGTGCAGGGCGGTGGTCCTCATTTGGATGATTTTTGTCTCTCAAGGGACATTTGGCAATGTCTAGAAACATGTTTGGTTGTCACAGCTGGGGGGTGAGTGGGCCGGTGTTACTAACACCCACCTGATAGAGGTCAAGGCTGCCACTAACCAGTCTGCAAGACACAGGACACCCCCCACAGCAAAGAATTCTCTTATCCAAAATGTCAACAGTACCAAGGTTGAGAAAACAGGACTTAGAAGAAAAAACAGAGTCTTTGAGGAAAAAAAAAAAAAGAGTCAGAAAGAATGAATCCCTTACTTGAAAGAACTGAGGGACAAGCATGGTGGCTCACGCCTATAATTGCAGCACTTTGGGAGGCTGAGGCAGGAGGATCACAAGGTCAGGAGTTCGACACTAGCCTGGCCAGTATGGTGAAACCCGGTCTCTACTAAATATACAAAAATTAGCTGGGTGTGATGACGCGTGCCTGTAGTCCCAGCTACTCAGGAGGCTGAGGCAGGAGAATCGCTTGAACCTAGGAGGCAGAGGTTGCAGTGAGCCCAGACCACGCCATTGCACTCCAGCCCGGGCTAACTTTTGTATTTTTAGTAGAGCCTAGGCAACAGAGCAAGACTCTGTCTCAAAAAAAAAAAAAAAAAAAGAACTCTTGCAGGGCCAGGCGCAGTGGCTCACACCTGTAATTCCAGCACTTTGGAAGGCCTAGGTGGGTGGATCACTAGGTCAATAGTTCAAGACCAGCCTGGCCAAGATCATGAAACCCCATCACTATGAAAAATACAAAAATTAGCTGGGCGTGGTGGTGGGCTCCTGTAATCCCAGCTACTCGGGAGGCTAAGGCAGAGAATTGCTTGAACCCAGGAGGCAGGGGTGGCCGCAAGCTGATATCGTGCCACTGCACTCCAGCCTGGGCAACAGAGCGAGACTCCGCCTAGGGAAAAAAAAAAAAGAACTGGGTTATGGAAGCCCGCAGAGGAGAGGATTTCAAGAAGGCAGGAGTGGCCCACATGCACCAATGCTGCTGATGTCTTGTCCTCAAGCACTGCTGGCCCTCCAGAGAGCAGATTCATCAACTGCTGGAGGAAGACTCAGGGTGCAGAATGGCAGGGGAAGAAACACCACCAGTTTGTAGCTGAAGGCAGCAAAAACAGACAGCTCAACTGAGAAGCCAGGCATAGAAAGAAGGCAAGATCCCAGAGTCATCGAGCCAAGGAAAATCTGCTTGTTTGAGTTTGAAGGAGATGACAAGGGCCTCTGGTGACAGAGAAGAGAGACTGGAAATGCCAGGAGCTCATCCAGCAAGCAAAGGAGAGCAAGGTCCACAGAGAGGAGAAGCCTCACAGGAAGGAATCCCACAAGCTGGCGTGGACACACACAGCTTGGATGTTTGCCAATTCAATCAGTTTGAGAAAAGATACTTTCAAAAAATACTTGTCAACAAACTTATTTTTAATTAGATCCTGGAAAAGAACTTCTAGTTAAAAAGAAACACTTGTTGGTAACCTTGTAATCTTAAAAAATTCTGTTTGCAACCTTATCCAGTAGGTTATTCTTACTAAAATCTTGCTAAGCTATGGAACGGAAAGTGGATCACAGGAACTGTCATTAAACGTGGCAAGAGGAAAAAGTGTCGAGTTTCACTACAGTGATATAAATAAAAGAAGTAGATTATCTAGAACAGGCTGAATTATCTTGTTTTGAAAGATCAGTTATATGTGCTATATTCTTTAAAACTGTAATGGAAATCAAAACACTATATATTAACAAATCTTTTTAGAAGAAAACCAAGATTGTGTAA
This sequence comes from Callithrix jacchus, assembly GCF_049354715.1. Lineage (NCBI taxonomy): Eukaryota > Metazoa > Chordata > Mammalia > Primates > Cebidae > Callithrix > Callithrix jacchus. The sequence goes on from NC_133507.1 coordinate 146,121,090, forward strand.
GTGTTAAAAGCTTGAACTTTCAAGACAGAGAGACCTGAGTTTATCCCTTGCTTCCTGGGTGACTATAGGCAAGTTGTTTAAACTTTCTAAACCTCGGTTTCCTCTCTTTAAAGTGGAGATATTTCTAATGAAACGACACAACACAGTGGCTGGCACATAAGTGTTCATTAAATGTCATCTATAATATCATATTATTAGATTAACTATCTGCTGCCCTTAAGTAGATTATGAAAAGCTATACACAGACACTTAAAAGATTGATAACTGTGTTAGATATTTTTGAAACATTTTTTTAGCAATCTGACTTTCAGAGTTAGTAATGTCTCAGTATAGAGAGGTGATATGTGTTGTGCTCTTAAAACATTAAAATCTCTTCAACTCTGTACCATATTCAATACAATTACCGCTAAATATCTTTTAATTGAACTGAGTTCTACCCTTAAGAGATGAGGATGTGAGCCTGGCACAGTGGCTCACATGCCTGTTATCTTAGTATTTTGAGGCCAAGGCAAAAAGATTGCTTGAGGCCTGGTGTTCAAGATCAGCCTCGGCAACATAGCAAGACCTCTATCTCTACAAAACATAAAAAATAGCTGGGCATGGTAACGCATGCCTGTAGTTCCAGCTACTCAGGAGGCTGAGATGAGAAGATCACCGGAACCCAGGAGTTTAAAGCTGCAGCGAGCTATGATCATGCCACTAATCTTCCAACCTGGGTGACAGGATCAAACCCTGTCCAAAAGAGAGAGAAGGGAAGAGGAAGGAAGGAGAGGGGAGGGACAAGGAGTGGGGGGAGGGAGACGAGATAGGCTGGGCATGATGGCTCATGCCCGTAATCCCAGCACTTTAGGATGCTGAGACTGGCAGATCACCTGAGTTCAGGAGTTTGAGACCAGCCTGGGCAACATGGTAAAATCTGCTCTCTACAAAAAATACAAAAATTAGCTGGGCATGGTGGTGCACCCCTGTAGTCCCAGCTACTCAGAAGACTGAGGCAGGAGGATAGCTTGAGCTCAGAAATGGAAGTTACAGTGAGCCAAGATTGCACCACACCTTCAGCCTGGGCGATAGACCAAGACCCTGTCTCAAAAAAAAGAAACAGATGAGATAAGAGATAAAGTTTTGTCACCAACGAGGCTATACATAGTGTAGTTACAGAAGCTTCAAGATGCAAGAGGCTTTAGAAATGACCTAGGTCAGGGCAGTCCAATACAACAGTCACCAACCACATAAGGCCATTTAAATTATTACACTACAATAAAATGTTCATCGGTCTCACCAGCCATATTTCTAATGCTCAGTAGCCACATGTGGCAAATGGCCATATTGAACAGCACAGATATAGAGTATTTTCATTATCACAGAGAGTCCTAGAGGACAGTGCCTTAGTCTACAGAAATGGGTCTCAGTTGAGAAATGGGTCTCCATTGAGAGTGTATGTGTGAAACCAAATCTTTTTTAAAATCACATGACTTTCTCCCACATGGCTACGTCTTGGAGAGTGGTGTGGATTCTAGCTGAGGTGCTAATTGTAGGAGATCTGGAGGGGAGGCCCCAGGACTGCAAGAAGGCTACACAGGCAGGAGTTCCATCTTGTCCATATGACTAAGTCAGGAAAAGCCTCCAAAATGGATGGCTGGCAACCAACATGTGTTGTCGAGCCTGCACATCCCAGACTGTGTCAATGTTGTACTCTTGTGCTGTTACTGATCTGTCCTGCCCAGCTCGAAAGAATAGGACACCGGCCAGGTGCATCGGCTCACGCCTGTAACCCCAGCACTTTGGAAGGCTGAGGAAGGCAGATCACGAGATCAAGAGATAGAGACCATCCTGGCCAACATGGTGAAACCGCTTCTCTACTAAAAGTATGAAACTTAGCTGGGCATGGTGGCATGTGCCTGTAGTCCCAGGTACTTGGGAAGCTGAGGCAGGAGAATCACTTGAACCTGGGAGGGGGAGGTTGCAGTGAGCCTAGATCAAGCCACTGCACCCCAACCCGGCAACAGAGCAAGACTCTGTCAAAAAGAAGAAAGAAAGAAAGAGAAGGAAGGAAGCAAGGAGAGAGAGAGAGAGAGAAAGGAAAGAAAGAAAGAAAGAGAAAGAAAAAGGAAGGAGGGAAGAGAGGAAGGAAAGAAAGGAAGAAAGGAAAGAAAGAGAGAAAGAAAGAAATTACAGCTTGGTCTCAGTAGTGTTTGGGGACGGTTCCATAAGCCTGGGGTGGTGGCAGGAGCAGTCACTGGTGGAGAGCACAGGGCCTGCAGCAGGTACCGATCTCTCCAGGGGCAATGGCAACACGCAGGCAACTGGGGCGCAGTGAGGAGACCGGGACAGAACCTGAAGGACCTGCTCTAGCACACCTGAGAAGCCACATCTTACAGACTACAAGCCATCAAGCGACATTCACTTCCATGACACCACGATCTTCTCGTCCTCCTGGCTTTCTGGCTGCTTCTTCTCAGAGCCTCTCACTGGTTCTTCTTCCCTCTCCTGAAGTGCAAGCATTTTCCATTTACCTCTTTACCTTTTCTTTCTCTATTCTCTTGTTTTTTTTGGTAATGTCAATCCTTCCCAGGACTTCAGCCACCAACCCCACCTATGCCCCTAGCCCAGGCCCCTCTTGAGTTCTAGCCCTCAGAGACCACCTGACCATGGAATCTCTTCACCTGAATGACCTGCAAGCACTTCAAGCCCAATGTGTCCAAACTCATCATCACCTTCCTCTTCTTCACCCTCTGTGTCTAATCATTGCCAAATTCAGCCAAGTCTACCCCTGAAATTTAACCTCCTATTTCCATTATGAGTTTCCTATTGCAAAACTGCACCAGGTTTGACTGGAAAATTGAAGTAGTTAGTCAAGCCCCCATCCAACCTGTCCTATTTGATGGTAAGAGGATTATGGTCCTAAATTATGTATTACAGGTATGAGTATGTCTGCCCCTTCTCTAAACACCGTAATAAATAGATTTCTTCAAATACCATTTTGTATCCTCCTGCACCCATTTTCAGTGGACCAAAAATTTTCTAAACTCCTTTGAACTCTCCAACTCCACACTATGCTACAGCCCATTTGGTCATCCCCCAAGTCACACTTCCTCCATGTTACTTTCCCTGCCATTCTCGGTCAATTTCACCTTCTCCTTCCCCACACACAAGGTGGGTGACTGCAGCTTTACAATGCATTTCCTGCAGGCTGTCTGGTACTGTGGGCACTTGCAGGAGGGTCCAGCTCTTCACTAGACCTCCAGGGCAGTGTGATCTCGCACAGAGCACCCACCCAATGTCTAACAAGGGCATGGCTGTCGCATCTCCCACGGGGCCATGAAATGTAGACTTTGCTGGAGCATTTCAAGTGGCTTTGAAGGAGGTTTTATCATTTAATTTATAAAGTTGTCCTACTGTACATCAAACAGAATAAGAAGATCACTAATTCTAACTCAGTGACCTAGAATTCAGAGTCGGCCTCTGAAGTCATGGACTCTACCCTTGGATGGCCCGTGCCAGCGGGAGCCAGAAAATTAATGCATCAGTAGGGAAATCAGGGAAGAGAAGCTGTAATGTAAAAAAAATTTTTTTAATCTATAAAAAATACAAAAAAATGCAACTCTGGACACGGGGCTCAGTTGTGGAAAGCTGAAAGCCAGCAGTAGCTGGCTAGAGATACTGCATGTGGTTAATTTGACAAAATAGCTTATTTGACTGACAGCATGGTTTAAGTTGCAGGAGGTTTAATAAAAGAGGGAGTTATCATCACCTGTGCTACCTTCCTCCAGAACACACTGACACTGTCACTACCACCAGTGGCAAAAGCAAAGGGACTGTCTGAACAAAGAAAGGAAAGGTTGAATCCATTATAATTTTGCACCGAGAATTGAGACAGCAGAATTAAAACTGCCAAAGGAAAAACAGTTGTCTGGTCCAGAGCAGGAACTCAGTAAAGTTCTGTGGAATGAATACACATGGACTTACCTTCGTATGTATTCATACATTCATTCATTTACCGAGCATCTATTCGATACCCCCTTATTGCGCTCATCAAAACCATACATTCTAGACTCTGAGAAGCGTCAGACAGTCTGCAATGGCAAGAGGGCATGTGGAAAAAGCCTTGCTCACTTGGTGCTCTGGCAGAGACAGGTGACAGCCTCTCACATGCACAGATGACAACTGCACCACTGTAACACAGCCTCCTGCAGCTTCTACTTTACCAAGCACCCCCACGTACATTCTCCCATTTGACCGTCATAATACAAATAATCCATGTCAGTTCCATTCATAGGACCCATCAGTGACCGCTCCTTACACCAGTTCCAGCAGATCTGGGCATTGTTCCTTGGGAAAGCTTTCTTGCCACCTCCCCACTCCCCACCCCTGGGCCTAGCTCCCCTCACACTCAGGTCTCCTGTGCATACACCTCTATCCTGGTCATGTGGAGGGACAGTCTGCAGAGAGGTTAGTTTGTAGTTATGGTTCCTTCTTTAATAGGTATTATTTTCTTACTTTTGCTGGACATCAGCTATTTGGAACCACTCTATATTTGTCTCCCCCACCCTGATCTTCTCTGGAGACCCACAGCCTTCCCTAAGAGTCCCACAGAACACCACACAGCATCTAGGGGTAGAAGGCAGAGCCTTTGCCTCAGGGCTAAACTGATCCAGATACTCACACTCTTCTGTATGAAATAACTGATTTAGAGAAGAGAATCTGATCCAAGTTGGTCCAGACATTTTTTTGGGCCATGGTGGGGCAAGGTACTTGGAGCCCATGTGAAGGATGGAGCCCTCAGAGCTGCTAGCAACCAGCTGGAGACTCCAGGGGATGCCTGTCTGAGGACTGGGCCAAGACAGCGGCAGCAGAGTTGGAATCTGGATCCTGAGCACACAGCGTAAGGCCTGGACTACTCACCTACAGAAGCCAAACTTGCCACCCAGCCTCTCTCCCCAGGACCCAAGGAAGTTGAGGCTGGATCTGGCTCTGTCACCAAACTGGATTGCAGTGGCACAATCAATCTCAGCTCATCGTAACCTCCACCTCCTAGGTTCAAGTGATTCTTCTGCCTAAGCCTCTGGAGTAGCTAGGACTACAGGCATGTACCACCATGCTTGGCTAACTTTTTCCTATTTTTAGTAGAGATGAGGTTTCACCATGTTAACCAGGATGGTCTTGATCTCCTGACCTCAAGATCCACCCACATTTGCCTCCCAAAGTGATGGCATTATAGGCATGAGCCACCACGCCCAGCCTTCTTTTCTTTTTGAAACAGAGTGATATGGTTTGGCTGTGTCCTCACCCAAATTTCATCTCGAATTGTAACTGCCACAATTCCCATGTGTCATGGGAAGGACACAGTAGGAGGTAATTAAATTATGGGGGCGGGTCTTTCCTGTGCTGTGAGTGACAGTGAGTGATAGTGAATGAGCCTCACAAGATCTGATGGTTTTAAAGATGATAGTTCTCTGCACAAGCTCTCTCTTTGTCTCTTGCTATCCCTGTAAGACATCACTTGCTCCTCCTTGCCTTCTGCCATGATTGTGAGGCCTCCCCAGCCACATGGAACTATGAGCCCAATTAAACCTCTTTCTTTTGTAAATTGCCCAGTCTTGGCTATGTCTTTATCAGCAGTGTAAAAACAAACTAATACAGTAAATTGCTATCATAGAGTAGAGCATTGCTGAAGAGATACCTGAAAATGTGGAAGCAACTTTGGAACAGGGTATCCAGCAGAGGCTGAAACAGTTTGGAAGGCTCAGAAGAAGACAGGAAAGTGTGGGAAAGTTTGGAACTTCCTAGAGGTTTGTTGAATAGCTATGACAAAAATGTTGATAGTGATAGGAATGATAAGGTCCAGGCTGAGCTGGTCTTAGATGAAGATGAGGAACTTATTGGGAACCGGAATAAAGGTGACTCTTGTATTGTTTTAGCAAAGAGACTGGCAGCATTTTGCCCCTGCCCTAGAGACTTGTGGAACTTTGAACTTGAGGGAGTTGATTTAAGGTATCTGATGGAAAAAGGTTCTAAGCAGCAAAGCATTCAATAGGTGACTTGGGTTCTGTTAAAGGCATGAGTGAGTGAGTGAAGGAGTGAATGAATTCACTCATGGTAAATGAATCTCCTAATATCTGACGGTTTTTAAAATGGGAGTTCTCTGCACAAGCTCTCTCTTTGCCTGCTGCCATTCATGTAAAATGCAACCGCTCCTCCTTGCCTTCTGCCATGATTTTGAGGCCTCCTCTGCCATGTGGAACTGTGAGTCCAGTTATACCTTTCTTTTGTAAATGTCCCAGTCTCAGGCGTGTCTGTATCAGCAGCGTGAAAACAAACTAATACAGAGTCTTGCTCTGTCGTCTAAGCTGGAGTTCTCTGGTACAATCTCAGCTCACTGCAACTTCTGCCTTCCTGGTTCAAGCGAATTCTCCTGCCTCAGCCTCCTGAGTAGCTGGGACTACAGGTGCACACCACTATGCCCAGCTAATTTTTGTATTTTCAGTAGACAGGCAGGTTCACCATGTTGGGCAGGCTGGTCTTGAGCTCCTGGTTTCAAGTGATCGACCCACCTCAGTCTCCCAAAGTCCTGGGATAATAGGCCTGAGCCACCATACCCAGGAATTTTCTACCCTGAAAAATTCACTCCATTTAAAGAGTGAAAAACTACCTGGGAGATACAGTGCGTTGTCATTGGATTATGGCTGAGCCTTTGCACACTTTCCTTGGGCCGTTTTATTATATGACACCAGGAGCAGAATTTTCCAGAAAGCGATCTCCCACTCTGTTTGCAAAAGTTTAGACTCATTGGCTTAACAAGAGGAGACCAAAGTGTCTTTTGGAGTGAGGAAGCAGAAGTCCCTGAGGTTTGAGGTCAGGATGAAGGTGATGTCCAAGGATGCTAGCAAGAGTGAGAGGCATCCAGGCGTGATAAGCTCAAGCCTATAATCCCAACACTTTGGGAGACTGAGGCAGGTGAATCACTTGAGATCAGATGTTTGAAACCAGCCTGGGCAACAGTGAAACTCCATCTCTACTGAAAATACAAAAATTAGCTGGGTGTGGTGCCGGGCTTCTGTAGTCTCAGCCACTCAGGAGGCTGAGGCACAAGCATTGCCTGAACCCAAGAGGCAAAGGTTGCAGTGAGTTGAGATCATGCCATTGCACTCCAGCCTGGGCAACAGAGTGATACTCTCTCTTAAAAACAAAAGAGTGAGAGGCTGATGCCCCACTCACACCTAAGAGGTGGCCAGGCTCCTGAGACAATCCAGAGAGAAAGATGGCTCTCTTCATACAACTTAGGGAGTTTCTCTTTTTCCAAAAACCTCTTTTACACGCCCCAAATATGACTCAGCTTTCCAAAGTAACTAAGTTGTTTAAGCCGTGGTTCCAAAGCAAAAATGTCAGTCAGCCTTGGAGACAGGAATGATTTAAATCATGTCCCTTGCTGCACACACAAATTAAATTTTTGTTTGACAATGAGGTTGATTTTAAGGACTAGAGAGTCAATAAGATGGAAAGAAATTGTAGATGCCTTGGAAATTAGAGGGTTTCATAATAGGCAACTAATAGAAACAGTGCCTATCTCCCTTATGTGAACAAGAAGGTGAATAATCTAGAAAATATTTAATATAGAATCAATATGATTCATATTTTATTAACAAAGATATCAAAATGATCACAATTAAATTAACTAAATGGAAAGATATCTCATCTCGTAGTCTCTTATTACTTTATCCAGATAGGCCTTAAGGAGTTTCTGACCATTTCCTTTTTTTATTTTAGACAGAGTTTTGCTCGTTTCCCATGCTGGAATGCAATGGTGCGATCTTGGCTCACTGCAATCTCCACCTCCCGGGTTCAAGCAATTCTCCTGCATCAGCCTCCCAAGTAGCTGGGATTACAGACACACACCACCTCATCCAGCTAATTTTTTGTATTTTTAGTAGAGCTGGGGTTTCACCATGTTGGCCAGGCTTGTCTTTAACTCCTGATCTCAGGTGATCCACCCACCTCGACCTCTTAAAGGGCTGGGATTACAGGTGTGAGCCACCACACCTGGCCTCTGACCATTTCTTAAGGAGAGAAGCCACAGGATATTTTGCCGTGAACATCACATTCATCCCTCTGCCCACACATTTACACACATCCACGGGACTGCAGTGGCTGGCCACATGAACTTTGAAGATTAATAGACACTTCCTATCTTGGGCAAATAACTGACCTCCTGTACAGCTCAATTTTCTTAACTCCAAAATGGGAAAAATAGTAACTCCATAGGTTGTTATAAGTGTTTATTAAATAAAATTATCAATTTAAAATCTTAAGTATAGGGCATAATATGAACAATAGCTCCAATTGAGTTCTGGGCACTGTCTTAATTATGCAGTTTGTAAGTGTCAGGTCATTTACTGTAAATCAATATGGGAGAGGAAGATGGTAATTCTGCCTTGCCTTTATTGTGCTGATGAAGAAACCTAGGCCCTTGGTCATACAGCTACTAAGTGGTCAGGCTCATATACCATGAAAGGCAACGCATGACAGCTGTCATGATTAAATACACACATGCTGCATTAGGTTTTCAAGGATGGTTACAAAGGAAGGCTTTAATTAAAAATTTTTTTTTTCAGAAAGGGTTCTATCTAATTTGGTGCGTGGTAAAATTTCACAGTAATGCAAGATGCTTAAAAATTAAGTCAATAGCACTGCTAATTTAACATCCCTAAACAAGCTCAGTCAACATAGCGAGACCCCATCTATAGAAATAAAATAAATTAGCCGGACATGGCAGCATGTGCCTGTAGTCCCAGCTAGTCAGGAGGCTAAGGCAGGAGGATCGCTTGAATCCAGAAGGTGGAGATCTCAGAAAGCTGTGATGGCACCACTGCACTCCAGTCTGGGCAACAGAGGAAGACTCCCATCTCTTAAAAATTAAAAAATGTACAATCAGGAGAAGGGAATTAAAAAATTAAAAAAATTAAACCATCTCTAAACATAAGTATGACTTCAAATTCCTTAGTCAGATGGGAAGAATTTATGACATTCCTGAGCTCAAAGGGTAAGCAAAGGATATGGGTACAGTTGATTGGCATTTACACGGCAAGCCTGAGAAAGGAGGCTGGTTCTTTATAAAGATTCTGATCTTTATAGTCGCATCCTGTCTGATTCTACTATAAAGTACTTGTGTCAGCTGCCAATTCCTGGAATCTGAACTTTCTTATCTGTCAGATGAGATTTTACGAGATCGGTGACTCTCCACCCTGTTACAGGTTATAATCATCCAAGTAGCTGTAAAAAAGTTTCCTAGGCCTGGATGCTCCCAGAGATTCCAATCAAACTGGCCTGGGGTGGGAATTTCTGAAAGCCCCTGAAAAACGTGGAAGTGCAACCGACTCTGGGAAGCACTAACTTAGGCCCTTTCTGATGTAAAATGACACAGCTCCATGAGCCGCTACACGATCACAAAGACAAAACAGAAATACCTGAAGCAGAATCTTGTTGCCATCGTAGTCCTGAGTCTGCCACCTGGTACTGCTGATGGGAATGCATGGGTTGGGTAGCAGAGGCACTAACTGGCCAATCTCTCGAACTTTAAACTGCAGCACCGAAGAATCTTTGGGGTCCACTGACATTCCTGGGGGCAGCTGCTTCAGGGAGAGCTGCAGAGCAAAGCTGTTGGTGGCATAGAGCACGAAGAAACAAAAATTGCTCTTTTGCAAGGTGGCTTCTCTCTGCAGGATCATCTCATAGAGTCTGATGGCATCCTCATAGTTATCAAAGCTGCAATAGAGCGTCACCCTTAGGATCTCAGAGCCACAGTGCACCTGCCTCACCCCCCAGATGGGCATCTGGCTGTCCAGGCTGTAGAACTCCTGATTGGCAAGAAGGTAGGGACACGGCCTTCCCCGAGTGTCCTGGGTGGGGTAGTACTGCCATGGCGAATGTTGGAGAGAGTCCAGGATGTGAAACAGCCGATCCTCTCCCAGGCTTTTGGGCAGAAAGAGCAAGACGGACATCCCTGGGAACCGGGACCGCTTGGAGTGGGACTTTTCACAGTATTTCACAGGACTGGCCCGTTCAGACACCTGAAAGAGCCGGACCTCTGGGCAAATGCAATCCAGGAGCTGGTCCAGAGTCGTCTGCAGAAGCGAACCGTGCCCAGAGTTGGCAAGAAGATGGACAGTCATGGCCAGAGGCCCCTGTGTCTCATCCATGGAGGAACTGCCTGGCGATGACAAAGATGGCATGCGAAGAAGTTAAACAGGCCACTGTTTAACTTCTGAAATGAATGAAGGAGCAGCCCAGCCTTCAGCCCACCCGAAAACCTTCAGCTGCAGCGGCTACTTCTGAGCAGAGCTCTTAACCAGACTGACATGTGCTCCTGGCCACCCACGGACTTGCCATAAGAGCAGCTCACACAAGCTCAAGTTCAGCAGCCTCCGCTCCACGCGGCAGCAGTGGGATCACATCATCCAGCTTGTGCATAAAGTAACCGCTTGTGTTTGGCTTTTCAGGCATTCCCCAGGGTTTCAGTGTGACCTCAAAACCTATAATCCTGAGAAACACCCAAGTGGGCGGCTCTTACAGACAGTGAGTAAAGGAAATGACCCGGTAAAAAGGAACAGGAGTTGGCTCTGTCAGGCTGATAGCAATCTGTTGAGTTGAAAAGACAGCCATTTTATCAGCACAACGGGCTCTCACTTCCTACTTAGGGTTTACAGTAGCCTGTGCAGCCAGTCTGAATACAATGATCTCTTGAAAACAATGCTCAAAACTTGACCTCTTGCCAAGGTTTTTTTCCTTTGTCTCTTTATTTCATTTGGTTTCTGAACATTTTATGCTAGGGCATGAAGAGAAGGTATTTTATCTCAATAATTTTGACTTCACTGAAACTTATTTGCTCTACTAACAATTCTGAGTGTACGAAAAAGACATTGAGAAAATAAGTCTTCCTTTATTCATGCAAAAAAAATTTTTTTTTTTTTTTGAGACAGAGTTTTGCTCTTGTTGCCCAGGCTGGAGTGAAATGGCATGATCTTGGCTCACCACAACCTCTGGCTCCCGGGTACAAGGGATTCTCCTGCCTCAGCCTCCTGAGCAGCTGGGATTACAGGCATGCACCACCACCAGGTAATTTTGTATTTTTAGTAGAGACAAGGTTTCCCCATGTTGGCCAGGCTGGTCTTGAACTCCTGACCTCAGGTGATCTGCCCACCCCGGCCTCCCAAAGTGCTGGGATTATAGGCGTGAGCCACTGCACCCAGCTATTCATGTAAATTGTTTAGAAAGAGTGAGAGCTTTCCAATAATTGCTCATGTAATTGTAATAAATACTTAAGAATTATAATTTTTAGTGTCTATTGAGGATCTACTATGTACCAGTCATAAACTGTTCTAATTCTTAATGTAAACTTTTTTTTGGAGAAGGAGTCTCACTCTATCACCTAAACTGGAGTGCAGTGGCATGATCTTGGCTCACTGCAACCTCCAACTCGCAGGTTCAAGAGATCCTCTTGCCTCAGCCTCCCCAGTAACTGGGACTACAGATGTGCCATCACAACTGGCTAATTTTTGGTATTTTTAGTAGAGAATGGGTTTTGCCATGTTGGCCGGACTGGTCTCAAACTCCTGACCTCAAGGTGATCTGCCCGCCTTGGTCTCCCAAAGTGCTATGATTACAGGCGTGAGTCACCACACCCAGCCATATTAGTCCATATTTATATCGCTATAAGACATACCTAAGACTGGGTAATTTATAAAGAAAAAGAGATTTAATGGACTCACAGTTCCACGTGGCTGGGATTACAGGCATGAGTCACTGAGCCTAGCCCTTAATGTAAATTAATTTAATCTTGCAATAAACCTATGAAGAAGAGATTACTAGCCCCAAATTATTGATGAAGAAACTGGAGCATAGAAAGGCTAAGTAACTTGCCCAAGTTCTCACAGCTAAGAAGTAGCTGAGGGAAGATTTGAACCCAGAAATTTGCTGCACTGCCTCTCTGGGGCCTTGAAATCCCAGCCTGGGTTTTCTTCCTTCTTGTAAGGAAAAGATACAAAAGCAAGTTCTGGTTAAGGACCTAGATTTGGAGACTGGAGCTGTTGAACCATAAATGGAATAATCTTCAGTGAGAATGCTCTCAAGCTCTAAACAACACTCACCCTAATGTGTTCTAAATATTGATTTAAAAATTGTTTGTGGCCAGGCACAGTGGCTCACGCCTCTAATCCCAGCACCTTGGGAGGCCAAGGCAGGCAGATCACCTGAGGTCAGGAGTTCGAGAACAGCCTGGCCAACGTGGCAAAACGCCATCTCTACAAAAAACACAAAAATTAGCTGGGTTTGGTGGCACACACCTATAGTCCCAGCTACTCAGGAGGCTGAGGCACAAGAATTGGTTGACAGGAGGTAGAGGTTGCACTTCGCACTATTGCACTCTAGCTTGGGCAGTAGAGTGAGACTCCATCTCAGAAAATAATAAGTAATAAATAAAAATAAATAAATAATTAAAAAAAATTTTTTTGAGACAGAGTTTTGCTCTTATTACCCAGGCTGGAGTGCAATGGCGCAATCTTGGCTCACTTCAACCTCTGCCTCCTGGGTTCAGGCAATTCTCCTGCCTCAGCCTCCTGAGCAGCTGGGATTACAGGCACACGCCACCATGCCCAGCTAATTTTTTGTATTTTTAGTAGAGACGGGGTTTCACCATGTTGACCAGGATGGTCTCGACCTCTTGACCTCGTGATCCACCCGCCTCGGCCTCCTGATAGCTGTGCTCCTCAAAGGATATTAACAAGCCCTTTCTCTAAACATAATTCTTCTTAAAAGAAACAATTGGACCAGGTGAAGTGGCTCACAACTGTAATTTCAGCACTTTGGGAGGCCAAAACAGAACTATTGCTTGAGCCCAGGAGTTCTAGGCTGCACTGAGCTAAGTTCACGCCACTGCACTCCAGCCTGATCAACAGAGCAAGACCCTATCTCAAAAAAAAAAAAAAAAAGTTTTTTTAAAAAGGGCTGTAAAAAATTAAAATAAAAGGCAATTTATGAATCCTTCTAATAGAACACAGTGTGACAATTTTTTATGTTAAAAAACACTTTTGTGATGAAAAATATAACAACCTTTATATATCTGGATTCCTTTAATAGAATAATAACCTAATTTAAAGTTAAATATTATTATCCAAGAAAATGCATTATTTCTATTCAGATTCACTACCTAAGTCTAACCTCCAATTCTAATCATTTGTGTTTCATAATTCCTATACTTTTTGCATGGGAAAAATATATAAATACAATTTATAACAGATGAACTGTGTTTTTGTTACTGTGAACAACTCAGTAATTAAATTCATCTTGTTTCAACTTTTCAAAAAATCATTAGAGTTTTTTTTTTTTTGCATTAAAGCTCTCAAGCATTTTTAAGAAAACAACAGAATTCACATCATGCTTTGGCACTGGAAGCAGATAACCTTCTCATCTCTCAGGGCGAGTGCTCTCCCTTCCCCAGTCCTTCCATTCACACAGCTGATTGTACTTTAAACAAAACTATAGTTTTTGAAACAGTCTTTGAAATTCTGGAAATAACTCTAAAGATTTGAGAAGAAAAATTGTTCCCCCAAGACTACGATATTAACTCACAACATATTGTACAAGTGTTAAAGCTCTTCTATAGGAAAAGATTTGCTTTCTCCATAGCGTTGTTTTAATCTTCCATCTAATGCTAAAAACATACCTTCTTCCTCATGAGGTTGTCACTTCTTTCAGGATTGAAACGATTTCATTAATCTGTTGGCAGCCAAAGTATCAACCAATCCAGGGGCAGGAGGCCAGGGAAGAGGGGGACCGGCCTCATTTCTGATTGGCTGTGTCCACGATTATTTCTCCAGGATCAACGTGAAATACTGACCTTCCCCAGACCGCCTCCACCGTCCGTCACCACCTTCCACCCACCACCAATGCCAGATTCTCAGGTGTGCACCACAACACTGATTTAGCTTGGTCCTTCTGTTGAAGGCACAAATGAAAATACTCAGGGAAGTCATGAGCTTTGACTCTCAGCACATGGACGGCTGTGACTCAATTCTCTACCTGATTTTTCTTAGATTCAGCAACGATGCCCAGGTTTCTGCAATCACCAGCTCCTGGATGGCAGCTGGTTGGTCCACACCTCACAGCAAACAGAGAGGCTGGTGATGAGTCGTGCAAGCAAACCTGGGAAATCTGAGGCTCTGTTGGAACTTGCGGAAATCCTCAGGGATTTGTCCTTTCCGCAAGTCTATAAAATACAATGGGATGCATTATAATCTCCAGATTCCCAGCCTCAACTCAGGAGAACTCTGAGAAGAGTTTCTTTCCATCTTTAATTTATAAAATATGTTTATCTCACGTGTCGAGAGCCAGGTGTTGCAGCAGGAGCAGAAGATATTAAGATCCTCCACTTTGGAGGGACACCCTAAATGAGGGGTCAGTGCCATAATAACAGGCACTGCAGGATGCATGGAGACCCCATGGGGAAATACTGACTTAGATGAGGGGCCAGGATTGTCACTCACTGGTGCAACTGCAAGCAGTTCAAGGTGGCGGTTCACCGAAGGGGAGGGTGGAGGACAGCTAGGGGCCTGATCAGGAAGGGCCTTGCATGCCACTTTATTCTGATCTGACCAGAACCACCTAAGAGTTGGCATGCAAAGAGAAGTGATGGAGTGAGGAAGCCACGGACCCAGCAAGCTATGCAAAGTCAAAGAACAGGTTTGTTGGCTGCTTGGATGCAGGCAGAAAACCACAGTGGTCAGTCCTGGAGGCATTTCAGGGTGCTACTTGCAGATGTTTGGGTGAGGCTGTCAGTCACCAAATAAGGAATACTGGGTGGGGCACGATGCCTCACACCTGTAATCCCAGCACTTTGGGAGGCCGAGGCAGGAGGATCACCTAAGGTCAGAAGTTCGAGACCAGACTGACGAAGATGGAGAAACCCTGTCTCTACTAAAAATACAAAAGTAGCCAGGTGTGCTGGTGCATGCCTGTAATCCCAGCAACTCGGGGGGCTGAGGCAAGAGAATTGCTTGAACCTGGGAGGCAGAGGTTGCAGTGAGCCAAGATGGTGCTCCAGGCAACAGGAGCAAAACTCTGTTTCAAAAAAAAGAACACTGGAAACAGGAGTGGTTGGGAGTGAGGATGAGGAGTGCAGGGTGGCTGTGTTGTGCGTGGATGCCCGTGGGATGGCCAGAGTGGAGATGTCCAGTGGCCTTTTCACTACAGCTTCGAGGGGAGCAGTACATCAGAGAATACAATTTGGGGACCTGCTGGTCTTCAGGCAGCCATGGGAAAGGATGTGACAACCCAGAAAGAAAAGGACAGAAGGAGGAAGAGGATGGGATTCCAGGAGAACCCAGTTTAAGAGACAAGCAATGTTTAAGTGGCACCCAGGGCAAAATGGAGAGTGGAGTGTATTACTAGGACTTCAGAATGTGGTCTTGGCTGGGCCGACAGCATCACTTAGTGCTTCAGGATAGCATTTGTGACTCACTTACCTTCTCTATTGGGAAAACTCACAAAAGCAGCTGTCACCCAGTAAACCTTAGAGCCATTCAAGCCTCTGTTTTCCTTGTTCCCAAACAACCTTAACTCTGGTTCTTGATGTGATACTCACTTGCTAACCAGGGGAGAGGCATTCTAGAAGCTGTGTCACTAATTGGAGAAACCGTGTGGAGAAAGGACCATATCGTGCTTATTTTTTTTAACTTCTGACCGCAGCCTATAACTCTGAACCTACAGAACAGGCACTAAATGGATCTGTCATGATTGAAGGAATCTTGGCATCTCCTAAGGGATCAGAATCCCAGGGAGACTGAGGGACTTTCCCAACACCACACAACTGGTTATTGGCAGAGCCTGGATTTCTGGGTTTTAAACCATGCTCCCTCCCCACTCCTAAGGGGACAATACCATTTAGCTATTCAGGTAAGAGCCATTTAGGCTCAGGACACATAAAAAGAAAACCTAGATCCAAGGAGTAGTGATTATTCTCAGGGCCCTAGCATTATTCCTGTCCTATGCTCTACATGCCTCTTGTATTCATCTTTTTTTTTTTTTTTTTGAGATGAAGTCTTGTTCTGTTGCCCAGGTTAGAGAGCAGTGGCAGGATCCTGACTCGCTGCAACTTCCACCTCCCGGGTTCAAGAGATTCTCCTGCCTCAGCCTCCTGAATAGATGGCATTACAGGTGCCTGCTACCACGCCCAGTTAATTTTTTGTATTTTTAGTACAGATGGGGTTTAACTATCTTGGCCAGGCTGGCCTCAAACTCCTGACCTTGTGATCCACCCACTGAAGCCTCCCAAAGTGCTGGGATTACAGGCATGAGCCACTGGGCCTGGTCTTTTTTTTTTTTCTTTTTTTACAGTCTCACTCTTGTCACCCAGGCTGGAGTGCAGTGATGCGATCCCGGCTCACTGCAACCTCCACCTCCTGGGTTCCAGCAATTCTCCTGCCTCAGCTTCCTGAGTTGCTGGGATTACAAGCACATGCCACCATGCCCAGCTAATTTTTGTACTTTTAGTAGAGATGGGGCTTCACCATGTTGGCCAGGCTGGTCTCGAACTCCCGACCTCAGGTGATCTGCCCACCTCGGCCTCCCAAAGTGCTGGGATTATGGGCGTGAGCCACCATGCCGGCCATATTAGTCCATTGTTATACTGCTGTGAAGATATACCTAAGACTGGGTAACTTATAAAGAAAAAGGGGTTTAATGGACTAACAGTTCCACATGGCTGGGGAGGCGTCACAATTATGATAGAAGGCTAAGGAGCAGCAAAGATACGTCTTACATGGTGGTAGGCAAGAGAGAGTGCAGGGGAACTGCCCTTTATGAAACTATCAGATCTTGTGAGACTTATTCACTATCAAGAGAATAGCATGGGGAAAACCCAACCCCATGATTCAGTTACCTCCCACCGGGTTTCTCCCATAATATGTGGGGATTATGGGAGCTACAATTCAAGATGAGATTTGGGTGGGGACACAGCTAAATCATATCACTTCTGGTTAATGTGTGCTTCCCTACATTGGGCACTCCTAAGCTAGTGCCATCCTTGTGTTCAGCCCTTCCCCCGCAACACACACACACACACACCCCGGAGGCCCTTGAGTCAGGGCTCCTGGCTCCTCCTGGGAGTTTTGGCAGAAACAGTACCAGGCAAACAATGGAGGGCTGTGCACTCTCACTAGCTCTGGGTTCCTCCTAGGGCAGAGGTGGGGAAGGAGGAAGTCACCACGGTAAGCGCCTTTTCATGCTGCTGTGGCTCTTAGCTGAAAGCTTCTCTCCTAGTTTCCCAGAGGACACCTCCTGCCCAGCCCTAAACAATGCTATCAGGTTCATCTTAAATTGCCATCTGTTTCCCGGTTTTCCAGGACAATGCAGCCCAGTCGCAGCCTGTGAGCTGAGACCCTGTGTTTTCACAGGTGCACACAAAGAAGGCGTGTTTCCTCCTCGCTCTTTGTTGTGGTCTTCTGCTGTGACTTCGTTTCTGTGGCCAGTTATAGTTCTCAGCTAAGGCAGAGAAATCACGTGGAACATGAGTGATGTGAGTCAGAGGGCTGGCAGTTCTGCCGGGTTCTACTGCTCACCCAGCGAGGACCTGAGATTCTCGGGTTTGGCTTCATGATTTGTTGAAGATAACAAGTAGCAATGGTGCTAATTAACTTGACTTTCTCAACAGAGAGGACCAAAGGAGCTAAATACCCCAAGCTCTCAAGTGCTCTACTAGTGTAGAGATCCCAACATGAAAGATTTTACATTTCATAGTGTTTTCACTCCTCAAATACAATCCAGTAAGTGCCATAGGGAATAGATAAAGCAGTGTATGTTATTTTAATGAAATACTATACAGTTGTAAAAACAATAACAAAATTGACCGGGCGCAGTCGCTCATGCCTATAATCCCAGCACTTTGGGAGGCTGAAGCAGGCGGATCACCTGAGGTCAGGAGCTTGAGACCAGCCTGGCCAACATGGCAAAACCCCGTCTCTACTAAAAATTCAAAAATTAGCTGGGTGAGGTGGGAGGCACCTGTAATTCCAACTACTCGGGAGGCTGAGGCAGGAGAATTGCTTGAACCCTGGAGACAGAGGTTGCAGCGAGTCGAGTTCATACTACTGCACTCCAGTCTGGGTTACAGAGCGAGACTCCGTCTCAAAAACAGCAACAATGACAACAAAATTACTAAAGAGCGTGAGCACGGTGGCTCATGCCTATGATCCCAGCAAGTTGGGAGGCCAAAGAAGGAGAATTGCTTGAGCCCAAGAACTGAAGAACAGCCTGGGCAACATGATTAGACCCTGTCTCTGAAAAAAAAAAAAAAATTTAAATTTAAATTAGCTAGGCATGGTGGAACGCACCTGTGATCCTAGCTACTTGGGAGACTGAGGTGGGAGGATCACTTGAGCCCAGGAGATTGAACCTGCAGGGAGCCATGATTGCACCACTGCACTTCAATTGGGGCAACAGAATGAGACCCCATCTCAAGAAAGGAAGAAATAGAAAAGGAGAGAAAGAGAGAGAGCAAGAAAGAAAGGAAGAGAAAGAAAGAGAGGAGGGAGGGAGGGAGGGAGGGAGGGAAGAGGAAGGAAGGAAGGAAGGAAGGAAGGAAGGAAGGAAGGAAGGAAGGAAGGAAGGAAGGAAGGAAGGAAGGACGGAGGAAAAGAAAGAAAGACAAATTTTGGAGATGGAGAATAAAAAATGACTCCCCTCCATCCTTATAGGTTCTTTGGCTAGACTAGATGTTAAATTGACATGAGACAGATTAACAGAAGAAAAACCATATTTAATTATGTACATGGAAGTCCCTCAAAGAATGGTATGAAACTTTCAGATAATTAAAGCTTCTATAGTGTTGTGAGCTAGAGAAAGGAACAGAAGCTTGGCACATCTGGGTAGTGGTGAAGAGACAAGTTATGGAGGGTGAGAGGAGGAAGTGTCTGGTGAATAAAGGTTGCCTTGCTATGCACTATGGTTAAGAGTAACTTATCGTATATTTCAAAATGGCTAGAAGAAAATATTTGGAATGTTCTCAATACAATGAAATGACGAGTGTTTTAGGTGATGGCTATCCCAATGACCCGTATTTGATCATTACACATTTTATACATGTACAAAATATCATGTGAACCCCATACATATATACATACAATTATTATGCATCCATTTTGAAAATTGATTAATTAATTAAAAGTCTCCCAGGTAATAAAAGTTGTCTCAAGGCAGCCCTCTTCCTGATAGAGACTTTTACCTAGATAGACTTCCTTAATAGATGTAAATTTCTTCTATAGGACAGCTCTTCAGAGCTACTCCTGTGTCTGCAGTTTCTCAGAATAACCAGCTCAAAATATGCCAAAGAAGTATATTTTGGGGTGGCATATTCTGGTCTCCTAAGTCATATTTTGGAGTGATGTGTTCTCAGCTTCAACAGAACTAGATTTGGCAGCAGCTGATAAGGTTGAAGATTTGCATACCCTGTGCCTCAGCACTTGGCCTCCCAGGTAGAATCTCTGGAGAAATTCTCCGACTATGTACCAAAGAAGACAGATTCAAGACTGTTTGTAGCTTAAATTATTGAAATAGAAAAAAAAAAAAAAACTAGGGGCAGAGGTGAGGAGAGAAGGCGCTAAAGGCATAGTAGGCCAGGCGCAGTGGCTCCCATCTGTAATCCCAGCACTTCAAGAGATCAGGGAAAGTGACTCATTTGAGCCCAGGAGTTTGAGACCAGCCTGGACAACATGGCAAAACCCTGTCTCTACAAAAAAAGTACAAAAAATTAGCTGGGTGTGGTGGTACGTGCCTGTCGTCCCAGCTACCCAGGAGGCTGAGGTGTGAGCATCACCTGAACCCAGGAGATCATACCACTGCACTCAACCCTGGGCCACAGAGTGAGAGCCTATCTCAAAAAGAAAAAATTAAAATTAAAAAATGAATGCACACCAATAGAAGAATAGATCATCAATTATATTCTTATAGGAACATATTTATGTTAAGGAAAATAAATGATACCCATTTTAGTCTGAATGAAACTTGCAAAACATAATTTTGAGTAAAATAAGCAAGCTGCAGAAAGTGCATACAGAATTACACCGTTGATATAAAATTTGAAAATATGCAAAACTCTCCAATGGTTATAGATACAAACCTCAGTAATCAAAGAATAAAGAAAATCCTGGGGATGAGAAACACCAAATTCAAGCTGATGGTTGCCTCAGGTGTGTGTGAGGGAGTAAGATAACTGCATTGATACTACTTCTTGATTAAGCCGGGCGGAAAGTACAGGAGTACTCGTTGTATAACCTTTTAGACCTCTCTGTTATGTACAGATCTAGAAAGATGGCTCCATTGCAGTGTTAAATAAAACAAAAGCACATATAGCGTATGATTCTATTTTCCTATAAGAACTATATATGTGCATATGCATATGTGTGCATGATTGGTAAACATGTAGAAAGAAGCCTGCAAGAATATAAGCCAAAGCTGTAGTCTAGTATAACCATAGTAAATATCTCTGGGAGATAAAATTAAAGGGTCTAAGAGCAGCTTCATTTCTTCCTTCCTATATTTCTGCATTATTATTACAGATAAACTTATCACAGATAAATTACACATCTAATACACACCATGAATTAGAGTGTAATGAAATAATAAATCATACATGAATGAATGTGAATAACACATGAACTATGGCCTTTGCATCCTAATTCTAATGTTTATGAACACCTACGATGTAGTTCAGGAACTGGGCTAGATGCAATAGATACCGTGATTAACAGAAATTGATGCAGCACCAGTTCTCATGGTGCTTATATTTCGGTGAGAAAGTCAGACATTAATCAAATACTTCGACGATGAAATGTAACATGGCACCTGTACTAAATGCTAGACAAGTGGTACGTAGGATTTGACCTATTCATGGAGGTCAGAGACCGTCTTAGCGGAAGAAGCTTGCGCTGTGATCTTTGAAGAGCAATAGGGGTTAACTGAGAGAAGTCGCTAGAATCAGTCAATGCAAAGGCCCCGTGGCAGGTGGGAGCATGGTGGAATGAAGGGCTGGTTTATGTGCGAAGACAGGAATTTCTGCAAGAACAAGTTTGGCTAGGGTGTTGGCAAGAAGGCTTTTGATGGAGGAGCCTCTGGGAAAATGCCACATGATTCAGAATGCTCCCAGTAACCCAGAGAAGCAGCAAATCCAGATAATGACTGGACAGACGATAAGAACAGTTGCTAATACTTATTGAACACTTAACTTTGTGCCAGGTATTATTTTAAACACTGATACATATTAACTAATTTAATTCTCACCACAACCTTATGAGGTAAGTACTATCATTATGCCCATTTTACAGATAAGAAAACTGAGAAACAAGCGGAAAAAATGAGAGAATAGAAGTTCTCATCATATGACATCTTGATATGTAATGCCAAAAGAATCTGTAATTATCATAGCAGAAAAAAAGAAGAAATATATATTACAAAGTATATCCTCTTTTTTAATTTTACAAAAAAAATTGGGATTCACTGAACTGGGGAAAATATGTGTGTGCTCCTGGAGGGCTAAGATCACATTTATACAACCAGCTGCTAGCACAAGGCCGGGTACCAAGTGGGTACTTCACAGATGTGTGTAATAGTAAGGTAGGAGCTGAATATATATGGCGAATTTTCTACTTGATGCATTACATGTTCTCTAGTCCCTTGATAGAAAAATGTTAGCACTTCATCCACACTTTGAGTCGTAAGTCAACCGTCTTTAATCAGCAACAGCAGTCCTCCCTCATGAGAAGTTTAAGAAATGATCCCTCCTGAAACAACCAAAACCAAATAACAAAAACAAAAATCCTTCCAAGGGTTTGCAAGAGAAATTATAAATGTTGTTATAAATGTTCACTTTGCTTTTAGACAAGCGCCTTTCCAACTTAAGGACTTGCATTTATGAAGTGATACATCTATACATTGGTAAGGATGACGCCAACTGACTTTGACCCATAAACTATGTTTAAATGTTTAAGGTGCACCTTTAAAAATAAACTAGAAAGAGGCTAATACCACACCTCACATTTTGCAAAAGATGAAGCTCCATCAAAAAGTCTGGCTTTAATTACCATATGGATTACAAATAGAGATGGACGGTCTCATGGCAAGAAACAAGGCTTCTGATGCCAACCTGTAAATCATTAAAGCCTGTTCCACGTAGAGCTGACTCGTCAATCCGACCGAAACCAGCGTGCCTGGACTGGCCGGTTGGCCCTTCTGATCCTGAGGCTTTGCCGTGCTCTGTCAGCTGTCCTTCTTCTACTCCTAATGGGCCTCCTTTCCCACTTTATATTTATATCCCAGCTGCTTGAAAGGCCATGACTGTGCCAACCAGACAGCAAAAATAGAAGAGGAGGAAATAACCATACCCATTAATAACCAATCCATTTTTAAAACCCGAAGCAGGAATTTGGGTCGATTCAGCTTCATGAAAGAATTTTTGTAAGACACAAACCAAGACTGTGGTTTCTATGGCTGCCTGGTACAAATATCTTGTGGGTGAATCTTCCTCCAAACATGAATCATTTGAAAAGCTTTCTAAAGTTATCTGGTATCTATGCTGCAGGATAATAATGAGAAAAATGGGGGAAGCTCCTGAATTACACATAGTCTAAATATAAACAATAATATTGCTCAGATACATGAAATTAAAAGCTGAGTTTGAACAGTGAGAAGAGAACCGATCTGGAGGGGAGGAGGACCTGAGCTGGAATCCTTGCTGTGTTACACACAAGGCCAAGTGGCTCTGCTCTTTCACAAAACAGGGCAGCCAGCTCATGGCGATTAGTGAGATAATGAGCTGGCATGTCCCTGGCACAGGGTCTGTGCCTGATCGTGCCTGCCTTTCTTTAGCATAGGCAATGTGTGTATTGAATTTCAGTGATTTCATTCGGTACTACCTTATGTGCTTGCTCTGTATTTTTAATTCAACCAGTTCTAAGTAACATTATAAGAACATGCATTTTTAACATAAATGCATTTGGGTTTACTGTTCTTGAGTAGAAAGCTGAGTAGTTTCTATAAAAGGGAACTCTAAAGCCTATAGGACAGAAATTATCTGTTCAGCAAAGTCCTACTTGAAGATTAAGAACAGGGAATTTTTCAGGGGGTGGGAGGGATAGAGTCTCCCTCTGTCACCCAGGCTAGAGTGCCGTGGTCCAAGCTTGGCTCACTACAACCTCTGCCTCCTGGGTTCAAGCGATTCTCCGGCCTCAGCCTTCCCAGTAGCTAGGATTACAGGTATACAATGCCATGCCCAGCTAATTTTTGCATTTGAGTAGAGATGGCATTTCACTATGTTGGCCAGGTTGGTCTTGAACTCCTGGCTTCAGGTGATTCACCACCTCAGCCTCCCAAAGTGCTGGGATTACAGGTGTGAGCCATGGTGCCTGGCCAAGAAGAGGGACTTCTTCACTCATGGCTCCTTAATGATTACAGAGGCTCCCTACACACAGAGAGGCAAGAGCCTGTCTGAAGAGGCTACTAATGGGAGAAGGGAAGAGACGAAATGAAAAAATTGTAGTTGCTATTAATGTATTAAGTTATCAAGCTCAACAGCTATATGGGATCTTAGCAATCTAGTCCAGGGCGAGGCACAGTGACACTAGCACTTTGGGAGGCTAAGGCAGGCAGATCACTTAAGCTCAAGAGTTGGAGAGCATCCTGGGCAACATGGTGAAAGCCTGTCTCTAAAAATCACAAAAATTAGCCAGGCATGGGGGTGCGCAACTGTAATCCCAGCTACTCAGGAGGCTGAGGTGGGAAGATCACTTGAACCTGGGAGGTGAAGGCTGCAGTGAGCTGAGACAGCGCCACTGCACTCCAGCCTGGGCAAGAGAGTGAGACCCGGTCTCAAAAAAAACAAATCTCTCCATCTCCTGCAAAAATCAAAAATAACACAACAAACAAAAAAAGAAGTCTAGTCCAATTTCCTGACCTTTTAGATTAAGAGTCTAAGACTAAGAAAAACAGACTAAAATTAAACTAAAATGTTTAACGCGGTTTTAACTGTAACTAGAAAGCAGTCTAATGAAAGCACTTTAGTCCAGAGATGTAAAAATAAAAATAAAACACTTAACCCACACTAGTTAACCAGTGGGTATCGTTTTCTAAATAGTCCATGTAGGAGTCATGTATATAGAGAGAAAGGCAGGGTCCCGCTCTGTTTCCCAGGTTGAGTGCAGTGACGCAATTCGTAACTCACTGCAGCTTTGATTTCCCGGATTCAAGTGATGCTCCCACCTCACAGGCAGGTACTGCCATACTCAGCTTTTTTTTTTTTTTTAAATTTTTAGTTTTTGTAGAAACAGGATCTTGCCATGTTGCCCAAACTGGTCTCGAACTCCTGAACTCAGGCTATCCTCCCACCTCAGCCTCCCAAATTGCAGCCACCACGCCTGGCCACATTTTTTAAACAGCAGTTTTCTTTCATTATAAATGAAGAACCATTTCCCCATCCCCGGTGCATGCACCCTGTAAAATTTAAAGTTACTGGAGAGAATACTAGTACTAATTTGCCGTTCTATCATGGGGGCTTTTCCATGTGAGAATAGGATAGAGAAGCAGACCAGATAAAACCCACGGAAAGGTCAATTCAGGAAACATCTTTCCACTTAATACACTCTTCTTACCAGGGAGATCACTCATAGAGCTGGGAGGGAATGGCATACCTAAAAGCAAGCAGGGTGTAAAGATTTCTGGCCGTCTGAAAAGCGAACTGAGAATAAAGAACAGGTGGAAATCACAGTGCGAGTTCAAAGGAACTGGCTACCAAAACGGTGAAAAGCAGCCATTGACTCTGATTTAGGAAACTAATCAAAGGGAGTCTGCCGTAGAACTACTGCAGGGACTGTACTCAAGTCAAAGGCAGGGCATTCATTTATTTTATTTTGAGACACTGTCCCCCTCTGTCACTGAGGCTGGTGTGCAGTGGTGTGATCTCGGCTCACTGCAAACTCTACCTCCAAGTTTCAAGAAACTCTTCTGCCTCAGCCCCACAAGTAGCTGAGACTACAGGCAGGCGCCACCACACCTGGCTAATTTTTGTATTTTTAGTAGAGATAGGCTTTCACATGTCAGTCAGGCTGGTCTCGAACTCCTGACCTCAGATGATCTGCCCACCTCGGCTTTCCAAAGTGCTGGAATCACAGGTGTGAGCCACCACGCCCAGCCAGGGTTTTTATTTTGTTTTATGTTTTCTCTGGTCTTGGGCTTGGGTTTCCATAAACCCTAGGTTAAAATGATCAATTATGTAATAAAGATACCAACTTTTATTGAGATAGCCAGACTAATTTGCCCATTGTTGACTTCATGCTTAACAATTCATAAAACGAGGCTAAACGTTACAGAATAGCTAGGCAGATTTCCTTGTTAGGTCAATGATGTGGAGAGAGAGGAAAGGGCCTCGTCTAGGTTAAAACAGACTTACAAGATATAATAACAAAACACAATGTGTGGACCTTGACTGGATCTGGTTCAAATAAGCCAAATGTAAATGACATTTAGGGATCAATGGAGAAACTTGAAAAAAAGATGAATGTTAAATGCTATTGAGGAATTACTATTGGTTTTGTTAGATGTGATAGTGGTATTGTAGTTGGGTAGGAAAATGTTGTTACTTTTCAGTGATGGGTAATCAGTACTTATGGCAGAAATACCATGACATCTATGATAACTTTAAGAAAATAGTAGATTAAATAAATTAACTAATTAGATTTTACTATGCTCATTAGCCATCCAAAGCAGACAGAGCTTGAGATTTCATTAAGGAAAAGAAAGGCCATTACTGGACATCCCTTGAATTGGTTTACCATGTCCATTTACTCTTATAGTAAATGGTGAAACTTTCTAGCATCATGGAAGCTGTATTTCTTAGAAGAAATGAAACACTTTACATTTGTGTATTAGGATCATTTGAAAGTGGAGATTACTAATTTCATGAATGTATATTTTTATAGCATTGTTTTTAATTTTTAAAATGTCCCCAATGACACTTGGTTTTAGCTGTGTGATGGTTTCAAGCAATGAAGCAGTCATAGTAACTATCATGAGAGAAAGGATGGAGGAGAAAAAGCTGCAGTTAGGTTCTCCCAATAAATTAGACAATATACTTTTCAAAGTGTCAAAGACATGATCAGCAAATCCTTTCTTGGCTTCCTTTTTTCCACTCAGATTATGCCAGCTATGGATTCTCCTCTGGGTGGGCTGGAAGGTGGAGAGATGGTCAGATGTGGTTTTGAAAGGGCAGGCATCATTGTTCCTAATCTCATCAGTGCGTATTTTCTGACTGCTTGCGACGTGGTGAGAGCCATGCCCAAAGCGAGCCACTGATTATTGGACAGGAAGCATCTTTGCAACTGGCACTGCCAGGGCTTCCTGCAGGCACTCAACACCTTGCACGTCCTCCCTCTGTGAGCACAGACTGTGTCCTCTTTGTGTTCACCCAAAGAGCTTTGACAGCTACTGCCTGGCATTTGCAAAGTAAAGCCAGGGTTAATTTATGAGGCGTATTTTCAACTCTGTGTTAACTAAAAAGAAAGTCATCCTATTCAAACATGGTCGTGATGACAACTCACCACCAGGAGAGCCATAGGGGAAGGTAGGTTTGGGCTGCATCATTTTCTCCCCTTGACCATGCTCCTCTCATGACAAATAGCCTCAAGTTTGGAGAAAGCTGATGAAGGTTGGGAGAATTATCCACTTGGCATGGATGGAACTGATTTTCTGGGCTTCAGGGAATGATGCCCTCATTTGCACCACATTCTTGTTAAAAGAGCTAACACCACTGCTCTCCACTCTACCATCTATATTAACTTTATCCCTGATTTTACAGAGAGATACTCAGAAAACTTCTTTAAAAGATTTCTATAAATAGCCTAATCATAATACCAACAAACATGCTTTTAAAAAAATCTTAGAAACAATAGTCTATCTGCCTAGTAATTAGTTAACACCCAAGTATGCCTTCAAAGGAAAACATGTGAGATTCCTATCTCTGTGATCAATGCAGGCTGCTGAACAACAGGAAATACAGTGTTAAAGGAATTTAACTCTACTGGAACTGCAGCTTTGAAAACAGGAATATTTATGCCAGACTTTGTTGTTCAGGAGGTACTACGACTTGTCCCCAGCCGCCACATAGACTCTTAAGAGGAGTAAGAAGAAACTTCCAACCTACAGGGATATATTAGATTCCATGGTCTGCAGAATATGCAATCTATACTGAAGCTTTCTGTCTATAAACACACACACACACACACACACACACACACACAACATTGGTGTTTGCTTGCTTGCTTGCGTTTTTGAGATAGGGTCTCCCTCTGTCACCCAGGCTGAAGTACACTGGCGCAATCATGGCTCACTGCAGCCTTGACCTCTCAGGCTCAAGTGATCCTCCTGCCTCAGCCTCCCAAGAACTGGGACCACAAGTGCACCACCGCACCAGGCTAATTTTTTAAAATCTTGTGTAGAGAAGGGGTCCCACTGTGTTACCCAAGTGCTCTTCCCACCTCGGCTTCCCAAAGTGCTGGGATTACAGGCATGAGCCACCAGGCCTGGCTCTGACATTATTTACTTGTTATTAATGATTAATGCACTGTATTTCACCACAATCAAACCTGTGAAAAATTCCTCCCTGTGTTCAGTCACCATAATTTTAGAATTAAATACTTTAAAACACAGATGGAAGAGCCAAAAATACTTATTTGACTCAGTAGGTATCATCTACCTCATTAAGAATAAAAATGATTACTTTTCCAGAAAACCCGTCAGCCTATTGTAATTTCAGTTGTTCATTTGCTTTCAGCTTGAAAAATATATATCTTCAATGTCAATTATATCTTGCATAGATGCTTACCCAGTGGCCTAAATCTGACAGGATGTGCAGCCATGAATGTGGAATTCACTAAGCTTGAAATCCTGTTTTCAGGCTCAACACACTAGATTTTCTAGGCCTTTTGACACTGTTTCCTTTCATCTCTTTTCATCATACCCTAAATTCCTCTGGCACCAGCCAAAGTACAGGTATCTATTCAAAAATTGGAACTTTGCACTGATGCAAAAGAATGCTCTGGAAATTTAAATTAACCCACCACTTCCACTTTTCTCTCCAACTTAAAGCATGGGAAACCAGAACCAAATGCTAACATTTCTCTCCAGAAAAAAATAAGGAAATAAGTATGCAGGAAGCTTAGGATAATATTGTCACATTGCGAATTTGTAAAAGTAGAAAAAAAATGCCTACACTTCAAATAGGATAATAACAAATTAGAATGTATCCATACACTAGGAGAATAGGGAAATAAGCTATGGTATTATCTTTTTGTGTGTGCAGGGAGGGTGTGGGGAAGAGATTCTCACTCTGTTGTCCAGGCTGGAGTGCAGTGGCACAATCTCTGCTCATTGTAACCTCCACCTCCTGGGTTCAAGGGATTCTCCTACCTCAGCCTCCTGAGTAGCTGGGATTACAGGCCCCTGCCACCACCCCCAGCTAATTTTTTATTTTTAGTAGAGAAGATTTGCTGGTCTCGAACTCCTGACCTCAAGTGATCTGCCCACCTTGGCCTCCCAAAGTGCTGGGATTATAGGTGTGAGCCATTGCACCCGGCCAAAATTATTACTTTAAAAGCTGCTTTCTAATACTACCCACTGATATAAAACCACTTATGTTAATGTTAAATTTTAAAAGTAAGGATATAATATTTCATACATGGTATATTTCTAATCTTGGTAAAGAAATATTTATAGGTGCCTGACACAGTGGCTCACGCCTGTAATCCCAGCACTTTGGGAAGCCAAGGTGGGCAAATCACCTGAGGTTGGGAGTTCAAAACCAGCCTGACCAACATGGAGAAACACCATCTCTACTAAAAATGCAAAATTAGCCTGACGTGGTGGCACAAGCTTGTAATCCCAGCTACTCGGGAGGCCGAGGCAAGAGAATTGCTTGAACCCGGGAAGTGGAGGTTGTGAGCCAAGATTGAGCCATTGCACTCCAGCCTAGGCAAGAAGAGTGAAACGCCAACTCAAAAAATATATATATTTATATACATATTTATGGGAAGAACAGTAAGAAAAACAAACATGAATCTCTGAATAATGGAATAACTATGATGTTTTTCATTTTTATCTTTTCTGTATTTTCCTAATTAACTGAAATGTACATTTAGAACTTTTATAAAAATAAACTATAAATTTTTTTGAAAAATAAAGTTGCCTAAGCTGGGCATGGTTGTGTGCACCTGTAGTCCCAGCTATTCAGGCGGCTGAAGCAGGAGGATCACTTCATCTATGAGTTCGAATCCAGCCTGGGCAAGAAGTGAGACCCCATTTCTATAAAAAAGTTTAAAAATAGAATAATAAAGTAGCCTAAGTGCAGTACCTCCCTCCTTTATCCTGCATAAAAATGCCAGATAAAATGAGTCCAAATGAATTCAGAGTTCATTGGTGAAAACAAAATGTTTAGATTTTACAGTAGTTCTGCATTGGTTTCATAATAGATTGCAAAATTTCAAAGCAAATAAAACATAAAATAGAACTGTACTTATCCATGACATACATTAACATTTCAAAGGCAGACTCTTAACTGTACATGTGCACACACGCACACACACACACACACACACCAGCAACATCTTACCAAACACAATACCCTATGTAAATTTGAATTTTAACAAGTGCTTGCACGCAAGCTTTCAAAAGCTCCTCTCAAAACTGATATCCCCATTTTCCGGGACCCTAAAGCATATTGATTTTTATTTCTTTCTTCTATTAATACTATGCAATGAACACTGATTATAGGCAAAGTACTATACTAGTGAACAAGGATACATTAACAAATAAAGCAGATATAATCTCTGCATTTTCTCTCACTCTTACTGTAATATAAGTATCAATGAATACATTACAACTCACAACAGCTCTGTTAAGGAAAAGAGCCAAGTAGGGCTTCAGTATGCATGAGATGTCAGTAAAGTCTTCTCTAAAAGATGAAGAACCAGCCGTATGCATGGCATTCTAGGCAGCTGGGGCAGCATGTGCAAATATCCTGGGACAGAAAGACATTTGCTGTGTTTTGGGAACTGCTAGGAATTCAGTGTAGTTAAGGGAGGGCAACTGGTAGGAGAATGATGTGGGGTGGGTGGGGTTACAAAGGAAGTTGGCAGGAGTCACAGCAGGCAATGGCTTCTGCAGGCTGTGGTAAGGGGTTGCTGCATTGGAAGCCAATGAATGATTCCAAGTGTTTAAAAAAACGAATATAGATTCACAGGAAGATGCAAAATTAGTACACAGATTTCTGTGTACCCTTCATCCAGCTTCCCCCAGCGGTGTCATGTGTGGGGGTGTGTGTGTGTGTGTAACAGGATTTAAATGAGTGATATAATCCAATTTACGTTTTTGACATCAACTGCTAAGAGGAGACTGGTTTGTGTCAGAAGACCAGTTAAGAGGCTGCTACTTTAACACAGTGAGGGCCAGTAGCAATTCAATCGAGTGTTGAGGCAGCAGAGATTACGAAAATAAGTGGAATTATTTGGGAGGTAGAAGAGGTGGGGCCCATAAAGCTTAGGGTAAACTTGATGTGAGAGATGAGAGAAGGGAAGAAATAAAAATGCTCACAGTTTTCTGGCTTAAACAGCCAGGGGAGTGGTGATGTTTACTGGGAGGATGCTATTTAATCAAGGAGAAGGTTTGGTAGAGGACATATAAATATTGGACACATAAATTCTGAACATATAAATTTGAGATCAGGTGAAAGGACATTGGGTGGGAGATACACATTTGAGAGTCAACAGCATAAAGACAACATTCAAAGCCAATAAAAGGCCTTGTGTGAGGTCACCAATGGGGTGAGTATAAAAGAGAGATGACCCGGAGCAGAACGCTGAGAAACTCAATACCTTAAATAGCACATGCTCTTTTGGTCTATCATTTGCTGGTCATTGCTTTGATAATCTCCTTAGAGAGACTATAAACCTCAAGCTGCAGAGATCCTGCCTCATAATCCTGCTCTATTTTTGACAGTGCCTCACATGGATCTGTGTACATGAGGAATGCTCAAGGAATTCACTTCTGTTCAGTAAATATTTGGTAATTATGACCAGTTGCACTAGGGAGACAAAGAAGACCACCGGTTAATTGGTTCAACAGAGTTACTCTCAACTTCCACCTGTATTAACATAATGAAGTGAATGGAGTCAGATTAAACATTTTCCTCTCTTCTGATATTGATTTGACTGTGCAACAAAATATGTCAGGCCAGGCACAGTAGCTAACGCCTGTCATCCCAGCACTTCGGGAGGCCAAAGTGGGAGGATCCCTTGAGCCCAGGAGTTTGAGACCAGCCTGGGCAATACAGCGAGACTCCATCTCTGCAAACAATAATTTTTAAAATTAGCTGGGGCTGGACACAGTGGCTCACACCTATAATCCCAGCACTTTGGGAGGCCGAGATGGGCAGATCACTTGAGGCCAGGAGTTTGAGACCAGCCTTGCCAACATGGTGAAAATCCATGTTTACTAAAACTACAAAAATTAGTCAGGTGTGGTGTTGCATGCCTGTAATGCCAGCTACACAAGAGACTGAGGCATGAGAATCACTTGAAACTGGGAGGCAAAGGTTGCCTTGAGCCTAGATTATGCCACTGCACTCCAGCCTGGGTGACAGAGCAAGACTCCATCCCCCCCACCAAAAAAAAATAAGCTAGGCATGGTGGCAAATATTTGTGGTCCCAGCTACTTGAGAGACTGAGGTAGGAGGATCATTTGAGCCCAGCAGGTTGAGGCTGCGGTGAGCCATGATCACACCACTGAACTCCAGCTTAAGCGACAGAGCAAGACTCTATCTCAAAAAAAAAACAAAAGATGTTAATTTAGAAAAACATTTCATATTTTCTTCTCAATACTGACACCAGCCACTTCTAACAATATTTTCTAAAGTCTTAATATCTTATTGAAGAGGACACACAAAAAATGAAAAGACATTCTATGCACATAGATCAGAAGAATTAATATTATCAAAATAACCATAACTAAAGCAATCTAAACATTCAATACAATTCCTGTCAAAATTCCAATGACATTCTTCACAGAAATAGAAAAAACAATCCTGACTGGGCGCGGTGGCTCATGCCTGTAGTTCCAGCACTTTGGGAGGCTGAGGCAGGCAGATTGTGAGATCAGAAGTTCAAGACCAGCCTGACCAACATGGTGAAAACTTATCTCTACTACAGATACAAAAAAAAGTAGTGTCATGTGCCTGTGATTGCAGCTACTTGGGAGGCTGAGGCAGGAGAATTGCTTGAACTCAGGAGGCAAAGGTTGCAGTGAGCCAAGATTGTGCCATTGCACTCCAGCCTGGGTGACAGGGTAAGACTCCATCTCAAAAAAAAAAAAAAAAAAAGAAAATCCCAAAATTTCTGTGAAACCAGAAAAGACCATGAAGAGTCAAAACAATACGGAGCAAAAAGAACAAAGCTGAAGACATCACACTATCTGACTTCAAAATATATTAGTAACACAAAGCTGTAGTAAGCAATGTAGCATGGTATTGGTACAAAAACAGATACAAAGACCAATGGAACAGAATAGATAACTCAGGAATAAGTCCACATATTTACAGCCAAAAGATTTTCAGCAAAAGTGCCAAGAACATGCATTGAGGAAAGGGCAGTCTCTTCAATAAAAGGCGCTAGGAAACAGGATATCCATATGCAGAAGAATGAAATTAGACCCCTCTCTCCCACCATATTTAAAAATGGACTCAACATGGATTAAAGACTTAAGTGTAAAACCCAGAACTGTAAAACTACTAGAAGAAAACACTTCAGGACATTGGCTTAGGCAAAGCTTTTATGGTTCAGACTTCAAAAGCAGAGGCAACAAAAACAAAAAATAAACAAAGATGACTATATCAAAAAAGAAAAGAATCAACAGAGTAAAGAGACAACCCACTGGATGGGAGAAAAGTTATGCAAACTGTTCATCTGACAAGGAACCAACATTCAAAATACACAAGGAACTCAACCCAGTAGTGCTAGATGTAGTGAACCCCAAGTTTCTCTTCAAAGAATCAGTGTGTCAGTATGTTCAGCTCTCTTATTCTTTAATCCTCCATTTTAAAGTTTAACTTTCTTGTACTTTCAGTAAACAATGTTTTCTCCAGTTTTAATCAGTAGTTCACATCTGTTCTCCCAGTCCCCTGCTCTGTCCTGACTCATCCTGGTCACCTGCTCTGGTCACCTGCTTTGACCTGAGTTACCCCTGGTACCTGTCTTGTAACGATCCTTCCCACCAAATTACCCAGCCCACCACTCCAGGTCATACCCCTGCTCTCTTTAAAATAGCCAATCGGAATTAGCCTAGACTGTGCATAGCTAATAGGGGAGTGACACATCAGTAGGGGCTACCTCCATCAGGAATAAGAACCCCTTCCCCTCCCTTGTCCAGGTGTGCGCTCGCCATTGTTCCATCTGTGAGCCACACCCTTTATAGATGTAAATTGCCTTCCTGAGGAAATTTATATTTGAAGCTACTTCTTTTGTGGCACTGAAAATTTACATATAACAATAGCAAAAACACAAATAATCTTATTTTTAAATGGTCAAAGGATCTGAATAGACATTTCTCAGAAGAAGGAATACCAATGGCCAACAGGTATATAAAACAATGCTCAACATCACTAATCATCAGGCAACTGCAAATCAAAACCACAATGGTATCTTACCCCAGTTAGACTGGCTATCATCAAAAAGACAAAAAAAAATTCTGGCAAGAATATGGAGAAAAGAAAACTCTTATACACTGTTGGTGGGAATGTAAATTAGTACAGCCATTATGGAAAACCATATGAAGATTTATCAAAAAAAAACTAAAAATAGAACTACCATACTATCCAGCAATCCCACTACTGGGTATTTATCCAAAGGAAGGGAAATCAGTATATAAAAGATCAATCCACACCCATGTTTATTGCAGCTCTATTCACAATTGTCGAGACATGGAATCAATGTAAACATCTATCAACAGATGAATGGATAAAGAAAATGTGATATATATACACAACAGAATACTAATCAGTGATTAAAACAGAATAAAATCCTGTCATTTTCAGGAATATTGATAAACCTGGAGGATATTATATTAAGTGAAATAAGTCAGGCACAGAAAGATAAATACCACATGTTCCAACTCATGTGGGAACTGAAAAAAATTAAACTTACAGAAGGGAAGAGTAGAATTGTGGTTATTAGAGGCTAAGAAGGATGGAGAAAGAGGAGGATAGAGAGAGGTTTGTTAGTGGATGCAACGTTACAGCCTGATGGGAAAAATATGTCCTAATGTTCTGTAGCACTGTGTGATGAATATGATTAACAATAATTTACTATATATTTTCAAAAAGCTAAAAGACAAGATTTTGAATGCTCACAACACAAATGTTGTTTGAGGTGATGCATATGCTAATTATCTTTATTTGATCATTACATACTATATATATGTATTGAAATATCACTCTATCACATAAATATGTACAATTATTATGTGCCAACTAAAAATAAAAGGAAAAAAGAACACAATTATTAAAATCACATTTTTGGCTGGCTGCAGTGGCTCATGCCTGTAATCCCAGCACTTTGGGAGTCCAAGACAGGCAGCTCACCTGAGGTCAGGAGTTCAAGACCAGCCTGGCCAACATGGCCAAACTCCAACTTTACTAAAAATACAAAAAAAAATTACCTGGGCCTGGTGGCACATGCCTGTAGTTCTAGCCACTCAGGAGGCTGAGGCAGGAGAATCGCTTGAACATGGGAGGCGAAGGTTGCAGTGAGCCAAGATCCCACCATTGTACTCCAGCCTGGGTAAGAAAGAGAGACTCCATCTCAAAAATAAATAAAATAAAATAAAGTAACATTTTCTTCATAAAAGTACGTATTTTTATGA
This sequence comes from Callithrix jacchus, assembly GCF_049354715.1. Lineage (NCBI taxonomy): Eukaryota > Metazoa > Chordata > Mammalia > Primates > Cebidae > Callithrix > Callithrix jacchus. The sequence goes on from NC_133507.1 coordinate 146,156,082, forward strand.
AAAAAGTCATAATTTTAAGAGTAATATTCCTCATTTTATTTTTTCATATTTAATGATATTGCTGAACAAATGGAAATTTTGATGTCTGGGGGAAGAAAGTACAAATTTCCTAGAATTATCATATGCCAAAATAACAGTTGTTTATTAAATACTTTTGAGAGTTTTTGGAAACTGAAACACAGGCTGTTATGGCTATGCTATAATTCCTAAATTATGATGGCAAAACAGTTTGTTAATTAATCGAGTATTGTAGTTTCTATGGAAACAATTGCTAGTATGTTTGGTGATATGTTGGCTTTGTCTCCACCCAGATCTCATTTTGAATTCCCATGTGTTGTGGCAGGGACCCCAGGGGAGGTAATTGAATTGTGGGGGCAGGTCTTTTTCATGCTGTTCTTGTGATAGTGAATAAATCTCACAATAACTGATGGTTTTAAAAACAGGAGTTTCCCTACACAAGCTCTCTCTCTCGCTTTGCCTGCTGCCATTCATGTAAAACATGACTGGCTCCTCCTTGCCTTCTGCCATGATTTTGAGGCCTCCCCAGACACATGTATCACTGAGTTTCTAGCAGAGGTTCTGTGACATGGCTTGTTGACTGAGTATATAATTAACCATCCAAACCACACTTTTGAGAATGAAACAGTCATTGACTGTATTAAATTATCTACCATGACCATGGGCGTCTGCAGGAACCAGGCAGAACAAACCAGGACCGCTGGTCACCACTTCTCCATTTATTGTTTCAGTAAACATTTCCCTAACACCTGCCACCTATGCTCACCAGGGTTCCAGTATCAGCTCTGTCACTTCCAGCTGAGGGGCCTTTGGTGAGTTACCTTATAACATTCAAGCGTTGGTTTTCTCATCAGCTAAATGGGTATACTAACAGTACGCACTTCACAGGATTGCATATTGAGGATGAGATAAAATGGACAAACTTCTCAGAATAGGGCTTGTCACGTCATAAGCCCAATAAGTGTTACTGTTTCTCAGCTTCATATTGGGCTATCTAAATGAAGTAATGTGCCTGAGATCTTGCAAAGTTTTTGGTAATATGGAAAGCCTGTTACAACCAAACAGATCTGAGGCCGTGAGATCTGATTCCCATTCATCAATAAGCCTCTAATGAACCCCTGTGATGGAGACAAAGAAACAGTTTCCAACTTTTGGGAACTGGCGTGGCGCTCACAGCTAGACTGCGGCGTTTTGCTGCTGGAATCTCTTGCACTCCAGCATCACAGGAGGTCATCTGAGACTACAATACAATGAGACCCGGCAAGGCCACTTCACAGACTGCCTAAGCACAGGCGAAAACAAGGTCTCTGTGCCACCCACAAAATACCAAACACCCCCTTCTCCAGCTAATATTAGTGTTCCTACTTGCTCAATCACAGCTAGTCTGCCTCCCTATAAAAAAAAAAAAAAGAGAGAGAGAATCTAGAGGAGTCCTCACGAGCAGGGAGACCACTTGGTCAGCTTAGTGAAGGCTGTCCCTCAGGCGCCAGCATCTACATGTGGATATGAAAGCTTCACGTGGAGTGACGCCCACCTGCACCGAGGCCTGGTGACCCTGCTGACCGGTGAAATCGCCGCCTCCTTCAGCCTTGAGTTCCGGACGCTGAATGCAACCTCCTGGCCGCTCCCACCTGCACCCCCCCAGGGACCCTCAGTCATGAGGGGCCTGCAGCGGGGCCATAGCCTGCACTGCATGTCCCGCCGCCGCTCTGTGGCCCCCGCACCACCTCCACCGCCTGACGGCCCGCTGGTCCACCGCCTGGCCGCCTGCCAAGTATCCCCTGCCGCCCAGGGGCCGGCACTCAGTGACATCCTAAGGAGCATGCAGCGCGCCCGGACCTCCAGCGGTCCCCCGGCCTGGCCCAGCCACTCCCTGTGGGACCTAAGCTGCCTGTCCCAGCTGTCTGGCTCCAGTGATGGGGACAATGAGGTCAAGAAGTCGTGGGGCTCCAAGGACACCCCAGCCAAGGCTCTGATGAGGCAGCAGGCACTGGAGGAGGCCCCTGGGGGGAGACAGACTCCCGACTTCCACTGCCCTGGCCCCAGCCCTGGGGTAGTGCCCTGCCCCTGCCCCCTACCCGCCATCTCCACTCTATGTCCCCAGCCCAAAGGCGACTCGGTTGGGATGCTACACTGAAACTTCCTGAGCCCAGAGGTGTCAGGCCTTCCGACTGGGCCCCCTGGCGAGGCGTTGGGGGGCCACCCTGACCAGGAGCCCAAGCCAAATCTGCTGGCCCACCCAAGGAGCAGAGCCAGAAGACTGTCAGCTCAGAGCCCCCTGCTGCGCTGCCCTGCCTTGGACAAGGCTTCAGGCCTCAGTGTGAAGCAGAGGGTCGTTCTTGCCTTGTTCTGCAACTTGGGGCCGGCCTGGCATGGCGGCGCACGCCTGTGATCCTGGCATTTCGGGAGGCTGAGGTGGGAGGGTTGCTTGAGGCCAGGAGTTGCGGACCAGCCTGGGCAACACAGTAAGACCCCATCTCTACAATAAATAAAACAAATCAAAAAAAAACTTATTTATTTTTAAGTCCATTAAACCTCTTTCTTTTGTAAATTGCACAGTCTAGGGTATGTCTTCAGCAGCAGCGTGGAAGGAGACGAATACATTGGCGTCAAATATCACCATTGTGAGAAATTATCTAATATTTCAAAAACAAGAAAAATAAATTTTCTATTTCATAGAGTGCCGTTTGACTCTTCCATCTGATAGCATGGGCTTTGTGATGGGTGCTTTAGCTTGAAACTGAATACGCAGCGAGACGGCATGAGGGTGGTGTGAATGGCTCCTTGCTATGAATCGGAAACCTTTTGTTGGGTGGATGGCCTAGAAAAACTTCACTCTTCAGAGAATTCAGAATTTTTGTCCCTTTTCAAAATACCTGTAATTGCATTTGCTCCTTTTTTCTAACTTAAAAATATATTCCCTAATTTTATTTATTCATTCAGTGACTATTTATTGGGTCTTATTATGTGGCAGGCATGGTTCTAGAGACAAAAACAAAAATCCTTGTTTTCTCCTCATTCTAGTGGGATAGTCAGGAAATAAACAAAATCAATCTAATGAAGGAATTCAGGAATAAAATCTGAATGCAGAACAGAGACATACATTTGTGATGGTGCTAAGGACCAGAGTCAAAGCATATCCCTTGTTTTGTGGGATCCATTATTCAAATCAGTCTGGTTAACCCTGTGGACTGACCACATCTCCCCTCCCATTCAGAATTCATGTGTTGAAGCCCTGACCCTCATTGTGCTTGTATTTGGAGATGGAGTCTCTAAGAAAGTAATTATGGTTAAACGAGGTTGATACGGTTTGCTTTTGTGTCCCCACCCAAATCTCACCTCAAATTGTAATCCCTATATGTTGGCGGGGAGGGGCCTGGTGGGAGGTGATTTGATCACGAGGGCGGATTTCCCCGTTGCTGTTCTAGTGATAGTGAGTTCTCACAAGATATCATGGTTTGAGAAAGTGTGTGGCACTTCCCCCTTCTCTTTCTCTCTCCTGCTCTGCCATGGTAAGACGTGCTTGCTTCCCCTTTGCCTTCCACCACGAACGTAAGTTTCTTGAGGTCTCCCAACCACACTTCCTGCAGAACCATGAGTCAACTAAGCATCTTTTCTTCATAATTTACCTAATCTCAGGTAGTTTTTTAGCAATATGAGAGCAGAACAATATAGAGGGCATAAGGGTGAGTCCCTGATGTAGTAGGATTCGTGTCCTTATAAAAAGAAATAACAGGGAGCTCTCTGTCACTCTGTTCATCATTTGAGGATATAGCAAGAAGGTGGCCCTCTGCAAGCCAAGAAGAGAGCCTCACCCGAGCCCCACTATGCTGGCACCTTGACCTTGGACTTCCAGCCCCCTCAATGTGAGAAAATATATTTCTGTTGTTTAAGCCACCCACTCTGTCATATTTTGTTATGGCAGCCTTGATAACCTAATACAATTAGCCAGATAAAGCCAGGACCATCACTTACTGCAATTGTCTTTAATAACTACTCTCCGGTGTTTTGGTTTTATGTCTATTTGACAGGTAATATCAGAGCAACTAAGTCTGATTTGGGTAGAAAAAACAAAAACAATGTGTCATTTACATCTTACATTCTCTATTCTACTCATTTATAATAATTTATCCTCTGCTGCCTTCCAAACAAGTAATGATGATATGGAATAAAATGAGAAACACAAAGCAGGAAAAGGTGGAAACATGTTCCAGGGGGAAGAACTCACACAGTCATTTGTGTTGAGCCTCCTGATGGCCAGACAAAACTTAAGGAAGTGAGAACCAGATTGAGCATCCTAGAACCAATTTGGGGACTTAGGTGCCATCTGTGATCTGTGCAGGGACAGCAAAGCCACAGCTAGCGGTCAGCAAATGAAAACTATTCACCACAGATCCCGTCCCCTCAGAGAACGTCTGCATGACAATTTTTTACTTCCATCTAATTTAGCTTCCTGTTCATTGTAAAACCCGAATAAAGGCTTTTTCCTCATATTAATTTTTACAAAGGAATGAAAGGGATTTCAGAGCTACCCAAACCAGAATTTGAAAAGAAAATTTTTTTGGGTGTTCTTGGGAGGCAGAAAACATACCAAAACTGCCCAAAGGCACCACATAAAAGGTTACACAAAGATCACCACTGGTCACTATCTTCAGGATCTATGGTGAATTTAGGAACCAGCCATCTATCGGTATGCTCTAATTCTATAGCGAGTTCTTCAAATGGTCCTGCTCTCAGCCAGCTATCTAGGACAAGGTCATAATGTAAGGATCTGGGGAGGTATTCGGTGCTAAGATGCATGCTGTGTGGCCACTGTGCTTAGGAGTGCAGTCTGGCTCTGATGGCAGTTATATCCTGTCTCACTTCCAGCACATTCAGTCCTGTATTCCTTCACTCATTCTCTCTCTTTATACACAATGCCTATACACATAGCCACACCCTCATACTCACACATACACACAACACACACAGGCACATACACACACACACACACACACACACACACACACAGGCACATACACACTTCTCTTTTGCCCTGGAGAAAGCAGACAGAGCCCAGAGCCCTTCTTAGTGGTCTCCAGGTCAGAACCCAGCTTCACATTGTTGACATGCATTTGACTGCTGAGAATGCCCTGGAAAAAATGGACAGAATTTCCTTAACAAGTATAAGGAAATACCATGTAGGACAGGTCTGTGAGAGGATGCCTTTGATGTGCTACGTGTGGCATTAGTTACTGTTAGTATTCTGGGCCCTGGAATTGGGCAAAGATGCCTAAGGGGCTTTGCAGTGCCATGGTGATGCCCTAGGCTGGATCTCCTGGGAGGCTCCTAGTGTCTCATTCCAGTTCACAGCTGGAGATGCAGCCAAGTTTGCCTGATCCTGGGCCCAGCCTGGCCTTGTTTGCCCACTTCTCTCAGCCCCGACTCCCTTGGTCTGACCGTGCTGGAGGCCTCCACCTGTTCTTCCCCATCACTCTGCACCCTTCTCCTCCCTGGTCTGTGCCCTGAGACTGGCCTCTTGCCCTTTGGCTTCTGCTTGAGTTTGGCCAGTGAGGAGGTCCGGACACTGCAGGACTACAAGAGCAGAAAGCTATTTCTTAGGCTCTTTCCCTCCCGCAGGGTCATCTCAGGCTGACCACCTCCGCAGGTCCCAGCTCCTTTCGCCACCCTTCCAGGATCCCAAGGCTGCCTCTCCCCTTCCCCTCCAGAACTAAGTGGGGCCATAGCACCTCCTGGTTCCTCGCCCTGATGCCTTGCATTATTCCTTGTGGTTTCCCTATACCCTGCTGACACCGTTAAAACTGGTCACTTAACTCACCTCAAACCACCCAATTTGAAATTGCCATCTGTTTCCTGATAAAACCTTGGCCATCAAGAGATCATACACAGCCTCAGGAAGTGGACAAGTGGATTCTTCACAGCCTGAAACACATTCACTAACATGGGATCTTGGGCAAGTCATCCTTTTAAGACTTTCTCTCTCTCTTTCTCTCTCTCTCTCTCTCAATAGAGTCTCACATTGTTGCCCAGACTGGAATCCAGTGGTGTAATCATAGTGATAGAGGCAGGAGGCAGAGAAATCCTAGGCGTACAGGGACAGATCCCCAGTGAAACCCCACCTTCAAGGCAAAAACAGCTTGAAACCCATGGACCAGAGTGAGAACTTCTATTCCTGTTTACTCTCTCAATTGATTTTTCTGAGTAATGCCTGTTAGCCAATTAAATGTTACCTTTTCCAATACTACCCACCCAACCCCAATCCTATGGCTATAAAGACCCCATACTCAGTTGGTAGAGGGGAGATGGCCAGACTGAGGAGGAGACCTCCTAACTTTGGGGGAAGATGACCTGCCCTTCCCATCCCATCTCCTGTCCAGCTCCCCTCTCTGCTGAGAGCTGTTTTCATCACTCAATAAAATTCTCTGCCCTCACCATCCTTCAATTGTGAAGCATGACCTCATTCTTCTTGGACACTGGATAAGTGCTCGGGACCCACTGAGTGCAGGTACCAAGAAAAGCTGTTACACTGGCCTTTTTCCCTCACTGGCAGAGGGAAAAAGGCACTCCATGCAACAGGGCCAGGGACCAACTGAGCTGCTAACACACTACCATCCACTAGGCTGTGGATGGCAGAACTAAAATAACTAATGAGCACACTAACACCCCCACTGGGCTTCAGGGTCATGGGTACCCTTGCCTGGGTGCTGCCGCATTCCCTTTGAAGAGACACACCTGGTCTGGTCGTGGGCCCTGCACAGAGCTTGTTCCTGTCTCAGCAGAGTGGCCAGCAGGGGCTCGCACTCACTTGCTCACGTGCTCCCTTCCGCAAGGGGCTGAGCATAGTGGGCAAAGTAGACAGGGCACCCCTGCTGGGAGTCCACAAAAGCGCCAAGAAAAATGCTGCATCAATAGCTCACTGCTGCCTTGACCTCCTGGGATCCTCCTGCCTCAGCCTCTGGAGTACCTGGGACTACAAGAATGCATCACTACACTGGCTATTTTTATTTTTAGTAGAGACGAGGTCTCAGTACATTGCCCAGGATGGTCTCGAACTCCTGGCCTCAAGCAATCTTCCCAACTAGGACCACACACCCAGCCAGATTGTTTTCTAATTGGTACAACACATGCTAATAGTACCCAGTCTGAAGGTTGCTATGAGGACTAACACATTCATCTGAGAGGTCGACCATGAGGGGCACATAGTAATGCCCAATAAACAGCAGTTATTTGTGGGAACAGCTGCCCTTCAGCCAGCATCTAGTTCCCACCTTCCCCATCACCATCTGCCAAACACCAACAGCCACTTAGTTCCCACTGCACCACTGTCCTCTCCTACCTAGGAACATTACAGGGACTCTGCTGCATCGTCAAATGATGAGGTTCGGGACACGCTACCCCAGAATATTTTAAATGAAGGAATTTGAGAAAATAGCAGAAGAAGGAAGGTCTTCTAACCTTCCCCTGCCCTTCTCCCATGCAGCAAGTTATACAACCCTCATGTGAGGGGTGCCCTTCCTATACCAGAGGAAAGGAACATCCTTATCTCTGTAGAAGAAAGGGAACAGAGAAGCATCTGGACAGACGGACCTTACTAAGTTTCCCCCAGTTAATTACCACAATTAGATCATATCCTTTGCCTCCTCTTATTTCTCCATGACTATTCACTCCTTATCAAACCTACTAAAAAACACTCTGGCACTTTGGGAGGTCAAGACAGATCACTTGAGGTCAAGGTCAAGATCACTTGAGCCCAGGATTTTGAGACCAGCCTGAGCGATATGGCAACTCCCCGTCTCTACAAAAACTAGAAAAATTAGCCAAGTATGGTGATGCGTGCTCGTAGTCCCAGCAACTTGGGAGCCTGAGGTGGATCACCTGAGCCGTGAGCCAGGGGAGATTGAGGCTGCAGAGAGCCATGATTGTGTCGTGACTGCACAACTGTACTCCAGCCTGAGCAACGCAGTGAGATCTTGTCTCAAACAACAAACAAACCCTGGTTTAACTGTTTCTTCAGGTCTTTTCTTCCTTTTGAAGTCATGTAAAACTTATATTAAACAAATGTGTATGCTTTTCACTTATCAGTCATTTGTTTTAGGAGACTTAGGCCATGAAATTAGAATGAAAAGATATTTTCATGAAAAAATATTTTCCTCCCTTATAATCCTGAGTCTCCATTTCCAGTCACTTGGAGATTCTTTCTTTCTTTCTCTCTTGTCTCCAGCCGCCATTCCCCCTCGGACTGTCTGGCTTCCTGATGGATCCTTCCAGCACAAATGGAAGAACTTTGGATTCATTCTAACACCAACATCACCGCAGAAGGAAAGGGTCCAGCGCTGGACTCATTCTAACACCATCATCACCGCAGAAGGAAAGGGTCCAGCGCTGGACTCATTCTAACAGCATCATCGCCCCAGAAGGAAAGGGTCCAGCGCTGGACTCATTCTAACACCATCATCACCGCAGAAGGAAAGGGTCCAGCGCTGGACTCATTCTAACACCATCATCGCCCCAGAAGGAAAGGGTCCAGCGCTGAACTCATTCTAACACCATCATCACCGCAGAAGGAAAGGGTCCAGCGCTGGACTCATTCTAACAGCATCATCGCCCCAGAAGGAAAGGGTCCAGCGCTGGACTCATTCTAACACCATCATCGCCCCAGAAGGAAAGGGTCCAGGCATTCTAACAGCATCATCGCCCCAGAAGGAAAGGGTCCAGTGCTGGACTCATTCTAACAGCATCATCGCCCCAGAAGGAAAGGGTCCAGCGCTGGACTCATTCTAACAGCATCATCGCCCCAGAAGGAAAGGGTCCAGCGCTGGACTCATTCTAACACCATCATCGCCCCAGAAGGAAAGGGTCCAGGCATTCTAACAGCATCATCGCCCCAGAAGGAAAGGGTCCAGTGCTGGACTCATTCTAACAGCATCATCGCCCCAGAAGGAAAGGGTCCAGTGCTGGACTCATTCTAACAGCATCATCGCCCCAGAAGGAAAGGGTCCAGTGCTGGACTCATTCTAACAGCATCATCACCCCAGAAGGAAAGGGTCCAGCGCTGGACTCATTCTAACAGCATCATCGCCCCAGAAGGAAAGGGTCCAGTGCTGGACTCATTCTAACAGCATCATCGCCCCAGAAGGAAAGGGTCCAGCGCTGGACTCATTCTAACACCATCATTGCCCCAGAAGGAAAGGGTCCAGCTCTGGACTCATTCTAACACCATCATCACCGCAGAAGGAAAGGGTCCAGCGATCTCCCGATCCAGACCTCCATGGAGATGCTGCTCACGCCTCAGTGTCTCATCTGTGTTGTACCAGCTCAACCACGCCCATGTCATGATGAGTCTCCAATCCAAATTCCTACGCCTGATCCATAGATCCAGGCAAGCATCTCCACGTCAGTGTTCCACAGACACCTCAAATACAACATGTCAAAAACTGAGCTCATTCATCCCCACCCCTCTCCAAACCCTCCCTTCCTCCTCTTTTCCTTTCCTTGTTATTAACACCTCACTCCCCCAGACTGCCAAGCCAGCAACTTGGGGTGTCACCCATGACTCATCACTTTTACTCTTCACATCCTGTCAGTTGCCAAATCCTAAAGAATTTATCTTTTAAATATCTTTTGAATCAATTGTCTGGTTCAAAGGTCTCTCATCCGGTCAACTTCAGACACCTTCTCATTGGCCCTTTTCCCCTAAACCTTTCTCTGCTGGGCCACCAGAGCAAGCTTTCTGAGTTCATCATGCTCTATCACACTGCAGATCTCTGTTAACAACAGCTACCATTTACAATGATGGGCTAGATGCTGTTTTATCATGCCTTACGTGTATTAAATCGTTGAAACATCCCAACGGTTTTAGAAGACAGGTCATATTCTTATCATCCCCCCTTTTTTTTAGATGGAGTCTCCCTCTGTTGCCCAGGCTGGAATGCAGTGGTGCAATACTGGCTCATTGCAACCTCCGCTTCCCAGATTCAAGCAATACTCCTGCTTCAGCCTCCCAAGTAGCTGACTTTACAGGCATGCACCACCACCCCCAGCTAATTTTTCTGTATTTTTAGTAGAGACAGGGTTTCATCATGTTGGCCAGGCTGGTCTCAAACTCAAATGATCCTCCCACCTCAGCCTCCCAAAGTCCTAGGATTACAGGAGTGAGCCACTGCACCCGACCTATCATCCCTATTTATTAAGGTGAAGCAATGGATAGCCTCTGCCCATAGCGTTACTTACCTCTGTGTTTCTTTACCCCTCTCCCACCTTGACCTTCCTCTTATCCACCTACCACAGCCACCACCACTTTTACTTACAGAGCCTTACAACCGTTCAGGGTTCCTGCTGTCTGCCCTGCAGAATAGAGCCCATCTCCCGAGCTTGACATCAAGGGGTTTCAGAGCCCCATTCCTGACAGGCCTTCCATGGCTGGCTGGCATACCTCCCAAAGAGAACAGATCTCCAGCTGCACCCAATTGCTTACAGCTTCCCCAACTAGCTGCATTCTTCTGCCTTTTCACATGTAAATTGCTTCTTAAATGTCTGTGCCTAAACCTCATCCCTACTTGGCACCTGGTGAATTCCTGCTCCTTAGAAATTCGGTATAAGCATTGCTTCCTCCAAAAGCCTTCTTTGACGCCTGTAGGCCTCACCACGTTCATATCCATGTTACAGCACTTAGCACATTGCAATAACTACCCTTGAATATCTTCTCCAAAGGGGGAAGGGCTACAGCTCTATTTACCTTTAGATTCCCAGTGCCTGACACATCCTAGGTTTTTCAAAGCTGGGGGAATAAATAAATGAAGAAACAAATAAAGAAACTCATGAAGGGCAAACATAAGGGGAGCAGCTGTGACAGCTGTGGAGACTGATTTAATGTATAATACCCATATTAATGGGGTTTTTTTAAACGACAGAAAAGATTCTAGCTTTCTAACTGCAGAACTTTTTAGTTATCACATTTCCTGATTCGACATGTAGGTTGGACCATGCATGGAAAATTTTTATTCTGTAAACCATACTTGATTAGACAAATGATGTCACTATATTGGGAAGGTTTCCTTTTTAAAATAAAAATCACCAAATTACTCTTGTTCAAAGTTAACTTTATCCAGTCAAATACAGTGCCCCACCCTAAAACATAGTTATGCAAACAAATCTTATCTTTCAGCGGGCATCAAATGTCTAATGGGGAAATGTGTGAGAGATAAAAAGTTTCAACTGAAACGGAAGTAATAAAAGAATGCTTGAGACAGATATGCCGATTTACTATAATCGCCCAATGAAAGTTCACATCCCCTATTGCTAAGAGCCTTCCTTTTAGGAAGAACTGGGATTCCACATCAATAAAGACCAATTCCATATCAATCACTTATTTCCTCTTTAAGAGTCAGAGGCAACAAGAGTAAAATTATCCAAGATGATAATGATAAAATAGTTTCCTTTCATTTGGTAGAAAGAATTTATGTTTACAGTAAAATCTCCAAGTAGATAGCATTTTCAGAAAACAGCGGCTGCCTTTAATTTTTATCAGAATGTACTAAACTATTTCAGCCCAGGCACTGGTTCCTGAGGCAGAAGAATAGGGTCTGGAGGGAGGGAACATAAGGCTGATTCCACTGACTTCCTAGAACTAAATCAAACGGAAACACTTCCCTTATGACAGGAAATATCCTCTCCATTTACATAGGCCGTCCGCCCAGTGAATGACTTTGTGACTCTACTTCATTCTCTTCATTTACATAGGGTATACACCAAGTAGCCAATGAAAACCTCTAGAGGGTATTTAAATCCCAGAAAATCATGTAGCCAGGCTCCTGGGCCCCTATGCTCCGGCCCACTCCCACCCTGTGGAATGAGCTTTCATTTTCAGTAAATCTCTGCTTTTGTTGCTTCATTCTTTCCCTGCTTGTGTTTGTGCGTTTCGTCGTGGACACCCTCCACTGGTAACAGTCCCACTACAACTCCCTAGGAAAAGGATGTTCATGAAGCTTAGACTGGGCTGAGAGACATCTGCTTGTGAACCAAAATTCAAATATGTTCATTTAGTATGGTTACAAAGGCAAGAAATTAAATGAGCACATTTTCGAAAATTTTTCCAACAGGAGCTGAAATGCTAAGAGCTAAATATTCAGTTCACCAGAAAGATCTAAGCTCTGGCAGCCCACTGCTGAGCACCCTGATGGCTCCGGCTTTCCACAGTGTTTCTCAGTGTACCATCCTCTGCAAAAATGAGAAACATGGAACACAACCCAATGTCTGTCTCCGATAGTTCATCAGCTGAATCCAGGCCACAAAAAAAAAGAAAATGAAAATCGTTGAAAAGAGGCATATCCAAAAGAGTAGGAGATAAGAGGAAAATAATTGTTCGGAGCTGTGAGCATCACCATTTATGTGAGATAAGGCTCTAAAGACAAGGTATTCTAAGGACTTTCCTTGCGACATTTTCTTGTTCTGTAGCCTCCCCCAACCCCAAGGCAAAACGACTAGCAGAAAAGGGTGTGTGTGTGTGTGTGTGTGTGTGTGTGTGTGTGTGTTTGTATTTTTATCTCCTTTAGCACTGGGGTCTTCTGTTACAACCATCATGAGCTAATCCTAGACAAGGAAAATAGTTCCTTTCATAACTATAGGAAGGTTTAAAGAGCCCACCTAAATTCAGGTCACCACCCTGGAACGGGAATCAGATTTCAACTAAACAGAAAAAATATATAACAAACACAAATGTCCAATACTGACTGGGCTATTCCTGGAAATTTGAGGCAATTTCAAGCAAGGACTTGTGGGTCAGACTTGGGCAAAGAGGTGGACCTGCCATCTTCAGTGAGTGCACATCCTTGGTGTGGGTAGTCTGCAGAGATGGCCACCAACCGTTCCTCCCATCCAGAGGGGGTGTCTGTCTCCACTCCCCTTGGATCGGGGCTGTCCCTGAAACTTGCTTGACCCAATAGGATGCTTCCGAGCAGCACCATGTGACTTGCAGGCCTCTTTCTTAAGAGACCCTGCAGCTTCCACATCTGCCCCCTTAGAAGAGAGCCACCATGTCATGAAGATTAGGCTAAACTACTGAAGGATGAGAGACCAGGGAGAGAAAGAGAGACTACTCAGAGGAGAGCCCAAACCCCTCAGCCCACAGCCAGACCTGTGAGTGGGGCCATCTTGCATCCTCCAGCCCCAAGTGAGCCACTCCTGCCAACATCATGGCAGAGACTCAGCCACCCCAGTCAGCTCAGCTGAGGACCTACCATCATTAATGACCTGCTGAGCCCTACCTGAAGCCCCAACTCACAGGATCTGAACAAATACAAGAGTAATTCTTTGAAATCCACTAGTTGTGGGGTGGTTTGTTACACAGGAATAGATGATTCATCTATAAAATGGGGCCAGTTATATTAAGAGTGCTTAACTTCATCACACTGATAAGAAGCAGTAAATATGTGATTCTGTGAACAGAGACTCACATAGGCAGGTATAGGCTTAGTACTGTGCCTGTACCTGCCAGGTAATGAACACTCCATAAAAGTGAGTTATCATTTACTATTGTCATTTTCAAAGAGAGGCTGAGTGACCTGCCAGTAATGTTGTAAAGGGAGTGCTATGGTTTAAATCTCTCCTCCAAAACTCACGTTGAAACTTAATCTTCAATATGGCAGTATTGTGAAGTGGGGCTTTAAAAAACAGTGACTGTATCATGAAGGCTCTGCCTTCAAATGGATTGATCCATTCATGAGTTAATGGATTAACGGGTTATCATGGGAGTGGTACTGGTAGCCTTATAAGAAGAGGAAGTAAGACCCGAGCTAGCATGATAATGAACTCAGCCCCATGGCCATGTGATGCCCTGCGCCAACTCGGGACTCTGAAGGGAATCCCCACCAGCAACAAAGCTCTCACCAGATGCAACTCTTCAACCTTACATTTCCCAGCCTTCATAACTGCAAGAAATAAATCCCTTCCCTTTATAAACTACCCAGTTTCAGGGATTCTGTTATAAGCAACAGAAAATAGAGTGAGACGGAGAGTGTTCACGTTCCTCATATCCACTGAAGTCCCTCTTCCTATCCACATACTCACTAGGTGCTGAGGCAGGGGAACTTGAGCATGTCTCCTGGTCCTTCACACTCCTGATCTGCGCTCACTCTCAGAATAAACAGTATATTTCCTGGGGAAGCTTCAGCCCCTTCTATGGAGGTCTCTCCTACAGGTTCCCACTGAGGCAAGACAGTTCCTAAAGCACAGACTTGTGGAGTGACCTCCCTCTCCTGCTACCTATGAAGGGCAGGGCACCTATCCTGGCATCATGGTGACTAAATTGACTAAATTGGACCAGTTGGGTATTCTTTTTTTTTTTGAGACAGAGTTTCGCTCTTGTTACCCAGGCTGGAGTGCAATGGCGTGATCTCGGCTCACCGCAACCTCCGCCTCCTGGGTTCAGGCAATTCTCCTGCCTCAGCCTCCTGAGTAGCTGGGATTACAGGCACACACCACCATGCTCAGCTAATTTTTTTTTTGTATTTTTAGTAGAGATGGTGTTTCACCATGTTGACCACGATGGTCTCGATCTCTTGACCTCATGATCCACACATCTCAGCCTCCCAGAGTGCTGGGATTACAGGCTTGAGCCACCGCGCCCAGCCGGTATTCTTTATAGGGTGATGTTAATGAACCACACAGAGACAGGTGGTTGATATCAAAGAGATCCCAGAAGGAAGATGAGTGGTAAAGGACTTGGTACCTTGGTTAGCAGCATCGGTGGCGACAAAAACTCTAAATCACAAAAGCAGAGGATAATAAAGGATGCCTGCGGTAGCCTGCAATAACCTGGTTCCTGGTTCCCGCATTCTGCACCTACAACCACGATTCTTTTGCAGTGTGTGTGAGGACTGCTGGGTCTCTGTGGGAAATAACTAGGGCCATAATTGCCCTAATATTTTTGTAATGATGAAACTCCACTTTTTGCAGTTACTGTATGGTTAATTTATGTGTCAACTTGACTGGGCCATGGGATGCCCATTATTTCTGGGTGTGTCCGTGAGGATGTTTCCAGAAGAGATTAGCATTTGAATCTATGGACTGAATAAAGAAGATGGTACTCCTCAAGGTGAGTTGATAGCACCTAACCAATTGGAAGCCTGAATACAACAAAAAGGTGGACAAAGGTTGAATCCTGTCTCTCTCTCTCTCTCTCTCTCTCTCTCTCTCTCTCTCTCTCTCTCTCTCTCTCTCTCTCTCATTCTTTCTCTCTCCCTGACTGCTTGAGCTGAGACATTAGTCTTCTCCTGCCCTTGGATTGAGATTTATACCATTGGTGCTGCTGGTTCTCAGGCCTTCAGACATGAACTGGAATTTATGCTATTAGCTTTCTTGGGTTTCCAGCTCATATACGGAAGGTCATGGGACTTCTCAGTCTCCATAATCACATGAGTCATTTCCTTATAATAAATATCCTCCCATTTATTCTTTATATATACTGTTGCTTCTGGTTTTATAGAGAACCCTGACTACTGCAGTTGCCTTTTCTTCTCCTCCTCCTCCTCCTTTTCCCCTTCCTCCTGTTCCTCCTCCCTCTTCTTACAATTTAAAAGATCTAACTAACACAAGAGACAGTTGGGGAAAGGAGTGTTTTAGCACCGCTATCTCCTTAATCTAAAGCCAGCCACTCCAAATAAATATGCAGTCTAAGTAAAATCAGTATGTTTGCCCTGCAGATGAGTTCCAAAGAAATAAACTTAGGCATTCCTAAGGAGGTGGCTGTCCCAACTTACCTGTTCCACAGGAAATTCTAGCGTGACCACAGAAGACATACTGCCTATCTTTTGAACCTTGTCATTTTTTTCCCATTTGCCCCTTGCTTCACACAAAAATTCCTGTCCAGGGCCTTAAGGCTTATTCACAGCCACCATTCCTTGTCCCTCCTGCCCTGTCCAGCATGGCTAGGTGCTCTGGCCTCTGGATTTGTGAATCCCAGTGCAGGTTCTTCCACCTCTCAACTTTACACCATCACAAGGATGGTCGTGTCAATAGAGAAGTCACTGAATACTGGCCACAGAACTCCCCTCTCCACTTTCACAGCCCCTATGTCAAGCTTTCTCCCATACATCCCACCCAGCTGTGCCCCACCACCACCACGCCCTCCCACCTACCAAATCCTTTATTTACTCCAAGCGGAATTCATCACATAGAATTGGAATACTTATAATAACATTCAGTGAGACAAGGCAAGTCTTCGCAGGCCTTTGCTTAAAAGGTTTAGTTATAAAATGCCTAAAGCATTTCTTTATAACGTAAACTCAATCTTTGCCATGTAAATCCCATAGTACTGCCCTGAAAGCAGAATGAGAGCATTATTAACTTACTTACCATTTACTTATTCTCCCTTTTCTCTATCACCCCTGGAATGTAAAAATTCCAAAGTCAGGAAGAATAGCTTCCACTTTTTCTGACGTTCAAAGCTCCTTTGCACCCAGGGAAGGCTACCCTTGAGAATGACAAGAAAAATTGGGAATTGGCTGAGCTCAAAACGGATTTTGAAAGACAAAGTGTCCCTCTATATAGTCCTGACTATGGTCTCCTTTCTCATTCTTGTGTTTTAATTGATGGTAAGTTTGATTACAGAGCTGTTACCAGCTCCTTTGTGTCACAGTATGTAAACTTTTCTATTATTCTTAAATAGAGCCAATTATAACTAAGAAAAATGCCAATATTTAGATTCGTTTGTGCAATACAGTCAGCCCTCCTTATCTATGGATTCTACATTCATAGATTCAACAAACCTTGGATCAAAAATAGTCTGAAGAGAAGAATGGATGCTTGAAAAAATTCTGTATATGCTGGGCGCAGTGTGGCTCCCACCTGTAATTTCAGCACTTTGAGAGGCTGAGGCGGGCAGATCAGGAGGTCAGGAGATTAAGACCATCCTGGCTAACATGGTGAAAACCCGTCTCTACTAAAAAACAAAAATTAGCCGGGCATGGTGGTTGGCGCCTGTAGTCCCAACTACTCGGGAAGCTGAGGCAGGAGAATGTCTTGAACCTGGGAGGCGGAGGTTGCAGTGAGCGGAGATCGTGTCACTGCACTCCAGGCTGAGCGACAGACCAAGACCCTGTCTCAAAAAATAAAGAAAGAAGTCTGTTCAGTACAGACTGTCCATGTTCAGTACAGACTTTTTTCTTTATTATCCCTTAAACAAAGTAACTATTAACACAGCGTTACATTGCATTAGGTATTTTAAGTAATCTAGAGAGATAATTTAAAGAGGATGTGCATAGGTTATATGCAAGTACTACACGATTTTATATGAGGGATTTGAGTATCCCAGGTTTATATATCCTGGAACCAATCTTTCATGGATACTCAGGGACAAATGCATTGCTTTTCAGATAAAACAGGAAGTATGTAACTAATATAAGACATAGACAGTATTACTAATGAATTGGGGTCATTTGTTTACTTTTTTAAAGTATCTGTTGAGTGCCTATTAAAGCTGTGGCATGGTTTCTATGAACAGTTTATTATTACAAATACCAATTTTAGTAATGACTATTATATTTGTTAATGCCAGCTACCAAGTATACACAGGTACTTAATGTCATTTAATTCGCACAAAAATTCCTACTTAGCAGATGAAGAAGCAGAGTCTCTGAGAATTCAGTAACTTTCCCTCCCTACTTCCTATCCCCCTACAACCCCCTGGGTCATGCATTTTAGAAAGGCCCAAATTCGGGGTGGCTCAGGTCTATAATCCCAGCACTTTGGGATGCCAAGGCAGGTGGATCACTAGGACAGGAATTCAAGACCAGCCTGGCCAAGATGGTGAAACCTCGTCTCTACTAAAAATACAAAAAAAAAAAAAAATAGCTGGGCATGGTAGTAGGGGCCTGTAATCCCACCTACTCGGGAGGCTGAGGCAAAGAATGCTTGAACCTGGGAGGCGGAGGTTGCAGTGAGCCGAGATTGCACCACTGCACTCCAGTTTGGCAACACAGCGAGACTCCATCTCAATAACAATAATTTTTAAAAAAGCCCCAATTCAGATTTGAATTGATTTCTTTTGATCCCAACTTCCATGTTCTCCTACAAAGTCATAATCCAAAGAAGAGAGAAACTGAATGAAATCTCAGTCTACAAAATGCTTTGTACGGCTCATCATTAAAGCCACATTTCCCATCTTTGGCTTGCAAGCAACCATCTAATCCATTAAAATTCATTTCTTGAATTGAGTTTCCTCATAATTGCCTTCCTTCACTTCTCAGGTGAACTCGATGCTTTAAAGTATTCCTCCCTATTTGTCTATTTATTTATTTTTTTTTTAGGGTTTTTTTGCCCAACACTCTCCAGCTTAAAGCTATGAAGCAATGACTTTTCTGGATGGTTGGGGACCTGCTCTAGATGACGTTTTCCGGCTACTTAACCTACTCACTTGAACTGGAACCCTAGTTGATCAGTGTCGGGATTCAAAGGGGCAGCTATTTCTCATGCCTGCAGTTTTCTTCCTACTCCCCAGATATTGAGTTGTTGCGGGTAGGTTCCTTCTGGCTCTAACCATTTTTCTCTAAGATGTTAATTTGGCAAGTAAATGGCAAAGTCACCCTTTGATGTTTCTTTTCATTGGATGAGCATTACATAAGCAATCTGTGACAATGTGGCCTTTATGAAGCAAAACCTGATCCACCCAAGTGAGAAAGGGGAAGAGAGAAGCTTCATCCTTGATAACGCAGAACAGCGGAACTTCCAGGTTCTATTCTGGCTCAGGTAGTCCGTGCTTCCTGCCTCTGCCAGCTTGCGGGCTTGTCATTCAGATTTGCGTGACTTCACCCCAGCTACGCATCCTCAATTTTTTGACTTTTCCTCTAACAATAGTGCTGGCACCTTTAGTGCAAAGAGGAAAAAAGGAGCAAGCTTTTCAGTATCCAGAACAGCACAAAGTCATAACCACAAGGGTAAAAACAGGAATGAGGAAGAGTGGATTTCCACAAACCCCGTCCAAAGGAGACGGGTCGGGCAGCCTCAGGAGACCTTGACACAGACTGTTCCAGTTTGAGAACCCACTTAGAGAATCCGCTGTCTCACCCTTTCACTTGATTTTTTCATGATGGGCATGGGGGAGGGGCAAGGACTGGGGCAGTGGGGAATAAAACAGTTTCCGCCAGGTACGGGCGGCGGGTGGCTCATGCCTATAATCTCAGCACTCTGGGAGGCCAGCATTCTGGGAGGCCGGGTCGGGGTGAAACCCCGTCTCTACTAAAATAAATTTAAAAAGTACCAAAAATTAGCCAGGTGTAGTGGCGCACGTGTCTGTAATCCCAGAAACCTGGGAGGCTGAGGCGGGAGAATCACTGAAGCCCAGGAGGCAGAAGTTGCAGGGAGTCGAGAGAGAGAGAGAGAGAGAGAGAGAGAGAGAGAGAGAGAGAGAGAGAGAGAGAGAGAGAGAGAGAGAGAGAGAGAGAGAGAAGAAGAAGAAGAAGAAGAAGAAGAAGAAGAAGAAGAAGAAGAAGAGAAGAGAAGAGAAGAGGAGGGGAGGGGAGGGGGAGGGGGAGGGAGAGAGAGAGGGAGGGAGGGAGGGGGAGGGAGGGAGGGAGAGAGAGAGAGGAAGAAGAAGGAAGGAAGGAAGGAAGGAAGGAATGAAGGAGAAGGGAAGGGAAGGAGGGAGGGGGGAGGGGAGGAGGAGGAGAAGAAAGAGGAAGAAGTGGAATAAGTGGAGGAAGAAGAAGAAGAAAAAGGAAAAGGAAAAAAAATAGTTTCCACGATTTTTTGTTTGTGTGGGTGCAAAGTGACTGCTGTGTGCTGTGAAAGATGGGACAAAGGGCTTTCAGCTCAGGGGATATGGATTTGCGGGGGACCCAAACTGTGAGCCTAACCCAGGATTCAGGAACCAGACTAACACGGGGCGATGAAATAAACCCAGAGACCTCGAGTCCAGAGCCAGCAAGGGAAAGGAAGGGCGCCGAAGCCTAGCGCCCCGCGCCGCCCCGCCTCCCCGGGACTTCGCAAGCCCTAGAGCCGGTGTCCAGCCCCGCCTCTCCGGGCGCCTGTAGGAGGGGACTCGCGCGTCCCCTCGCCCGGAGCCCCGGCCGGCGGCGCGGCCGAGTCCCGGTGCTTCCCTCCACCTCCCCGTCAGGCAGTGCCACGTGTAACGCCGCGGGGGAATCCCCGGGACACAGGACAGACTGGATTCGCCTCTTGGCCACCGCTCTGAGTTCCACGAGCTACTCCTGCCGCATCCTCCCACCAAGGACTCGAACTCGCGCCACCTAGCAGCGCCCCAGTCCCCGCGCCCCGCCGCGATCACCCCCTGACACTGCCAGGATCCCCGCCCAGCTGCCGGCACCACGTTCCCCGGGCCTTCGCACTGGCTCCGAGGGCCAAGACCGCGGACACGCCGCGCGAGGCTGCCTGGGGACCTGGTTTATCCGGTTCTGATGGGTTCCGCAGGGAAGGGGGGCACCCCAGAAAGCTTCCTGGAGGAGGGGAGCTCGAAGGACGAAACTGGGCCTCCCTCTAGGCGGAGCTTAGTGTTTGAACTTGGGGGGCCTTTCTCCTTTTCCTAGTGATTTCGCTCTCACTAACCTCAGGAAGCAGCCCCTCCACCATCTCCTTAAGCGACCCCGCTGTGGCTGCCTCTCCTCTCCTCTGACCACTGTGGCTCCTCATAGCCGGCTCCACGACGTCCAAAGCTGTTGGCTCTCGCGCGGGTTCCTGACTTTGAGGCTTGTCTTTCTCACTCCTTCCACCTGCTCGGAGGACTGCACCCAGATGGGTTCAGTAACTAGCAAGTGACACAAAGAGACCCTCAGTGAAGCAGCCGGCCTACCCAGCGCCCATTACCCACCTCGCGGCAAACCCACTCCCCTGAACTGTTTTGCAGTTCACAGCATCTCTCCTTGCTCTAAAAACTAAACACAAATGAACCTTGAAGAGCTCCAGGTTTCATATTTTAAATGTTTTAATTCTTCCCTTCCTCCCTGAGCACTGGTAACTTGCAAGAGCTTTGCTGCTTGCACACTCAAATGCACACAGCTCGCACTCCAGCAGCCAGGGAGGAACCCGCCCGATGCACACGTGTTCCTGTCAGGCCGGTCTCTTCTGTTTCCTACCCCCTCCTCCTCCTTCTGGGATCTGTTCAGCAGATAGATACCACCATGCCAGGCTCCTGCCACTTTTCCCACCCACCCAGGAGATGGGAGAACAGATGTCAGTTTTCCCTCAGCACTTGAGGCCAGCCAGGGTTTTCCAAAAGGGAAATTACTTCTGGAAAGTATTTAAGAAAAAGTAATAAAACTTGCTTTAAAACGTCAATCATGGAAGTTCCCGTTTTTAGTCCTTCCTTGCATTTGCCTTCCTGATGCAGAGATGCCATCTAATCTTCCGGTTGATCTCCTCCTCCTCCCAAAAGTCTTCTCCCAGGAGGGGCGGGGTCTCGGCCAGAGCCTGGTAGCTGTCATGCCAATGAGATGATATTAAGTTAAATGTGCACTGAATTGGAGACAGTTAACTTTATAAGTTGCTTGTTTTATAGGCCAAGTCTCAGATATCTTCAGCATATAAAAGCCACAGCCACGCTCAGTGGGGGTTACTAATTTTCTAAGAGTGACATCATGTGGTAAAGACAAGACCACCCAGCTTGGCTTTCAAAGTGCTGTTATATGTTGAAAGATGCAAGATGTGGGAAGTGAGAACCCAAAGGCACGAACTGAAGCCAGAATTATGGAATCTTAGCAGTTGAAGGGAACTAAGAATGTCTGACTCCCTCCCACCCAGTTCCAGAAGCCCCCATTAAGGCTTCCCCCAGCGCTCCCTTGAGACCTGTGCCTAGACCTGGAAGCTGGAGGGTATTGTCCAACCTTGGCTGCAAAGGAGAGCCACCCACACCTGAACAGAGGAAGCCAGACCAGTTATGATCGGGCTTCCTCTGCTGCACCTCAAGAAACAAATCAGATGTTCCCTTTCAGATGGAACACTCGAAAAGTTCAAAAGATGTTTCTACAAAGGGTTGCCTGATCCTAAGGTGCCATGAACACTGGGTTGCTTAATACTCGAGGGACTATGTTAACTTCTCTTCCCAGGTCCACAAGGGGCGTGGTTTCAAAGGCAAGAACTTCGCGGGGCCATGCCTCCATCCACCCCCTCATTCGGGAACCTAGAGTTCTTTGTCTAACGTTCCCCCGTGTGGGCTGGGTAAAATTCCAGGTGAGCTTCCTTTGTCCAGAAAGCCCGCCAAAAGCCCTGGAAGTGGGGGCTGTATTGCAAGCCAAGCAGCCAATCCAATATCAGAGTCAAAGATCAATCACTCCAGAGGAGAAGTTTGAAAGAACTCCTCTCATTGGACAAGATCATGAATGGAGCGGGAATAATTTCTAAGTTAAAACTCCACTGCCCCTTACCTGTGCGGAATTCTCCGGATCCCTTCCCAAGGCAACGTGGGACCTGTTTCCCCCTCTGCCTGTGGGAGCTTCTCTCTTTCTCTCTCTCTCTCTCTCACTCTCTCTCTCTCTCTCTCTCTCTCTGTCTGTCTCTTTCTCTCTGGCTAATAAATCACTCTCTGCATAACTCTTTGGGTCCTTGATATATATATGAGCGGTAAGCCCACTGCACCTCCAGGGCCTTTCCCCCCATTCCTGGGACAGAGGAGGCTAAGAACCTGGGACACCCGGTTACCCTCCCATCAACTAAAGACTGAAGACAGCATTTTCCCAAGTGCACTCTGTAGGAATCAGTAGGTGTTAGGTGAATAAAAGGGTTCCATGGTCAAACACATGCTGATTAAACAAATATGGAACTTAAAAAAATTAATAGGGTAACACAAGGGTCACTTGCAGTGATAGAGTGGCTCTGGCTGGTGGCTGTAGCAAGATTAATATCTGGTTGTGATAATCCACTATAGTCTTGCATGGTGTTACCACTGGAGGAACTGGATGAGGGTAAACAGGATCTCTCTATTTCTTTTCTTTACTTCTTTACTTATTTTTGAGAAAAGATCTCACTCTGTCACCCAGGCTGGAGTGCATAGGTGCGATCACACCTCAGGGAAGCCTGAAACTCCTGGGCTCAAGCAGTCCTCCCACCTCAGCCTTCGGAGTAGCTAGAACTACAGGTGTGTGCCACCATGCCTGCTTAAGTTCGATGTTTACTTGGTAGAAACCGGTATCTGGCTATGTTGGCCAGGCTGCTCTTGGCGTTCTTGTTCTTAAGTGATCCTCCTGTCTCAGTCTCAAAGTGATGGAGTTACTTACAGGCCTAAGCCATGGCACCCAACCCATGATTATATCTTATATTGTCTATTTATTTATTTATTTTTTAATTTTTTGAGATGGAGTTTCACTTTTGTTGCTCAGGCTGGAATGCAATGGCACATTCTCAGCTCACCGCAACCTCTGCCTCCCGGGTTCAAGCAATTCTCCTACCTTAGCCTCCCGAGTAGCTGGAATTCCTGGCATGCACCCCCATGCCTGGCTAATTTTGTAATTTTTTTTAGTAGAGACAGGGTCTCTCCATGTTGGTCAGGCTGGTCTCGAACTCCTGACCTCAGGTGATCCGCCCACCTTGGCCTCACAAAGTGCTTGGATTACAGGCGTGAGCCACTGTGCCCGCCCTATTGTTTATTATACATTATGCTTATATGCATACTTTGTTATTTTTAATATGGATCTATAATTATCACAAAATAAAAAGGTTAGCTTAAAAAATCAGTTTACAGTAGCACTTCTTAAAGAAGTTAATAACCTATGTAGAATTTTAATTATTATTTATTTATTTTTGAAACAGTCTCACTCTGTCACCCAGGCTGGAGTGCAGTGGCTCGATCTCAATTCTCTGCACCCTCTGCCTCCCTGGTGCAAGTAATTCTCATGCCTCAGCCTCCCAGGAAGCTGGGATTACAGGCACACACCACCATGCCCAGCTAATTTTTGTATTTTTAGTGGAGACGGGGTTTTACCATGTTGGCCAGGCTGGTCTCGAATTCCTGAGCTCAAGTGATCCACCTACCTCAGCCTCCCAAATTGCTGGGATTACAGACGTGAGCCACTGCACCCAGATTGATTTTTAATTTTTTTTTTTTTTTTTTTTTTTTTTTTTTTGAGACAGAGTTTCACTCTTGTTACCCAGGCTGGAGTGCAATGGTGCGATCTTGGCTCACTGCAAACTCCGCCTCCTGGGTTCAAGCAATTCTCCTGCCTCAGCGTCCTGAGTAGCTGGGATTACAGGCACGCACCACCATGCCCAGCTAATTTTTTGTATTTTTAGTAGAGACGGGGTTTCACCATGTTGACCAGGATGGTCTTGATCTGTTGACCTCGTGATCCACCCGCCTCGGCCTCCCAAAGTGCTGGGATTACAGGCTTGAGCCACTGCCCCCGGCCGATTTTTAATTTTTATAAGGGTGCCAGTCTCTATGTGCCTCTCAGTTCTGCTGGTGTGAGCAACTTCTGCATTGGGTCAGGGCTGGTGTGCATAACCAAGAGAAGACATCCGATGTGACTTCTGAGGTCAGGTCAAAATATCCCTTAAAGGTTCCACTTTAGCCTTTTGGATATATATAAAGCTGAATTCTATTTGCATTTGCCATGACTTTCTCTTCTTCTGCTTTCCTTGTCCTGTCTTGGTATCAAGGTGATATAAGTCTCATAAAATTAGCTGGGTAACTCCCCCTCTCTTCTTTTCTCTGAAATGGTTTAAGATACGACAAACGATCCTTGAAACTTTGGGAAGACTTTCCCTGTAAAAATCATCTGACCTGGTTTCTCGACATGTCTAGGAGACACAATCTTTTTTCAAAGGATAGGGAGAATGCAAGGAGACCCTTTCGAGGGCAACTTTAATTTCTGTCATGGCTATGGGTTATTCAGAATTTCTTTGTCATTTTTGATTAGTTTCTGCAGTTTATGTAGTTTTTAAGAAAAGTAAATATTTTGTCAAAGTTTTTAATGTTCATGTATAATTTTAAAAATGCTTACTAAATAAATATAGTCTCTTCTTATTCCTAATATTATTTGTGTGTGCAAATGCCTTCACTCTTTTATTGTTTTCTATTTTCTTATTATAGACAAAAAACTGGCTTTTGATTTTGTTGATTCTTGTTGTTTTTTTTTAATACTTTGATACTTTTTGCTCCTGTTCCTTTTTTTTTTTTTTTTTTTTGAGATAGAATCCCTCTCAGTTGCCCAGGCTAGAGTGCAATGGAATAATCTCAGCTCACTGCAACCTCTGCATCCCAGACTCAAGAGATTCTCCCACCTCAGCCTCCCGAGTAGCTGGGATTACAGGTGTGCACCACCACACCTGGCTAATTTTTGTATTTTAGTAGAGACAGGGTTTCACCATGTTGGCCAGGCTGGTCTCGAACTGCTGACCTCAAGTGATCCACCTGCCTCAGCCTCCCAAAATGCTGGGATTACAGGTGTGAGCCACAGCACCCGGCCATTTTTTTTTTCTTTAGAATGGAGTCTTGCTCTGTCACCCAGGCCGGAGTGCAGTGGTGTGACCTCAGCTCACTGCAGTCTCCATCTCCCAGGTTCAAGGGACTCTCCTGCCTCAGTCTTCAGTGTAGATGGGACTACAGATGTACGCCACCACACCTGGCTAATTTTTTGTATCTTAGTAGAGACAGGGTTTCACATGTCGGTCAGGATGGTCTCAATCTCCTGATCGTGTGATTTGCCCACCTCGGTCTCCCAAAGTGCTGTGATTAGAGGTGCGAGAACCACCCCAGCCTTCTTTCCTTTGTTGTTGTTTTTTTTATTTTTTATTGAATTAGTGAAGCTTGCTGTATTCCCCCCTTTCGGTTTGCAAGCTATTTATAGTGTTTTCATTTTTTGACTATTTACCTTTAGTTATTCAACATACATATTCATCATATATTTTTCTAAATAATCCAAAATGCTTAGTAATTTTATTTTTTGTCCTGAACAACAGCAAAAAAAGTCCTTAGCACATATTAACTTCCCATTCACATTTTCTCTTCAATTTATTATCTGGAGAGTTTTAGTTTTGTAATTCTTAGAGCAAAACAAAAAAATTGAGATTATTTTTACAGTCAATTTATAACCATTTATTTATACTTTATCAATTTCTGTGCTTTCCCCCCTTATTTTGCATTCCATACCTTTCCTCTAGGTTTCTTTTTCTTCAGACTGAAGTAATTTCTTCAATACTTATTTCAGTGAAGGTTTTTATGTGGCTTTGGCTGTTGTATAGCATTGCATTTCTGATCAATTTCTGATCCATGAAATAATTTAGTTCGTTCTTCGTCCAGACTCTATCATAACAGTTTCCCTTTTTATGGGCACTCTGTATTGGTCATGGGTTTTGTGCAAGGAATTGAGTTGAAAAGTTAACCCGTGGAGTCATCTTCAGTTGAAATCAGGGTTAATGACTGCGGAGTTCCTGGTCCTCAGAGGGAAGGACAGAACAGCAGAAAACGAACATAAATATGGCAACTTGACTGACCTGAATGAAAAACAAAATTATGGTCAAATGCAAATTTCAAAAGGTATTTGGCTTTTCTGAGCTTTCTAAAAATAATTTTTCTCTGTTTGATTTCTATCAATATTGGGGTGATAATGCTTGGTGTGCTGACCCCTGGTGGATTCAATGAGTGCCTGTTTATGACAATTTTTGGAGGTGAAGTAGGTCTTATTCCAGTAGCCGGATTCAAATGCCATAAGAGGCCAGGCAGGTTATATAAATGTGTCAGGTAGTCCTATATGACCATAGATCATGGTGCCAGTGTGGTGCCAAATATGCCCCGTATATGACCATACGCATGGTGCCATGTGTTTTATGCACCAAACCACATAAAACTAGTGGCAAAAAAAAAATGTTGGCAAAACACATACACATAGGCAAAACTTGATTGGAGGGCTTGAATGGACCAATCAATTTGGCCCAAACTACCAAGTTTAAGTTACACACAGAGGCCAGTAACTTTGTGTGGTGGCTCAAGCCTATAATCCCAGCACTTTGGGAGGCCGAGGTGGGTAGATTACTTGAGGTTAGGAGTTTGAGAACAGCCTGGCCAACACGAAGAAACTCCATCTCTACTAAAAACACAAAAATTAGCAGGGTTTAGTGGCACATGACTGTAATCCCAGCTGCTTGGGAGGCTGAGGCAGGAGAATCACTTGAACGCGGGAGGTGGAGTTTGCAGTGAGCCGAGATTGCTCCATTGCACTCCAGCCTGGGTGACAGAGCGAGACTCAGTCTAAAAAAAAAAAAAAGTTACACAAAGAAAGGTCTCACCCCAAGCTTGGTTTGTAAATTAATAACCAATGTTCTTCCATGGTCCACTCTTTTTTTTTTTTTTTTTTTTTTTGAGACTGAGTTTCGCTCTTGTTACCCAGGCTGGAGCGCAACGGCGCGATCTCAGCTCACCGCAACCATGGTGGCGTGCGCCACCATGCCCAGCTAATTTTTTGTATTTTTAGTAGAGACGGGGTTTCACCATGTTGACCAGGATGGTCTCGATCTCTTGACCTCGTTATCCACCCGCCTCGGCCTCCCAAAGTGCTGGGATTACAGGCTTGAGCCACCGGGCCCAGCCATGATCCACTCTTAATTTCCAAAAATACAGCAAAAACTAATCAATGCTACAGTGAGCTATTTTTATAAAATAGGATTAGTCATTTGTTGACAAAACCCAATGGGAGACAATATTATACTTCAAGTGAGTTCATGTTTTATTGTCCATGTTTTAAGCAATAACTTTTGTGGTACATATTACTTGGGACTGTGTAGAGCACCATTTTCCTCTATAAAACATTAAATGTTATATGAATTAAATATTTTTTCTCTAGATTTTATGTCGTCAACTTTAAGAACTTCAAATCAGATTCAAATTCTGCTGTGCTGTATTTTTAACAGAGGAGCATGGTTAGAATAAGAATGAATCATCTGAAAGTCGCATGACTAGTGGTTTCCTAGAATCAAATATTTTATTTTGTTTAGGTTGGGCAAAATCCAAATTATATTTCTACTCTAGATATTTTAATTAATTGTAATTGTGATTATTAAAAGGCATTTAATCTTTTTCCCCCTGGTTAATTAACTCACTTATCTAACTGTTTTCCAGGACGTCTGACAGCTCACTTGGAAGCCACAGGGGCTTCTTATTACTTACCATGTTAAGTCTGAAATTTTCCACCTGCCAGTCCATTCCGGTGTTTTATTTCTTTTAACCAGTGTCTTTTTGGGTCTTAACTGTGCCACTCAAGAAAATCTGCCTGCTCCTCTCATGGGAAAGGTTCTCAACCTTTGGGCTTCCCCATGTCTCACATGAATGTGAAGAAGTGAAGCATGGCATCCCCAGGCAAATCTCCCATTCCGTTTTCAAAGTCATCGTAGATGGAGTTCTTGGTTCTCATCTCTCCTTCATGCCCTCTTCCCTTGATACACCATTGTTCTCGCTTATCTGCTTCCTCTCACAGCCACTCCAGATCCTGACAAAACTTTATGGTAGCATAAGAAACTTGAGGAATATGTATGTGTGTTCATGTGTGTGTGTACATACCTATACACATACATATACATATATATACATATTTGCATATGTTTAATGACTCGAAATAATTGTCTAAAAGCAATTATAACATTTAAAATAAAATATTAATACATAAATTCTTGGCTGGGCTCAGTGGCTCACGCCTGTAATCCCAACACTTAAGAGGCTGAGGAGGGTGGATCACTTGAGGTCAGGAGTTTGAGAAGAGCCTGGCCAACATGATGAAATCTCCTCTCTACTAAAAATACAAAAATTAGCCAGGCGTGGTGGCATGTGCCTGTAATTGCAGCTACTTGGGAGGCTGAGGCAAGAGAATCACTTGAACCCGCGAGGCAGAGGTTGCAGTGACCCAAGATTAGGCCACTGCACTCCAGCCTGGGCAACAGAAAGAGACTCCATCTCAAAAAAATAAAAAATAAAAAAACATAAATTCTTATATAGGACAATAACTCAAAAATACCACCATTTCTTAAAATGACATATACATAGGAACTTTAACCTGTACAGATACTTACCATCTCCATGACATTTACATACAAATTTTAATGGCCGTCTAAGGCAGTGTTTTCAAATTTTAGTGTGCAATAGAATGCTTTGTGAATATTGTTATTTAAATACTCCCAGGCCCACCCTTCAGAGATTCTGATTCAGTGTTGTGGGAAGAAGTCCAGACATCAGAGTTTTTTTAGCAAGCATCACAGATAATTTTGAGAAGAGTAGCTCATGAATGACACTTTGAGAAACACTACCATAAGAAATATTTTTTCCCCAAATACAGCAGCCCCTTTCCTGCTTCTATATTTATGAATGATGAGATTATTCTATAAGTAAAATTGTGAAATAGGACTTGTTAATTTCAAAATCTTCAGTCTTACTTTTTTTTTTTTTTTTAAGACGGAGTTTCACTGTTGTTACCCAGACTGGAGTGCAATGGCACGATCTCGGCTCACTGCAACCTCCGCTTTCTGGATTCAAGCAATTCTCCTGCCTCAGCCTCCCGAGTAGCTGGGACTACAGGCACGCACCACCATGCCCAGATAATTTTTGTATTTTTAATAGAGACGGGATTTCACCTTGTTGCCCAGGATGGTCTTGATCTCTTGATGTCATGATCCACCTGCCTTCGCCTCCCAAAGTGCTGGGATTATAGGCGTGAGCCACGGCGCCCGGCCTTTTTTTGGTTTTTAACATAATGTTTGAAGTTTTAGTTTATTCTAAAAGTCAGTTTTAATTCTCTTAAATAGGTTTTCATTTAGAGTACAGTTTGGTCATTTATGAGAATATCTAAGAGATTTTTTTCCTTCAGTTAACATGTTTACTTAATTCTCAGAAAATTCGAGACCATGTTAGAATCCCTTTTTAAAATATGCCAATAAGGAATATGTCCGAACTTATTTTTAAAGTTTACTATATTATTCACTTTCCTTGGCATACCTCCACAAGAGTTAGAATAGGGAATCAAATACAGTAATTCACCCGATTCTAGGGTGTTAACTGGATATAATTTTTTTTTTCTGAGACAGTCTCACTCTGCTGCCCAGACTAGAGTACAGTGGCACCATCTCCTCTCACTGCAACCTTAGGAGTCCACCACCATGCCCAGCTAATTTTTATTTTATTTATTTATTTATTTATTTATTTTGAGACGGAGTTTCACTCTTGTTACCCAGGCTGGAGTGCAATGGCATGATCTCAGCTCACCGCAACCTCCGCCTCCTGGGTTCAGGCAATTCTCCTGCCTCAGCCTCCCGAGTAGTTGGGATTACAGGCACACACCACCATGCCCAGCTAATTTTTTGTATTTTTAGTAGAGACGGGGTGACACCATGTTGACCAGGATGGTCTCGATCTCTCGACCTCGTGATCCACCCGCCTCGGCCTCCCAAAGTGCTGGCATTACAGGCTTGAGCCACCACGCCCAGCCTAATTTTTATATTTTTAGTAGTCACAGGGTTTCATCATATTGGCCAACCTGGTCTTGAACTCCTGACCTCAAGCAACCTTCCTTGGCCTTCCAAAGTGCTGGGATAAGAGGTGTGAGCCACCGCACCAGGCCCACATCATTATTTTGAAGAAACTATACATTATATGGGATTTAGTGGAATTTTTAGGGAAACCACCTCTTCTTCTCAAACAATTGATGTCAGAACTTTCATGCAAACTTTCCTTTTCTTAAAACATCTCCTAATCCAGGAATGTGAGCAAAGCTGATCTTCCACCTGGAAAAGTGGAAGAAGTGAGAGGTCACGAGTCACTCAGACGACACTGCATCACCTAAGGCCCAATGGACGATGAGTCAGGCTACTATGAACATGGTTTATTTGTGCTACAGGAATGCAAAACATTGTTTGGTGTCAGAGTTTGCAAAACATGCCTTATAGCCATTGAAAAATATAATAGGTAAGGCGGTAAGACACTGGAGAAACCATCTAAGTCATCTATGCCCAATGCCTTCATTTTACGGATTGCATAAGTGAAGCCCAAACTTTCAGGAATCCCAAGATGTCATTGAGAAGGAGATTGAGTCTTAATTATCATTACAAGCCTATGCATAACTTCCAGAACATAATAAGCTTTAACTTAATAAATCGGGTTTGTTGGGTTAATCCTGAATGAATTGAAACAGCTTCTGGATTTTCTAACTCTCAAGTTCAATATCAAACCCAGAACAAGACAATTTGACGCCAAAATGATCTAAGGTATCTCCTACAGGTAGTGTGGACCCTGTTATATTTTAGTTGTTTCAAACAAATAATGTTGTGTCTGTTTTCCTGTATCTTCGCCAACACTGAACTATATTAATATTTTTTATTTTTTTCATGTTTATAGTCATTGTTGCTTTAATTTTCCCCTTTTATTATTGATATTTATGGCTTTTTCCATGTATGTTGGGAAATTGTCTTTCTCCTGTGAATTTGGAAAGCACTTCTTTGTTGTGTTGTACCTTCCAATGTTACTGTTGAGCGATATCATTCATTCTGATATTTGATATTTGTATGAAACCTTTCTGTCTGTCTGAAAACCTGTAAGCTCTTTTCTCTGTCCCTAGTATTATGAAATTTTGTATCATAATGATAGACTTTGGATTGTTTTTACTTTGAGCACTTGGGAGGCCCTTTCCATGTGAAAAATTTATTTAGCCTTGGACATTTTTTTAAAAAGTTTCTTTGCCTTTCCTCTTTTTTTTTTCTTTCCTGGTCTCTCTTTCTGGAATTCCTTTGTTTAGATATTGAACATGCTGAGCCAGTTCTAAATCTTTTCTCTCCCATTTCCTCCCGACTTTCCAGTCAATTACCTCAACTCAATTTCCCAGTTCTTCTGTTGAGTCTTTCATTTCTATGATGATATTTTTAATTTCTAAGAGCTCTTACCTATCTAAGTCTCTTTCATTTTTAGAGCATCCTGTTCTTGCTTCATCGATACCATATCTTCTGTTAGGTCTCCGAAGATAGTTCTTTTGTATTTTCCTTCTCCCTGAAGAGTCTCTCTGGCTTCTAAGTAACGTTTCCCTGTTTGTCTTGGTCTCATATTATATGCTTTTGTCTTTAGCTTTTAGAATAGGCATCCAAACCAGATTGGAAGCTCTGAATATGGATGTGAGGTTTGTCGACCACTGTCTTCACTTCGCAAAGCTCTGGCTGGACCATTTCCTTAGGACAACTCTGCTGTAAACATCTTTGTGTCTCTTGTCTTGGGGGAAACCTAGTCCATCTGCCTAGAGGATTCCATCTGCCTGGCTGCCAGCATGCTGAAAGCTCTGCTGGGGAAGTGGGCTTCAAGTCTCGGGTTAAATACATCAAGTTTCATTTACTTCTCCTATTTTCAGTAAGATATCATCACCCTCAACTTGTTTTATTCTCTCTGGGAAAACCAATGTGAAACTTCAGTCCAGATTTGAAGCCAGTTGAAGGCTTTGCGGAGAGCTAGAAAAGATACTGAAGGTCTAACTTTTTAAATTTTGTTTTGAGACTGAGTTTTGCTGTTGTTACCTAGACTGGAGTGCAATGGCACGATCTCGGCTCACCACAACCTCCGCCTCCTGGGTTCAAGCAATTCTCCTGCCTCAGTCTCCCAAGTAGCTGGGACTACAGGCACGCCCCACCATGCCCAGCTAATTTTTGTATTTTTAGTAGAGATGGGATTTCACCTTGTTGACCAGGATGGTCTTGATCTCTTGACCTTGTGATCCACCCGCCTCAGCCTCCCAAAGTGCTGGGATTATAGGTGTGAGCCATCGCGCCTGGCCGAAGGTCTAACTTCTTAAACAGACGAGCAAATAAGCCTCTCTGGTCTTTAGCTTGACCTTTTCATTCACTTTCATGGCTTCTTGATATGCCCAATCCTTAGAATTTGGAAGGCTCTGTAGAGTCCATTTTCCTAGAAAATCAAGATTGCTGCTTGATTTTCTCCCCTGCCCATTGATGAGTCAGCTTTCTAGGAACTTCTCTGCAGATCCTAACTTCCTTACTGCTTTCTCTTACCCTCTTTGTCCTTGAGGATTATGCAAAAAGCAAACAAAACACTAAAAACTCCTTTACTCTCATTTCTGTAGACTGTCGGTAGGGAGTGCAGATTAAACGCAGGTGTCTAATCTGACCTCTTTAATCAACGGTCTCCACTTACTTTCAAATAAACTTGAGAACTAGTTTCTGTCATTGACCTACTCTCTCCCACCTATGGTAAAACTCTTGGTTTTATCCATCGCTTTTGGCTTGCTCATCCATTTGTTTCTAGTTTTAATTTTAATTATAGCATTTCCTTTTCTTCTGATTTGTTTTGTGGTTATTACATGCTTAGTCTCTTTCTTATCAAATAACAAAAGCGGTGGCCGGGTGCTGTGGCTCATGCCTGTAATCCCAGGACTTTGGGAGGCTGAGGCAGGCAGATCATCCGAGATCAGGAGTTTGAGATCAACCTGGCCAACATAGTGAAACCCCGTCTCTGTAAAAAATACAAAAATTAGCCAGGTGTGGAGGTACACGCCTGTAGTCCCAGCTACCTGGGAGGCTGAGGCAGGAGAATCACTTGAACCCGGGAGGCAGAGGTTGCAGTGACCTGAGATGGCATCATTGCACTCCAGCATGGGTGACAGAGTGAGACTCTGTCTCAAAAATAATAATTTTAAAAAATAATAAAACCATTTTACCCTGAATTTTCTTCAGTGTATGGCTGTGGCCAAACTCTGTAGTTACTGAAGTCTAATATTCTCTTTGTCATTCAGTTCTAAAGAGATCATAATTTCAATTTTTATTTCCTTTCTGACAGGAGTATTTTAATTTTAATTTAATTTTATTATGATTATCATTATAATAATTATTATTATTTTTTGAGATGGAGTTTCACTCTTGTTACCCAGGCTGGAGTGCAATGGTGTGATCTTGGCTCACCGCAACCTCCGCCTCCTGGGTTCAGGCAATTCTCCTGCCTCAGCCTCCTGAGTAGCTGGGATTACAGGCATGCACCACCATGCCAAGCTAATTTTTTTTGTGTATTTTTTTTTTTAGTAGAGACGGGGTTT
This sequence comes from Callithrix jacchus, assembly GCF_049354715.1. Taxonomy (NCBI): domain Eukaryota; kingdom Metazoa; phylum Chordata; class Mammalia; order Primates; family Cebidae; genus Callithrix; species Callithrix jacchus. Next base: position 146,190,101 of record NC_133507.1, read on the forward strand.
CACCATGTCGACCAGGATGGTCTCGATCTCTTGACCTCGTGATCCACCCACCTTGGCCTCCCAAAGTGCTGGGATTACAGGCGTGATCCACCGCGCCCAGCCCCTATTATTTTATTTTTATTTTTTAGAGACAGGCTCTCACTCTGTCACCTAGGCTAGAGTGCAGTGGTGCGGTTCTAGCTCATGGCAGCCTCAAGTGACCCTCCTGCTTTGGCCTCCCAGACTGCTGGAATTACAGACATGAGCCACCACACTCAGCCTGATAGGAGTGCTTTAGAAGAGTAGTCTTGGCTGGGCGTGGTGGCTCATGCCTCTAATCCCAGCACTTTGGAAGTCCAAGGCGGGTGAATTAGCACTTTGGGAGTCTAAGGCAGGTAAATCACGAGGTTGGAAGATCGAGACCAGCCTGGCCAACATAGTGAAACCCCGTCTCTACTAAAAATACAAAAATTAGCCAGGCATGGTGGCACACACCTTTAGTCCCAGCTCCTGGGGAGGCTGAGGCAGGAGAATCGCTTGAACCTGGGAGGTGGAGGTTGTGTTAAGCTGAGATTATGCCACTGCACTCCAGCCTGGGCAACAGAGTAAGACTCTGTCTCAAAAAAAAAAAAAAAGAAGAATAGTCTAAGTTTCCAAATGGGATAATTTTGTCATCTTCACTGCCCATTGAGAGAAAGTCGGTCTGTAAGAGTTTTACTAATTTTTTTTAACTGTTTTTATATTATACCACTCTTATTTTTTAAAACTCTTTTCTACAGTCTTTAAAACTTCACAATTCCGGCCGGGCGCGGTGGCTCAAGCCTGTAATCCCAGCACTTTGGGAGGCCGAGGCGGGTGGATCACAAGGTCAACAGATCGAGAACATCCTGGTCAACATGGCGAAACCCCGTCTCTACTAAAAATACAAAAAATTAGCTGGGCATGGTGGCGCCTGCCTGTAATCCCAGCTACTCAGGAGGCTGAGGCAGGAGAATTGCCTGAACCCAGGAGGCGGAGGTTGCGGTGAGCCGAGATCGCGCCATTTCACTCCAGCCTGGGTAACAAGAGCGAAACTCCGTCTCAAAAAAAAAAAAAACAAAAAACACTTCACAATTCCCCTATGAAAATAATGTGTAGACTAATCGTACAGTTTAAGTAGCATAGTGCAGATGTTTTTTAAAACATTCATATGCTTTTCTCTTGTTTGTCACATATTTGAACCCAAGGTGTTCATTCACCATCAAGAGATGTTTTAAAATGAGAATTATTAAGATTCTTCCATAGAGAAAAAAATGTAAGGAAGAACAAAGAGGGTTCAGTTTCTGACATTTAAATGGCATTTTGCAGTAAGACAATAGGCGAATAAACTTGAAAGTCAGTAGAAAACAAAGAAATGCCTACACTGCTTTGCTACCACTTCATACATCAAATGCTAGGCATAGATCAGAAACGTGGAATTTTTCCCAGAGCTCATAGAAAAATCATCTTGTCTACCACTGAGGTTTAACTAGGAGGTGACAGTTAGACAGGTGGAGGATAATCAACAGAGGAAGTAAATGGGACTTTTGTTCCTTCTGGTGCTGAGAAGGTAGTTGGAAGGGCAAGACAAAGAGGCAAAAGGAAACTGAGACACAGGGGGAGGAAGTCATACGGGTGTCCCAAAGTCCTCTTCTTGGAGCCTTGGCTTGGTAAGGAAAACCCTTGTTAAAATGACTATGAGGCCTCTATTCCCAGCTGGGATGTGGAAGGAGCCTGAAGGCCAGGACAGCCCAGTTTCAAACAAGGGAGCCCCAGCAGAAAATGACAGGCAGTGTAGTTATGCAACCAGGAGTGGGGACCTACATGTGTGGCCCCCACCGTTGTTTAAATCCTCAGAGATGGGGACACTGAATTAACAAGCAGCTGGAAGGGCAAAGTCTGTGGTGGGGGACACATGAGCTAAAGTGGGGATAGAGGATGTGGGTGAGGGGCTACAGCTTCACTGAAAATTGAGAGGAGGCCTATGAAGCAGTAGAGAGGGGCAAGTGAACCTCCCTTGGAGCCTAGAATGAATAAACCATGAGTACACCCCTTCCAGAGGCCAGATGCAGGTAGGGGATGCTGGGAGTTGGATGGCAGATTCCAGCCAGTGCATACCTGTATTAGTCCATTTTCATGCTGCTGATAAAGACATACACGAGACTGGGCAATTTACTAAAGGAAGATGTTTAACGAACTCACGGTTCCATGTGACTGGGAAGGGGCCTCATAATCATGGCAGAAGGCAAGGAGGAGCAAGTCATGTCTTACATGGACGGCAGCAGGCAAAGAAAGAGAGGAAGAAGCGAAAGCAGAAACCCTGATAAAACCATCAGATCTCGTGAGACTTATTCACTACTGCAAGAACACTGTGGGGAAACTACCCCTATGATTCAATTATCTCCCACCTGATCCCCATTTGGGTGGGGACACAGCCAAACCATACCAACACTCAAGGACCAACTGGAGATCAGAAAGCTATTTTTACCCCCAAAACAACACGAGACCTCTTAGCTCCACCCCATGTTCCAGATATCATGCTAGAAAGGATCAGGGGAGGCACAATGAAACCAGAATCTGCACAGTCATGCCCCCATAAACCACGTTAAGCTTAGAGAGTGCATCAGTTGTTGTTTTAAGCCAAACCGGCATAAAACTAAATTGGACTAGTCAAGAGATTGAAACCATCCTGGGCAACATGGTGAAACCCTGTCTCTGCTAAAAATAGCTGGGTGTGGTGGCATGCACCTGTTGTCCCAGCTACTCCAAGGCTGAGGCAGGAGAATCGCTTGAACCCGGGAGGTGGGGGCAGCAGTGAGCCGAGATTGTGTCACTGCACTCCAGCCTGGCAACAGAGCAAGACTTCGTCTCAAAAAAAAAAATAAATTGGTCCAAAATTTACAATTTGTCCTACCATTCAGCAGATGGCGGTTGGAAGGGAATTCAGAATTGCTTTAAGTGCAGAGCTTCTCGCCTGGGAATCTGGTTAAATGAAAGTTTGTGATACAGTAGGTCTAGTTTGGAAAGTGAGTCTTTTTGCTTATCATTTTTAGCTATATGTTATGTCTTTCACTGGCTCAGTTTTGCAAATTTGAATTTGGATACAAATTTACCTTTGGCTGGAGAATTCCAAAATAGCTGTTTAGAATGTTTTGTGGCTGGTTCATAAGCAGCTTTCTTTTGCCCTCAGAGATGCCCTTTTGTTTGCCTGGTATAGAACTATCAGCAGATGTGTTTTCCTCAGAAATTGCCAACTTTGCTCCACACTGCATTTGGAATTTGGTATTGTAGACAAGAATTCTGATGTCAGTCAGCTTCTCTTTCCCTTGTAGGCAAACGGTTTATTGTGTTTGTTAGTTTGGAAAACACATTTCATCCTGAGAAATCAAATGTATGTTATTCAATTTGCTTCCACTTTTTAAATATTCTTGCTGAACATTTGTGAAGCATTTCGAGTTAGAGTTCATGCCATTCTTAAACTTGGGTAGTTTTTTTTTTTGAGACAGGATCATGCTCTCATCCTCTGTCACCCACATTGTAACACAGTGACATGATCATAGATCACTGCAGTCTTGAACTCCTGGGTTCAAATGATCTTCCCACTGCAGCCTCCCAGTACCTAGGACTGCAGGTGCACACCACCATGCCTGGTTGATGTTTTTATTTCATTGTTTTAGAGTTGAGTTCTGGCTGTGTTGCCCAGGCTGGTCTTAAACTCCCAGGCTCAAGCCATCCTCCTTCCTCTGCCTCCCAAAGCACTGGGATCACAGACGTGAGCCACCATGCCTAGCCAGGTAATTTTCTTTGTGTTTGTTTTGAAGGGTTTGTTGTGTTGTTTTTATTGTTTGGTTTATTTGAGACAGGGTTTTACTTGGTCACCCAGCTGGAGTTCAGTGGTGCTACCATCATGGCTCACTGCAGCCTCAAACTCCCGGCCTCAAGCAGTCCTCCCACCTCAGCCTCCCTGGTAGCTGGGACCACAGATGTGTGTCACCATGCCCAGATAATTTTTAAATTCTTTGAACAGACAGGGTTGTTCAGGCTGGTCTTTGTGTTTATTTATAGCTTATCTTCTGTTTGCTTGTTTCCTGACACTCCTGTTTCATGAATATAGGGCCTCTTTGGTCTATTCTTTATGTCTCACCTTTTCTTTTCTAAATTCTCTTTCTTGGTTTTTTAGCTCTGCGCTCTGGAAGAGTTCTTTACCCTTCAAAATATTTTCATTGTTGGGAATGTTCATCCTATTCAGTGCTTCTAATGCGTTAAGGAATTTTTTGACAATTATGTTTTGTAAAAATTTCTAAGAAGTTTTTCTTATTTTTTATTTTGATTTTTTGGTTGGTGCCAAAAAATTTGTTTTTTGGCTGGTTGATTTTTCCTGACTATGAAGATTTATTGTTGCAGTATCCTTAAAGACACACATTTAAATATTGTTAGATTATCTTTTGCTTTCTGCATTAATTCTGTCTTATCGGGGCCATTTATCAACTCTTCAGTTTGGCTTTCTATCTTCCAGTGGCTGATGCTAATTCAGGACCCGTTGTTGCTGCTGGCCCCACCCTCACCTGTGATCGAAGAGCACAACTGTATTGTATTGTTGGGGCACAGGCTATCAGTCTCCATGGTGGTATGACTGCAGGAGGCCCCAGCTTAGGTTTTACCTTAGGCTGATGAGTATGTTGGAGCAATTTTATCTCCTGTAATTTAAGGTGATCTGCCCTGATCTCAGGAAGCCCATGGGAGTTACTATCTTCTTACATTGGCCTGAGGAAATTACTTGGTAATGAGCTTTCCCCTGCAAGATAACCGATGGCAAATCAGTGTCATTTGTGCCATCTCAGTTGACATCTGTGGCACCAGGGTTGTTGATGGTACCCGTCTCTAGTTTTCAGTGGTGAGAGAGTATTTTTTTCCACATCAGTGAGACACGTGGGTGAAGAACTTGGAGAAGGATCGAGATCAAGATGGCATGTTCTTAGTCTGCACTGTGGTCACATTTGCCTAATAAGAATTGTGGGGTGATAGTGGCTTAGGCATACTACATTTAATGTGATCATCCATTTTACGCAAACAGAGTTTACAAAGAGGACTACCTTTTTTCCCTTACTAGGTAATAATCCTTTCCTATTCAGAAATGATTGATACCAGTCATATTGTTCTTCAGGTAAATGACTCTAGAAAGAAAATTCCCTAGAATCTGGAGGTGTAATAAAATGTAACATGGCAGTGCTCACTATATAGAAAAAAAATAAATTTTTTTTCAAAAATAACTTCTGAACAGTCATATTTTATGGAAACATGTAAGAGCTATATCAAAAACTATACATTCTAGTTAGAAGCCTGACACTACCTGACTTCAGGATTTATTACAAAGCTATAATAATCAAGACAGCATGGTATGAGCCAATAAGTGCACAAATAGATCAGTGTAACAAAATAGAGAACACAGAAATACACCCACACAATCGTACTCAACTGGTTTTTGACAAAGAAACAAGAGTAATTTAATGGAAAAAGAGAATTCCTGCAACAAATGATACTGAAACTGGATATCCACATGCAAAACAAACAAACAAACAAACAAAAAACACCTAGACACAGACTTTGCACCTTTCACAAAAATTAACTCAAATAGATTATACAATTGTCCCTCAGTAAACACTGGAGATTGGTTCCCATCCCCACCCCATGTATACCCAAATCCATGCATACTCATTTGCCTTTGGCCCTGTGGAACCCATGTATACAAAAAGTCAGCCCTCCATATACATGGGTTTCACATCCCACAAATACTGTATTTTAGATTTTCCATCCACATTTGGTTGAAAAAAAATCTACATATAAGTGGAGCCTCACAATTCAAACCCATGTTGTTCAAGGGTTAACAGTGTATCTAAATATAATATGCAAAACTATAAAACGTTCAGAAAATTACTTGGAAGAAAATTTATATGACCTTGAGTTTGACATTGAGTTTTTAAGATTCAACATCAAAAGTATGATCTATAAGAAAAACAAATGAAAGCTGGATTTTACTAAATGTCAGACTTCTCTGTAAAACACACTGTTAACAGAATGAAAACAAACCATGAATTGGGAGGAAATATTTGCAAATCATATATCCAATAAAGGACTTATATCCAAAAGGTACAAAGAACGCTGAAAACTCAAGAGTAAGAAAACAACCCAATTTTAAAGTGGGCAAAATATCTGAACAGATCACTCATCAAGTAGATCTACTGATGGCAAAAAAAGCATATGAAAAGATGCTCAACATCATATGTCCGTTAAGGAACTGAAAATTAAAATAACAATGAGATATTTTGACATGCCTATTCTAATGAATAAAATCCCCAAACTGATGATAACAAATGCCAGTAAGTATATGAAGCAACAAGAACTCTCATTCATTGCTGATGGGGAATGCAAAATTGTGCAGCCAGTTTGGAAGACAGTTTGGCAGTTCCTTATAAAGTTAAAGATAGCTTATAAAGCTATCATCCAGGAATCCTGCTCCTTGGTATTTACCCAAGTGTGTGGAAAACTTACACCCACACAAAACCTGCACACTGACATTTATAGCAGCTTTAACCATAATTACAAAAAATCTGGAAGCAACCAAGATGTCTTTTAATAAGTGAATGGGTAAAGTAACTACGGTACATCCATACAATGGAACACTATTTCATGATTAAAAAGAAATGTGCTATCAAGCCATAAAAAGACATGAAGGAACTTTAAATGCGTATTGCTAAGTGAACAAAGCCAGTTTGAAAAGCTACATGCTGTATGATTCCTACTATATGATGTCTTGAAAAAGGCAAAACTATGAAGACTAACAAAAATTAGTGGATGTTTGAGAGGAGGATGAAAGGAATGAAAATATGAGCATGGGGCATTTTTAGTGCAGCAAAACTACTCTGTATGATACTGTAATGGTGGACAGATACATGATATTACACACCTGTCAAAACCCACAGCAGGAGAGAGAAGGGGTATATGGGAACTTGGGCACTGTATTTACTGCTAAATTTCCTATAAATCTAAAATTGCTCTAAAAAACAGAGTCTATTAATTTAAAAAAACTTCCCATTCACTTCTTACTTTTCAATTTTTCCCAATTGTAGGTATGTTATAATAAAATATTGAAGGAGCAAGGAACAATACAAAGTCTTTCTGGATTTATTAGCTCTTCCCTAAGTAGCGCTTGAACGTCCCATATTGCTATAAATTCATGTCATTTGCCTTGCTTCTCCCATTCAATGATACATTCTCTAGAGTGACTGGTTACTGCTATGGTTTGAATATAGTTTGTTCCCACCAAAACTCATGTTGAGTCTTCGTCCCTAATATGGCAGTGTTGGGAAGTGGTGCCTGTCATTGGGTCATTAAGGTGAATTAATGTCTTTCTCTTGAGACTGAGTTAATTCTCATGGGATGGATTGGTTCTTGTGGGAATAGATTGGTTCCTGAGAAAGTCTTGTTATAAAGCAAGGTTGCCCCTCATATTTTTCCCTTTCTGCATTGCCTGTCCCCTTCCTTCCATTTCTCTGTCATGTTTTTACACAGCATGTGGCCCTTACCAGAAGTCACTAGAGGCAGCTGCCAAATCTTGAACTTCCCAGCCTGCAGAACCATGAGCTAAATAAACCTCTTTTCTTTATCAATTACCCAGCATTGGGTATTTTTTTACCCAATGCTGGGTAATTGATAAAGAAAACAGACTAAGATGGCTGGCTGCGTTGCATGTTGTGGATTACTGATAGCTACAAGCTTAATCAACCAGCTAATTCTACATCAATTCCTCAAGTTACTTTTAATATTTCAACCCCAAGGATGATAAATTATCAAATACATTGTCATCAGCACGAAAATAATTAAGATATAAAATTATACTGTTGGACATCATTTTACATGAGTTTTCACTGGCAAAAACACCTTTACATGGCTTTCTTTAAATGAATTGTACAACCAAATAAGAGAGTGGCCTTTAAAAAAATTCAGAAATAATATTTCATGTTGTAGAGTAACAGAAGAAATGTCAATATGAGAAAAAAATAGAATTTACATACTGATCTCACATTGATATGTCTCAATCTTACTTTAATCAACTCTGATCACATTACTGTGTGGAAGTTATAAACTTTTCAGGCTTCTATCTATAAAGAAAATAAACCTTGACATGTAGTTTGTTAAACTAATTATAAATTTTACATTGCAAAAAAAATCAAATAATTTATTTTCTTGGTGTGGTAGGCTAAATAGTGGCCCCCCAAGATGTCTATGACAAAAGGGGCTTAGCAGATGTGATGATGTTAAAAATCTCAAGAGGCATGATTATCCTGAGTTAGCTGTGGGCCTGATGTAATCACAGGGTTCTTAGGAGAAGAGAGAGTCAAAGAGAAAGTGATGTGACAGCAGAAAAACTGCAAGAGGAGGCTTGGTGCGGTGGCTCATGCCTGTAATTCCAGCACTTTGGGAGGCTGAGGTGGGCAGATCATGAGGTCAGGAGTTTGAGACCAGCCTGGGTAACATAGTGAAACCCTGTCTCTACGAAAAATACAAAAATTAGCTGGGCATGGTGGCACATGCCTGTAGTCCCAGCTATTCTGGAGGCCAAGGCAGGAGAATCACTTGAACCCAGGATACAGAGGTTGTGGTAAGCCAAGATTCCACCACTGCACTCCAACCTGGGCAACAGAGTGAGACTTTGTCTCAAAAAAAAAAAAAGGTGTAAGAGGAGACAGATTTGAAGATGCTACACTGCTACTTAGAAGATGGAGGAAGATCCCATAAGCCAAGGAATGTAGGCAGCCCCTAGAAGCTGTTGGAAGCAAAGAAATGGATTCTCCTGTTGTGCCTCCAAGAGGAACCAATCCAAATAATACCTTGACTTTAGATTAATGAGACTGATGTTGGACTTCTAACTTTCCAAATTATAAAAGAAAAAATTTAACACACTATGTCTGTGATAATTTGTTATAGCAACAACAGGAAATTTATATACTCAGGCAAAAACAACCCATTTCATAGTAGCTTTCATTCTGAGACAGATTTGAAGTTAAGAAAATAATAAACAGAGCCCGCATAGCCAAAACAATCCTAAACAAAAAAAAAACAACAACAACAAAAAAAAACAAAGCTGGAGGCATAAAACTACCTAATTTCAAACTATACTACAAGGCTACAGTAATCAAAACAGCATGATACTGGCACCAAAGCAGAGATATAGACCAGGGGAACAGAACAGAGGCCTCGGAAGTAATGCCACACATCTACAACTATCTGATATTAGATAAACCTAACAAAAAACAAGCAATGGGGAAAGGATTCCCTATATAATAAATAGTGTTGAAAAAACTGGCTAGCCATATGCAGAAAGCTGAAACTGAGCCCCTTCCTTACACCTAATACAAAAATTAACTCCAGATGGATTGAAGACCTAAACATAAGAGCTAACACCATAAAAACCCTAAAAGAAAACCTACACAATACCATTCAGGACATAGGCACAGGCTAGGACTTCATGACTAAAACACCAAAAGCAATGGGAACAAAAGCCAAAATAGACAATTGGGATCTAATTAAACTCCAGAGCTTCTGTACAGCAAAAGAAACTATCATTAGAGTGAACCAGCAACCAAGAGAATGGGAAAATTTTTTTGCAGTCTACCCATCTGACAAAGGGCTAATATCCACAATCTACAAAGAACTTAACATCTTTACAAGAAAAAAACAACTCCATCAAAAATTGGGTGAAGGATATGAAGAGACATTTTTCAAAAGAAGACATTTATGCAGCCAACAATCATATGAAAAAAAGCTCATCATCACTGGTCATTAGAGAAATGCAAATAAAAACCACATTGAGATACCATCTCACACCAGTTAGAATGGCGATCCTTAAAAAAATCTGGAGACAACAGATGCTGGGGAGGATGTGGAGAAATAGGAATGCTTTTACACTGCTGGTGGGAGTGTAAATTAGTTCAACCATTGTGGAAGACAGTATGGCAATTCCTCGAGGAGAAATACCATTTGACCCAGCAATCCCATTACTGGGTATATATTCAAATGATTATAAATTATTCTGCTATAAAGACACATGCACAGGTATGATCATTCTGGCACTGTTTACAATAGCAAAGACTTGGAACCAACCCAAATGCCCATCAATGATAGACTGAATAAAGAAAATGTGGTACATACACACCATGGAATACTATGCAGCCATAAAAAAGGATGAGTTCATGTCCTTTGCCGGGACATGGATGAATCTGGAAACCATCATTCTCAGCAAACTGACACAAGAACAGAAAACGAAATACCACACGTTCTCACTCATAAGTGGGTGTTGAACAGTGAGAAAACATGGACACAGGGAGGGGAACATCACACACCAGGGCCTATCGGGGTGGGGGGCGAGGGAGCTAGGGGAGGAACAGTAGGGAGTGGGGAATTGGGGAGGGATAACATTAGGAGAAATACCTAATGTAGATGATGGGGTGATGGATGCAGCAAATCCCATGGCATGTGTACACCTATGTAACAATCCTGCACGATCTGCACATATACCCCAGAACTTATAATAATAATAATAAAACAACGACAAAGTTTGGGGGGTGGGGATGTATGAAAATATATTCAACCATTCCAGGGACTCCAGGACATCGAAAGTTTACTTGGGGAGGACTAGTAGATATATAGGTGTCTTGGTGTATTAGTCCGTTCCTGTATTACTATAAAGAACTACCTGAAACTGGGTAATTTATAAAGAAAAAATGTTTAATTGGCTCACAGTTTCACAACCTGTATAGGAAACACAGCTGGGGAGGGCTCAGGAAACTTACAATCATGGCAGAAGATGAAGGGGAAGCAGGCACATCTTACATGGCAGGAGCAGGAGGAAGAGAGAGAAAGGGGAGTTGCTACACACTTTAAACAACTAGATTTCATGAGAACTCACTATCATGAGAACAGCAGGGTGAAATCCACCCCCATGATTCAATCACCTCCCACCAGGCCCCTTGTCCAACACTGGGAATACAATTTGCCATTAGATTTGGGTGGGGACACAAATCCAAACCATATCAAATCAGGAAACAACTCATACCTAACCACAAGACGTTAACTTATAATGGTTGGACTTTCATTAAAATCAAGAAAAATATAAATGTTTGTGACTATTTGTAGATCAGAATTTTCAAGAGAAAATGCTGCTTAGTGGAGGAATTCAATGCAATTAAGGAGTCAAGTGTCCTGGTCTGGCAACCAGAAGACTACATCTGGTAGTTGTACCCTTTAGACTGTGGTCAAGTCCCAAGTTCCATTCTCTATGGTGAGAATGTGTCTTAGTCTGCTCAGGCTGCTCTAACAAAAATACCATAAACTTGGAGCCTCGCTTGGTCACCCAGGCTGGAGTTCAGTGGCATGATCTCGATTCATGGCATTCTCCACCTCCCAGATTCAAGTGATTCTTCTGCCTCAACCTCCCAAGTAGCTGAGATTACAGGCACCTGCCAACACACCCGGCTAATTTTTCTATTTTTAGTAGAGATAGATTTCACCATGTTGGCCAGGCTGGTCTTGAACTGCTGACCTCAAGTGATCCACCCACCTTGGCCTCCCAAAGTGCTGGGATTAAAGGCATGAGCCACCTTGCCTGGCTGGCAATTTTAAATTACACAGTTACATATCATTATTCTGGAAGTTAGATTTTTCTCTGCTCTTCAAAAGCGAATCCCAAATTGCCTTGCCACATCTAAACGAACTCTCACACCAAGCCCTTCCTTGCTCCCTTCCTTGTTTCATCCTCATTGCCTCCTGAGTAGCCATTTTGCCACATTAGTCATTTTAATTCACAGCAAGGAGGCTGTGGGTGTCTAGCACAGTGAAAAGGAGGGAACTCACAGCGATCACCTGAATCATGTAAATCTTTGGCTGTACTAAACAACATTTTTGTATATATGTAGACTTCTTTGTATATTTTACATCTTTCTAGTATATTTTTTAACCAAGGAAAAGAGGTATTCACAGCATGTCATCTGATAAGGATGCACTTAACAATGGGAAATTAACTTACACTATTTCTTAGTAAACAAATTTCCTAAAAGGTGCCATTTCTATGGTCTTGTTTGTTTATATACTTTTCTTGCCTAATACAGAATTTTATTGATATTTAATAACACACTGTTTCTTAACAAAGGCAAAAGGCAATGAAATAAAACCAGGGTTTAGGCTCATTTTATTACTATGTGGTTTGCCATCTGGTGAACTCTGTATCTAGTCATTTATAACAGAAATTATCAATTTAAAAAAAAGAAAAAATTATCAATCTGTCCTTAAGCCATCTACTTTCAAGATTTTATGTCATTCATCATGCATATACAAATGTGCACATTCAAATGCATACATATGCATACATGGATACGTGTGCAAAAACATTTACACAAAAATAAATTTCAATAGTGTGATTTTTTTACGGTTTAGTTCTTTTTAGGTCATATTGATTGCAAGAAGTGAGCAAAATGGGATATTTAAGGACTACAGGCAGTTCTTAGAAGATAATTTGTGTATTTCAGGAAGTTACACTAGCTCAAAAGGGGAGAACACGGATCTGGCTTCGTTTATAAATTGAAGTTCCTACACAGTAAGCTCAGTTGATTACAGAATGATGTAATAAAACTAATGGGATAGCTTGGGTTCATATGCAGGACCATTAACTCTACAGAAGTAGGGGGACCCTCCCCATTGTCTCATAAATGAATGCGGCTGTCACGAATGGGTCAGAATGAAGTTAGCATTTATTGAGAACTCACTAAGTGACAGATACCCTGCTAAGAGCTGTTATAGTGACAGCATGCCACCAGCTGCTCCTTTGGGAATTTAAGCATCAATCTTCTAAGGGAGGTTGTACAAGGGAAAATCTCCCACAGTAGACAAAGCCATGCATCACTCAGTACTGCCATCAGATGTATTGTTGAGTCCCACGGAGAAGAAAATTTACATGGAGAAATAAACATTAATAGGCTGTGTATCCACATGCAGGCTGAAGCAGCAATTACTGTGGCCAGGGTCATGACGAGCAATAATTAGTGCGTCTCCAAAGGGAAGGTGCATCTTGAGGGGCCAACATACAGGCTGGAAGGGGGTCCTCCCTGCTTAACCAACCTTGAGAATTGGAGTTTGATTTTGTCAGAGTTCTTGGGTTTCCTTACATATTTAAGACCTTAATCTGTGCACAAATTTGATGAGGAAATTAGTTTCATGAATTTCATTTTGTTTACGAGATAGAAAAGTTTTACAAACGTATTTTTCTTGATTTGTGGCTCAAGAGAATATGGATCATTCTACGAAACTTCGAGAAATAATTCGAAAGTTACGTTTGGGGCTGGGTGTGGTGGCTCACACCTGTAATCCCAGCACTCTAGGAGGCAGAGGTAGGTGGATCACCTGAGGTCAGGAGTTCGAGACCAGCCTGGCCAACATGGTGAAATCCTGTCTCTACTGAAAGTACAAAAATTAGCTGGGTGTAGTGGCTGCATGCCTGTAATCCTGGCTATTTGGGAGGCTGAGGCAGGAGAATCGCTTGAACCCAGGAGGTGGAGGTTACAGAAGCCAAGATCACACACTGCCTTCCAGCCTGGGCAACAAAGCAAGACTCTGTCTAAAAAAAAAAAAAAGGCAAAAAAACTAAAAGTTACATTTGCATTTTAGGGAGTTGGGAGTACCATGCTCTTAAGGGAGTCACCTCCTGTAAGATTAAATGGACAATTATCAGATGCTAAATCTCAGTAGAAACACTGCACCATCTAGATTGCAATAAAAATAGCCAAAATTATGGTTTATACTTCTGCTTATGATCTTACAAAGTTAGTGGCACAAACATCTCAATTTTTGTCACCCAGATCTTACTAAATTGCTTCACGACCAATGAATGGTTGCTATGGGGGAAAACAAATCCAAATCTGTTCAGTAGGCGCTCGCTTTGTTCGTAACTAGGGTCACCCTTTTAGTGTTGCTATCTAAACTGTTAGAAATGGGATAGAGGTCACTGAGCTTGGAACACTTGGTTTCTAAATTCAGCTTCTCCCAGTGGGAATACCTCATTAAAACTGTAAGACCACAGCCCTTTGGCTGCAAAGACACTATTACCACTTCTCCTTCTTCCTCCTTGCACCCAGTAGGACCCATTGACAATTAATTGTAATTAATAATGTGATTTGTGACCATGACTAGCTTGAAATTAACTGGTCCACTTTGTGATCAAACCTCGTTTGATCAACATGTTGTCTTAACCACATGAGGCCTTGTAAATGCAGATAAATTATGTTAAAGAAAACCCCACAACTTGCAAATACATCAACATTCTCATCTAATCAGTGAAATTGGAAGTTTACGTTTTATTGTAACATCTATAATCTAAAGCAATGATTCTCAAACTTAGTTGCCCACAAGAATCACCCCATGCTTTTAAATCATAATCTCCACAGGGAATATACAACTTTTTTCTTGTTTCTTTGTACAGCTTCTCTAGGAAATCTGGTGTGCAGCTAGGTTGAAAAACACCAAAGCACTTGACACCTCTTTTGGAATTGCTTTGTAAAATCTACAGCACTTTTGTATAGCCTTAATGATTACAAACTTTCATTTCTTTGAAAATGGCTTGCATTATTATTTTTTGAGATGGAGTTTCACTCTTGTTGCCCAGGCTGGAGTGCAATGGTGAGATCTCGGCTTATAACCTCTGCCTCCTAGGTTCAAGCAATTCTCCTGCCTCAGCCCTCCGAGTAGCTGGGATTACAGGCATGTGCCACCACACTCGGCTAATTTTGTACTTTTAGTAGAGATGGGGTTCCTCCATGTTGGTCAGACTTGTCTTGAACTCCCAACCTCAGGTGATCTGCCCATCTTAGCCTCCTGAAGTGCTGGGATTACAGGCGTGAGCCACTGAGCCCGGTGGCTTGCATTAATTTTTAGTCAGCTCAAGGCAAGTCTGGAGAATATGCATGCCTTATGATGAACTTGGATAATACTAATGTTGTTTTTAAAAAGCAAGGATTCTTAGGAGTACTGCATAAGAGTCTGTAGGCAAGCTTAAGAGAGGAATCTTTATTTTTTTATTTTTTAAAGACGAGGTTTCACCACGTTGGTTGGGCTGGTCTTGAACTCCTGAACTCAGGTGATCCGCCCGCCTTGGCCTCCAAAGTGCTTGGATTACAGGCGTGAGCCACCATGCCCGGCCAAGAGAGGATTCTTTAAAATGCCGTGAACACAGTATGTATACAGAATTTCTTGCTCTGAAGGGTACCCTCCTCAGCACCTTCTCCCCCATCAGATGTAGAAGTTGCAATGTTTGTGACAGTCTGTTTTATAGTCACACTGATTGCCTACTGCTAGTCACACTGGAACAAACACACATTCTGTCCTTTTCTTCACTTGATTTCAAACTCTTTAGGTAAGTTTCCTCAGTCTCTTTCAGTCTACAATTCCATTCCATTAGAAAAATCATTCTAGTGGTTTTTTTTTAATACAGAAGATAGCATTATATAAAAAATAAAAAGGTCAATTCTGCAGGTATTGATATCTGACATCAGTTGTATAAACTTACTAGAAAGAAAATACCAATATGCATTGCTGTTATGGCCAATGTTTTCCTTGTGAAGGATTTATAAAGTTTTACAAGATCAAACTCTCCAAAAGCATTTTCTAATAAAACAATGCAAACTTTCACCAAAATACGTGCCAAGAAAATCCACCTTCAGATCCAAATTCAGTTTAAAAGGTTCTGTGCAGTCTGCCCAAACCACCAGTAATTGGGACACACACTTTTAAAAGCACAGGTTTTGGAATTAAGAGACTCGGGTCCAAATTCCTGCACCCCATTAACTATTAGTGGGATTTCATTAAAAAATTGTCACTAAGAGGTTTTTCACAGAATCTCCATAGGATCAAATGATCCAATACTGGTAAAGTTCTTATCACAGTGATGCTACGCAAGAGGGCTTAAAAATCAACATTTAACACTATGCTGGCTGGGTGCGCAGTGGCTCATGCCTATAATCCTAGAACTTTGGCAAGCCAAGGCAGGATTGCTTGAGCCTAGTCGTTTGAGAGCAGCCGAGGCAATACAGCAAGACCTTGTCTCTACTTAAAAAAAAAAAAAAAAAGTAGCTTGCATGGTGGCAAGCTACTCGAGGCTGAGGTGGGAGGTCACTTGAGCCCAGGAGGTTGAGGCTATAGTGAGCCACGATAATGTCAGTGTACTCCAGCTTGGGCAAGATTGAGATGCTGTCCACTCCCTCCACTCCCACACACACACCATTTTGGGCAACAGAGATCCTGGGCAAGACCCACCACCCCCAACTTGGGCAACAGAGCGAGATGCTGTACACACACACTCACATCCCAAATGTGCAACCACCTAAGGGCTGGTCTATTTTCCAAGAGATCCTGGGCAACACACACCCACCCCATCTTGGGCAACAGAGAGATATGCTGTTCACACACACCCACACACCCAAACACCCAAATCTGCAACCACCTAAGGGCTCGTCTATATTTTCCACTTTTTAACCTAAAGTCAAAGAAAATAATTTCTATTTATAGAAATGAAAAATATCATCCGTATACTGTCATAGCCCCAACAGTGCAGTACAAATTTTAATTTGTGAAGTTCAATTTTTAAAAGATTTTCTTTCAAGATATTTTGTGATCATTGAGCACATTCATCTGAGATTTACTGAGTGCCTACACCCACTGCATACCAGACATCGTGCTGAGGCATTTATTCAAGAATCACAACTGCAGAAAGAATTCTGAGACTGAGAATTTTAATTTTCCCACATTGAAATGAATCTTGTATGCAATAAAGTTTATTAGTTGAACTGTCCTATTAAAATCTCTAAATTTGACAATTTCATTGTTACTAAAAAATACACAAGTTTACTTTGGGCTCCTCATGTTTAATTTTAAAGCTATTTTTGCATGGCTCACTTGAGGTCAACTTGGACCCTAAAACCAAGGATCAAATTACTTATATGACACGCTTACAGATTTGCCATTTCTAAGATTAAATACACAAGGTTTCAAGACATCCTAGTTGTTTTTCTCCTGAGAGCTAGTCTGATGGCCAATCTCTGTATCATTACCTGTTAAATTATTCGCCATTCTTACGTTTCCTCTTCCTTCCAGCAATTTGACATAAGAAAGGCACTCAAAGGAAAACATTTTTTAAAAACTGTAGATTTGAATTTAAGTTACACACCTATCTGTGGCACCAACTTACGTAAAACTTTCTCTACACTTGTGGGAGACAAAGCGCCTATTTTCTTTTCAATGGACACATCCCAGAGTAGCAGACATCACCTTCCGTGTTTTCCTTCCTACCAAAATTTATCAGCAAAGCTAAAAGAAATATGCAAAATGCCACACTGCAATGCTTTACGTATTAGCTCTAGTTTGCCACATTACTATTCATGTGAATGAGGTACAAAATAAGTGAAAACTTAATATGGAAAATCATGTCAATTTGTACTATGGAATATGGATAGGATTAACTAGCTCCAACTCCTGCCTCTGCCATTTCCTACTAGTAACCTTGGACAACACTGGTATAATAATGTTTCTCTCACATAAAGCCAATGTGACAACTAAATGAATATACATAATACATTCAGAACAGTATGGGGCACATGGTAAGCAGTTACATGTTATTAACAATTCTAATTATTTCTGCTTTGGGGACTAGAAATGATTTCTACTAATTTTGCTGACCTGAAATGTTTTAACATTCATATTTATAGAATGTAAAACACTCAGCAACATAAAGTAAAATACACGACCTACAATTGCTATGTAGCAGCTTTCAAGATTGAGACAATACACCACATACTTTATAAAAAAAAAAAGTTATTCTATAGAAGTCTTAAGTTACAGTAGACAAAGATAAAAATCCTTTAATACTAGTCAGTATTGAAAATGAGTATTTTAAACCGTAAACATTAAAACTGTTTTCCAAATTGAGGAATTAAATATTTAGAAGCCCAAGATGATACCAGTGTGCTAGTCTTCTAGAGATGCAGGCATAATCTTAAAATCGTTGGTTCTAAGCCTTTCCTGCTACCCAAAACAGGCTGGTGAACAAAATATCAACAGTGTTTCACTACAAGAATTATTCTTAGCAAGAAAGCATATGATCAGCATGTGGGGGGTTTGAGAGTAGTACATGTCTGTAATTACAATGTTACAAAGGTGACTCTGACATATCCTTTAGAAAGGCATGCATCCCCTCCCCCATTCCCTTTTTAAATTCACTGACATAAAGAATCCTTGCAATCACAACCACTTTTTATTTTGTGAGGGTGTGTGTTCCCTAATTGCAACGAATTTTCAGTCTTTAAATAATGTAGCAATTCAAAATAAACACTGTCCTGGATTTCATGATGAAGGCAGCTTTAACAATTACTGAACAAAGATTATATCATTTTTGCAGTTGAAAAACTACATATCCACCCTCCTTAAAACTCTTCTAATAAATCACCAAAATTTCTCGTACTGACAGGATGAAATGGTTTGGATGCATTTTTCTTTCAAATTAAAGCATTAAAAACTGAGAAAAAAAAACAGCATCCATGACCTCTTGCTAAAAAGAAAGCAATGTTAAATGTATTTTGTTATAAGCTTTATGACCTAAAATAATACTTATGAAGCACATAAACGTTTCCAAGACCTCTTGCTAAAAAGAAAGCAATGTTAAATGTATTTTTTATAAGCTTTATGACCTAAAATAATACTTATGAGGTCAAACACGTAAATGTTTTGTGTGACCTATTTTTTCAGTGCACCACCACACCACCAGCATTCCCCAGCCATTCAACTCAACTGCAATTCAGAAATGTGTTCTAATATATTTAGAAGCGTAAATATCAAACCTGTGCTCCAAAATTAACAAGTATGTCTCTAAACTCTAGATCTGATTTGTACAGCCACACTTCACATAGTAACATCGATTTTACTTTTACTGGCTTAAAATAGCACTAATGTTTGTTTTAATGTTTCACTTAGGAGATTTTGAATACAATTTTTATATCATTCATATTTACTAACTTTACAATCTGAGTTGTCCTGTTTTCTCAGGTGTTAAGTATCGTTTAATTGGGAAATTAAAGCATTAAAAAAATTCTCAAACCCAAAATACCATTAATTTCCTATAAACACCTTACCATTATAGAAAATTTCCAATTATGTGAAAATCAGAAGGTGAAACGCTTAGCTTTCCATGTCACACCTGACTTACTACTGCTCAAGTACGGTAAAAGTGTCCTGAGAATAATGTTCACAATATTTTTGATTAGCATCTTAATTGCATCATGTGGAAGTGGAAAATGTAGAGATTAAGAGCACAAGGCTTGCAATTCTACAGTACACAAAATTGCAATAAAAGCATATTTGCAAGTCTAAAAGGAAAATTATAACCCAAGACGCATGGGGAAAAATATTTACGTGGAGTTTTTAATCCATATTAGAATTCAGTTGTTGTAACTTGACCATAAATTTAAACAGAAATCATCTTCTGAGACATACATTCTATTTAGTATATCAACAGTACTGATAGTCATTGAAGGGTCAATTTAAACTTATTAGTAACATTTCATTTTTCTATCCAACAGAAATCTATAGTGGTTTGCCCCATTACATATCTGAAACATTGTCTTATGAAAACAAAATGAAACAAAAATAAAACTGAAGATAAAAATACTCTGGAAGCACAGGATATCTGACAATTATCCTCAGCACAAAGCACATCTTTGAAAACGTGAAATGATGACTCTTTGGAGGACAATAGCTAAATATCCAAGAATCATCAGGTTTGAGAAATATTGCTTAATCACTTTCCGAAACACAGTTAGCTGCAGGAATTGAGTATTTCATTAAAACTATCAAGGTCATCATATTTATTGCATCTTTAGACTGCATTTTGTAACAGAAAATTAATAGTGCACCACAGTTTCACCAAAATATATATTTGGGGGCACGGAGGGCCTAAGATACTCATAAACAAAGTACAGACTGTATGTGCTTTTCAGAGGGGCTGAATTAAATATAACCAGCTGCCAACTTTGTGCTCTGACATAATTGAATTAGTGGGTATGTGTATACTAAATTCATTTATTTTTGTCTACAATAAATGAAATAAAAACACCACCACACCACCCTATACAATCCACTATTAGCAGTGAGTACAACAAGCAAAAAAATTATTTTACAATTTATACATACTAAAATATTTTCTTTCTCTAGAAATAACTCAGAACAAAATCTAATCATTATAAGACTTAATTTGGGAAATCTCAAATTACAATAGGGAAAAATCAAATCAGGATGTGTACTTGAGCCCAAAACAAAGGTTCCTGGTCATAAGGCTAGAAGATTAGTAAGTGCAAGTGGTAGATTACAGCATGCTCAAAGTGTATGCTTGGGTCTTTGTATATTTATCGAACCTTTAAATTAAATAAGACTAGCTAAAGAAATGTCTTCAGAGCACGATCACTGGGAATTCTGCATCTCTTTTGCCATTTTTGTTACCCAACTTACACAATGCGCAAAGTGCTAAGCAACACTACAAAAACACGTTTACATCAACACTGAAGACCTGGGGAAATGAAATCCAACAATTTTATTTTAATGAGCTGTATTGTCTAAATTTTTGTTTTATTTTTTTTTTTCCTGTTTTCATACAGTAAAGAAAACAAAACGCAGCACATTCACATTTTCCCGAGGAACTGTAAAGATGATCTCTACAGGGATAAACGTTGTAAAGCCTGAAGCTCAATCAATTGATGTTGAAAACTCTCAAAGGGAGTAAAGGCTTGATCTGAATGGTCTAGAACATGTACTGTAATTTAATAGAAGAGATGGTCGTCTTAATATTTAATGATTTAAAAGAACTTCCCAGTCCATGCGAAGAGTACAGTCCAAGAATAAATCAAATTTCTGAACGCATTTTATGCTACATATGTGTATACTTTGCGATCCTCAGGTGTTCGTGCCAAATATTCTCTCTCAATAAGTCCTTCAATACGTTTCTTAATAACAACTGGACTTGGTAAGAATCGAGCCTTCAACTGCTGAGTTACCTAAAAAAGAAAATAGATAGCATTTTTATATAAACACATAAAAATTCCTATCTTTGAGCAGAACTGGTATGTCATTTTAACACTCAGACACTGAACTTTACTAACTGGATTACCAAAGCTAAAAGCACAGAAACTCTAAAAAGGTTCTGTCTGAAAATGTAACACGTATGGTTACAACACACTTCCTCAAACCAGAATGTGAATGCTCAAGTGAACAGCAGTTGAAGAGTTGAATTAGTTGGAATTATGTCAGTGTGAGTATATACTACTTATAACTGTTCTGATGCTGTTATCTACTGACTTCTGGGTTACACTCGCAACTCACAGAACTTGGGTAGCCTATGTATTTAAAAACACAAACTCGGACTCAAGAGTACCTGGATAAACTCAGCTCTACCACTACTAGCTCTGGGACCCTGGCCCATTGTTATGTACACTAAATGTGTTAACAGACGTAATGCCTTAGAATAATGCGCAATCCAGTTGGTGCTTCTGTTGTTCTTTTCTTCAACTACTATCAGGATTCCAAGTACTGTGCTATAAGTAATAATAAAATAGTTAACAGTAAAGCAGCAGTTATAGTCTGACTATGCACTATTCATCAGTCATTCTGCATGTCTCATTTTACAAATAAGGAAAATAAGCCAGAGAAGAAAACTGACATGACCAAGCAGTAAGTAACAGAGCCAGCAGAAATGACTCTAAACCCTTCTGACCTCAAAGTCCATGTTCTTTCCACTAATCCATCCATCCATGAACCAGCTTTGCTTTTACTTTTGTTGATCAGTTCATTTCCCAAAGCCACAAGAGATTGGTAATTCTTTGAAATCTGAAAAGTCAGCACTTCACTCTGCAACTACAATTTATCACCCTTCCAGGATTACCACTCCAGTATCAAGAAACTGGCTCTCAACTCACCACCTGAGATCTCCCACCCTTTGCCCTTTTCTTCCAGCCTATTAACAGCTCCCATTGACTTGCTCTCTCTCCCTGCTTACTGGGCCTAAACTGCATTCAAGATCACTTCAGCTGCGCTCTCAACAGGACCTTCTACTCCCTGATTCTTTTGGTCCTATCCCATAAACACTATTTGATTAAACCTATATTCTATATGTATATCACTATTAACCTGCCACAGAGCTCTTTGCTGAGTAAAGCTGTAGTTCTTACACCATCTCTGTACACCAGGAGTCAGCAAACTACAGTCACTGGCCAAATACAGTCCACTACCTGTTCTGTAAAATTTTACTGAAACACAGTCACATGCATTTATTTTATTATTTATTTTTTTGAGACAGAGTCTCGCTCTGCTGCCTAGGCTGGAGTGCAATGGTGGGATCTTAACTCACTGCAACCTCTGCCTCCCGGGTTCAAGTGATTCTCCTGCCTCAGTCTCCCAAGTAGTTTGGATTACAGACACCCATAACCACACCCAGCTAATTTTTTGTGTTTTTAGTAGAGATAGGATTTCTCTGTGTTGGTCAGGCTGGCCTTGAACTCCTGGATCTCAGGTGATCCACCCACCTTTGCCTCCCAAAGTGCTGGGATTACAATCGTGAGCCATTGCAAGTCACATGTATTTATGTATTACCTATAGCTGCTTTCATGCTACAACTGGCCATTTACAAAAATATCTGCCAATCTCTGGTGTAGACTAGTAACACAAATTTATAGTGTTACAAAGTTCAGAAGTTCTTGAGCACCATTCTTTGACAGGTATTTTAAATTTCTGACAATCCCCTTAAACTCCTCAACCCAGTCCTACACCATAACCTCTAATCAGGTTTTACATAGAGAAAAGAAGCCATTTTAATTCCAAGTTCTTCAAATTCCCACCCTAGCACATGTACATTTATCTATACTCACACAAAACCTTGCTTAGCACACATCCCCACACCCTGCCCTGGGTTCTCAGAAGAGGCATGTTCAGTAACATCTGTCAGTACATCTACCATCACCATACTCTCTATACGATCCTCACTTTTCCTTTTCTATAATGTGGTATTATCCTTTCATCTCATTTTTTTTCCATTTATTTTTAAGGATCCCCTCCTTATTCTTAGAATATAAGCATGCTATCTTCCCAAATTTTGGGGGAAAAGGCCCAAACCCTTCAGCTCAACACTGAATCCTAATACTGCTCTCTCTGCCCTTTCCCTTGAGCCAATACCTCAAAGAATAAGCCACTCTTGGTGTCTTCCACTTCCACTTCCTTCTCAAGGCACTACCACTGGACAGCCACTTTTACCAGTTCAGTGAAAATGTCTGAGAAAGCTAACCTGTCACATAATTGCCAAAGTAAGTGTTTATTCAACTTGGCTTTTCCATGATTTTTGATATTACCACTCACTCTTTGTAATTCTCTTCCCTTGTCATAGGGCACTGTATTTTGTTTCCTTTTCCTTCCAAAGCAGTGTTCTCAAATTTGAAAAAACATCAGAATCAACTACAGCTCGTGTTAAAAAACCAGACTGTTGGGCCCTATCCCCAGAGTTTCTGATTAAATTCTCAGGCTCTGGTGGAACCTAAGAATCTGTGTTTCTCAGGAATTCCCAAGTGATGCTGATGCAGCTGCTCCAAGAACGGCACTGAAAACCAGTGCTCTGAAGAGTTTACACTCACTGTTCCTAAAATGATGAGGGAGGAGTCTATCCTATGGTTCTTTCTTGTGGTTTTAACTGCATTCTCATACAGCTAATTCCCAATGCAACTGTAGCCCTCATGTGTCTATTGACCTCCACCTGCCCCTGGAAGTGCCAATATACAATAAAGTCAACTAGTACAAAACAGTATTAAAGTGACTTCTGGACCACAGCGGCACATTACATTACCCTTTGCTTTTTGGTTAAGAAACCAATCTCTAGCTACTCATTCAAGCCAGAAATCTAGGAGATGTCTTTAACTTCTCCCTTTCACTTCCCATTATCAATCAATAAAGCCTGTCAATTCTACTTTCCAATTATCTTGATTCAGCTTTCTATCTTTTACCAATACTTTACCCAGGTCCTAATCCTCTCCCACCAATTTTTTTTTTTTTTGAGATGGAGTCTAGCTCTGTCAACAGGCTGGAATGCAGTGGCACAATCTCGGCTCACTGCAACCTCCGCCCCCCAGGTTCAAGCAATTGTCTTGCCTCAGCCTCCCAAGTAGCTGAGATTACAGGCGCCCGCCACCATGCTCGGCTTTTTTTGTATTTTTAGTAGAGACGGGGTTTCACTCTGTTGGCCAGGCTGGAATCCTCGGCCTCTCACAGTGCTGAAATTACAGGCGTAAGCCACAGTGCCTGATCTCTCTCACCTGTTTTAATGGCCTCCTAAGATGTCTTCCCCTCCTTAGATTCCCAATTTGTAAAATGAAAGCACTCAATGAATGGTTAGTAGTTACTAGTTTCTTTACACAAAGGTATTAAAAATAGCAGTGAAAATTTTTTCTTAATACCTCATGTGACAATATTCTGTCATTTTCATTACAAACACATTAGTTCCTAAAGTGTGCACATAATTTGGGTGTATCACTATGTTTAATTACTGAGTGCCATACCTTTCATTAAGTGTTACATCAATAGAATTTCCTAATAGTAAAATTGTTTTTAAAACTAGTTGAATAGAATCATTTTGTTAATAATGTTACTGCTTTTTCTATATTAGCCCAGTTGTGAAGAGTCCGCACCTCTGCTACTAGAACATTGTGCTGCATCTTCTTTCTAGATTTCATTATTCGCACTATAGCAGCTTCTATCTCATGTTTTCTGTCGTCATCTACTTTCTGTCTTGTTTCTTTCCTCTCTGGGTCGGATTCACCTTGTTTGGCAGCAACTAAAATAGAAATAAACACATTTACCATAAATGTATTTTCAAAAATTGGTTTATAAGCAAGTTTAATATAATTCAGTGTAATCCACAGAGAAAGACCAATTTCTGCCTCTGAATACACACACTTATCAATTCAAGTACACTTTCAAAAAGTGTCTTATTTAATGCTTACTTGAATACTAAATTATCCTTTTTCAAAAATGAGGAATTTAACTTTCCTGAGATAATATTTTGTTCTTATGCAGAATATAATTTCTTACCTGGAAGAAAAATAGTAGCTAGAAATCTTTAGTAAAACTACCAGTAAATAATTTTCATTGCTTATGACTGTCAGAGGTCAACTGATATTTTATTACCATGGCTCCCAATTAAAACTCACTAGAAGTATCACAGGTGAATATCTGTTGTCTTACTAACTCAAAATGTAGCTCTAAGGCTTTATAGGGAAAGATTACTAACTCAAAATGTAATCTTTAAGGCTTTATGAGGAAATAAGAGTATGCATTGCCAAGATTCAGTCAGTGAAATAAATAATCTAAAAGTACCACTAGAATGTCAGTTCCTAAAATCTCCTTGCCAAAAACCTTCCTAGAGTTCTGTTATCTAACAAATTTTTTTATTTTATTACACTTTTTACATCACAACTTCACACCAGATTCCAACGTTTAGGGTCTTACTCTATTCTTCCCTATAGTCTTCAAAGCAACTGCTAAGGGATTAAACATAGAAGTTCTCTTCTCCTACAACTCTTTTCTAAATCAAACAGCAGAAAAAGAAAACTGATTTTTTATTTGTTCATCAAAAGGAGATAGATGTGAAGTTTCTGGAGGTAGAAATTGTGAAACTGCAAAGCAGCACATGGGTCATTGCTGACTGAGGCATGGGCATAGATAGCCACGAGACAGCAGATTGTACAATTTAGAAGATCATTCTGGTGTGCAAATCCATTCAGCTGTTTCTAATTAGAATCCTTTGGCTAAAAATACTGCTTTCAGTGTCATTTCCCAAGTGTAAGATAATCAGTATCTTAGTAAAAAAAAAAAAAAAATTGATTAAAACAGTCTATTAATATTGACGTTTTTCCTTAGAAGTTGATGTCATGAAAAAAAAAGATAGGGGTACTGGTTTCAATTGAACGGAATTTAAAAAAGACATAAAAATTAAATGTAATGTGGGAATCCTGATGGAATCATGGGTCCAAACAGCAAGATATGAATGAAATTTCTGAGACAACAGAGGGAATATGGGTGGTAAATAGATGGTATCGAATTAATTTTCTTTGATGTGATATATCAGATGTGTGCTAAAGTTTTTTAGGGGGAAACTGTTGAGATGTTTGTAAAGTAACTTCAAATGCTGCAGCAAACATACAAACATACACGGGGAGGGAGGCAGAGAGGAAGACAAAATACTAATGACTGGCAAACATAGGTCACAGCTATACTGGTGTTCAGTATAGTGTTTTTCACTTTTTTTGTGGATTTGAAAATAAAAAATACAAAGTTGCAGAGAAAAAAGAAGTAACCGTTTAAAGAATACCTTTGGCTCATCTGGATTTGGTCATCTAAGTGTTTTTTTGAATACCTGCTGGAAAAAGACAGATGTGCCAATTGTGCTGATGATACAAAATGAGTTTTTTTTTTTTAATGTGAGGGGAGGGGCTCACTCTGGAGCCTAACAAAATATTCCTCACTTAAGGAAGACTGCAGCAGAAGATGCTGCTGTGCATGTGCCTATGTATGACCTATATGCATGCTGGGAGGCGGAATTTGAGAAAGTCAGGTGGTGATGGTAAAGACTGCCAACTCTGGAAATACCCTCCAGATTATAATTTAATTCTTTTCAAAGGCTGTGTTATTTTAGTAATTCCTTTAACTTCTTTGCTTGAACTTTTATTGCTGGCTACAGTAGAAGCAGCATAAATAGGTAAAGTCAGAGTCTCTGAATATTTGGTTACATTACTGAGCCTTTGACAATTCAATAAAATCAATGTGGTCACAATACTTACCACCAAAAAGAAAATTTTAACTTAAATTACAATTAAGAGCCAAGGTCATTTAAAAACTGTTCCCCAGTGGCTCAAGCCTGTAATCCCAGAACTTTGGGAGGCTGAGGTGGGTGGATCACGAGGTCAAGAGATCAAGACCATCCTGGTCAACATGGTGAAACCCCGTCTCTACTAAAAATACACAAAATTAGCTGAGCATGGTGGTGCGTGCCTGTAATCCCAGCTACTCAGGAGGCTGAGGCAGGAGAATTGCCTGAACCCGGGAGGCAGAGGTTGCAGTGAGCTGAGATCACACTATTGCACTCCAGCCTGGGTAACAAGAGCGAAACTCTGTCTCAAAAAAAAAAAAAAAAATTCCCAAGGAAAAAAAACCCACCGTTTTATAGAATTTTATTGCTGAAAACAATTTTTAAGCTCCTCTAGTCAAATTCTCCAGCATACATATTTCTATTTTGATCATACCTAAAACACTACATACACATATTTCAGATACATACATGCATGTAAGTGTGCACACTTAAAAATCTAAAAATCTATGAAGACTTTTTTTTTTTTTTAAACATAACACTAACACCTGATATTATTATTGCTGGGCATGACAGAATCTTAGATAACAAAGACTGTTACTTATTTAGGGTATAGCAGGGTGGGTAAGGTAATTCAGATAAATATTTTCCTCCAATTCTAAGATAGAAATGAGCCCTAAAATCCAAAACCTGTATCTGCCCAAATGTATAAAGTAGTTATGTCTTGCAATTGGAAGAAAAAGAAATTTTATTCCATGACACTCGCTAGCACAGTTTTGTTTCAGTCTCTATATTTATGTCAAGACATGGACCAATCTTGGCTAATGCAGATTACAATGAAATAGTTTACAACCATAGGACAAAGGAGGCAAAGCCTTGCCAAAGACACTACTCTGCTCTACGAAGCATACATACAAAACAAAAAGATTAAAATGAAAAAAAAAAAAAAAAATTTTAAGTGTACACAAAGCTCTAGAATCCATGTATTCTGGTAATCAATTATATATTGACAAACTATCATAATGTATAATATAAATAACATTTTTATAATCAGCAAATCACAGTCATTTAAAAGGTTATTTATCTTAGGATACTGTTTTATTGTACACATATTTGGCTGTAATGGATATATTAGTACTAGGAAGCCTATCTAATACTGGTTTTGAAGCCAAGTGGCAAAAAATTAGTTTTAAACATCAGCAAGGGTGGAGTGCCTTTTTTTCCCCTTTAAATACACAGAAAACAAGCATTTTATATTATGTTAAATATTTAATGAATAGAATTTTCATTATCAACTTAAAAGCCTTTATTAAAAAATCATTCACATCAGCATCATTTTTATGTTTTTAAATTAAGGATGATATGGTTTTTAAGATTTTGAAACAAAAAATATTTGTCAAAATGTAAATAACAACATCCAAGGATCAAACTTTTATCTAGGTCTCCCAATTCCGAAAAACCTCTAAATCCGCTTTAAAAATAGACTTCCACTGACTAGTTAACCAGTTAGAAACAATTTTAAGTACTAATATGTTCATAAATTGTATTCTATTGTTGAAAAACACTATGAACTGGTTCTTAAAATGCTTATTGTACTTGGATTCAAATGCATTTTGATACAAATACTTATCAATAAAAGCTGCTTTCTTTCTTAAGTCTAAGTATCACGCAGCACGAGAAAAGGAATATTTTTAAAGACAGAAATCCAACAGATAAGATTTTTTTTTTTCTAAAGAGAAAAAGATATAATTTTTTCAGAGGAAAAATATAATTCCAGATACCTGTTTGAATCTTGACTCTGTGTAGTTTGGATGTGAATTGGTCATTAACTGTAAATATATGACCATTTTCTATTTCCTTTGATTTGGGTTCTTTTGTAAGAACCCGCTGTGTTGGTTTACCACAGGCGAGGGACTGTAGGGCTCTAACAAGCTCTCTTTCAGGGATATCTGTCTCTTGCTGAATTTCCTGAAATTTCATCAGATTGACATAATTAGACTTTTTGAAAGATTAAAGTTAATTAGTTAATTAGCAAGTAAACTGACCAAGTAGCTAAAAAGAATTCCATTAAATAATGCACAAAAAAGAATTCTCTGAATATTATGACACATTACTAAAATCTCATTTTTTGAACCAACTGAGGAAAGCATGATTCAAGCTAAAAAAATATTAAAAAGACACATACATTTTTGTTTCAGGAGACACAATGGCTAGTCTAAAAATGTCACCCCACAGAGTTATCAGGAACCTGTTTTAACATTTAGGTAAAAATAAGTGTTAACCAACATATAGTTGCTATTTTAGAAATATTTTACAAACTTCCATCCAAGTTTATCCATACTACTCTTCTGCTTAGTAATTTATTTCACAGAAAAAAGGAAGGTAAGCCTGAGCTCAGGCCTTCCACCATACAATTAAAATTTACCCATCCAAACTGACCATATGTATTTGCTTCTATGACCAAATGAAGAAAACAAATCAAACAAAAAAAAACCAAACCCAAAACCTGGAAATTAACATTAACACAAAAAACAAGCTCTGTTTTGAGGTTCAAGTGATAATCTTTTCTGCATATTATGGTATGAATAAAATGTATACTAGGGGAGAGAGAGCAGCTCAGGAAAGAATGCTGTGCATTTTTAAATTCACTATTCTGTTGTCAGTGGGACAGCAAGAAAAATCTACAGTTGTATGATTTAGTCTCTACATGTCTATAGTGATAAGTGATTGAATACAAGTCTTCACACTAGGATTTACTGCTTTGATATACTGTATACAGCAGTCTTTCTGAAAAGCAACTTAGGAAGAGTGGGCAGAATGACTCATATAATATTCAGATTATATGAGTAACTGATCTGGAGGGTCATTCTCTCTAGGCAAGTCTTTGAGCAACAGTTCTCTTCTAAAAAGCTGTTAGGTAAGCAAGGATTCAGGGAAATGTGATTTTCAGTGTTTACACATACTCATTTTCTTCAAATAATCATCTCTGGTTATATCTACTTACTTTAGACATTTCTAATACTATAAATGTTAATCCCAGAAAATTAAATAGGTACTATTAGAATGGAGATGTTATTACATACATGCTAAACGTGATTTATTTACATACTTCAGTTACTGCTTAATCATATTCAATGAACCAGAAATACCTTCTTGGGTGATATTTTAAAATTACAGATCATTCCCAGAGGTAACTATTACCAAAAGTATTTTATGAAAGTCAGTCCTCAAACCTTATGGTGGGGAATTCTTAGCAGTCTAAGAATAGAATGAAATGCCCCTGAAGTCGTAAGGTTGTGTGTGCGTGCGTGTGTGTGTGTGTGTGTGTAAAATGAGAGAGTTAGCATAGCAGTAGTTAGTATACTAGACACCTTTCTATTAGAGTTAGGAACAAGATAAGAATGCCTGTCTTTACTATTACTATTCATCCTTGCTCTGCCTTTTCCTATTCATCTATATTATATATGTGAATACAAGTATATGCATATACATGAACATACGTGAACAAATTCACCTATATACACCAGTATTAGTGTTGGATGAGATCATAACATGAGTTTTTCTAATAATTTCTTCAGATTTTTCCCTGATAGCAAAGAGATTAAAGCTACAAGGGATTCCATGGTACTGTTCTATCATGACACAAGTGAAGATTGAGACTGGACCCAATGTTCTGTTGATACATGCATTTCTGACTTTGAGCACAAAAGCCTATTTTCCCAAAGCATACTTCTAGAAATGCACTTGCTTCCTCAAAGTTTTATATAAAATATAAATATTTTATATTTGTGCCAGGCATGGTTGCTCACACCTGTAACCCCAGCAGTTTGGAAGGGCAAGGAGGGAAAATCACTTGAGCCCAAGAATTCAAAATCAGTCTGGTCAACATAGCAAAATCTGCTCTCTACAAAACATTTAAAAATTAGCCTGTATTCCCAGCTACTCATGAGGCTAAGGTGGGAGGATGACTTGAACCTGAGAGGTCAAGGTTGCAGTGAGACATGATCATACCACTGCACTCCAGCCTGAGAAAGACTGAGACCCTGTCTCAAATAATACATATATTTTAAAATATTTGATAAATACTAACCAACTGCCTTTCAAGTTGCTTAATAATTTAACCCCCCACAACAACAGTATATGAATATCCACTCCCCCACGCCCTCTTCAACACCAGATTTTCTTTTTCTTTTGCTCACATGTTGGGCTAAAACTGAAATCTCATTATTTTAATTTGTACTTTTCATGACCACAACCAGAAAAAATATTTTTATATTTACAGGATATTTGTAGTCTTCTGTGCTTTCTCTGTCTATGCTCCTTGCATGTTTTTATCCTCAATTGTTTGTCTTCGTATTGATTTACTGATGCTCTTTAAAGATCATGGTTTTCAGCTGTTGTAAATAATTTCTCCTAGTCTCTATGTTTAACTTAAAGTATCTCATCATAAAGATGTTATCACTTCTTATGTGGTTAAATCTGTTAATCTTTTTGTTATTTTTGTAATACATTTTTTAAAAGATATTTCTCATGTTAAGGTTACCAAAATATTCTATATTTTCTTTTATTACTTGTATAGATTTGTACTTATATTTACATTTTTGCATTTATGTGGAATTCTGTATTTGATGTAATGCCATGGAAATGAGGTCTTAATACTACCCTCCTCCCACTCCCACAAATAGAAAAAACAATTAAATTGAGTTTTTAGAAATGACAAATTTGAGATCTGGCAAGATGGCCGAATAGGAACAGCTCCAGTGCAGCTCCTGCGAGACCAACGCAGAAGGCGGGTGATTTCTGCATTTCCAATTGAGGTTCATGGTTCATCTCAATGGGACTGGTTAGACAGTGGATGCAGCTCACAAGGGGCGAACAGAAGCAAGCTGGGGAGCTGCCTCTAGACAGTGGGTGCAGCCCACAAGACGCGAGCAGAAGCAAGGTGGGGAGCTGCCTCACCAGGGAAGCACAAGAGGCCAGGGAACTCCCTCCTCTAGCCAAGGGAAGCCCTGAGGAACTGTGCCATGTGGCCCAGATACTGTGCTTTTCCCATGGTTTCTGCAACCCGCAGACCAGGAGATTCCCTCGTGTGCCTACACCAGGGCCCTGAGTTTCTAGCACAAAACTGGGTGGCTGTTTGGGCAGACACCAAGCTTAGCTTTAGTTTTTTTTTTCATATCCCAGTGGCATCTGCCCCAGCGAGACAGAGAACCATTCACTCCTCTGCAAAGGGGCTGAAGCCAGGGAATCAAATGGTCTTGCTCAGTGGGTCCCACCCCAACGGAACCCAGCTAGCTAAGATATACTGGCTTGAAATTCTCAGTGCCATCACAGCAGCCTGAAGTTGACCTCGGACACTTGAGCTTGGGGAGGTGGGGAAGAGGGGGGTGTCGGCCATTACTGAGGCTTGAGTTGTTTTCCCCTCACAGTGTAAACAAAGCTGCCAGGAAGTTCAAAATGGGTGGAATCCACCAAAGCACAGCAAAGCCACTGTAGCCAGACTGCCTCTCTAGATTCCTCCTCTCTGGGCAGGGCATCTCTGAAAGAAAGGCAGCATCCTGAGTCAGGGGCTTATAAATAAAACTCCTGTCTCCCTGTGACAGAGCACCTGGAGGAAGGGGCAGCTGTGGGTGCAGCTTCAGCAGACTTCAGACCTGCCGGCTATGAAGAGAGCAGTGGATCTCCCAGCACAGTGCTCCAGCACTGCTAAGGGACAGACTGCCTCAAGTGGGTCCTGATGGGGAGATACCTCCCAGAAGGAGTCGACAGACACCTCATATAGGAGAGCTCCAGCTGGCATCTGGCAGTGCCCCTCTGGGAGGAAGCTTCCAGAAGAAGGAGCAGGCAGCAATCTTTGCTGGTCTGCAGCCTCCACTGGTGATACTCAGGCAAACAGGGTCTGGAGTGTACCTCCAGCAAACTGCAGCAGACCTGCAGAAGAGGGGTCTGCCTGTTAGAAGGAAATCTAACAAACAGGAATATCATCAACACCAACCAAAAGGATGTCCCACAGGAATTCCAGCCAAAGCTCCCCAACATCAAAGATCGAAGGGCGATAAGTTCACAAAGATGAGGAAAAAACCAGCACAAAAAAGGCTGAAAATTCCAAAAACCAGAATGCCCTTTCTCCTCCAAAGGATCTCAACTCCTTGCCAGCAAGGGCACAAAACTGGACAGAAAATGAGTCTGACGAATTGACAGAAGGCAGCTTCAGAAGGTGGGTAACAACACACTCCTCTGAGCTAAAGGAGCATGTTCTGACTCAATGCAAGGAAGCTAAGAACCTTGATAAAAGGTTATAGGAACTGCTAACTAGAATAACCAGTTTAGAAAAGAACATAAATGACCTGATGGAGCTGAAAACACAGCACCAGAACTACACGAAGCATATACCAGTATCAACTGCCAAACTGATCAAGCAGAAGAAAGGATATCAGACACTGAAGATCAACTTAACGAAATAAAGTGTGAAGACAAGATTGGAGAAAAATGAATGAAAAGAATGAACAAAGCATCTAAGAAATATGGGATTTTGTGAAAAGATCAAATTCCAACTGCAATTTTCATAACACAAAGAAACAATGCTAAGATGATGGATACCCCATTTACCCTGATGTGATTATTACACAGTATATGCTTGTATCAAAATATCTCACATATCCCATAAATATGTACATGTACTATGCACCCATAAAAATTAAAAAAATTTAAAAACGTGTTATGGTATCTTTTGCTATTAGGACAAATTCTTTCCCCTCTCAATGAGCTTTTCTATCCAAGACCCTTTCCTTTCCGAAAGTAGTTCTGCCCATTCATGCGGATTTGCTTGTCCAGATTAATTATGGAATCAGCTTGTTGAGTTTTATTTAAAAAAAAAATTTGGAAGTTTATATTCAGATTTCCTTGAATTTATAGGTGACTTTTAAAAACAGCATATTTATAACATGTAATTCTTGGGCACATTACCCTTTTGTATTCTTTAGCTTTTACTGTCTTCTTGGTTTAAGTGGCCTGACTACATTTCCTGTTAGGATGATTCCTGGGAAGGTTATGATTCTTAATAAAACATCCTTTCCTGTCATTTACTGATTCATGCTGGTTTACAGAAAGGATTTTTTTTTCCCCCCAACAAAACTCTTCTAAAGAAATGTTTTCTCACTGATCATCATGTATTGCCAAATTGACAATCATATTTTCTACAGATTTTGAAAACTTTTTTTCAATCTCTCCCTAACACCTACAAATTTCATTCCTTTTTCTTTTCTTGGTGTATTAGTTAGGACCTGCAGAGCAAGGAGTAACAGTAGTATTAGTGACAGGCATTTTCATCTTGTTCCTAACTCTAATAGAAATGTGTCTAGTGTTTTCCTACTAACTACTATTATGCTTAAGTTTGTCATTAGATACCAGCTATGACACTATGGGCGTTTCCCTCTAAGGTGGCAATGAAGTCCCCCACTTAGATAAGGAATGAGGACTGAAACTTTTATAAAATACCTTTTGTTCATTTGTAGAGATCAAATGGTTTTCGCCTTAAAATGGTGACTGGCAATACAGCAACTGCCTATTTTTACAATTATTAGAATATCTTAATGATGTTTTCAAAAAATTTCCCTATGCTGACCCTTCTTTGTATTCTAGGGATAAATCCTGTTTGGACACAGTGCATTATTCTTTCAATACACTACTGAAGAGGACTTGCTAATATTTAAGATGGATGCTTTCAGTGTATTAGGTTCTAACGAGCAAGGCAGAATGCTGAATTTTACCGTTCTTTCTCTCTTTTCCTTGCTCAGTTTTAGCAAAAAAGTTATGCTAGCCTCAGATAGTTCCTGAAAGCATATGTCTATTTTGCTTTCTGAGTTTGAAGTTTGCTATACAGCCTTCAATTTTAACTTGCTATTGTGTTACTCAAATTTTCTATATCCCCATTTTCAATTTTCTGGTTAACCAATACATTTGTCAGGGATTTCCATGATTCTAGAGTGGTCTACTTCCCCTTGTACTTTATTTTCCTTTCTATATTACAAAGTTATGTCACTAATGACTGCTATAAGTTATTGATGAATATCAAATATTACTGTTTTCTATTTAAATTCTGTCTGACATTAATAATGCGACCGTCCATAGTTTATATTTGAGACTCATTCTCATAAAATTATAAAAAATAAAGAACATTAAGAAAAATACGTATTAGTTCTTATCCATACCTCTTTCAAAAACCCACTGCTAATTACTAAAATCCAAGGTACAAACTACCACTGTATATATTTCTTATTTTTAGCTATTCTAAATCACAATAAACTTACCTTTATTCATTCAAAAAACCTATGTAAAGAAAAAAACAGCAGCAGCTTGAATACTACAGATTAAATATGACACTACAAATTAATGCCACCTGTTGTAGCCAGCTTCTATGACAGCTTGTAATAACCCTGGACATTAATCTTGTGTGGCCCTCTCACCCTATCAGGGCTGACTTGGGTAATCAAGAAAATGAGAAGTGACACTATGTGTCTTCCAAGAATAGATGAAAAAGGCACTGCAGATTCTTTCTGGGACTCCTAGATTGCCTGCTCTTGGGAAAACTAGCCAAGATTTGAGAACCAAGAACCACATGAGAAGGCCCATGTGGAGAGAAACTAAGGCCACGTAACAACATCCAGAACAAACAGCTACCACCTTGGAAGTGTATTCTCCAGAGCCAAACCATTAGATGACCAAAACTTCAGCCAACGTCTAATTGCAACCTCATGAACCCCAAGCCAGAACTACCTTACCTATCTTCTGAATCCCTAACCCATAGAAACCATGAGAGATAATAAATCACTGGTGGTTGTTTTAAATCACTAACTTTTGAGATTTGTCATTTGTCATTAAATAATACACCATCTTACTGAACTCATATAGAATATTAAAAAATAAGAGTTGACCTTCCTTTAAATTATTATAATTAAACACTTTTAACTATCTCCACTAATTTGTGGAGGTGATTTCTGTAAAAACGCTGGCTAATAAAACATGAGCAGCATACTGTAGAGAAGAAACACATGGTGTGAGTAAAGATATATTTATTTCTTGTTCCTTCTCACAGTGCCCCAGATTTGAGGTGTCAGCAGCCAGAAGGCTTTAGAGCCACAGGCATGGATGGCATTCTACATACACTACAATCAGTTTCTGCTTTGTGACTTAGCTAAAATTGGAAAACTTAGAGGTATTTTCTACTTAATTTTAACCTTCCATCTAATAACTAACTGCTCATTAGCATCAATGAACCCAAGCAGTTGGGAAAGGGAAAGGCTTGAAGCACTAAAATTTCCAGCAATTCTAATAACAGCTTTAAAAAATGAATTTGTGTTTTTGATTATCCCATTATTTTTACCAGTTCTTTATAAGCCAGGATTCTGAAAACCAATGCCAGCATTTACCAAGTAGCTAATTTTGTTTAAAATATATTATCCATTAAGAACTGCAGATTAAAAAATGATTACACAAAAACAGCTGTGAGAGATATTTTAATTCCACCTGTTTGAAAAGTCTGTGAGTAAGGTACTCAATGCTTGATCAATATTCTTGGGACTCAATCAAATATAACCTGTGGCTGAAAAATCAAGGTTATAATAAAATAAAAGGTTAAAAAAAAAAAAAATCAAGGTTACTCCCTAGGTAAGACCCACATAGAAATACATGAGAAAAACCTCTCAATTTAGCCACTGAGCTACTAAAATATCTAGATTTCAAACATTCCCTTTAACAATATCACAAAAAATGATCCTCTCTTATACTAATTTCCATACTCCCACATAAATGGGAGTATGGAAATGAATTATTAAATAGGCCTAGAATTTACTCTCGCTCTTAATTTCAAACACACTATTTTTCTTCCTCTGTTCATCTGTATCTGAAAACTGGTTTTCAATTAAGTACCAATATAATCACATGACCTTCATTTTAATCCCAAAACATCCTTTAAATGTATAGAAAAAGACTAATTGGATTTAATGTAAGCAAATCATATTTTAATTGGGAGAAAAGGAAAAGGGAAATAAAAAGCAAGCATATTATAATAATTACTCTAGGAAAAAAGATGGGTGCAAAGAGAAGAATGACTGCACCATCGAGTCAGCATAAAATTGGCATACAGACATAGAAATCAATGAAACCAGACAGCATAAAAATAGACCCATCCATATATGATCACTGATTTCTAAATAATGATGACAAGGTAATTCAGTGGGAAAAAAATAGTGCCTTCAACAAATGATGCTGGAAGAAATACTATGTGAGAGGAAATGTATATTAATTCTTACCTTATATCAAAAAATTAAACTTAAAATTAATCATAGACATAAATGTAAAAGCTAAAATTACAAACTGTTGAAAAACCAGAAGTAAATCTTTACAATTTCAGGGTAGGCAATAATTTCTTAGGACTTAAAGCACGAACTACAAAAAGCAGAGTGATTAACTGGACTTTTTCAGTATTTTAAAACTCTCCTCTTCAAAAGACACCATTAAGAAAAGTCATGCAACAGTCTGAAAAAAATACTCCCAGTACATGTATCTGACAAAGGACTTGTATCCAGAATTTATGAAACAACTTTTACAAGGTAGTAAGAACACAACCCAAAAAAGTTACAAACACTTCAACAAACAAGATGTATCAGTGTCATATTAACACATAAAAGATGCTCAACATCAGCAGTCATCAAAAGAAAGAAAGAGAAAGAGAGAGAGAAGGAAGGGAAGGAAGGGAAGGAAGGGAAGGAGGGAAGGAGGGAAGGGACGAAGGGAGGGAGGAAGGAAGGAAATTAAATCCAGACTGAGCCAATTATACATCAACTAAAGTGGCTCAAATGCTAGACTGTGGAGGATGTGGAGCAATTGGACCATCTTGCACTGCTGGCAAATGTGAAAAATGCTATAGCTGCTTTGGGACACAGTTTGGTAGTTATATGCACAACAGCCCAAATGTGGTATCAACCCAAATGCCCATTAACAGGTGAACTGATTAAAGATTAAAGGTTAGAAACAATATATATGATTCCATTTAGATGAGAATCCAAAAAAGACAAAACTAATTTACAGTGATATAAAGCAGGTCACTGGTTGCCTGAGGCTTGAGGTGGTAGGAGGGAATGGACTGGCAAGCGGTACAAAGAAATTTTGGAGGTAATACTTTATATTTTTGGGCAATATTCCTGACTGTGATGATAGTTACACAGGTGTAATCACCTAAAACTCATCAAATTATGCACTTATATAAGGCATGTTTTATTTTAAAATACTTCTATAATTTAAAAATAATGAAACATAACTCAATAAATGTAAGATGTTCACACAGTTCCATGACCCATTTTATGCGGTTTTCGCTAAAGGTATCCAAAGAGACTGTCTGAAAGTTACTCAAACAATACAGACTCAAGTAAGAGTTAGAAATAACACAGTTAAAATGTATATAACCAAAACCCATACCTCAAACGTGTATTTTTCTCTATTATTAAAGAGCATTAATATGGTCATCTGGAAAGTAGAGACTTGCAGTATGTGTTTCCGTGTATTAGAGCCAGTTACTTGTGCACCTCCAACACCAACTTCAGATCCATCTTCCTGTTTCATTTTTCAAAAATATAAACAAAGATATAATCACTTCCTGGTAACATTTATGCACATATGCATGTACGTATTTATGTATTTATGTGACTGACAGGGTCTCTGCTATCCAGGCTAGAGTGCAATGGCACAAACAATGCTCAATGCAGCCTCAAACTCCTGGGCTCAAGTGATCCTCCTGCCTCAGCTTCCCGAGTACCATGGGTGTGCACCACCACATCTGGCTAATTTTCGTATTTTTTGTAGAGATGGGGTTTTGCCATGTTGCCCATGCTGGTCTCAAACTAATTGGCTCCAGTGATTCACCCACCTCACACTCCCAAACTGCTGAGATTACAGGCGGGAGCCACCATAACTGACCAATTTCCTGGTAACTTTAACAGTATGTTTCAGAAATAGGTTCCATAATCTCCATCCTCCCCCTCAACAAAACTATATAACTTATTCCTATAAAGGAAATCTAAGTAATTAATCAATTCCCTATATTCAATGCTAAGATTATTTTAACTGTGCACTATGCAATGATAATAATAATGGACTTACAAAACACCACTACTGTTATACTACCACCAAAAGTTAAGAAGATTTGGTTCCTTTTTGTATGGCCTGATCATAGCAAGAGATCAAAAAATAGCACAGCACAGCACAGGGGCGGGGGAAAGGGGGAAACTGCCATTCTTAAAGCCTGTTCCTGCTTTACGATTTAGGGGATGCAAACTGGAACTTTCTAATTCTTCAAAAATTAACATATACATTATGTTTTAAAAATCTACCGATCTGCTCAATAAACTTCAAAAGAACATGATTGTTTAGGGGGAAAAAACCCTCTTTTAAAACAAAAACTAGCAGTAATTAAAAGATGAGTTCTTTAGTTTCCTTGTCCTTCCACTTACACTTAAATATATGTGTTGAATATCATTCAACTAAATTCATTACAAAGAGCTATTTCTCATTTCAATTAAATATAAAAATTAGAATATTTACAGGCATTTTCAGCAATACTTAAATTGATGTTAACAATGATTCACCATATCAAACTAGTAAAATTCTAATTAAAGTCTAAAACTTATTTGCTGCCTAGATGACAATTTAGGTGTACTTCTATACAGTTTTTCTAGAAGACTCAATATTTTTTGAAGGCAAATAATCCTGATTCAATCCATGTAATGAAAATAAATTATTACTCTAAACCTCACAATTTAGATATGAAAAAGTAATTGCTTTTTAGAAATGAAGGCAAATCACTTGTCCATTACTGATTTTTTAAATGACTTTAATAACATTTTATATGAAACAAATCTCAAGTGTTAATTTTTCCAATCTTGATTCATTAGAAATAAAGATTGTAGGAGACAGAATTTTTAAAAGAGGCTCATGGCTTTGTATGCTCTGAAATCAACTTACATTTTATTATTTTATGCAATATTTTCTCGAACCTAGTTTTATAAATAAAATATGTAATTATCCTAATATTTAGTCCTTAGAGAAGACTATACTGGTGTAGTCTTAATATTTTCAAAGCTGCAGTTAGCAACTGAGAGAACAAAAGTAAAAAATCAAAGCCAGGATTTTTAACTTTTCTAACATGTGAGACAGGTAGAGAAACAAGAGAAATAAATAATTTACCCAGGTCAACATAAATCACAAATCAGCTCTATAGACTAAGTTACTTAATATGTTCAAACTATCAATACTTACCTTTTTAACTGGTCCATAAAATGTGGCATTGAGATCTGCAGAACCCATATGATGCTGGAGTGTGAGCTGTCGACCACTGTGTTTGGCTAAGTAGAACCTTCGGCAAATCAAATCAGGTTTTAGAAAATCAAACAAACTTACACATTTGAAATTACAAATTACAGAATAACATCCCTTAAACATATGTGTATGTACACACACACACACACACACACACACACACACACACACACGTATATGTACAGACTTTAAAAGTTAAAGGAAACCCTAGGAACAAAGTTCAGTTTCAACTTTCTACAGAAGAGAGAAACCTTGAGAGCCCTAAGCAACTCAGCTAGATACTGAATGACAAAGGCAGCACACTAAATAATTTCTACTGTGCACTCTGCCCCAGTCTACTGCTGCTCAGCCCCTGCTTATTAAGACCACCTTTCTCCATAGTAACCCAATAATCAATTTATCCTAAGCCAGTAGTAGACATCAACAATACAAAATATATTTCTATACCACAGTACAAAAAATACTCAATGCACTAATGTTGAATGAAGAGCATTTATAAAATATTCCTCTGGGAAAAGTTTATGCAACTTTTTCTTACATATTAAAATTATAAAGGATAAACTCTCCCTTTGTTGTTGTTCAAAACTTGTACTTTTGAATTTTTATATTTATATTTTTTGTCACTATCCATATCGCCTTTGTTCAAAGCCTGAACTACTCTGTGGTTCTTGCCCCAGTATAACAATCATCCCTTCACTCCTAGAATTCCTTTTCCCTTGTCATTTTGCCTTTCTATTGTTTGTAAAAAAAACGAGGACCTTGGGGAGGAAAAAAACCCAACATTTCTGTGAACTCAAGAGACTGAGCAGTATCTAAATCAGTTGGATTAGGCAAGTAAAACTAGTTGGATAGCAGATACATCGTGAACTCTTGCAAGAAAGTGTATCTCTGTGCATGTATAAACGATTATACTGATTCACTATTAGAATAAGGCTCATGCAGCTGAGCAGGGTGAAGTAGGACTGTCCACAGGATTATATGCGTTGTGGTGGTGGAGACCGTATACAAGATTCATGGATTAAATACCTAGCTGCTTTCCTGGCAAATGGTCTATATTCTAAAAGACAAATCTAGTTTCTTTTTTTTTTTTAATGTATGAAGATATAAGTTAATAATATGCTAGTGCTTCTGATTCAAAATGAAAGCAACTGGCTACAGTAATGTAGAGAAGACAGCTGGAAGAGCACCAGAATGTTTGAGGCTTTTTAAGTTAAATTCCTAGTTACCTCACCTTACAAAGATACATGTCAATATGCTGAATACTCAACAAAGATCCAGGATACAGGCTATTTAAAAATACCTATCTCCTGCATCAGCATAAAAAATATCGTTAGTTTCTGTACAACACACTTCAAGTTTTTAAGTACAGGCAAGTCAAAATTAGTTCCAATAAAAATCACAAACTCCACAGAAATCATTCAAGATATAGTCAAACTTTCAAGTACATTCTGACCTCAAGGTCAGGCATTTCATTTGGAAGAACATCTTAATGAGTACCAATGAATTTTTTGCAGTAAGATGTTTGATGCCAACTGTTTATTATGGGAATATTTTACATTTCACACAAAGGAGGACTGGTACTTGGAAGCTTAATTACTAGAATCATTAAGACTAAGGTGAAGAATCTGTACAGTGCCTTCCACAATTTCAAAGAGGTTGTGACAGACACTTGTCCTCCTGCAGTTTCTTCTTTTTTCAGATCTGGTTTGAGGTAACAGTTCACACTAGAAGTTCTAGAGTATCTCTGCTGTCTCTGATCCAGCAGCAAGATAAGATGCAAGGGAGTCAAGAGGCCTTTTGCTTGAGTGTTCATAACTGAACTGTATCATGATGAAGAAATAAAGAAGCCACTCTGGTATTATTCCACTTACAAACAGCATGTAGAGGTGTCCAGCTATCCATGGTTACTGCAAAAACATCTGCCCCTTGTGCCGTCAGCTCACAGACAATGTCTAAGTGCCCACTTTAGGCTGCTCCATGAAGAGGGGGATATAGTCATCTTCATCCCTAGCGTTCACAGGAGTGGCTTTTCAGAAAGTAGTCTCCACACTGAGTAAGCCAATTATTTTCAGCAGCCCAAAAAAGAGATTTGCTTGAATCGTTTTCTATTTTTTTCTTGCAATTAATATCACTCTTGAGTTTTCTTCTTGCTCCTCATCCTCATCAAAACTGCCAACTCAGAGACTCTGAGTCCCAGTGGGAATAAGGTGTCCATGTATTTCCAACAATTCGAGTTGACTGAAGTGTTCAGAAAAGTCTAAGAATTCTCTGGGTCTGGTTTTCCATCATCATTGACTTTCCCTTTTTCTGTTTTTTACTACAGCTCTAAATAAAAGGCATTTCAAATGCCAGCATACAAACAGTCCTTCTAGAGATAAATTACGCCTGCTTTACTTTATTCATTAAGAACCTACAGAGGGGGAAATTGCTGCATGCTAGGTAGGATAGATGCTACTTCTGAACACGAGGTAATAAATGGAATACATTCATCTTCAATTACAGATACTAATGTTCAAATTCATTTTAATTCTGAACAATTATTTGTACTTAGTAATGCAAAGTCTGATTTAGATTTACCTTCTGAATATCTCAAAAGCATGTCTTGGTGCTGGTGGGATGTTGCACTTTGGTGTGGCTGACTGAGTGGGCCAATATCCTGTCGTGAGCACCCGGACTGTAAGATCAACACCACCTAAAGATACCTATGTAAAACAGAAAGAGATACTCTCCTCAAAATTAACTAGGATTTGTTATCTGTTCTGTTTAGACACTGTGTTAGACTTATCAAAGCAGTTAGCTCCATGTCTAATATCTAATTTAAAAACCTGCCCAGTTGGTTTTTCAGATCTGGTTTGAGACAACAGTTCATTAGGTAGATGTTCTAGAAGTTCTAGAACAGTTCACCAGTAGATTTTCTTAAAGGTTAGACCCTCCAGTGTTTCCCAGATTTAAACTACTCTGGCAAACAGTCATAATTATTGCTTGTGATGTTAATTTAAAAACACTGAACAAAGAATAGTTTTCGGCACATAAATCAAGTCTTACTGTTATCACTGAGAACTGAAAAGTTTGGGCCTTTTTAAATAAAAGGTCAAGGGCGTCAATCATACCATTTTAGGGAAAATTCTAGCATAATATCCTTCCTCTCAGTTTAAAATACCTTTACCATCTTAATACACAATGTTATTTCTATTATTCCAGCACCTATTTCAACTAAACCAAACTTTTATGTTTTAACGCACATTCTAACCTCTTCATAGGACACTACAGATTGCTACACAGCAGGTGTTCTATAAATATCTGTACAACGAATGACTACTTCTATGTTAGTATCACTGCCACACTTATTTTCTTCTTTTAAACAAATTAATTTTTTAAGTAAACAGCAATAAGGCACAAAAGAAACTCTTATGGATTAAATATTATCTTTATTACTGATATTCAGAGCTAACCATCATTCCATTTTTATCTTACCTCAGGGCTTTAGTAATATAAATTTTTAGGGGAGGCATCAGTTTATGAATATCAAGGACCATTCTACACTCAAGATTGCTTCACAAGTATCCATGAAATGATTACTTAAAGAAACTGAAAATAGAAAAATTGGACGACACACAGAAGAGAGGATCATAGCAGAGCCTCTTAGATGATATACTGGTGGAGGTGGAGAACTGTTTACACGTTTGCAAGTTGGCTGGGGTAAGGCAGGGTCCCAATGTGGTCAGTTCATCCATCCTATATCAATACGCATGGGATATACCCCAATCTTCCCTATAGCTCTCAATGTGTAAGATTAGTGGAAGAAAAAAAATAAAAAGCTTATTATA
Organism: Callithrix jacchus; assembly: GCF_049354715.1. NCBI lineage: Eukaryota > Metazoa > Chordata > Mammalia > Primates > Cebidae > Callithrix > Callithrix jacchus. Next base: position 146,234,279 of record NC_133507.1, read on the forward strand.
GCGAGGAAAAAAAATACAAGAAAATATGCCAATATATTAGATTTAACTACAGATTCCTCAACAATCTAAAAAAAAAAAAAAAAAAAAAAATCCAGGATAATTACACTACTCAGTTCCTGTCCACCCAAAATTTGTATCACAAACTTGCATCTTTCCTCCTCTCAGATCTTCTCTACTGTAAACACTGATATATAAGGCAAATCATGTAACTATTTACATTACAGCCAGAATGTTTTCATATAAATGGTTATTCTACAGAATTAGATAGTTTCACATATCTGGTTTGTGAAAGTGATGATCTCATTTTTAGATATCAAAAGAAAGACTCGCAAATCTGTTAAATGGTTGTGATGTATCTTAACTACAGAGTGGTACGTGGTGATTTAGAAAATTTAAAAATTGTATAATTCTCTAAATTTAAGGTTAAGTTGAAAATCAAAGTAAAAAATGAAACTAAATTGTGAATATCATTAAATGCTCATAAAACCGCCATCAGACTTCAAAGCCATAAAAGTTCCAGCTCACCAGCTTTGGGGAGTTATACCAAACACATCTGTAACACATTAATTTCTGTGTTTTCATAGTCTCAGTTCACCTGCTACCCACCCTTAGGATGTAAGGCCCACTTAAGCTAAACTTACAGAGGAGAATGACAGTAGTAAGGTATAGAATGGTCATGAGACTATCCCAAGATGACACAGTCCTGGGGTAAAGTGAAAAGAAAAGTACTAAAACTCAGTAAATTTGTGTAAGCCCAGTATTCTTTCCACAATTTATAATAGATTTGTACTTACTATATTAACAGCAGAATAATTCTCTTTATTAAATTGTCAGTGTATTCCTTTCAAGTAGGGAGGAGAAACTGAATTTTAAAATAATAAAAAGTTTTAACATAAACATAGAAAAAGAGGAAATGTGAAGAAAAATAATTAAGTACTCATAGACACACGCTGTCACTAGTGACATTTAAAGAAACGGCTGTCATCTGCTAAATGGATGAAAATGCCCATTATAAGACTTTACATGAATATGTAAGTAGATATTAATGAAGAATCTTACACCAGTTGCCTGTAGATGTTGCCTGAATTCATCCATTGTTGTGTTTGAGATGCTCATATCCCTAAACATTCCTTCCAGTTTTGATGTGAACTGACATCCACATTCAGTCTGTGGAAGAAAAACACAAATATACACAAATGGTAGATTTTTCTATGTATAGAGGAAATAAATTATTTCATGTTATTGCTATCCCTGATAATCTTTCTGTAAATGTTTCCAACAGCTGCTCTATGCCTGTGGTTACCAAACTTTAGGATTTTATTTTAAAACGGAAATTCCCAGATTCTTTCAGAGATTCCAATACACCCCCATGAAAGGCAGGGCCAAGAACTCTGTGTTTTTAACTAGCATCTCAGGTGATTCAGGTACAAGTATTCTGTGGACCACAATTTGAGAAAAAGAACTACATGGCAATAACCTCTTTATCGTTTCCCTTTTACTAATCCTCCCTTATAGGCCTCCATGTATGTATCTTGACATAACAAAAGAAATTCCAGCAAACTCTGAATGTCCCTGAACTTGAAAAAAATGTTAGTGTAGCCTGTGTTCTTCTCAAAACAATCTACCTTTATTTCTAGAAATAAACACTTAAAAATCAACCAAATAACTTCCAATCACATGTTGTCAGTACACAACCAGGATAAACATCAGTTAGGTGGCATTCTATTCCAACCAAAACATACCTTACCTTTAACTTAGATATCATGTTTTTTTCAGAGTCATCAGAAACACTTTTGTTTGTGAGAAGTCTCCTTGCCAAGTGTTGTTTATAATAACGTTCAAATACATCTTTTTCTTGCATAAACCTAAAAAGGACCATTGCCTTATCCAATATTGTTTCTACTTCTTGTTCTGTTAGCTGCAAAATTAAGATGATTTAACAATTATATAATTTTAATTCTACAGAAGTAGCATTATAGTTCATTTACAGCTTAAAAACACTATTGTTTGAAAACATAGATATATGGCTGACATACATCAGAAAAAGGGATAGTTTGAGAAAGCGCCTCTTACTTCACATAGTAGCATCATTCTTACATTCTCATTTAGTGCATCATGCATGAGAGGTTGGAGTGGAATTCTATTCCGTAGGGGGCTACTACTGAAATGGAGGCATAAGGTAATATAGGGCTGGATTAAGGGATGACTGAGAATACAGGAAATGAAATTTTAGTCACAGAGATTATGTTATGAAGGCTTTGCACATGTAGGCAAAACATCACACAGCCAAAAAGACAGATTTTTTCATTTAAGCTCACTGAAAGCCTAAATTGTGCAAACAAAAGGCAATAATTTGTCACAATCCAAACAATAAAAAGACCATTGCCCTTACTTTTAAATAAGGGCAAAAGGATTCTGTGGCAGGCTGTATTAATATATTCAGAAAAATGGAAGATGACATAATGCATAATTAATAGACTTTTCTATTCTGTGCATCCTCAGTGATTTTCTCTCCTTGTTGCAGCTACCGCCTGTAAAACCTGTGACAACTTGTTACGTTTCCCTTTCATGTCACAAATTCCAAAATGAAGTCAAAAGAGACCAATTCAGATGTGAGCAGAAATGCTTCAGCTGATCTATGCTGCCGTGAGCTCCCCAGGTTCCAGAGGTATCATGTATCATAAAGGCTTGAAATTGAGCTACGCCAGCTGTTTTCTGAAATCTACTCTATCTATGCCTTAACATTCTTGGCATCCAATTATTGTTTGACATATTAACCTTCAGAACCAGATGAGAGCAAACAACACTCTGTACTACTAGAAAGTTGTTTTCTAGTTCTTTTTGATCTTCAGCATGGCTAACTCTGTCATAAAAGTGACTGTTTACCAACTACAGCTGTGTAGTTGTTCATTTTTTTTGAGACAAGGTCTTGCTCTATTGTCTAGGGTGGAGTGCAGTGGCATGATCATAGCTCACTGCAGCCTTAAACTCCTGAGCTCAAGTGATCCTCTGCCTCTGACTCTGGGACACCAGGTATGTATCACTTTGTACCACTAATTTTTTTCTTTTACTTTTGTAGAGATGGAGTTTTGCTCTGTTAACAAGGCTAATTTCAAACTCCTGGCCTCAAGAGCTCCTTCTGTCTTGGCTTCTCCAAATGCTTGGATTACAGTCATGAGCTACCAAGCCCATCCAGTTACTTGTTTTTGAAGCCAATTACACATTAAGTGAAATGTCTAACTACTTTGGAGCACGTTAAGTATTTCAAACAATATTTTTTACTAGGCCACAGCACACATTTAAGCACAGCAATGGGTCATGCTTAACTTTTATCTGCAAAATGTCCTAACTTTACATATAATTTTGTATCTTAAAATAAAATTAAATGTATTTTCAAATACATTACTACTTACCCCTTTGACTCCCTTTTTCAGCTTATCATCAATAAATAATGAGAGGTATTCAGGAGACCTGGAGTTGAGGTTGAGAAAATACTCAAAGTCACCAGCAATAGTTTGTTTAAAGAGCCGGTCATTGTTGAATGATTCTAGAAGGAAGCGATCAAACCTACTCTTCAGATCCAATAAGCCCTTAGAAATAAAAACAATAAAATTTAGGACACATTATAATAATTTTTCCATAAATAATACATTTATGACCATGTATGTTTATCTTAACTTTGCTGGTAACAAACATGTATATTCATTTTTAAACTCACATAGTTTTGGTATTATTTTCAAGCCTATATGTAAGCCTCTATTAAAAAAGTCAATGAGAGAAGTATTGCATCTTCCATATATGTATTAATACAATGCAAACAAACCAAAGAACCTCCTCCTCACTGCTTCTCTTTCTCCTGTCTTGATGGAATGGGTTAGAGCCAGGGAAAAAATTAGCTTAAAAAATGTACCAAAAAGCTGATTAAAACACAAAAACATGGCACATAATTTATTTATAGTACTGCTTGAAAGTAAAGTATTTTCAAACAAAAAGTATTTAAACCAGTTGTCTTCTCCAACATACTAATGTATACAAACATTAAGGCATACCAAAAATTGAGACTATTTAAACAAGTTCTCCATCAGAGAAGTTAAATGAAAAGTAGCAGCTGAATTTTAGCTCCCTGATATAAATATGCGCACCTTGCAAAACTCTGAAGTATTTAGGATAATTACACATATTATTTTACTACTGGGAAAATTAAGTTGAAAGTACACAATACACAGCATGGTGAAAGTGGCCTTTGCAGCACTTGTCAAAATGCCTTTATCATAAACGTAGAGAATCATCTGGGTTTACTTACCTGGATATAGTCAACTGGATTCTTTCCTTCTCCTTCTTCAGAAACAAGAGCTTTACCTTGCTCCCTCAAATAGGAACTCATACACTCACACATTGTTTTCAAACCATTTGGCACACGACTAAATAACTTGTACATGCAAGCAAGGTCTACAAATCAGAAAGAAAACACAAATTGGCTACATTAAAGATTAAAGAAAAAAACATGAATCTGTGTTCACGCTACAATACTTAGAGAAGCTCATTTCTCCACTACCACCATTTGCTGACCACATAACTATTAAAAATATATGTATATTGAAATGAAAACTGGAAAAAATAGGCTAGTCAACAGTTACTGTTGTAATTTATAAAACACAACTTTTAGATGAGATGCTCTGAAAGCATCAATTAAATGTCCTAGCAAAATTTAATTTACATGGAAGAGATGCCAAAAACCATAATAAATAAATAAATGTCACAAAAAAAAATGGCAACTGCAGTTTTGAGTTTGTACGTAATTTATACTACATAACTCTAATGCAGACCTAATGATACTACAAAATGTCTACGAAAAGGGTAACTAATTAAGGTTTAATTGGTAATCCCTGTAATGAGAAAAAAACTTCAAAACCAATTTAAGTCTTATTCGTATTTCCAAGGGTTTAACTGATTACCATGACAACAAATCAAATAAACTATCCTAGGATTTACTTTATTACACCTCAGATAAAGTTTTTATGAAATGTATAATATAAACGTCTCTTTTTCAATATTTTCCTCAGAGCAAACCCTAACGTTTCCCAGGTGGCATCCTAAGCCAGTATCTGTACTTCAAAATTTGGTCTATTTCACTATACATTTTAAATTTAGAATCAAAACTCTGGATCCTATCCATTTTTTAATATCATTTTTCACAAGACTAAAATACAGATTTTAAAATACGGTTTTCCCATATGTCTAGTGTTTCTCTGCAATAACAACTTACTGGGAGAACACAGTGCCAGAACTTTACAATGATAATTTTAAAAAGTTTTACAATTAGAAACTTTAAAAAATAAAGTTAAGAGTTTCTAGATCAGACGCTGACCAACGTTTTTTCTGTAAAGCATCAGATAACAAATATTTTAAAATGTGGGTCACAGATATCTGACTCAACTACTCTACTCTGACATTGTATATAAATTTATATAAATTTTCATGAAATATTCTTCCAATTTTTTTTTTAATCAAAGAAAAGAAAAAACAACAACAACAACAACAACAAAACAGATTTGGTGGACAGGCCCTAATTTGCCTATTTTGGTCTACAGTTCAAAGGGCAATTTAGAGCTTAAAACTAAAGTTGTATGTATTTTAAAACTATTTAGAAGCAAGTGTCACACAAATTTAATAAACTTTGTTTCAGTGACTTTCAACAGCAAATTTTAATTCTTTTCCATTAATAATACATGCCTGTAGTCACCTACACATGGCAATTTTACAGCTTCTCACATACTTAGCATAAATTACAACCAAGTATCCCATATTGAAAAAAGGCATTACAAATGCAAAGTTTATGGTCACATACTACAGTAAATGTAGCACATCAAATACTTCTAACAAAATGGTCCCCAACTTGTCAATTTCATTCCTATATTGTTGTAAGTTTTCCTTAGCTATTACATGTTCTATATGTAGCTGTATATAAATTACAAAAATTTCATTGTATTTAAATGTCAGGGCAAAGGGAATGTAAAAGAGTAAATGAGAATAATTTGGCATTCAAAAATTAAATATCATTATTTCTAATATGCACTTAATAAAAATAAGATACCATTTGAACTTAATTTCATAGTGCTATCTGCATCTAATAACCAATCCGATTTATCCTCCATTCACAGTGAGGAAACTGTTTTTCATTTTCTGATTTATGAGAATTTGGTTTCATAATGGTGAAGTTGCTTCTGATACTCAACAAGAGGAACTTTTTTCCAAGAGCAGGGGCCTACTACAATTAAGATATCTTGCCACTAGTTTCTAGTGGAAGCTCAGAAAAATTAAAGACAACAGTTTCTTTCTGTTCCCTCACCACCCCTCAAGTCAGGATCTCCCTCTGTCGCCCAGGCTGAAGTGCACTGGCATGATCTTTCTTGGCTTACTGCAGCCTTGACCTCCCTGGCTGGGCTCAAATGATCCTCTCACCTCAACCTCTCAAGTGGCTGGGACTATAGGCATGTGCCATCAGGCCCAGCTAATTTTTGTATTTTTCACAAATTAGTTTTACTAATTTGCCCAGGTTGGTCTTGAACTCCTTAGCTCAAGCAATCCACCCGTTTCAGCCTTCCAAAAGGACTGGGATTCCGGGCGTGTGCATCATGTCAAGACAGAAACAAAAATTTAAAATTTAATTTAGAATCATAGATAGCTACACTGTATTGTTGAAAACATAAGGTACTAAATAAAGGCGAACTCTGGTAAGTACTATTATGACACTCCTTCATTCACATAAGTGCTTGCCATGATAGGCATACCTGACACATTTTACATACATCTCCACACAGGTGACAGAGATGCTGTAATTCTGGCATGCTCAACAACCTCTTCATCAACATTTCCTAGCCCCTAATCTCCAGCCCATTTAATCATCCCTCCCTACACGCCCCTAAGGTGGGTAAGAAAACATTCATTCAACATTGAAACAGTACAGTACATAATTTATTAATATTCATTTTGTTTAAGCAGGGCAAATGCTTTGCATAAAGTCCTAGTCTACCAGAGACCATTCAGGGAAGGGTCATTAAATTAGGACCCATGGGCCAAATACAGCCTGCTACCTATTTATGTAAGCTCATGAACTAAGAATATTTTTCACATTTTTAATGGCTAATGAAAAACTGAAAAGAATACTATTTAGTGACACATAAAAATTATTCAAGTTTCAGGGCTCATAAATAAAGTCTTATAGAAACACAGGCTTATTCATTTGTTATTGCCTTATTTTCTCACGATGACTGCATGGCCCACAAGCCATTTTATTCATTTTATTAACTAGCCCTTTACAAAAAAAAAGCTTGCCAACCCTTGACTTAAACCTTAATTTTAGAAAACATGGCAAACATACTAGATGACTTCTATTTTTTGCTGTTACAAAAAAGGTTTAATAGAAGAGTCTTTTAAAAAGAAAGCCCCTCTAGCTGAAAAAAATTTTTTAAGTATAACTTTCCAGTAATTTATCATATATACAACAATGTAACAATTTTAAAACACAAGGTAAGGATTCCACTAGAGATAAACATGGCTCAACTTCCCACCAGCTCTTTTTCCCTTCTCTTGTATCCTCCTCCTCGTTATAATTCTCCTTTAAAAACCTTTCTTTATTTTCTCCATAGGTCATGACCCCAAAAGGCAATATATATTTCTTTTACTAAAAGGAAGTGGATAAAATATTGCTGAGATTTCATCTAGGAAGTAGGACAACCATTTTTTTTTTTTTTTTTTTTTTTAATTTCCTAATACCGTATCAGTGGTAAAGGCAAAGTTTTAAAACAAAGCATCAGAAACTAAGAAGGGAGGATATGGTTATTATTCTTTGATTTACAACTTCTTCTAGGATACTTTTCACGATTTTTTTTTAAAACCCCTGGAAAATAAATATTGTGATTTAAAAAATGCTATAGTTTACCTCAAAAGTGTTTTTTGCTTTTATACAATCCTCCTTCTTCCTTTTCCATTCTGTAACTTCAGTGTTCCCCAAACCAATTTAATTTATTTAAACATATCAATAGGGAAGATACAAATATTTTTGCATTTTCAGAACCCTATCATAACTAAATCCCAAAGGAAAGTCTACAGAAATCTTAAGATGGAAATTTAAGATTTTTAAGATAATCACAAAACCACAAGAGAGCCCAAACCCTTTGTTTGGTATACAACAAGTACAGGAACGAATGAGGGGCTCCTTGGCCTCACCAATACTATTACACCTTTTATCTTCTGGGTTAAGAGAAACACAAAATGAGGAGACTTAAACTGAAAGACCAGAAATGCTCAATTAATTAGAAATGTCTAAAATCTTCATTAGTAAGACAGTATCAAGCTTGGAAATCCCATCAGAGTAACAACGGAGAGAAATTAACAACACACACCACAACTTCTTGAAAACTGTTATTATCTGCTTTAATTGTAGGAAAATTTAAAAAATATTGATATGGCAGAATAAGAATTTTATTATTTTCAATAGGTAACACTTACCTTCTGTCTTTCCATTTTTCAACATATGTACTAGCCCAGAATTCTCCATTTCTACTATAGTCTTCATGTGCTTGGAAATGAGTTCCCTCTCAACCACCTTTACAATTGGTTCTTCCGTTGATTTGTCAAGGCAGTGCATCACTCGTTCTATTTCTTCATTAATTCTAGCTTCTACTTTCTTTATATATACTGAAGCACTATTTTCTGCTAAAAATTTCTGGCTTTCCATCTGCAATTTAAAAATGTAGTATTTTTAACATAGAAAAAATGTGGTTTTGCTCTTAGCTGGGTTTCTACAGTGTTTATAACAAATCAGCCTAAGTAAAATAAGTACTATAAGCATTTTGTGTAATTTCTCATTACAAAGATTGATAGTCTGAATTATAACCTTTAAAGGCTTTGGTATGTACATAATACTAAATTAAAACTTTATCTGTAAGCAATGTTTTTCAAACTGTGCCAATGTACTCCAAAAACCAGCAGAAAAAGTAAATACACACCAATGAGGGTCAAAAGTATAGAAGCATCTGACTCCAACAGAATGGGATGTTCTTCTTTTGATTTGTTTAATGTAAAATTATAACCAGAAAGATTCATCATGTTTACCATAAGCTTTGCTGGCATACTGCTAGTTACTAAAGTCTTCCTGCCACCCACTCCCACTCTCAAACGAGTAGACATATACACTAAAGTTTGAGAAATAAGAGCTTTAAAATAACTATTAATATTGTCTGCTAACACAGCTTTACAAAAGTTCCACTAAATTGCAAATGTTACCCCAACTGATTTTAACAGATTTGATAGTAGTTTTAATGGTTATATTGAAGAATTATATACTGGAAGACACGTAGTCAATGTAAGTTACATATAAAATTTCGCAACTATCTCTCACTTTCTTAACAGTTTTAATTCTTGAGATAATCAAGTTCCTAAGAATATACATGTACACGCCAAACTAAAATCTTGCCTCTCTCCACTATTAAAAATAATACATATATGTCTTTATGCATACATACATGTAAGTATCACTGTAGCATAGTTTGGAATCTTGATTTATAAACAATTTTTCTATTAGTATGTTATCTACTGTAATAAAAAAAATGCAAGCTAATGCAAAGATTAGAAATACTGTCAAAAATATCTGCAACTAGTTGACATATTAGAAAATAAAGACCCTTTTCTATATTATAAATTAGTAATTAATAAAGCATGGTCCAGGCTCACCAATGCAGGCCACAAAGGTCTTCCTGATGGGCTATAAAACAATTTGAAGGGGGAGGGGGGAAGGCAGCAAGTCCTTTCTTTCTTTCTTTACGGGTAAGTGATACCAAAATTCACCAAGATCAATTTTTGTCTAACCAATAGCTATCATAAATGACCTAGTGAATTATATTAAGAGTTAAAAATTTTGTATTCATTTATTTTTTAAAAAGCATATTACTGGAATAAACACTTTACCTTTCTATTAAGACATCTGTTTCGGCAACGCTACAAAATTCCTACTGCTAATTGCTCAGAGAGTTACGGTTTTCAGGAAAGATGCCTGGTTACAGTTACCTTATAAATACAGTCTTATGTTTATTGGTCCTCAGTTATTGTTATTATCATCATTTCATTACAAACTAGTACCAGTTTAGCTTTACTTTTAGCAAGTTAATTGGGTTTGGAACACTGTTGTGAATTTCTATCAATAGTACTCATTGGTCTGTAATTTTTTAGTCAACCACCTTTAAGGCAAATATGCACTAAAAAATCATGCATATTCTTATATGTGTTTTATATATACACCCTTATGAGTACTTTGATAAAAGCTTACAGATGAGACTTTGTTGGTGATGTGCTACTATAAATTTATGGTACTTAAGTAATTCATATTAGATACAGTAAAAGGATAAAGAAATTTCTAAGTTTACGGTTTTATAACATACAGTTGACCCTTGAAGAACACAAGTTTGAACTGCACAAGTCAATGAAGTAGATTTTCTTCCTCCCCTGCCACCCCTGAGACAGCAAGACCAAGCCATCCTTCTTCCTCCTCCTCCTCCTCAGCCTACTCAATGTGAAGACAAGGATGAAGACCTGGATGATCCACTTCCATTTAGTGAACAGTAAATTATATTTTATCTTCCATATAATGATCTTAATAACACTTTCTTTTTTCTAGCTTACTTTAATACAATATGCAATACATGTAACATACAAAATATATGCTAATCGATTGTTTATTTTATCCCTAAGGTTTCCAGTCAACACACGCTGTAAGTTTTTGGGGAGTTAAAGGTTTTATGTGGCCTTTCGACTACACAGGGGATCAGCATCCCTATGGCCCACACTGTTCAAGGGTCATCTCTATAATTTTAAAAAACGTGTGTGTAAGTTCAAACTCTTCAATTTGTTATCGATGAGTTGCTTAACCGGAAATGGTCAAAATGTGAGGTAGGTGTGCAGATGGGCGTTTTTTGCATATTCCCCTCCCTCAGTGGGCCTCAGTCGAAAAAGGTCAAAATCGTTAAATTAGTAACTATAGTAAAAACATTAAGAATATCTTAAAATATTTATTTACATTTTGATAGATTACCTGAAAAAATTCTGCAGACATTTCCAAAAAAGGAGCCTCAAAATCTTCTTCATAGACTGATCTTCCTTCAAGACCTAAAATCATTAACATCTGGCAAGCATTTCTTATTGCGCCTCTGTTGAAAAAAGTTTTATCACTTGATAATTAAGTTACATTAAAAATTCACCTAAAAATTACAAAAGAAGTAGGTAAAAATATCTTCAGGACATTTAACTTTCATTGAAGTGACCAATCTCCCATAGGCCACTCACATAAAACAAAAGGATTAGCCTAATCTTAAACGGGAAAGCATAGCTTGACTGCACAGCTATTTATCTCAAGGTGTTCTTACTGTGTTATAAACAAAATTTTTAAAGAAAATGAAGATGTCTAAATATTTCTGTGTGTTTGAAAACACTGAGAGGCTACTTATCTGGAAGGAGGGAGGGAGGGAGGGAGAGAGGGAGACAGGCAGATTAAGCTGTACTGCCAGACATGGGTCCAATATACAGCTACCCCTGGGCAATACAATTTTTTGTACTAAATGAATTGTGGGCAATCCTGATCAAGCACCAAAGCTGAAATAAAAAGAACTTTACATGTTTTCATCTAACAGCTGCTCTGAAAACAGATGAGGAGAGAAAAAAATCTTACATTTCAAGCCACTCTAGCTGCAGCATCACCAAAATGACATTGTAATCACTGTTATAAAGGGGGACAAAATATGACTTAAAAGGGGCACAGCATTTCTTAGTCATTTTAGTCTATATTCAACAGTTTTCTTCAAAATGTCTGGAATAAAGGACAGACAAAAGCCCTTAAAGAAAAATACCAAGAAAAGAAATAAAAATGGTATACAGAAAAAAAGAACCAAATGCTGGCATGAAAAATAAATGAAAAGCCAAAAGTGACGACTAACTGATTTGTTTGTTAAAAGCATATTAAATAAAAGCTTATGATAATCTCTTCTAAAAAATATGAGATGTGTGCTTTCAAATTAAAGTCTAGGTAACTGTTAAGTCTTATATAAACTTTCTGAGGATTTTCCCAATGTGCTGAATATTCAAACTTTTATTTATTTTAATAAAACTAAGACAGTGAATCATTCTCAAGATTCTCAAAACCACAAGAGTAAAAAGAAAAATTATACCTGTCTACAACTTCTCCTTTCCGCTCTCTTGCAATCATATCCAACAGAGTTTGCCGCAGATGATCCCTAATACATCCATAACGTACAACTTGATCTCGAAAAATAATTAATCCCAAATTGTAGACATTCTCCACATTATTTTGTTGTACATATACACGGTCCTACAGTTAAAATAAAGTCATATAAACATGAGCACAATTCTTGTGAACATAATTATTGTGAGCTACAATAACAAAAAGAATTCCAAAAGCAATCATTTTTCAGGTGAGAAACACTTCACACAATATTAAGCAATGTGAAACTTTCTAGCACCTCTCAAGTTACATAAAGTTAAGTTTTTGCAATTGACAATGGCTATGAGTCACCATTTACAGCCATTTACCTTAAGAAAAAGGGAAAAAAGTAAGTAAGCATCATACCCAGGAACAAAAAAGCAGAGCAGGAAAAGTAAACAGTAAGGTAGGCAGATCACACTTTCTCCCCAAAGCTACAGCATAAACATTGTTTGTTCTTAAATACTTGAAGATCATATTCTTTGAAGTAAAATTGAGTTGAATAAAGTATAGATTTATACAACTTAGGTTGTTACTGATAAATATTAAAAGGCTCTAATGCATGTAATAGAGAAGCATTAAGTATTACATAATAAAAACACCTCTACTTACTGTCACTTCAGATTATTACTTTCAAGTTCTTACCAACATGAATATAGATATCTCAGTGTATAGAGCACAGATAATCCAGAATTTTTCATGATAAAAACTGTCTCATGCAGTACCTAAAAGCCCATATTGATAGCAAAATCCACTGAAATAAAACTGCTTTTTGTAATGCTCAGAAGGATTAGAATGCAATTCCTTTCTCATCTCAACAAGGATCTCTCTGGGCTCTGGTGGGTCTGTGAACCTTCTAAAATTAGGAAGTTACATGTTTGTTCACACATAAGTACTTTGGAAAGAGAGCCCATAGCTTTCACCAGATTCCTAAACATGAATCTATAGGTTATAGCTAATAATAAGGTGAACATGAACAGAGCTCTACCATATTAACAATGTAACCAGAATAACATTAATCAACTTTCCAAACTTTTTTTTTCTTTTTTTGAGATGGAGTCTCATTCACTCTGATGTCCAGGCTGGAGTGCAGTGGTGCCATCTCGGCTCACTGCAACCTCTGCCTCTTGGGTTCAAGCAATTCTCCTGCCTCAGCCTTCTGAGTAGCTGACAATACAGGCGTGTGCCATCATGCCTGGCTAATTTTTGCGGAGACGAGGTTTCACCAGTTAGCCAGGCTGGTCTCAAAGTCCTGACCTCAAGTGATCTGCCAACCTTGGCCTCCCAAAGTGCTGGGATTACACACATGAGGCACCATGTCCAGCCCCAAACGATTTTAATTAAATTCTCTCTGTGCAGTCCTTGCTTCATATGACATAATTCCTCCAATCTCCTTCCATTCATCTTATATGATGGTACACACCTACTAACAAGGAAAGTTATTTTTTATATTATCTTCTTCAGTCTCACATTTCTACATTCTATATAATCTCAGCACAAGCTCACATTTTTCAAATCTTAACATCATGAGTTCAAAATTTTAATTGGTGACTTCAAAGTTCTTGGTATCTTAAGTTCCAAGTTTCCCTCTGACCACATCCCTTCTTTCTTTCGACGGCTCCCACTCTTTCTAAACCTCCTCTTTCATCTCATATGACCTCCAGGCTCAATCTTTTCTTACTGTAATACTGTGATTTACTTCTGAGCATAAAACAGTATGTACACAATAAAAACTAGCATAAATTTAATAATCCAAAGCAACAAGAATCCCTTTTATTATAAAACAATTATTGCTTAAATTAACTTTTACAAATGTGATTTACATATATATAAATTTTATATATGTTTACATATAAATTTCTATTGTACAGAAAAGCACCAGAGACAGGAGAGTATCTTTTACCCAATGTGATCAAAACCACTATCTGAATGGCTAAAGATGGGTAGTAAAACAGGGAAACTATTAAACAAACACATACTCTTGCAGCTTAAATATTTTAAATTAAAAATATAAATGTTCACTCAGATATTGGGACTTTTTTTAATGAGTCTTGTGACTGAAGTTTAAGACTGTATACTTACAGGCCAGGAGTGGTGGCTCACACCTGTAATCCCAGCATTTTGAGAGGCCAAGGCAGTCGGATCACTTGAGGTCAGGAGTTTGAGACCAGCCTGTCCAACATGGTGAAACCCTGTCTCTACTAAAAATACAAAAATTAGCCAGGCATGGTGGTGGTGTGCGCCTGTAGTCCAGCTACTTGGGAGGCTGGGGCAGGAGAATCGGTTCAACCCAGTAGGCGGAAGCTGCACCGAACCAAGACTATGGCACTGTACTCCAGCCTGGGTGACAGAGCAAGACCCCATTTCAAAAAAAAAAGATTGTGTACTTATAAACATTCATACATAATAAATTGTCTAGCATGCCTAGTTCAGTTTCATTAAGCTGAAGCAAGAACTAGAGGCATTTGTGAAGTAAGCTGAATGTAAAATCTTGCAAGTTCTTTTTTCAATATTTTCACTCCAATGTTTTAAATTACCTATACTTAATTCAAACCAGTATGTAGCCATTTGCTTTTATGAAGTCTTTCCAAAGCATTCAATCTAGCTTGCCAAATAAAAAACTATTTTCATAAGATTTTATAGATTCACACAATATTAAATTATATATTAATAAGAAGTACAATTAGAATAAATAGGTTTAATACAACAGAACTTCAATAAGCACAAAGTTCAACTGGTAAGTGAAGAATATGGAAGATTATACTAGAAAAGTAGCCTAAGAGTAGTTATAGAACCTTTTATCAGGATATGAAGCTAGAATACAAAGTACTCGTAATTCTGACATGTCCTTTTTTCACTCCTGCTTTCAGTCTCTACAAATTTCCTTTTCTGGGCATTTCATATAATTAGCCTGTAATATGTAATCTTTTGTGTCTGATTTCCTTCACTAAGCATAAAGTTTCTAAGGTTTATTCATGTCATAACATATAACAACATTCCCTTCTTTTTAGGCTGGAACAGCACTCCATTGCATAGATATACCTCATTTTGCTTACCCATCAGCTGACAGATTACCCTGGGTTGTTTCCATTTTTTGTCTATTATGAATAATGTGGCTACAAACGTTTTGGTACAATATTTTTGTGGACATATACTTTCATTTGTCTTGGGTGGATTCTAAGTGAGCAATTACTGTGGCTGTACGGAAATTATCAAACTTTTCTAAGGGAGGGAGATCTATCAGTTATGGTAATTTTTTTAATATAAAACTTCTAACAATAGTAAGAGTATTTGATGTGAAGTTAGGAATTCCCTGCATGATCCTGGCTTCACTGTTAACTGGGTATGTTCCCTTAAGTAAAGTCATTTATTCATTGTGGCCCTCAGTAAAACAAAGGGCTGACAAAGATAATCTCTAAAACATTAATATTTCCTATAACTCTTAATCCTCTCACCAAAAAGTAACATACACGCAGGATCAAATTCAAATACAAATATACTTCACTACTTTTTCCCCTTCTATTTGTTATGGGTCTCCCACAGCTTAGATTTCCCATCCCAACTCTAAGCACAGTAATGTATCACTATTAAACAAGTTGAATCTATAACCTTATGGCCTATAATGTCTGCTATGCCAAGCCCTCCGGCAAAAAGGCAGAAAGATATCAGGCACAACTGATGAATTCTTCAAGCATGCTGCGTATAGAGGAAAGCGATGCTTCAGTAAAGGAAGCCAAGGCATATAATGAGAATACAGGTTTGACTACTCTAATCCAAAAATCTGAAATCTAACATTCTACAAACTCTGAAACTCTGAAACATGATGTCACAAGTAAATTCCACAATTGACCTCATGCATCAGGTTAGAGTCAAAACTTTATTTCATGTACAAATTACTTAAAATATTGTATAAAATCACCTTTGGGCGGTGTATACGCAGTGTATATAAAACATAAATGAATTTCATGTTTAGAACATGGGTTCCATCCCCACAATCTCTCACTGTGTATATGCAAATACTCCCAAATCCCCCGAAAATCAGAAATCTGAAAACACTTATGGTCACAAACATTTCAGATAAGAGATAAAATCAACCTGAAGCTGGAGGGTGTGAGCAGAACACAGAATGTTTAAAGCCATGGGATGCTGTAGAAGAGCTAAGTCTTTGTCTTTCAAATTGAAACTGTCAGTAAGTGTATGATTATAATTAAATGACATAAATTAACAAAAATGTGTTCCAACCCAAATGTCCAGCAACGATAGACTAGATAAAGAAAATGTGGAACATATACACCATGGAATACTACACAGCCATAAGAAACGATGAGTTTGTGTCCATTATAGGGAAATGGATGAATCTGGAAACCACCATCCTCAGCAAACTGAAACAAGAATAGAAAACCAAACACTGCATGTTCTCACTCACAGGCAGGTGTTGAACAACAAGAACACGTGGACACAGGGAGGGAAACATCACTCACTGTGGTCAGTTGGGGGGGGGGCTAGAGGAGGGACAACACGGGGTGGGGAGGGATAACGTGGAGAGAAATACCAGATATAGGTGATGGGAGGATGAAGGCAGCAAACGACCTTGCCATGTATGTACCTATGTAACAATCCTGCATGATCTGCACATGTACCCCAGAACTTAAAGTACAATTAAAAAAAAGAAAAAAAGAAAAATTTGTTAACCCTAACATTTCATGATAGATAACAGCTAATAAATGAAGTAGAAGAAAGAAACCTAAGTGTGGCCATATAAAACTATGAACAGTAATACTAAATAATGATTTATATTAAATATCTGACACATATGATTAATTACCATCAAGTACAATAAAGGGTATAGATGTGTAACCCTTGAGTATTTATGTGTACATACGTTAAAACAGAAATGTATACATATATTCACAGTAAACTTGTGATTTGCACATGATATGATTCTAATATCATTTAAATTCCTGTGAAATTTTAATTTTTATGTGTCTATTTTATAAGACTTTTTAAAAGTCCCAACTCCAGTTAACCTCTAACTAGCAATCTCAAAGTATGAACAAGTTTTTAAAAGACCTTCCAAAAGAGGAAAAAAACATTAAAGACTGACTTTAAAATGTTTTAATCCCAGGCTTTACCCAAAATGTAGTATGAGTCTGACATTAGTTACTTATCTACTAAAGAGAGCTTAGCAGAGATAGAAAGTTGGTGGCTGCTTCTATTTGCCTTTTTAAAGCCAAAAACAGGCATTTTAAATATAAAATGTTCTGAAAAACATGTTTGAAAGCCTGATATGAGTCAAACATTATATTTACATAAAGGGATATGTTTCATCACCACAGAGATAAATCACATTTTAAATCTCTATTTACAGTTCTCTCTCAAGAGTTGCTATTCCTTGGCCAAGCTGGCCTGCGATGAGCAAGAACTTTCACAAGCTAGGTGGACCTGTGGTGAGAGACAGGAGCCAATGGTGGGACACCCACCTCATGCCCACCTTTTCATAGCTGGTTCTGCATCTGACTTCATCCATATAGTAAGCTTCATACACCAACTTCATTTGTAACATAAGGACTTCATTTGTAACATAACATCTATCTCACAATGCTATTCCACTCCTTTCCACTTCTAGTCCTGAAAATAAATAGCTTTTAAGACCAACTTCCCTGCCAAGAACTACGAAGACTGGATAAAAAACACAAAAGCATCACCTGTTTTAAAACATCAACTAGGACAGGCAGGTCTCCAGGAGTTGGAGTGGAGAGCCACAAGGAAAGGAAAGTCAATCAGGTGACCTCCATGTAAAATTCCTGCAAATGCTTACTCAAGACCTAGGGCTCTTTACTCATCCCAGAGGACGTGAGGACACCAACAAACAAAATGCTTGACCCTACAAGACCATAGTACTTCCACTATGTTGGCAAAGTTGTACCTTCTCCTCTCAACCCACCAACATATCTAGATAGTTAAATGACATATAAGAAATCAAATTCAGCACAAAATAGCATGCTCAAAGGTGTCAAGACAAACTATGCAAAAAAATACAGTTCCTACTGAAGCTAAACTGACACAAACTCAAGGGGTGTCTCTTCAAGTGTGTTAAACAGCTTCATTACACAGGGAATGGCATTACAAACAAACCAAAATAAAATTTAGAAGTTCAAATAAAAACACATTTGAAAATGAAGTCCAATAAACAGCTTAACGCTTATTACTTAATTTACCTGCAAGAAAAAGTTTAGTAAGCATTTCTAATAGTCATTATGTTACAGAAAAGCAAACTAGGATAAGTGAGTTCTAGGTACAATCAATAGTGCACCCAAGGAAAGAAACAACTTAAAAATTGTTAAATTATCATTCCCATCTAATGTTTTATTTGTAACTATGAGTAAACAGGTGTTTGAGAGGCAAATTCTAAAACTAACCTTTGGGTCACATTCAACTCTGAAAGTTTAATGTAATTATAAATGCAACAGTCTTCTGGTTCTATTATAAAGTTTAAGGGAGCTTTTAATAACATGTTTGCAATGTCTAGTAGTTCAGTACTTTTAATATTACTACTAGTAGACCAAGAATGGTTATCTATTAGTATTCATTCATCTAGACTTCTCCGCCTGGTGCCACATATGGCCAGTAGTAGCTATTTGTTTAGGGGGAAAAATAGTTAAAAATGTAGTGAATTGCTGTGAAAGTTGGTTTTTCAAGCTAACTGTCAAGCTGGTTAATCAAACTCTTAAATAGTACTTCTTTCAGTTTCTTATCCTCATACTAAAAACACCTA
Source organism: Callithrix jacchus (assembly GCF_049354715.1). NCBI lineage: Eukaryota > Metazoa > Chordata > Mammalia > Primates > Cebidae > Callithrix > Callithrix jacchus. The sequence goes on from NC_133507.1 coordinate 146,253,325, forward strand.
AAACTGTTTTTTCCTATTACTGTTAAAGAGGATAGGAAAAGACAAATAGGGTTAAAAAAATCTCTACAAAGCTAGTAAGCTGGAGATAAACCTGAAAAGTTAGACTCATATTAAAAAATTTTTTTTAAAAAAAAGAGGCAAATAACTCTATGGCAAGTCTGTCACAACATGTTAGAACCTGCCTTACCAAATTTAATCACTAGGGTAATCCTCTATTAACAAGTAATAAAACATTTCCAAACAGAGTTCACTTTCAAGTCATGGAATAAATACAGATTAAAAAGATACAGAAATAGAAAAATTTTAAATGAGCAGAAAAGTAGCAAAAAGTTTCTACTGCAGGATCATGGGAGGGGGAAAAAAGTCTAATTACAATTAGATCAAAGTTTAAAGAACTGGCTCAATACTTTCCAGGGTACCAGTAATTGACATTTCTAAAATAGCACCAGTAATATATGAATTAGTAAACTGTACAGACAGATTAACCTTTCTAGATATAAAAATATTGCTGACAAATTTGGTAGAGAAGCAAAGGATATGGTGTCTAAAAACCTGGTGAAGACTTAGCCACTATTGAAAAGCTCAGAGTTTCCACCACTGTAAAATGATCTCAATATCTTTCTCAGGGGTCTGAAAATTTTTAACAAAAAAACATAGTTGTGAAAAAATTCTATTTAAAAATAATTTCCATTTATTTTAAGAACTGTCTATCAAGATATTAGACAAATCAACACCATGTTTCTCTAAAGTTGTGTAAATTGCAATAAATCATAAAATAAACACTGTTCTGTATTCAAATGTAATAATCAAGAGGTCAGAGGGGAAAAAAACAGTTAATCACACTTTAAGGTCTTGGAGCAATGAATTTATAAGACTATTTTTTAGGAAAGAAGACCTGTATTAGAGAAGCAATACAATTCAGTGGTTAAGAGCACTGATTTAAGAACCAGATAGCCTCTGTTTCAGTCTTGTCACTGCCATTTTCTAGGTGCAACCTTAGTATCTGTCTCAGTCGCCTCATCTGTAAAATAATATCTACTTCAAAATGTTATTCCACCTTTAGTCCTGAAAGAAAAGCTTTTGTAAGACCAACTACCCTGGAAAGAACTACTACAAAAGCTGGATGAAAATAAAAATACCTCATACCTATTAGAAAAGTTACTATCAAAAAACACAAGAAAGAAACAAATGAAAATTCCAAAAAACAAAATAACAAGTTTTGACAAGGATGTGGAGAAATTGGAGCCCTTGTGCACTGTTGGTGGGAACCTAAGATGGTACAGCTGCTGTGGAAAGCAATACATCAGTTCCTCAAAAATTAAAAACACAATTACCACAGGCTCCACTAATTCCACTTCTGGGTATTTACCCAAAAGAAATGAAAGCACAATCTTGAAGAGGTTATTTGTACACCTGTATTCATAGCAACATTATTCACAACAGCCAAAAGGTGAAAACAACTCAAGTGCCCATCGACAGATGAACAGATAAACAAAATGTGGTCTACACATACAATGCAGTATTACGCAGCCTTAGAAAGGAAATAAACTCACATATGCCATAATCAGATGAACCTTAAGGACATGCCATGCTAAGTGAAAAATGCCAGTCATAAAAGGACAAACACCTTATGATTCCACTTACATGAAGTAATAAGTGATCAAATCATAAACAGAGAAAGTAGAATGGTAGTTGGCCGAGGCTTGGGGGAGGGGAAAATGAAAAGTTACTGTTTAGTGGGTAAAGAGTTTCAGTTTTGCAAGATGAAAAGAATTCTGGAGAGGATGGTAGTGACAGCTATACAACAAGGTGAACCTACACTTAATAGCTCTGAACCGCACACTTAAGGGTAAGATGGTAAATTTTATATGTAGTTTACCAGAATTTAAAAAAAAATAATAACTAAAAATCACCCTGTTTAAAAGCATCAAAGAATAACAAAGGCAACCTAGACTTGTGGGATCAAGATTCCAGAGAAAAGGCAAATATACTGAGAGAAGCCAGCCCCACATGAGCCTTCACTGGTTCCCTTCAGTCACTTGCTGTATTTGGAGGACTGGAAATAAGAGCCCCACCAGAAAGTCAAAAGTGGGGTTGGTTTAAAGCAGCTAGGACTTAAGAGGTCAAAGCTCTGAAGAGGCGAGAAATACAAAGAATCACAAATTCTGCAAGCAGTTTTCCACTGAGATGTTTACTGATACAGCACCCTAGGCAAGGGGTACCGGCACCAAGAATCCAAACAAAGTATCAAAGGGATACTGAAGATCTATGTTGAACAAAGTTTGAATTCAAGGAACATTAATTCAAGCCTGGCAAACACCTCAGGCTTTCTTTCAGTTCAGACCCCAGAAGCACTATGCTCTGTGAATAGGTATATCCTGGAAATAAAGGCAAACTGGTAACAGACCAACACTAATAAAAGCTTAACAGCTAGTCTAAACTAGAGCACTGTGGTGATCTGACTGTACTTTACCTGTCTGCTGGAACAAAATTAAATTTACTTTGGAGGAAGATATCCAAGGCCTCCACAATTTTTCATACACAATATTGGAATTCATATTTTAAAACACCATGCTTGCCCCTTTCCCCCACAAAACAAAACAAAAACAACCTAGGATCAAAAGTCTGAAAAACAAGGGGGAAAAAACCCAGAAAGTCAAAGTTCTCTAAGACCTTTACAATACCCAGGAAAGTGGTGAGGAAAAAAACAAAAAAAAAAAAACCATAATGCGCATTATAATCTCTAAGGTAACTAACTACTAAGGTAATAATAATGGAAATAATAAGCTAATGGGGGGGCTAATAAAATACATTTGTATGGAACAAGTAATACACCTTAAAACTCTGGGTTTATCATAAATTGTATTAAACAGAGTCAAATAATATAATTCTTTTGCACTGAGGTGTAAGATACAGCACAGTGGTGAAGACCATGAGCTTTAGAATCAAATTCTAACTTGAAATCTGAATCAATATCAAACACTGCAAATTCGAAGGCTTAAACTCAATGTTCTACTCCAATTATTTATTAAGTATATGATTTTGGCAGGTTAATCTCTCTAACCTCACTTGTTAATCTTTCTAACTTCAGTTTTTCATTCACAAAAATTTTAAGGTCAAGTATTTAAAACATGTGACACAGTGATACAGGTATGTAATAAATAATATTTGTTATGTATTTGTAAAAATATTTTTACTCTTTCAAAGAAACACTTTTAAAAAAATTTTATTGATTTCCCAAAGTACTGCTTAAAATAAAAAATGTGAGGATTAAATAAATCCATATACATAAAGAGTTTAAACAGTGCCTGGTATGCACCAAGAGTGAAAAAGTGTTATTTGCTACTCTATGTAGCAGTACTGGGTAGACTCATAGCCAAGGAAGGTTTACCTTAACCCATTGTAGAGTTGCTAAAGAAACTGTGATCATCTTAATCTTCCCACATCTCCTGTTTTCTTCCTTCATTACCATAATTCCTCAGACACCACATCTAGCTGTTCCCTTTCAGTTTTAAGATGGTATAAAACTTTAGAGCTAAAAGGACTCAACATTTAAAATGATCTAACAAATATATCCTTACAGATTTCATTGGTAAGTTTCAGGCACCCATAAACCCCTTGAAACTGCACAAAGCATTGTTCTGTGGTATATGGATGCACATATGCCTGCCTCTTCTAGGAGAGAGTTCATGAAATATGACCATTCTCCAAAGGATCTATGACTCCCAAAAGATAAGAACCAGAACTCTTCTCCAATAATTTTACAGATAAGGAAACAAGAGTCTTGAGAGGTTAAGTAACTTAAGCAAATTAATGGCAAAGCAGGAACTAGTTTCTTAATTCATATTAAACATTTTCTCACTACTCCAAACTTTCTATATAGATTGGCAGAGTCCATTTTATGTACAAAAGTTCATTCCCTTTATTCCATCAATAAATAATGTGCTGTATTTCTGGACTGGCTACTGCGGTTCACGCCTGTTAATTCTAGCACTTTGGAAAGCCGAGGTGGGTTGATCACCTGAGGTCAACAGTTTGAGACCAGTCTGGCCAATGCGGTGAAACCCCATCTCTAACTAAAAATACAAACAATTAGCTGGGCATGGTGGCGGGTGCCTGTAATCCCAGCCACTCGGGAGGTTGAGGCAGGAGAATCGCTTGAATCCGGGAGGTGGAGACCGCAGTGAGCCAATATCGTGCCACCGTACTCCAGCCTGGGTGACAGGACAGACTCTGTCTCAAAAAAAAAAAAAAAAGAAAGAAAAGAAATAATGTGCTTTATTTCTGACCACAGGGTCTTACTTCATGTTAGGCGGTGTAAACACGGAATACTTGCCTTCCTAAACTTAATGTCATGGACTGATAAAATCATCACTGCATACACACAGAAAACAGTTCACAAGGCACAGTGATCAAGTTTATGGTTCTACCTGGGAGGCAGAGGATGCTGTGAGCCAAGATTGTGCCACTGCTCTCCAGCAGGGCGACAGAGCAAAACTCAGTCTCAAAAAAAAAAGTGTATCGTTTTATTAATCTGTTTCAGATAGGGGCTGAAAAACATCAAATAACGTTTTAAATAGCAGGAAAAATTAAATAAAACAAAAAAGAAACAGGAATATAAGGCAAGGAAAAAACCCTTATTACCAGGTACATTCTTAATCTTTACAGTATTTCATGCTGTCCTGGTTTTCTCTGACATAAAGGCCTAGTACTTGGCTTCTGACCTAACTATAAAAAAGATGCCAGGGAATTGGATACTGTCAGTCATAGATACAAAAATCAGAGCACAAATGGGGAAAGCCTGTCTTTAAAAGACCCTTCCTTACAAAAGCAAAGTCAGTCAAAATGTTGAAAAGGTGTGAAGCTTAATAGACCAAAATTCACTGCATCCTGTTTTCTTCTAGTACATCATTCTAAAAGCAGAGAAGGTGCCAAGAAAATTCTTAATCTATCTGTACTTTTCCAGAATACAGTTATTTTCAATCTAAATGTGCAGCCTAGACTACTGTGAAGAAACTTTTAAAGAGCTAAAAATCATAAAAATCTACACAAGAAAACACAGAGTTACAGGCTCCATCATCTCTATGTTCTCATCCTACCTTCTGGCCTCCAAAAAGGCGCACAAATTCTTCATGGTAGCTTTAGCAAATAGCTTATGGTATTCATCTCAACTCGGCTCCTTGCCACCTCTTACCTTTGGTAACTACAACATTCGTACTAATGAGCAATCTGACACACTCCTTACCGATGCCTAAATTTTAATCTTCCATTTTATCAAGATTCCCTTCAGCCACATATTGATATGGGCAAACTCTGAAAATCATCATTGGAAGACATCAAATAACTCCGGCATTGAAGATCATATTTCTTTTCCCACCTCTCCTACTTTGTTTCACTTGAATGATCCTGCCTCTCATTCTCACTAGATCTCCAGGTCTACTGATCCCAAATACGTAATACTTCTATTTCCTGGACCATGAGATTCACTTGCTTCCTTTCAACAGCACAGACCCACAGCTACCATTTCAAAAATGCTACTGTAACCTTAGAATTCTCCCCAACACCCAACAGGGAAAATTCTGTCAGTGGGTTTTCATTATTTTGAACATTCTTTTCTGAGGCTGCTAAGTACCCTGGAAAAAGTACAAACTCTGCTAACGGGCTCCACTACACAAAATTTGTGCCAATTCACCTAAATTAGCCCCTCACAATTATACATTATCCATTTATTTACACCTAGTTGACCACAGCACAGTGAGCATTCCATTTTTTTCCTTGTATGTTTCTTATTGCTGCTGTAAAAATTACATTTGTGGTTTATCTATTCTCTTATAGTTCTAGAATTCAGAAAACTGAAATCAGTTTCAGTGGGCTAAAGCGAAGACATTGGCAGGGCTGGTGTCTCCTGGAGGTTCTTAGGGAGCATCTATTTCCTTGCCTTTCTAGTGGCCATCTGTCTTCTTTGGCTAGTGGCCCCTACTCCATTTCAAAGTGCATCACTCTCATCTCTGTTTCTATAATCATATCACCTTTTCCTCTGATTGACTCTTGCATCTCTCTGGTAAGAACTAGTATAATTACAACAGGTCCAGGGAAACAGCCTGGGATCATCTCATCTAAAAACCTGTAACAGGATCACATCTGCAAAGTTCCTTTTGCCATATAAGGTAACATTCCTAGGTTCCAAAGATTAATCATGGACATACTAATCTTGGGGGACTGAAGGGCAGCCTACCACACTCCTCAACTCACATGCTTCTATCACCCTAAACTGATGGTCCTATCTTCTACCTTCCTAAGGCAACTAGAACACCAAAAGAGAGTTCCTCGACTTCTCTCCTTTCCACTTCATCTCTTTACCCATCCTTGATGACTTTCCAAATAGCTCAAGGAAGCAGTAACCCTCTTTTCTTGGGTTACTCTCTCCCCATTCCTTTGAATGTATTCCGTCTAATCTCCTTTCAAAATAATTTGCACTACTACTTTACTTTTGCTGTTTGTGAAAATGACTAGAAATACAGAAGAAGACACAAGAAGAAACACAAAATGCCTTTGAAATTCTCTACAAAGTTTTTTGCAGCAATTCTTCTATGAGCCTTAACAGAAGATCAAGATAGAAAATGGTTTTGTTCCCTCTGACATTAATTGTAATTGCTCAAGTAGCTTATGGAATACTATCTATAATTTTCCCTTAAATATTATATTCATTTTTATAGCTTGAAAGAAAAAAATGAACCAAATATTAATAAGTACTTAGGGATTGTATCAATACTTCAGGCTGTAACATAATCTATATAACAAAGTTTCTCTAACAACAAATCTTTTCCCAGTCATTAATCATATGAATAATTAAAACTGAAAGTGAAACATATTAACCAATCTCAAAGTATCTTATAAGCTAAACATGCAGTTATTTCTTTAATAAAAGAATGAATCAAATTAACAAATGTTAAGTAAAGCAAGGATTACAAACTCTTAAGTCCTTCAGGAGCCAAACAGGTAATGCAAGTCTCGAACATTAGGAAGGGGTGGAGTGGCAGAAACTAGAGGTCACATGTTCCATCTACAGACATGCAGACTTGACTTTTTGCAACACCGAACCTGCCAAACAACAAAGTTATGTGGGACAAATTTTGAACAATGGTTACCTCCATGTAACCTGTGATTTTATTTTCATTTTCAAGAGGCAGTGTGTCCCACAGTATCATGCATAACATTTTAGACACAGACACCTCCTTGTTAGAGTAAAAAGTCAGCTAGCTAAGTAGGTGACGGTGGGGCAGACAGTGAAGCTTCTTCTCTCCTCCTGCTCTGGGCCTAAGATCTAAACTCTCAATCATTAGAGCCAGTAATCACAAGAAACCTCATAGTGGGTAATATACCCTAAGAGTCTGGGTTGAAGGTAAAGTCCTTAAAATAAAAAAATTAAAAAGTGGAGACGTCCACAGAAAAAAATTTTGGAAAATTAAAACCATATTTTTATCTTAAATGAGGTGTTGGTTAGACAGGTCCATGTTTGTCAAAAATCATTCTGTACAGTTTAGTTCATTTCAATGTATATTAAATTTTACCTTAATTTTAAAATGCATTTTTGGCCCGGAGCAGTGGCTCATGGCTATAATCTCAACACTTTGGGAGGCTGAGGCAAGCAAATCACATGAGCCCAGGAGTTCGAGACCAGCCTGGCCAACATGGTGAAACCCTATTTCTACCAAAAGTACAAAAATTAGCTGGGTGTGGTGGTGCGCACCTGTGGTCCCAGCTACTCAGGAGGCTGAAGCAGGAGAATCACTTGAACCCAGGAGGTAGATGTTGCAGTGAGCCGAGATTGCACCACTGGACTCCAGCCTGGGCAACAGAGCAAGACCCTGCCTCAAAAAAAAAAAAAAACCGTAAAAATAAAAATGTACTTTTAAATGTATTTTAATTATGTCTAGAACACTACACATAAAAAGGAAATTATAAGCAAAGAACATGAAAATTAAAAAAATTTCTCTTGTAGAACATGAAGGTATCAACACTCTCTTTTTGAATCTAAAATAGCTTTTCTTTTTTTTGAGATAGAGTTACTCTGTCACCCAAGCTGGAGTACAGTGGTACAATCTTGGCTTACTACAACCTCGGTCTCCCAGGTTCAAGCGATTCTCGTGCCTCAGCCTCCTGAGTACCTGGGATCATAGGTATGCACCACCACATCCGGCAAATTTTTTCTATTTTTAGTAGAGATGGGGTTTCACCATGTTGGCCAGGCTGGTCTTGAACTCCTGGCCTAAAGTGATCTAGCCACCTAGTCCTCTCAAAGTGCTGGGATTACAGGTGTGAGTCACTGTTCCTGGCCTAAAATAGCATATTTTTAATAAGCATTTTAAAAAAGCGTAGTCTATTAAAAACAACATACTATATAACATCTGTACCAATTCATTAAAGATACATCTAAGTGCCTAGTTTGTACAAGAAGCTGTAGTAGGTATTAAAAGACATAATGATGACACAGACATTGCCTTCCTATAGTCTAGTAGGCAGACTACACACTGAACCGTTGGTTAATGACTGTGATAAATGTTCCAAAGGAACAGTATTAGGTACAATGAGAGCAACTGCAGCCAGTGGGGAGTATGTGGGTCAGGGAAAGCTTACCAGAAATAAGATGACATAAAGGATAAGCAGGAGCAAGTTAACATTAAGGAAAAAAAAAAATTCGAGAAACATTTCCAGACAGAACACATGTAAAAGAATTCCAAGATGAGAAGTAAGGATTTCAGCAGGGCAGTAACATGATCAGATCTGGTTTTAAAATAGTAACTCTGGGAGCAATATGGAAAACAGAGAAAAGCCCAGTGAACACTGTAAGACTAGCAAAACTGAATATTTCAAGAGAGAAATGAAGGTGGTCTGATGTTGATTATAGAAAATAAAAGAGAAACCGCAGAGTCTAGCAACAGATGACGTAGGGAGAAAGGAGGAACTTATCAGAATAATTCTCAGGTCTCTAGTATGAACAAGTGAATGACAGTGATTATGACTTATTTGGACATGCCAACTTTGAAGTACTTCAGACAATGAAAGGAGCCATTAACTAAACAAATAAATATGTAAATCTGAATCTCAGAAAATGAAGCTAGAGCCATAATTTGGGAATCACCTGCACAAAGGCACATGAAGCTACATACGATCCTGTACCATGAAAAGAACGTCCAGGACTAAATCCCAAGAATGCCTCTATTTAAGAGGGGTTCTTGGGGGCGGTTGGTAGTTGTGGGCCATGGTGGAGGAGAAGAGGCTGAGAATAAACAGTAAGAAGGTAGGTAGGAGGCATACAAAAAGAGTTCTTTGTCACAAAAATCAAGGAAACATGTTACAAGAAGAAAGGAAAGACTAACTGTGGCAAATGCTGCTTAAAAAAATAATCAAGGAGAATGGGGATTAGTAGTCTCTTTATATTCTGAGATGCACAGACACCATGGGTGATACTAGTAAGGACAAAACTGAACATAATAGTTGAGGTAGAAGCTTAACTGTACTGTATTCAAAATGTATGAAAGATGAGAAAACGGATGGCAAATGTCAACATTTCTTATGATACATTTACCTATGAATGACAGATGACAGATCCTGGGAGACAATGCCAGGGTTCACCAGATAATTTAATATAATTATATTTTGAGAATGTGAGTGGTGTAAATGTGTTTAATGCTGGCTAAGATCCAACATGAAAGGCAGAGCCCCAAAATACTTAAGGTTCATGACAAGGTAGAAGAGGATGTGACCCATAGCACAGGTTGAGAAGTAGCCTCTAACTGAAGAGGAGACACCACCCTCCACTAAAAGAAGAGGGAAAAAGAAAAACATAAAAGGGGAGAAAATACTGCTGAAGTTCCAGATTTAGTGGCAAAAAATGAGCAGAGTTCCTACCTGACGCCTTCTCTTTTCTCTGAGAAGTAGAAGGTAAGATCATTTACTACGAGAGAGGGAACCCAAGGACGAGTGGAGGTCTGAAGAGAAATAACTGCTGGAGCAAGTTGACTAAAGAAAAAGAGTGAAACTGCTGAAGTGTGAAGGGTTGACCACAAGCCTGTGACGGGACAAACAGTGGAACCAATCTACCCTGTGTGAATTTTCAGTTCACGCAGCATTGTGGTACTACCAAATGGACTTGATGAAAAATGAAGGGACAAGAAATAATACCAGTTAATTTCTAATGAGCATGTTACTACGGGCCAAGCCCTACAAGTGCTTCACATGAGTAGTGCCACTTAAGCCTCATGACTACTCTACTCAGTATTATTTTAATTTTATAGATGAGGAACCTGAGGCATGAACTAATTAACTTCTTAACCATGGGTAGAGCCAAAATTCAAGGTTTGAGATTTCATTGGAAAAAATAAAAATAAAAAAAATAAAGAAAATAAAAAAATAAAGAAAGAAAAAAAATTTTTTAAATACTTCTTCTGTCAACAGAATAAACCATAAAATTACAAGTGGTTTTTTTTAATCTTAATGTTAGATAGTTAGGATGCAATTTAAAGACTCACTGTGTCTAGAACCTAGAAAACAGCAACAAAGTTATTTCGAATTTATATGCCAGATATTATATATTGTCACATATCATCTCATATAACTTCAAAATAACGCAAGGTTAATTTACAACCAGATAAGAAAAATGATGCTCAGAAAAGCTAAATAATTTGTTATATATTTTATCAAATCCCTGAAGAGTGAAGTGGCCTCTCCCTGACCCCCATGCCACTAACCCCTTACAAAACCAGGGTTAAAGGCCTGACTGAATTCACAGAGTAGAACAAAAAACTTTACAGCTGTTTATTCTCATTGGGAATTCTTTACAAATACTGCTTTATTCTATCAAGTAAAAGAAACTAGGACAAGCTCTCATCACTGCATTAAAACTAAAAGCAAAACAAAACAAAAAAAACTAGAAATAAAATATAAAAAGGTACCTTGGGGAAAAATATATAAAATATATAAAAACATAAAAAACCTTGGGAAAAAATAATTATATCCAATACAAAAACATAAACACTGAAACAAGACAAGTCATTAACTTGTTAATTTTGGAGAGATACAATAATTAGGCTTAATGAATCTCACATCGTTCTGCAATACTAATTTTTTTTTTAACTCAGAATTTAATCTCTCTGAAAGTTATTAAACAGCTTAGATCAAAGTCAATGTTTCCAAATGGTCTTTGAACAAGATTTTTTTTCTTGTTCAGACTGATAAAAACAAAATCAGCAATAGCAATATTGCTTGACTGATAAAAACAAAATACAGCAATAGGTGAAAAATGAAATATACATGTGAAGAGGCTAATATCCTTAAACAAGACTAGCTGAAACAGTGCACTGTAAGGATTCACTATTAAGAGAGATAGAGGGCAGCTGTAAGAGTATGATTCTCAGAAAAATGCTTGTATTAGTATGACATCCTCTGTCACTGAAGAATTTAGGATTTAAAAACCTGTAAGAGAATATTCAGCTTTTGTTTCTCATGTTGTCATTTAACAACTCTTACTTAAGAAGACATGTTAAGTAATACAGCTTTTTCCGTATTTTCCATTTTAAAGGATAAGTGCTAAATATGAAGAAAAAAATTAAATCATTCCCTTTCAGTTTCCCATTCTAAGCTTTCATTAACTATGTAAACAATTAAGATTTTATTCACATAGGCTTAGGTAGGCCCTTACAAAGAAAGCAGTCTTCATTCAAAAAACAAAAACCACCTTCCACACTGAGGTGTACTAAGTTAGACAGAAAGCGACTGTGTTTTTGAAATGCTTAACTTCTTCTTTTTTTTTTTTTTGACAAAGTCTCACTCTGTTGCCTAGGTGGGAGTGCAGTGGCATAATCTCAGCTTGTTGCAACCTCCACCTCCCAGGTTCAAGTGATTCTCCTGCCTCAGTCACCTGAGTAGCTGGAATTACAGGCGCCTGCCTACCACCCACCAGGCTAATTTTTGTATTTTTTAGTAGAGACAGGGTTTTGCCATGCTGGCCAGGATGGTCTCAATCTCCTGACCTTAAGTGACCTGCCCACCTTGGCCTCCCAAAGTGCTGGGATTACAGGCCCGAGCCACTGAACCCAGCCTTCAAATGCTTAACTTCTTAAAGGAAAAAAACATTTAAAAAGATCTACTTACCATGTACATTAGTATGTCTCTAATCATCACCATAGCTGTTTGATGATCATTCCAAGCTTGATTTAGCGTTTGAAGAAAGTTGTTATTCAATGAATTTAGTACATCTTCTCGCACCTAGTAACAGAAGAGTTCATTAGTTTGGACACACACATCCACACTCATATATATATATATATATATATATATATATATATATATATATACAGGCATGCACATATCTGCTTGATAAAATGATGAAGTGGAATCCTTAATTTTAAATCAAAGAAATGTTACAGGCCAGTAGAAATATTTTAAGCTATAACCTATACACAGATGACTATCAAATGTGTTACTGGAGATATGGTTGTATCTCCAGAACCATAAATCAACTTCCTAGGTATTTCTCAACCCTCCAATGACTTAACATCATTGTCAGAGTAAAATCCTATGTTCTTATAATAAGTTACAAGGGCCTGTAAAACTGGCTCCATGCTACTGCTAAATTCCTACTATACCTTCCCTTCCCCAACTTTGAATTATGGTTGGGAATATTGATTTTAGAGCTCCAATCTCAGCTCCCTAACAAACTGGGTGACCTGGGATAAATTATTTAATCTCTGCGCCTCAGTTTCCTTGTATTTGAAATAGCATTCCTCCTGTAGGATTGTTGTTAAGAATTAACACTAGTAATACACTTAAAACAGTGCCTAGTACTCAGTAAACACTCTACAATAAACTACTCACTCATTACACTTCACCTACAATGGCCTCTTTACTAAATACAGCAACTGTGCTCTGCCATTCCTTCTGCCTCAATTCACTTGGCTCACTCCCACTCACTATATTTTGCTCAAATTTCATCTCCACAGAGGTCTTTCCCAACCAATTATTTCACAGAACCCCTAGCTCTACTTCTTAACCATTCAATTCCTTTTTCTTCATAATATTCATCATTACCTACATTACAGTTTTTTTTTTTTAATTGTTTCTCCTACTAAAATGTAAATATCTCCATGGTGGCAGGATTTCTGTCTTTGCCATGTGTATATCCCACACCTAGAACAGTGCTTGGTATATATAATACCACTTATTTCAAATCCCTGCCCTCCAATACCATGATTCACTTCCAACATAAGCACTTTCAGGATTATCTGCTTTTGCACACAAAGTTCCTTTGAGCCTGAAATGTCTTTCTAATCCAACCCTGATACAAGACTATTCAAGACTTCAAGAATTCCTTTTGACAGTCCACAAGCTTAGCACCATCTTCTCTGATAAAATGTTATTGACCACTAACTCCTTCCTGCTATGCTATCTGCCCAAAGGAAAGACCATTTCACTCGGAAAGAGAATCTAGAATCTGATTCTGGCTTTACCACAAAGTCTCTGTGTGTTTGTCTCTAAGTTCCTACAACACTTTGAAACTATATTGCCAAATTCTACAGTTATCCAAAAACAATCAACCTTCCATAATCCAGCTCAACTCTCAATAACTCTAGCCTAAACAAAACTCTTTTCCAAATATCCTTTACCAGAGAATTTCTAGTAGTGGTTAAACTTTTGCAGATTAGAAAAAAGCTGAAGTCATGGTACTTTCTGAGAAACATGAACTATTTAATATATGTTGAAATATAGAGACATTTCTAAAACAATTATAAATATACATAAATAAAACATCATTCTGTATCAGATCTAATATGAACAAGGGCCAAAGAAAACACACACCACATACTATGAAAGAAGTTCGAACTGAGAAAACAGCATCTCTTTCTACATATTGGGGAAAATAAGGTTTTTAGATTTAATGATGAGACAATACATCTAGTCTAATAACAGTACAGTATAAAAATCACTAGGTCTATACCACATAATTTAGAATTTTATCATATATTTAATCTTTTGTTTACACAACTAAGCTCCCTGACTTCAAGTTACATCATCCAGAATTACTCCAAAATGTTACTCCAAAAATGTTAACTATATCAAAAGTTAGTTAATAGAAATACTTTTATACAAAATGAATAGTGTATCATCATTTGTTTCAACTCATTAAATCTAGCACTGGTCAGATGTAAATCCCCCCACAAAAAAACCCAGCAAGTTGAAAACATGGTTATTTAAAAAAATTTAAACCAAGCTTCATATTCCTTCACTGAAAAGTAGCAATTACATTAAAATCATGACAATGCAAGAGCAATCTATAGTACATACAAAAAAATTATGCATTAAAAACATTGGAATATCAAGCCTATTAATTATTCTTAAGGACTTATGTGAAATTCTACATACCTCTACATTATAAAATTAAGTTAAATGTTAACTACATTAAAATTGGAACACATAAATGTGCCTGCATATTTGTTGAATGAATGAAAAACTGACCAATTAAATAAAAAGTTAATGTTATAAAATAAGGCATGTTCTTTAAAATCACTGCTTTGTACATTTTATAATAAAATATATCAAGTATTTACTGAATATTTGTAATTTATATTTATACCTGCCTTTCAGCAAAATAAAATCTGATCTACTAGTACGATGTGTCATAAATAATTGCCTTACTTGTATTGCACCTCAAAAAATTATCCTGACCAACCAATAACAGTACATTTTACCAGCAGAAAATAGCTACAACTAAGAGCTAATTTTATGTTTATTTTTCAATTATTCATATACACATACAAACTCATGACTGAAAGAAGTAAAATGAATGCCTTAGATACACTTCTGCAATGTCTTTTTAATTATTCAGATTACTCTATGAACAAAAAAATTATTCCTCTAACATTTCTGTAGAAAATTACTTTTCTATTTTAATACATGAAAGTGAAAAGATATTTATTCAAACATACACAATAAAATGGTAGGAATGAGATGAAAATTTAACCTTTATTAAGATTAAAATAGGCTTTTAAAAAGATGGTTAAGTTGGCACATAAACTAGACACTAAAAAAAAAACATTTTACAAATTATTAATATCTTATCAAAAAAATTGAAAAACAAAGAGAGCATGGGCAACATGGTGGGAGAATAACATAGTCACCTACTTTCTGAACCAGCAAGGCAAACGGGAAGGAACCCTGCTGTACAGCTGATAACAGAACCAAAAGGGCCTATAGATGAAGTATTAACAGATTATTAAAGAGAATCTATATTTAGATTACAAAGATTAAGTGTTGGAATTTGTAGGGAGAGACATGGAAGAACAAGTAGCAACATCAGAGAAACTGAGTAGGTAGGATGGAACCAACTGTGACAAAAAAGTTGAAATGAATTATGAGTAATGGACAACTGATGGCCGTGCATGGCATTAGCTTTGCAAACGAAGAAAGAGAAAGTAGCTCAGAACAGTGGACCACTTATCAGGCAGAGAATTAGAATCACCAAAGAGCTTTTACAAACAGATCTTAAATGCGATGCAGTAGTTCATCTCTATTCTCAGCTACTCACGAGGTTAAGGTGGTAGGATCATTTGAACCCAGGAGTTTGAAGCAAGCCTGGGCAACACAGTGAGATTTAGTTCATCTCTATTCTCAGCTACTCACGAGGTTAAGGTGGTAGGATCATTTGAACCCAGGAGTTTGAAGCAAGCCTGGGCAACACAGTGAGATTCTATCTCTAAAAATAAATTAAGACTTTAGTCAAGAAAATGAGAAAACAAGCCACAGACTGGGAGAAAGTATTTGCAAAAGACAAATCTAATGAATTATTATCTAAAATATATAAAGAATTCTTAAAACTTGAAAATAAATTTTTAAAAAAGCCAAAGATCTGAACAGACACCTAACCAAAGAAGATATAAAGATGGCAAGTAAGCATTTGAGAAGATCCTAGGTCATCAGGACACAGCAAATTAAAATACCAATCTGATACCATTCCATATCTTTGACAATGGCCAAAACACTGACAACACCAAGTGCTAGCAAGGACGAGCAAAAGAATATCTCATGCACTGCCAGTGGAAATGCAAAATGGTAGAGTCACTCTGAAAGGCAGTTTGGCAGTTTCTTACAAAACTAGACACACTCTTACCATGTAATCCAGCAATCACATTCCTGAGTATTTTCTTAAATAACCTGAAAACCTATGTCTACACAAAAACGCACACACAGGTGTTTAAAGCAACTTTATTCATAATTCCCAAAATTTGGAAGAAACCAAGATGTTGTTCTGTAGATGAATGGATTAATAAATTGTGTGATATTTAGATAACAGAATGTTACTCAGCACAAAGAAGAAATGAGCTATTAAGCCATGAAGAGACATGGAGGTAACTTAAATGTGAAGGAAGGAAGAGAGGGAGGGAGGGAGGGAGGGAGGGACAAAATAAGAGAGGGAGAGAGGGAGGGAGGGAGGGAGGGGAGGGGGAAGGGGGGAGGAGGAAGGGGAATTGGGGAGGGAAGGGGAAGGGAAGAAGGAAGAAGAAGGAAGAAGAAGGAAAAAGAAGAAGAAATATTTGTGGGCCCCTCAAGATCAAAAGATAACCCTAATTTTAATATATCTACCCAGGCGATTCTGATACAACATCCAGGACTATGGAACCACTGGCTTCCATACTACCCATTTCTGTTTCTTCTCCTTACAGAACTTCTTCAACATGAATATGTTTTTATGTTGTTTTAATAATAGTATTTATACAATTCTGAGTCCTTTTTTTCTTCTAAAAAACAAAACAAAAAAACACAGGATACATATGCAGAATGTGCAGGTTTGTTACACAGGTGTACGTGTGCCGTGGTGGTTTGATTCACCTATTGACCCATCCTCTAAGTTCCCTTCCCACAAGTTCTCCTCTCAGCGTCTATGTGTTCTCAATGTTTAATTCCCTCCCACTTATGAGTGAGAAGGGTCTTGCTTTTTTTAATGCCACTGATTAACATTCAATATTAACCTTTGGTTTAGGAGAAAAAGACTTAACAGTATCATATCATTTCCAAAGCACCACAGTAATCCAAAGAAAAAGGTTCTATTATAATAAAACATAAGAAAAAAATGTTATCTGAGAATTTTAAGCAAATGATACCAAAAGCATAATTTATAAAAGAAAAAAATGCTCAACTGGACTCTACTGAAATTAAAAACTTTTGTTCTACAGACACCACTGAAACAATAAAAAAGAGAAAGCTACAGACTAAGAGAATGACTTACATCCAGAACATATTTAAAAAAAAAAAAACTCTTACAACTTAGCAACGAAAACAGATAATTTACAAATGGGCAAAAGAGTTGAACAGACACTTTACCAAAAAGGATTTATGGAAGGCAATTTTGTATATGAATAGATGTTCAACAACTTAAGTCATTAAGGAAAAGCAAACTAAAACCATGAGATACCACTACACACCCATTAGAATGGCTAAAATAAAATATGCTGACAGTAGCAATTGCTAACAAAGATTTACCACAAGTAGAACTACCACATATAAAATGGTACGGCCTCACCAAAAAACAGTTTGGCAGTTCTTAGGAAGTTAAATAACATCACGTGACTCAGCAACCCTACTTCTATGTATTTACTAGGAAATAAAAACTTACATTCACGCAAAAATCATACACAAATGTTCATAGCAGCTTGACTCACAATCACAAAAATCCATATGCAAAAATGTCTTTCAATAAGATTATTGGTAAATGAATAAGCAAACTGTGGTACATCCATACAATATCAGTCATAAAAGGGAACAAATTATTAATACAATATTTTGGATCAATCTCAAAATAATTATGCTGAATGAAAGAAACCAGACTCAAAAGATTACAAACTATGATTCCATGATATGACATTCTTCAAAAAAAAAAAAACCCCCAAAACTATAGTGTTAAATAGCAGATCGGTGGTTGTCAGGAACTAGGGATAAGAGGCCTATAAAGGGATAACCAAGGGAGTTTACTGGGGTCAAGCAACTGTTCTGTATCAAGCGTGACAGTAGTTACATAAATCTATGTGTACTCCAAGTATACATGAAAATAAAGGCCCATTTTTTATATATTAATTTTTTAAAAGTTGCAGTAATTATTATTTGAAATTGAGCCTTGCTTTGTTTTATCATAAACATAAGCTAAGATACCACAAGCTTTTAAAAGCAATTTAAATCCAAACAATGAAAGAATTGTTAAACAATTTGAGTGTATCAACCCTAAGAACCACTCTGCAACAATTCAAATTTGCCTACTATTCTTGTTTCAGTGGATATAGCTTTTCTTGCATTTTTAAAAATTAAATCCTTAGCAAAGATTAAAGTGAAATTACTGAAAAAAAAAAAATCTTTTTTTTTTTTTTTTAAAGAAACAGGGTGTCACTCTTTCACCCAGGCTGGAGTACAGTGACACAATCATAGCTCACTGCAGCCTCAAGCTCCTAGGCACAAGTGACACCCACATCAGCCTCCCAAGTAGCTAAGCCTTCAGTAGCACATGCCAGCACTTCTAGCTGTTTTTTTTTTAATAGGTAAGGGCTTACTATGTTTTGCCTAAGGTAGTCTTGAACTCCTGGCCTCAAGTGGTCCTTCCACATTGGCCTCCCAAAGTGTTAGGATTATACATGAGTCACCGTGTCTGGCCTATTTTTCAACTGTGTAGTGAAACCAGCTTAATGATAAATTAATGTTCAAGCAGCATTATATACATCCTCAAATCAGTCAATTTACTGGTAAAGAGAAACAAAAGGAGTTGGAAATGAGGATGCCAAGAGAGGACAGCAGGTGTTAGCATGACCAGGAGCTACAAGCTCCCAAACTCTGCTTTTCAGTTTTCATTCCCAAGCATCTCCACGGATTGACAAGGAAGCTGATACTGGGCCAGCAGCTCTTGAGCTAGAGAGCTGAAGGACATAATGTGCACAATACTCCCGTACCCCAAAACAAACAGAATTGTTTTTAATCATTAATTAAAATTTTTTCACACCCTAAATTACAATGCCTGGGGCAAAATCCCAGCCAGCCAATCCTAATTAAATGTCTAGGTAAAACAAAGAAATAATCAGCTAAAACAAATTAAAAGACTTGAATTCTAAAGTTCACTGGAACTAGAATAGAGCCATATAATTAATGATGATATGGAATACTGAAAATTGAGGACTTCCTTGGTAAACAAGTCTCCAAATTCAGGACAATATTAGGTCCAAATAAATTTCTGTACTTTGGAGAAGTACAGAAATTTACACTTGGTATTACTGTCCATCAAAAAAATACATATATAGATCACGCATTAACAACATAAAATAGGGCATAACATGGAGCACATCCTAATTAGACCAGGATACTAAAAAGTATCACAGAGGTACAATAACTCAAAGGTATGTCATTCTATAAATCTATAGTATTTTAACATTTACCCAGAAGCTTAGATAATCACAATCAGCTAAGGCTGAGTATCACTTAACTGAAATCCTTGGAGCCACTAGTGTTTCAGATTTTTTATTTTTTCAGATTTTGGAATACAATACTTACCAGGTGATCATCCTTAATCCAAAATCTGAGATCTCCAATGAGCATTTCCTTAGAGTGTCATGTCAGCACTCAAAAAGTTTCGGATTTTGGCCAGGTGTGGTGGCTCACTGCCTGTAATTCCAGCACCCTGGGAGGTCAAGGTGAGCAGATGGCTTGAGCTCAGGAATTCAAGACCAGACTGGACAACAAGGCAAAAGCCTGTTTCCACCAACATTACAAATAATCAGCCATGTGCAGTGGTGTACATCTGTAGTCCCTGCTACTCAGGAGGTTGAGGTGGGAGGATCACTTAAGCCCAGGAGGTAGAAGCTATAGTGAGCCGAGATCATGCCACTGCACTCCAGCTATGGCGACAGTGTAAGACACTCCCATCTCAAAAGCAAAGTTTCAGATTTTGGATTTTCGGATTAGGGACACTCAACCTCTTTGCAGACAACTGCCCAGGTAAGTTACTAAGGACTTTGACCGAGTCACCTATCCTATAAAGTCTGTAGCCTCTCCCTACCCGTGACGTGACTATGGTTGATTAGATCAATGGCTGTGACATCTGAAATGTCTTAGTAACACTGCAGAAAAGACTTAATTTCCCCCGATTAAATATGATTTATACTAGTTTTGTATGCTTTTTAAATTGGGGCTGCTATTTTAAAATAGTTGACAGCCACTGGATGCCTGTTCCCTATCTTTCTGGTTCTAAATTCTAAAATATGTTGCCTGTTTCATCTGTTAAAGACAGCATAATATAAAAATATGCAACCTTTACTACGACCTGCAAAAATAGCACTTAATGCCATAATTTCTTTTATCACTTCATTAACAATGGGTAAGTTACTTTTAGTTTTATACAATTACAGATGTTATAAAAACCATTCTTATACATATAAAAAATTAAAAATAAAAACAAAAATAGCATTTAAATTCCCACTTAAAACATATACTTTTTTTTCAGTCCTGAATTAATCACATGTGGTCTAGGGGTTAGTCATTTTATAAATTTTGCCAGTTATGTAAATCTTATTCTTCCAAGGAATGCCATTCAAGAATTCTTAAAAGATTCCAAAATGGTTCTACTTTATCACACCACAGTGATATGACACAAACCTATCAATAAAAGTGGCTTACTACAGAAGTGAATCTCAATGGGAGTCAAGCCGTAAGGTATAAAGGACATCTCCCTCCAACTGACACAATTGTTTGGGGGGAAAAAAATAAAAAGCTCCACGGCTCTTTCCCTCACCTTTAGAATTCCTGATCTATAAGGTTAAAAAGAAACACTGCAATGTTTTGCTATTTTTACAGAAGTCATATATAATAAATAGGAGCAGGTCAGAAATAAGGATGCTTGCTTTCCTTTCCTCTAAAGAACAGAAATTTCTGAATGACTGGAAGGAACTCTTTTACCTCGTACTTTAAGGAATTCTTAATGCAGCCAAACTCCAATTACTTGTATGTTTAACATAAATTTGGTGAACAGATGTGGCTCTCATAATACACACAGCAATCTCAAGATTTCTATATCTCAACAAGCTTCTACTAAAGCCAAGATAATTAATTTTAAGTTTTGTAGCTATTTTAAACTTTCTAAGAATTCACTAATAATGAGATATCTGAATGACATAAAATTCACTGTTCTTTAGATATAGAAGAATGGCAATGTTATTCTTATTATTTTTCATTAACTTTAAGAATTAAGATGGCAATACTGATCAGAAAAATCCTAACAGTATCCTTAAAATAGCAGTAAGATAGCCACTGTGGGGAAAATTTTTTCCACTGCTGCCAGAAGATTCTTAAGTAATTTTCTAATGTACACAGTAATGTAACAGCGTTTCACAAAAAGCACTCTACTCTCAATTTCAAAATCGAATTGTTAGTGGGAAATATTCCCCATTCTTACTCTTTAAGTGTCCAAAATGAAGCTCTTAAAGAAATGAGGTCCTATTGTCAGATATCAACCACCCATTCAAAATATTTCCCCAGACTGACAATTCAAGTATTTATGTTTGCTTCCAGCAGGCAAAGCAGGGTGCTAGGCACTAGGAGAGATACAAGACACTTTCAGCCACTTAACAATCTCTGAGAGAGAGGGGAGAAGAGGGAGCCTAATATGAACATTCAAATGACCTCAATACAAAGCAGAATACAATAAATAGCATTACAGAAAAGTTACGAGTTCAAAGGAACACAGAATAGATGTTACAACAACACACTTTCACAATTTCGTAAAGATAATTTACTACACACATTGAAGCAAATGTTAATTTAAAAATCACTTAAAATTTGGCATCTTTTGTTAAAAAAGCATTCTTAATTCAAATATGCTTTTAAACTACTCTTAAAATAATGTATCTTAGAAAAATCAGGATTTCCCAATCAGTACAAAATACTACTATTAGAAGTGATAGCTTTTTACTTACTGGTTGGAAAAGAATGCAGAAAGTAAAATGACACAGGACATCACCACTATGAATTATCATTTGTAAAGTATCCTATTCCCAATGGTTAAGATATACATTAAAAGCTATTACTATAGCATTAGTATCACAGTTAAACTTAGTACCAGGCACACTGACAGAATTAAGCAGGAAAACATACACAAAGCATAACAAACAACATAGCAACTAGTATTTTTGTTCCTCTTGAGTAAGATGGAAAAAACCACAGTTTCTCAAGATTATATGACCTGGTTCTAAGCCAAGTGACAGACTTCAATCTCAAAAAAAAAAAGAGGCATATAGCCCGATAATCAACCGTGCTTTTAAATAGTGGCTAGATTTTGCAATTAACTTGAGTAGAGAGAGGTATTATCCCACATAGAGGAAGAAAAAAAATAGATCTCAGCTATTTGTGGCTATGAACCATGGTAGTTTCCATTTTGACTGCTGCTAGCAGTCTCAAAGACTCATTTCAACAGCTGAGTCCTAATCACATGCAGAGAGCAGGAGACACAAAGATAAATGATCAAGTCCTAGCTCATTTATTCACTTATTTAGTAAGAGTAGAAGTATATCACTAAAAAAAATACAACAGAAACAAGATGGAGGGGTACCTGCCCTTAAAGTAGTTATAGTCTACATAACAACTTGAGCAGAATAGCTGATACTTAACATAAGCAAACTTGCTAAACAACTTTTAAGCCTCACTTTCCCCCAACATCATTTCTCTTCCATCCCTTTCAAATTAGAAGCCATTCAATTTCCAATGTCCTTCATATTCCCATGGTTGCTATTTTCCTGACTCTCTAATAATCCCTTTCCCACAGGCTATCCTTGATAGTCCCTGCCTCTTTTGGGATTACACTATTCATATTTAGGTTACTATCCCCATAACATACCCATTAGCAGTTTTTATACCTAGCTGACAGTCTTTCCTGACTCCTGTCACCACCGTCCCAAACAACATAATGGGTTGAGTTCCTTCCAACAACTTTAAGTTAAACATGAAGACAAGATAGCATGAGAACTAAGATAAGCAAGCAGCAACAAGGCACTGAAAATGGCACTCATCCTAAACACTTGACTACATCTTCACTGCTGTCAGCCTTTCTGAGGAATAAAAACCAATGGCTCCTACCCACAACAGAATAAAACTCAAATCCCCTACAATGTTTTTCAAAATCTAGCCCAAACCACTTTACTATCCTCATTTCCTACAAAAACATTTGAAGATGCTTTTGTTCATCTTTATGAACATGTTCACCTTCCATCTACACTGATCTCACTATGCTCATATCTACCTGACATTTTTCTCATGCAACATTCTCTCCTTGTTATCTGCTAGGACAGTATTTTGGCTTTGTTTACATGATGAATCTTGCATAATGCTTTAAATCTAATCGAAAGTGACCTCCTCTTTCTACCTTGCCCCGAATGCCTCAGGCAAAATATTTCCCCCTCAAATCTGATTACCTCACTAAAATTATGGAATTCTTGCTGGCATGAATCATGTCTTACTTGGTTTTGGGTGGTTGAAACATAGGAGAAACTCAACCTCTGTGGGCCTCTGTCTTTGCTAAGGAAAATTTTATTCCAAAGTGTTTCTATCAACATCCTTAACTCACTATAGTCATTATATTTTGTATATAAATGCCACTAAAAACATTAATTTTAATGTTTTCTATTAAATTAATTCACATTTGCCTAGAAAAAAGGGAAAAGGACTCCAAAAGCTTTATTATAAAAGTAAGTCTGTGTAAGTAATTGCCATACAGAAGAATCCAGATTACCTTAAAGTTACCAACTTCATTTCCACAGGCAATCAGTATCCTCACATATAAATCACTTACTTACAAACAAATATAATATTTAAAACTGGTTCTTCTTCTTCCTCTAGAAATAGGGAGAAAAATATACTGAAAAGGTAGTATACACAGAGACATCATTTTCAGCAAATAAGATCCTAGGTACAAAAATGGTGAGGTATTATTTGTTCTACCAAAAGACATTGCAGTTTAGAAAGAAATTCCAAAAAGAAAGTGACTTGAAACTTCAAACTATGTTCCCTTGAAGGTTTCAATTTCCTTACCAGTAAAACAAAGTGCTTAGAACAGGTTAGGACTATAAAGCATATAGTAAGTCTAAAACATAACCTCCACAAAGACAGGAATCTTGCTTGATAGAGTACAAATGCTTACACCAATGCCTGGCTCAACAGGCAGTTTTCTTAGTAAATGAAAAGTGAGCAGAACGAAGCTCTTCTTATTCTGGTTTCCTCCCATCCAAGTGAAGTAAGATATTATTAGAAGAATAGGACATATAGATTGGATAGAAGGACTTTCAAAATGGCTAGAATAAATGTTCTTTCCAGTAATAACTAAAAAGACAAGTTAATTTTAAATGTTAACTTTGTTTTTGTTCAGTCATTTTCTAAGACAAACTTTCAAGGTCCAAGAATTTTTATAGGTTTATTTATGTGGTTACCATGTTATTTGATTAGTACTATGGAGTATAAAAATTAAGGAATTAAGCATAAGGTAAATCTAAGAAAACTGCTAAGCATTACAAAATTGAGATAATGCTCTTGCTACATTAAAACTAAAGTTTCTCCCCTGACTTTAAGAAAAATTAAAAATTGAGGCCAGGCACAATGGCTCATGTCTGTAGGGGCCCAGCAGTTAGAGACTAGCCTGGATAACAAGGTGGAAACCCTGACTCTACAAAAATAACAAAAAAATTCAGCCAAGCATGGTGGGAGTGCCGGTAATACAGCTACGTAGGAGACTGAGGTGAGAGAATCACTCTAGCCTGGGAGGCGGAAGATGCAGTGAACCGAGATCATGCCAATGTACTACAGCCTGAGTGAGAGTAGGGTCTTGTCTCCAAAAAACAAAACAAAAAAAAAGCTGAATGCCATGGCTCACACCTGTAATCCCAGCACTTTCAGAGGCCAAGGCAGTTGGAGAGGCTAGGAGTTGTGCCAGGCCTGGACAACATGGCAAAACCCCATCTCTACTAAAAATACAAAAATTAGTCAAGGATGATGGTGCACACCTGTAATCCCAGCTACTCAGGAGGCTGAGGCAGGAGACTCACTTGACTCCATAAGGTGGAGACTGTGGTGAGCCAAGATGGTGTCACTGCACTCCAGCCTGGGAAACAGAGCAAGACCTTGTCTCAAAAAACAAACTTTAAAAAAAAAAACTGAAATGTTTTTATCCCAAACATATCATGGCTGAGGAATAATCAGCCTTAAAATCTATTATCTTATTAAGTCTTAATAACCTAAACTTAATAAGACATATAATCATAATTTTTAAAGTTCTTTGGGCTAAAACAACCAACCCCAAACTCATTTTATAGATTAATACTCTAAATGCCAGAAAGGTTTAGCAATTTGTTCAAGATTATTGCAATACCAATTGCAAAATAAATATTTTGTGCCCAGAACTGTATTGAATAGTCTGTGTACATTATCTTATTAGATTCTTATATTAATTTGGAATTAATGAGAGAATTACTCCCAATGCTCAGTTCTACTTCTACCTAGTACTTTTTCCCCATCGCAGCTGCATCTAGGTTATTTCTTACTATTACAGTGCTCAACAGGAGTTAGAAGAAAATAAGTCCTTCGTTACTCCACAAGAGCTTAAAGACTGTCAAGTTTGAAGGCCAAATAGAAACCCTATGAAAGGAGAACCAAAAAAGATAGCTTCACCCTTTAACCTGCCCACTAGCTGCAAAACGATTACTGTTTAATTTAAAACCGTGTTTTAATATCTGAAATGCACACAAATATATGCACGTGCATGCACACACGCAAAATGGCTGTGAAAAACTGTAACTCTGCTAAATACATGTCAAAATTAAATTATCTTATAACATAAGGTTAGAGGTAAGTCTTAAGTATCACTAACTGTGGCAACTTTTCAGTCTCCACTGCAATCCTCAATGTATCTGAACGTTCGCTAAGTGTTTGAATTCCTCAGACTTCAATTCTGGGCCCTCTTTTCTCGTCTGTGACTTCATTTATTTCCAGGACTTTAAATACAAGTTGGGTACCACTCATCCTAAATGCATGGGGACCAAAAGTGTTTCAGTTTTCAGATTTGAGTATTTGCATTTACATAATGAGATATCTTGGGGATGAAATCCAAGCCTAAACACAAAATTAACTTGTTTCATATACATCTTACGCACATCACCTGAGGGTAATTTTATGATATTTTAGTAATTTTGTGTGTGAAATAAAGTTTTGGCTGTGCTCTGACTATGATTCTGTCACATGAGATAAGCTGTGTAATTTTCCACTGTTTCCATGTGCCATCATGTTGGCACTCAAAAAGTTGTGGATTTTGGAGCATTCTGAATTTCTGGATTAGGGATGTTCAACCTGTACCATCTGTATGTTCACAATTCCCAAATACACATTTCCAATTCAAACTTCTTAATTTTGATTTGCATATAATATTTTATAGGTATCTTAAAATACCTGTCCAAAATGGAGTTCCTTTGTTTGCCCCAAATCTGTATCAGAAAATGAAATCACCTAGCCAGTAATCCAAGAACCAAAAACCTAAAACTGATCTTAGATTTATCCCTGTTTCTTACTCCCTACAATCAGTCTGCTAGCAGGTAACATTCTTTCTACATCCAAAATATACCGTATATTTTAAAACTTTTCTCAATCATAACTGTCACTATAGTAGTGTAAATCATCACTGTCATTCACCCAAAGTACTGGACTACTCCCCTTCCTGGTCCCCTTATTTTAACTCTTAAGCCCTCTAACTTATTTGCTTAAAATCCTTAAATGGCCTCCTAATGTACCGTGCAATTCATTAAAAAGTATTCTGCCATGGCTTCAAGGCCTGGCATGATCTGGCTTCTGCTTCTCTCTGCAACTCCACCTTGTCCCATTCCTCTCCATTACCAACTCTTAGCCCCCTACTTAGGACAGGATTTTATTCAATGTCTTTAGGAAGTGGCAAAGAATAGCCTCCTGCTTTTTTTTTTTTTTTAAACTCACTCTGTTGCCCAGGCTGCAGTGCAGTAGTTCAGTAATAGCTCACGGCAGCCTCAAACTCCTGGACTCAAGCAATCCTCCTGCCTCACCCTCCTGAGTGACTGACTACAGGTGTATGCTACCAAGCCCAGCTATAGAGATGACATCTCATTATGTTGCTCAAGCTGGTCTCAAAACTGCTGGCCTCAGGTGTTCCTCCCACCTCAGCCTTCCAAAGTGCTAGGATTACAGGCGTGAGCCACTGCACCCAGCCTACTGCCTTTTTAAAGTAAAGTTTTATTGGAATACTGCCATGTTCATTCATTTACATATGGTCTGTTGCTGTTTTTGTGCTACAAAAACAGACTTGAGGAGCTGTGACTGAGAACGTATGGCTCAGAAAAACAAAAATACTATCTGGTCCTTTACAGAAAAAAAGTATTGTACAGCCATTTGCTTTGCCTAGAATACTCTTCAACCCACTTTTCTGTGAGCTCTCTCTCATTCTTCTAATCCCAGCTTAAACACTACCATTTCCTCAAACAGCACTTTCTTGATCTGTGTAGTTGTCTTCATCATTTTTCCCTCTATCACTGTATCCTGCTTTCTTGATATTTTATAACTAAATACTTGTTTACCTGTTTACTATCTGTTTCATAAGTGCAAGAATCAGATGTATTCTATTTATATATTCCTTTCACCTAGCTCAGAGCCTGGCAAATGGTTTTGAATGCTGAGTTCTGTGATGAGAAAAGTCTTACAGTATACCTTTGACACTCTGACAAAATGATATATATTCTAAAAGTCTTTAAATCTGAAAAGCAGCAGAACTTTTTTCCCCCACTACTATGCTTTTTTACTTATTTAGAAAAACAGTTAAAAAACAAATTCCTGTGTAAGTTGAAATGTTTTCATTTTACTAAAACAAGATTTTTCTTATGGTGAAGTACTAAGGCCATATCACACCCTAAATTTTGCCTTGTGGGCTTGAGAAATGAACTAAATTCATTTGGGTGTCAGTTTCCTCAAATGAAACATTCTTCCAGAGGCAAGACAAATAGTATTCTACTGGAAGTGCTTTTATTAGAGAAACAGTACTTATATTTTCTATGCCTGCTTCAATCTTATGAACTTATTTTGAACACCAACAATCAGCTACTTTCATCCCAAAGAGCCGTCCTCTCTGAAGTCTCCTGTCATCTGCTGTCCGGTAGTTTGGGGTTCACCGCTTTACCAAAATGTTTGACTATGTTCACTATCCTCACCTTGAAATCAACGTACCAACAAATTATATAACAAACCAGCCCTCAGTATGTGTAAAAATTATATTTCCTTCGAATTTTTCAATATGAAACAATGGGTCTTGGCTATGTATACCATAGCACTAAAAGCACTTTGCTTTAAAATAAATATATGGTTTGTCAGGCAGTTCAACTAACTGCCAAAAGCACGGTGAATTGAAAATTGATGAGCAGACCAAACAGTAATGCTTTCAGAACAACAAAAAAAGGTATATTCTGTGAAACTGAAAATAGGAATTCTCATTTGCAAGAGGTTCTATAGGGAATGATAATGAACAGATCCCTGAAACAGTATTTCACCTTCCAGTCAAAAGATGCAATGCAGAGATAGGCAATACTGATTTTCACGCGAACTATGCTGTTGCACGTTGTATCAGTAACATCCTTAAGTCCCTTTTAGTAAAACAAACTGAGACTTACTACCTTAGGAGACAAACATGTCAGATGGTCCTACCTATCAGTTAATATAGTTCTCTTTCCGTAGTGTCCCCTTCAATACAGTAGTACTGTGTTTGTATGGTTATTAAAATGTTTCCATAAAGCAGGAGTTAAAATAAGATGAATAGAAAACATGAAAACAAAAGCACGGAAACTAGCAGAGGCTTCAAAACCTAATTCAATTTAAATAATCAATGAACAGACATGCTAAAATTGCTACATTTCCTAGTCAAAAACTGACTGGTCAAATGAGTGTCTGTAAAAGAAAAGAAACAAAACAACATTTTCAGATGCTGGCAATGATCATTAATGACTATGTGTAAGAGAAATAAATGTAAGAATTTAGCATATAGTGTATATTTTTTAATTTAGTACAATCAACCTGAATACATGTTTTAGGGAATATATTATAAAAACTGCCTATATTTTGAAATGATAGTTGCTATGGACTAAATGTTTGTGTTTTCCAAATTCGTACTTTGAAGCCCTAATCCCAAATGTGATAGTATTTAGAGCTGGGGCCTTTGGGAGGCAGTTAAGTCTTGAGAATGGTACCTTCATTAAGAAGATAGTACTATTATAAGATACACTAGAGACATGACCTCTCTCCCTCTCTGCCCTGTGAAGACACAGGAAGGAGGTGGCTGTCTACAGACCAGGAAGGTCCCGGACTCTCATCAGAAAATAAATCTGCAGGCACCTTGATCTTGGACCTCTCAGTTGCCAGAATGGTGAGAAACATTTGTTTAAGCCATGTGGTTTATGGTATTTGTTACAGCAGCTTAAGCTGATGAGGACAACAGTTAACCTTAAATATGGGACCACTGTAAGCAACTCACAGTATACTGCAATTCAGAGTTCTCATGGAGTTACTGCTCATATAAATACCAGACCATATCTTCAACATCCAATTGACTGTATTTGAGTCCAAATCTCAGTCACCAAAACACTGATCTCACACTCTGGCCTTCTCTCTTCTCCTCATTTTTTAGATAAGCCACTTCTCAACCACAACTCGTGACTACTATGTTTTTTTTCCCGCATTTGTGCCAACTCCTACTAAGCTATCTTCTTCTTCACTGCCAATTCCTTAGTATATTCCTCACAAAGGCTTCTCCAAGTCTCTTCATCTCATTTTCAGAAGATGGATGGTTTACTTATAGATTCATAATTATTTTAGAAATAAAGAATCTTAGGGATATTATTTCCAACTCCATCATTGTACATATAAGTAAATTTAAAGAATTCCTAGAATTTAAAGGACTAGAGCTTTACAGTGAGTCAATTAACTTGAAGCCCCTTACACTGAATTTCAGCATACGCAACTTGATCAATTTATTCTACCTTAGGAGCAGATCTACAGAGAAGTCAAGGGCTCAGACTAAAGCCACATTCCCTGAATTCAGTTCCACCTGGCCTGCTTAATAGCTACATGCATCTGGACAAATGACCAATTCTCTGTAACATTGTGCTGTGACTGTAAGCTAAGTTAAAACATGTAAAAGCACTAGAACTGGGCCCAGCACACAGTAAATGCTAAATTAAAGTTAATTGTGTTCACTATCATTCCCTTTAGAACCTCTGGCAAATGAGAACATGCCCCTCCTCTAAGTTTACTTCTTTTCCACTGTTCTTAATTCCATACTCTATATCCAATAACTCAGGTGTTCCAATCTCTCCTTCAGTAGCTTTAAACAAAACTCTTCCACTTTTCCTTCCTTTGATGCCAAATTTCTTAAATTGGTCTTTTCCATTTCCCACACCTACTTACTACTATAGTTTGCTCCTAACATTCATCCCTTGGCTCTGGGCTCTTCGTTCTCTGAACTCCAACACTTGCTCCTCAGTATGTTACCAAATGCCAAATCTCCACATCTAATTTTGAGTTCCTGCCCAAGCTCTAAACCTATGTGCCTCCAAACATAAGATATCTCTACTTGGGCATCTTACTATGATCTCACACTCAATTTTCCTCTCATGCAAAATGACTTCTAAGGTACCTTCCAAGTATAAACATTTTCAACATAATCTAAACAAATCTTACTATCTTCTCTACCCATTTCACATCAGTTTCCCACTATTACTTTATAGTGTCTGCTATTGGTGGTACTGTATTTCTCCCAGTAACCAAGCTTTGTCTAGACTTACTTCAGAATTTCTGACATCCATTCATTTCTAGCCTATCACTTTACCCGGATCTTTCCAGTCTTCTCCTGATTTTAGTAAACCTCCTCTCAATTTTACATTTATAGCATCCTCATAATATTCTGACACATAATCACCCACTTAAAATCACATCTTCAAATATTCTGTCACATTGTCACCCACTGAAAAACCTCCAATAACTGTCTACAGTTTAGTCCAAATCCTTTATTCTGGCATTCAAATTTTTCTACAATCTGTTCCGAAACCATCTTTGTAACACTACAATCCACTAATCCCTGTAATTATTATATACCTCAGTCAAACTCTACTTACTACCTAAGTTTAACCAACTAGTTCATCTCTATATAATCTTACAACGTCTGCCATCCTGGAATGCCTTTCACCACACTGCTCATATATATCCCAAATATTTTCCAAAACTCAATTCCATTTCATCCTTTCCCATAAAATCTTACAGACAAGGGCAACCTCTCCTTTGTTCGAATTTGCAAGCCATTTATTGCCTATACAACTCATTCGCCACTTTATGTAATGACTCACACGGTTATCTAAATGTGTGTATCATTCATCTCTCAAAACACAATCAAAACCCCAGGAAAGGACAGTATCATATCTCTTCACATCCACAATATTATCACTGAAAGCTGTGCATAACAGGCACTTAATAAAAAACTGCTGATTGTGTGAAGAACACAATCATGTTGCTTTATGAGATACTAACTGCCTGGCTCATGTAATTCCCTTTAAAAGAAATTACAGAAGAAAGAGTAGAAATAGAAAATTACTGTTTTGCAACCACCATAGTAATAATGATTCATGCAAGAATCATCAATGGATGCTAAAACCATCACATGAAAGTTTCTAGGGGAACAGGACATTCATACAGCGTCAAAATATATCTGAACAGATTACTTATGAATTACAAAGGGAAAAAAGGTACCTTCACAGTGGAGAAATCTGGCGGACACCAATGATCAAAGTTAACATCACCAATAATGGGATAAACTGACATCAAGTGCCTCCTGATGTGATGCACTGAGGACACAACATCACTTATGTATTATTCCTGCCAAAAATGCATAACCTGAAACTAGTCATGAGGAAACAATCAGACACACCAAAAACGGAGGGATAATCTACAAAACAACTGACCTATACTCTTCAAATATGTCAATGTGCTGAAAGACAAAGAAAGGCTGAGGAATTGAACATGTGATCCTGGACTGGATCCTGGATCAGAAAACAAATTGCTATAAAGGAGATCACCATTATACAGGACAATTGGTGAAATCTGAATAAGGAATGTATTAGGCAACAGCATTGTATTGTTAAACTGCCTGATTTTGATCATGGTTCTTTGGTTAAGTCAGATAATTTTCTTATTTTTAAAAGAAATGTTGAAAAGTATTTTAGGGTAGAGGAAATCTAAAACTTATTCTCTAATGGTCCAGCAATAATAATGTTGATATTTAACAGTAGTAACAACAAATATCAATAGAAAAACTGGCAAAAATAAATGTAGCAAAATATTAACAACTGGTGAATCTAGGTGAAGGGTACCCAAGAGTTCACACTGTGCTATCTGTAAAACTTTTTTTCAAAATAAAATTTAAAATATAAATAACCCAATACCACATAAAGACTATGAGAAGTTTTTAATCAGTTTGTGGTATTTTACATTTTATTTGACAATCTTAAAGCAAAGAACTGTAATAGAAGTTATTTTCTAAATGAAAATACATTTTACATGCAATGAAGAGTCTACTCTATAAAAACATTTGATCTAAAAAAATACACCTTTCTGAAATCAGTGAACCATTTGTAATAATGTGAACAGCCCACGAATAATTTATCTTTAAAACTCAGTTAAAATATGGTCAATTTTAATTAGTGAACCATCTTAGAAATATTTTTTAAACAATGTAGTTACTATTATCTTCAAATATACAGAAAAAAGAGATAAAGTAAAAACGGGCTGGTGAAATCATTTTAAGGAAAAAAATTTCCTTGTAATTAACATACTAATAAGCACTTGTGAATTACTGAGTTTGCTTATGATTTATAGAATATATTTATTATAAATCACAAAATTCATCTCTCAATTATCAAAATTTTCAATTTAGCTGATTATAAATTTTGCATGAGTGTTTATAATATAGTCACAAATCAGTAATTTCTATAGGCTTCTGGAGCCTTTAAAAAAATACTTCTGGTCAAAGTGCAATACAGTATAAAGGATTTTCTACATTCAATATAGTATTACCAACAGTCCTTTAAAATTTGATACCTTATTTATGAGATGTTCGGTAACAACTTCTCTTAGTCCAGTGTAGAGCTTTTCTCCATGTTTATGCAAAACCATTGTATATGCATTTCTATACAGCTCCTCAAAACTAAGACCACTGTTATTCTTACGCTGGATTTCTTGAATTGCATTTTTCAGAAGATCCCAAATGCTGTTTACATATTTTTCATCCATGGTCATCTGTAATATCCAAGAGAGAGAAAAGACAAAAAAAAAAAAAAAAAAAAAAAAAAAAAAAAAACCAATGGTTGAAAGTCTTTCTATATTTGTCCATATATAGCAAATATTTTATTACACAGCTATGATTATAAATCTATGACACATAAGAATGTTAACAACCTGTTTTAACAGGGGAAAAAAGGGATACATTTAAAAACAGTTTCAAGATCTGTTAAACACAATTTCTAATCTTTTAAGACCTCCCTCCAATCTTACCTGGAGCAGAACTCTTCACTTTAAATAAAATAATAATGGTTTATATACTCGTAAGTCACTTACCCCTTCTCTCTCTCCCACCAAAACACTTGCCAAGTTAAATCCCAAGAGCCCATGTACTCCTGACACATATCCATACAGCTGAAAGAAAATGAAGAATAACACATGCCCATATTTTTGGTCCATCTGAGTTTAAATTCATCACCAACGTTAAGTGCAGCCTTTATGTGACCCCACAATTCTACTAGTCAGTCTGACTTCTAGATGATTTTATACTATCTCCTCCATCCTCACTTTATGATCATGACTGCTTCCTATTCCACTGAGAAAATAAAAACAACCTGATGAGACACTATACAAATTCCAACCATTCAAAGTCCCAAGTTACTGTACTTGAAGTATAGCATAAGGACCAGACATGTAAGCAACATCTAAGAACTTGTTAGAACTGCAGAATTAAGGGCCCCACTCCAGACCTACAGAAACAGAATCTTCTACATTTTACCAAGAACCCAAGGTAATAATATGCAAAATGAAATCTGACAAGTAAAATCTCTAGTTCTATGCCAAACCACCTATTGAGAAGGCCTCCCTTTACTCATCTCAGCATCATCAAAATTTTTCCTCTGCTCGATAATTTGCATTTATACTGAAAATTGTCAGTGTCACCATGCAGAGTGGCTCATGCCTGTAATCCCAGCACTCCGGGAGACTGAGGAGGAAGGATCACTTGAGCTTAGGAGTCTGACACCAGCTTGGGCAATATAGTGAGATTTTGTCTCTGCAAAAAAAATGTTTAAGAATTAGCTGAGCATGGTGGCGCATGCCTATAGTTTCAGCTACCCAGGAGGATGAGGTAGGAGAATCACTTGAGCCCAGGAGGCAGAGGTTGCAGGGAGCCAGGATCATGCCACTGCACTCCAGCCTGGGTGACAGAGCAAGATCCTGTCTCAAAAAGAAAAAAGAAAAAAAAATTGTCAGTTTCCTATGTTAAAAACAAATCCACACAACCCCATGTATTCCTTCAGAGGAATACATCTAATCTCTCTTTCCATTTATGGCAAAATCACAAGCAAGCTGAAGGAGAGATTCTACATACACTGTCTCCAAGTTCCATCTTTCCATTATATCTTCAATCCACTCCAATAAAACTTTCATCTCTACCATTACACTGAAACTACTCGAGAAAGTTACCAGTGACTTCTATACCGCTAAAATCTAATGGTCAAAGTCTCAGTTCTCATCTTTCTTTGACCTATCCAGCAGCATTTGAAAGAGCTGATCACTCCTACTCCATGAACAAACATGGCCAGGCATGGTGCCTCACACCTGTAATCCCAGCATTTTGGGAGGCCAAAGTAAGGAAAATCACTTGAGCCCAGGGGTTCAACACCAGGCTGAGCAATATGGCAAAACCCTGTCTCTACAAAAAATACAAACATTAGTTGGGCATGGTGGCATGCACCTGTAGTCCCAGCTCCTTGTGGGGGCTGAGGCGGGAGGATGGCTTGAGCCCAGGAGGTTTAGGCTACAGTGAGCTGAGACTGACTGCACCACTACACACCAACCTGGTGACAGAGCAAAACCCTATCTCAAAAAAGAAGAATAAAAAAAGAAACAAATTCCTCACTTACCTTCTAAGAACTACAATCTTTTGTTTTTCTTCTCTTTCTGTCTCCTATTTGTTCGTCTGTTTTACTGGCTCTTAATTATCACCTAAACCTCCAATCCTAAAGCTCAAGCTCTTGATTTCTTATCTATCCACACTCAGTTTCTAGATGGAGTTGATGTCATCTATTCTCATGGTTTTAAATCAATCTCAAAATTGATACATTCTCTACATGCCAGAGTCCTATATCCAGCTCCCTACTCAATGTTTCTACTTGAATGTGTAGGAGGCATCTCGAATTTACCAAGCCTATAACAGAACTCCTAATCTTTTCCCTCAGTTGGTTTCCCCTGAAGTCTTTTCCAACTGAGCAAATGTCTATTCTATCCTTCCAGTTGCTCCAGCCAAAAAGCTTGTGATCATCATTAACTACTCTCTCACCCCAATATTAATCCAACAGAAAATCCTGTTGTTTCTAACTTCAAAATGTATCCCTAGAATTCAACTCTTTCTCACCATTTCCACTGTTACTATCCCGGTCAAACCATCATCATCTCCAACTGGTCTACATTTCTACTCTGGCCTTCTATCATCAGGCAACCAGAGTCAGCTTCTGAAAGCATAAATCAATTCGTATTACTCATTTGCTCAACAACCCTCAAATGATTTCTCATTTCCCTTGGAGGTAGTCAAAGCCATTACAATGTTCTATAAGCTTTGTTGGATCTGATAATCCCTCAACTTCATCCATTTTCCCCCCTTGCTCACTCTGCTCCATGCATTCCTTGGCATACATCAAACAAGCTCATTTCATTGTCTTTGTATTTGCTATTCTTTCTGTCTAGTATGCTCTTCCCTCAGATTCCTGCATGGCTCAAACCTCTACTCAACTGTCATCTTACAGTGAAGTTTTAAATGCCCACCTTATTTACAGTAACAGCCTCACCTCACTACTGATACCCAACTCCAACCCACATTCTTCATTCTCCTCCTAGTCTCCATCTCCACAGCCAAATGTCGGCTTCATGAAGGCAGGGATTTTTTTTCACTGCTAAATTCCTCAGCCTCTGAAACAGTATCTGGCACATAACAAGCATTTATACTTGCTGACTGATTTTCTGCTAATATCTGACTAATGACCCCCTTTTAAATGCCACTTAAAATCTCCAAGTTCTGCATTTACAACCCAAGCAACATTGA
This sequence comes from Callithrix jacchus, assembly GCF_049354715.1. Lineage (NCBI taxonomy): Eukaryota > Metazoa > Chordata > Mammalia > Primates > Cebidae > Callithrix > Callithrix jacchus. The sequence continues at coordinate 146,289,800 of NC_133507.1, forward strand.
TCAGCTTCACACATACTTCTGATCTGAACTGGATAAAAATTACTGACTTAGTGGAATCCTCTACAAGTTATGTCTGATGCGTATGAATGTGAAAAGAGGAAGGAGTAGGCAAAATAGTTATTTTAGTCACCCTGGCAGTAAAATACCAGCTCAACTCTCAATCAAGAGGATCCTTAAGCAAATGACTCAAACTGAGTCTTGTTATTCTGATCTTTTCTGGAGAGCTTAAGAAGCAACTCTTTTCAACAGTACAATTTCTTTCCTTTTACCAAAATCCTACGCAAGACCCAGGTGTATCAGAGAGTCTTATCAAATGACTGTAAAAGAATTTACCCCTACACTTATACTGCTACCTATTTTTAATCAGATATCCCTGATACACGGTATGTCATCCATAAAAAACGTACAGATGTGGCTAACTTTTCACAAATAGAAGATGCAAGGCCTTGTAATAATGATGGCCTCAAATAGCATAGCTATGTATGAGCAATGTGGTTTTAGTTTGTTGATAACATATGCTGAGGTTCTAATAAAGCAAACGAAGACACTATCCCTTGACACCGAGTTAACAAATAGATAAAGCAAAATACTCAGAACAATTTCAAAAAAGAGCAAAGTTAATGTGACCTATAAGCCTCAGAGATACCTATACTGCTAACAGATGAGCCCATCAAATTATCTTTTCAGGCTCCGTAACCTAAGATCCCCCGAAAGTCAGAAAAAATATTAAAAGGTCTCTACCCAGGTGAACTATTAAATTTTTCTATTAAAAGCGACATAATTTTAAAACCATAAACATCGTACAAGTATTCTCACATTATAACATAACCATTTTCACATATACAAATCAAGAGTTGTTTTACTACACAAGTTGTACGTAGTGTTTTAGTTTTTTTAAAAAAAAAATTCATGCCTTACTGATAGAGCAGAGATGAGGCTATGGGAAAAAATGTTCCTCCTCATGACAGCTAAGGTTAAAATTTTTTCTAACAAATGAGAAGAGCCAGGCACAGTGGCTCATGCCTGTAATCCCAGGACTTTGGGAGGCCAAGGTGGGTGGATCACTTGAGGTCGGGAGTTTGAGACCAGCCTAGCCAACATGGTGAAACCCCATCCCTACTAAAAATACAAAAATCAGCCACATGTGGTGGTATGTGACCATAATCCCAGCTACTGGGGAAGCTAAGGGAAGAGAATCACTTGAACCTGGGAGTCGGAGGCTGAAGTAAGCAGAGATGGCTCTAGCTCACTCCAGCCTGGGCAACAGAGCAAGACGCTATCTCAAAAAAAAAAAGATTAAATGGCTTACCCCAAATCAGACAGCCGGGATTAGAGCTTATATATCCCCAAACCTAATCTACATCAATGGACTAACATCACATTCCATTGTGCTAATATGGTAGAGTAACATCACAGTTTGAGTCACTGATTATCTTGGTAAACATAGTATATTGGTAGAGAACATAGGTTTTGCTGTCAGACAGGCTTAGGTTTGTGTCCCAGCTTTGTTACTCACAAGCCATGTGACCCTGGGAAAATTAAGTCCTGGGTTCAATAACAATATCTATCTCAAAGTGCTGTCATGAAGATTAAATGAGAACGTCAGTAGATTTAACTCAGGCCAGGGCGCAGTATAATCCTTCACACATCAACTAAAGAAAGTGCCCAACAACAGAATCTCTTAAACTTTCATCAACACTCACCAAATAAATGTCAGAAAGAAACAATAGTTTTAGCAAGCTTAGTAAATAAACCTATGAGCTAAAACAAAAGCTCCTTAAGAGCACCACTATGATAAATGCACTTTATCATATAAAAAAATCATATAAAAGTATAATTTTATAAAACATTCCCCTACCTCTCTTGTATCCTCCTTTTCTAGAGCCATTTAAATCATTTTCATCCCCAGAACTCTGTCCTTGGCTCTGTTCACTCTCTACTGGGTCCCTATACATTTTCATTTGTTATCATGGTTACATCTATTACCCACATATGTAGGGCTCTAAAACTTAAGAGACTCCAGACTGACTGCAAGGGATTCCAGGGGTTCCTAAAACTATAAACAACACTTTCCAAGTATACTGTGTATGTACTTCTTTTCTAGAGAAAAGGTCCCTAATTTTTATCAACTGTCCCAAGTTTGTCCACATCTTAAAGAAGATAAACTACAAGAGTCCTCTTATCTACACTTTTGCCTTCCTTAGTTTAAGTTACTTGCAGTCAACCACCACCTGAAAATATTAAATGAAAAATTCCAGAAATAAACAATCCATAAACTTTAAATTGCATGCCATTTTAAGTAGTATGATGAAATCTTGTGCCATCCCACTCAGGATGTGAATCCTTAATTACATCTTTGTCCAGCATTTCCACACTATGTTACATAACCCACACCCATTAATAACTTTGTAACTTAACAGCCATCCAGTTTATCAGATGGAAACCACAATGCTTATATCCAGGCAATGTTTATCTTACTTAATACTGTCCCCAAAGCACAGGAGTAATGATGCTAACAATTCAGAAATACCAAAGAGAAGCAGTAAAGTGCTTCCTTTAAGTGAAATGGTGAAAGTTCTCTACTTAATAAGGAAAAAAAAGGTATGCTGAGATTGCTATAATCTATGTTAAGAACAAATCTTCTCACTGGGGCAGTGGCTCATGCCTGTAATCCCAGCAATTTGGGAGGCTGAGGTGGACAGTTCACTTGAGGCCACAAGTTCCAAGACCAGCCTGGCCAACATGGCGTAACTCCATCTCTATCAAAAATACAAAAATTAGATGGGTGTGGTGGTGCACATCTGTAAATCACAGCTACTCCAGAGGCTCAGGCACAAGAATCACTTGAACCCAGGAGGTGGAGGTTACACTGAGCTAGTCGTGTCACTGTACTCTAGCCTGGGCATCAGAGCAAGACTCTGTCTTAGAAAAAAAAGAACACATCTTCTTCTACTCATGAAATTGTGGAGAAGGAAAAAGAATTTGCACTAGTTTTGCTGTCTCAACTCAAAACTGCGTAAGTATGGCCACAATCATTCGCCTTACTTCATCTCATCACATAGGCATTGTATCATCTCATACTATCACAAGGGTTAAGTACAGTACAAGGTATTTTGAGAGACCACATAAGTTTTATTACAACATAGTTATAAATGTCCTGCTTTATTATTGTTGTTGCTAATCTCTTATTGTTTCTAATTTGTAATTAAACGTCATAGGAAAAAACACAGCAGATACAGGGCTCAGGGCTATATCTGGTTTCAGGGATCCAATGGGGGTCTTAGAATAAACAGATTCCCTGTGGATAGGGGACTTCTGTACTGGCATTTACATTAATGGCTCCCAAATCTATATTGCCTGCCCAGATCTTCCTCCCAAAGTCTAAAACTCTTGTTTCAACTACCTGCTACACAACTCCAATCAAATGCTCCAAACACAGATTAAACTCACCATGTTAAAAATCCCCAGTGAACTCACCATCCAAACCTGCCCAAACCTTCCTATAATCTCTAATTCAGTTGTGGCAATACAAATTACCTAATTACATAAATCAGAAGCATAAGCCTTGTATTTTTTCTTATCTCTCATCTCCTTATCCAATCATCAAGTACTACTGACATTTAAGCCTAAGATATTTCTCAATTATGTTCCCATTCTTTCAACCCGAACACAGCTAACCACTGAACCATGTGGAGGTTAGGAACACTGACCTCCTGTGCAGTCAAAATACTGTGTATAATTTTTAAGTCTCTTAACTAGTAATAGCCTATTACTGACCCAGAGCTTTACCAATAACATAAAGTCTATTAACACCTGTTTGGCACGTTACATGTATTACACATTATATTCTTACAATAAAGAGAAAAATATTAGGAACATTGTCAGAGAGAAAATTAAGAACACTGCAAGAAAGAGAAAATGTTATCTGGTATTCAATAAATGAAGTGGATCATCATAAAGGTCCCCATCCTTCTTGTCTTCACATTCAGTAAGCTGAGGTGTAGGAGGAAGAATATTTGGTTCTGCTGTCTTAGGGGTGGCATAGGCTCAAGAGATGGCGGAGGTAGAGGTAGAAGAGGAGGCAGGAGAGGTGGCCATGCTTCTGTAACTTTACAGAAATACACTGTAATTTGTCTGACTTTTCTGCTTTTTCATTTCCTCTAAAAATGTTTCTATCTGTTCTCAATCCTTCTGCCAGTTTGCTTTTAAGTCTCAGTGCCCACATCATAGAGGGGTCCATGTCATAAAAGTCAAAGCATTCTTGACTATCATAAACCTCCTGCCAGACTGTCTAATGTCAATTTGTTTTTCTGGCACTGTTTCTACATCTTGCTCATTGTCTGGCACTGGTTCAGAAGCACTCATGTCCATCAAGTCATCTTGTGCTGATTCCTCTGGTGTGATGTCCATTAGCTCTTGAATTTCTTCAAGATCCATATCCTGAAACCCTTCGCTCCCCAGTTTACCACAGCCACACTCTCATGATTCAGACTTGCTCTGTCATAAATCTTGTGAAGTCATATACAGCATCTGGACACAGTTTTCTTCAGTAAGAATGTATTATTTCGGGCTAGATAGCTTTAAAGACTTTTAACAATGATGGCACCTTCAACGGTGTAATCTAATCTTACCAGACTTTCATCATGTTCTCTCTAGTGAGGTTCTCTTCCATAGCAATGACAATCTTTTTCCATAGATTACTGTGTTTAATGAGCCTTGGCCGGATGCAGTGGCTCACACCTATAATCCCAGCACTTTGGGAGGCCAAGATGGGCAGATCATGAGGTCAGGAGTTGAGAACAGCCTTATCAACATGGTGAAACCCTGTCTCTACTAAAAATACAAAAATTAGTCAGTTGTGGTGACACGTGCCTGTAATCCCAGTTACTCAGGAGGCTGAGGCAGGAGAATTTCTTGAACCTGAGAGGTGGAGGTTGCAATAAGCTGAGATCACGCCACTGCACTCCAACCTAAGAGATAGAGTGAGACTCCATTTAAAAAATGGAGTCTCGCTAATTTTTAAGTGGCTAATTTTTAAGTACCTATAATCCCAGCTACTCAGGAGGCTGAGACAGGAGAATGGCTTAAACCCAGGAAGTGGATGCTGTAGTAAGCTGAGATCATGCCATTGCACTCCAGCCTGGGAAACAGTGTGAGACTCCATCTCAAAAAGCCTTAAAAGTCCTTATTAACCCCACCTTCCCCATCTACAGGCTGAATTACAACCACTGTATTTAAGGTCAAGGATACCACTTCAACACCTTCAGTACTGAAGAACTCATGAGGTTCTGGGTGGCTAGGGGCATTGTCTAATACGAAAAATACTTAAAAGGCAGTCCCTTACTGACAAGGTACTTCCTGACATCAAGGATAAAGCACTCATGGAACCAATCCAGAAAAAGAGTTCTCACTGTCCAGTCTTTTTGTGTAACCAAAAGACTGGCATCTAGTGTTTACCTTTTCTCTTCAAGGCTCAGAGGTTAGTAGATTTATACAAAAAGTCAGCCCTGATCATAAACCCGACTACACTCGCACAAAACAGTAGAGTTAGCTTATCCCTTTCTGCCTTGTACACCCTGGTATGTGCTTCTCTTCCTTACTAGTAAATGTCCTTTGTGGGATTTTTTTTTTCCAGAATAGGGCACTGTTTTATACATCAAAAACATGCTTAGGGAGACATCCTTTCTCTTCAACAATTTTCTTACTAGTATATGGGAACTTGTCTGCTGCCTCTTCATTGGCAGAAGCTGCTTCTCCTGTTACCTTGACATTTTTTAAGCCAAACGTCTAAAATTATCAAACCATCCTTTGCTGCCATTACCTTCTCCAGCTTTAGATCCTTCACCTTCCTTTGACTTTGTCATATAATGACTTCGTTTTCCTCAAATCATATTAGAATCAGTAAGTACACTTTTCTTATAGCAATCCTGCACCCACATACAAGATGCATATTCAATATGAGACCAAAAAGTATTTTGCAAAAAGCAAAAGGTTTTTGCTCCAGCTGGCACAGGTGCAGTGATGGCTTCACAAAATTCCTTTTGTTTTAACAACGGTCCTGGCTTCATTTACCTTAAAATGGCAGGTAACCACAGCTGCAGAACTTAATCTAGTACACATCAAGCAATTCAAAAGTTTCTTGCAATGTCATGACATTTCTGCTTTTTGGGAGCATTTCCAGGTTCACTGGGGGCACTTTGAATGAGTTTCATCGTGTTTTTCCAAGCTTACAGTAATGCACTAAAAATAATGAAAAATATGTGAGAGCCACAAAACCTTTTACTGCGATACACAGAAAAACAAAGATGATTAGTCACAAGGCGTTTTCCTGTTTGTTTTCGTTTTTGTTTTAGACAGGGTCTCCTTCTGCCATCAACGCTGAAGAGCACTGGTGCAATCATAGCTCACTGCAGCCTCAAACTCTAGGGTTCAAGGGATCCTTCTGCCTCAGCATCCTGAGCAGCCAGCTGGGACTACCGGTATGCACCATCATGCATGGCTAATTTTAAAAAAATTTTTTGTAGAGATGGAGGTTCTGCTTTGTTGCTCAGGGTGGTCTTAAAACTCCTAGGCTCAAGCAATCCTTCCCTCCTGGCCTCCCTAAGTGCTCCAATTACAGCTGTGAGCCACTACACCTAGCCACAAGGCATTTTAAGTGCATACTTGCAACATTTTAGCTCACCTTGATAGCAGCAAGAGGTAGCTATAAAATGTACTACAGTTAATTTTATGCAGTTACTATTTAATATTGCACCTTTACACTGTTTACATTTCTCTTGGTTGCAAATGACACCATATACAATCTGTGAGTGCTTAGGTTTTAATAAATTTTAGCTTTTTATAATAGATTTGTGTATATTTTACGTAGTAAATGACAACACAGACTAGTATCTACATATATTTTATGCATTCCTAATATTTTTTGTTGTTGTTGTTATTTTGAGGCTATGCAGTTCCATCTGTGAGTCTTGTCAAATCTCCACAAAGTTTTCAAATGTATTTACTGGAAAAAAGCCACGCAATAAGTGGATCCACACGGTTCAGACCCATGTTGTTCAAGGGTCAACTTTACTACTGTCTTAAAACTTTCACCTAGTTCATTGCAAAAGCCTTCCAAACACTATGAACCCCAACCTCATGGAATTTACCACCCTCAAAATCACAATCAAAATAAACATAGGTGTACCGTGACCCTGTTCAAAACCCTTCTACAGTAGCATAGTAGGTACAAACCTAGTTTATGTTCAATTCTCCACACCTCTCTTGACATGTATTCTCTAACAATATTAAACCAAGTGGAATTCTTAAATATACAACTTGCTGTTTCTCACTGCATTTCCATAACTGTCACAACCCTTACCCACTTATTTCAGTTCCCATGCCTTTCACCCCCTACCCCGTTGGTCTTCCTTTGCTCTGCCTTTTCTTTATCTGATTGTTTACATATCTTCTGAACACAGCTCAGGTGTCAATAACCTCTAGGAATCCTTCCTTGAACTCCTCAAGCAAAGTTAACAACTCCTTCTCAGCTCTTCCATGATATTTTAGATTACAGTGTAATCTACATTTAACTATACACTAAATAAGATGTAGTGTATTTTTGTTTATATGTGAATGTAGTGATATAAACTACCAGGAGGAGTTATACACTATCACTACACTCCCATATAGCTTCATAATTGTCTATTTATGCATCTTCTTCCATGAATTTCTTAAGAGATTGTACGTTTTTTTTCATGTGGCATTGGAGAAAAATGCACAATCTCTTGGCTGGGCACGGTGGCTCACGCCTGTAATCCCGGCACTTTGGGAGGCTGAGGCAGGCAGATCACAAGGTCAAGTGATAAAGACCAACCTGGCCAACATGGTAAAACCCTGTCTCTACTAAAAATAAAAAAAAAAATTGGCTGGGCGTGGTGGCATGCGCCTGTATTCCCAGCTACTCAGTAGCGGAGGCAGGAGAATCACTTAAACCCAGGAAATGGAGATTGCAGTGAGCCAAAATTGTGCTACTGTATTCCAGCCTGGGTAACAAGAGTGAAACTCCGTCTCAAAAAAAAAGGGAAAAAGAAAAAGAAAGCGGTAGACAAATATCTGTTGAATGAATACTACTTTATCCATGTTATATCAATGCAATTTTGAAAATACAAACACTTTAATTATAAGGCACATGATATGGGAAAACAGTTGAATGTATTTACCCTCAGCAATTAATCCGATTTTAAATAATCAAATCTTTTTCGAATAGAAGTAATGTACAGGTACCAGACTTTTAAATTTTACCTCAAGCAGTATTTTCAGATTTTTCCCATTCACCTAGCTAAAGGCCTCACTCAAAAGCTGCTTAATCATTAATTTTACTAATAAATATTAACTGGGAAGAAAATGGTGGACGAAATAGGCCCTTCAGAAGCAGATCAATGAGCTACACTCTTTCCCTAAATCAAGTAAGTCCCAAAACTATATGTACCAGATGAAATGGGCTTCTAGTGCAGATTCCTACATACACATGATTTGGTCTTGGCATCAAATGCATGTCAACAGCATTGGCAAAACAACGATGTTACAAATGAACTTTAATCTTTCTACTTGCCCAACCCTGACACAGAAGCAACATTAACTGCTACTGAAAATCTTTTCAAATTACTGAATGTTCAATTCTCACCTCAACAATATGTTAACAATAAAAACTTTAGGCTATACTTCATTCCTGGAGCAATAAAATTTAAAGGCTCTAACTTTATGTATTAATATATTTTTAAAAATAGTAATATTCTATTAAAGTAACATTCTGAATTACTTGAGCAGAGCTTTAACCCCATTGATAAAACTGACTAAGTGGCAATAACTGCAGATATACTCAGTAAGGGATTTGGCAACCAATGCTTCAGCAAAACAATAAAATAAACTGGACACACACATCTATATACACAAACATATAACATTTGCTATCTAATTATTAGATGTATTCAGGACCCTTCCCAAGAAGGTCAAGTTACAAAGCGATCAGCAAGCAAAGTAAATTCATTTAGCAGAAAAAGAAACAAAAGCTCTTTAAAGGAAAGATATACTTAAGGATTCTTAAATGCTTATAGCTTAGTGAGACTTTTAAAAACCAAGTCAAGAATTTAATTTTCAAAAGTGATCTTTGCCTCCTTACCTCCCTCCAATCCAAGATAATTTCCTCATCAGTTAAGTAGCAATAACAAAAATAAGTCTATAATAGTCTGTTTTCTTTAAAGCAAAATCTGTTCATTTACATTACTTCAGAGGATATAAAAATGTAACCTTCAAAATGCCTAAATTTGAAAGGATGTCAGTCTATTATATACTTAAACATCTTGAAGGTTCTGTAATTACTGGGTTAGAACTACATCATAAGACGAATTAAAACTAAAATGAAAAGAAGTGAATTCTTAACATCTATTACATACAAAGGACAACAAGTCTTTAGTCCTCTGTGAATAATTTTCTACAAGAAAAAATTTAGAACAGGGTGGGTGGGGGAAAGGGTGAGAATTTGAAATTCCAGGCAATTCAGAATGACACAGCTAGACAAAAAAAAAAATAAACAAGGGAAAATGCCTGATCTTAATTTCAAGTTCCAGCCTGAAAAAAACTGATCTGGTACAAGTATCTGAGGAATGGTAGTATTTTTTTTAATCAGATACAACTAAGCTATTAATTATGTAATGAAGCTTCCTCCCAAACTATAAGCACCTCAGAGTAGATAAGGTCTCTCTCCCTTTATGTCATTGTACTCCTTACAATGTATGGCACAATGTTTAGATAATACTCAAAAACTATGATCTGAATATCTAGAGTTAACGATAAGCAGTCTTATTTGATGACCAACCAGTATACAATTACTTATGACATCTGTAATAATACCATTTAACTATTATTTATTCCTTAAGCAACGACAAGCATAAAAATACAGGCAAAGATCTGAGCTTTGAGAAAAACAGCCTAGTGTGACACATTCAAACAGACTTTGGACAAATTAACCTTTCAAAGCTCACTTTCCTCATTTGCTCGTGGCCACAGAAATGTGAGACGGTGGACCGTGGGGTAATTAAGAAAGTCTGCAAAAGCATCTGCCCATTAAATATGTTTGTTTCTTCCTTTCCTATGCAGAAGAGTCATAGAGCTTTGATTAGTGACTTAAAACTGAATATAAAGACTACTGATGTTTGGTTAACTGGTTTCTCTGGTTACAGTGTAGAACAGATGGGAGTGGAGGAGTGCTGCCAAAAAAAGAGGTGATGTCAAGGAAAAAGAAAAAATAAGATTATCAATTAGAAAAGCACAGCAGCATGGGACAATTCCATGAAATCACAACGTGATCTACATTTAATTGGGCTCTAACATCATTAAATTACAGAACAGTAACATTTATAATGAGAAAGTTAAATCATCAATAGAAGGCTCAATTATGATTTGCATTTCAGGCCTCAACATTGAGTAGGCTATCCAAAACTCAATTTGAAAATTTGGAACAATTTTTTCAAAGACACAAGGTCAAGCTTCCAGATTAACCTATTTAAGTCCATTTAAGTCACAGAGCAATTGAGCTAAGAGTACTAACAAGTCTTTCAGCTATATCTCTGTGAATGACTTTTGCATATATGAAAAAAAAGTATATACAGCATTTCAAAACGTGATGATGACCACAGCAAATAGGATACAATAATGTAAGATTCTCACTGAGGTAAAAAGCTTGTCACTGTACTACTATTGGTGCTATTTTCAACCATAAAAAAGAGGTATTACAGGACTCCCTTAAACACATTGTATCCAGAAAACACAGTATTCATCATAATTAGATTTCAAACATCGTACTTACAGACCTTCCGTATTAAGAAAACTAGTGGTATCTAAGATCAACACTTTAAAATATTTTCTTTCCCAATATACTATGAAATCCAAAACACTACTATTTATACTAGTTAACACTACTATTTATACATGGGTTACATGTATAAAATTACTCTTCACACATTCATCTGTAATGTATAAAAACCCTATAAACTGTAAGACAATGACAAATTGATTATACCTAAATCAATTACATATAACCCAAAAGGAAAGAAAACGTATGAAATACCAAATTGCCATAGTTTGCTGTCTTTGAATGACTCTAACTGTAATCAAGATATGACAGCAAAAGGTCTGATACAAATTGTGAGAAAAATCTGCTCTAAGTCTATTCAAAACTTTTCTACAACTATCAACTCACCAAATAAAATGTACACAAGAACACAGCTAACTTTCCCACTGCTTCATATTAGAATTTAACCATCATCACTGAAATATACCACTCATAAAGAAAAATCCAAGAGTAAAAAGGTAGGTAATTTTTGCAACATCAAACAACGTATTTTAGACAAAGGCCACAGGAAAAGACACTAGCAGTCAGTTCCTAGATTTATGTATAAACACAACTGTCTTTTGCTGAAATTTCTGAAGCTAGAATAAGCCTAAGGTAACCTCAAGTTAAAACTTCTTCATTTTACAACAGAAGAAACTGAGGCTAAGGGGCTTATACAAGCTGAGTGTCCTTCCAGGGTACCATGTCAACTCAAACCATCAGAGTGCTCAATACTGAGAAATCATTTTATAATTAAATAGGCCAGTGTTAACACTGAGTTACTATGACTACATGTTTATTTCAGTCTGCTAGAGAGAAAAGAGCTTTTAACCAGAAATTAAGCTTCTGGTCGTGGATCTTCCATAAATTCAAGTAAGGAGTGTATCCCTTGGTAAACCATCTTCTCTAGTCCTCTGTTTCCTGATCTGTTAAGAAAGAACAGATTCTCTCAAAAGTCTCTGCCATAGTTTGAATGTTTGTGTCTCCTTCAAAATTCAAGTTGAAATTTAACCGTCAATTTAACAATATGAAAAAGTGTGGTAATCCAGGTGCAGTGGCTCACACCTGTAATCCCAGCACTTTGGGAAGCCAACATGGGCAGACTGTTTGAGCCCAACAGTTCAAGACCAGCCTGGGCAACATAGTGAAACCCTGTCTCTACAAAAAAAACTAATACAAAAAAAATTGTTGCTGGCCTGCACCTGTCCTTAGCTACCCAGGAGGCTGCAGTGGAAGAATCCATTAAGCCCTGGAGGGCATGGCTACAGTGAACCAATATCAAGCCACTGCGATCCAGCCTGGGTAAGAGTGAGGGGAAAAAAAAAGTGGGGTCTTCAGGAGGTGACTAACTCATAAGGGTGGAACCCTTGTGAACAAGATTAGGTGGCCTTATAAAAGAGGTTGACAAGGAGAGTTCACTTTTTTTGTCCTTCTGCCTCTGCCATGTGCAGATACAGGATTCTTCCCCACCAGAGGATTCCAAGAGAATCCTGCATCAAGGTATCGTGTTGGAAGCAGACAGCAGAATCTGTAGCACCTTGATCTTGAACTTCCCAGCCTGCACAAGTGTGAGAAAATAAATTTCTGTTCTTTATAAATTACTCATTCAGTCTGCAGGATTTTGTTACAGTATCATAAAAAAGATTACAAGAGTCACTTTTAGCATTTAAAAATTAAAATATTAACACAAGAGCACATAAATTACTTTTTTATTTGGTTTAGTGATAGCATTAATCAAAAAAGCGTATTTCTTTCGAGTCTCATTTGCATACACAAAAAGTAGTAAATTATTGCTAAAAAATTTAATCTTTGTACTTCTAATACATTTTACTGTTTAATCTACCACTTTAGTATATTCCCAAAGACAAAAAATTAAAAATCAAAGTAAACATATTAACTTCAAGGAACCACTGTTTGCTAAGTATATAAACTTCTATTAGCAAAAAAAAAAAAAAAAAAAAAATTTAATGTATCTGGTCAGCTTCACAATTTAAAAGAGCAAAATGTAAAATCATAAATATGTCAACTAGTAATAAGTCTTTCTTACAGGTTATGCTTTTGACTGCTGTATTCAAGTCAATACACACTAAGATCCCCTTACACAAGTTATATACTCAAATGTTACTGAACAATGCACATTTCAATTGATTTAAAGTTTTTTATAACTTTTATAAATGGTCCATTTACTTAAAGCCAGTAAAACTTGGATTCTTTTTGTAAAGAGAGTATTGCATTGTATAAGCTTCAGGGCCCCTAGATCTGCCCCTGGCTAATAATTTAAAAGGTAACCTTAGAATTTTCTATATAATGAAAAGAACATGAACTTTTCAGTCAGACATACCTGGAATTTGAATCCTAACTCTGACCTTCTCTATGCGTATATGTAATATACATATTTTACTAGGCCTCTCTGAGACCCTGACATATTTAAAACAGGAGTAACAACATAATACTTAAAATTGTTTTGAGTATTTCAGATAATTAGTTCAAAGTATCTAAAACAGCCTACCACAAGGCACACACCCAACAAGTTGTTACTAATCTTGTAAGGCAACCTCTAGTGGAAACAGGAATTGGAGATGAAGAAAAAGGAATTCTTCACCATTACTTTGGAGAGCACGGGGCAAACAGAAGAGGCTAAGTGTTGCTCAGTTAGGAGCTGTTTTAGGTAAGAGCGACTTAAAAACACGTATGTCAAAGAATTCCTCTTAGCAATGATGGCTTGCTTTTATAGAAAAGTAGCTCTAGGGAATCTCACATTTTCTTAAAGTAGGTAAAAAATCCCCTTTGAAGTCATTTTATGCACCTGCTCAGCAGTAACATTTCTTGTTTAAAGAGTAAATTGGGGTCCATTCCTTTCTCAGTGATTACAAGTGCTAAACGGAGGTCAAATTAAGAAGTTTTGCTTAGTTACATTTTCAACTTTAAATATAAATTTTTTTTTTTAAAGAATGCTGTCTAGTAGCAAAAGATTTGGATTAGGGGTTAAGGCAATTAAAGGATCAGTTCTCAATTTCCTATTAACTGTTATCAAGTTGAGCAAGTAGGAGTCTCCTCCTCATCTTTAAAACAGATGAATAACTACTGATTTTAAAGTACTGGTTAACAGAATTTCTTAAAATGAAATCTTTCATAGAACCCCACATACAAATGGTAACACAGGAGCTTTTCTAAAGGACCACAGAGGGAGATCTGCAAGATTTCTACTTTCCACTTCCTAGGCCTCCTGGGTCCGAGACACCCTCGGGGCTCCCTGTAAACGTTTGAAAGTAACTGCCCTACACAAAACACAGAATTATAGTTGAAAATTTTGATTTTATGATTGGGAAATTCTTTTAAATGTCTTAGTGATACCACTATTAGAAAGTATTTTCTGATATTTCATTTAATCCTCAGAATTTGTGAAGGACTGCTATAGTTCTCATCTTACAGAGGAGGAAACAAACTTAAAGAGTCTGCTGGTTCCTTTATTCAACATTGTGTACTATATGCTGGGTGCATACTGCTGTACTGATGAAAGTCATTAAGAAGACTTGAGGCCTCCTCAAGAAAATTATGCCCTAAAAAAGGAGATAGAGACTCCTCTCTCAAGAATCTTGGCTGTGAGAGGAGGTACTATGGTTGTTACTATAATACAGAAGACAGGTGAAAAGACATCTTCCTTCTCTGAGACCAGAGGGAAAGGAGCCAAGAATGAATAAAGATGCAGATTAAATAATATAACTGAAAGGGTTCTGAAGGTCGAATAAACTTTGAACTTTCACCTAATTACATTCCTTTTCACAGTGAAGTAGTCAGGTTTCTTGAAGAAGAGAGGTAAGAGAATTCTCAATAGAGAGCTTAAGGACCATAAGTTTGGAATAGCGCAGGCAGGAAAGAGGGAAGAAGTTGACCAGGGACACACACACACACACACACACACACACACAAAAACTGCTCAGAGGCACTGAGAGTCCAGCTAAATTAAAGACCACTGTCTTGCAATTTTCTCCAAAAGTAGCTAAAAAATGTGTACAGTGGAGGCAAATAGGTGGAATGATTCAAGATGCTTTCTGCTATTTCTGGTCTTGCTCTGGGGAGCTGGTAAAAAAGGGGCAAATGATAACATAGGTGGAAGTAACAGCACCATGGCTTGGGAGAAAATAAAAGGGTCTTCTTGAGATGAAAAGGCACATTAATGTGAAAAGGAACAAAGCAACAAGAGAGAATAATTAAATAATAAGTGCTTGCATTTATTTACAATGCTTATTATGTGCCAAGCACTATTCTAAGGAACTTTACGTTTATTAACTCCATCTTTAAAACAATTTTATGACGTAGGTATCATCACTTTTTCCTTTTTATAAAAGAAAGAACAGGCAGACACTAAGTGATTTGCTCAAAGTCCTATATCTAACAAACAGAAGAGCTAGGATAGAATGTAATATTGGGAGTTTCAAGATTTCTACAGTAGTAGCATGACAAGCTCTAAGACAGCATGAAGAACCCTGCAAAACAAGTCTGTCTGATCATCGCTGTAGATTCAGTACCTGACCCACAGCAGCAACACACAATAAAAGTATTTTAAATTGAATAAATGAATGACTTCCACACACAATGAACAAAATTAAGATATGGCCTAGACATATCTGTGAGGAAGGTATGAAACTCTTCAATGACTGAGGGAGCATGAATAGGTAGTCAGTAGATGGTCATAGGGAGAGAGCAGGAGATTATTCTCAAGCCAAAAAAGATGATGATGGACATGGCAACAAACCACATCTGGGCCCAATGATTCAAGGACTATAAGAAAAATAAAAACCTCAATTCAAAAACATAAGCCTACATCCTCAGGCCAAAGCCACATTTCAGGTGGAAAGAAGTCACAGAATTCAGTGGCGCAGTGGCTCATGCTTGTAATGTAATCCCAGCACTTTGGGAGGCTGAGACAGGCCTCTTGAGGTCAAGACATTGAGACCATCCTGGACAACATGGTGAAACCCTGTCTCTACTAAAAATATAAAAATAAGCCGGGCATGGTGGCTCATGCCTATAATCCCAGCTGTTTGGGAGGCTGAGGCGGGAGAATAGCTTGAACCCAGGAGGCGGAGGTTGCAGTGAGCGGAGATCATACCATTGCACTCCAGCCTGGCAACAGAGCAAGTCTCTTTATAAAAAAAAAAAAAAAAAAAAAAAAAGGTTAGACAGGCTGAAGATACAGAGAAATTAATCTGCAAGAGAAACAGGGGATAAGAGTGTACAATTTAAGTGTGACAGGAAGGGATGAGATGCGAAGGAGTCATGGTGGAGGGAGTGAAATGTAGAGCACAGCTAGTAAACAAAAAGATTGGACCACAGACTGTCTTCTGGCTCTCAATTCAGGGTCACTGACAATGCATCGTACTACCATTACTAATTTCAAGTCATTACTGTTCCAGGAGATGGGCTGACTACCCTGCTACAGAAAGTGTCGCAAGATCTTTAATGACCCACTACTACATCTTAAGACTTCACTTAGAGCTACAAAAACTTCAAACATTTCAGGGCACCATTTGCTTACTGAATTTATCAATTACTATGGTTTGGCTTAGAGGAATAGTTTCTCATTTAATCAGTCATTCACTAACCATCTACACTATGCTAAATGCTGTGTGGTTCAAAAGGGTGTCTGGCATAAGTTTTGGACAGGGACCAAAACCTAGTTCAGGAGTGAAATAAAAAAAAGGAGAGGGGAGAAGGAGACAGGAAAGGAAGGAAAAAAGAAAAACTAGGTATGTTTTTAAATGAACATTTAATGTACATATTATAGAACGTGCAAACCAAGTGAGCATTTACTCCTTCAATAAAGTTACGAGAGGGTACACAATTACTCCAAGGATTATGTGTGAATCATTACAGAAACTTCTGTTTTTGAAACGACCCCTCAAGACACAACAGGATTCTTTTAAGTGTCCCAGCGGTACTAAACCTATAACCTTTGAGAATGCTTTCTCAGCACAGTTCACAAACTGGCTCTGCAGGCTTTTCAAAACTTAAGTTCTAGAAGCTGTACAATAAAATGACAGGACCACTAAAATAAGTGTATAACATTCAGTGTAACTGCTTGCAACAACAACATCCAATTTTAATATTGACCTAATCAAGGCTAAATATTGGTATGACAATAGTTCAGTTTTAAAGCTTTATTTTTTTTTAAATCACACAACAACGCTGTAAGATGGATCTTATTAGTAGTCTCATTTTACACAAGGGAAAACTGAGGCTACAAGAAGTTAGTAACCTGTTAAAGGTTACTAGCTGCAGCTAGAAAGACGTGGAGCTTATGTTCAAGCCCACACTCTTAGGCTCGCAGTCTCTCCACTCTTTAGTCATCCCTATATTCATATGTTGAATACTCTAGTACAGAGGTAAATGAAAATTCTCTACAGACTATCCATAGTTTTATTCTCCTAAGTAGTCAAAGAAATGCAAATTAAAGCATTAAAGTACTATTTTTTCACCTGTGAAATTAAAGATACAATTATGGTGGGTAAGACACTGCTACAAAGAAGTTAAACTGATACAACCTTGAGAAATAAGAGTTCTCACTTCAGAGCCAGATTGTTTGGGTCAGAATCCTAGTTCTGCCACTTGCAAGAATACCGTAAGTAAATCACTTAACCTCTCAAAGCCTCATTTATAGAACAGATAATAGCAGTATTCTATAGTTGCTGGAATTGAGTAAGTTTAGACATGCAGAGTACATGATAAACATTCAGAAAGCGTTACCTATAATTACTACCTTTATGGAGGTCAATTAGGTTACATATTTCAGTTATGTACGGCCCAATAATTCCATAATCATAGATGGGCTCAAATATTTATGTGTCTAAGTAGTCACAGTTGCAATCTTTTTTAATAGAAAAAATATGGACTCCCTGCAATCTACCAAAATATCTGGCAATAGGGAAATGTTAAGCAAACTGAGATAAGGTATTATAGTAATTAAAAACCATGTTTTCAAAAATTACAGTAAGAAATTTTTTAACAGCAGGATATACAACAATTAATTTTACCGTGTTCACTCAAGAGTTTGAAAGATTAAAAGGAAACAAATGAAAATGTTGTTTGTTTCCAAGTAGTAGGACTACATACAGATGATTTCTTTACTTCCTTATTTATACATTTAGATATTTATCACGTTTTCTACCAGGAATATACATCATTGTTATAATTAGAAAAGTTACTAAAATAAATTCATTGCTTTAACAGACTATGGTTGAATAGTTTTCACAATACACTGATAGACTAATACTAATTTATGTTTTTACTAATAGTAATTTGTTTTACACTAAATCGTGTTTAATTAAATTAATTCATGTAATTCATGTTACTAGTAACATTTGTTCTCACTAGTAACACCTTTACACTCTGCGGACCTTACAATGGGCTAACAATAATTACTTTTTTTAAAAAGTTGCATTGTTTAAAACTACAAATTGTCTAGTAACTTTTACATAAACCTAACAAAACTACTTAAGACCATCCATATACTTTGGAATGAAAATAAAAAAATTACCTCTAAAATCTCCCAATATATAATATAAAGAGAAGGTATACTACTTTTTCCAGCCTTAATCATGTAATCTTCCTGAACTGGACAAATGCTGTCATTACTAAACTACATTTAATGAATGAATGATGTACAATCAAATGAAGCATTCCCTACTTTGTTTGAATCAAGTCTGTGATTTATGCATTATTTAAAAAGCCAAATTTTTACACTGTATTTCATATTACTTATATAGTTTCAAATTCAATATTGGTATTAATAATTTTACAAGTTCATCTGAATTGCTATCTAGAAAGACAAGGAAAATAAATACTTTATTCATAACAACTGTATACTTTTATTTTTTTTAACTTCTAAAGTCAGAGAGGTAGTAACAGCTATAACACAACTGGCTGTCCCAAAACTATAAACACTATCAGTAACAGTATCAGTCTAAGTGCAAGTAACACTTTAATAAATCTGCTTCACCTTGCTTCATAACATGAAAAACAAATTTATAATTAATTCTCTGCTCTGTGATCTGTAATACTACCACCCAGCTTTCCTCCAGGTACCAGTCCAGGTAGTTCTATGCAACAATTACCTTCCCTAAGAGAAGCCTACTATGAAGATGAAAGCTGTTCCCTCAAATCTGACAAACATTTTCCGTTTTTTTTTGAGACAGAATTTCACTCTTACTGCCCAGGCTGGAGTGCAATGGCACAATCTCAGCTCACTGCAACCTCTGCCTCGAGTGTTCAAGCGATTCTCGTGCCTCAGCCTCCCGAGAAGCTGGGATTACAGGCCATGTGCCATCATGCCTAGCTAATTTTGTATTTTTAGTAGAGACGAGGTTTCTCCATGTTGGTCAGGTTGGTCTCAAACTACTGACCTCCGGTGATCTGCCTGCCTGGGCTTCCCAAAGTGTTGGGATTACAGACGTGGGCCACAGAGCCCAGCCATCAAATCTAGGAAACAAAAGAAAACAAAAACAAAAACAAAAAAAATCTAGGAAACATTTCTGTAGCTCAAAGAAAAGAAAACATGATTAACTGTCCCATCTGTCCTTAGACTCTTCCTGTTCTTAAGTATATCACTAATGATCATAAACCTCTTTCACTAATGTAAGTTGCTCTGTATGTTCTAGCTAACAATCACCTCCAAACATTTGCTGCCCATGTTACACAGGTGGAGTCCATCGAGCATTAGGGAGTGGGCATTTTATCATAACACTCTTTCTCATGATGAGTTAGTATGCTTTTAGAAACTAACTGAAACAATTTCCAGGACCCCCAGGTAGAGGTCTTAAGAGCCTGATTACATCCTGGAGACAGTCGCCTTCGTAACAGGTTTCCCAAACTCTGAAGACTAAGCCAAGAAAGGCTTCATTACTGTTTGATAGAGGAGAGGACAGCATTTTCATTCAAACTTTACCCCTCCAATTCCAACCAAGCTTGTCAAACCCATGTGGACAAAACCCAGACAGTAAAAATGGTAAGAAATGACTTTTCAAAGTTAAAGACAAAAGGTTTATCTGACAGCAACTAATCCTACATAGTGAAACAAAGCCCAGGAGTAAGGAAGAGACTCCGTGAGACAAAAATATTTGGTCCAAACCCACATTATTTCCACGAGTTTCACAACTACTGCCTCCCTTCTTTAAAAGTTTTGTGGTCCTTGCTGTTCCTTTGCATACAAAAAAAAGTTTAAATTATCAAAAAAGATGTGAAATTATATATTTTGTGCAATGCAGGAAAGCTCATAAACTGGAATAAACTTTTCCTTTGTCAAAAGTTTACAAATATAGAAACTTCCTTATTGTCTTCCACTTTAAAAATAATTTCTATGAAAAGGTCTACTTAAAAATGCAAATTGTGCATTAAACTGTGGTGTATTAGAACTCCTACAATGATGAGGGTATACTTAAAATATGCACTAAGGCTGGGTGTGGTGGTTCATATCTGTAATCCCAGCCAGCACTCTGGGAGACTGTGGTGGGCAGATCACCTGAGGTCAGGAGTTCAAGACTAGCCCCGCCAATATGGCAAAATGCCGTCACTACTTAAAATACAAAAATTAACCAGATATGGTGGCGCAAACCTGTAGTCCCAGCTACTCAGGAGGCTGAGGTGTAAGAATCGCTTGAAACCTGGAGGTGGAGGCTGCCGTGAGCTGAGATTATGCCACTGCACTCCAGCCTGGGTGACAGAGCAAGACTCTGTCTTGAAAAAGAAAAAAATGCACTCAAAACACTACAAAGAATCTGATTTTACTTTTGAAAATTTATCTGGAATAATATTATGCATCTGTAAAATATTCTATAAGTTCAATTACCACTCTATTTTGCAATGAAAACAATCTCAAAACATAATTCTACACTTTTTTACAAGTCAATTTTGTAAAACAGTCTGAAATGCACCTGAGACTCAGGAGAGTCTCGCTCTGTGGTCCAGGCTGGGGAATGAGAGAAACGGGGGTTGGGGGAGTTGGGGGGTAGATTTTGGTCAAAGGGTACAAGCTGTAAGATGAATAAATTGTGGAGATCATATGTGCAGCACTGTAAGAATAGTTAATAATACTATATTGTATATTTGAAAGTTGCTAGGACAGTAGACATTAATTGTTTTCATCACACAGACATTAAAAAAAAACAAGTATTTATGAGGTGATTATAAGTTAGCTTCATGGTAGTAATCATTTCACAATGTATACAATTATCAAAACCTCATGTTGTCCACCTTAAACATATACAATTTTTTTTTTTCCTGAGACAAGTCTTGCTCTGTCACCCAGGCTGGTGTCACCACCTCAGCTCACTGCAACCTCTGCCTCCCGGGTGCAAGTGATTCTCATGCCTTAGCCTCCCAAGTAGCTGGGATTACAGGTGCATGTTACCACCCCTGGCAAATGTTTGTATTTTTAGCAGAGGCAGGGGTTTGCATGTTGGGCAGACTGGTCTCCAACTCCTAACCTCAGGTGATCTGCCCACCTCACCCTCCCAAAGTGCTGGGATTACAGGTGTGAGCCACTATGCCTGGACTTTCGGTGAAACTATAATTTCTCTTAAATTACAGTAGCTATATATCCAAATAACAGATGTAAAATACAATAATTTTTAAATATGTACATATGTGTAACCATAAACAACGATGTACCTATGTATAACCATAAACAATATTTCTTTTTTTTTTTTTTTGAGACAGTTTCACTTTTGTTGCCCAAGCTGGAGTGCTATGGCTTGATCTGTGTTGCCCAGGCTAGAGTGCAATGGTGTGATCTCAGCTCACTGCAACCTCCGCCTCCCAGATTCAAGCGATTCTCCAACCTCAGCCTCCCGAGTAACTGGGACTACAGGTATCCACCACCAGGCCCCACTTTTTTTGTATTTTCAGTAGAGACGAGACTTCACCATGTTGGCCAGGCTGGTCTCAGACATCTGACCTCAGGTGATTCACCTGCCTGGCCATATTTTTTCTTTATGTAATACTATGCATTAACTACTTTTGACCATCAACTCATGCAGTCTGCAGTTATGTATAAAACTGCCAATCTGGAAGACTGGAATTTTGAAGGTCTACAAGCACATGGTTAACAAGATAAATCTATGAAATACCATACCACTGAGATATATAGCTATCTGTAACCAAGTCTCAAACTATAATTTTTTTTTTTTTTTGACAGAGTTTAACTCTTGTTGCCTAGAGTGCAATGGCACCACCTCTGCCTCCTGGGTTCAAGCAATTCTCCTGCCTCAGCCTCCCCAGTAGCTAGGACTATAGGCACCCACCACCATGCCCGGCTAATTTTTTGTATTTTAGTAGAGATG
This sequence comes from Callithrix jacchus, assembly GCF_049354715.1. Taxonomy (NCBI): domain Eukaryota; kingdom Metazoa; phylum Chordata; class Mammalia; order Primates; family Cebidae; genus Callithrix; species Callithrix jacchus. The sequence goes on from NC_133507.1 coordinate 146,312,006, forward strand.
GGATTTCACCGTGTTGGTCAGGATGGTCTCGATCTCCTGACTTCATGATCTGCCTGCTTCGGCCTCCCCAAATGCTGGGATTACAGACGTGAGCCACAGACGCCCGGCCAAACTAGAATTGTTATTTTCAATGGGAACCACTTATGAATGTTATTAATACTTATTAAACAGTAATGAAAAATTTTAGAAATCAACAGCTATTAACTACTGAATATCAAAACTAGTCACTTACATATAACCTGAAAGAGAAGTTATAGACAGAATAGGCCCAAATTAGCTCATAACCATAAACGAAGCTAAAAAAAAAAAAAAAATTCAGTTCCAGTACTACGTGGTAAGCTATCACACAATTTTATTATACTGGTCAGCTAAAGGAATATGAAATTCTCTCCCATCTCTTCTCCTCAACAATACTAGCTCCAGAAGGCAGGGATCTTGGTCTTTTTAGCTATACTGACAAACCCTCACAAGACCGCCTGGCACATAATATTCAGTATTTGTTGAACAAATGAAATGATGGCAAAACAGGTAAGATCAGGGAAACCTGTAGACATCAAAGAGTTTGATTAAACACAGATGGAAGTACAACTGGTCAATCAGAAGGCCATTAACCTGAGTGAGTCGATGTCAAATGTGAGTTACTCCACGTTTTAGAAAAAAATCTTTAGAACTTTCGAATTCAAGAATGAGGAGTGTAGGACCGCAAACACTCCTAGAAAATCTGTTGTACAAAACTATTAACTTCATAAAATTCTAAATTCTAAACTCTACTTTAAAATGGTCAGAATTTAGCAGGAAAATTATTAATATTACTCACAAATTCATAAAGCCAGCTCTTTGCCCAATTATAAAGGAAAACATACTAGTGAACTTCGTTAGTACTCTGTCAACACTGCTGACTTCCTGATGTAATTTCTCACGTTTACTTAGAAAAAAGTTTGAAACATTCAAAAAGCCTTTATTATCAAAAACACTTAATTCTCCCAAATACATCGTACCTATTTACAGAAAGCAGAAGCTTCCTCACACTGACTTTAGTATTAATGTTCTTGCATTTCAGAATTCTACATCAGGTGTATCCTTTTCAATTTTAGGAATTCAGAGGTCCTCAGGTTCTCTGGGACTAAATTACTTGACTCAACTGGGGCAATCATATTTAGATAACAAGTCTTTTCCCCACTACAAGGGCACTTCAGGAAAAGCATGCTTTAAAAAGTGACAATAAATCCCTCTCTTATGCCTGCACATCATATGAAGTATTTGCGAATCTAAGACGGGAAGACCAAGATCTTTCTCTAATTTTACTTTTTAAAATCTTCTGTCCGATTGCTAGTTGGTCTGTCTTGATGTATGCCTTTTATTGTAGCAACATGGGCAAGTATGTCCAGTTTGTTAACAAGAGTACATTTTAATTGCTTGCCATCAGGTATCTGAATCAGATATGACACCCAAAGTTATACCCTATGTCCTAAACACTGAAAGGGTACGACTCAACCTAATGCCAAAAAAGTAAGTTTCTGAGCAGAACGCGTTTGCTGTCACTGAAACCGATGAAAGAAAGCAACTCCACAAGGCGACTAAGCTCATTCTTTGGGCTCCCAAGGCTGAGAAATGGAGAACCAATTGCCCGGTTTGCTCCCTGTGGCTTTCCCCCGGCCTTCCTCGGAGTGGCGAGGCAATCCTGCACAAGAGTTTGTAAAGTGCTTAGGAGGCTTGCGGGATGAAATACACCCCATGTTACTAGTTTATGATCACAGAGCATTCCGTGCAACCACTGTCACTGCGTCGGAGGCAAGTTGAGGGCAGAGCCCTTCCTGGGGAGGGGGACAGAGAGGGCAGCCCTTTCATCACCCTAAAAGCTAGACTGGGTTATTTTGGAAAGTGCAGCGAAACCCCACGTGAAAAGTTGCACACATGCCCCACACAGGGAGGACTCCGCCGCAGCCAGCAAAGCCGGAGACTGGCCCTACACCCCGGCAACGTGGGGAGGCGTGGGGCGGCCGAGGGGCTCCGGCCGCAGCCAACGCCCACGAGGCGGCTGGAGAAGCAGCTCGCAGACGGGGGCGCGGGGCCAGGCCCGGGCTCCCGGCGCGGGGAACGGCCCGGGAGGGCGGCCGCGCCGGGGCCCCGCGCCGCCCGGTTGCTGGGAAGGCTCGCGCCTCGCGGCCGGCGGGCGTGGGGGAGGGGAGGCCGGGCCTGCGGCCTGTTGGGGGAGTTCAGCCCGGGCCTCGCGTGCGGCTCTCGGCTCGGCCCCCGGCCCCGGGGTCCCGGACGCCGGGGAGAGACTCACCGGAAAGGCCCGGATCCGCATCTTGGTGTCCTTCCGGCTGCCCGTGCCTTTGCTCAGATTCGACATGGTGCTCGTCCCCTACCCGGCGGCGGCTTCAGGTCGCGCTCCGCGGCGCCGGTGTCACATTTAAGGCGGGCGGGCAGGCGAGGGGCGACGCTGGGGGCGGTGGCGGAGCGGACCCGGGCAGGGCTAGGGAGCTGGCCGGCCCCTGAGCAGCCGCGGCGGCGGCGGGGACGGCGGCGGCTCGGGCTCCGGCGGCTCCGACGCGGCTGGGGGGCTGCGCTGGCGCGGCTGCTCCACGGGGTCCCCCTCAGGCCCGGCTTCGCTCCCTTTATCGCGCTCCTCCGCGATGGCGGCGGCGGCGGCGACGGACAAACATCTCACTGCGCAGGCCGAACGTCGTCCTCCTCCTCCTCCTTCTCCTCCTCCGCCTGAGCGAGACGAGATCCGGCCCAGAGGGTGGAGGGGGGAGGAGGGAGGGAGGAGAGCCGGAGAGTGAGAGATGCGGGGGGAGGGAGGTGGGAGGACGGGAGGGGGAAGCGGGCGGCCGCGGCGGGGACGCTCAGATCTCGCGAGAAGAGGGCGAGCGCGCTACTCCTTGTGGGGCGGGGCGAAACCCGGGAGCGGGAGGACGCCACCAGAGGGGAGGAGGGGAATGGGGAGTTGGGGGGAGTGGTAGGGGCCGGCGGGGCGGGGTAGCGAAAAGAGGGCGTGGCTAAGAGCGGGAGGTTTAAGCTGCCTTTTGAAAGAGGAGCGCCAGGTCCCCGGTTCTGGGCGGAGGTGGTTGCTGATTGGTGGAACTTCAAGTGGGGTTGGGGGGGAGGGGGGTTCCTGGTCACGTGGGGGGAGTGGGCGGGGGAAGTTTGGAGAGCAGGAGCAGGATTGTAGTGGGCTGGGCCTTACTGGGCTGGGGCAAGATTTAGTCTTGAGGAGGAGCGTGGGGTGCTAGATGGATAACTACGTCCCGAACTGGTTCCTATGTTTTTCTAGGGCATATGGACTAGGGATGGGTACTTGAGCAGAAGCCAGCAACTAGAACGAAGAGTTTGTGCAGGAGTTACCTGCATGATCGGAAATTACTGTCCTGTATGCTCAACAAGGTATTCGGACTGGGTGTCCACACAACAGCTCTCAGGACTGGAGGGTGGAAATTTAATCTACAAAGTTCCCTTAAACTGCAAAAGCTTCGGGACCTCTTGATTCACTGATATTTTCTGGTGGACCCCGGGCTTATTAATGTTAAAACCTGTTTTTCATTACTATCAGAAAAAAATAACAGCTCCATTAATGAAATGCAGCATTTGGTAAATGATGTTAAATGGAATGATAGAAACCTAACTTTAACCAACCAGATGAGTCATTTCTACTATTACCAAGAGTACTGTAGGTTTTTAAAGCCAAAATTACTGTCTGATACAGTTGCTGTATATTTGAAAAGTTTTGGGTTTTGGGGGAGAGGGGTTTGATCATTTTATATTCAAAATGTCTAATCTGACTCATGGTTTTGCTGTCCATTTATTATGAACTGTACTTCCTCATTTACCTACTTGCCCAAGTGCTGTTATGTTTGGGTTTCTGACTCTGCAAGGGAGTATGTGAGTGCCTACTAAAGTTTGTCATCTTCCTGTTTTAAAGAAACAGCTGTTTTAGGGATAGATATGTACATTTAGAAGCTGAAATTGTAATACTTTTAAATAGCAAACTTAATATAAAGTGAAATACACATTTGTTGACTGTAAGGTTGAATTTGCCCTAAATTAACTCTAATTAGTAAGCTTATGAGTTATTGCGCTTAAATCCCCTACTCGGTTGAAACGCCCCATTGCAAATACCATATTTTCTTTTTTTTTTTTTTTTTGTGGGAGTTTTTTGGTATTGTCTAATTAAAGCAAGAGCTTAAGAAACAAGGATATTGCTTAAGATAATATCTGTAAATACTGAAGCTAAAAATAGGTTATCAAGAATTGAGTTAATAAACAAAGATTGGGAGGGGCTCTGACTTCAGTATAAGATAATGTCTGTATTGGAGTTTATAATCTGTATGCTAATTGAACCTTCATTTCCATAATATTAGAATATAATAACAATGTTTTCCTGTTGGTTGTACTCTTATGGCCCAGTTTCTTTTACTGTAAGAATATATGTTCAGAACAGCGATCTCTGAGGAACCATAAAAAGAAATTTAACAGTGGTGTGATCTCTGCTCACGGTAATCTCAGCCTTCTTGGCAAAAAAAAAAGAAATTTAAAAATATATATTAAAAAATATATATATGTTCTTGGAGCCATTGTTTGAATCCCAATTCTGCCACTTTACTAGCTGTGTTATGTGTCTTTTGGGACATGGAGTTGACAATGCCTAGAGTTCCTCATCTGTAAAATGGAGACAATAACAGTACTTCCTCCTTGGGCTACTATGAAATTTGAATAAGTGAATACATTTTAGAAGCCCTGAGAGTTGGGCATTGCTCTCAGTGCCCTGAGAGCAGCCACTTGCCACCTGTTGGCTGTTACTAACATGGGCGTTAAAGCCAAGGTTATACTACTTCCTTTATTCAATAGGTAGGTTTCTTTTAAAAAAACACTTGTATGCTTTTATAAAATAAATCGTATTTTGAAACTAAGCCAGTCACTGACATTTGGATCTCAGTCCACTAAAATATTTTCTGATAAGCTAGGGAGTCAATATAGGTTTGACTTTATATTGGCAAGGGCATTAAAAGGGAACAATTAGCATAGACTATCCCCATCATTTATTAAAATGTATTTTAACCTCAGAAATGGGGAAGATCCATTTTTGAATAAATGACAGTTTCTTGAATTTACCAGCCTCAGGATGAACAATGCATCACACTGATTTTTCTCATTTCACTCTGAACTTAAGGAGACGTCACAGGCCAGCATTTAGGAACTCACTACATTAAGGTATATTTCTACTTAATTGTAAAGCATATAGTAAATATGGTAACTCTAATATGTTTGTTTTGTGAGCCTAGATTTTCATATGTTGGTGTTGCTTAACCAAAATTTAGCTGCAGCTAAAAGAATCATTATGAACTGTGTCTTCCCTTGGCTTTTAACCACCAGCAGTCAGAAAAACGACTCAAAATGAATTTTTCATTAAGAAGTCTGCTCATTTATTTGTTCAGTTATTCATTTATTCAAGAATTATTGTTGAATGGCTACTATATGTCAGAAACTGGGGTGAATGAGACAGATGGGACCTGCCATCACATCCTTTTTCACATCTCACCGTTTGTAAACTACAGACCACATTGGATTTGGCCCCAACTTTGTATATACTTCAGTCCAGAAATCAGATATTTTCCTTCCTAAGGAAGCAGCATCCTCAAAATGTATATAAAATACTTTCTGAAGCAGCAGTAGACTATTTTTCTGTGCCCAGTCGTATTCCCTGACTTGCAGATAGCTAGTAAACTTTCAGGATGTTGCTTTTCTGCAAACTGCCACTTAATCTAGCAGAGAAAGCAGCACCGGAATAGGAACTTGCTGGATCTTGCATGCCTGGTGATTGGTATTCCTACTCATGCTGACAGTGTCCTGACACAGGAAAACAGTGGCCTCATTTTCATTTATTCTTTCCATTTATTCATATGGAGCACGCGCATTCGGAGAGATCAGGCAGTTGAGTGGGCCAGCCCCTTTTCCACATCCCAGTCTGTAAAAGAGGAATATAAGGTGTGAGGAGCTGGTAAAAGGAAGTAATAGCCTCTTCCTGACCATCAGTTTCTAGGTGTTCAGGATACCAAGTCCCTTTAATCAGTGTTTCAGATCTGCTGATTTTGTTTTATGGATATTGGTTATTAAAACAGCTCCAAGCCCACCATTTCAATTTGAAAGACCTATTCAATGGTTTTGAGTAGAGCAAGACTATGTTAGAGAAAGAAAATGTTTTTCAAATTGAAAGGCAAAGATGTATAGATACTATCAGCTCCTAGAATGGAAGGGCTAGATCTTCTGCTTTCTTGTCTCTACCAGGCAACTAATAAGTACTATAGGCCATTAGATGTGGAGTTGTACATATTTAGGGTAGTAGCATGTGTATGTGCATTACAAGATGACATGTTATTGATGAGTACCCCATTGAGAACATAACCACAGATGCTTAAATATGTGAAAACTGTAAGCCTTCTCCATGTACCTTCTCTACTGTGTCCTTACAATTTTCCTTATATATTGAGACAAGAAGCATATGAGACATATAAGCATATGAGACAAGTTACATCTTAAACTAAAAAATTTTAAATGTCTGATTGTATCATAAAAATCCATCTCAGTTTTTCATTACCCTGTCATGAAAAGAAAATCATCTCCTGGTAGCTCTGGAAATACTCTGGTTGGCTTGGATAGTGTTCTGTTTATTCCACATATACATAATAAATTAATATTCTGGAAATAAAAATATCTATACTGCCAACTAACCTAATTTAACATAATATAGATTATCAACTTAAAAATATAGGCATGGCATCTACATAATCTTGTTTCAAAGAAAAAGAATTTCTTCTTATTGATACCATTGTAACAGTAAATGTATCAAGAAACCTCCAGGGGACAGTTATGAGTAAGTATTGCTTTCATTCATGACAAGTAAAGTATACATTCAGATTTATAACTCATCAGCTCCGTCTTTGTGAAGTAAGTTAATTTTGGAATTGAGATAAAGCATTGTGCCAAAAGAGCTATAAAAGTAATAGTCTAAATTTTATGTTAGATTTAGTAATTGTATGAATTATAAATACTACAGTGGACAAATGTAATAAAATGGCTAAAATGGAATTATCTTTTTTTTTTTTTTAGACAGAGTCTCACTCTGTCATCCAGGCTGGAGTGAAGTAGCATGAACTCAGCTCACTGCAACCTCCTTCTGCTGGGTTCAAGCAATTCTCCTGCCTCAGCCTCCCTAGTAGCCGAGTAGCCCATGCTAATTTTTTGTATTTTAATAAAGATGGGGTTTCAACATGCTGGCCAGGCTGGTCTCAAACTCCTGACCTTGTGATCTGCCTGCCTCAGCCTCCCAAAGTCCTGGGATTACAAGCATGAGCCACCTCACCTGGCAATGGCATATCTTTAAACTTCTCTAATAAGCTACTTCTCTTCAGTTCCTAATAAAACTATATTCTTAACTCTTATATCTAAAACTGATAGATATCAAAATCTGAGAGAAGGAGCCCTTATAAAGAGAAGAAACTTTAAGGTCTAAAAGATATGAAAATTGTTGGGATCAGGCTGGGCATGGTGGCTCACACCTGTAATCCCAGCACTTTGGGAGGCCAAGGCGGGCAGATCACCTGAGGTCAGAAGTTCAAGACCAGCCTGGTCAGTGTGGTGAAACCCCATCTCTACTAAAAATGCAAAAAAAAATTAGCCGGGCATGGTGGCAGTTACCTGTAATCCCAGCTACTTGGGAGGCTGAAGCAGGAGAATCGCTTGAACCCGGGAGGTAGAGGTTGCGGTGAGCCAAGATTGCGCCATTGCACTCCAGTCTGGACTCCCAAGAGCAAAACTTGGTCTCAAAAGAAGAAAAAATTTCTAGCCCAAAATTGATAACATGAATTCCTAGAGTAAGTTGACTTTTAAGTTGTTGGTCTCTGAGTTCTCTAATTTTTACATGGTTGGATATTGGGCAAAAAAATCCCTTTAATGGACAGTTCTGAAATAGTGTGACAGGTGGATGCCTTGTTAGGATAAAACCAGCAACTTTACATGTAACCCAATTAAAAACCTTTTAAAGAATTTTCATGTATGGGAAATTGATTAACAATGGTATGGAAATTCTCTGTTACTGCAATTCTCATTGAGAAGTGGCTATCTCTACATGAACCTTTGGGTTTTTTTTTTTGGTTTTTTTTTTTTTTGAGACGGAGTTTCGCTCTTGTGACCCAGGCTGGAGTGCAATGGCGCAATCTCGGCTCACCGCAACCTCCGCCTCCTGGGTTCAGGCAATTCTCCTGCCTCAGCCTCCCGAGTAGCTGGGATTACAGGCACGCACCACCATGCCCAGCTAATTTTTTGTATCTTTAGTAGAGACGGGGTTTCACCATATTGACCAAGATGGTCTCGATCTCTTGACCTCATGATCCATCCGCCTCGGCCTCCCAAAGTTCTGGGATTACAGGCGTGAGCCACTGCGCCAGGCCTGGGTTTTTTTTTTAAGAAAAAAATCTACTCTAGATGTTTGTTGTAAAGGTGGTTTCCTATTCTTCTGTTAATTCGTGTAGTGATATTTGTCCTTTCTTTGGGAGGGGAGGAGATATTTCCTATTAGCACCCTGGTCTCTTGTTTTAAAGGAATCACCCACTGGGTGTGGTCTGGGTAGATAGTGGCTTCACTTCCTACCACGGTTAGTCTGCAGATCTTCCCTGTCCTCTGCCCAGTTCGTCCTAGGAGTGGAGGTGTGAGGGAGACACAAGCAATTGGACCTTCTCTGGAAGCTCTGACTCTTGAGTAGGTGGCCAAAGACACAGGGTGGCCTGGGCTCTTCCCACAGAATGACTTTACTTGCAATTCCTGCTCCTTGACTTTCTAGCTGTCCTCTGGTTCCTGCTTGTTCTCCTACCTCCCCTAATTTCTGTAACTCCCAACATGCCTTCCCCAGATTCCATTTTTGCTTAAAATCATCAAAGTTTTTTTCCCCTATGTGTCACTCAGCGTCCTGGCAGGAAACAGATGGCTCACTCCAACAAGGAAATTGACAAGAGTTTAACGACACGACTTCCACAGAGTATGGGTAGAGTTAGAGTGCGATCAAGGCATGATGAAGCATCTTAGGACTAGCAAGAGCAGGGGGCCTTGTACTGCTTCCAGGCTTGAAGGGCAAAGTGGCCACCAGAGGTTCTTGCTGTTACTACGGGAGAGAGCTGCCTGACACACTGAGGCCTTGACGGGGAACCAAAGCTACTGATGCTTCCCGACACAGTGAGAAGGCTACCAACAGACAAAATACCTGCCTCAGTATCCTTCCGTGGGACTTCTGGCTGGTGCCTTCCATTTTATGAACCTAACTGGAAGCCAGCACTCAAGGGAGCCATTGATTGAGTCCATAAATGTCACCAGGGTGGCTGGGTGTGGTGGCTCACACCTGTAATCCCAGCACTTTGGGAGGCCAAGGAAGGTGAATCACCTGAGGTCAGGAGTTTGAAACCAGCCTGTCTAACATGGTGAAACACCGTTTCTACTAAAAATACAAAAAATTAGCCGGGCATGGTGGTGCATGCCTGTAATCCCAGTTACTCGGGAGGCTGAGGCAGGAGAATCACTTGAACCCGGGAGGTAGAGGTTGCAGTGAGCCAAGACTGTACCATTGTACTCCAGCCTGGGCAACGAGTGAAACTCCGTCTCAAAAAAATAACAAAAGTCACCAGGGTACAACTATCCAGGATGAAGAAAGGTGGAGACTAGATCTGGAGAGGCTAACAAGGAATATTTGTGTAGAGAGCTTGCAAGCAAGCCCTTAGAGTGATAAAAGTAAAAAACGTATTAATATAAATTATGGTAAAGCCCCTCATAGAGTTACAGAGTCTGTACACTTTAGGGAGGTGTCTAGCTGAGGAGGCAAATGGAGACAGATATCCAAGGCCTGTGTCCTGCAAGGGCCTTTATCACTTAGAGGAAGGAGCACCTGTTTGCTTGATCAAAGATGCCAACTCCACTCTCAGCTGTAAAGCTGTGGAAACTGAATTTGTTCCAGTGGTGGGCAGGGCCTTTTCTTTTTTTCTGATTTGCACAAAGCCACCATGTAGATTAGCAGTGGCTCTGTGCGTTGCCATGTTAACTCATATTTTAAACTGTGAAACAACAGATCACAGTGCTTAAAAATGCCACTTCTGGAGTCAGAGTATCTGGGTTCTAATCTGAATTCTGTAGTATATTAAGTGAGCCCCATTTATTCTCATTAGTAAAATTAGGCCAATAATAGTACTAACCTCATAAGACTAGTTTGAGGATTAAATGAAATAATGTAGATGAAGTATTTAGCACAGCACCCCACACATACTTTGATCTCAGAGAGTATTAGAAGTTATTTTATTGTTAATTTCTAAGCTTATCTTTGTGTTTTCACCCCTAAATTTGGGAAATGACAAATACATGTTTACTAGTTTCTGCTTGCTTGCTTGCTTTCTTTTTTTGTGGAGACAGTTTCACTTCCCAGGCTGGAGTGCAGCGGTGCAGGTGCGATATTGGCTCACTGCAACCTCTGCCTTCTGGATCCATGCCTCAGTTCTCATGCCTCAGTCTCCTGAACGGCTGGGGCTGCAGGTGTGCACCACCACGCGCGGCTAATTTTTTGTATTTTTAGTAAAGGTGGGTTTCACCATGTTTCCCAGGCTGGTCTCAAACTCCTGAGCTCAGGCAATCCATCTGCCTGCTCGACCTCCCAAAGTGTTAGGATAACAGGCGTGAACCACTGTGCCTGGCCTGCACTTATGCAACTACTACCACATTCTGTGTGTCTGTCTCTTTCCTGATGCCCACTTCCATTATTTCTTACACAGTGACCTCTCTTTTATTCATATCTGGTACCTATACTTTCAGTCCTCTCTCAACCATATCACTCTCCAATCAGTATTCATCTTCCCTGAAATGTTCATTTATCTAGACCTTTCCACTAGCTGTCGCTTATCTATGAAGGAAGTTCCCAGGTTGAAAAAAGGAAGTCCTTGTATTAAAATTTGAAGTGGAGTCTCACTGTCTCCCAGGCCGGATACAGTGGTGCAGTCACAGCTCACTGCAGCCTTCAACTCCTGGCCTCAAGTGATGCTTCCACCTCAGCCTCCAGAGTACCTGGGACCACAGCTATGCACCACTATGCTTGGCTTTTTTTATTTGTTGTATAGATGAGGTCTTGCTATGTTGCCCAGGCTGGTCTCGACCTAGGCTCAAACTATCCTCCCACCTAGGCCTCCCAAAGTGCCAGGATTACAGGCTGAAGTACTTTTTTATATCTATTGATAAGAAGGCAGTTCTTCCCATAATCATGTCCAAGCTTCTAGAGGTAATTGGGATGGTCCATGTGGCTGTAGTTTGATCAATTCATTCATTATTGGTTTTTGATGAATTTTCATGGCTACTCCCAATGTTACACTAATCAGTGCTATATGCTAATGAGCAACTGTGTGAAGGATAGGGAAGGATTACAAATTAGTTGAATACAAGCAATACTGCTTATTACTATTATTATTATTATTATTATTAAGACAGGTCTCACTCTGTTACCCAAGCTGGAGTGCAGTGGCACGATCTTGGCTCACTACAACCTCTGCCTCTGGGGTTCAAGTGATTCTCCTGCCTCAGCCTCCGGAGTAGCTGGGATTACAGGCACCCGCCACCATGACTGGCTAATTTTTGCATTTTTTGTAGAGACTAGGTTTCACCAGGCTAGTCTCAAACTCCTGACCTCAAGTGATGCGCCCACCTCAGCCTCCCACAGTGCTGGGATTACAGGCATGAAATATTGCGTTTTGAAACAAGTCAGCAGACGCTCCTCCATATCAATAGCTAATACCTTTGAACTCAATGAATATTAGTAATTATAATTATCTACTCAAAGCAATGGAGTAGATGAGTAACTAGAGAAATACTTGATATTAGATGATTGCTAAGAATTAAGTTTGCCCATGAAAATTATAGTGCATCTGTTATGGTTTGGATATAGTTTGTTTGTTTCCATCAGAACTCATGTTGAAATTTGATCCCCAGTGTGGTGGTGTTGGAGGTGGGGCCTAGTAGGAGGTATTGAATCATTTTGAATCGTGGGCAGATCCCCATGAATGACTTGGTGCCATTCTTGCAGTAGTGAGTTCTCACAAGACTGGACTAGTGCTCCAGGAATAGATTCCCGTGGCCAAGTGCAGTGGCTCACACCTGTAATCCCAGCAATTTGGGAGGCCAAAGCAGGCAGATCACTTGAACTCAGGGGTTTGAGACTAGCCTGGGCAACACGGCGAATACCCATCTCTGCTAAATACACACACACACACACACACACACACACACACACACACACAAAGTTACCTGGGTATGGCGATGTGTGCTTGTCATCTCAGATACTTAAGAGGCTGAAGTGGGAGAATCACCTGAGCCCGAGAAGTCAACGCTGCAGTGAGCCATGATCGTGCCACTGCACTCCAGCTTGGGTGACAGAGTGAGACTCTGTCTCAAAAAAAAAATTCCTCTGAAAGGAGGTTGTTACAAAGTGAGGTTCTTCCTCCTCTTTCATCTCTCTGCACACATGTTCTCTTCCCCTTTGACCATCATCCTGTTCTGACCTAGCTCAGGCCCCTCATCATAGGCCAAGCAGATGCTGGCGCCATGCTTCCTGTACTTTCCACCCTGCAGAACCGTGAGCTAAATAAACCTTTTTTCTTTATAAATTGCCCGCTCACAGATATTCTGTTATAGCAACCCAAATAAGACCAAGACAGCACCTGAATCAGCTAAACTGCTTTCCACTGCAAGTAACAAAAAACCTAACTCCAATTGGCATAATCAAATATATTATGTCATATAATGCGAAGTCCAGAGGCAGGACGGATTCCAGGCATGCTACATCGCAGTGCTCTGGCTCAACACTGTGACAGTTTTCTTGGCCCTGGCCTTGTACTTGATTGCTGGTGAGGTAGCTACAGTCATTATAGGTATCACGATACAACGAAGTCCAAAGGAAGAAGGGAGACTGTCTCTTTCTTATAGGTCTTTACTATGAGGAAGGAAACTGTTCCCAGAGGCAGGAGACTCTCTCTCATGGCTCATTAGTCAGGACTAAATTACATTCCTATTTTAATCCATTCAGTGGCAAGGGGGATGGGCATAGTTAATACTAGTCATAGAGGTGGAATAGATCTTTACAGTCAACCATTACCACTTATTGGTACACAGCATGTTTGTCTCTTTCTGAAGAGATTTACATGGAGATTAATGAATGTGAAGGAGAATGTCAAGGAAGTGTGTATGTGTGCGTGTGTGTGTGTGTGTATATAATAGTGTTTGGCTAATGAAAGTGCATGATCTCAGGACTCAAACTGCACTGAAAGAATAGTTCTTATCCACAATAGTTCTCAGATGATGAGAGCAAAGAAAAGTACATCATAACCTGGGACCCCAGGAAAGGTGAAGCTTATTGCAGAAGTTGCCGTGGGCTTGCACATTTCCACAAACACCTGCACTCTCCTATCAGGGGTTGTAGGCTGCTCTTTCAGACGCTCTTGGAGAAACCTCATTCCCTGTTACTTGCTTTTATGTAATCTATAGACTAGACTAGCCACAGGCAAATGAGAACAAGGTGGATGCACATGTGGTGCAACTTGACATGAGAAAGAGGCCCTTTACCCTCCAAAACGCTCTCCTGTAAAAACAAAGCAAACTGGCCGGGTGCGGTGGCTCACACCTATAATCCCAGCACTCTGGGAGGCCCAGGTGGGTGGATCACAAGGTCAAGAGATTGAGACCATTCTGGCTAACACAGTGAAACCCTGTCTCTACTAAAAATACAAAAAATTAATCGAGCATGGTGGCATGCACCTGTAGTCCCAGCTACTCAGTAGGCTGAGGCAGGAGAATGTGAACCCGGGAGGTGGAGGTTGCAGTGAGGTGAGATGGTGCCAGCAGTGAGGTGAGATGGTACCAGCCTGGGAGACAGAGCAAGACTCCATCAGGGGCAGGGACAGGGGCAGGGGCAGGGGGAGGGGGAGGGGGAGGGGGAGGGGGAGGGGGAGACCAAACGCACAAAATCACAGAAACCCAATTAACTACATGCTAATTTATAGACTAGACTCAATAAGTAGCTATGGGACCAGACCAGTCTGGGCTACATGGTAAGCCTCATCTCTACAAAAATATATATATATTTTTTTGTTGTTGTTGTTATTTTTTTTTTAGATGCAGTCTCTCTCTGTTGCCCAGGCTGGAGTGCCATGGTGCAATCTTGGCTCACTGCAATCTCCACCTCCCAGGTTTAAGCCATTCTCTCTCCCCAGCCTCTCGAGTACAGTCAGGGTATTTTTATTAGAGATGGGATTTCACCATGTTGGCCAGGCTGGTCTCGAACTCCCAACCTCAGATGATCATCTGGCCTCAACTTCCCAAATTCCCTTGGATTACAGGTGTGAGCCAATGTGTCCAGCCTGCCAAAAAAAACGTTTTTCAAGTTAGCCAGATGTGGTGGTGTGCACATGTAGTCCCAGCTACTCAGGACGCTGAGGTGAGAGGATCAGCTGAGCCCAGGAGGTCGAAACTGTGGTGAGCTGTGATAGCACCACTGCACTTCAGCCTGGACAATAGAGTAAGACCCAAACTCAAGAAAAAAAAAAAAAAAAAGAAACCACTTTATCATTTTGCCAAAATTTCTAGTAAGACAGACACATCTATATGAAACACATGAGAAAATAATGTGACAAAGGAATTCAAGTATGTGTCCTACTTGAGCCAATATATGAGGAAGAAACCACAAATATAAGATTCTCGGGAGAGGGCTCCGTGTAGCTCTCTGAGAGTCTCCTGCTCCTAATCTGGCTCCTGAGGAGGACACTGGGATTCGGTTCTTCATCTCCTCCTTGTTGATAAGAAACTGGCATATTACATTAAAAATTAATCAAGACATCTCCAAAGAATAAAGTATGATCTTGGGTTCATTTTGGACACTCCTAAGAAGAGTAAGGGGGTATGTGAGAATTTGGTATTGGGGTGTTTAGGGCGGAAATGTTTATACTTGACGGATGCAAAAATGTGTATCAGTCATCGTGGAACCCCTCAAGCACTTGACCCTGTCTTTACCATTAGGTGGCAAAAGTGCATGTGTCTCCCTAAGATGTGAAGAGCTGGAATAACAAGGAAACTTCCCTTTGGGAATAGAAGTTAGTTTCAGGTCAGATCTGTTCATAATTTATTGCTTCTTTTTTGGGGAACATTTACTAACTTCCTTTTTTTTTTTTTTTTTTTGCCATCCTGCCTGGCTATCTATCTATCTATCTATCAGTCATCTATCTACCTGTCATCTATCTCTGTCTCTCGGGCTCTGTCTATCTATCTATTTATCTGGCTGGCTCCATCTGTCTTTCTGGTCTATCTGCCTATCATTTTTTTTAGTAGAGATGTAAGCTTGCTATGTTCTCCAGACTCTGGATATGTTGCTTTTTGGTTTTTTTTGTTTGTTTGTTTGTTTTTTTCTTGAGACAGAGTCTTGCTCTGTTGCCCAGGCTGGAGTGCAGTGGTGCAATCTCAGTTCACTGCAACCTCCGCCCCCTGGGTTGAACCATTCTCCTGCTTCAGCCTCCTGAGTAGCTGGGATCACAGGTGTGCACCACCACACTCGGCTAATTTTTGTATTTTTAGTAGAGACGAGGTTTCACCATGCTGGCCAGGCTGGTCTCGAACTCCTGACTTCAGGTGATCTGCCCGCCTTGGCCTCCCAAAGTGCTGGGCTTACAGGCATTAGCCACCACACCTGTCCTAACTTCCTGAAGTAAGGTATAATTTCTGGCATGTTCATGGGGTCATACTTTTGCAAGGGAACAGAGGGCTCCCACTGATTGAACACCACCGGGGTGCCTGTGTCATGACTGCGTTTTTCTTTACATCCTCACACAGTCCTGAGTGACTGAGTATCATTATAATAGCATTGTGACAGAGAGCACTGGGGTCAACCCTGGGCTCTGCACTAACTAGCCAAATGCCCCAGGGTGCTCCTTTTTATAAATATAAATAAGGAGATAACAGTACCTACCTCGGGAGATGGTCATGAGAATCAAATGAGGGAATGTTAAGTATGCCTCACTCAGCACCTTGCAAATAATAAGCACTTAGTAAACGTCTGTTTGTGTTTTGTTGTTTTCCTCGTTTTACAGGTAAGAAAGTCATATCTCCAAGTGATTAAGTAACTTGTCATATCAGAGAGAGGTTAAGTAACTTGCTTAAGGTCACCACATAAGTAAGTCATGAGAGAGGAATTCAGACCCTTTATCTAATTTCAGGTTTGTCCAATTCTAGAGTCAGATATTTCACAACTATGTCATCTTTCTGTTGAATAGTCTATTTCAGACACTTTATTCCAGTTACACAGGATCATGGGATAAAGCTCCTAAAAGTTGGAAATTTAAAATAAATATTTTTGTTGCCATCCTGAGTGTTCTGCACTTAGGAGGCATTCAGTGGATGTCGCTGCATGACTGAAAGATGGCAAGGCTGTGCTTAAGACCTTGATAGACTACCATGTTGCAGTTTTCAGTAATAGACTGAAAATATAATAATACTCTTACCTTAGCAAGGTGGAGAGGTTTGCCTGAGGTCATAAAGCTACCAGGTGGCAGAGCTCTGGGGAGAAGTGTGTGTGGCTGCATTCCTGACCCATGTGCCTAATGCCCTGCTGAATTGTCCCCTCACTTTGAAAAAGCTACTAGTGTGTTCAGAGTGAATTTAGTGTAGTATACAGAAAAGCCTTAAGGAACCAGGACCCAGGAATCAGGCTTTGTTTCTCTGCTCTGATGAAGTAATTGCCATCAAAGGAAACATGTAAAACAAAAAAACAATATGCAAAACCAAACCAACAAATAAACTAGCCAGTAAAGGAAACACACTCATGTGCTTGGTTTGGGGTGGGGATGGGGCCCCACAAAGTCAGTCAATTTCCATGCCATTTGCAACTTCTTTATTTCTATCTGTTGCTATGATCTTTACTCATGATGACCATCTTTGAGAAAAGATTTAGTTCTGCTAATTGTTATATGTTAGAGAACGGAGCTAAAGTTTCAACAAGTTTTGAAGCAAAAAAATTTTCTCAGTTTACCAGAAAATTTATATTTATCTAAATGTTCCAACTATAGTTAATAGATTTTTTTTAGTAACCACAGTAGAACTTCTTTTATTGCAGTTAATTGTTTCTTGGATTTGGGTATACTGTGTGTCAGGCTGCATGTGCCCGAATAGATTAACCAACTAAAGAGAAACTTGGTGTGTTTCGTCTAGACTATAAGGTAAGGTTTTCCTTTAGCACCAGGATTTTAAACCCACCTGATGCATTGTGTTACAGCAAATATAATCAATCACTCAATTCTGAATATCTAAATCACCTTAAAATATAAAAATAAATATATTATTTTATTATTGTGAAATTTTAGCTCAAAAAGAAAAAAACCCACCACCGACTCTATTTATTCTAAACTCTGTTTAACTATGCAGGCTGGCATGTTTGGGGGTGATGTATACTGATGTTTTCAACTGGATTTGTAGTGCATCAAAACAATAAGGATTTTGGATTGATAAAGGGATGGGTAGAAAAATATGTGATAATACCACTGCACAGTTCTTTCGGCTTTTCATTATGTCTAAAATTTTTCAATAAAATGTCGGGAAAAACATAAGTGCATGGATTAAACTACTTGTAGTCAGACATTATTTAAAAGAGTCCAGAAAATGCTTGTATTATAGAAAATCTCACATTAAGTGAATTGATTATGAAACCATAGAATTAATACTGACTTTGGTTGCAATTTATCAAGTGCCCAGTATCTGCCACGAACTTCACAAAGTGCTTAATAAATGTTATCTAATTTAATACAAGTGTCATTTGAAGTAAGGGGAATTATCCTTGTTTTACAGGTTAGGGAACAAGCTTGAAGGTTATATGACATGCAGAGGGTACACATCCAGTGAGCAGCACAACTCTGAAACCGTGTCTTTGTCTGCCTGGGTATACAGCCAATGCTGTTAGCCACCGCACTCCAGGAAAGGGAAAATTGAACTGGAAACCTTTACAGATTATCTAATTCAATGTCCCCAACCCTTCCTTACAAATGACACAGATGTTCGCCAGCACTAGGATCCCAGAATTTCTACTCTTCGGTCAAGGTTTTCCCATTAGTCACCGTGTGTCTCTAAGTACAACTGTTTTGTTGTTTTTGTTTTTGTTTTTGTTTTGAGATGTAGTCTCCCACTGTCACCCAGGCTGGGGTGCGACGGCGAAACCTCGGTTCACTGTAACCTCCACCTCCCAGGTTCAAATGATTCTCTGGCCTCTGCCTCCCAAGTAGCTGGAATTACAGGCGCACACCACCACGATCTGCTAATTTTTTTTTTTTTTTTTTTTGAGACGGAGTTTCACTCTTGTTACCCAGGCTGGAGTGCAATTGGCGCGATCTCGGCTCACCGCAACCTCCGCCTCCTGGGTTCAGGCAATTCTCCTGCCTCAGCCTCCCGAGTAGCTGGGATTACAGGCACGTGCCACCCTGCCCAGCTAATTTTTTGTGTGTTTTTAGTAGAGATGGGGTTTCACCATGTTGACCAGGATGGTCTCGATCATCTGACCTCGTTATCCACCGGCCTCGGCCTCCCAAAGTGCTGGGATTACAGGCGTCAGCTACCGCGCCCGACCCATACAGCTGATTTTTCAAAATGGATTCACTATAGGATCCTTTTAAGTAACAAATTTCCATAATGCCCTTCAGTTGTAATTTGATATAGTAGAATTTCATCTATATACTTTTTTTTCCAGATATCATGTATGTCGTAAACGGGGACACCCTAATGCTCTAAATAGTATGTCCGAGAGTGTAATATTAGCTTGCTCTTTTGAATGAACTCGAATTGTGCAGATTTCCCTGATGGGAAAAAGGCAAGAAATTCTGAAATACTTAATACATATATATTTCAGCCATTTGAGTGAAAATGCTATAATTCTGGAAATTGTTTCACAGCTCAATTCTAAACCTATGGCTTTTCTGATTTACATGGTGCAACCCACCTTAAAAAAACATGAACAGAAGGAGAGTTGAACATTAGAAAATAAAAAGATCATTTATGTCCTGTCCTCCACTTACATCTATCCCTTCCCCATTTGTCTTCAATGTTATTTTTGAAATCCTGATGTGCATGTGTGGCAGCACTGAAGAAATGAAAGGAACCACTAAGTCTCCTTTTAGGTTTTACATTCTAGGCAGTTGTCCATCGATTCTAGAACCATTAGGCAAGTGTTTGGCCGCTTTGAAGTTAGTTTTGGGTTTAAGTTTCAGGCCCATCACTCACTAGATGAGTTTCAGTGAAACACCTTATCTTGTGAGTCAGTTTTCCATCAGTTATAAAATACTAACCTGACAGGATTATTATGGGTATCAAATCAAAATGTATTTATGCTTTGAAAACAAAAAAGCAAAGACAGAAAAGAACAATGTCATCAACATTTTTTTAAAAATTACCCTTTGTTTGTTTTTGCCATTTTCTATTAGCATAATTATATGTTTTTAGTGTGTGATAAAACTATAAACATCTTTCTTGATTTCAGAGTATGGAAATGCTGGAAGATAATTTTCCATTGATCTCTTGCATATCTTGCAAGTGAGGCACTGATTTCCTTTATTACAGACTATTTTTCCAAGGATTTTTATA
The DNA here is from genome assembly GCF_049354715.1 of Callithrix jacchus. NCBI lineage: Eukaryota > Metazoa > Chordata > Mammalia > Primates > Cebidae > Callithrix > Callithrix jacchus. The sequence goes on from NC_133507.1 coordinate 146,331,689, forward strand.
TAATAACCTTGGAAGACAGAGAAAATGTCTCTTTACGGAGCAAACAGCAGGCATGCTTACTATTCCGTATAAAAGATTCCCTAACTTTTGGGTTTCTCCACTGTAACACAATCAATTTTATGTGGAGCTCTCTATCTGGGCTTGTCCCTGTTGCCCTGTGGGAAGTGGGCCTTGCGGTACTGGTGAAAAGGCTGATACTCTGTCTACTTCTCTTGCTGTAGGGAATAAAGCCTCCTGTCTCTGCCCCAGGAGTCTTGTGTCTTCTAATGATCATCATACTCTGTGGCAGGCTAATTTGTTAGCCCGCAAAAAGTAAAATCTCAGGCCCTTCACCATTCTCGACAGGAAGTTGGAATGTAAAATGGGGAATGATTTTTCCTTCTATCATGACTTGAGACAATTTTTACAAAATATGTATCAACTTTTTGAGAATGGGCAGTATATTGTGATTAATCTTATAGATTCTGTAGCCAGGCTGTTTGGGTTCTAATCCTGAATAGTGGTCTTTTTTAGTTTGGATTCCCAAAAACAGACCCTGAGACACAGATATGAGTGAAAATAGTTTATTTGGAAGGTGATCTTAGGAATCACTGATGGAAACTGAGGAAGTAGGAAAGGAAAGAGGAGACAGACAATAAATGATGAATTTTCAAGTGAGTTATGACTGTGGATAGCTAGAGTTTAATCTTATTTGGGAACTCTTGTAGCCAATACAGAACATGTACTTTGGATTTTCCCACTTGAGGGGTGAGGGAGCTGGATATTATACACTAAATCACATGAGTCCTTGCTTGAGGGACCCTGGAAGAGGGTAGGTACTGATTCTAGTTCTGGATTTTGGGGTCTGCCTTGCACAACACAAAATAGACTTCCACAGGACCTGGCAGGTAGGTGTGAGATTCGGGTGTGCGTTATATTAATAAGGCCAAGGGAACATAGCTGGCACAATCACAGCTTTTGTTATCGATACCCTCCAGCAGTATAGTCTTATGAAGTTACTCGATCTGTTTATGCCCCTGTTCTCTCGTCTGTACAATGGGAATAATAGCATCAACCACATAGAGTTGATGAAACAATTAAAAATCCAGCCTGTGTAAAACACTTAAAACAAGCCATAGTCTTTCATAATACTGTTGTTTTAAAAACAACAGTACTGCTGAACAGTATAGTATGGTTTTTAAAAAATACTGCTGTTTATTGTTGTAGAAGAACGTGACCTTTTGTATTTATTGAGATTTTTTCTGTCTCATTCTCTAGCATTCTGGAGATTGACTTTTAATTCCTTAACATCATGGAATTTTATTTTATTAATATTACATGCCTGAGATTGAATCGTCTATATTCCAGGTATATTGATGTTTGACTTTTGTCAGGGGGCAGCACTGACTGCCTCGTGGGAAGCACGTGGAAGGATGTGTTTAAAACTCATTCCTATGTAAATTTCCTTAGAGAATTGATGGGGCTCAGCACTCCTGAACTCTTTAATTTGAAGATTTACTGCTTTGTCAGAGAAACTAATTAGATCTTTTTTGAAGTGTCAGTAACACAGCAGCATTAGACTCAATTTTCTGTTTCTCTATTATGGGAATGAGAATATAAAAGAGAAGTGTATTTTAAACTCAATTTTCCAACATTATATATCATTTGTGTCAGACTCTGACAAATCGGCATCATAGTAATGATGGAATTCACCAAAGGAAAACACTCAAGAATTTTAGTAAGCCTTACTTAACTTTCGATTATGGTAAAATTCTACTATTAAGCTAAACAGCACAGGTAGGAAATGACAGTTTACTGGAAAAGAGGCCCGTATTTACAGAAACCAACTCCTCAGAGGTCTATAGATTTGTCTGTTTCCTACCTTAGTAGCATTCCTTTTTTATTCTCCCTTTTAGTTTAGTAAGCAAATAGTCCTCTCTCTTAACTCCTGACCTCTTATTTAAAGATCCTAGCCACTTTTACATATTATCCAAGTCGTTATATTAAGGAAATTGGCTAAAGAAATTTCCCCAAACCCTTTCATTTTTGCAGTTGCTCACATAGGTATTCTTTTTTGTCTGAGGATATCTTAATACAATATATAAGTGAATATTGTTAAAAGCTAAGAAAATTGGCTGGGTGCGGTGGGCTTATACCTGTAATCCCAGCAGTTTCAGAGGCTGAAGTCAGGAGATCAAGGCCATCCTGGCTAACACGGTGAAACCCTGTCTCTACTAAAAATAAAAAAAATAATTAAAAAAAAAATTGCCGGGCGTGGTGGCACTCTCCTGTAGTCCTAGCTCTGCCTGAGGCCGAGGCGGGAGAAACGCTTGAACCTGAGAGGCAGAGCTTGCAGTAAGCCGAGACTGAGCCACTGCACTCCAGCCTGGGTGACAGAGTGAGATTCTGTCTCAAAAAAAATAATAATAATAATAAACACTAAGAAAATTATAATTTTTCTATAAATATTGTATCAGTGTTTTGAGCCAAAATAAAATTAGTCATAATTTTCTGCATTCATAAACGTTTTGCATTAGTCATAGTTTTTTTGCAATAAAATTTTAATAAAATGCTTTTTTTCTAGTTACTGTTTTCTTCCACCTTAAACATCTTAAATTTGAATTCTATTAAATGGTTTTTAATTTTTATTATGAACCACAAAGAGTTGTAAAACCTATAAGCTTTCTTTTAATCCATTAGTCAACTTTTAAAAAACCTTTGATGTCTTATTGATCTATAATATTTTTCTGAGTGAAATGTCGAATAAAGTTTCCTATAAATTTAATCCATATACGCTATGACACGATATTTATTTCTTGAATTTTCCTAGCCATTTTCCTTCCTGCTCAATATGAACTTAATAAAATATATTAATATATATGAAAGAAATATGTATACCTATGGATAATATGAACCAAATGTTGTTACCTGAAACAGAATACTCAGACTATTAGGGAGGAAAAATTAATGAAATTCAGCGAAATGCCAAACTCAAGTTTTAAAAATAAGTTCAAATTGTATTACAGATTTATGGATGTTAAGAAGTGTCATAATGTTTTAAATAGTCTTTTAGTGCATATATGTGGTTATAAAATAATGCAGTAATAATTGATTGAATTATATCTCTTTGCTGTTCATTAGCTCATTTATGGAAGGTCATCCCCTTATTGAGACCAGCTCAAAAGACCCTCAGGAACTTAGAAGACTCCTGCTGACTTTGAAGATCATAGTCCCAAAGCAGGTCCTGAAATGCAGCAGCAAAGAAGAGCATCACCGTCAAAGCTCAACTTCCATCAGAATGGTAAAGTAGGCAACAGGCGTTTTGGGGGCCACCACTGCCTCCCCTTTCTGTACCATCTCCTACCTCCCTTCCCTCCCAAATGCCCAGGGTCCTAGTCCACAACTGAGCTATTTGGAGCTCCTCTGCAGCATCCCACTAAAGCTCATTTTTCATGGCATATTCTGAAGTGAATCAAATCCTATCTTTCAACAAAAGTTACTACTTGTCATTCCATTTTTTATGGGCCCAATTTTTTATCTGGGGAAAGCTAATATTCAAAAAATCTATTTCTGATAAATTGTTAATGATGAGAATGGATTTAGGATAATGTTTAGCACAAACATACTTGCTGAAGATATAAAAGCATCTGGCAATCTAATAATGTCTCTAGTCACATATATATATTTTAACAGGGGCCACTTGGATACATTTCTTAAACTACAGAAAACGATGCTAAAATTTCAAAGTTCCAGACCTATGGGAAAGTTATATTTGGGAGTATGTCACCCATTTATTAAGTTTGTACCCTCATATAATTGATGCATATGGTGAGCCTGGTCTAATGGGCGAAATCTGTTACAATATGAGTATGCATTGAATTCAAGGTACACTGTTGGAAATTTGAGGCTTGTCAGTGATGCTGACTATTTCTGGGCACTGGTACAAGCACCAGAAAGAAAGCTTAGTTACATGTTTTCTTTAGTGATGACATGAATTAAATAATATACTCTAAGATTAGATGTGTCACCTATTCAACACAGAGTACTTACAAATGGCCTCAAAGCAAATATAGTCTGTTAAGTGCAAAAACTGGGGAATGTTGACAGCTGCCAAGCCCACATAATGTTTACACATTTTATATGCTAAGCAAACATGTCAGTCAGTTTGTCTGACCCAGCTGTGCCCTCTTCCTGAGAACATGTTCCCATTGGTGAATGGGCAGCAAGCCACATGACCCAATCCTCCTGGACACAGTGGATTGGAGCAGAGATGAAAGAGATAAAGGAAGAGAGGGAGACACACGTACAGGCAGAGACGGGAAAAAAGGACAAACCAGCAGGTAGTCAGATAAAGACCAGTGACCATGCAGCTTCAGTGGAAGAGGGAGGAAGAAAGAAAAAGAGAGTGGACTCATTTTGATTTCAGAGATCTTTCCAATTCCTCCTTGTAGTTCTGTGTGTGGCCCATATGTGTGTTCTATCCTGATTCTATAAGATAAATAATCTGTGTAACAGAGAAAGCTAATTTCTATAATAGCATCCAATAGAAATAGAATACAAGACACATGTGTAATTAAAAATTTTCTAGTAGCTCCATTAAGAATATTTTTAAAAACAGGTGAAATCAATCTTTTAAATATATTTTATTTAACCCTATATATGTAATATTGCTGTTTCAACATATAATCAATATAAAAATTATCAGTGAGATGTTTACATTCTTATTTTTATGCTAAGTCATTAAATTCTGGTGTGTGTTTTACAACAGTCCATCTCAACCTGGACGAGCCAAATTCCAGGTGCCCAACAGCCACAACATGATGGCTACCCTGTTGGACAGTGCAGACATAGAACAGTCACTGGAAGGCAGCTGTGCTAGCAGGGGCTGCATTTCCCAGCTGCCTTGCATCTAGGAAAGACCAGGTGACTAGTTATTGCCAGACTTTAGAGTAGAAGCTTTATGTGCTACTTCCAAAATAAGGTGGTTAAGAAGCAGGTATGGGGCCGGATGTGGTGGCTCACACCTGTAATCCCAGCACTTTGGGAAGTCAAAGAAGGCACATCACGAGGTCAGGAGTTCAAGACCAGGCTGGGCAACGTAGTGAAACCCCACCTCTACCAAAAATACAAAGAAATTAGCCGGGCATGGTGGTGGGCACCTGTAATCTCAGCTACTCAGGAGGCTGAGGCAGGAGAATCACTTGAACCTGGGAAGAGGAGGTTGCAGTGAGCCAAGATCATGCCATTGCACTCCAGCCTGGGCAACAGTGCAAGACTCCATTTCCAAAAAAAAGGAAGCAAGCAAGTGTGGCTCCTCTGTCCCCTCTCACCATCTTGGCAAAAATGGACATGGCAGCCTTGGAAGCCATGTGTTAAAGATGGCATAAAAACTTCGTAGCTACTAGGGTGGCTGAGGTGGGAGGATTGCTTGAGCCCAGGAGTTCAAGTCCATCCTGGGCAACATAATGAGATCCTGTGTCAAAAAAACAAAAAAAGAAGCATAAGAAGGAAGGAGCATGGGTCTCTGAAGCATCATGTTGAAGAAAGCCTGCTGTCAGTTGCATATATTCATTTTGAATGTTAAGCAAGAAATCAACTTTTTTTTTTGTTTGAACTGCTATATATTTTTTGGTTTGCTTAGCAGTTTAGCCTGTTCCATCGTTTGTGTGTGTGTATGTGTGTGTGTGTGTACATATACACATATATATTTTATAGAGAGAATATATATATAGAGAGAGCTTTGTACACCAATGTTCATCGAAGCATTATTTCTGTACTGCCGTTAAAAGCTTTTTCTATTTCTAGTGGCAAGTGATACCCTAAAACGTGTGTGTGTGTGCACACAAAATGAATTATCTTTGGGTTTTGTCAATGGGTAATTTATCTGTGTGTAATTTACCTAGGACATGTTTAGGCCAAAGCCTTTATCTGGAAAAGTAAAGCTCTGAAAATAAATCGAAAGGATTAATATGAATGAACTATAAAACTCTTGCAAGAAAAAATTTGACAAGACTGGGCACAGTGGCTCACACCTGTGATCCCAGCACTTTGGGAGGCTGATATGGGCTGATCACCTAAGGTCAGGAGTTCGAGACCAGCCTGACCAACCTGGAGATACGTAGTTTCTACTAAAAGTACAAAAAATTAGCTGGGTGTGGTGGTGCGTGCTTGTAATCTTAGCTACTTGGGAGGCCGAGGCAGGAGAATCACTTGAATCTGGAGGTGGAGGTTTCCGTGAGCCAAAATCATGCCATTGCACTCCAGCCCAGGCAATAATAGTGAAACTGTCTCAATTAAAAAAAAAAAGAAAAGAAAAGAAAAGGAAAGAAAGAAAGAAAAAGAAAACATTGGACAAAATCTTCAAAACATTCAATTTGATGATGATTTCTTGGATATAACACCAAAAGCAAAGGCGATAAAAGAAAAAATAGACAAACTGAACTTTATGAAAATTTAAACATTCTGTGCATCAAAAGACACTAAGCAGAGTAAAGGGTAACCCATGGAATGGAGAAAATGCTTGCAAATCATATATCTGATAAAGGATTAACATCTAACACATACAGGGAACTTCAAAAACTCAATAACAACAAAAACCAAACAACCAATTCAAAAATGGGCAAAGCACTTGAATAGACAGTTCTCCAAAAAAGACATACAAATGGCCAATAAGCATATGAAAACATGATTAACATTAATCTTCAGGGAAATGCAAATAAAAACCACAGTGGGATACTACCTCACACGTATTAGGACAGCTAGCATAAAAAAATAACAAATGAAACAGAAAATAACAATTGTTGGAAAGGATGCAGAAAAATCGGAACCCTTGTGCACTGTTGGTGGGATTGTAAAATGGTATAGCCACCATTAAAAAATAGTATGAGCTGGGTGAGGCAGCTCACACCTGTAATCCCAGAATTTTGGGAGTCCAAGGCAGGCGGATTACAAGGTCAGGATATTGAGAACAGCCTGGCCAGCATGGCCACCCCGTCTCTACTGAAAAATACAAAAATTAGCTGGGCATGGTGGTACACACCTGTAGTCCCAGCTACTCAGGAGGCTGAGGCAGGAGAATCACTGGAACCCGGTAGACAGAGGTTACAGTGAGGCAAGATGGTACCACTGCATTCTAGCCTGATGACAGAGTGAGAGTCTGTCTCAAAAAAAAAAAAAAAAAAAAAAAAAATGGTATGGCAGTTTCTTAAAAAACTAAAAATGGAATTACTGTATGATCCAGCAATTCCAATTCTGGGTCTATACCCCAGGGAATTAAAAGCAGGCTCTTGAAGACACATCTGTACACTCATGTTCACAGAAGCATTATTCACAATAGCTGAAATGTAGATACACCCTAAATATCCACTGTGGATCAATGAATAAGTATAATATAGTACACATTTACTTATTTGTGGAGTATTATTTAGCAGGAAAAAGGAATGAACTCCTGACACATGCTGCAACACAGATGAACCTTGAGAACATTATGCTAAAGAAAGTAAGCCAGGCTGGGCGTGATGGCTCATGCCTGTATTCCTAGCACTTTGGGAGGCCAAGGCTAGCAGATCACCTGAGGTCAGGAGTTCGAGACCAGCCTGGCCAGCATGGTGAGACCCCAGCTCTGTGAAAAATACAAAAATTAGCAGGGTATGGTGGCAGGTGCCTGTAATCCTAGCTACTTGGGAGGCTGAGGCAGGAGAATCACTTAAACCCAGGAGATGGAGGTTGCAGTGAGCTGAGATGGTGCCATTGCACTCCAGCTTGGGTGAAAAGAGTGAAATTCTATCTCAAAAAATAAAAATAAAAAATTTAAAAATTTTTGAAAGGGAAATAAGCCAATCGAAAAAAGACTACTGCTGTATAATTCCATTTATATGAGGCACTTAGAGTAGTCAAGATCACAGTGACAGAAAATAGAATAGTGGTTGTCAGGGGTTAGGAGGTGAGGAAATGCGGGATTGCTCTTTAATGGGTATAGGGTTTCAGTTTTGTAAGATGAAGAGAGTTTTGGAGCTGGATGAGAGTGATGTTTACTCGACAATATAAATATACTTAATACCACTGAACTATATACTTAAAAATCATTAAAATAGTACATTTAATATTATGTATATTTTACCCCAATAAAAATAATTTATTTTAAAAACGTTACTTTAAAAAATCAAGAGGAGGGCCAGGCATGGTGGCTTACTTCTGAAATCCCAGCACGCTGGGAGGCTGAGGCAGGTGGATCATGAGATCAGAAGTTCAAGACCAGCCTGGCCAATAAGGTGAAACCCCATCTCTACTAAAAATACAAAACTTAATTGGGTGTAGTGGTGCGCACCTGTAGTCCCAGCTGCTCAGTAGGCTGAGGCAGGAGAATCGCTTGAACTCGGGAGGCGGAGGTTGCAGTGAGCTGAGATTTTGTCACTACACTCCAGCCTAGGAGACAAAATGAGACTCCGTTTCAAAAAAAAAAAAAACTAAAAAAATCAAGAGGAGTATATGATCAAAGCCTTTAGAACTCTGAAAAGTTGGATTAGTACACAAGGAATTCATCTTTGCCAAGATTTTTTCCAACTTCAAGGTATAGCTAGAATACAGAAAGGATTATTAATAGCGTAAGCATTTAAAATTTATTTTCACTGTGCAAAAATAATTATGACAGAATACTTAAAGTTCCAAAGGCACTGTGTTCAGTCCTGTGATACCCTTATAGGAAATATATCTGTATTTTTACAGGGGGAGATTCTGAGACATAAAATTGTGAAATAACTTGCTCAAGGTCATTTGCCCAGTACTTGAAAGTAGGGCTTCTCAATTTCTGCATTATTGACTTTTGGGGCTGGATAATTCCCTGTTGTCGGAGGCTGTCCTGTGCATTGTGGGATGTTTACCAACATCCCTGGTCTCTACCCACTAGATGCTGGTAGCACCCTCCCCTTCAGGTTGTGATAAAAGACTTTGCGGAAATACGCCTGGGGTCAAAATCGCTCCAGGTTGAGAACGGCTGCTCTAATGCCAGCAGTTTCACAAGGTTAGGGAGGCCCAGCAGAGTCCCTCACCTTAGAACTGGGGTTTCAGAAAACAACTGGTCAGGTCAAGGTGGGATCAATTTAGGAGGAGCTCACATACCAAATGATCACAGCAAGGGTAGAGATGGGAGTTTGGTGATAGGAGCGAACTAATCTATCTGGTTTAACTTTGATCAGAGTATTGCTAGGTGATTGAGCCAGGCCTTCTCCGATTTCCTCGGATAGTGAAACAGCTATCCCAGGGCTTAGGATGGGGAGTTAAGCCTCTAGGTGGGGGGGCAGTGAATAGAAGGCAATGAGAATAGGGAAGCAGACAGGTCATGACAAGATAGCAGAGCAAGGCAAGAATCATCTCAGCTGGGATGATTCAGAAAAACGTAATGAAAAAGTTGTCATCGGAGCAGGCGTATTTTTTTTAAAGGCAAAACTCAATGGTTATAAGGGATGGAAATCCACTCAAATTAATTGCAATTGAAAGAGAGGTTTATTTTTAGGCCGTAGCATGTTCACGTAAATGAGACACAGCTGGGAAAGGAGCTGGAAATTGGAGAGCTGCTGCTGAGGATCATAGCTGCTGCTGCTTTATGTGACTGCATGATCCTTCTTCTATGCATTGTTTTTCAAGTATTCTCTCTTCGTTTGGCAAACTGACTTTCTTTGCTTACTTTTGGTCTCTGATCATCCATAGTTTTGTCTTGTCCATGACTTTGGTTTGGCATAGTGTTGACTCATGAACAGACCCTACATGAGCTTTCACAAAGCTTTCTACGTTGAACGGCTCTGTTAATCTCCAGATTCCCAGGAGAAAAATCTGATTGGTCAAGTTTGGGTCAGCCGTGCATCTAACATGATTAATTCATCTGAAAGTGGGAGTGGGAACACATGATCAACACATGGTCACCTCTGCCCATTCCTTTAGCTGCTCTAGTGGACTAGGTGAAGCGTGGCAGTTTCCAGGGAAAGGAGTTTGGGCAAATACATTTCTTAAGACATATCTATCACAGCTTTAATGAGTGGGTAAAATATGGAAGAATTAACTACTGCGAGAGGAAATGGCACCAACAAAGGCAGAAAACAAAGATATTTTATACATATATATATATATTCAGTAAATTTTCTGGATTAATTAGACTCCGATGTTCAAGGGTCATGACATAGTCTGGATGTTATTGTAGCCCAAGATTTACATAGGGGACGATAAGGTAATGAGGCTGGAAATACATTCTGGCATCAGATTGTCAAGGGCATTTAAATGCCAGACTGAGGCATCTAGATTTTTAAGGGTGTTTCTAATGTCTGAGGATACACCATGGAGGGAGGCTACCATGTTTCTTAAGAAAATATTCTTTGGTTCCTGGGTAAACCTTAGGATCCAGAGTCAAGTAGTAAGTAGGTCAATTTGATTTTACGGTGCATTGAAAGAGAAATCAAGCCAAAAAATAAAACAACGTAGAAATATGGCAACTAGAATAAGAGTCTACTTAGTAAGTTAGAAAAAAAGAAAAAGACTACCTGGTATCTCAACACTTTTAAAACAAAGCTAGTAGATCACTACAAATGACCTAATTAAAAAACCAAACCAAGAAGCCAAAAGCCATTCCACAACAATTGCAAGTAACAATGACAACAGCAACAGCGGCAGCAGCAGCATTTATCAGGCTTCTTCCGCAGGCCGACCACTGTTCTGAGCATTTGTGTGAACGGTACAAGGTAGGTGCATGAGTGCTTTACTCACCATCTGTTAACCACATAGAATCTTTTTCTTTCATGACCCAGAATCACTGAATCTTAGATTTGTAAAGGATTTTGGCCTCCACGCCAGGGGCAGAATCTCCTCTAGACACATCTGTTAATCCTCTAACAGCAACCAGAGTCTGTCTGGTAATTGGCTGTTTACCTAGAACCTAACAGATTCCAGATTATAGAGCCCTCTGGTTCTGAAGACTGGACAGGCAGTTTCATGTACAGAGATACAGTAGACTTGGATACTGTATGTTGGGCCTTAAAGTTCACATTAGAATAGTAGAGTGTTTTGTAAACTGCATGTCTCTATACAGAATGCAGATCTACTCTAGGATTTAATAAGCCTGTGTGCAGAGATACAGCTGACTTGGATACTATATGTTGGGTCTTAAAGTCCACATTAGAATATCAAAGTGTTTTCTAAACTGAATGTCTCTGCAGAGAATACAGAGCTACTCTAGGATTTAATAAGCCTGTGTCTTGCTTTAAATTTAATGCTAATGGTAAACTGAAAAAGATTTCTAGTGACAGATAATTAGTGATAATGGTAATTACCGGCCTTTATATAGTCTTTCACCCAAACAGATGGCGGACCACTTAAAAAAATGAATGCTTTAAGGCATAATTTCTCCCTCATCTTAAATAAAAGTTCCTCTAGGGTCAAGAATAGTTTGTATTTAACACACTGCGTTATGTTACCCATAACTAAACAACAATTTCCAGACAATGCAGTTAGTCTGTTAATTTGCTTAGCAATTAGCTTTGAATAGATTTTTGGCCCTGAGTACATTATAAATGTATGAATGCATGTATGCCTTGCTTATTTTTTGGATTTTATTTTATCTTATTTTATTAACTTTGATAAGCCACCGTGGTTACCATCACATGGATGTCTTCCAGAGAGCAGGAGGCTGGGTCACTTAGCAAGCTTACACAGGCCCTGTCTTCATGAACAGAAGCCTCTTCCTACATTTGTCTTTGTTTTTGTTTGTTTTGACACAGTCTCACTCTGTCACCCAGGCTATAGTACAGTGGTGCAATCTCAGTTCACTGCAACCTCCACCTCCCGGGTTCAAGTGATTATCCTGCCTCAGCCTCCCAAGTAGGTGGAACTCCAGGAGCACGCCACCACACCTGGCTAATTTTTGTATTTTCATTAGAGATAGAGTTTCACCATGTTGGCCAGGCTGGTCTCAAACTGCTGACCTCAAGTGATCCACCCACCTCAGCCTCCCAAAGTGCTGGGATTACAGGCATGAGCCAGTGTGCCCAGCCCACCCTCGTACATTTGATATCTCTGGGTATTCCTGGATTTCTAGGACTCTATATTCGGATTCATTTTTGGGGGGCTATTTTCCCTCTTTCATGTGGAGTTCTGAAGACAATATTAAAAAGGCATCAAAGTTGAAACAAAATGTATCATACATTTTTACTATGAAAGGGAACACGGAGACTCTTCTCCATTCTCTCTCTCTTTCCCCATCTCCCCTCTTGGGAAAGATGATTGGGTCATTGTGTTATGGGATGCTTCGTGATGTTATTTGGGGAAACATCAGGGCAATGCTTGATAGACCTAATAAGAGCAGGATATTCATTTGTAAGAAATAAAGTCAAAGTTATGTTAATGGGAAGAATATGACTCTGTTTGTATTCCAGACCTCCGGATGAAGTTTCAGAGGGAGGTGAGTCTGCGTGTTGCAGGATATGTTTGGTTTTGCAGATGAGGTGTTAGGGGAAGGTAGGTGGAGGGATTGCAGCCTGGGAGAAAGACTCTCATGTCCTCTGTCGTCTGCCTCTCCGCTTCCTAATCCTTCCCTCCCTGAGGCAGACCTTCACAGCCCGAGTCAGAATCCAGCTCTTTTCTTCACAGCAGAAGATGGCTCTGGATGGCTGGGGGAGAAAGAAGAAGAAGAGCTGATATTGTGGCGGAAAGCCCAGGACAGGAGGTCTAGATCAGAATCTTAAAGCCTTATGGCACCAGAATGTCATTCTTCATCCAGAGCTTCAGCCTCTTCAAACATATAATAGAATTACTAATTCCTGGCTGGGTGCGGTAGCTCATGCCTGTAATCCCAGCACTTTGGGAGGCCAAGGCGGGTAGATCATGAAATTAGGAGACCAAGACCATCCTGGCTAACACGGTGAAACCCCATCTCTACTAAAAATACAAAAAATTAGCCAGGCATGGTGGCATGCACCTTTAGTCCCAGCTACTTGCTTGAGAGGCTGAGGCAGGGAATCGCTTGAACTTGGGAGGCGGAGGTTGCAGTGAGCCAAGATCGTGCCACTGCACTCCAGCCTGGGCCACAGAGCTAGACTCCATCTCAGAAAAAAGAAAAAGAAAAAAAAATAATAATTCCCTTGAGCATCATATAAAATACTAAAGCATTAAGCACATAGTGTCTGGCATGTAGTATAAACCATGTTGACTATTGTTAACTATAAATCCATGTTAACTATTGTTATTGATGTTCCATGCCTGGGATTCTGGAATTGAATTTACTTGATAATTTCTTTAGGGAGGAGCGAAAGTCCTGGGAAAAATTAGGGAATGGGATAGTAAAGGGGAAAGTGTTAAAAGGAGAAAAGAGATGGGAAATGAGAGAGGCAGGCAGAGTTCCCTCCGAAAGCTGGAGATGCGTCCTCACGAGGCTGTTCCCTTCTCCCAGGAAGTGACACACGGAATCCCTGCCACGGTGAAGTTTAAGAGAACTGAACAGCAAGATAAGGGGTACAGTGTTTGACTCTACCCTCATCTGCCTACTCTCTCCATTCAGTGCAGCTTGGGAACAAACCCAGAGCCCTAGCAGTAAAGACCTGCTTCTGAAGCTGCAAGTTCAGATGCCTTCAGGGGCCACAGAGGTATTTCAAATGTCAGAGGCAGTCAAGTGTGTATCACCTGAAGGCCTTCAGATTCCAATTTAAAAACATACCCTCCATACCAACAATTGCTTACATGTCTTTGGTTTTGTTTGCAAGCTTTGGCCTCACTCTTCAAGCATGGTTGCTTTAGCCAGAGGTCTGAGAAGCAGTGTCCATAAGAGGCAGAGGCACAGCTCTCTGTTTCCTCTCTGGTTCCATAAAACCCTCACTGTGGGCCACTGGGGACCAGAAGAATCACTCTGCAAGCAATGGATATCTCTCACAGAAACAGAGAGAAAAAGTCTACCCTATGCCTTACGTCATAATTCACTTTTATTGTGAAAAACACAGTGACTGTTGTGTTGGAACTGTATAGAAGGTAGTGAACACAATGAGAAGAACAGCCAAGGAAAGCAGAACGTGTAAGAGACATGGATGAAAGGTGGTATGTTCCCGTGGTATGGAGTCTTGGATTCTAAAATTACTGAAGCCTTTAAGCCTCACATTTCTCATCTATAAAATAAGACCGTTGCTGTCACTGCATGGAGATGTCGCACATGTCAAATGAGCCCAATATACAATAGAAATGTACTGTGATGTTAAATAATTTTCATTCTCCATTTATTTGCATAAGTATACGCTGTCTGCATATGCTCCCTTTAGACTTTATCATCAAATTCTTCTTTTTTCTGAAAGTTTAAGTTCACCTCATGATCTCCTCCTCAAAAATCACCTGTTACCCAGATATTCTCAGATGGCTTCGGTTTTTCTCCTAAGGGATGAAATAAATTCTTTTTTTTTTTTTTTTGAGATGATGTCTCATTGTGTTGCCCAGGCTGGAGTGCAGTGGCCCCATCATAGCTCACTGCAATCTCGAGCTCCTGGGTTCAAGTGATTCTCCTGCCTCAGCCTCCAGAGTAGCTGGGACTACAAGGAAATGCTGCCATGCCCTGCTAGTATTGTGGATGGGTGTAGTGGTGGAGGTTGCAATGAGCCAAAATCATGCCAGTACACTCCAGTGTGGGTGACACAGTGAGACTTCATCTCAATAAGTAAATAAAATAAAATAAAATAAAATAAAATAAACATATACAAATTAAAATGTGGCCAGGAGCTGTGGCTCATGCCTGTAATCCCAGCACTTTGGGAGGCTGAAGTGGGTGGATCATGAGGTCAGGAGACCGATACCATCCTGGGCAACATGGTGAAACCCTGTCTCTACTAAAAATACAAAAATTAGCTGGTCATGGTGGCATGTGCCTGTAATCCCAGCTACTTGGGAGGCTGAGGCAGAAGAATCGCTGGCAACAGAGTGAGACTCTGTCTTAAAATAAAATAAAATAAAACGTGACAGTTCTAATACAGGCAGGAGGAATTCTCTCTTACCTAAGGGAAGATCAGCCTTTTTGTTCTATTTAATATTTAGCCCTTCTACTGATTGAATGAGGCCTACTCACATTAGAGAGGACAATCTGCTTTATTTGGTCTACCTACTTAAATGTTAATGTCACCCAGAAACTCCTCCACTGACACACTCAGAATAATGTTTGACCAAATATCTGGGCACCTTGTGGCTTAGTTAAGTTGCCACATAAAATTAAACATCACATGGTGTAAAATTGAGAGTTCTGAATTTTTAGAGTCCCCCAATTTTCCTTACTCTCAGTGGATCTGCATTAAGAATATATATATACTCTCAAATACGTGGTAACAGTTTTGTTATTAATCAGTTCACACATTCAGCAAATCCTGGGTGCCTGATGTATACTAGGTGCTGTAGTGCTTGTGAGGCAAGTGCCTTCCCTTAAAGATTTGCAATGCAATTGCAGAGAGTAGACATAAAACATAATGCAGGCAGAGATGAGATAACACCACTAACAAATAACGATACAAATAAATATCAACAAAACACTGTATAATTAAATATGCCCTTCAAATAAAACCACATTAACCTCCTCATTTTGAATATGTATATTTATTGAAAATGTTTGGAAAAGGAGTGTTCTGGTTAATTGATACATACATTAGAATTGGTGGCCAGCCTTGGTGGCTCATGCCTATAATCCCAGCACTTTGGGAAGCCAAGGCGGGCAGATTACCTGAGGTCGGGAGTTCGAGACCTGACCAACATGAGAAACTCCGTCCCTACTAAAAATACAAAATTATCCGGGACATGGTGGTGCATACCTGTAATCCCAGCTTCTTGGGAGGCTGAGGCAGGAGAATCGCTTGATCCAAGGAGACAGAGGTTTTTGTGAGCCGAGATCGCACCATTGTATACTGATTGAATGAGGCCTACTCACATTATGAATGAGGCCATTGTACGCCAGCCTAGGCAAAAGAGCAAAACGCCATCTCAAAAAAAAAAAAAAAAGGAATTTGTAACCAACTCTTTATATATTACATATGTCTGTGTGTAAAAATACATATATCTAATAAATTTCCATCAAAATTATTGTTTATTCCTTCTAAGACATCATTATAAGTAAAATTTAATTTTAAAATTCATCATATGTAAGAGTTGTAGGAAATTAGACTAAATTTTTACAAAGTGTTTGGCATTTTCTAAAAATCTTAGTATTAAAAATGCACAAATATATAATTTCAACAAAATTGAAAGGAATAAACTAAAACAAAAAATTTGATCTTGAAGAACCCTATCTTCCAGCTCTACTCTTTTTTTTTTTTCCTGGATAAAACTGTTGCGGTAACAGCCCTACTTTTTAGAAGTAATTATATATATATATAATTATATATATTTTGAGATGGAGTCTCCCTCTTGCCACTCAGGCTGGAGTGCAGAGAAACGATCTCAGCTCACTGCAACCTCCGCCTCCCAGGTTCAAATGATTCTCCTGCCTCAGCCTCCCGAGTAGCTGGGGTTACAGGCGCCCGTCATCATGCACGGCAATTTTTTTGTATTTTTAGTAGAGATGGGGTTTCTCCATGTTGGCCAGGCTGCACTAAAACTCCTGACCTTGTGATCCACCCACCTTGGCCTCCCAAAGTACCGGGATTACAGGCGTGAGCCACTGCACCCAGCCCCTTACTCTGAATTTTTATCAGCCTTCCGAAAATCATAGAGAAGCTAGAACTTACTTGTTCTAAGTAACAAGTAAGAGTGGGGAGGGGTGCATCTTTTTATAAAGTGAATTAAAACGATCACAGTGTTTTTATTTGCAATCAACTTTTTTCTTATAAAAAGACTCCCTCTTTTATTACATCGTTATTACAGGGAAGTCAGAAAATACGATGCACATTAAGTGTCCAGATCACCCACCATCCACCCTTTTGGATACGGCTGCTATAACAGTCATCCACATCCCCTTCTTTCTATGCTTACACACTGAAGACAACAGAAATGGGAGCATTTTTTGTATGCTGCTTTTTAACCAGTTTTCACTTTTACTTAAACTCTTCAAGAAATCATTTAAAATTTCTTTTTAAATTCATCTACTGCTCCATGCTATTCCTGTGGGTGAAAAAGTATAACACTCAGCACAATAAATTAATTCTCTGTGAAACTCATGTTCTCATGTTACCAGAAGAATTTTTTGGTCTGATCTATATTTCTTCTTTGTGTAATACTTACATAATGATCAAACTAAATAAAATTATGTTCCCTATTATTTGAAAATGGTTTGTCACTAGGAAATAAATATTGTGGTACATTAGGGATGACCACATTATGTAATTTAGTGAAAGTTTTAATAGAACATGGTTTGATCCTTTATCATCTGCTGACAGATTTTTTTTAAACCAGTTATTCAGAATGTCTAGAAATTAAGGAAAAATGCTTCTAAAACATGTCAAATGATAAGAATGAGTGGTATGGAGGCAAGATCAGAGGCCAAATTCTGTGTCCACATTTTTCCCTTACATGCAAGCACACAAACACACACATACACCCCACACACCAGATAAACACACCCATGCACATATACATACCCACAACACACACAGACACACACACACTTTCACACACACACACGTTTTTACCCAGGTGAAATTGGCTCAAAATAAATAGTAAGTGCAACTTTGAGTAAAAAGTGATGTGACCCCACATCTAGTCCCTGAAGGCATTGTATTCATAAAAGGAAATTATACTTCTTCATGGAGTTCATCCGACAGAGGAAGGAGTTCTTATCATATGTGGTCATGTTTATAAACTCCATCCATGCCTCTGACCCCTGCTTTCTTTTTTTCTTTTTCTGAGATGGAGTTTCGCTCTTGTTACCCAGGCTGGAGTGCAATGGCACCATCTCAGCTCATCGCAACCTCCGCCTCCTGGGTTCAAGCAATTCTCCTGCCTTAGCCTCCGGAGTAGCTGAGACTACAGGCATGAGCCACCATGCCCAGCTAATTTTTGTATTTTTAGTAGAGATGGGGTTTCACCATGTTGACCAGGATGATCTCGATCTCTTGATCTCGTGATCCACCCGCCTTGGCCTCCCAAAGTGCTGAGACTGTAGGCGTGAGCCACCGCGCCCGGCCTCCCTGCTTTCTTTTAAGTATCAATTGCTTCCTTAGTTATTGTCCACAAGTCTGGTGGGGCAGCATTAAGTACTTTAGAAAGAAGTTTGTTTTTTTGGAGGTGGAGTCCTGTTCTGTCACCCAGGCTGGAGTGCAGTGGCAGGGGCATGATCTCGGTTCACTGCAACCTCCGCCTCCCAGGTTCAAGCGATTCTCCAGCCTCAGCTTCCTAAGTAGCTGGGATTACAGGTGCATGCCACCACACCAGGCTAATTTTTTATATTTTTAATAGAGATAGGGTTTTGCCATGCTGGCCAGGTTGAACTGAAACTCCTGACCTTAAGCGATCTGCCTGCCTCAGCCTCCCAAAGTGCTGGGATTACATGCTGGACATTTGATATAAGTGGAATAGTATAAATGTGGCTTTTTGTGTCTGGTTCCTTTCACTTAGCAAAATGTGTTCAAGGTTCATCCATGTTGTAACAGACAGCAGTACTTTATACCTTTTCATGGCTGATTAATATGCCATTGCATGGCTATGACACATTTTCTTTATCCATTCATCAATTGATGTACATTTGAGTTATTTCTACGTTTTATTTTTTTTTTAATAGAGATAAGGTGTTGCTCTGTCACCCAGCCTGGAGTGCAGTGGCATGATCATTCAAGCCATCCTCCCACTTCTGCCTCCCAAGTAGCTAGGACTACAGATCACACCACCACAACTAGATACTTTTTTGGTTTTTTGTAGAGATAGGGTCCCGAACTCCTGGCCTCAAGCAACCTTCCTGAAATGGACTGTCAAAATGTTGGGATTACAGGCATGAGCCACAGCGCTCAATTTTTTGACGACTGTGAATAATGCTGCTATGAAATTACTGTACGAGTTTTTGTTAACATATGCTGTTTTAGTATTGACGATGTCCTTTCAGGTCGCTTGTCTTGTTGGACCTCATAAACACTTTGTGAGATAAGACAAATCCTATTTCCATTTTGCAGCTAGGGCAACAGGCTCTCGGAGATAATTGCCTAGTTTGTGCTGGAGTCAGCACTCTAATCCAGTCCTGTTTTTTAAAAGATAGCTTAAAAATGTCAAAAGAAAGCACGCAATTTTCTGGGAAAGGTGGAATTTGTTGCTTATTTTTAGTTTTGTAAAGATGTGAACATATTTATCCATGCTCATTAGAAAAGCGGTGTCTACAGTAAGTTACAGATTCCAGAAGAAAATGTTGAATAACAAGTGGTCGAAATTTCCTAAAACAGTTATACCCAGGCTGCTGAGTAGAATAGGCACTTCTATTCTTTGTAGTTTTGTGATTTTTACTTTCAAGGAAAATGCAGACAGATTGTAGCTGTTTGCAGTTCTAATGGTTCGCAGAAAGAAATGGCTTCAGATTACTTTTTCTCCTAATTATCATGCATCTTAGAGACATGTTTATGACTAGATTTAAATCTTAACACAGTCTATTAATATTTCAGTTTTGGCATCAGGCACATGAAATAGTATTATTCATGCAAACCTTGCCAAAAGCATTCTGAGTCAAAACTTGACTAAATTAATACAGTCCTTTTTTGATATTTGAATCATCTTATATAAAAATTTTGCAGGAGACCTTAGAAATGGTTTAATCCAAATACTTACCCAATGTATGCATTCTGATTCATGAACTGAACCCCCCTGCACCCTCCCCTCCTCTTATTCTTATGGCCAAAATCAGGAACACTAATAATTAAGGACAGAAGCCTAAAAACAAAAAAAAAAGTCTTGTTCAATTTTTCTTGCTTGGAATTTCTTTCTCCACATTATGTTCCTGATAAACTCTGACTTACCCTGAGTTAATTACTCTCACCTTGTATCAATATTCATACACTATTTATCACACTGTATTGAGATTATTTGTTTAAAATATACGTACTCAGATGATGTGATTTAAAACACATTTTGTTAATCTCCAGCATCTAGTAGAATTCCTGGTGTAGTCATGCAGTAAAGATTTGTTTTTTTGTTGTTGATTTTTGTTTGTTTGTTTTTGAGATGGAGTCTTGCTCCATTGCCCAGACAGGAGTGCAGTGGTACCGTCTTGGCTTACTGCCACCTCCATCCACATCCCGGCTTTAAGCGATTCTCCTGCCTCAGCCTCTCCATTGGCTGGGATTACAGGCATGGACCACCCAGCTAATTTTTTGTATTTTTAGTAGAGATGGGGTGTCACCATGTTGGCCAGGCAGGTCTCGAACTCCTGACCTCAGGTGATCCACCCAACTCGGCCTCCTAAAGTGCTGGGATTACAGGTTTGAGCCACTGTGTCTGGCCAAAGATTTGTTGATTTTAGCCAGGCTGTGTGGCTCAAGCCTGTAATCCCAGCACTTTTGGAGGCCGAGGCTGGGCAGATAGTTATCCCAGGAGTTTGGGACCAGCCTGGGCAACACGGTGAAAATCTGTCTCTATTAAAAAAATACAAAAATTAGCTGGGTGTGGTAGCATGCACCTGTAATCTAGTCTCAGCTACTCTGGAGGCAGAGGTAGGAGGATCACTTGCCCTGGGAGGCTGAGGCTGCAGTGGGTCCTGATTGTGCCACTGCACTCCAGCCTGAGTGACAAAGCAAGACCATATATATATATATAAAAGATTTGTTCATTTAGATGGACTTTTTAACGGGATCTCAGGAACTGTGAGTTCTGACTGACTGCTGATTGTCAAGTCAGTATCTGCATTACCATTAATTAACAGTTTCGAAGCCCTCATAGCTAGAAGAACTAAACTGGACCTAAAAGATGTATTAAGTACTTTGCACATAGTCCCAGCACTTAGGAAGTTAATGAAGTCTGTATATACAAAATAGAAGTCAAGCCTGGCAAATGCAGATTCAATATTAACGTTGAGAAGACTACCCATGCATACGCACGTAATCAATGCGGGGCCAATGTGTGGGATATGTGAAAGGATTAGCGATATTGAGATTGGGCCAAGTTATTAGCCAACTTCGCAAGGATCAATCAGTCCTTCAACGTAAAATTACCGAGCAATTATTTTAAAGGTGGAGCCAACAACATTTCCTGACTGGTTGGATGTGGGTGTAACAGAGAAAAGGGCCAAGAAAGCCTCCACTGTTTTTGACCTGGGCCACTAGATGCACAGAGTTCCCATCCAGTGAGATGGGAGACTCTGTGGTAAGGCAGGTTTGTGGGAGGTGATTAGTTACTAGGCTCTAGACAGACTTTGGTACACCTTAGTGAACAAGGGAAGGAGAGATCCAAGCCTCTGACATTAAATTCTCATTGATGACGGGAACAAATGTGTAATGCATAAGAAAGTTACATTGATGTTAAAAGGGATAAGAGTTAAGAGAAAACAAAAAGCAGGGTGTGGGGATCAGGAGAGCTGGGGTAGGAGGTCCCTGGAAGAAGTCTGTTTCAAGCTGAGGAAATGACCAGCTAAAATGCCCTAAGGCAGACAGTGCCTGGCCATTCCTCTAGGGATGATCAGGGAGTACAGAGCGGCTAGAACAGGGTAGCCAGTGAGAGTAAGAGAAGAGATCCGAGGGGTCAGGGGGCCAGATCACGTAGGGCCTGATAGGCCACTGTAAGGACTTTGGTTTGTACTACTCTTGTTTAAATAGGGAGTCTTTGGAAGGTTTCCAGCAGAGTGATGACATAATCTGATTTATGAATTCAAAGGATTACTCAGGCTGCTGGGGTGAGAATAGACTCCAGGAAGGTAGACTAGACTCAGGTGGAAGCAGGGAGATTTAAAGATGTCATCGAGGTAATCCAGGCAGGGAATCATACGGATTAGTGTGGCGGGAGGAGCCGGGGGAGTGAGAAGAACTTGGAATCCGGATATATCCAAAAAGTAGAGCCAATAGAATTTCCTTGTAGATTCAGTTTGAAGCGTGACAGAAAAGGGAATCAAGGATCACTCAAAGTGTTTTTGTTTTGTTTTGAGACGGAGTTTCACTCTGTCATCCAGGCTGGAGCGCAGTGGCGCAATCACAGCTCACTGCAACCTCGGCCTCCTGGGTTCAAGTGATTCTCCAGCCTCAGCTTCCTGAGTAGCTGGGATTATAGGCATCCGCCACCATGCCTGGATAATATTTGTATTTTTAGTAGAGATGAGGTTTCACCATGTTGGCCAGGCTGGTCTTGAACTCCTGACCTCAAGTGATCTACCCGCCTTGGCCTCCCAAAGTGCTGGAATTACAGGCATGAGCCACCGTGCTGGGCCTAACTCCAAGACTTTTGACCTGAGCAACTGGAAAGGATGGAGTTGACATCTATAACATAGCTAAGTCTGTGGTGGAGGCATATTGTGAGGGAAGATCAGGATTCCATTTGGACATGTTAGCTTTGAGATACTGATTACGCGTCCAAGTGATACAAGGGCAATGGGAGAAAAAGGATCATTGGATGAGAGGCTGCAAGGGAAACAGTGTCCTCAGGGGAGAGCCAGGTTATAGTTAGAGCTAGAAAAAAAAAGGGTGGGTATTTAGAGATAGAGCACAGCACAGTGGCTCACTTTGGGAGGCAGAGGCCAGCTGATCATGAGGTCAAGAGATCGAGACTATCTGGGCCAACATTGAAACCCCATCTCTACTAAAAATACAAGAATTAGCTGAGCATAGTGATGGGTGCCTGTAGTCCCAGCTACTCGGAAGGCTGAGGCAGAAGAATTGCTTGAACCTGGGAGGAAGAGGTTACAGTGAGCTGAGATCGTGCCACTGCACTCCGGCCTGGGTGACAGATCGAGGTTCCATCTAAAAACCAGTTGATATCGAAGAGATTTTTCCAAATGAAATCATAAACATTACAAGATTTAATCCTTAAATTAATGCATTTTAAACATTTCAGAAATGCTTTAAAATATTTTTAATTTTTTTTTTTTTTTTGAGACAGAGTCTCATCCTGTCATCCAGGCTGGAATGCAGTCCTGTGATCATGGCTCACTGTAGCCTAGGCCTCCTGGGCTCAAGCAATCCTCCCGCCTCAGCCCCCCCTGTAGCTGGGACTGCAGGAGTGCGCCACTATGTGTGGCTAATTTATTTTTGGTAGACAGAAGTCTCACTGTGAGGTCTCACTGTGCTTCTCAAGATGGTTTTGAACTCCTGGCCTCAAGGATCCTCCTGCTTTGGCCTCCAAAAGTGCTGGGATTACTGGTGTGAGCCATTGCACCTGGCCCCTTGCTTCTTAATTTGGTCCTCTAATTAAGTATCCTGTTCCTCTATCTGGGTACTCAAGTTCCATAAGTGGTTGACTTTTTCTATCTGGCCGGCTCTAGGGTCATGAATTGGGCATGCATGATTTATCTGGGCATGCTCAGGTTATCTGACTTGCAATCTGGGCGTCCTCTGCAACTGAAAAACAATTCATCAGATGGCTGGGCATGGTGGCTCATGCCTGTAATCTCAGCACTTTAGGAAGCTGAGGTGGGAGGATCACCTGAGGTCTAGACTTTGAGACCAGCCTGGCCCACATGACAAGAACCCGTCTCTAGTAAAAATACAAAAAATAGTCAGGTGTGGTGGCAGGCACCTGTAATTCCAGCCACTTCGGAGGCTGAGGCAGGAGAATTGCTTGAACCTGGATGGTGGAGGTTGCAGTGAGCCAGGACTGTGCCATTGCACTCCAGCCTGGGCAACAGAAACTCCCTCTCAAAAAAAAAAAAGAAAAGAAAAAGAAAACAACTCATCAGATTTATCATTTTGTTACATTTTCTTATTGACACAGTTGAATCCGACTGAACTGGTCCTGCAGGTACAGTAGGGTGGAAAGCACTCTTGAGAGATCTTCCACTCTTCTGCAGCCACTCTTCAGGCCCTTGCTTCAGCTGCACTATCCCTCTTGTGAAATGTGCGTGTGAGGGATGTAGGGTGTGCTCCTGATGATCTGAGGTGGAACAGTTTTGTCCCAAATCCGTCTCGCCCCTTCTATACCCTTGTCTTTGAAAAAATTGTCTTCCATGAAACTGGTCCCTGGTGCCAAAAAGATTGGGGACCACTGCCTTAAATAATAAATACATTGGCCCCCATGACCAGAAGCCCAAACATAGGACAGATTTTTAGGTATGTTCACCTTTGGCTACCTCCACTTCCCTGTGCCTCTTCCAGACCACTCTGTGCTTCTCCATGGATAAGCTCCATCCTCAGGCCAGTGGTGAATGGATACAGCAGTTCCAGATGTGTAATCTGTGAATGACATCACCCAAAAGCAGACAATTAGAGCTTCCAGAAGCTGAGGGTTCTGATTTAGGGGACCCTAACCCAGAGGAGGCGGGGGCAACCTGCAGCACACTTCTGATTAGGTAAGAATTTTCACCTGCCCAATGACTGACAAGAGACATGGATTTACCCTCCAACCAGAGCTCTGGAAGGCCTAAGGGAGTGACACTTTCTAGATTAGCAATCCGTAATGCCCACCTGCAGGATTCTGCTGAAGGTGGGTTCCATATTTTACCCATTCTTTTATTTCTAGTATATATCATGGTGGCTGGTACATTGTAACTGTTTAATAAACGTCATTGAAAAAATAAATGAATAAATGAGTACCTGGAAAATTGCCCAGTCTAATCCATATTTGCCCTATAGTAAAAGAAAAAAAGTTCAAATAATCCCTGGTTTCTTGAAATTCAAAACAAAGGCTTTTTTTTTTTTTGAGACGGAGTCTTGCTCTGTCACCAGGCTGGAGTGCAGTGGTGCGATCTCAGTTCACTGCAAACTCTGCCTCCTGGGTTCAAGCCATTCTCCTGCCACAGCCTTCCGAGTAGCTGGGACTATGGGCACGTGCTACCATGCCCAGCTAACTTTTTTCTAGTTTTTAGTAGAGACGGGGTTTCACCGTGTTAGCCAGGATGGTCTCAATCTCCTGACCTCATGATCCGCCCACCTCAGTCTCCCAAAGTACTGGGATTACAGGCGTGAGCCACCTCGACGGACCCGGAAGGCATTTTAAAGAACATCCTATCTGGAAGGTACAGAGGAAGACCCAATAATATAATCAGGACTCAAATTACATAGGGTTTTATAATAGACCAGATGTCAACCATTTAAATAACATCTAGCAGTAAATACACACAAGTGCTACATTTTTTTCATGAACAGTTTGGATCCTGAATCAAATGAGCTTCTGAATTTCACGCAACAGAAGCTTCCAGATTTTCAGCCTGCATTAATGGATTTAGAATTGTTTTGCTTGGAGACGGGAGGATGGACTTGTGGGCTGGTGGTTTGCAGGCACTTCTTCCAGATTTTAAGATTATATTGGGATTTAGCGCTACAGTGCTCAATAGAAACTCAACAGAAAGCAACTGGCACCAGTTAGGAACTACTCCCTGCTGATTGCAATTTTTTTTTCGACGTTCCTCACAATTTACCCAAGGCAATATAATGTTACAAATTATCAGCACTGGATTACTATGAGTAGGAGAGAACAGGGTATTCATGAATGTTTTGTAGCAGCCTTTCAGACCTGAATGTGCCCAGTCTTGGGGCTGTTTTTTAGGGTTGTAGCCTATTTCTTTCCATTGGTGATATCCCAACCCTGACAAACTCTTTACAATGTAAACACTTCAACAAGTGGGTGTCTTTGGGAGGAGCCCTTAGTCTTTCATAGCAATAAACTTCAGCATTTCCTCATTTTGGCGGCCTCCTCATTCTGATTCTAAAGAAAACAAACAAACCTGGCCTCCGCCTCAGCCACTGTGCACCTGCAAGAGGGGAACAGTGATTGTGCCAGTCTAGGCCCTGATGGCCAAACCAGGAGTCTAAATTGGCAACGAACAGTGTTTGGTTGAGCAGGCACAATGTGTGTGTGTGTGTGTGTGTGTGTGTGTGTGTGTGTGTGTGTGTGTGTTTTATGGTATTTGGATTTGAATGATTTTAGCTGAGACGTGCTTTTTCTGTGCATTGTATGTCTATCTCTTATTTGACTAATGCGTTTCCATTACGTGCCCAGCCTCTATAGGCATGGACCTTGCCTCCCCAGACTAAACCACAGAAGGAAGTACATAGAAATTGAGGCTGAGCTTATTTAGGTTAAGCAGGGAAAACTACAGAGTTAAGCAGATGCCTTTTTAAAATTCTCCTAGAATAAACATAGTTTATTAGTATTTTCTCTTTCTCTCTTTCTTCTTTTTCTCTTTCTCTCTCTCCCAGACCGGAGCGCAGTGGTGCGAACTCAGCTCACTGCAACCTCTGCTGCCCAGGTTCAAGTGATTCTCCTGCCTCAGCCTCCAAAGTAGCTGGGATTAAAGCCACCTGCAACCGCTCCTGGCTACTTTTTTTGTATTTTTAGTAGAGACTGGGTTTTACCATATTGGCCAGGCTGGTCTTGAACTCTTAACCTCAAGATCCGCCTGCCTCGGCCTCCCAAAGTGCTGGGATTACAGGTGTGAGCCTATCTTTTTTTACCCTCCTAGAATAAGCATAAACATTAGTGTTTCCTTTCTTTTTTTCTCTCTTTTTCTTTCTTTCCTCTTTCTGTCTCCCTCCCTTCCTCCCCCCCTTTCTTCTCTTTCTTACTCTCTCTCTCTCTGTCTCTCTTCCTCTCTTTCTGTCTTTCAATGGAGTCTCACTCTATTGCCCAGGCTGGAGTGCAGTCATGTGAACTCGGCTCACTGGCTCAGTGCAACCTCTGCTGCCTGGGTTCAAGTGATTCTCCTGCCTCAGCCTCCTGAGTTGTTGGGATTACAGGTTCCTGCCACCGTGCCAGGCTAATTTTTTTGTATATTTAGTAGAGATGGGGTTTCACCATCTTGGTATGTGCCACCACACAGCTGATTTTTGTATCTTTGGTAGAGATGGGATTTCACCGTGTTGGCCAGGCTGGTCTCAAACTCCTGACCTCAAATGATCTACCCACCTTGACCTCCCAAAGTGCTGGGATTCCAACGTGAGCCACTGCAGCCAGCCCCCACACCTCAATCTTTATTCTCGAGGATTACAAGTTGTTTTATTTATTAATTTTCTTTCCACATTTCCCATGTCCCAGGCCGTCTTTTCTTCTTATATTCTTATATATCTACTCTTAAAATTTTTATAGTCATGCATCCACTCAACTGATATTTGGAGCTACTACTGTGGACAGACCACTTGCTGAACATGCTGTACTGACCCTTCCTAACTGGTTAACTCTGGGTGATGACCTGTGAAAAATGAGAAATGTTGTTGTAAGCCACTGCTTTAGGGCAAACTTAATTGAGGTCATTTGTGAAGATAGCAATTTTTAAGAGATATGACATAAATCCTTATGATGTACATGAATTTTAGTATTTTAATTAGAGGATAAGTAATCATCTTTATACCAGCTGTTTCCTAGCCATCCAGTGACTTGTCCAAAGTGACTTAAGCATGGTATTCTCTCTCTCTCTCTTTGTTTTTCTGAGATGGAGTTTCACTCTTGTTGGGATGGAGAGAAGAGGATGGATTTGGGATAAGTTCTGGAGAAGAGCTGATAGGATCTATTAGATGGATAAAACATAGGAGTGAAAGGGCCAAGGGTGGTGGCTCACACCTCTAATCCCAGCACTTTGGGAGGCCGAGGCGGGAGGATCACAAAGTCAAGAAATGGAGACCATCCTGGTCAATATGGTGAAACCCCATCTCTACTAAAAATATAAAAAATAATTAGCTGGGCATGGTAGCACGTGCCTATAGTTCCAACTACTTGGGAGGCTGAGACAGGAGAATCACTTGAACCTCGGAGGCAGAGGTTGCAGGGAGCCAAGTTCGTGCCACTGCACTCCAACTTGGCGACAGAGCAAGACTCGGTCTCAAAAAAAGAAAAAAAGAAAGAAAACATGGGAGTGAAAGAACAGAAAGAATAAAGTCTTTTAGGCTTTTGGCTGAGCATTTGTTGACTGGGAAATCCAGGGCTCTCTTACTGCTCCATTGTGTGTATTAAAAGGGAACAATTTCTTGTATTGTATAAGATGCACTCAGTCCTGTATATGCTATCGTCAGTGAGAAGCAAGACTGGGCTATAGATTTGTTGGAATTAGAGAAGAGAGGTTGATCCCTTCTTGGAACCTCTAGGGTTTTTCCTTTATGGATACATGTGATGGATTACTTTGTAAGTTTTGCTTCAATTATCCTCCAACTGACTCACTTTCCTCCTCTACTCCTGGCTCCCACTTCTGCTTCCTCTGCGCCTCCATAGAGCAGGAGGAGCCTCCCAAGGCATGACAAGTTCATTTGGCTTGGCATGGGCCCTGGACAATAGGTCTTGCCTTCAGGCAGTGTGACTTCCTGGTTTGGTGAATAGAAAATGCCATCCTAGGCTGGGCATGGTGGCTCATGCCAGTAATTCCAGCTCTTTGGGAGGCCGAGGTGGGTGGATCACCTGAGGTTAGGAGTTTGAGACCAGCCTGGCCAACGTGGCGAAGCCCCATCTCTACTAAAAATACAAAAATTAGCTGGGTGTGGTGGTGCACACCTGTGATACCAGCTACTTGGGAGGCTGAGGCAGGAGAATCACTTGAACCTCAGAGGCAGAGGTCGCAGTGAGCCAAGATCGCACCGCTACACTCCAACCTGGGCAACAGAGGAAGACTCCATCTCAAAAAAAAAAAAAAAAAAAAAAAGAAAGAGAGAAAATGCCTGCCTGTGCTGATCCTGAACAAGGCTGGCTTGGGGGTGAGAGCAGAGCGGACCCCTACACATGTCTCCTTGGATTTAGGGTATTTGGGGAAGAGATGCTGCAGCCATGGGTGACTGATGGTACTGAAATCCCAGCCCTGCAGCTTTGGGCTGACTCTGTGGGAAGCTGGTTCAACCGTAGGAAGCGTCTCATCTGCAGTGCTTTGACAAGTACTTTCAGGAGAGTTTCTTAATTCTCTGAGCTCTAATTCCCTCATCTGCAAGACAGAATAGTAATAATTACTACTTCTTAGAGTTTTTTTTATGAGAATTGACTTAACTTCAGAGGCAGTAAACAGCCCAGGTAAGCTTGGCTTGGAGTGTGGAGTCAGACCTTTTGATTCCTTTCCAGTTGGAATTTTTGGTTGTGGGACATGGGAACAAGTTTCTTAACCTCTCTGTGCCTCAGTTTTCTCAATAAGAGGGTAATAATGGTTGTTGCGAGTATTGGATGAAATAGTTCATGGAAAATGCTTTCAACTGTGGCTGGTGTTTGATTATAGTACTTAAAAAATAGCTGTTGATAAAGAGGCACTTGAGGAATGTCTATTATTGAAAGATTACATCCATGAAAAGTAAAGCACTGAAAGTTACTGTGTTAAATTTTATTATACCCTCTGTTATCCTTGCTGATTTTGTTTACCAGAAGTAATTACAACATTATCATACAAATCTAGTCTCTGGGATCTAAATGAGAGGATCACACTCTCAGATGACAGGTCACCCAAATAAATGAGGGCACAAGCTCTGGGCTGTAGGGTCCACAGTCAGAATCACATCTCTCTAAACAGGCTACGGCCAACTATTTCAATACCAGCAGTATCACTTGCAGATTCTTTCAGAGAAGCTGGAAATCTGGAATTTTTATTAATATGTGAGATTTCTGGGTTTATTAATGTTAGCAATTTAACCCCAAAGAGTTTAGAAACACCTTGCTGGCTAAAGAAATATATATTTCAGGGGAGTGGTCTTGACCCGCAGACCTGCAGTTTAGAAATACTGATCTAGACAACTGCAGATTAGTTTGTGAGACCAGCCAGAAATGGGATCCAGGAAGGTCAATATATATGGGAGGATGGTTTAAGCCTCAGGAGCCACTGGAGTGGCAGGCTCAGGTGGGTGGATCCTCAGAAGCTGCTCTAGTGTGGAAGAAAGACTGGACTTGGGAGCAATGAGGATGCCGAAAAGATAAAGCCTGTGACCGAAGGTGACCTGGGCATACTTCACAACCTAATCTAGGGCTGGCCTCAATGCCACAGATGTCTGCACTTTGAATACAGGTTGTTTTTACTTCCTTGGCAATCAGGTTACACAGAGGCAGTATTGTTCAATTCCTGTGGCTTCTTGGGACCTGAATTGCACCTGCTGTGCATAGCGATGGCATCATCCATAATTAGGCAATGGCTTGCTTTTGTCTTGAGGCTTCTGTGGGCCTTACCTGATGCAGGCGTTCTGGAGGGAGTGTAAGTGGAAAGACTTTGCTAGAGTCAGGTAATATAATTCAGCACACTAAAGTGAACTATGGAACAGGTGCACATACAATGCAACAGATCAGTTTCACTTTTAATGCCTTGCATTATCATACAGCTATTTGGTTATCATTTTCATAACTCAACAATCTCAAATTAAGACTTTATGATTCGTATATAATGGTCTTCTATCCATTGGCAGACAAGCAAGGTACAAAATCGTAGGGATGGGGGGAAATGAAGGCTAAATATGTATTACTGATAATTCAAAATGAGAAACATTTAATGTTATTTAAAAGTTATAGGACAATAGCAGTTGATGAGTGGTACTTAACGCAGGCAATTTTACCACTGCCAGGGGACATTAGCAATGTTTGG
This sequence comes from Callithrix jacchus, assembly GCF_049354715.1. Taxonomy (NCBI): domain Eukaryota; kingdom Metazoa; phylum Chordata; class Mammalia; order Primates; family Cebidae; genus Callithrix; species Callithrix jacchus. Next base: position 146,362,239 of record NC_133507.1, read on the forward strand.
AGACATTTTTGGTTGTCACAACTGAGGGTAGCATTTGCTACTGGCATCTAGTGGTAGAGGCTAGGGATGTTTCAGAACATCCTACAATACAGAGACAACCCCAATGACAATGACCAGGCCCAACCTGTCAACAGAGACAAGGCCAAAAAGCCTGCAATAGTTTAAAAGAAAAAAATTCATCTGTGTGTAACTTTAGAAATGAAACTAAGGACGTCAATTAAAGGTTGCCATGCATATGTACGTAAATTAAAGGGCTAAAGGTGTGCGTATGTGTGATTGATGACAGCAAATTGCTATCTCTTCATGAACTCTTAGCTGAATCAATCAAACCAATTATATATGTAGGAAGCAATCTACAAGAGAACTATTTTCACTATGAAGGAGATGCTTAGCTGCACACGGGAGCCCCCCAAAAGATGAACATGCTGATATGTAGAGCAGAAATCATACAAATAGGAAAAACTTGAAGACCAAACCGAGGGTCCTTGATCTTTCCGAGCGCACCCACCAAATATTTCTTCTCCGTCTGCTACTCCCAGTATGTGGTAGAGTTTATGTCCTTTGACATCTTGCTTTACTAACAATGCTTTAAAGACAGGTAAACAGAGGCTGAGGCTTTCATGCCATAGACTGTGCTGTGGATAAGTTATCTGTCAAGTATACTGTTTACTCAGTTGAGTTACCTCTCAACTGAAGATGCGGGTCATTATTTCCAAAAGAGGAGTTTTACCCTGAAGTATAATCTAAACTGTTAAGGACAGAGGATAACTTAAAATAGCTGAAAAGTTTGGGATATTTAGATAAAATGCTGAATTTCATGAAACATCTAATAGAAAAGAAGCAAGATTGAGGATTTTGCAATTTTTTTTTTTTATATGTAGTCATACTCTGTCACCCAGGCTGGAGTGCAGTGGTGCTATCATGGCTCACTGCAGCCTCTGCACCCGGGGCTCAAGCTTTCCTCCCACCTCAGCCTCCCAAGTAGCTGAGACCACAGACACGTGCCACCATCCCCAGCTAATTAAAATGTTTTTTTCTTTTGTGGACACGCTGTTCTCCTATGTTGCTCAGGCTGGTCTCAAATCCCTGGGCTCAAGTGATCCTTCCACCTCAACCCCCAAAGTGTTGGGATTACAGACATGAACCACTGCACTAAGGCCTTTTGATTTTATGGCAAAGGGGCAGAAGTTTGGGTCCTGGCTTTTTAAATAAAATCTGTGCACAAACTATTAAGGTAGGCTTTCTTGCTTTCCCATGAACCATCTCATTATGTAGCCAGGGAAGTCATATCACCCAAATGAACCCAAAAGAAACCAAAACGTAAACTGAAATATTTACAAGAGATCAAGAGATTTTTTTTTTTTTTTTTTTTTTACAGAGTCTTGCTCTGTCACCCAGGCTGGAATGCAGTGGCACGATCTCAGCTTACTGCAACCTCTGCCTCCCAGGTTCAAACAATTCTTGTGCCTCAGCCTTCTCAGTAGTTGGGATTACAGGCATGCACCACCATACCCAGCTAATTTCTGTTTTTGTTTGTTTGTTTGTTTTTTGTTTTGTAGAGATGGGTTTTCACATATTGGCCAGGCTGGTCTCGAACTCCTGGCCTCAAGTGACCTGTCCTGGCCTCTCAAAGTGCTGGAATTACAGGCATGAGCCACTGTGCCCAGACTACACGGGGTCTTTAAAAAGTCTTAATTGAAATACACATCCTTATGTTTTTTTTTCCCCAAGTTGGTGATCCTTTCTCAGTTCCCATTATTAAACCTCTTTCTCTCTTTTGATTTCAAACAAAAATAGAAAGGGTTGGTATTCACTGAGCACTTACCAGATGTTATTATAAGCACTTCTCACATAGCTATTTAAGCCTCATCTATGAAATCTATATTATTAACCAATTTCCAAATGATGAAACTGAGGCCCAGAAATTGTAAAAAATTTGTTTAAAGTAATTCAGCTAGTAAGGCAGGAGTCAAACTTCAATGTAGGCAATGTAACCCTAGAATCTGTGACTTACTGACCAGTCTGAAATCAGGATCTAGAATTTTTCTAAGCTATGAGTCAGTTTTGTCAGGGGGAATATTGAGAAAATTGATTTCTTGCTTTTTCCTGAGATTCCTTTGAATTACTATCTTTGAAAGAAAGGAGTACAAGTGAAAGAAGGAGTACCAGTGATGCCTTGGAAAGCTCAGTTGATAGAGTGAAGGACTACAGTAGAGGAGAATGGACTAAAGTAAGGCCTCACTTGGCGTCGTCAATAGGTTCTTAGAAACTATAACTTTAAGCCAAATGACGTATAATAAAACCATTTTGTTCTCATTAACGTTATAACAAAATCATGTTATTTGAGGACCTGCAGTTAATCGTTTCGCTTAAAGTTGTAGTTTCCAAGAACCTATTGACAAGGTTAAGTAAGAACTTACTGGACTTAAAAGTTTACAGATTTTGAATCACGTTGGGGACAGTCTTTGCAGGGTGGCACGATAGCCATGGATAAGAAAGGAGTCACCTTTGTGATAGATGAAAGTGGCTTGATTGCTAGTTAAACCTACTAGCTGAGTGAGGTTGAGCAAGTCACTTATTGTCTCCAGTCCTCAGATTCCTCATTTGTAAATTGGTTACACATCCTTGAGTTGTAAGGATTAAGTGATACAATTCACGTCAAGTGCCTAACACAGTGCCTGGTACAAAGAAAGGGCCCAGTAGATGTTAGTTCTTGTTGTTTTACAGGGAGCTTCGTGGTGGAATTATAAGATGGGGTGGATTAGCAAGCAAATTTCAGATAAACATTTTGAAACTGTGAGATTAAATCCTGTTTCTGCCAATCTGAAATAAGGTGACCCTTGGAAAATGGTTTGGCACTTTGGAAACTTTAATTCATAATGAATTGAATTTATTTTATAAAGGAGGCTGGGTCCGATGGTTCATGCCTGGAATCCCAACACTTTCAGAGGTTAAGGCAGGTGGATTTCTTGAGCTCAAGGAGTTTGGGACCAGCCTGTGCAACATGACAAAACCCTGTCTCTACCCAATATACAAAAATTAGCTGAGTGTGGTGGTGTGCGTCTGTGGTCCCAGCTACTTGGGTGGCTGATGTGGGAGGATCACTTGAGCCCAGGAAGTGAAGGCTGCAATGAGTTGTGATGACAGTGTAAGACCTGGGAGACCCTGTCTCAAAAAAAAAAAAAAACTTTACAAAGGAAATTTTTATTTGTAAATTATTTATTATGTATTGTATGAGTCCATAATTATGTAGATATAGTTATCTTTATAATTTATTATGTGGCACGTGTCTCACACATAAGAGGTGGCACTTGACTCCGGACCAGATTAAAGACCAGCTTAAACACAGGAGAATCACCAAAAGCATCTCGCTATAACACATGCTCACTAGTGCCATGACAGTTTACCATTGCCATGACAACATGTGGAAGTTACCACCCCTTTCCATGGCAATGACCCAGAAGTTACCACTCCTTTTCTAGAGATTTCTGAATAATCTGCCCCTTAATTTGCGTATAATTAAAAGTGGGCAGAAATATAATTAAAATATAAATAAATTAAAATTAGAAACACCCTAATTTTAACAGGATGTGATTCTACAGGAACGAGCTGCAACTGAGCAAATCCCAGCCTCTGAGCTGCTACTCTCGACATAACTGCCCAGAGGGTAGACCTGCTCTGCAGAAGCAGTCACTGAGTTGTTAACGCTGTTGCCTCAATAAAGCCTTTTTTCTCTATCACAATTCTTTCCTGAGCAAAACCAAAAATCCTTCCCAGGCTAAGCCCCAGTTTTGGGGCTCACCTGCCCTGATACATCACTAGTAATCTCTCTCTCTCTCTCTCTCTTTTTTTTTTGTTACATGTAGTAAAACACTTTTTTTTTGAGACGGAGTTTCGCTCTTGTTACCCAGGCTGGAGCGCAATGGCGCGATCTCGGCTCACCGCAACCTCCGCCTCCTGGGTTCAGGCAATTCTCCTGCCTCAGCCTCCCGAGTAGCTGGGACTACAGACGCGCACCACCATGCCCAGCTAATTTTTTGTATTTTTAGTAGAGACGGGGTTTCACCTTGTTGACCAGGATGGTCTCGATCTCTTGACCCTGTGATCCACCTGCCTTGGCCTCCCAAAGTACTGGGATTATAGGTGTGAGCCACCGCGCCTGGCAGTAAAACACTTCTATATTACCTCTGTTCTTAACAGCAAAATCTAGCAAAACAAAACTCAGGATGAGTAAGCTAGATACTGGATACCTATTGAGTTACTATTGTGATATTCAGCAAACAGCATTTGCTATTTTGGTACCAAGAGATAAAGTCAACCGAGGAAGACGATACGATTTACACACTTGGAAGGAGCTTTGAGGGATTACCTAATTTTTCTTGACACTTTGGTTTTATGGATGAAGGAATGAAAAAGAAAAATTCATAGTGTGAAAAATGAAGACCAGGTGTTTGGTATGTCACAGGGAACTTGGAAGCAGTAGTGATAGTTTTCCTTCCTGGTGATTTTCCTAAGAGGTTACTTTCTAGTTGGGGATTTGGTTAGTCGCTGCTCATTCTTACAGAGTCAGATCCTGTTAAAATTAGGAAGGATCGCCCTCTAGAGGTCAAAATAAAGAGAGTATACCTGCAAAATGGACTGGATTTGGGCAAGTGGGGTTCCCCTTCAGTAGGATTTGGGAGCTGAAGGAAACTCTTAAATTTGAGAGATATTTAAAGTTTTGCAGAGGGGAAGGGACTTTATCACATGGAACTAATTAGTATAATTAAGGTAATTTGGCAACCCAGCTTACCTCCCTTCTCAGGCTTCCCTGTCACGCTAACTAAATACAACAGCAAATCCTTAATCTGTCGACCTTAAGCAATAATTAATCAGCAGTTGGGGTATTTGTATTTCTTTACTCCCATCACTGCTAAAAAAGTGATTGCTTTAACTTTACCATAGTTTGATTAAATTGTCAAGACTGGACAGAATGTATTGAAATGCTAGTTCTGCTAAATTTTGCTTGAACTCTTCTTTTTTTTCCATGTTGGTCAGGCTGGTCTCCAACTTTTGACCTCATTGAACTCTTCTTATACCATCTGTTTATGAAAGTCCTGAAGTCAATTAAAGAAATGCATGTAGTTAAGGGTAAGAAAGGCAGGGCCTGGCCGGGTGTGGTGGCTCACACTTTGGGAGACCGAGACCAGCAGATCAGAAGGTCAGGAGATCGAGACCGTCCTGGCTAATATGGTGAAATCCCATCTCTACTAAAAAAACAAAAAATTAGCCTACCCAGCCATTCGGTAGGCTGAGGCAGGAGAATCGTTTGAACCCAGGAGGCGGAGGTTACAGTGAGCTGAGATTGCGCCACTGCACTCCAGCCTGGGCAACAAGAGTGAAACTCCATCTCAAAAAAAAAAAAAGATAAGTTCTGGGAACTTGGACAAAAGACAGGAGAAATATTTTTGAAACTGTAATTATAGCGGTAATTAAGAAAACATATTTCTGAATGCCTGAACAGGGTTAAAACTGGCATCTTAATTTAAGCAGAATATTTTTATTCAAAATTTACTTCATTATGAAAATGGCATGCACTGAAGATATTTGTATTAGTTCACTTTGATCACTGAAAATCTAATGCATTTACTTCAATATTAACAATTTTTCAGTACCGGAAACTAATTTTCAGAGAAATGTGATTTACATTTTATAAACAAGCTGGAAAGCAAATGTTTTACTTACTGAATCTTTTTATCTATGCAAATACTTGGTAATAGATAAGTAATGGAAATTTGTAGTCACTGTCACTTAGTTTTCTACTGTTTACCATCAGCATGTTTAGAAAACTGCATTCAAGAGAAGAAAAAAAACACTCTTCTTTTAAGATAGCATATTATTTTTCTTTTTCTTTTTTTTTTTTTTGAGACAGAGTTTCACTCTTGTTGCCCAGGCTGGAGTGCAATGGTGCTATCTCGGCTCACTGCAACCTCCGCCTCCTGGGTTCAAGCTATTCTCCTGCCTCGGCCTCCCAAGTTGCTGGGATTACAGGCATGTACCACCACACCCAGCTAATTTTGTATTTTTAGTAGAAATGGGGTTTCATCATGTTGGTCAGGCTAGTCTTGAACTCCTGACCTCAAGTGATCCACCTGTCTCAGCCTCCCACAGTGCTGTGAAGATAGGCATGAGCCATCTCCCCTGGCCAAGATAGCATATTTTGGAATGGTTTTTGGTTCCTGACGGAAAGTAGCTGAAAGCTGATTGGATCTTAGCTGGCAAGTCTTACAAGATCACGAATTCTAGGAGTAAGGCATACAATCAGTAAACAAGAGTTATAGCATCCGTGAAGCACACGTCTGAGAACCTAAAGACAGGATGTGAAATTGACTTGAAAAATGTGACACTTGAAAGTCAGGATATAGATATACATAATCAGGAAGAAGAAAAGTCTTCTTTGGCTAAGCAAAAGATGTTAGACCACTGACTTGAATTTAACAAGATGCATAGAGAATTATTTCTCACATCAAGGATTCAGACCTGTGTGTACTTTTAGGAAACAGGATTTGATTAACAGCATGTTGACAAACACTTTTTCTCCTTTACATTCCTTAATAGACCATGTAAATGAAGGAAAGTGCCACTCAACAATGACCTGGAATTGTCTCTGTTGATCCTAAAGAATGTTGCATGAAATGATTAATAACCTGAAATTTGTATATATTATCTTTTTGGTGATAAATTCATGCAGATTTTGGTAAGCATTTGAAATTATAGACAATATAATGGGTTATGTTTGATGTAGTTACTTTTAAAAAAGGAAGGATAATAGTTATATATTTAGTTTATGCATTTAATACTTATGAAAGCACTGGGACACATTTCATGATAAATTGAGGCTAAGAAGCAAACACACGCACACACACACACACACACGTTAACCATTATGTATCATACTGCACATTATATTTTTTCTAAGACTAAACTAATCTCAGTAGCATCTGTGAAATTGACTGGCCAACCAAACAATGGCTTAAGGTAAAAATGCATAATGTCATAAATGTGCATCCTCCAAACTTTTTATCTTTCACTTTATTTTATAAGGTCCACCTTTGGAAGAACCATAGGTTCTGAAATCATTAACAGCTAGGTACATCCTTATGATTAAAGTAATACTATACCATAATGGATAGCAGCATTTGCATCAATCCAGGATACTTTATGTTGCAAAGTCCTTGGTCTCACAGGGCAGACTACAGACACAAAGTCTGATACAGTGTGAGTTTCCTGCTGCTGGCATTGAACCCAGTGGTCCTCAAGCCGCATTTTCCCCCGAGGTTTGCATTCTGCCAAAATTTTGCTGGCAAATTATTTTCTTGAAGATCTGGTTTTAAAGGACATTCACAGGTAGGTGTAGTGTCTCACGCCTATAATCCCAGCACTTAGGGAGGCCAAGGTGTGAGGATTACTTAAGGCCAGGAGTTTGAGACTAGCCTGGGCAACATAGTAAGACCCTATCTTTTAAAAAAGCAAAGCAAAACAAAAGTTAGCTGGGCATGCGGGCTCACACTTGTAGTCCCAGCTACTCCAGAAGCTGAGTCAGCAGGATCACTTGAGCCTAGGAGATGAAGGATGCAGTGAACTGCGATCGTGCCACTGCATTCCAGCCTGTGTGACAGAGTGAGTTCATGTCTGTGATTTAAAACAATTTTTTAATTAAAAAAAAATTAAGACACTCACAAGAGCAAACTCACAGCCTTGAGCTTGAGGAGCTCTAACTTGATGTCTATTTCTTACCCCTTCAGTGTCTTTCCTCTCTCCACTTCTCACAGAGATCAACCACGTCTACTTGCCTCCCTTCCTTCAAACCAGATTTATTTAGAGAAAGCTTTTTGAAGGAAGTCATATGAACTTCAGGTTGGGCACAGTGGCTCACACCTGTAATCCCAGCACTTTTGGAAGCCAAGGTGGGTGGATCACCTGAGGTCAGGAGTTCGAGACCAGCCTGGCCTACATGGTGAAACCCTGTGTCTACTAAAAACACAAAAAGTTAGCCCAGTGTGCTGGTGCATGCCTGTAGTCCCAGCTACTCAGGAGGCTGAGGTAGAAGAATTGCTTGAACCTGGGAGGCAGAGGTTGCAGTGAGCCAAGATCATATCACTGCACTCCAGCCTAGACAACAAGAGTGAAATTATGTCTCAAAAGAGGGAGAGAGAGAGAAAAAGTCATATGAATTTCTTTCCTTTCCTTATTCCAACTCCCATGGCTGTATCTGGCTCTTTCTACAGTAGAATATGATGCTTGAATGGTGGCTCTTTTTTTTTTTTTGAGTCAGGGTCTTGTTCTGTTGCCCAGGCTGGAGTGCAGTGGTGCGATCTCGGCTCACTGCAACCTCTGGCCTCCCAGGTTCAAGTGATTCTCCTGCCTCAGCCTCCCGAGTAGCTGGGGCTACAGGTGTGTGCCACCACTCCTGGCTAATTTTTTGTATTTTTAGTTGAAATGGGGTTTTACCATGTTAGCCAGGATGGTCTTGATCTCCTGACTGTGTGATCCACCTGCCTCAGCCTCCCAGAGTGCTGGGATTACAGGAGTGAGCCACTGCACCTGGCCGAAAGGTAGCTTTTAACTCAGGTGGAAAGGATGTGTTCTTGGGCAAGAGAGAGGAAAATGGTTATTGACATGGTCAAAGCAGATCTAGAAATCTGTTAGTAGTTTCATCAGCTCCCATGTTTTCAGAGGTTTATAACTTGGTAGTAAAATAATTCTAGGCTCTGTAATATAGGTTTAAAGAAGGTAAAGAAAAATTCTCTCAAACATTACTTCAGTGGTGGGAACATATGCTGAGGTCAGAAAAGTTTTTGGAAAAATCAATGATGCAGCCAATCTTTAAATGTTATGCCTTGAGAGAGGTGAGGGCTGGGTGCACTGGGATCATGTCTGTAATCCCAGCACTTTGGGAGGCTGAGGCAGGCAGATGGCTTGACCCCAGGAGTTTGAGATCAGCCTGGGCAACATGGTGAACCCCATCTCTACAAAAAATACAAAAATAAGACAGGTATGGTGGCACATACCTGTAGTCTTAGCTACTTGTGAGGCTAAGACAGGAGGATCACTTGAACCCAGGAGGTCAAGGCTGCAGTGAGATGTCATTGTGCCACTGCCCTCCAGCCGAGGCTACAGAGTGAGACCCTGTCTTGAAATTAAAAAAAAAAAAAAAAAAGTGGACACTACTGGCAGGATCCAAGATCCGATCAGATCAGGCCTCTTGGCATCACCTCATTGCAAGATCCAATCAGAGCAGGCTCCAGCATCGCCCCATGGCCAGATCCAATCAGATCATGCCTCTTGGCATCACCTCATTGCAAGATCCAATCAGATCAGGCTGCAGCATCACCCCATGGCCAGATCCAGTCAGATCATGCCTCTTGGCATCACCTCATTGCAAGATCCAATCAGATCACACCTCATTACCCCATGCTTATAAAACTCAACCCAGCCTTCAGCTTTGGGAGACAGATTTGAGCATTTCCTCTTATCTCCTTGTCAGTATAGTCATAACAAACCTTTCTTGCTGCACAGACCCGTGTTTTGGTGTTTGGCTGTCCACTGAGTGAGGGAAAATGAACCCAGTTTGGACACACACGAGGGTGTCCACATATACATGTTAGCATCAACTAAACTGTTCTGGATAACCAGGGGCCAGGCTGGAGTTCAGGCTAATGTGGCAATTTTTTTTTTCATTAACAGACCAAATAGCAAATATTTTAGGCTTTGCTGGCCACAAAAGGTCTCTGTCACATATTTTTTGTTCATTTGTTTGTTTTAGTCTTTTTTTAATTTTAATTTTTTAATTTTTTTAGCTTTGTTGTTGTTGCTGTTATTTTTATAACCCTGTAAAACTTGGATGAACTTCAAAAACATTATGCTAAGTGAAAGATACCATACACAAAAGGTCACATATTGTATAATTCAATTTATATGAAATATTCAGAATAGTAAGTCCATGGAGACAGCAGATTGGCAGTGGCCAGGAGCTAGGAGAGGAGGAAGGGAGTGACTGTTTAATGGGCATGAGGATCATTTTTGGGGTGATGAAATGTTTTGGAACTGGATAGGTGAGGTTGCACAACATTGTAAATGTACTAAATGGAAAGATTTCACTTAAACATGGCATTGTTAAAGTTAAAATGGTTCAGTTTCTTTGATGTGAATTTCTGTTATGTGAATTTCAATTTAAAATGGTTCAATTTCCATTATGTGAATTCCCCCTCAAGGAAAACAAACAAACAAATACCTTAAAGAACATTCTTAACTCAAAAGTCTTAAAAAACATGCTGGAGGATGAACTTGGGTACAGGGTCATCATTTGTGGACTCTTGGGCTAAAGGAAGGGCTAATTTCTTTTGCCAGAAGTAAAGAGTATATAATGATAAGCTCTCTGGAGCGTGAATTTTATGTTAGTCACATTTATTAATTAATTCCACAGATCATTATCCAGGGGCACATATGCCTGGTGCCCTAGTTACAGTAGTGGACAAGGCAGACATTTTGCCACCCTCAAGGAGCTTAGTGCTTTTCCTTATTTTTATTTCCTCAGGATGCAGACATAAGCAGCGGCCACTTCATAGGGCTGCATGAGAGTTTATTGCATTTGAGTGTTTTTCTAATTTGGGTCCCTTATTACAACAAAGGCCAGTGTGTGTGTGTGTGTGTGTGTGCACGCGTGCGCGTGTGTGTGTGTATGTGTGTGTGTGAATGTTTTGCAACTAGACAGATGTGAAGGTTACCCAACATCATTAATGTGCTAAATGGAATTGTTCCATTTAAACATGGCATTATTCACTTTAAAATGCAGTATGAGAGTTTCAGGTTATGTGAATTTCACCTCAACAAAAACAAACAATGTAGAAAACCATTCTCAGCTTGAAGGCCTTAATATCTTAGTGGAAATATAATTCATGTAACCATACAACTCCTCCTCCATGTAAAGTGTGCAATTCGATGGGTTTTGTATATTCATAGAGTTGTGCAACTATCAACATAATAAGTTTTAAAACATTTTCCTCTCCTCATAAAGAAGCTCTGTGCCCTTAGTTGTTGCTATGGACTGAATTGTATCCCCCAGTTTATATGTTGAAGCCCTAACCCCCAATGTAATGGTATTTGAAGGTGGGGCCTTTGGAAGATAATAGGTTTAGATGAGGTCAGGAGGTTGGGACTTCCATGATGGGATTAGGGCCCTTATAAGAAGAGACCCAGCTGGGCACAGTAATCCCAGCACTTTGGGAGGCTGAGGAAGAAACAAAAGCAGAAACCCCTGATAAACGCTTTGGATCTCATGAGACTTATTTACTATAATAGCACAGGAAAGACCAGGCCCCATGATTCAATTACCTCCCCCTGGGTTCCTCCCACAACAGGTGATAATTCTGGGAAATACAATTCAAGTTGAGATTTGGGTGAGGACACAGCCAAACCATATCATTCTGCCCCTGGTCCCTCCAAATTTCATGTCCTTACATTTCAAAACCAATCATGTCTTCCCAACAGTCCCCCAGAGTCTTAACTCATTTCAGCATTAATTCAAAAGTCCACAGTCCAAAGTCTCATCTGAGACAAGGCAATTTCCTTCCACCTATGAGCCTGTAAAATCAAAAGCAAGCTAGTTACTTCTTAAATACAATGGCAGTACAGGCATTGGGTAAATATAGCCATTTCAAATGGGAGAAATTGGTGAAAACAGTGGTTACAGGGCCCATGCAAGTACAAAATCCAGTGGGGCAGTCCAATTTTCAAGCTCCAAAATGATTTTCTTTGACTCCAGGTCTCACATCCAGTTCACACTGATGCAAAATGTGGGTTCCCATGGTCTTGGGCAGCTCTGTCCCTGTGGCTTTGCAGGGTACCGCCTCCTTCCTGGATCATCCCTCCCACCTACCAAAACTATCCTTTTTTATAATAGGCACAAAATCTACCCAGCACAAATTGTAGCCACAAAAACTTACAGCTATATAAATACCATACAATAAAATATTATTCCGCAATAAAAAATGATGGGTGGACGTGGTGGCTTTTAACTGTAATCTCAGCACTTTGAGAGACTGAGGTGAGGAGATTATTTGAAACTAGGAGTCGAAGACCAGCCTGGGCAAGAAATCAAGACCTGTCTCTACAAAAAAAATTTCTTTTTCATGGGCTGACATTGAGTGCCTGTGGCTTTTCTAGGTACACAGTGCAAGCTGTTGGTGGATCTACCAATCTGGGGTCTGGAGGATGATGGCTCTCTTCTCACAGCTCCACTAGGCAGTGCCCCAGCAGGCACTCTGTATGGGGGCTCCGACCCCACATATCCTTTCTGCACTGCCCTAGCAGAGGTTCTCCTTGACCGCTCTGATGCTGCAGCAAACTTCTGCCTGGGCATCCAGGCATTCCCATATATCTTCTGAAATCTAGGTGGGGGTTCCCAAACTTCAATTCTTGACTTCTGTGCACCTGCAGGCTTAACACCACATGGAAGCTGCCAAAGCTTGGGGCTTCCACCCTCTGAAGTCACAGCCCGAGCTGTACATTGGCCCCTTTTAGCCATGGCCGGAGTTGCTGGGACACAGGGTACCAAGTCCCTAGGCTGAACATAGCATGGGCACCCTGGGCCTGGCCCATGAAACCACTTTTTCCTCCTGGGCCTCTGACAGGAGGGGCTGCCACGAACATCTCTGACATGCCCTGGAGACATTTTTCCCATGGTTTTGGGGATTAACATTAGACTCCTGGCTACTTATGCAAATTTCTGCAGCTGGCTTGAACTTCTCAAAAAAATGGGTTTTTCTTTTAACTGCATCATTGGGCTGCAAATTTTCCAAACTTTTATGCTCTGTTTCCCTTTTAAAATGGAATGCTTTTAATAGTACCCAACTCACCTCTTGAATACTTTTCTGCTTAGAAATTTCTTCTGCCACGTACCTAAAACATCTCTCTAAAGTTCAAAGTTCCACATATCTCTAGGGCAGGGGGAAAATGCTGCCAGTCTCTTTGCTAAAACATAACAAGAGTCAATTTTGTTTCAGTTTCACAAGTTCCTCATCTCCATCTGAGACCACCTCAGCCGGGACCTTGTTGTTCATATCACTATAAGCATTTTTGTCAAAGTCATTCAATGAATCTCTGGGAAGTTCCAAACTTTCCTACATTTTCCTGTCTTCTGAGCCTTCCAAACTGTTCCAACCTCTGCCTGTTACCCAGTTCCAAAGTCGCTTTCACATTTTTTGCTTATCTTTTTTAGCAACACTCCACTCCTGGCACCAATTTACTTTATTAGTCCATTTTCATGCTACTGATAAAGACATACCTGAGACTGGGAAGAAAAAGAGGTTTAATTGGACTTACAGTTCCACATGGCTGGGGAGGCCTCAGAATCGTGGCGGGAGGTGAAAGGCACTTCTTACATGGTGGTGGCAAGAGAAAATGAGGAAGAAGCAAAAGCGGAAACCCCTGAGAAACTCATCAGATCTTGTGAGACTTATTCATTATCATGAGACTAGCATGGGAAAGACAGGCCCCCATGATTCAATTACCTCCCACAGGGCCCTCCCACAACATGTGGGATTCTGGGAGATACAATTCAAGTTGAGGTTTGAATAGGGACACATCCAAATCATAACAGAGGGAGCTGTTTTCCAGAACAGAGTCCTCTTTTTCTTTCTTTGGACCCTTAATTGTTGTTTCCTCTGTAGGCCTGCTCTGAATACTGTGAGGTCTGGGGCAGGAGTCAAAATGGAGTCCCTCATGCCATACGTGCAAATATTTAAAAGTTATAAATCAAGGCACCACACAGTTATATATGACATATTGTGTCTCATCTTCATAATGATTAGGAGGCTTGCTTTAATTTAAGTATTTATTTGTTTTTGAGGCAGGGTGTTTCTCTGTCACCCAGGTTGGAAGGCAGTGGCTTCATGATTATGGTTCTCTGCTGCCTCCATCTCCTGGGCTCAAGTGATCCTCCTACCTCAGCCTCCTGAGTAGTTGGGAATACAGAAGCATGTCACCACTTTGGCTAAATAAAAAAAAAATATTTAAAAGTATTTTTATAGGGTTGTGTCTCTCTATGTTGCCCAGGCTGGTCTTGAACTCCTGGCTCAAGTAATCCTACCACTTTGGCCTCTCAGAGTGCTGGGATTACAAGCATGAGCCACTGCATGCAGTTCTGGTTTCCATTTTAGAATTCTTGGACTCCTTGAACTTCCCTGCCTCTATGTATCCACAGCTTTCCTTTTTTGCAAGAAGCCTTGTGCAATGAATGCTTCTTTCTACATGTCACATATATGACTGCTTTCTGGAGAAAACAGAAATATATATTACCCACTTATCAGGAAAGTCAAGCAGTAGTCTTACAGGCACGGCTTTTTCTAGGAGCCCAACATCACCAATAATACGTCCCTCTCAGTTCACGATTGTTTCTCTTCATGTTGGCTTCATTCTTGGGCAAGTTCTTCCTTGTAGTGACAAAGAAGACATCATGCAAGGTTACCACCTTCTGGAAAAGCTCATCTTTCCCAACAGTTATAATAAAAGAACCAGAGTCAATTATTTTTGAAATATCATGGGTCATGTGACCCACCCTGGATCAGTCATTGTGGCCAGGGGAATGGAATGCATTTACTGGCTAATTTGAATCACATGCTCTGCTTTAGAGCCAAGAAGTTAGTGGGTATGAGGTCGACTCATCTAATCATGTGACCTAAGAGTTGGAAAAGGGGTAGTTCCTTGCAAGAAGACAAGGCTCTGACTTCTAGAAGGTGGCTGGATGTTGCTCAGTCCAAAACAATAGTAAAACAAAATTGCAAAATCTAATGAGCTTTAGAGTATGCCTTTAAAAGTGGGGACAATAAAATGCTCCTTACCTTACTTCACAGGATCAAATTCAATCCCTCAAATGAATTATAAACATTATAAAGGATTTTATAAGGGCAAGGTAATATTATGTTACCTTTCAGAGGTGATTTAACTAAAGGAATATATAGAAATTATTAAAGTGTAAAGCATACCCAGTTTTTTTTTTAATCTTACCATATATTGAACCTAATATAATTTTGAAGGAGTTTGGAGAATACTTCTTTGAGTTTTGCAAAAGGTCAGACTCTGATGATATGCTGATGGCTCTAACTAGAAATTTCTGCAACTTCATGGAAAACTTGCATGCATTACATAATTCCTTATCTGCATTAGTCAAAGTTCTTCAGAGAAACAGCACCAGTAATATACGTGTGGCTTTTTATTTTTTTTGAGACGGAGTCTCGCTCTGTCACCTAGGCTGGAGTGCAGTGGTGTGATCTGGGCTCATTGCAACCTCTACTTCCTGGGTTCAAGCTGTTCTCCTGCCTCAGCCTCCTAAGTAGCTAGGATTAAAGCTACCTACCACCAAGCCTAGCTAATTTTTGTATTTTTAGTAGAGATGGGGTTTTACCATGTTGGTCAGACTGATCACGAACTCCTTGACCTCAAATGACTCACTCACCTTGGCCTCCCAAAATGTTGGGATTACAGGCGTGAGCCACTGTGCCTGGCCCATATGGAAATTTATTATGAGAAATTGGTTCATGCAGTTATGGAGGTTGAGAAGTCTCACAATCTGCCATCTGTAAATTGGAAACCCGGGAAAGCCAGTGGTATAACTCAGTCAGAAGGACTGAAAACAGGAGAACTAATGATATAAATCCTATTCTGAGGGCAAAGAAGCTGAAATGAAGTGTCCGAGATCAACAGAGAGGGGCAGATTTCTCCTTCCACCACTTTTTGTTTTATTTAGGCTCTCAAGAGATCAGATGATTCCCATATACACTGGGGAGGGCTGTCTACTTCACTGAGTCCACTGATTCAGACGCTAATCGCATCTGGAAATACCCTCCCAGATACACTCAAAAACAATGTTTAATCTGGGAACCCCATAGCCAGTCAAGTTGACGCATAAAATTAACCATAACACCTGTCTTTGTTGTATTTGGTTGATCAGTCAGCCAAGAAATGACATATTTTGAGAGCTTTCAGACTTGAAGAGTCACTAGAGGGTTAATGGTAATGCAAGTACCTTAACTTTCACTTCCTCTCTTTGATAAGAGTTTACATTTTCAGCAAATATTCTGTGAAGTGGCTAATTTGCTGGGGGATAATGAGATTAGATAGTTACTCTGAAAATTGCTGTTACACAATTCTACTTACTTTTTAATGGTGTCTGTTTTCTTTGTAAAGAGTGCCACATTTTGGGACAACATGGGGAATTTAATCATTAAGCTAAAAAATAAACCCTTTAAGCTACCTTAATTTAATTTCTCCCTCTCTCTTTTTTAGTTGGAGTCTCACTCTGTTGCCTAGGCTGGAGTGTAATGGCATAGTCTTGGCTCACTGCAGCCTCCGCCTCCCAGGTTCAAGCAATTCTTGTGCCTCAGTCTCCCTAGTAGCTGGAATTACAGGCATGAGCCACTATTCCTGGCTAATTTTTGTATTTTCTTTTCTTTCTTTCTTTTTTTAGCCCCTCGAGTAGCTGAGATTACAAGCACGCGCCACCATGCCCAGCTAATTTTTATATTTTTAGTAGAGACGGGGTCTCACTATGTTGGCCAAGCTGGTCTTAAACTCCTGACCTCAGGTGATCCACCCACCTCGGTCTCCCAAAGTGCTGGGACTATAGGCGTGAGCCACCGTGCCCAACGAGCTACCTTAATTTCTAAGAGATTCAACAATTTTATTAGTTGAATTATTCATAAGCAAATAAAACCTTGAAGCAATCGAAAAACCCTCATACAAAAGGCAAAATATTAGAAAAGACTTAGTACCCTGGAACCTAAGTAATAGAATTAAAAGCAAGTTTTTTGTTTGTTTGTTTGTTTGTTAGTTTTGAGACGGAGTCTCATTCTGTTGCCCAGCCTGAAAGGCAAGGCACAATCTTCACTGCAGTCTTCACCTCCTTTGTTCAAGCGATTCTTCTAAAAGCAGGGTTTTAAAATACAAGTTGTTTTATAAAGCAGAAGAAAGCACCACAGTGATTGCCTTGTTTCCCAGAAGGTTTCAGACCCTGAGTGCATTAGTAAGATTTTCATAATTGTTACTTGTTTCATATTTTTTAAAATAAAGAAAACACAACAGATCATTTGTCTTTCTAGTATACAAGAAACATTTTGAAAGGGCCAACGCTCTTGTTTAACTATATGTCATAACCTATAGAAAAGGTAGAAAGGGGACTCACACTCCCAGGGTTTCGGGAGACAATGGAATATAACTAGTTAAGATATCATTGTTAAGATATAATAGCAATCACTTAGGACGAGGTCGTACTAAAGTAGGGCAGGGCTCTAATCCAATATGACTCTTGTCCTTATAAAAGGGGGAGGGTGAACACAGGTAGTCTAATAGGGAGAACACCATGTGAAGATGAAGGCAGAAATCTACAAACCAAGGAGTGTTTGTGAATTTAACAAACCACTGTTAACAAACCACTAAAAGCTTGGAGAGAGGCATGGAACAGATTCTCCCTCACAGCCCCTAGCAAGAACCAATCCTGGCAACCTCTTGATCTCAGACTTGTAGTTCTAGAATTGTGAGGTAATAAATTTCGTTTGTGGCACTTTGTTACGGCAGCCCGAACAAAGTAATTATGGTCCTCATTTTATAGGTGAAGATTCTTAGGCTCATGAAGATAAACTTGTCTGAAGTCAAGGAGTCAGCAAGGGGTGGAACTGGGGCTGGACTCAGGTCACTCCAAATGTTGTGTTTTTAAACCCCTGTATCATTTTCCAAAAACTGATCCGAGGACCTCTTGCATAAAAATCACCTGGGATGCTTATTAAAAATGCAGATTCAGGCCGGGAGTGGTGGCTCATGCCTGTGATTCCAGCACTTTGAGAGGCCAAGATGGGTGGGTTACCTAAGGTCAGGAGTTTGACACCAGCCTGGCCAACATGATGAAACACAATCTTTACTAAAAACACAAAAATTAGCCGGGCATGGTGGCACATGCCTGTAATCCCAGCTGCAAGGGAAACTGAGGCAGGAGAATCACTTGAATCCAGGAGGTGGAGGTTGCTGTAAGCCAAGATCACTCTACTGCACACCAGCCTGGGCAACAAAGTGAGACTTCAGCTCAGAAAAAAAAAAAAAAAATTCAAGGATTCAACTCAGACCTATTGAATATGAAACTGGGGATATGTGGCAAGAGACTGAATTCTAAAAAAGAAACAAGTCTAAATGAACACCCTTAATACTTGTTTTGCTTCTGAATTAGAGTCCCTCAACCTCCTCACTATGGTCTATTGACATTGAGGCGATTCTAGCACTAATGAGAAATATCTATTAGTTCATCAGTTAGATTTTTGGCAAATTTTTGTCTGGACTTCTAATTTTGCTTCCCCCCCCCCCCCCGCCCCTGCAGTAAGGATAATAAAATATACCCTAACTTATCTTCCAGAATCAAATTAAATCTTTTGAAAATGAAAGTTAAAACTTAAAAAGTCTTTAGAAATGCAAGGGACTCATATAAGCTATTTTTATTCAGATCATCTGATTAAGGGACTGTGGAGGAAGATACTCCTTCAATGTAATTCCTACCCATTTCTCTTGAAAGGATAAACGCTGAGTTATCACTGGTTTTCTTCTGAAAGCTTTGCTTTGTTTTTACCACAAGTAATACACTGCCTGTGTGGTGGGGCAATTCCTCTTCTCTGTTGAATCATCTTCTTCTCTTACATAATCATGTATTTTTTTTTTTTTTTTTTTGAGAAACAGTTTTGCTCTTGTTGCCTTGTTGCTCAGGCTGGAATGCAATGGTGTGATCTCGGCTCACTGCAACCTTCGCTTCCCGAGTTCAAGCGATTCTCCTGCCTCAGCCTCAGCCTCCTGAGTAGCTGGGATTACAGGCACGCGCCACTCCCCCCTCAACCCCCCTCCACCCCCGGCTAATTTTGTATTTTTAGCAGAGACGGGGTTTCTCCATGTTGGTCAGGCTGGTGTCGAACCCCCGACATCAGGTGATCCCCCTGCCTTGGCCTCCCAAAGTGCTGGGATTACAAGTGTGAGCCACCACACCTGGCCAATCATGTATTGTACTTCTATGCAAGCTTTGCTCATATTTTCCACGTGTAAGGAGAACCTGATAATGCAGACCGTTCATCTTCTTGATTGTGTCATTGATGACTCCTTTAGATGGAGAATTATCTATCTATCTATCTATCTATCTATCTATCTATAATGGTGATATAAATTATATATATGTATACAATTTTTAAAAATTAGCAATTAGTCCACTTTCTCTTAGTAGAGAAGAGTAAGAATGGGCCAATGGCTCTGCTGTATTATTGCAGGCTCTGCCAACTGTGAAGTACTGTCCCATTGTTAGTTCTGTTCTGTTGTAGAACTCAGGGGGTCCTTCCTTATCAATATTAATTGAAACACGCAGCAAGACTGTATAACTTAATTATTGCTACTGAACAAAACACCCAAAATGTAGCAGCTTAAAAACAATGACTTATTATTTTCACATTTCTAAGGATTGACTTGGCAGGTTCTTCAGTGGGTTCGCTTAGGTGTATTCACGCAATGGCCTTCAGCTGGAGGTCCCCGGGGCTTGAACTCCGGGATGGCCTCCCTCACACATCTGGGCAGTTGATGGTGGCTGAGGTGCCTCGGTTCTCCTTCATGGTCTGGCATCCTCCACTAGGCTAGACCAGCTCTCTCACTTGGCTATTCTAGGACCATTTTCCAAAGGGCAAATGTGGAAGCTGCAGAGTCTCTTGAGACTGAGGGGCTGAGACTTGCATCGCATCACTTCCAGATCATTCTATTGATTAAAGCAGGTTACAATCCCAGCTCAGATTCAGGAAGTTTGACAAATAAACTTGAAGTCTGGATGGGAGAATCATCAAAGTCACACTGCAAAGGATGCAAGGTGAGATGGGAGGAATTTCTGGCTTTTAAATGGCCTGCCACAATGATATGATAGGTTGCATTATTCTTTACCAAACACCAAAGATCACTGCTAGAGCTGTGTGAAAGGTATACTTGGAACAAACAAATCAAAAGTCCAAATATCAGCAGAATCTATTTTCAGCAATAACGAGTTAAGCTACTTCATAGAGCAAATAAAAGGGGACTCACAGGTTATTGTGATTGAAGGATATGTTGCATAGTGCCTATATATTATCAGTTAACAAAAGTAAAAGATAAAAGGTGTACTCTCTTATGCAAACTCTCTTTGTATCTAATGCAGATTAAGAGAGTCGTATTCAAGATGTGGTCCAGGGACAAGCAGCGTCAGCATCACCTTACAGATGATTAGAAATAAAATTTTCAGGCTCCATCCAAGACTTACCAAATTAGAATCTCTGAGGGTAGGGCCCAGAACCTGTATTTTTAAAAAGTTTCCCAAGTTATTCTTATATGTACTAAAATTTGAGAAGTACTGATTCAGATCATACACCCTTCCCTATTAAAGTACAAGATTAGATCTTTTCCCAAATCTCTTACTTTCTTCATACATTTCGAGTTAATCCAACGATTGATAAAGTTCAATTCGTTTAACAAAATGGGGTAGTCAGTTTTTCAGGAGGTTTGAATTCAAATAAATTATTGGTAATTGTTTTTAATGTGTTCCTACTCCTACTACATATTTAAGAAATCAATAATCAGAGATGATACAATATTTGTGCTAATTTGGAATTAGGGACATTCTGCAGGATTATTTCAAGAGGATGGCTTAAAAACAGCCAGGTGTATGAGTTTTGTGAACATATGGAGAGCTCTTCCTTTTCAAAGGCAAAATAAATATAACCTGGCAAAGCCCAACCAAATAGCATTATGCTTTTGAAAGGAACTTCACAGCAGGCAGCTGTTTGTATTCATTTTCTAAAGGAAAGGATTCAGGCTTACTCACAAAAATAAACATGGTATTATTATCTAGAGTCTCTATGTATTTTTTGTAAGTAATAAAGAGTTACTTATTAGAGTAAGAAAGATTCATCATACACTGCCAGTGTCCTTCCTAGAAAAAATCATTTTGCAAAGACAGATAATTATAAATAGCTTTAATGGTAATGGTGAATTTTATCAGAAAACTCTTCAAAGGGTTTTTTTGGTAATCAAGGGATGAGTATCTCCATTATTAAAATGAGGCAGTTTTCTCAGATTTATACTAACTTTCCTAGAAATCATTGCAAGTTCCTGTGATGTTCACAATAAGATTCATCCCCAAACCTAGCAGGATTTCATAATTTTTCACTGATTGTCCAAAAATGTTTGGGCTACTTTTACTCAAACTTGGAATTGTTGAGAATTGTTCCAGGTAGTGTAGAGTTAATTTCTCTTCAGCAAACTAATAGTTTGAAAATAATTTTTGATTGCAGTGAAGCAGAGGGCTTTGGTAAATTATACAACCTTGCCTCGAGATGTTGCACTTTCTCTTATCAAGAGCTGGAGCCCATGTCATCTTCCCTTGATTCTAGTTGGGCCTTCAGACTTGCTTTATGCCAATAAAATGTGGGAGAAATGGCATTGTGTGAGTTCTGGTGCCTAAGCCTGAATCCTTACATTCTTGAAACACTGTTCTGAGACGATTCTGTAGGAAAGCAGTTCTATTTTGGAGAGGGAGAGGCCATAGAGAGAAGTAAGGTGGTGGCCTAGCAAGCAGCCATGTTAACCACCAGATATGTGTGTGAGGTCATCTAGGATCTTCTAGCACAGCCAGCTTTTCAACCGAGTATAGACCATGAACAGGCCCAGGCAAAACCTCAGGAGAACCATCCAGCCATCTCAGCATTGTGAGAAATAATATATTATTGCTATTTTAAGCCACATGGCTCTGGGATGGTTTATTATGTAACAATGGGTAACTGCCAGGCAATTCTTTTTTTTAATGTAGTAGGCTGGGAGCAGTAGCTTACAGCTGTAATCCCAGCACTTTGCGGGGCCGAGGCAGATGGATCGCCTGAAGTCAGGAGTTCAAGACCAGCGTGGCTAACATGGAAAAATCTTATTTCTACTAAAGATAAAAGAAATTAGCTTGGCATGGTGCTTGTAATTGCAGCTACTAGGGAGGCTGAGGCAGGAGAATCATTTGAACCTGGGAGGTGGAGGTTGCAGTGAGCTGTGATCATGCCACTGCACTCAGAGTGAGACTCCATCTCAAAATAAATAAGTAAGTAAATAAATAAAGTAGTAAAAAAACACATATTGTAGGACAGGAGCAGTAGCTCACGCCTGTAGTCTCAGCACTTTGGGAGGCTGAGGCAGGCAGATCATGAGGTCAAGAGATAGAGGCCATCCTGCCAACATGGTGAAACCCCATCTCTACTAAAAATACTAAAATTAGCTGGGCATGGTGGCATGTGCCTGTAGTACCAGCTACTCAGGAGGCTGAGGCAGGAGAATTGCTTGAACCTGGGAGGTGGAGGTTGCAGTGAGCTGAGATCACTACTCTGTTTCTTCTTTTTCCATGCAATGAGCTGAGGCCACAGAATGAGACTCCATCTCAAAAACAAACAACAAACAAAAAAACAATCCCCATACAATAAAATGTAAAATCTACTGTCTTATTCATTTTTAAGTGTCTACTTCAGTAGTCATAAGTGAAGTATATTTACATTGTTGTTAAGCAGATCTCCAGAACATTTTCATTTTACGGTATTAAAACTCTCTCCTTGTTAAGCAGTAACTCACCTTTGCCTTTTCCTCCCAGCGCCTGGTAACCAACATTCTCCTTTCTAGGTCTATGATTTTGACTACTATTGATATGTCATATAGCTGGAATCATACAGAATGTGTTCTTTTGTGAGTAGCTTATTTTACTTAGCATAGTGTGTTCATGGTTCATCTGTGTTGTAGCATATAACAATGCTTCATTCCTTTTAAAGACTAAGTAATATTCCAAAAAGAAGATGAAAGAACAGGGAAAAGGCCTGGCCCAGCTTTGTGGTCTGATTGTAACTGCATTCATCTGGGATCTCAGCTGGGCCTGCAGTATCCAAGATGTGCTGTCTTCCTCCAGGGTCCCTTTCCATGTGGTATCCCATGATTCAAGTCTACACCAGCACATGGTTAGCTTCGAAGGAGGAAGTCTTTGCAGAGTGGTAGATAGCTTCCAAGGAGGAGCTTTCCAAGCAGTCAAGCCCCAATGTCCAAGAACTTATCAAACTCTATTTGCATCATGCCTGATAATTTCCATTGGATAAAAGCAAGTTGTATCACCAAGGGTTGAGGTGACATGGAAGGGACAAACTACAGAAAGGCATGAACACCATTGGGTAAGGATCCTTGGGGGCTACCAATGTAGCAGTGAACTATACCTACTCTGTTTCTTCTTTTTCCACAGCACTTATCACTTAAATAAAAATGTTTATTTAATTTTTAAAATTTTAGTAGAGACATGGTCTCACCATGTTGCCTAGGCTGGTCTCAAACTCTTGGCCTCAAGCGATTGTCCTGCCTTGCCCTCCCAAAATGCTGGGATTACTGGCATGAGCCACCATGCCCAGCCCTCTTATCACTTTTTAATTAATGGGCTCTATACTTTACTCCTTTATTTTGTCTGATATCCATTGCCTGACTCTTCCTTAGAATGGAAGTTGCAGGGCTGAGCTCAGTGGCTCACATTTGTCATTTCAATGCCTTGGGAGGCAGAAGTGGGAGGATCACTTGAGGCCAGGAGTTTGAGACCAGCCTGGGCAACATGGTGACACCCCAGCTCTACCATACCCCCCAAAATTAGTCAGGTGTGGTGTTGTTTACCTGTAGTCCCGGCTACTTGGGAGGCTGAGGTGGGAGTATTGCTTGAGCCCAGGAGTTGGATGCTGCAGTGAGCTATGATCACACCTCTGCACTCCAGCATAGACAACAGAGTAAGACCCTATTTCTTAAAAAAAAAAAAGAAAAAGAAAGTAAAAAAGAATATAAGTCTCAAGAGAACATGGAACTTTGTTTTGTTTAGTATTTTGAATGAATGCATGTTTGAAAAGATTATAAAAGTGACATAAAATAAGAATGAACAAATTCACTCACAGCATAATAGAACTTTTCCCATTAGTAAGTCAAAGTATATTAAAAAGAGTAGGCCAAATACTGGGTTAATCCTCCCTCCTGTTAGATAATAACAATCATCTTGTTTGGAAATCATGCATCCTTAACCCATCTAGTATTTGTTGAGAGCTATTAGGTCCCAGGAAACAAGGAAGGAGTGGAGAACAGGGTGGACACAGAGCTTGCCCTCATGAGGGTTAGGTACTACTGATGAAGGCAGAGAAAACAAGTGAGCAGATCAAATGATTATGAATTACAAAAAGAGTTACAAAATAAATAAGAAAAATAGTGGGAGGTGCTCACTTCCTATAGGTTGCTTGGGACCAGCTTGCCTAAGTGGCAATTAAGCAGCTGAGTTCTAAAGATAGGAATAAATTAATGTATGAGTCCATTCTCACGCTGCTAATAAGAACATCCCCTGAGACTGGGTAATTTATAAAGGAAAGAGGTTTAATTGACTCACAGTTCAGCAGGCTAGGGAGGCCTCAGGGAACTTACAATCATGGCGGAAGGGGAACAAAACTTATCCTTCACATGGTGGCAGCAAGGAGAAGTGCAGAGTGAATGGGGCAGGGGGAGGGGGTAAGACCCTTATAAAATAATTAGATCTCATGAGAACTCACAGTCTTGAGACCAGCATGGAGGTAATGGCCCCCATGATTCAATTACCTCCCACCGGGTCCCTCCCATGATATGTGGAGACTATGGGAACTACAATTCAAATGAGATTTGGGTTGGGACACAGCTTACCGTTATCAATTGGCTACTTGAAAGTGGAGAAGGAGAGTTCCCAGCAGAGGGAAAAGCTTGTATGAAGACTAAGGAAAGAACAAACTTGGAGTCATCAGTAGGGGAGGAAGCACGTGGGTTCTGGACATAGACCCAGCTTATCTGGCCCCTGATCCCCCTAAAGGCACCATGATCCCCAAACCAGGTAAATGTCATCATCATTCATCCAGCTGTTAAAGCCAGAAACCTGAGTCCTTATGGATGCCCATCTAGCTATCAGCAGGTATTGTCAACTGTGTGTTCAAATCCACATTCACCTCTTACCCGGACTCCTTACTATCTGGTCCACCTGCCTTCAGATTTACTTTTTCCCATCCCTTTCCATACAGTAACAAAAAACACAATCTTTTAAAATATAAAACAAATGATTTAAAAAAATCCTGTGAAAGGCTTCCCACTATACTTTGAGGGGAACAAAAGCCCCCATTTTTCAGTCTGTGGCCTATTAAGTCCTATGCATGTTATAACCTCTACCTGAACTCAAACTCAGGTAGACCCTCTATTTTACAGATAACTAAACTGAGGAACAAAGAGGTCAAGACACTCCTCACAGGTAACATAGCGAGTGAGTAGCAAAGGCAGGATTGAAGTCTACTAATGATTCCAGACTTTAGGAGGACAATTAAAGTTCACTTCCTCTTTATATGAGAAAGAATATTTAAACGCTGCCCTCAATGAGCTTAACATTGTTTAAGCACTTACTAGACAGTAACTCTTTTTTTTTGAGATGGAGTTTCGCTCTTGTTACCCAGGCTGGAGTGCAATGGCGCAATCTTGGCTCACCGCAACCTCCGCCTCCTGGGTTCAGGCACTTCTCCTGCCTCAGCCTCCTGAGCAGCTGGGATTACAGGCACGTGCCACCATGCCCAGCTAATTTTTTGTATTTTTAGTAGAGACGGGGTTTCACCATGTTGACCAGGATGGTCTCGATCTCTTGACCTCATGATCCACCCGCCTCGGCCTCCCAAAATGCTGGGATTACAGGCGTGAGCCACCGCGCCTGGCCATGACAGTAACTCTTTTAATCCTTAGAACAACCTTCTGAGGTAGGTACTACTATCATTACCATTTTACAGATGAGAAAAGCTAGGTAGCAATAAAAAGGAGAAACTGAGACTCCAGGAAGTCTCACTCCAAAGGCCACACTCTTAACCACTAAATTCCCGATGTTGGTTGTGTTACTAAATATAGTGTAGAGAAGTTTTGGCTGTTTAATGGATAACTTTTAAATGAAAAGACAACATGTAGAAAAGACAGTGTAAAAGGCTGGGTGTGGTGCCTCACGCCTGTAATCCAGCCCTTTGGGAGGCTGAGGTGGGTGGATCGCTTGAGCCCAGGAGTTCTAGCCCATCCTGGCCAAATGGTGAAACCTCATCTCTACTAAGAAGTATAAAAATTAGCCAGGTAAGGTGGTGTGTGTCTGTAATCCCAGCTGCTTGTGAGGCTGAGGCACGAGAATCTCTTGAACCCAGGAGGCAGAGGTTGCAGTGAGCTGAGATGGTGCCACTGCACTCCAGCCTTGGTGATGGAGTGAGACTCTGTTTCAAAAAAGAAAAAACAAATGAACAACAAAAACAAGGTGTGAAAATCACAAGTGCAAAGACTGATGACTTATCAAAATGGACAAGTTCATGACCACTGCTCTGATCAAGCCAGTAGAACATTATAGAGCCCTAGTCACTGCTCCTCCCTTCTGTTCATGGGTGATCACTCTCCAGACTTTTAACATGGTAGCAGAGTTTTGTCTGTTTCTGACTTACTAGAAACAGAAACATAAAATTCACTTTTTTTAATTCAGGACAAAAGTGTGTCCTATTTTGGAACAGGTGGGTCATTCATAGGTTATCAGAACAATCTAGTGGAAATTGCTCTAACTGCTGAGGAGAAACTGCTGTGCCCATGCAGTGAACCATAGGGCCCAACTTGGAATAAGCTTCCTTGGATTTTGCCAGTGACAGGTGGTACAGTCAGCCTGCAAAGTAATGAAAATGATGTAAAAATGAAACTTTGAAGGAGACATCTTGAGAATGCATGAACAGAACTGGAAAAAAATGCCACATGGAATTAATAATGTGGGAAAATGAGAGGTTAACTCACTACCAAGAACAAATTGTAAGGGCATTTGCGAGGTAAGACGTTTATGGAAAGATCACTTGTATGCTTGTGATGTTTGGGAAGTGAGGAACCATTTGGAGTGGTTCTATCTTCTACCCATTTTCAAAAACCACAGGGGTAAGCTCTTAAAACCAATAATATGAAAGAGAAACTATGTATATAGTATGGCTTATGTGATGCAACAAAAAAGATTAAGGGATTGTAGAAGCTTGCAACTGTCAGTTAATCACTAGCTGTATACGTGATGAAAAGGACTTTATAATCCAACGCCTGCAGTTTATAGAGGCCCAGCCTTGTTAAGTGAACAGAGGCACAGTTAACCAGGGCACGCCCTGAGAAGGGACAGGGTTGGGGCTAGATCCTTTGTATTGGGAAGGTTCAGTTCTTCACCCTGTACTGAACTTTCTTATGAGGTCAAGATGTGTAGATGAGGGTTGTGGTCCGAGATCTTGAAAAGGAGAGCTAGAATCATACTCAACGGTGACTCTGCATACTATTTATTCTCCTTTGTGAAAGACCAAGGAGCCCTGGTAGTAGGAAGACGGCTTCTGTGGGTTTGGGAATGAGATGACTACCTGCACCTCCAATATAAATTATTCTTCCCTTTTCCTGCAGACTCTGCTCTTGGTTCTTTGAAAGCCACCTCCATCTTACTTACCCTTCAGTCTCATTTCCTAAAACTGGACCTAACTTTTCTCCACTTAGCACTCAATGGACTTTTTTCTTCAAGACTTATTACAATAGTATTTATGTTTGAGTGTGTATGTGTGTGTGTGCAAGTGTGTGTGTGTGTTTATAGACAAGAGTCTCACTCTGCCACCCAGGATGGAGTGCAGTGGCGCTATCTCGACTTACTGCAAACTCCACCTTCCTGGTTCAAGCGATTCTCATGCCTCAAGTGATTCTCGTGTCTCAGCCTCCAGAGTAGCTGGGATTACAGGCATGTGCTACAGCACCTGGGGCTAATTTTTTTTTTTAAATATTTTTAGTAGAGATGGGGGTTTCTCCATGTTGCCTAGGCTAGTCTTGAACTCTGGCCTCAAGCAATCCACTCACCTTGGCCTTCCAAAGTGCTGGGATGACAGGTGTAGGCCACTGTGCTCAGTGTTTATGTTTTTTTTTTTTTTTCTTTTTAAAATCTCTTGGTTGGCTAGGAAATCTCTTTGTCTGTGTCCCCAGTTATACTCTAAAATTCACCCAGTCAGGGACCAGTTTGTTCAGTTCACTGCAATAATCCCCATGTGGCTGCAGTACTTCACCCACAGTGGGTGCTAAATTAACATTTCCTGGGGTCAGGCACAGTGACTCATGTGTGTAATCCTAGAATTTTGGAAGGCTGAGGTGGGAGGATCACTTGAGCCCAGGAATTCAAGACCAGCTTGAGCAACAAAGCGAGACCCCTTTGCTATAAAAAAAAATTAAAAAATTATCTAGGTACGATGGTGCACACTTGTAGTCCCAGCTGCTTGGGAAGCTGAGGTGGCTGGATCTCTTGAGCCTAGGAGTTTGAGGCTGCAGTTGGCTGTGGGAACTCCACTGAGCTCCAACTTGAATGACAGAGCAAGACCCTGCCTCAAAAAGAATTAAATAAAGAAAAAAGATTTTCTGAATAAATGAAAATGGCCTTCCTGAAAAGGATGAGTAACATGTCCCTGAATGTCTGGCTCTAGTACAGGCAAATTCATGTTGAAATAAGGCTGTAGGCTGGGTGTGGTGGCTCACACCTGTAATCCCAGTACTTTGGGTGGACGAGGCAAACGGATCACCTGAGGTCAGGAGTTCAAGACCAGCCTGGCCAACGTGGTCTCTACAAATCCTCATTTCCACAAAAATACAAAAGTTAGCTGGGCATGATGGTAGGTGCCTGTAATCCCAGCTACTCGGGAGGCTGAGGCAGGAGAATCGCTTGAAACTGGAAGGTGGATGCTGCAGTGAGCTGAGATCATGCCATTGCACTCCAGCCTGGGTGACAGAGCGAGACTCTGACTCTGTATCAAAAATAAACAAA
This sequence comes from Callithrix jacchus, assembly GCF_049354715.1. Classification (NCBI taxonomy): domain Eukaryota; kingdom Metazoa; phylum Chordata; class Mammalia; order Primates; family Cebidae; genus Callithrix; species Callithrix jacchus. The sequence goes on from NC_133507.1 coordinate 146,391,184, forward strand.
AAAAAACCGAATAAATAAATAAAATAAGGCTGTAACATACATTTGGGCTTTCAAAAGCTATGTTTCTATTTTGTCAGCAGTTTTGAGTATTCTTGATATGAGGCCCCTCAGTTTGGAAAGGGAGAGAAGCTGTGGAGGATAACACATCTCCAACCTCTCATTGAATCCTTCTTAAAATCAGTCTAGTCTCCCCAAATGTGGGTTCTTTCAGTGTGCTCAAAATCTAGGCTGTTTTCCTAGGTGGGTTCATCTTGGGGAAATTTCGTGTTCTACTTTTGTTTCTATTTCCCAGAATTTTGTTTTTATTTTCTGAATCATTCTAGTGAACTTGAGATGCCTCTAGACCTTCCTCACTGGCCTGGTAATTCTGGGGACACATGCAATTCTTGGGGATCCTCTAACCTAGAATCGGTCGGCAATTAGACCTTCTATAGCATTTTAGGATATCATCAAGCCCAGAGAGCCCTGTGTTCTCTCCTCCTTGTCTAGACTGATGTATGGAGAATGGAGGAAGAATTATTTTAAGATGGATACATGTGTGGCCATGATTTTTGTGGTTTGGGAGGCAGCATCAAATAGTAGCTAGTTCTGTGGGAGTCAGACTGCCTGAATTCAAACACTGTCTGTATTACTTAGTGTCAGTATGACTTTGGCAAAGTGATTGCTGTAATCAGAAAGTTTGTGTCCCCCTCCAAATTCTTTTTTTTTTTCTTTTTTAGATGGATTCTTGCTCTTGTTGCCCAGGCTGGAGTGCTGGAGTGCAATGTTGCAATCTAGGCTCACTGTAACCTCCACCTCCTGGGTTCAAGCTGTTCTCCTGCTTCAGCCTACCAAGTAGCTGGGAGTGCTCACCACCATGCCCAGCTAATTTTTATATTTTTAGTAGAAAGTAGGTTTTCCCATGTTGGCCAAGCTGGTCTCGAACTCCTGACCTCAGGTGATCCACCCGCCTTGGCTTCCTAAAGTGCTAGGATTACAGGCATGAGCCACCATGTCTGGCCCCCGCCAAATTCATGTATTGAATCCTGACCCATAAAGTGATAATATTAGGAGGTGGGATATTAGGAGGTAGTCCATTTCTGCTGCTACAAGAGAATACCTGTGACTGGATAATTTTATAATGAACAGAAATTAATTTCTTACAGTTTCAAGGCTGGGTCTTCTTGCTGCATCATCCCATGGTAGAAGGTACAAGGGCCAAGATAGTGAGAGAGAGACAAAAGGGGCCAAACTCATTCTTTTAGAAGGAATCCACTTACATGATAACAAAGCCAAACCCTAATAATGGCATTAATCCATTCGTGAAAATAGACCGTTCATGACCTAATTACCTCTTAAAGATCTTACTCATAATACTGTTAAAATCGTAGTTAAATTTCAACATGAGTTTGGGAGGGAACATTCAAACTATAGACTGGGGCCTTTAGGAGGTGACTAAGTGATGAGAATGAAGCCCTCATGAATAATTGTGCCCTGGTTGTGCCCTCAAAGAGACCCCAGAGAGACCTTTGCCTCTTCTGCCATGTGAGACAACAGCAAGAAAGTGCCATCTATGAGCCAGAAGTGGGCCCTCGCCAGGCATTGAATGTGCCTTGATCTTGGACTTCCCAGCCTCCAGAATGGAGAGAAATAAATTCTGTTGTTTGTAAAATACCCAGTTTACGGCATTTTGTTATAACAGCACAAACGAATTGAGACATTGACTTTTCCTCTCTGAGAATTGTCTACCAATATTGATGTTTGGATTTTTATTTTCTGGGGCTAAATTTCGTGCCCATAAAAGTCCCTTCTTACCCAAATTTCTGAGACCAAAATGCATTTCTCATGCTCAGATATGGCAAGAAGTCGCCTGGCAAACAGTATACATCGATACTCTCCTTACCTGGAAAACTCCTTTGTTCTGGTGGGGATTGTTGATAGTCATGGAAAAATCAATACTGCCTCTATGAAAGTTATTTGGCACAATATTCAGCCCAGGGGTAGGCCTCAAGCAAGATGGCTCAGATCTCTAGCAGGACAGCAGGTGCACACGCAGGTAAACAGGATTACTCTGGAATAGGGCTGGAGCTTTTCATTTTGTATTATTTTCTGGGCTTAATCCAAAGAGTTATTTCGCCTCAAGGAAATGTGATAATACATATTGGCAAAATAGTGCAAATGTAACTGAGACTACATGGTAAAGTATTTATTTTCTTATTAGGCCAATACATATTGGCCAATACATATTGCCAATCTATTATACATAGTCAGTATCTGTTGTGAATATATTTTATTGTGAACAAAGCAATCGCTAAACTACCTTTAAAAAATAAGGTTGACACCATTTTTGCATCTATTTTCATTTATTTTACCATCATCTAATATTTTTGCATTTTAAAACATTTAAATCTAATAAATTTTTCAATTCAGTTGCAATTTTTGGCCAAAATCTCAAAATAAAAACCTTCAAGACTGAGATAATGCTTTATGTCTTGGCTCATTTATCCAGTTAAAAGTCAAAGTGGGGTACAAATGAAACAATCCATATTATCAAGTAACTTAACTGTCTCAGGGATGAGTATGAGAAGGGACATGAGACAATCACAGATGAACTGGTTCTTAGGCATCATAACATTCTTACATACTGAATTATACGTTATGTAGATTTTGTATATGTCCTTCAACTCAATCAAAACATCAGCTGGGGAAATTGATTTACTCCTAAAGGGGCTTTTTTTTTTTTTTTATGTTAGGCTACTGAGTGAGCTATGAATTAACTTTTAGTCGTTTGGATTCTGTTTGGCTTCTGTTTTGATGAATCGCTTCATAAAGCTTGACATTCTTAGGGTTCTTATCAAGATTTTGCCTGGTATTTTTTTTTTGAGATGGAGTTTCGCTGTTGTTACCCAGGCTGGCGTGCAATGGCACGATTTCGGCTCACCACAACCTCCGCCTTCTGGGTTCAAGCAATTCTCCTGCCTCAGCCTTCCGAGTAGCTGGGACTACATGCTGCCTAGTGCAATGCTTAAGATATATGCACTTTACTGTGTGTGAATTATACCTCAACAAAAACCTCTTCTTTACACATTTCCCAGTCTTAAGTATTCCTTTATAGCAATGCAATCAGACTTATATAGTATAAAACATTTTAACCACCCTAGAAAGTTCTCTGATGGCTTTTCCCAGTCAATATCACCCGTCAGAGGTAACCACTATTCTGACTTCTGTTTTCATAGATTATTCTCACCTCTACTCGACCTTCTTATAAATAGAAACATACTATATGCTCTTTTGTATCTGGCTTCTTTCTTTTAACATAATGTTTTGGAAATTCATCTATCAACATCATTTTAATTGCTATGTGGTATCCCATTTTATGGATATATCACAATTTATTTATTTGCTCTATTTGTTTCTGGTTTTGTCTATTACTAATCACGCTCTTCGAACATTCTTACACAAGGCTTTTTATTGTCACATGCACTTACTTCTCTTGGAGATGTACTAGGCATAGAGCTGCTCGGTCATAGATAGGTTTATATTTAGTAAAAAGTGCCAAGGTTCTTTCAAGTGGTTGTACTATGCAGAATAATTTTGCAAAGCTTTGACCCAGATGTACAAAATCTCTCTGGAAGGACTTAAAAACGTTCTGTAGTAGGCTCCCTTTTGTCATAGTTACTGATGAAAAGGGTGTGTTTTGTGGCAGCATATTGCACAAGGCTCATTACCAGGTGCTTGGAGGAGGGCAAAGAGCTAGCCGAGACACTGGCGGGGACTCTGTGCTGTGGATTTTCATGTGCCATTTCAAATACATATTCAACTCTGTTCTGTGAACCTGTCAGAATCAAAACTTGATGTTAGGAAATCGAATAGCACTATTACTATGTTATTAATTATTTGGGGAAAAAAATTGGAGGACAGATGTGAAAGAGACCAAAGGAAGAAGAGACAGAGAGAGAGAGAAAAAAATGCCTTGTGGCTGTGATTTTTTTCCACTTATTTCACAACATCATGTAAAATGAATATAGTGACCTTTGGAGTTAGGCAGTACAGGGATTCTATTAGAAATAACAGTAATTTCAGGCTTATTAATCTAATAATGAAGGATTAATATATAATAATCTAATAGTATTATATATTATAATCATTAATCTATTATTATATTAATAATCTAATAATTAATAAAGGATTATATAATCTAATAATTCCAGGATTGCCATGACCTGAAATTCTGATGGTAAACCCATTGAACCAACATAGAAACAAGAGGAAGCGCAGACTTCTCATTGATCTACTAAGGGGATGGCTATAGGCTTTGTAGCCTGGTGTGGTGGCTCACGCCTGTAATCCCAGAATTTTGAGAGGCCGAGGTGGGTGGATCACCTGAGGTCAGGAGTTCGAGACCAGTCTGGCCAATGTGGTGAAAGCCTGTCTCTACCTGAAAAACAAAAATGGACTGGTTATGGTTGTGGGCAGCTGTAATCCCAGCTACTCAAGAGGCTGAGGCAGGAGAATCGCTTGAACCTAGGAGACTGAGGTTGCCCATTGCACAGCCGCCTGGGCGACAGAGTGAGACTCCATCTCAAAAAAGAAAGAAAGAAAGAAAGAGAGAGAGAGAGAAAGAAAGAAAGAGAAAGAAAGGACAAATGTTAACTCCTGGAGATACTGAAGAGACATATATTAGATGATAACTCTACATCTACTTTTCAAAAATTTTAAAGTTCATAAATACTCTAGTCCCCAGCTTCCCATTATCCTTCTCATTTATGTTTCAATTGATGATGAGATGACAAATGCAGTTGATCCTCGTTGTTCGTGGATTCTGTAGTTGTGAACTTGCCTACTCACTGAAATTTATTTGTAACTCCCAAGTCAATACTTGAGGCACTTTCATAGTCATTTGTGAATGCATGCAGAGGAATGAAAAATTTGAGTCATCCTAAAACTGATGCTCTGCCCTCTGCATTCTTTTTTTTCTTTTTTTGTTAGCAAATCTGTTTATTTAGGTTTCCATCAATGATTTTTTGTTTCTTTTCTCCTTTTTTTGTTTGCAAATCTGCTTATTTAGGTTTCCATCAATGATTTTTAGTTTTCAATGCATTGATTTTCATTTTTTCTTCTTTTTTGAGGTGGCATTTTGCTCTGTTGCCTACGCTGGAGTGCAGTGGCGTGATCTCAGCTCACTGCAACCTCCGCTTCCTGGGTTCAAGCAATTGGTTCTCCTGCCTCAGCCTCCCAAGTAACTGGGATTATAAGGTGTGCACCACCACGCCTGGCTAATTTTTGTACTTTTAGTAAGAACGGGGTTTTGCCATGTTGGCCAGGCTAGTCTCGAACTTCTGACCTAAGGTGATCTGCCTGCCTTGACCTCCCAAAGCACTAGGATTACAGGTGTGAACCACTGCTCCTGGCCTGTGTAGGTTTTCTTTCTAAAACTTTTTACAATTGGCCAGGCACGGTGACTCACACCTGTAATCCAGCACTTTGGGAGGCCGAGGTGGATGGATCACCTGAGGTCAGATCGTGCCATTGCCCTACAGCCTGGGAGACAGAGCGGGACTCCGTATCAAAAACAAACAAACAAACTTTTAAAAACTGACAGATAAAAAATGTATATATTTATGGTGCACAACATGATGTTTTGATATATGTATTCATTGTAGAATGGCTAAATCAAGCTAATTAATATATGCATTGTCATGTATGCTTTTTTTTGGTCATGAAAACACAGAATCTACTCTTTCAGCTCTCATGTTGCAAACAAGTATTCTCACAGTCTTAGTGCTACATTTTTTTTTTTTGCATTTTTCTGCTTTTTGTTGGTGACTTTGTCCTCTAAAATCACCCCAAACATAGGGATGAAGGACTCTCTAGTGTTTCTTTCTTTTTCTTTTTCTTCCTTTTTTTGAGATGGAGTCTCGCACTCTTGCCCGGGTTGGAGTGCGACGGCACGATCTCTGCTCACTGCAACCTCCGCCTCCTGGGTTCACATGATTTCGCCTGCCTCAGCCTCCCGAGTAGCCGGGATTACAAGTGCATGCCACCATACCCAGCTAATTTTTTGTATTTTTAGTAGAGACGTTGTTTCACTATGTTGACTAGACTGGTCTCGAACTCCTGACCTTGTGATCTGCCTGCCTTGGCCTCCCAAAGTGGAATTACATGTGTGAGCCACCGCACCCAGCCAGGGCTGTCTAGTGTTTCTAAGTGCAAGCGGGCTGTGACATACATGCTGGAGAAAATACATGTGTTTGATTAGCTTCTTTCAGACATGAGTTATACTGTTGTTGTCAGTGAGTTTAATGTTAATGAATCCCAATGTATATTACATAAAGTATTTTTAAACAGAAGCACACATAGAACAAGCTTCTCTATGGATCAGCTGATGAAACGGATACCAAATGCTCACAGGATCCTAACCCTGTGTTTCCCCTACGGTGATGGTTCAGTATTCACTAATCAGTGTTCATAAGGGCTTTATAGACCATAACTACTGTGAATAACAAGAACCAACTGTCTATAGAACATCATCCCTCACTTCCACTGACATCCCTGAGAAGTTCCTGATGGTAAACCCATTAAACCAACATAGAAACAAGAGGAAGCACAGAGTTCTCATTGATCTATTAAGGGGATTGCTGTGGGTTCGTAGCCAAGTTTCATGTGAGCCCATCTGATCTCTTTTAGATTCTAGACATATAGCTTCATATTTACTCTTATGTCTGTCATTTCTGCCTGAAATAGATAACAAGCCTGTAGCAACAGTTACAGACTTATAGAATGTCAGTGACAGGAGGTCTCTCATTGTAGCAGTCCACATCCTTCTTTTACAGATGAGAAATTTGAGGCCCAGCCAGGCAGAGGGATTGCCGTGACCTGGAGATCTCTTCATTCTGCTGTCTTCTATTTAATAAATATGAGTTGATCTGAGGAGAGGAGATGGCAATAAAAACAATATATGAAAGTCATTAGAAATTAACATAGGCCTGTGCAGTGGCTCACACCTGCAAACACAGCACTTTGTGGGGACCAAGGTGGGTGGATCGCTTGAGCCCAGGAGTTCGATACCAGTCTGGGCAACATGGTGAAATTTGCTCTCTACAAAAAATACAAATATTACCTGGGTCCTGCTCCTCAAGAAGCTAGGGCAGGGACCAACTGAGCCCTGGAGGTTAAGGCTGCAGTGAGCTGTGATCATGCCACTGCATTCTAGCCTTGGTGACAGCATGAGACCCTTCTCAAAAAAAATAAATAAAATAAATAAACACAGTAAGAACAAATTCTATATTATCAGCATCATATACATTTTAGCAATAGAGATAAATTAAAAATAATTGTTTCTCAGGTAACTCAGAACTATTGCAAATCCAGGTTCCAGCTGAGTGTTACTGTCATACTGTAGAGAAATCTCTTAACTAGATGATAGTCCAATCTCGATGTCTCCATGTGACACTGTGCATTTTTAAAAAGTTGTTATATATAGTGTCACCAAAGGAACACTTGTGGGAAGCTCTGTTTACTGACTTGAACACAGAACTGAGTTCTTTCTTCACCTGTCCAGAGTGAGGCAGACATCTGAAGTAATTTCCTCTAGATCTGTTATTCAGATGTTTGTTAACTGCCAATATTTTAATTTATATTATATGTATATATGTATATTGTTTGTTTGCTTCTGTTTTCGTTTTTGAGATGGAGTCTCATTCTGTCACCTAGGCTGGCCCAGGTGTGCAGGAGTGCAGTGGTGTGATCCCGGCTCACTGGAGTTTCTACATCCCAGGTTCAAGCCATCCTCCCACCTCAGCCTCCCGAGTAGCTGTGACTATAGGCATGCACCACCTGCTTGGCTAATTTTTTGTATTTTGGTAGCGATGAGGTTTTGCCATGTTGCCTAGGCTGGTCCCCAACTCCTGGCCTCAAGTGATCCAAAGTGTTGGGATTACAGGTGTGAGCCATGGCACCTGGCCAATAACATTATATGTGTGTGTGTGTGTGTGTATATATATATATATATCTTTTTTTTTAACTGAGGGAAGGACGATGCCAGTGTCTAGAGAGAAGCAACTCAGCCAAAACTGAGAGTCCCTGGAGTGTGTGACCTCTGCAGCTACTCACACATGAAGATGGCGCCCCTGGCTCACCCTGTCAGCACATCAAGTGCTCTGAGTTGTTTTTCTGTGAAATCAATAACATTTCCCCTGATTATAAAAGTTCACTATGGAAAATTTGGAAGATAAAGAAAAGGGGAAGAAGAAAATAATTTACTCATAATTCTACGTTTCAGAGGTGAGCACTTTGGGGCTTCGATCGTTCATCCTTTGTGCACGTATACTCACAGACATTGGTTGTGTTTTTTAAAATAACAAAATAGTATTTTATGCTTTACTTTGTACCATTTAAGTTTAATATGTCATGTGAACATTTCCATGTATTTTCACATATTCATGAAATAGTCTTCAAAAATGATAAGATCATTCCCCCAAATTTACTAAACAATCACCAAATTTGGGGCAGGAAGGCTGTATTTTCCTCTTGTAAAATAACACCACAATGAGTATCTTTGTACATTTTTTTTTTGGCTTTTTGCATAGCTCTGATTGCCACCCCAGGATAAATTCCTAGACCTGTAATTACAGGGTTAAAGAGTGTGGGGAATTTTCCTGTTATTGGCACAGGTTTCTCTGGGACCATCATGATGGTAGGGCCTTTTGATGTGGATGACTGAGGGAAGGGAAGTTGTCCCCCCTCTGGTGATGGCTATTGAATTAAAGACTCTGAATCTCTCACTGGGGTCAAGTGCAATACCCAGTTTTGATAGAATAGCTTCTCCCTGCAGCCATTTTCCTGGAGGCAGGTACCTGTGGGCAAAATTTTGTCTTTAAAATTGAATCTGCCAATTATGAGTTTTTATGACTAAAGCTGATATTTTGATGGAAAAAATATAACATTGTCCTGAAAAATTGTTTAAATATTTAAAATGAGAACAATACATTTTTGAGATTGTTTCTCTTTTAAGATTTTCTGAAAGCCAGAAAATCCAAGCATATAGAGACTAAGCCCAGTTTCCTTTTAGGATATTTTTAGCAGTATTTACAAGGGGATCAGGCACACTGGCCTTAGAAGACCTTTAAGAACAATTGTTACTCTCACCTCCTAAAACCCTGTATATATAAATATTATATAGGCCAAGTGCCTGTGATCCCCACACTTTGGAAGGCCAAGGCCAACAGATCACTTGAGGTCAAGAGTTTGAGACTAGCCTAGCCAACATGGTAAAACCCGTCTCCACTAAAAATATAAAACTTAGCCAGGCATGATGGCATGTGTCTGTAGTCCCAGCTACTCAGGAGGCTGAGGCAGGATCACTTGAACCTGGGAGACAGAGGTTGCAGTGAGCCAAGATTGCATCACTGCATTCCAGCCTGACAGAGCGAGACTCCATCTAAAAAAAAAAAAAGATTATTCTATAAATATTACATGGAAAAGTGATTTGGCTTTTTTTCTTTGTGTGTGTGTTCCAAGCAAATCTTTCATTCATTTCTAACAGTAGTCTTGAACTTAAAAAACACCCAGACTGTCTAAAGAATAATGGAAACTAACATGTAGGGGAAATCACCTCCAGTATGGCCAGTGCCCTTTGTGCTTTGTATACCAATTTTATATCTCAAACAGCCCTTTTTTCTTCAATATTTATTTAACAGAGGAGGAAACTGAGCCTCAGAGAAATCAAGGCACTTTCCTCAAGTTTGGCTTTATGGGAAGATCTTCGTCTGTCCAGTTTCAGCATCTACATTCACTATAACACTTGGTCTCCTTTAGAGTTATTACAATGATTTCTTATTCCAAATCGAGTAACTTATCCATCCCACCACCATATTAACCAAAAATCACTCATTTGTTTAACATGTGTTCACTCATCTATTTAACAAGTATTGAGCAGATCCCCTGAATTAAGATGCGTTGAGCAAATGCGCTGAATAATGTTTTAGGAGTAGAAAAATGACCAGAGATCCCCTCATCCTTGATGGCTTTGGGAGGAAGTCATGGAATGAGCAACACAATATACTGTGATGGGTATGAGAAGGAGAAATTGTGAAATCTTACAAGGTATCTGACCATGAATAGGGGCAATGACCTTCTGGCTTACTCCTGGTGATTTTTGGTCATTTCTCTAATGTTCTCCTACATCTAAATTCACCGTCACATGTGTGAGAGTCTTTTTAAACGCGTGAGTTGAGCCATGTGAATACAAAAGTAGAACAACTAAAAGGACGGAAAAAGTCAGGTCATTTTCCAATTTTCTATATTCTTACACTTGCGTGTTCCCCCCACCTTTTTTTTCCTCCACAGTTTTATTTAGGTAAAGTAGCTATGGCTTTTTCTGCTCTGGTAAACTTTAAACTTACCTCAAGTAAATTAGCTGCAGTTTTCTTTGCTATGATAAACTTTCAACTTGCTTAGTTTTTTCTTCTGAAATTATTGATGTTCTATTTTTTTAGACATGAGCTGTTTTTTCTAGTATTAAAAATAGCTCTATTGAGATTATTTCTTTTTACATGTGAGACTTCGGTATTTACCGTAAACAGTCTTTTATCACAAAGATTCTGTATCTTATTTTCTTCCTTTCAGGCAGAAATCTAGTGTCACCCATAAACACCTGTTTTCTCTCCTTCAACCGTGCCCTTAATTTGGCTCCTTGATCTGAGTGATATCTATCCTCTTCAAGTAGGAGCCTCCAAAACTTCTCTGAATCCCTGGACAGATCATAAATAAAAATAACGTTGCATCATAGGAGGCACGGAGAGGTTGTTCCCTTAAGGATACAACGGATGTGGATTTGGTGGTCTGCATTATATCTCCATTCAGTTCATCTATATAGATCCTAAAGAAAGTCAGTGGATCCTAGAGGATAGCTATAAATGACAGAAAGTATGATACATATTTCTGTCAGTATGAATTATAAATAATTTGGCCCAAGTTTATGATAAGTGGCCATGAATTTGGCAAATGCATTTCTTTGCAGCCAAATTGCCAAAGACTATATCTCTGTCATGATGAAGACTAGGAATAGTTTTCAGTCACATGGAAGAGACATCGACATTTGGTCTCTGTCATGATACAGTTTGAAGAAATCCACCCTGCCTCAATGTTTGTGGAAGGCCGAATATTGATCCCCCTTCCCCATCCAAAGTTGTCCATGCCCTAATTCCTGAAACCTGCGTCTATGTCACCTTTGACAGCAAGAGAATTTTGCAGATGTGATCACGTTAAGGCTCTTGAGATGGGAAGACTATCCTGGGTGATCTCGGTGGACCTGATGTCATCACAAAGATCCTTATGAGTGAAAGAGAGAGATAAAGGAGTCGGAGTCAGAGAAGATGTAATGATGGAAGCGTGTGTGTGTGTGTGTGTGTGTGTGTGTAAGACAGAGAGAAAAAGAGAGAGAGACAGAAAGATTGAAATTTGAAAATGTTATGTTGCTGGCCTGAAGATAGAGGTAGGGGCCATGAGCCAAGGACTGAAGGCAGCCTTTAGAAGCTGGCAAGGGCAAGGAAACAGATTCTCTCCTAGAGCCCCTGGAAGCAACACAGCCCTGATGACACCTTGAATTCAGGACATCTGGCCTCTAGAACTGTAAGATGAGAAATACATATGGCTTTATGCCATTAATTTTGTGGTGATTTGTTGTTAACAGCAGGAAACTGATGAAGATTTCCCAGAGAACATCAGAATGACGCTAGGAGGTAGGATGGTTTTACAGGTTAGTGGATTCAGCAGCTCAATGACATACTCAAGGTCCCAGCTTCTTTAACAGTGTTCTCTTTGACATCCTCAGTGTGGGTTTTGCTTTTGTTTTTAGACGAAGTTCCTCACGATGACATGATTGCAGCCTGATTCCAGGCATCACCTCTCACATATCGCCAATCGGGAAGAGCTAATGGGTGTTGTGTTTATTTTTAGTAATAAGAACGCTTTATGATAACAATAGAATATATTTTGTCCTGTATGTCCTCCATTCTTTATACTGAATTTCAAATCAAGATAACTAAAGGAGACATTGCAAAGTGTTGTGTAGATGTTGAGATATAATGTTGTACAAGCAAGTGACCTTTGAACTTCTGAATATTCTTGTCATATTTGTAAAGATAAGAGTTGGCATACAGGGTAATCTAACTGGAGTGTTTATCGAGAAGAAGAATACTGAATATTTGAATACACAGTTAATAAAGAATCTTGCATAGAGAGTCATAGGATTCCAAGCAAAACTCAGTCCAAATACGTGTCAGTGAGTAGTTATGGTAATGCCCTTTGCCTTAAAGGCCTGTAATCTTCTTTGGAAAGCTCTGAATGCAGACCTTCTAAAATGACCAAAGATACTTATTTGCCAATAAGCAATACTTTCTCAGAGTGATTTTTGCTCTTCAATACAGATTTCCTTAACCTATTCCATTTATCAGCTTATTCGGTTAATTACACAGTTTTGCTCTGAGGCCTGGCAGTAGCAAAATAATGCCATGGTTCACAGAATGGGGGAGCATGTGTAGGGAATGGATTGGAAATCTTCACAAGGGTGGTTGCAACTCTATCAAAATCTTTCCACTGCAGTTCAGTGGCTCCGTAATTGACACTGCCGTCTTGAGGAGGTCCTCTGTGGTAGGAACGCAACTGATGAGAAATGGCTAGGAGTTAATTGAAACCTTTTGAAGTTGCCCCAGTCTTCAAACAAGCAATTCTTAAGTGTTATATTTACAACAGTGTTTCTTATGGGAAGGAACTTCGGGGTCATGTTCAGTCTCATGTACTGCATAAATCTTCTGCAGCCACTGAAAGGTGACAGGAGGGCTGAATTCACTGAGGGCAGAAGTGTGCTGCCATGGGAAGGGTATTGGGCCATGAGTCAGGAGATGGTGTTTCTGAGGCAAGGTCTGCCACTAACTGCCTGTGCAGGACTTGAGTCAGAATAACTGCCCACTTTAATATTCTTTGAAGGCAAAAACCATGTCTTATATAGAATGTTACTACAACAGCTGGACACGATGGCTCATGCCTGTAATCCCTGCACTTTGGGAGGTAGAGGCAGGTGGATTACCTGAGGTCACGAGTTTGAGACCAGCCTGGTCAACATGGTGAAACCCCATCTCTACTAAAAATACAAAACATTATCCAGGTGTAGTGGCTGGTGCCTGTAATCCCAGCTACTTGGGAAGCTGAGGCAGGACAGTCGCTTGAACCTGAGAGGTGGAGGTTGCAGTGAGCCACGATCGCACCCCTGCACTCCAGCCTGAGTGACAAGAGCAAAACCCTGTCTCAAAAAACAAAACAAAACAAAACAATAATGCTACTACTAGTACTACTACTATTTCTTGAGTGCTTACTGGGAATTAAGTATATCATAGTAAGTGCTTTGCATAATTTTCCTCATTAAATTTTTATTTCAGAGAATGTCAGTATATCTCCTCTTAACAGATGAGAGGACAAGACTTAAAGAGGCTCAGCAATGCTGCCTCAGGTCACATGGGTATGTAGGAGCTAGAGCCCAGGATTGTCTGATTTCAAGGCCTATGCACTTTCTGCTTTAAGATGGATAACAAGCAGGGCTGGTGTTAGTAACCCCTCACCTTTACAAGAGTGATTCTCAGCCTGCATGTACACTGGCACCATAGTGGGTGAAGGGGAATTTTAAAGGACACTGATGTCAAGCTCCACCCCAAGGGATGCTGACATAAGTTGTCTTGGGTGCAGCCTGGGCAGTTGGATTTTTTTAGTTCTCCCAGTTTGTTTTATTTTGTAGCCAAGATTGAGGACCACTGCTTTACATGAAATTTCAGAGATTGAGAAGGGAAGGCTGGAAGGGTTGAGGTACTTTCTGATCATGGAGCTCCAGTGTTCAGAGAGCTAGCTTTTCATGGAAAAGTTTCTTGAAGAGGTTCTTTAAATGCTAAATTCTTGGGATTTGGACTAATTGTTAATGCAGCTCTAGAAGTGGAAAGCACTTGGGGAGGGGAAGGAGCAAGTATTTGAGAAGAACACTTGAATTGGTTGGTTTCAGACAGCAGATTTGATACGAAGGGAGTTCCTGTTTAAAGAGAAAAAGAAGATTCTATGTGTGATGATGTAGTGACAAGTTCCCACATAATTAATCCAGACAGCCAAAGGTCATGGCAGAGATGAGAAAGGCCACAGTTTTGGTGGACAATGTAATATCATTCACATAGTAGGTAAGATGATATAATTAAGAAAGGAGTAATTAAGCTTACTTCTTAGGTACTCATTTAACTGTTAGATGTGACCATGAACCATTGAGCAAATTACATTTTCTAGTATATTAAATGGTATAGGAACTGAACCAAAGAGTTATCTGCTTCTGGGTTATTTATTCACCTTCCTGCTCTGCAAATGCTGAATGCTCCTTTATATTAAATAACTGGATTCGTTGGACAAAGTGGTGCTTCAGAATCAAGGATCTTCTGTGTGTTTTGGAGGGTGAAGTTTTCTCTTTCTTAGCAAGTCTTGCTTGTTCCTTCGTCTTTCCATCAGCAGTGAGTTCCTGGTTGGAAGTAACTCTGTATAAACTTAAAATTCTCAAGGCCTGGGAAGAAGAGGAAGAGAGAAGTGTGTGGGCTTGAGAATTAATTCTGAGTAGAATTGAGGACAATCTTCATGAATGAGTGAAACCATGAGTGATCATTGTGTTCCTTAGAGAAGTCTGTTGCTGTGTTTCTTGGGATACTCTTAATAAAAGTGAGTGTGTAGGTGGTTTTCCCAAAATGGCATTGAGCAGACAAGATGACCTTGGCATTGTTAGGTACAGACTTTTCATTGGTCCCCAGATGTAGACATATCCAGTGTAAGAATTTTGAAGTGACTGAAAGAGGAGAAATTCTAGTGAAAGAAAAAGGAAAAATGAGCTGCTGTTTCCTGACTGAAAATCTGACTTCCACAGAGAATTATCTTTTAGGAAAACCTGGACAGGAACAAGTTTAATCTTTCTCTGAGTTCAGGGTGAATGGTGTTTCCAGTTCAATTTTTAAGGTAGTTTTAAAATGCCAGATTATTAAATGCATATGTGTAAGATTGGATTAACGCAGTCTTTTTTGTCTCACTTTTTAGAAAATGAATTGTTAGCAGATGATTGTAGTCATGAAATATTTTGACTGTCTGGCAGCACTAATGATAAAGATAGAAACCATAAAAAAAAGCCAGAACAGGTCTTGTATTCATTCCTGTATGACAAAGCATATTCTCCAACTATATATATTGTTTAAAAATATTTTATTTTTCCATAAGTTATCGGGGTACAGGGGGTATTTGGTTACATGAGTAAGCTCTTTAGTGGAGATCTGTGACATCTTGATGCACCTGTCACCTGAGCAGTGTACACTGCCCCATATTTGTTGTCTTTTATCCCTTGCTCCCCTCCCACTCTTCCCACTAAGTCCCCAGAGTCTATTGTATCATTCTTATGCCTTTGCCTCCTCATAGCTTAGCTCCCACATACGATGTTTGGATTTCCATTCCTGAGTTACTTCACTTAGAATAATAGTCTCTAATGTCATTCAGGTCATTGCAAATGTTGTTAATATGCTTTTAAAAACACTGCTTGATTAAATGAACATTCTCCTGCATTGATATTTAAAAATTAAGTATTGTAGCAGGTGGCAGAACTCAAGTCTCTTGAGAAAGGAATATGATTGAAGATGGTTGACTGGAATAACACACTTTCTTTCTCAGATTGTTTTATTGTCCTTTAAGTTCTATGAATGGGTTTTCCATAATCAGCAGGTACTACTGTATTTTGCCTTTTATTTTGGTGGCTAAAACTATCAAGCTCAATGTTTGTGCCTTCCAGGACTCTTAGAGGTTACAAAGATCTGTTCTCTAGAGGATAAACTAGAATTTGGACCTAGAAATAAAAGGAACTACATCATGTTTTACATTTTCCCTGTTCACAGTGATCTCTGTGGTTAGGTTTATTGTGCGTTTCTACCTTAGAGAGCAGAAGTAGCTCGAGGCAATGAGAACAGACAGAACTGGGGCGCTAGAAAAATTGCCTGAGCTTGCCAGTTCGTCCTGAACACCTTTGTTTCAGTATCCTCATTTGTTCAAGGAAATTTGCTGGAGGCCATATTTATGAAAGCAGATAGCTCTGGCAGACAGTGTTGTACTTGACGAGAAATAGAATGGATGTATTTGTTAACCTTCAGTTTTCATCCCCACAGGATTACTATTTGTGCCATATTGATAGTGTTGTTGACCATCAAGAGTACATCATGGACTCTTCCTCCCCTTTCTTCTTTGTCTTTTTCTTCTCCATCTTTCTCTTCTTTACAGGTAAAGAACATGACCCAGCACTAGGGAAGTATCTTGCTGCCCATCTATTATCTGGTCACTCTTCAGTTCAACCTAGAGAAAGTCAAAAGCTAGGAAAAAACAACAGCTAGAAATTTCACATCTAAATTTTATCACTTTAACATCTTGACATCAGTTAGGTGTATGTTGAGAGTCTGTTTCGAATGGAACAAAATAACAGTATCTTGCATTTGTTTAGCGCTTTATGCAACATACTGACCTTCATGAGCTTATTTGATTCTTAAATACGCCTGATATGGTTTGGCTCTGTGTCACCGCCCAAATCTTATCTTGAATTAAAATCCCCATGTGTCAAGCGAGGGGGCATGTAATTCCCAAGAGTGGTGATTGGATCATGGGGGCAGATTCCCCTCTGCTGTTCTCGTGATAGTGAGTGAATTCTCTTGAGAGCTGATGGTTTTATAAGTGTTTGGAAGTTCCTCCTTGGCTTTTCTCTTATGCCACTATGTGAAGAAGGTCCTTGCTTCCCCTTCAGCTTCTGCCAGGATTGTAAGTTTCCTGAGGCCTCCCCAGCCATGTGGAACTGTGAGTCAATTAAACATCTTTCCTTTATAAATTACCTGGTCTTGGGTATTTCTTTTCTTTTTTTTCTTTTTCTTTTTTTGAGATGGAGTCTCACTCTGTCACCCAGGGTGGAATGCAGTGGTGTAATCTCGGCTCACTGCAACCTCTGCCTCCCAGGTTCAAGTGATTCTCCTGCCTCGCCTCCTGAGTAGCTGGGACTACAGGCGCCCACCACCATACCGTGCTAATTTTTGTATTTTTAGTAGAGACAGGGTTTCACCATATTGTCCAGGCTGGTCTGGAACCCCTGACCTTGTGATCCACCCTCCTCAGCCTCCCAAAGTGCTGGGATTACAGACATGAGCCGACGCACCTGGCCTCAGGTATTTCTTTATAGCAATGTGAAAACAATCTAATATAACCCCAGACATTGAGAACATTGGGATCACCTTTACTTTTGAGAATGCCTCAAATTACAAACATTGAAATTTGATGACTGACTAAGTGTCATATATTTAGGGGACAGCATGGAAGTCTTGCAGAAGGTATCAGGAAATAAAAGTTCTGGTTTTGGCTTTGCTGCCAACTAACCATGTCACTTCAGGTTAGTGAAGCAACCACCGTGAGCTATTCTTAGTCTATGAAATTATGGCCTGGAACTAGAATTTTGCGGGAATATTTTATGATCTTGTGATTTTAGAATCTCCTTTTCCCATCAAAAGGGAGAAAAATTGGCCAGAGTGATTGTTTTTGTTTACATATTATTTGCCTTCCAAGATAACTGTACAAGTGTAAAACATAAAATAGACAAAAATGTATTTTGAAAAAAGTTTTTTTTTTTTTTTTTTTTTGAGACTGAGTCTTCTTACTCTGTTGCCCAGACTGGAGTGCAGTGGTGTGATTGATCTATCTCAGCTCGCTGCAACCTCCACGTCCTGGGTTCAAGCAATTCTTTTGCCTCAGCCTTCTGAGTAGCTGGGATTACAGGTGCACACCACCATGCCTAGCTACTTTTTTGTATTTTAGGAGAGATGGGGTTTCACCATGTTGCCCAGGCTGGTCACGAACTCCTGAGCTCAGGCAATCCACCTGCCTTGGCCTCCCAAAGTGCTGGGATTACAGGCATGAGTCACCATGCCCGGCCTAAAAAAAGCTTTAAAACAAAATACTGTCATGCTTTCTAACATTATGTTTCAGTTCTGTGGGAAATACATCTTGACTCTGAGTTAGGCTCCTTTTTTGGGAAGATGTGGAACTTTGGCCTTTTTGTCCAAGTAGACTGCACTTCTTATATTACCCTCTTATTCTCTTTTCCCATCCTCAGATATCCCTCTTCTTTTTTCCATTTTCCAAAGTGGAACTTTCCACATCCCCTTTATTGTTCTGGATCTCTATGTTTAGCAAATTGCATTTAAGTCAGAGATCAAAATCTGATCTCCTAGGGCAGGAGTCCCCAACCTCTAGGCCACTGACCAGTTCTGGTCCATGGCCTGTTAGGAACCTGACTGCACAGCAGGAGGTGAGCAGCTGGTGAGTGAGCATGACCGCCTGAGCTCCGCCTCCTGCCAGATCAGCAGCAGCATTAGATTCTCATAGGACTGCTAGAACTGCAAACATGGGGGATCTAGGTTGCTTGCTCCTCATGAGAATCTAATGCCTGATGATTTGAAGTGGAATAATTTCATCCCCCAGACTAACCCCTCTACCTGCTCCTGCCATCCATGGAAAAATCATCTTCCATGAAACTGGTCCCTTGTGCCAAAAATGTTGGGGACCCCTGTCCTAGGGCAAGATCTGGCCCCTAGATACATTGTTTGGTTTTCAAAGTGTTTAAAAAATTGAGCACATTGCCAATATTTAATGAATAGAGAAATTTTGCATAAACACCCAGATTTTAATGTGTCTTGAAAAAAAGGCCATATGGCGATTCTATGTCTGCTTTGCCATATGGCACTACAAAGGTGGGTAACGGTGGCTCTTCTTAGATGGACATATACATGTCCGTTCTCTAGAATCCCCACTCATTTTTGTTTCTTTCCTGTCCCCGCTAGGCATTTGAGTTCCTCACTTAGTTTCATACATACCACGGGAAGTTTTGGGCATAGAAGAAGACAAATATAATTGGTTGATCAGAACATGACCAAAATGCACTTCATGTTCTTTTTAATTCATTATATTTAAAAATATGCCCTGAGGGCTTATTATTAAGTACTATATTCACCCAGGGAACAGAGATAAAGCTTTGTTTCTTTAATCATAATATGACATGATTTAATTTCAAAGCTTAACATTTTATAGTGTGGTGGTTTTTCACTGGGAACAGTTAGATTCATGTAACTCATTGAACATGGGTGAAATGCCAGTTGCATACTCATCATTGAGCTTGGCACTGGGATGTTTGTCATATTAGCTTGGTCAGTTATGACATTACAACTTGGATGGTTGTCACGCATTGCTTTAACAAAGTTTTACTGTTTGGGCAATGTTTCTTTTTAACTGAGGTTAAGGTGAAATTCCCAATTTTATAAATATGCAAATAATATAATTGTGCACAAGCTAAAAATGCCAACTATCTCATAGATAATAGCTTAATTACCTGCTCAGTGTGTGAGGAGTGTATTTATTCCCCGAGGAGTGTATTTTTACATCCAATTTGTATCTTTCCCCTCCAGTTGTGACCTCGCCCTATTGTATATGTGATATTGGGAATTGTTTTATGATTAAATGAATATCATAAATAGAAGAAGGATTTAATTTTATTACATGACTTTTACCACAGGGTGTTGGTTGCTTTATCCTTCTGTTTTCTAGAAGCCTGTGACTATTAAAATGTATTCTTAGAAATGGTTTGAACCATTCCTGTCCTTTCTTGGCTTCACTGCTTTCACTTGGTTTAAAATCCGAGGGCCCTGGACCGTGTTTCTTAGTATTTACAACAGTAGATCACAAGCAGAGCTGCACGGCAGAAGTCATCTTGGAAAGCTTATTTAAAATGTGAATTTCACGTCTTCTCTCTGCCTTCCCCAGCTCCCCCAGTCAATCCAGTAGGTCTGGGGTGAGGCCCAGGAATCTTAATTTTAACAATCTGGAGATTCTAATACAATAAGATCTTTTTGTTTAAACAGGGTATTTGTGTTAGAAACTCAATTGCTATAAACAGGAAGAGGAGCTATTGTTGACTAGACGTTCAGGAACTGGGGGAGTTCTGAGAACTTCCATCCCTTGAGTAGTGATGAGCTGAGCCATTTTTTCTCTCCTTCCTATCAGGTTTAGTGTGTTTATCCTTAGCCCCTCACAGTTGCTCTGAGTCCACAATGTACACTATGGATATTGCGGTGTTTGAACTCACACGCCTGTGACACAGGATCTTAAAGAACAAATGAGCTAGTGTCAGTGAAATATCAACACACAATCAGCTGAAAGGAGAGTCACACTTATGTCACAGAAAACAAAGGATAGTTGCTTTTATGCCACTAATCAAAACCAGAATTTTTTTTCCAGGCTTGTTCTATCTGCATCTGGACAGTGAACAGAAGCATTTCCTGATGGCATAGTACAGACAATGGACACTTAGCATACAATCACATTTAATTACTCACATGTTGCATAGTCTATAATAGCCACTGCACACATACCAGTTCTTAGTATTCAGCAACGTCAAAAAGTCATCGCTTCCGCTCCTTGGCCAAACAGGTTCATTGACCCAACACCAAGTATATTATGTGCCTTACTGGACACCTTGTCAGAGTTCTTTATAGGGAAAGACCCTGACCCAGCTAGATCTTGATGCTCCTATCTCTTAAGAATCAACTGTTTCTTACATTTCATCACCTCACATAACCTATTCTGCAATGATACTTAGCTGGTTTGTGGTCTGATTTGGTGAGTATTTCAAAGAACTTGAATTTTTGGAATATGAAGACATGTCCATGGGTAACAGGAAACTGACTGTCTTTGTCTTGTCCCTATAGGAAGTAAGAAGAAAAAGACTTTTTAGTGAGCCTTTGACAGAACATTGACTATTTTTCCCCCAATCCCCAAATACAGCCTACGGTGTTAAAAGTTCACTTAAGGGCCGGGCGCGGTGGCTCAAGCCTGTAGTCCCAGCACTTTGGGAGGCCGAGGCAGGTGGATCATGGGTCAAGAGATCAAGACCATCCTGGTCATCATGGTGAAACTCCGTCTCTACTAAAAATACAAAAATTAGTTGGGCATGGTGGCGCGTGCCTGTAATCCCAGCTACTCAGGAGGCTGAGGCAGGAGAATTGCCTGAACCCAGGAGGCGGAGGTTGCGGTGAGCCGAGATCGCGCCATTGCACTCCAGCCTGGGCAACAAGAGCGAAACTCTGTCTCAAAAAAAAGTTCACTTAAAATATAACATGATATTTTTTGTTAAGTTGTACAACAATGCTGTAAGGATATATATGTATATATATATATGAATGACCTTTTAATTAAACCCAAGAAATAGTGTGGATAAAACAAAAATTTAAAACTATTGAGGGAGAGACTGTATGGCTGAGGAATGATGATTAGTTTGATGTTCAGCGTGAAAGAATATCCTATTCTTAGGCAAAGAGTCTCTTGCATCAGATCTCTTCAGCTCATGAAATGAAGCAGAAACTTTAGGCAATTATTTTATAATCCAGATAAATCTGCTCCTTTGACTGTGAATTAACTGAATATCCATCATGCCTAAAGAGTAAAGGGGGTAGAGCAATAGCCCAGTGTTCTCTGAGGGATTATATCTTTTCATTTTGCCTACTTCTCCTTTTACCTCTAAAATATGACATAAATTTAGACATTAACCAGGAGAAACTGCTCTTAGGAAGAAATTTAAAGAACAGCGTTTAGGGCCGGGTGCGGTGGCTCACGCCTGTAATCCCAGCACTTTGGGAGGCCGAGGTGGGTGGATCACGAGGTCAAGAGATCGAGACCATCCTGGTCAACATGATGAAACCTCGTCTCTACTAAAAACACAAAAAAATTAGCTGGGCATGGTGGCGTGTGCCTGTAATCCCAGCTACTCAGGAGGCTGAGGCAGGAGAATTGCGTGAACCCAGGAGGCGGAGGTTGCAGTGAGCCGAGATCATGCCATTGCACTCCAGCCTGGGTAACAAGAACGAAACTCCATCTCAAAAACAAAAACAAAAAAACCCCAGCGTTTAAAATGACTGCCTTTTCTTCATTTCTGTTATCTTTTGTGGGTAGATAAGGCAGTCATTTCACTGAATGGCATTTTGCAGCTGTGTCTCGGAAAACACAGGTGCACCCTTTTTGTTTTTTGTTTTTTTTTTGAGATAGAGTCTCACTCTGTCGCCTAGGTTGGAGTGCAGTGGCATGATCTCAGCTCACTGCAACCTCTGCTTCCCAGCTTCAAGCAATTCTCCTGCCTCAGCCTCCCCAGTAGCTGGGATTACAGGTGCATGTCACCATGCTGCCTAATTTTTGTATTTTTAGTAGAGACGAGGTTTTGCCATGTTGGCGGACTAGACTTGAACTCTTTACCTCAAGTGATCTGCACACCTTGGCCTCCTGAAATGCTGGGATTTCAGGCATGAGCCACCATTCCTGGCCAGGCCAGCTGCACCCTCTTTTGGGAAGAAGGTAGGCCAGTGCTTCCAAGTGCTCAAATCTATAAAATAATAACCACTGCCACTTGGTGAGCAGTCACTCAACCACCTCATTTACTCTTCACAAAAACCATGAGGTAACTGCCTTTATGATTCCCTTTTTATAGAAGAATAAACTGTGACACAGGACAAATTAGTAACTTTCTCCAAACAGTTACATTGTTTGTAACTGATGATGGGAGGTGAAAATTGGCCATCTGATTCTGGAAGCTGCCTCCTTAAACTTCTTTCTGGATTTGGAAAAGGAGAGAATATACTTATTTTTGATGAATCTGGTTTACCTTATCAGTAAACAGAATAGCATAGCATTTCTAATTTTGACTGTTTATATATGGGCCCTTGTCCCTAAGCTTGTCAATTGAAATTTGTTTTTCTAAAACACAGGAAGAAAAGATTGAATTTCTATGTCAAAATTAAGGAAAAATAAAAATTCTATCTCTAGTTTCTGGAAAGCTTTGATTTTTAGAAATATCGACATTGGTATTCTATAAAATACTTTCTTGGTATAATAATGGAAAAGTTCACAAGCAAATTAGGGATGACACTTGATATGATTCAAAAGCCAGTGCAAACACATTGGTTCTCGATATACATGTGTCAAATGCTTTCAAAGCTATCAGTAAGGAAATGAATTTACCCAATAATCAAAGGAATAATATAATGATATTTTACTTCACTAGTTAATTCCTGAGACTATAAAAGACAACATTTAAAAAGGACTGTGGTTAAAAAAATGCTCAATTTCTACTCAATAGTTCTAGTGGATTTCATGCCAATACAGCTGTTGATTTTAAGCCAATACTGGCTTTCTTCCTTTAATACAACCTTGAAGTTGGCTCAGTCTCTCAAATTAACTTCTACATTAGAAATGGGTTGTGTTCTAAATAGTTCATTAGTTGGTAGCTTGGAAGTTGGAAAACATTTTGTTTCAGAAAAATAATATCTCATATATGTTGGTTAGGTTCCCACACTATCATAGAAAATAATATAAATTGAAATGGAAAAACTAATAGTACTGTAATTCTCAGCATTGTAGGTCTGTGAGAATGGCTTGAGTGCAAAAAATAAAACACTGATATATACACTGTATAATTTCAAAATATGTGGACATAAGCCATCCATCTCAATGGTAGTTATTCAGACAGTGGAATTATGAAGGATTTTCTTTTTACATGTTTTTACTTTGTATATTGACTCTATATTTAGTAACTTTTTTTTTTTTGAGATGGAGCCTCACTCTGTCACCCAGGCTGGAGTGCAGTGGCATGATCTCGGCTCACTGCAACCCCCGCCTGCCACATTCAGGTGATTCTCCTGTCTCAGGCGCCTGAATAGCTGGGACTACAGGCACACACCACCATGCCCAGCTAATTTTTGTATTTTTAGTAAAGATGAGGTTTCACTATATTGGTCAGGCTGGTCTTGAACTCCTGACCTCAGGTGATCCATACCTTTTGGCCTCATAGAATGCTGGGATTACAGGCATGACCCACCATGCCTGGCCGTAACTTTTTTTTATCATAAACATTTAGTGCTTTTATACAACTGGGAATATATATACATATTTCTATAAGAGCACAAAGTATATATGTGTATATATACATATACATATATACATAAACATACATGCATACATATGTGCACACATACATGTATAGATACACGCACACATATGTGCACACGCACATATGTGTTTCACCATGTTGACCAGGATAGTCTCTATCTCTTGACCTCGTGATCCACCCGCCTCGGCCTCCCAAAGTGCTGGGATTACAGGTGTGAGCCACCACGCCCGGCCCTTTGCTTATGATTATCTCTTGATTTGCTTTCCTGCCACTGCTGAGTTCGATGGTGCACTTAGTCTCTCAACAATCATATTTTTGCATTTTCTCTTCCCTGTGATAAGCTAATAATTGTGAGACCCAGAGTTCCCTTCTCTTGATTTTCCTCTTTCTACTCACACAAGTCAAATATATAGAGTTCTTGCTGAAGAGTTATGGCCTCATAGGGAGTTGGAAAGTTGGGATGCAGAGTGTGAGAGAGAAGGGGCTGTGCACGCTCCTGCACAGTCATGCAGATAAATTGGACTTGGTGTTAGAGGCCTTGACTCTACCACTTCAGGAGACACTGGCCAAGTTTCCTCTAACAGACCCTGGCCTGCTTTTCTTTTTTCTTTTCTTTCTGTCTTTTTTTTTGTTTCTTTTTGAGACTGAATTTTGCTCTTGTTGCCCAGGCTGGAGTGCAATGGCATGATCTTGGCTCACTGCAATCTCCGCCTCCCGTGTTCAAGCGATTCTCCTGCCTCACACTCTGGAGTAGCTGGGATTACAGGCTTGCACCACCACACCTGGCTAATTTTGTATTTTTAGTAGAGACAAGGTTTCTCCATGTTGGTCAGGCTGGTCTCCAATTCCTGACCTTAGGTGATCCACCCGTCTTGGCCTCCGAAAGTGCTGGGATTACAGGCATGAGCCATCACACCCAGGCTCCTGTTTTTCTTTCTTTCTCTCTTTTTTTTTTTTTTTGAGATGGAGTCTTACTCTGTCCCCCAGATTGGAGTGCAGTGATGCCATCTTAGCTCACTGCAACCTCTGCCTCCTGGGTTCAAGCAATTCTCCTGCCTCAGACTCCCAAGTAGCTGAGATTACAGGTGCAGGTCACCACACCTGGCTAATTTTTATATTTTTAGTAGAGACAGGGTTTTGCCATGATGTCCAGGCTGGTCTTGAACTCCTGACCTCAAGTGATCCACCAGCCTCAGCCTCCAAAGTGCTCTCTTGACTGTTGTCTCACATCCTTCCCATTCTCAGGCTGTTCCAGCTCCTAAATACCAATTCACATATTTTGGAGAGCAAATTGCTTTTCCGTTTGTCTCTTGGACCTTATGAGTTCTGCCTAAATAGTTTTTTTAAAAACAGTTTCCCCCAAGGCCCACTAAGGCACCTGCCTCCACCAGAGCAGCTGTTCTCTGAGAGGAGTTCTGTGTTCAGCTCTTAAAGTAACTGTACCTCCTCCCTGAGAAGCACTTTGCTGCAGTGGGTAGTTTACTTGTGTGCCTTTGTCACTAAATGAGAGTTTGGAATGTAATGGCTTACTTTTGCTCAACCTTGTGTCACCAGTGCCTGGCTTAGAATATGATCACTAATGCTTAATGAATAAATGACTACTAAATTGTCCATTTGTTAGAGGCATCTATTAGAGGGTGCTGTTTAACAAATTTAACAAATAAATTTGTTAAATTCCCAAAATGGACATAGGTGAGATGGAAATTATTTATATGCTATTTGGTTTTGTTTCCTCCACTAGGTACGACTTCACTTATCCAGGGGAATATCTCAGTAACCATCTCAGCATGTGCCTGTACGCCAACTTGAAGCATAGTATATATTACCTGCAACCAAAAACATGCTCAGGAGAAGCTCTTTGGCTGGTACTAATGCTGGAGAAAGACTCTGCGGCAAACACCTTTTCTTCTGAGTCTTGCTTCTTAATTGGAGAACATGCCAGTGACTTAAGAGTTCCCTGAGCTTCTAGAATTCTGCTCTTTGGGTATCTTTTCCCAGCTTTCCAGGGATCATTTACAGCAGACGAGCAAACTGGTGAGGAAACGGAATAGCGTCTAACAATCATGACATTGCCTGTACAAAAGACACAAAATTCAACTTAAAAAAATTCTACCCTAATGACACTCACAAACAAAAAATGATAGAATTTATTGAAACTTACTAGACAGAACTATTGTTTCTCATTTTTTTTGCATAAAAGATACCCATTCGTTGATTTATTTTAGAAATATTCATTGAGTGCCAACCATATGTCAGGATCTTTTTTAAGAGATGGGAATATTGTAGAGAACAGCATAACATTCCAGAGTTCGCCTTTTTATGTGAGACACAGGCAGTAAACAAACAATATGTGACACACTTTACGTAGTAATACATTCTAGGATGACAAATAAAGCTGATGAGGACAAGGGGAGAGAGACAGATGCAGGGAGGTGTTCTGAGGCTACTTCAGTTGTGTGCCAGGGAAGACCTTTCTGAGAATACAGCATTAGAACAGGGACTTGACATACGCAGATAATAAAAAAAGACCTTAAGATTGGGAAAACAGGAATCTTTCAGACATGCCAATTCTTGATGGTCTTCTTATTCCTGATTCTAGAAGAACAGGCTTATCCGCAGTGTCTGATCACCTGAATGACCACAGTAGTTTAACTGGTTGGTGCTAACTGGCCTATCTATGAATGCATGTCTTGGCCTTAGTTGGGATAGTCATTAGGAGGACGTTTATTGAATGAGAGATGAATGCAAAGGAGACACATGGCAAAGAACAAAGATGCATGGTGTGAGAAATTGGAGAGCCCCTGAAAGAGATAGAGAGATTTGTGGCTTTAGTTTCTGGGGCCTTCCAATTTAGTTTCTGTTCATACTCGGCTCCCGATAAACTCTTTCTTTGAGGTAAAGCAAATCTTCTCTATTTTTTTTAAATAACTAAAACATGTTAATTAAAAGGACTTTATTTTAGAGGGTCTTGGTATTTCTGAATGGCAGCTCTTACGCTGCATTGACTCTGTGATCCGGAGCCATTTAACCTCTACTTGGATGTCTGGTGATTATCCAGCATCTACCTGCATGTCCGGTGTTGTCCACGTGGCTTACAACACTGACCTCATGGGTTGTTTTTCATTTGCTGGAGCACTTTATGAATGACTGTGGAATCTTCATTTTTTTCTCACTGTAGCTTTGCCGTGAACTAGCTGGAAAGTGTAGAAAATGCACTGCATTATGGGTAGACCTTGCTAGTGCCACAGCACAATTACTTTTTATTTATGTTTGCTGACCACTTCTGGAGAAAGCAGACAGAAAATCATTATGGTTATTGCAAAAGTGGGAGGCTGTTTTGGCTTTTTGTAGAACAGAAGGCTGAATTGTAGGAGGAATCTAGGGGGAGGTTAAGTTCAAATCTATCTGAAATGATTAACTGCAAATATTATCCATAAATTATCTTTAAATGTTCCTCTTGGTCATGATATATAACTTCTATGATGATCTAAAGACAGATCTGTGACTACTTACAAACATGAAAGTTTTTGTCTGGAAGGATTATGAAACAATCCCTTGATACTGAATCGGAGGAAAACACAACAGGAAATTATGCTGATGATAGCAAAGTTACATTTATTTTTACTTGGGACCTACAGTTAATTTGGGAGTGATTAGCATATAGGCTCATTGCTCATCTCCATGGGTCACAAAGAGTCTGTGTCCTTTAGTTTCTTATTAGCAAAACAGATAAGATATTCAACACAGCATCACAGGCTCATTAGAACAATTATAAAGATCACAGCCAAATGCGGTTTATTTGCCAGCAAAGGATGTGAGCAGAGAATCAGAGGTCCGGCAATGCCATAAAGAGTTGTTTCTTTTATCCCCAGTGTGGCAAATTGCCTCAATGTTCCACAGGGCAAGAGGGGCTGGGACACATTCCTGAAAGCGCTGGCTAGATTTTGTATCTACCAAATACTTGTGCACTATTACAGATGTTTTCAGGAGCATTTATCCAGTAAGTATTCATTCTGAGCAGGCACTCTGCGTTCTCAGTATATTTTATCACCAAACAGTTGTGTTCCTGGGCTGTAGCGTAGCTCTGCATCCTCAGGTGACTTCAGGGGACGTAGGGTTTGCCACTCACAGACGGCCTCACTTCATCTCGCTACACATACCAAGGAACGCATGGAAGAACTTTTCGTTCTAAGTGATCCACTTCCAGGTCCTCATTAATTGTTCCCTTTCTTAAAGTGAGACTCATATTTCTGATTTCACATTATCCTTTCTAAAAGAATAGGTTTATATATTTTTGTTTCCAAAATAGGATTGGACAAGTTGGGTAAGGTAAATCTCTATGGGCTTTATATTCTCAACTGTAAACAAGGAAACTCCTATTGGATGGTCTAATATTTCTTTCTAGTAGCAGATTTCTATGATTCAATTAGTTTTAAGTATGAATTTCAATGGACGTTGGCAAATACGATTAAAAGTACTGATAAAAACTTACGCTCAAGTCAAACATTGACGTGTTCAATGATATTACGACAACCATTACTTAGTAAATTGATATTGAGTCTTACTCGCCCTGTCTCATTTACTCCTCTCAGTAGCTCTACAAGGTAGGTTCCATCATTACTTCCATTTTACAGATGAGAAGAGTGATTATGAAAAGCTCTCTACATCACTCTACATTCATAGAATCGTATAATTTTGCAGTTGGAATAGCACAAGTAAAATCTTTAGCCCAATCCACTTATTTTTACATAAGGATGCTAAGATCAGAAAGTTTATGTGACCTGCCCAATGCTGAACAACTGTTACAAAATAACTGGGAATACAATGCAGGTGTCTTCATGCTCAGGACAATGTTCTTCCTACTTATATCACTTGCTATTATAATAGCACATAACATTTCAGAAACAGAGGAATATCATTTAAAGTAATTCAACTGGACTCCCAAGTACAAATAGAAATCAAATTTCTTTCTGTGTTTTATTTGTGCAACAAGGTTTCCTACAATTTCATCAAATATTTTTCACCAGTCGTTTTCTTTTTTTTAAGACAGGGAGGGTTTCACTCTGTCACCCAGGCTGGAGTGCTCTGGTGCAACCTTAGCTCACGGCAGCCTCAAGCTTCTGGGCTCAAGGAATCCTCCCACCTCAGCCTCTCAAGCTCTCAAGTAGCTCAATCTACAGATGTACATCATCATGCCTGGCTAACGTTTTCTTTTCTTTGAAGAGATGAAGGTCTCACTATGCTGCCTAGGCTGGTCTTGAACTCCTGTCCTCAAGTGATCCTCCTGCCTTCACCTCCCAAAGTGCTGGGATTACAGGCGTGAGCCACCATGTTTGGCCTCACCAAACCTTTTCAAAGTTAATGCTAACATTCTTATTGGAAGTTACCACCCATATGCTGAAGAAGTATGATATTAATTGTGTGTTTAACTCTTATTAATATGTTCTAATCTCCTCTAAGCTTGATGATGTTTAGACCTTGATAATTTAAAGGGCAATACTCTGTTTTTGAATAGTGTTAATACATGTTTTAAAATAGGACAGTTGGTTCTAAGATGCAACTTACTTCTCTATTGGGATAAGTATCACAGAGAATAGATTTGAAGGAGTGTCTCTTTTTTTGGAGCGAGGCAGTGGCTTTCAATCGTGGATGGGGTGTGATATTTGGCAATGCCTGGAGACATTTTTGATGGTCATAACTGGAAGGGGAAATGTGAGTACTCCAGCATCTAGTGGCTAGAGAACAGGGAAACTGCTAAACACCCTACTGTGCTCGAGATGACCTCCACAATAATTATTCAGTCCCCAGTGTCAGTAGTGCAGAGGTTGAAAAACTGTCAACTAAGCATATATTACAAATTTGTTCACATCTTTTTTTTTCTAGCAGGAGAATGTCTAACCTCTTTTAGGTTACTTTTTCACAGTTTTATTAAATAACCAGTAGACAGTTATTCAATCCAGAGTTGTTCTTATGAAAAGAAAAAAACACCTTGATGAAATCTGTTCTCAGCTTTTAAATATAGGATCTCCAGCACTTTGGGAGGCTGAGGTGGGCGGATCACTAGGTCAGGAGTTCGAGACCAGCCTGGCCAATATGGTGAAACCTTGTCTCTACTAAAAATACAAAAATCATCTGGGAGTGGTGGCATGTGCCTGTAGTTCCAGCTATTTGGGAGGCCAAGGCTGAAGAATCACTTCAACTTGGGAGGCAGAGGTTGCAGTGAGCTGAGATCATGCCACTGCATTCCAGCCTGGTTGACAGAGCAAGACTCCATCTCAAAACAACAACAAGAACAACAACAAATAAACAAACAAAAAACAAATATAGGGTCTCATACTAGAGAGACACATCCTAACTGGGATAACCAACTGGCAAATATGACCTGTTCCATTGTCAAGCTGTTCAGAACTTCTAACTGGCATTGCCTGAAGCCTCTGACAGATGATTTTAAGAGTTTTGAGTATTTAATTATATATATCAATTATTTTATTTGAACATATTGTATGTACGCGAGTATTGACGATTTTAATGTAGAGTGTATTTCTCCCTCTGCTGATCTCTGACCCCATGTGTAATCTTCATGGTCAAAATATTTCTCATAAAAAGTGAGAGATTTGAATTTTATAATATATCAAACACTGACCCTGTACCTCTAAGTCTTCAGTCTGTATAGCAGGCTGAATTATATGCAGCATTCGTTCATACAGGACAATAAAGTTATTGGTGAAACATGGATAGGAAACAGTATCTGCCATTTGTCGTACCTTGGCCAGGTGCAATACTAAGCATTTAGTTCATATTACTATAGTTAATCCTCACAACCTAGTGAGATAGGTGCTATAACACTTCCAGATGAAAATGGAGATGAAAGAGGTCTAACAATTGGCTCAGAGTCAAGTGGCTGAAAGACGAATCATTGGCAACTGTATTTGTTGACTCTGACATCCATTCCCTTACCTAATGTGCAGTACTGTTCCAGCCTTCTAAGTGCATGTGCCGTTTGACAAACACACATTCAGTGTTCTATTATGCAGCATTTAAATGGCTGAAGTCAAAGAGGAAAAAGACCACATTATTCCTAGGGTGAATGATTTCCACAAACCTGTCTCTCTTATCTTTCCCAGCAAATATGGAAGTAGTTTTAGTGCTGCTGTAATATGTTACTTGAAGATGCTAAAGACATTTTTTGTCTAGGGATTCAAAGCTAATCTGCCGGGAGGAAAGGGATGAAACCCACCACCGTTATTACCAAACTGTGTAGTTATATGATCATCACAATACTATTCATGACATTTGCAAAATGGGCTAAGCCCAGAAGGGTTCTGAACATTTGGGTACCTTGGCGTTCCTGCATTGCTGGTGCTGCATCAGTGCAAACGGCACCCTGAAGGGCTGCTGGAGACTGTCCTGGAGCTTCCTCATCCCTTTCATCTCCTGATTCTCCCCCTGAGCCTGAGGCTCTCTGACCACTTGCAGTGAGTTTCATCCGGAGGGCTTGATTCTCTTTCTCCAGTTTGTGGATCTCTGCCTGCATTTCCTGGATAACTCTCATAAGCTGGATATTAGCTTCCATTGCTTCTTTGTATGTCACTCTGGTTTGCTTCTTTTGGGGAGATAGATGGAATTTTCCTCATGAGCCCAAAACACAATCTACTCAGTGGGTCTGGCTGATTCTGCTCATAAACCTTCCTGAACAATAGCTGTCACTCATCTCTGCGCCATCTTTCAGCGCCTGGAGGGTTAGGCTGTCACGGGAGGTAAAAGATCTTCCATGACTTATTCATTCTGGGTTTTGTTTTTCAAAACAGATATTTTCTTTCTCTCTTTCATTTCATGTCAATCCACAGTTCTAGAATACTGCTTTGTGTGGGAGGGTAAGAAAACACTCCCCAAACAGTGACGAACAGTCTCTTGTTTCCATCAGGAACTTACCATCATGGCAGCCACTCAGTCTTTTCTGTTTCCACTTCTGGGATCAGATGCTTCTCAGGCTCACCAGCTGCCAGAAGTGCATCAAAATGGACATAGAAGAATTAGCCCATGTCTTCTTTGTCAAATATGCCATCGTTCTGCATTTTTTGCTAAATTATTAATTTTGACACCTATTGATTAAGGAACGTTATTCACAAGGAGTCATGTGAACTGCAGGGATATTATTTAAATGTGATGTTGGTAATTAATACCTAAATCCATCAAGATAGGCCAAGGAAGGACATATATAATCACTCCTCAGCAAGTTTCTATCGTACAAGCATTTTGCTATTATGTAGTTCTCAGACGTTGGCCTGGGCAAAGGCTGCTAGGAATATTTTGGGAATGTAAGAAGATACAGGCTAAACATTAACCTTGAATGAGAGAGACATGTGACAATTACAGCTTTTGTTACCTATTTCCTGAAGACGTTTCTTTGTGGGGAAATGAAAAGTACAAATCTTAAATAGCATATGCCCTGATAGCAGTATCTATTAATGTTAAACATTAATGGAAATTCAATTAATGTTTAAACACAAATGATCTTTTGCAATAGGGTGAGAAGAATTAGAAAACTTTTAATTGGAAAGATCTTCTTTCACATTCAGTTCTGTTTTCTGTCTGTGTGTGTGTATTTGACCATCCTAATACATATTTGTTGATCGATCCAAGGCTGTTTACATGGAAGGAGTGATTGGAGAAAGCATTACTCCTTTTTTATTCATACACATTTATTTTATATGTTTGAATTTGAGGATATGTTTACTAAAAAGTCAGTATATAAAAATGATGAGGACCTTTTGATATGCTATTTATATTTGTATTTAAATAAATTTTGGTAAACAGGTGCCACTCCAGAGGCTCTAGAAGTAGGTTGTAGAAATATGGACTCTGGAGCAAGAAATATGGACTCTGGAGCAAGAAATATGGACCATGGAGCAAGAAATATGGACCATGGAGCAAGAAATATGGACCACGGAGCAAGAAATATGGACCACGGAGCAAGAAATATTGACTATGGAGCAAGAAATATGGACCACGGAGCAAGAAATATGGACTCTGGAGCAAGAAATACTGACCCTGGAGCAAGAAATACGGACCCTGGAGCAAGAAATATGGACCATGGAGTAAGAAATATGGACTATGGGATTGTAAAGGTCATCCATTCTCACCACCTAGTGGATGTTCAGATCTGTCCCACAGTATCATTGCAATGGATCACGGACCCTATATTTGAGCCTTCCTTATGTAGGAGAGTTTCCTTCCTGCTATTTCCTTTTTAAAAAAATTTACTCATAATTGAGATGGGCAGTATTATTATCCCCATTTTACAGCAAAGGAAATGGGCCTAGAAATTTGAAGAGATTTGCCCTAGGTCAAGGATACTAAATGCAGGCAAAGTGACTCAAAAGTTTACATACTCAACAATAATAATGCAACTTAGAATTGTGCCCACCTCATCAGATATTCTTTAAATTATTCTTAATTATTATGGATACATAGTAGTTGTACATATTTATGGGGTACATGTGATATTTTGCTAAAGCACACAATGCATAATGAGCAAATTGGGGTAATAAGGTATCCATCACCTCAAGCATTTATCATTTCTTTGTGTTGCTTTTTAATTAAAATTATTTACATTGACCAAAAATTGGTCTCCACGCAGCTTATTCTTAGCTCTACTCTTTGGAGACATTATGCAACTTGTCTAATCTTTGCTTTAATAAAAATTATTGTTCCATCATGTTTCAGCGAGTTTCTACACTTCGGAATAAACAGCCTTAAGATTTTCAGCTGTTGTTTTACTCTAACATGTGTTGCAGGGCCTGGAGTCCATCTTGGACTCTCTTTTGAACATGTTTCAATTTGTTGATAGGTTTCTTGAACTGGGATATCCAGTTCTAAGGGTATTCTCCTGAATGCACCTGATTAGAATAGGACAAACTGCTGCAGCTTCCAGAAAGTATTTTGTGGTATTTTCCACAAAAATGGCCAGTAAAATTTATTCTTGAAATTGAACTCAGTGTTGAAACTGTGGTTAATTCTTAAAATTGCATTCAGCATCAAAGCAGAATGTGAAACTAACTTGTATAGTTATTAGAAATGACAAGATTATATCATTATTTATAGACAATTTGATTATATATTCAGAAAGCCCAGGAAATAAATCTGGGTGAGTATTCCCAGAAATTTGGGAGGCTGAGGCGAGTGGATCCCTTGAGCTCAGGAATTTGAGACCAGCCTGGGCAACATGGCAAAATCCTGTCCCTACAAAAAATACAAAAATTAGCCAGGCATGGTGGCATGTGCCTGTGATCCCAGCTACTTGGGAGGCTGAGGTGGGAGGATGGCTTGAGCCAGGGAAATCAAGGCTGCCAAGATTGTGCCACTGCACTCCCAGCCTGGGTAACAGAGCAAGCCCTTATGTAAAAAAAAAAAAACCCACAAAATAAATCCAAAATTTTACTTTGTAATCTAATCCTATGTTACAAAATAAGTATGTAAAAATCAATAGTTTTTCAAAATACTGTCAATGACCAATGGAAAAAAATCAAAAGTATTCCACTGACAATAGCACTCTACATATAAAATGCCCAGGGATTTTTTTTAAGTTTGTAATGTATAAACATTACAATTAAAAAAAAAACTAACATTTTGCTCAGATATAAAAGAAAACTTAGGAAAATTGAAACTATTTTCCTGGCAAGAAGACTGAATATTTTAAACAAGTCTTAATTTCTTTCTTTCTTTCTCTTTCTTTCCTTCTTTCCTTCCTTCCCTTCCCTTCCTTCCTTCCTTCCTTCCTTCCTTCCTTCCTTCCTTCCTTCCTTCCTTCCTTCCTCTTTCTCTTTCTTTCTTTCTTTCTTTCTTTCTTTCTTTCTCTCTCTCTCTCTCTCTCTCTCTCTCTCTCTCTCTCTCTCTCTCTCTCTCTCTCTCTCTCTCCCTCCCTCCCTCCCTCCCTCCCTCCCTCTCTCTCTCTCTCTTTCTTTCTCTCTGACAGAGTCTTGCTCTGTTGCCCAGGTTGGAGTGCGTGATGCAATCTCAGCTCACTGCAACCTCCGCCTCCTGGGTTCAAGTGAGTCTCCCGCCTCAACCTCCTAAGTAGGTGGGATTACAGACATGTGCCACCACGGCCAGATAATTTTTGTATTTTTAGTAGAGATGGGGTTTTACCATGTTGGCCAGGCTGGTCTTGAACTCCTGACCTTGTGATTCATACACCTCAGCCTCCCAAAGTTCTAGGACTACAGGCATGAGCCACCATGCCCAGCTGGTTACACACACACACACACACACACACGTATATATTGTAAAGTGCATGGATGTCCTATGTAATGGAATAGGTCAAGATTTCCCTAGGCATCTATGTAGTTAATTTCCTCATCTCCTGCATCAGCTAGTAAACACCATACTTCCAGCCTCCAGCATGAGTCAGCACTGTGGGAGTTGAGTAGGTTTTTGGCTCTTCTAATGTCTGAGGTTAACATTTTAGAAAAAGATTAGCCACATTAGGACGTCTGCTTTTCAGACACTGGAGAGTTGGCAAGTACCTTTTTTCTGTCCTCCTCAAACAAATACCGTAACATTTTCCTTTTCCAAACATAAAATCATCTTGCTGGGATATGGTGTGGGGGGTTGATATGTGACTTCCTTACCTGTCAGAACCTTCCATTTGGTCAATGACAAAGGATGAGCAAGATCAGAATAAAAAGAAGGGATTTTGATTGGATCATCGGCACTCGATCATATTGCCTTCTGTGCAGAGCTAACCAATTGCCTTGTACTCTAAGACATAATAAGAAAATGTCACTTACATGAAATCTTATGTCTTACTTTTCAAGCAGACATACATCCTGCTGTTATAAATTACTTAAACAGCTGCTGAGAAATTCTACTTTGGTAGCATTTGCCAAGAATTTACCTTGACCTTGAACTTGATATGCAGCTACTGTCACAGTGATTTCCCAGGTGACCAGAAGCATCTGGTGTTTCTATGAGCCCAGACTCAGCCCCAGATTTGACAGTCTGCCATTTTGATGTTGTTTTGACATCTGAGTACCACAAAGTGTCAGAGCAGTCATGTGGAAAGGAAGAAGGAGATGAGAAGTTTTTGATGGGCACAACATACACGAAATGCTGATGAGTCTGTGAGAAGGATGTTTACGGAGGCCCTGAGTCAACACACGTGAAAGAGATTAGCTGCTTCCTTGTGCAGCCAGACGTGAGATGATCTTGGCTTGATTATGTTTGTGTGAATGCAGGGACTTCCTTGGAGACAGGTATGGGAAGGAACATCTAACATTTGATAAGCTGCCATTGGCCCGTAGGGAGTTTCTAATGAAAATAGGAATTTCAAAGCCCCTTGACTGGCATGTGTGTGAACAATTTGAACTGATATAATGGACAGGGTGAAGATCCCAGGTCCTAACTTCTGCTTCGTCACAAGTTTAACAATAGTAACTCATTATTAAATCTCAATAATAAAATATAGACATTGCAAAAATTATAAATAAATGTCTTACAGAGCAAGTCAGGTAAAATAAATGACTAGAGATGCTGAGTTTGGCAACTACTCAGCCCCAGCCAGTGACTGCCATAAAGGATCCTAATTGCAGTGTTTCCAGTTCTTTCTACTGTCAACCTCAAGTAACAACAGAGAGAGTGGTTCTTAAAATACATGAGTTTGTTCCGGAATGAGCAGGGTATCATAATTCAGGATATGCATGCTGTGGCGGATCATAGGCATATCCAAGGAGGTTAGGATAAGAGGAAGTCTTTAAAGGCAAAAAGCAGAAATTCACACAAGTTGTCCTGAAACTAACTTCATTAGTCACAGAGGCTCACTGCAGGAGCTGTTGATTACTCATTGGTAATGCTGATCAGTTGGAAAGATGTCTTCATAGAAGCATCTTATCTAGAATTTTTTGTGCTGTCAGAGAGTTCTTGAAATAGTTCTTATCATAGGCATATGTGAATAGGGACCTTCAGAAAGTCTTCAGAATAGTTCTAATCTCAAACATACACCCATGAGGTCCCCTCACTCATGATCTCCTGGCTCTGCTTTGGTTTGGGTCTGATATAAGTGACTCCATCTTGGCTTCCACAGCTTTCACAAAGCTTTCCAAAAGAAGCTGGGAATTCAGGTTTTATATGGGATCTCCACTTTTTATAAGGTTTTTGGGGGTATTTTCCACTGATATATCAGAGTTGTACATAGTTTGGGGTTACATGTGACATTTTGATGCATATTACAATGTATAATGAGTAAATCAGATTAATTGGGATATCTATCACCTCTGACATGTGTCTTTTCTTTTTCTTTCTTTTTTTTTTTTTTTTTGAGACGGAGTTTCGCTCTTGTTACCCAGACTGGAGGGCAATGGCGCGATCTCAGTTCACTGCAACCTCCACCTCCTGGGTTCAAGCAATTCTCCTGCCTCAGCCTCCCGAGTAGCTGGGACTACAGGTGTGCACCACCATGCCCAGCTAATTTTTGTATTTTTAGTAGAGACGGAGTTTCACCATGTTGACCAGGATGGTCTCGATCTCTTGACCTTGTGATCCACCCGCCTCTGCCTCCCAAAGCGCTGGGATTATAGGCGTGAGCCACTGGACATTTGTCTTTTCTTTGTGTTGGAAATATTACAATTCTTCACTTCTAGCTATTTTGAAATATACAATAAATTACTAACTGTAATATCAAACACTAGAGTGTATTTCTTCTATGAAACTGTATTTTTGTACCCATTAACCAGCTTCTCTCTATCCTTTCCTTTCACCTTCCCTTTTCAGCCTCTGGTTACCATCATTGTACTCTTGAATTTCATGAGATCCACATTTTCAGCTCCTGCATATGAATGAGAACACGTGCTCTTTGATTTTCCGAGCCTGGCTAATTTCACTTAACATAATGACCTCCAGTTCTGTCCATGCTGTTGCAAATAACAGGATTTTATTTTTATGGCGAAATCATTCTCCACTGTGTATATACTACATTTAAAAAAATTCATTTGTCTGTTGATAGGCATATTTTGGCTGTTGTGAATAGTGCTACAATAAACAAGGGAGGCCAGATATCTCCTCAATATACCAATCACCTTTCTTTTAGATATTTACCCAGCAGTGGAATTGCTGGGTTGTATGGTAGATTTATTTATTTATTTATTTATTTATTTATTTATTTATTTATTTATTTATTTATTTTTGAGACAGTTTCATTCTTGTTGCCCAGGCTGGAGTGCAGTGGCACCATCTCAGCTCACTGCAACCCCTGCCTCCTGGGTTCAAGCAATTCTCCTGCGTTAGCCTCTCAAGTAGCTGGGATTACAGGCGTGTGCCTCCACACCTGGCTAATTTTTTGTATTTTTGCAGAGATGGAGTTTCATCATGTTGGCCAGGCTGGTCTTGAACTCCTGATCTCAGGTGATCTATCCTTCTCGGCCCAAAGTGCTGGGATGGGATCACAGGCATAAGCCACTGTGCCCGGCCAGTTGTTCTATTTTTAGTGTTTTGAGAAACCTACAGGCTGTTTTCTATGATGGCCCTACGGCTTTACATTTCTGCCAGCAGTGTACCAGTGTCCCCCTTTCTCTGCATCCTTGCTAGCATTTTTTTTTTGTTATTTTAATAATAGTTATTCTAAGTGGAGTGAGATAATATCTCATTGTGGTTATTTCGCATTTCCCTTGTATACCTGCTAGCCATTTGTATATCATCTTTTGGGAAATGTTTATTCAGGTCTTTTGCCCATTTTTGAATTGGATTATTTATTTATTTGCTACTGAGGTTTTTGTTTTCCTTATATATGCTAGTCATTAATCTGTTGCTGGATGGATAATTTGCAAAATATTTTTCCCATTCTGTAGAATATCTCTTCACTTTTTTAATTGTTTCCTTTGCTGTGCAGAAGCTTCTTAGCTTGAGGTAATCCCATTTGTCCATTTTGGCTTTTATTGCCTGTGCTTTTGAGGTCTTGCCCAGAAAACGTTGCCCAAACCACTGTCTGGAGTGTTTCCCAGTGTTTTCTTCTAGTCATTTCATGTTTTCAGGTCTTACATTTAAGTCTTAAATCCATTTTAATTTGATTTTTGTATATGGTGAAAGATGGGGATTTAGTTTTATTCTGCATATGGTTATCCAGTTTCCCAATGCCATTTGTTATAGACACTGTCTTTTCCTCAATGTATATTCCTGGCACCTTTGTTGAAAATGAGTTGTCTCTAAGTGTGTGAATGTATTTATCAGTTTTCTATGCTGTTCCATTGGTCTATGTTGTCTGTTTTTATGCCAATACCATGCTGTTTTGTCTACTATAGCTTTGTAGTATAATATAAGATCAGGTAGCGTGATGCCTCCAGTTTTGTTCTTTTTGCTCAAGATTGCTTTAGCTATTTGAGATCTTCTGTAGTTTTATACAAATTTTGCAATTGTTTTTCTTATTTCTGTGAGGAATGTCGTTGGTGTTTTGATAGGGATTGCACTGAATCTGTAGATTGCTTTGGGTAGTATGGACATTTTAACAATATTGATTCTTCCAACTGATGGGCCTGAAATATCTTTCCATTTTTTTTGGTGTTCATTTAAGTTTCACTCATCAGTGTTTTATAGTTTTCCTTGCAGAGATATTTCACTTCTTTGGTAAATTGATTCCTAGGTACTTTATTTTCTTTGTAGCTATTGAAGATGGGATTGATTTCTTTTTCAGATTGATCACTGTTGGCATATATAATTGCTACTGAGTTTTGTATGTTGAGTTTGTATCCTGTAATTTTACTGAATTTGTTATCAGTTGTAAGAGTTTTTTTTTTGGTAGAGCCATTAGGTTTTTTGAAACATAAGATCATGTTATCTGCAAACAAAGATAATTTGACTTTTTCCTTGCCAACCTAGATGTCTTTTTAAAAATTTCTCTTGTCTAATTGCTCTGGTTGGGACTTTAATACTGTTTTGAATAAAAATGGTGAAAGAGGTCATTCTTGTCTTGTTCCAGATTTTAGTGGAAAGGCTTTCAATTTTCCCCATTCATTATGTTAGCTGTGGGTTTGTCATACATGGCTTTCATCATATTAAGGTAAGCTCCTTATATACCCAATTTATTGGAGGGTTTTGTTGTGAAAGAGAACGTTGAGTTTTATCAAATGCTTTTTCAGCATCTATTAAAGTGCTCATATGGATTTTGTCCTTGAATCTGTTAATGTGATGTATCACTTTAATTGATTTGCATATGTTGAACCATCCTTGCATCTCTGGGATGAATCTCACTTAACCATAGTAAATCATGGGAAGCAAATTGAAAGCCTAGATAGTGTCTTTGAAACCACTAATTCATCATGCAGAACCTGAGATTTTGGAAACATCAGGTAATGATCAATATGGAGATATGGGAAGGTCCAAAACAAGGAGAATTGGTTGAAGCAGTTAGATTTCTGATACCGTCTTCACCCCATTTAGACAATCAACTACCTGAGCATTAATATAAAACAGGAGATTTATTTTCTGGAGGAAATGAAGCAAAGGGACTCTGACCTGGAACACCAAGTTGAAAGTGTGAATCCTATACTGAAAATAGGATTAAGTGATGCTCTACCTGCTGAATGATGAAAATGCTAGAACCAGCTTTGGCCAAACAGTTTATAATCCTTAGTGATTCTCTCTGATTTCTGGGACACTGACCAGCCCAGTAAAAAAGATTTATAGATATTGTCAATAGATGGTTCCCTAAGTTAATGCCCAATCTGGTCTGGTCACTCAACAATGAAGCCCACTGATGGGTGTTCTCTCTATTTCTTTCATGCACATGTGTATGCACATGTGCACATTCGCTGAGTTTAATGTCAGTGGATAGGGCCTCACTTTGAGTATGGATGGGTAGTAAATCATTAACAAATTGAGGAAATCATCTAACATAAAAGACAAAGGCCAAAACAAACAGAAAAAAGTACTTGTAGGAAACGGAGATAAGGTACGAAGAAAATTCAAAGAAGTAACTATAATTAGTATTCCTGGAAACTATGTGAAGATCAGTGTTAATGAAACAAAAACAGAATATACATAAAAAGAGAACATTTAGAGAAACAAGGAGCCTCTGGAAATTAAAAATAAGGCGGCAGAAATGTATGGGTCACATTTTCTGAAGATAGTTAACATAAGCAAGAGGAGAGATCTCTATTTCCATCCCTAAGAGACTGACCAAATATGTCACTGAAAGTAATGGCAAAAACTAAAATTACTTTTGCACCAAACCAATAGAAAATTTAAAACCGCTATGTATTAATAAGGAAATTAAATAAAAATGATGGAAAATCTTTGAGATCTATTATAATGATCTTCAGAGGAAAATTTGATATTTGAAGTGAATTTATTTAATGCATTTACCAAATTTGTTTTTCTTCCTTGGCTTGTGGATAAACTACATTTCCTGCAGTTAGCTGAGACCATGTGACTATGTTTTGGCCAATGGAATGTGGGCAGAAGTAATTATGCTACTTTCAGATCTGACCTCTTAAATGCCTATTCTCTAAAACTTCTTTCATTCTCAGATTTTTTTCTCCATCCACTGGTCAAACGAAGGGACTTAATCAAGGTGCATCACAAATGTTCAGTAAATATTAACCATGCTTCCCTGTTACTGCTGAGTCTGTTTCTCTCTTTCCAAGGGTGAAGGGATGGTATCATTTATCCCTGGTTATTCAGTGCTTTTAAATCCAGGCTGATAGGATACCTAGTAGCTTAGCCTGAATTGAACAACATATTTGAAGTTATTATTAACTCAGTGATGCA
This sequence comes from Callithrix jacchus, assembly GCF_049354715.1. NCBI lineage: Eukaryota > Metazoa > Chordata > Mammalia > Primates > Cebidae > Callithrix > Callithrix jacchus. The sequence goes on from NC_133507.1 coordinate 146,432,987, forward strand.
ATAGCTTGGAAAGTTTCCTTTACCACAAGCCTGACACCCGTGTGTCAGGGGTGAGAAAGAGAGGGAGAGAGAGAGACACTATTTGAGAGGTTGAAACAATTCATTCATGTGTTTGTTCATGCATATATTCAGCAAATACTTATTAAGCATCTATCTATCTAATATATTATCCTGGGCACTGCAGACAGCAAAGGAAATACATAAAATAATCAAAACATAGATTTTGGTTTGTTCGTGATTAGTATTAGAAAGAAACCACCAAGGACAATCTTCTTTAGGGAGAATTTTAGGCAGAATTCTCTATGTCATAAAGGGGTAGAACTTGAGAGTCCCACAAAAAATTCAACCAGCTTATAAAAGGCCTTGCAGACCACATAGTGAAATTTGGCTTTTGTTTTAAGTTTTTAAGCCTTAAAAGAATCATTTGGGCTCTTCAGTGAAGAATGGATTAAGTGATAATAGGTAACTGGAAATAAATCCTGGTGAGGCGACCAGATGATTTATAATAAAATATTTTTATAATTCATCAAATATCATATTGAATTGCAATCCTCAGGTGTCAAAAAAAAAGAAAAAAATTAAATTATAATTCATTAAATTTTGTAATGTCATTTAAGGAATTCTTCCTATCTGTGGTCTTTTGGCAAAATAATTTTCAATCCCACGCTTCACAGCAATGATCTTGTGATGACCTGTCTGCAAAAGTCATGCTTTCTGGGTGACTGACTGCATTGTTTGTGGTGAGGAAAAACATTTTGTTTTTAAAGAAATATTATTTAAACATGTCTGACTATTTTAAATTGCAAGATATCCTTGGATTTATCTGAGTAAAACTATTTATCCTCAGATAAATTTGTGATGGAACTTCTGTGTTGGTGGAGAAATCTTATTTCAAAGAGGAGAAGAGCCAAACTATTACTTTTTGTTCTCTTCCTAGTTTATACTAGAGACTGTTCCAAATGAACTGTGCTATTTTGACTATTGCCCTTAGAGTAGAACAAAGAGCATTCTTTAATCCTTATGCCATTAGGGTGTGTTTGGTAAAGGAAGAAATGAATAGCAGTTTTCTCTGAATATTTAAAAAAATATGTAGAAGGTACTCTGCCAATAGAACTAGCACTAAAATGCCTATTCATTTAGTTATTTAAAAAAAATGGCTAATGTCATTACAAATGAGCCTTTGCCTGGGTCTTCTTTAAGCATGAATGATGCAAACGATGAGACTATTTAACTCTGGATTAAATCTCTATGAAGTCATTGACATGTTTTGCACACAGTCTAGCTGGGTTGGAGGTCCTGAAATAGGGTTCCCATGCCTCTTTCCACTCTCAACTCCTCTGCCATGATGAATGGAGATGGAGCTCTTATTCATAGCGATGATTTATACTGTGGCAGAGGCAAGCCAGCCTATGGCAGTGGTTTCACAGGGCAGAGGAGTTATCTGACCGTGGGGCTGTTGCACAGACTGATGGTGAGCTGAGTTCTTTTCCTGAACTAGCTACAGTGACAACTTGATGAAAATGGGTTGACGTTTGATTCACCTCTGGTTTTCCCTTTCATGAGATTTATAGTGGATTTATTTCACGGGTTTTTATATTAAACTTCATTAGTGAGTATAAAAACATATAGGTTAAAGTTAACAAACAAAATATACAGACTTCACATGCATTTGTGATTTTGCTGAACATTTTTTTCCATCAACTATTTTACAATTTATTCTCGTTTGGGTTCAATTCAAATTCTTGGTTTCTGGAAATGCTTATAAATTAGAAAATGACCATCTGTATTTTTTTCTTTTTTTTTTTTTAGGTAGCCATTCATCTGCCGAATGGAAGTGTTGAGGTCATCTCCAGCTCTAAGGTTTTGTGATTCCAATAGGAAAATATGTTATTCTTGTTTAGAGACCTGGACACCATCTGTGATTTTTGGTATGTTGCTACATAGAGAATAGCAATGTGTCAGAGGATGGGCTTTAAAAAGCATCACAGGAATGAAAGGATGTGAATAAATTCTTTAAAATTAGAGTTTCTGTGTTTATATAGCTATTACCAATTTTTTTTTCTGACTATTTTGATCTAAGTAGTTAATCAAATTGTGTTTTTGAAATTGAGTTTTTGGGTCCTCTATTCTTCCTTACAAATTTTTTGGCACTAAAGCATTTTGGTATTAAAATTCTGCTTCTTTTATGTATCTCATATATCTTATATGTATTGCCTTTTTACATCTAAAAGCAATGGTTTAGAGATATTGAATAGTGATAATGTGACACAGAAACAGGAAATCTTGCTAGGCTGTTATTCATTACTTTTTTATTGTTTTAAATAGAGGGCATGACTGTAATCCTAGCACTTTGGGATGTCAAGGTGGGTGGATCACTTGAGGTCAGGAGTTTGAGAGCAGCCTGGCCAACATGGTGAAACCCCGTTTCTAGTTAAAATACAAGAAATTAGCTGGGTGTCGTGGCTGGCACCTGTAATTCCAGCTACTTGTGAGGCTGAGGCAGGAGAATCTCTTGAACCCAGGAGGCAGAGGTTGCAGTGAGCCAAGATCTTCCCTCTGTACTCTATCCTGGGCGACAGAGTGAGATTCTGTCTCAAAAAAAAAAAAAAAAAGGGGGGGGGAACAAAAAGCAGAGAGCAATTAAGTATTGGGAAACATTTAGCGTGATTGTAAATGCAAATAGATCACAGATAGTAACCTTTTCTTGAAAAAAACATGTTTTTTTTCTAACCATCAAGAATAGCTCTGTTATACCTCATTGTTAGAAAGGCACTTTAATTTTTTTCTATCACTCTTCTGAGTGGATAAAACTCAAACTATGCTTTCTTTTATTCACTCATTCAAATACCAATCAATATAGAAGACTTCTGTGACAAAATGCATAGGAGTTTTCCTCCTATACAGTAAGCAAGCAATCAGTTCTATAGTAGACATCAGCTGGGTGTCTCTCAGTTCAATTCTGACACTATTTACTTGGAGATAGCATCAGGTCCCATAGGTTGAGAGCTGTGTCAGTTGGAGTCCCCACACAGAGTCCCCACTAGGGCACTGCTTGGTGGAGCTGTGACACGAGAGTTACTATCTTCCAGACCCTGGAATGGTAGATCCACTGACAGCTTGCACCTTGCACCTAGAAAAGCCACAAGCGCTTGATGCCAACCTGTAAAAGCAGCCACAAGAGCTATACATACCCTGCAGAGCCACAGGGGCGGAGCTGCCCAAGGCCTTGGGAGCCCACCCGTTGCATCAGAGTGCCCTGGATATGAGACTTGGAGTCAAAGGAGATCATTTTGGAACTTTAAGATTTAATGACTGCCCTGCTGGGTTTTAGACTTGCATGGGGCCTGTAGCCCCTTTTTTTTGGCCAATGTCTCCCTTTGGAATGGAAGCTTTTACCTAATGTCTGTACATCTATAGTATCTTGGAAATAATTTGTTTTTGATTTTACAGGCTCATAAGTGGAAGGGACTTGCCTTGTCTCAGATGAGACTTTGGATTTGGACTTTTGATTTAATGCTGGAATGAATTAAGACTTTGGGGAATTGTTGGGAAAGCATGACTAACTAGTTTTGAAATGTGAGAAGGACATGAAATTTGGGGCAGAATGATATGGTTTGGATTTGTGTCCCTGTCCAACTCTCATGTTGAATTGGAGGTGGGGCCTGGTGGGAGGAGATTGGATCATGGGGTAGATCTCCTCCTTGCTGTCATATTAGTGAGTTTTCCTGAAATCTCATGGTTTAAAAGTGTGTTGCCCTTCCCTCTTCTCTCTCTCTCCTGCTCTGCCATGGTAAGACATGCTTGCTTCCCCTTTCTCTTCTGCTATGATTGTAAGTTTCTTGAGGCCTCCTATCCACACTACTGGTACAGCCTGAGGAATTTTAAGCCCATTAAACCTCTTTCCTTCATAAATTACCCAGTCTCAGGTGGTTCTTTATAGCAGTGTGAGAATGGATGAATGCACCTGTGATCTACCTTTTGCAGGATGAAGACCTAGATGAGTTCAAAGGCCTGAAGAACCAGGGGCGCCACTGTGTAAATCTGTTACCAAACCAAACTGGGATCTGCTCACCCGGTGCTGTAAGGCCCAACATCTACATGAAAGTTTGCAGAGGGAGAAAGGAGGGGCCCAAGCGTGAAGAATTGGGCAGCTTATGCTTGAGACATGACCCCCCTGATGGCTTGTAAGTGAGTGTTATTTAAAGGTGGGGGCAAATTTTAGGGAAAATGAAGTTACAGTAAAAATTGTTAATCAATACATAGAGATTATGAACTGAGTTGGCCTAGAAAGCTTGGATATCTTAAGGCAGGGGATTGTAGGTCATAGGTAGATTCGAAGACTTTCTGATTTGCAATTAGCAAAGGAAGAGAACCTCTGTTTAAAAATGTGGAGTTAGCAGAAAACAATGTTAGCTCTGGCTCATGGGCATGATTTCCTCCAGGCCCCGTAGGAAGGACTTTAGAGTAAAGAACAGCAGAGTTCATTCCTCAGTTCTCCCTTACCTGACGTCTACATGCCAGCATGTTTATTTGATGGAGGTCCAGGTTTTTGAAAACAACTCAGGCACCTATGTTAGGATGTTGTCTTTAGTTTCTATAAAGGACACCAAACATCCTCTAACTCTAACTTCCTTGGTTACTGTTTTAAGCTACTGTTTCTTCTAACTTACTAAGTTGCTCATTTACTTCTTAGGGCTAGCTAGGCACCTGGAATTTCCCTTGAAGGAACTAAAGATTTTCTTTTATTTCCATGGTATGGGGTGCCCACAGACCCCTCAGAGAGGTTCCTGCTTTGTCTCAAGTCCAAGGACAGGCAAGGACTGATGTCCCAGTTCATGCAGGCAGGTGGAAAGCAAAGGATAAATTCCCCCTTCTGTTGCCATTTTTTTCTATTCAGTCCCTCAATGGATTGGATGATGCCCACACACACTTGAGAGGGCCATCTTCTTTACTGAGTCCACCAATTCAAATGCTAATCTCATCTGGAAACAACCTCAGTGACACATTTAAAAATAATGTTTAATTTGGAAACCCTGTGGTGCAGTCAAGTTGGCATATAAAGTTAACTGTTACAGGCCGGGCACGGTGGCTCATATCTATAATCCCAGCACTTTGGGAGGCAGAGGCAGGTGGATCACCTGAAGTCAGGAGTTCAAGACCAGCCTGGCCAATATGGTGAAGCCTTGTCTCTAATAAAAATACAAAAATTATCTGGGCATGGTGGCACGTGCTTATGGTCCCAGCTACTCAGAAGACTGAGGCAGAAGAATTGCTTGAACCCAGGAGGCAGAGGATTCAGCGAGCTGAGATCATGCCCCTGCACTCCAACCTGGGTGACAGAGTGAGACTGTCTGAAAAAGAGAAGTTAATTGTTACAACAGGTTTTCCATACAAGAGTTAAGACATTAAGGGTAGTATTCTCCCCTGGACAAAGATTAGCCAGTGACCTTTTGGGTCCCATCTCAGATGTCTTCAAGATCTTGTCATTTACAAGGTTGTGCTACCATCACCGCAATCTAATTCCAAAATATTTTCATCGCCCCCAAAAGAAACTCCTTACCCATCAGCAGTTACTTCTCATGCCTGCCCCCACCTAACACCTGCAGCCATTAATCTACTTTTGTCTCTATGGATTTCCCTGTTTTGATGTCTCATATAAGTAGAATCATAAAGTATGTGGACTTTTGTGTCACTTAGCATAATATGTGATATAGAAAATATAGAAAGTGTTTATTGTAGAATTTAGGAGCACATGGGTGGTTTAATCTCAAATTATTTTTGTATACACATTTAACCTTTTTATCAAATGGGAACCATATTAAGTTCATGAAACCCTTCTTCACACCCTACATCACCTTGATCTTTTCCTCCTCTGAATTCTTTTTCTTTATTTAGAGATAGGGTCTTGCACTGTTCTCCAGGCTGGAGTGCAGTGGGCTCATCGTAACTCACTGTAGCTTCGACCTCCTGGGTTTAAGTGACCCTGTTGCCTCAGTCTACCAAGTATCTAGGACATTAGGGATTCATCACCACACCTGGCTAATTAAAATTTTATTTATTTATTTATTTATTTATTTATTTATTTATTTGTGACAGGGTCTCACTATGTTGTCCAAATTGGTCTCAAACTCCTGGCCTCAAGTGACCCTCACACCTTAGCCTCCCAAAGGGCTGAAATGTACAGGCATGAGCCATCATGCCCAGCCTTCCTCTGAATTCTTTTAATAAATGTAGAAGTAATCACAAGTTTTGACAGTTGATTATAGACTGTCATGCATTTTCTGGAATCATGTAAATAGCATTTATCTCCTTGACTAGGATATAAATTTCTTAGGAGCAAAGACTAGTCTCACTGTTTTATTTTCTCTCCCCTTATGCTCCTTCCTCAGCAGTCACAGAATTCACAGGACTACTGTCACATCGTGATAATGTTCATTGGTGCAACTAAGCTTCAAGACACAGATAATAACTGTGGCTTCTTTATAATTTTTCACACAAATTTTTAATTGGCATTTCAAGGATGGCCTAGCCTTAGAGTACTACTAATCTGTTTCCTGGGCAGATTCCAATTTCCATTCCATAGGCCTGGACATTACTGTTTACAGCTGAATAGAATCATTCATTCAGCTCCTCTCTGTCAATGTCTCTTATAGCAGAGTGTCTATAAGAGACATTAACAGAGAGGAGTGTCTTATAGCAGAGTGTGTATGAGAGGTATTGACAGAGAGGAGCTGAATAAATGATTCTGCTTCTATAAGAGTGTCTATAAGAAACATTGACAGAGAGGAGCTGAATAAATGATTCTGCTTCTATAAGAGTGTCTATAAGAAACGTTGACAGAGAGGAGCTGAATGAAACATATCCAGTGAACCAAAGACAGCCCATTGAGTTGCTTTTGGGATACCTGGGAGTGTGGTGCTTTCCTTGACAGTCTTTAGAGATGAGGAGACAGCGTGGAAAGCTGGTCAGACAAAATGATATGCATGCTGGCAGCTTACAGACACCCTTATTCAATAGACAAATATAGGTCAACAATTATAAAATCGTCAGAAGTTCATTTGCATTAGAACTGCCTTCAGGGACATTGACATCGATCTTGCATTTTCTCAGTGATTCATGATCACAACTATTACATTGTGAGCAACCTTGCTGTTAATTTCAGGAACAACGATCTTTAGGATTAGTGAATAGAGGTAATTAATCTATATTGAGAAAATTACTAAAATATAAAAGCTATATTATCCCAAAGATCAGATGGGTTAAATATTATAAAGTATATCTTCTATTCTTCACATATCTGAACTTTCTTGATTATAGCAGTGGAATTTCTCAATTTTTTACCCATTATGTTTTTAGAGTAAGTTTGAAACATATTAAATATAAACATTTTTACTGTAGTTTTTGGAGTGAGGTGAAATTCTAATATAAAAATCTATCAGTTCCAGCCCTAGAGAACATTCTGTTACTTATCATTTCAAGAAAATCTTTTTAAAGTTTGACTTTGTATTTGAAGTTGCTTAGCTATGTTGGTGTACTTGGAAGACCTCCTCCCCCAGAGGTATCCAGAATGTTCAGTTAGCCTCAGCAGGATTAGACATATCTGCTTTTTATTTCATCTTTGGATACCACATTCTGACCTGTGTAATAATTGCACCAGATTTCAAAAAACAAAACAAAACTAGCTGACTTAAGAAATTCTTTTTCAAAAATTATTTTTTATTATGATAAAAGACATATAACAAAAATCTACCATCTTAACCTTTTTTAAGTGTACAATTCAGTAGCGTTAAAAATATTTACATTGTTGTGCAAATGATCTCCAGAACTATTTCATCTTTTAACACTGAAACACTGTACCCATTAAACAATAACTCCTCATTCATCCCTCCCCAGCCTCCAGCAACAACCATACTTCTTTCTGTTTCTATAAATTTGACTATTCTAAATAGCTCATAGGAATGGAACTATACAGTATTTATCTTTTTGTGTCTGACTTATTTCACTTAACATAGTGTACTTAGGGTTTATTTATGTTGTGGCATGTATCAAAATTTCCTTCCTTTTGAAGGCTCAATAATATTCCATGTATATGTGTATATATGCACACACACACATGTATATGCATATATTATACACACACACATATACACCACATTGTAGAAATCTGTTCATCTGTTAATGGACAGGTAAATTTAGATTGTTTCTATCTTGGCTATTGGGAATGGTGTTAGGAGAATGAGTGTGCAAATAATGTCTCTGCGATCCTGCTTTTAATTCTTATGGGTATATACCCAGAAGCAGAATTGCTGGATTATATGGTAATTTTATTTTTATTTTTATTTTTTTGAGAAACTGCCGTATTATTGTCTATAGTGGTTGAAACCAACCCAATGGAACTAATATTTATGGTTTCTTTTGAATAAACATAGAAATTGACTCTCTCAGTCTTAAAATATGAGAAAGTTACATTTGTCTTATCTGAGTACCTTTCCTAAGAAACCAACCATCAGTTCTCCCAGATAGTACCAAGGAACTGAAATTGACCAGATCACTGCATCTGGGTAATGAGACACCAGACTCCTCACCTGTCATGATTGCCTAACCTATCACCTGCTTCCTGTTGACCAACTTCTCTTTCTTACCCCTCCCTAATTCCTGTTTTCCCACACACGGTTTCATTTCTTGTGTATATAAACCCCTAGTTTCAGTTGGTTAGGGAGATGGATCTGAGACTGATCTTCCTGGCAGCATCACTTGATTAAACCCTTTTTTCTTGGAAATACTAATTGTCTCAGTGATTGGCTTTCTGTGCAGCAAGCAGCAGGACCTAGACCCTGGTGTTTTGCTAACAGTGGCTGCACATTTCACATTTTCACCAATAGTGCACAAAGATCACGATTTCTCCACATCCTCTCCAACACTTGTTATTTTCTGTGTTTTTTGATAGTAGCCATCATAATGGGTATAAGGTATAAGGAATCCCTTTTAAACAGGAAAAAACCCATAACTTTCTAGCCAAAGGAATTAAAACTATTTAAGGTACCTAATCCAAATAAGAATCACTTCACATTAAACTTGTGGTCTATCATTCTTACGTTATTCATGGATTTGTTCTCCTTTGGATTTCTGAAATAAGCAATCTACTGATTTTTATCACCTACCTCAGTATGACTGAGCAGGATGTATTTATTTATTTACTTATTTTCTTTTGAGACATGGTTGTGCTCTGTTGCCCAGGATGGATTGCAGTGGTTTGAGGTTGCTCACTGCAACCTCAAACTCCTGGGCCTCAGCCTCCCAAGTAGCTAGGACTACAGGCACATGCCACCATACTTGGCTAATTTAAAAAATTTTTAGTAGAGACAAGATTTCGCTATGTTGCCCATGTTGCTATGTCTCAAACTCCTGGGTTCAAGCAATCCTCCTGCCTTGGTTTCCCAAAGGGTTAGGATTACAAGTGAGAAGCATTGAGAATGGCCAAATGAGCCGAATGGTTTTTTTTTTTTTTGAGATGGAGTCTTGCTTAGTTGCCCAGGGTGGATTGCACTGATATGGTCTCAGCTCACCACAACCTCCGCCCCCCCGGGTTCAAGCAATTCTCCTGCCTCAGCCTTCTGAGTAGCTGAGACTACAGGTGTACGCCACCACACCAGGCTAATTTTTGTATTTTTAGTAGAGATGGGGTTTCACCATGTTGACAAGGCTGGTCTTGAACTCCTGGCATCAAGTGATCCCCCCACCTTGCCTCCAAAGTGCTGGGATTATAGGCATGGGCCAGCCCCAAATTAGTAGAATTTAAAAGGTAAACTTTGCAATTCTCTTATTTATGGTAAAAAAAAAAATTTGTCTCTAGGGAAACTACATTCTAAAAATGGAAAAACTTGGCAATGCAGACTTGGTCTGCCCCTGCAGAGATGATGTGCATTAAAGTTGGTCATCACCGTGGACCTCAGTGTTCTCATTTGGTCAAACAGTGGAGTTGGTCTAGGTGAGAGGCAGTCAACCTAAATGTCTACGGGACCATAGCAGGCCCTGGAAACAAGTGAAGAGATCTGGTTGTAAAATCACAGTGCCGCAGGGCAAATAAAACATATTTTGAGGTGACATGTGGCCCTTTGTCTGGTGGTAATACCTGGCCTGGATGATCTCTAAGGTCCTTTGAGTTCTAAAATTCTTTGATTTCTAGATTCCAAGAACAGATTAAAAATGACAGCAATAGTCAGGGGCTGTGATTCTTACTTTTTTTATCTTGGATCACTCAAAACTATAGGCTGCTGTCTTAGTTTCATTAGAATGGATCAAAATGACTCAGTTATTTGATGTATAGACATTACCTTCTTAAGCACCATATTTATCTTCAGTGAATTGTACTAAGAAAGATTTATGTGACAATTTTTATCACACTGGAAAATGATACATGGCTTTTTCTAGCAAAAACTTGTCCTCTATTTGATTCCTCAGCTCTGTTTTGAATTTTGGCAACACTGAAGAAACAAACAAACAAAAATATCAGTTCATGTCTCAATCAATTTCACAAACCGAATGACAGATGAGATTTCTCTTTTTATTGCAGATTCCCCTGTCCCTACAGAATTGTTGGAGAATATCTGTGGTTGTAAGAATGTTTTTCTTTTAATGAGAATGGAGTTGTGATTGTCATTTGTTCCCTGAGCAGCATCCTTCTTCTTCTGTTTCTTTCTTCTTTTAATAACAGATGCTGGTTTCCCAATTGGGCATCATTCCTGCCACACCCATAGCCTTCAACAGTGATTCTCAAACGTGTGGTCCCAAGACCAGCAGCATCAGCATCACCTATGAACTTGAAGAAAATGTTCACTCTTAGTCTCTGTTCCCTCGTTCAGATCATTCTGATGCCAGTTAGCCAACCTACAGCTCTAGGCATGAATCCTCAGGCTCTGAGATTGGTTAAGTCAGTGGGTGTTAAACTTGACAGGAAATCAGAATCACTTGGAGCACCTGTTAAAACAGAAATTGCTGGTCCATTACCTCAGAGTTTATAGTTCTGTAGGTCTGGGGTGAGACCTAATCACTTTTAACAAGTTCCCAGGCAATGCTGATGACCACACTTAGGAACTACTGACCTGAGTTAATGAGATTAAACAATTTTGTTGGAATTTCACATGCGTCAATCAGCTGTTGCCACACATGTGCTGTATGAGAAATCACTCCAAATCTCAGTTGAAAACAATTTACTTATTTTTCACACATGGTAAGATTGGCTGGGCTTGGCTCCAATTTTGCTTCATGTGTCCTTCCTTCTCCCTGGGCCAGTAGCTACTCAACTCACAGCATAGTCCTCTAATGATGAAAGCAAACCACATCCCACTGTGCAAGCCTATTTCAGCCAAAGTCACGTCACATCTACTAATACTCCATTGGCCAAAGCAAGTCGTGTGACCAAGAGTGACATCAAAGGCTCTCATGAAAATTGAGGGGGAGATAATGAATACTTGCTGAATGATAATCTGTCACATCTGGGAAAAAGTGCCTTCTTTCCACTTGTTTTTTAAGGTGGTACACTATAGTCTTGGACCTGTTAGTGGTTGGCTTTGCAGCCATATAGAAAAAGCCTGCCTCAGAATAAAACCAATAAAAAGAAAATCAGAGCTGAAGAGAGACAGATTCCTGAAGATCCAACCAGGTTGGAAAGCGAGTCTATTATTGCACTTTTTTGTTAGGTAAATCAATACTTTTGTTTTTTCTAAGTTAGTTCTTGCAACCCAGGGTCCATAGCCATGACCCAGTATTTAATATTTTTTGGTTTACACATCATGATCAGCCATTTAGACAATGAATGTTTTAATAAATGTGGTATTTAAGTTGCTGTATTGAAATTTTATTTACCAGTTTTTGTAGTACAGTGGTATTATAGAAGTTCGATTCAAAGTTAAATTTACTGTCATAGGAGTTGCCTTTAGTCAGACTTTTTGTTGTTATTTGTTTGAGATGAAGCCTCACTCTGTCGCCCAGGCTGGAGTGCAGTGGCGCGATCTTCATTCACTGCAACCTCTGCCTCCTGGGTTCAAGCAATTCTCCTGTCTCAGCCTCCCAAGTAGCTCTGACTACAGGTGCATGCCACCACGTATGGCTAATCTTTTGTATTTTTAGTAGAGACAGGGTTTCACCATGTTGGCCAGGATGGTCTCAATCTCCTGACCTCATGACCTGCCTGCCGCAGCCTCCCAAAGTGCTGGGATTACAGGCGTGAGCCACCGTGCCTGGCCATAATTAGACTTTTAGTACCTTAGAACATTTCACTTGGTCATATCCCAAAGGATTAGATGAAAATTGAGTGTCTTTCATCTATCTGTAGTTTTCACAAAGGAATCCATATCCTCAGGGGAGTCCAGGAAGATTGGATTTATTAACAATTGTGTAAAAATACTAGTAACAACACTAAGAAGCAACACCGGCTTAAATAAGACAAGTTCATAAGTTTCCTTTTTTTCTCTCCAGAAATAGGCAGTATAGGACTGGCATGGCAATCCACCGTTATCTTGGACCTGGTATCCTGTCTGCTCTGCCACTTGTAATGTGTGGCTGACAGTCTTCCCTCTGGTCCAACATGGCTACCAGGGCTCAGGCTCACACACCTGGTAGGAGGAAGGAAGTGAGGAAGAGCTAAAAGGGCTGGGCCAGCTGTTTGGTGCTCTGTCAAGAAGCATTTCTAGAAGTGTCACCTGACACTTTCACTTATATATCATTGATCAGACCTTAATCACATACACACAGCAAGGCTGGATGAGAAATATAGCCTTTTGTCTCAGCAGTTTCATCCCTTGCATAAGATCATGGTTGCATTACTGGGAAAGAAGAGCCGAACAGGTATTAGAAAGGCAGCTAGCCATCTCCGACAGAAATGCAAATTTCAGAAGTAAGTAAGAATGAAGTATCTCTGATGGAAATAAACATAAAATCAAAGATTAGTAGGAGACACACTAAAATGGCTATGAAAATGAATGCGTACACATCCCAAAAGAGAACTGGAAAACAAAATGTAGGTAGCTATGCACTGAGAATGAAAATCAGAGTGGTCAATAGATTTCCAAGAAAAAGGAAGTTGGAGAAAAATATTTTTTCTCAAGGTTTACTGTATGCAGTTCCTGGAATAGAGGAAAATGTTGTGAATAATTCAGTTTATAGAAAGGCACACCATTGAAAGGGAACGCAGATTTTCTTTTCAAATAAAATAAGTCAGAATGTTTTTTGACAGGCTTTAGCAGACTTGGCTTGAATGAAATAGCTTTTAAAACATCTATGTCTAGTATAGTAACTTTAAGTTCATTATGCCGCCCTCTGGTGACAAATTTGCCTTCCAGAGTAGGCTTCAAGTTTACTCAGAAGAGATTTTTTTCTTTGTAAAAAACGTTGGCTTTTGGCATTGAGGGTGAAAAACGTCGTTATGTGAATTTCCCTAGAGTGAAACGGGTAGGCAACAGCATCTCCTTAACCTCACGTGGAATCAGGGATGTCCTTCACAGGACTGGGAATGCCCGAGGGAAGGGAACCTGATGACATGGGGGGTGATGGCTGAATGGCCGTGCAGGTAGGTTGCTGGTGACCTGTTGAGGAATCTGGTTTAGGGTCAAGCAAGTGCAGGGACCTGGTAAGTTGCAGAACAGCAGTAGGCAGACAGACAGAACTGAGAATAATCTTGTTCTGTTACTTATTATACTGTGATATTGAACCAATTTCTTCACTTCCCTAGACCTCCATTTCCTGAGCCATGAATTGATGCTAAGGATACCGATTCACAGTGGAGTTGAGAGGATTAATGAGACCATGTAGGTAAAATTGCTTGGCATGCTGTAAATAGTGGGCACTCAAGGAACTCACCCCCTACTTCTGCTCTTTACTCTGCTCTTCTCTCTTTTTTTTTTTTTTTTTTTTTTTTTGCTTTTCCTCTCTCCATTCTTCTTTCCCCCAATCCATCAAAATTTCCTAAAGTACCACCAGAGGGCACAACCTAGACATCAACCTTGTATAATGGATTCCGTGCAGCTTATGGAGTCCTCAGAGATGATTCCCAAGTTATCCTGGAGTGTGGTAAAAAGTCTTTTGGCCGGAAATTCTGCTGTTCTTCTGAATAGATTAAGTATGTGCAACACTATATGGCATCAGTTTATTTATGCCAATTTGTTTAATCTAAAATCCAACATGTATAATGTAGCTAGGTTGGAGCAGTCCGTCATTTTTCTACTCATTTCTTCTATTTTACACTCATTGTGATGTGCATAAACTCTTGCTCTCTAGTCATAATTATCACACTATTCCTGTGTGTGCACGTGCATGTGCATGTGTTAGTCTTTGGAATAAACTAGTAAATTAATAGGTTTTTTTTGAGATGGAGTCTCACTGTGTTGTCCAGGCTGGAGTGCAATGCAATAGCGTGATCTGAGCTCACTGCAACCTCTGCCTCCCAGGTCAAGTTTTTCTCCTGCATCAGCCTCCCAAGTAACTGGGATTACAGGCATGAGCCACCATGCCTGGCTAATGTTTGTTTGTTTGTTTGTTTTTTGAGATGAAGTTTTGCTCTTGTTGCCCAGGCTGGAGTGCAATGGCGCAATCTCAGCTCACCAGCCACTCTGTCTCCTGGGTTCAAGTGATTCTCCTGTCTCGGCCTCCCAAGTACCTGGGATTACATGGACGCGTCACCACATCTGGCTAATTTTGTATTTTTAGTAGAGGTGGAGTGTCTCCATGTTGATCAGGCTGAACTTGAACTCCTGACCTCAGGGGATTCACCTCCCTCGGCCTCCCAAAGTGCTGGGATTACAGGCTTGAGCCACTGCACCCAGACTAAATGAATAGTTGACTTTAGGTTTCTTTTCTGCTTGCTCTCCCATGTCCTCATCTTCTCCATTTGAATTTTGTCTTATATTTATTTCACAGTAATACATGTATACATGTGCATATATCTACTTAGTTATTTCAAATCATTGCTCTGAAAAGCTATAAATTCCATCTTTGATCTGTTTTGAGGGGTGTTAATTACAGCAAATGATTGCTGAGAATATTAATCAATTCAGTGGGTCTCCGATCTCAACTGTATTTCATTTATTTTTAAATTTACCCTCCAGCTCAAAGGATTGAATCTCAACTTTTAACACATGTGGCGGGTCAGGATTATATATTTTCTTGTTTTTACATAACTGCTAAGCATTTTTAAATACCACAAAACTGTACATCTTCCTAATTCTTTTTATCACTATGAAAGATCAAGTTGACCCCCCAGCAGAGAAGTCAAATCTTAAATTATTTTTGACATCGTTGATGAAAGAAAGGAAACATCTTTATACAAATAACTGTTTCATCCAGCTGGACCCCAGAAAGCATGCCTTTGGAGGCTAAAACAACTCCATCTTGGATGCTAATGTTGACTTCTGATTAGCCCCAGTTCTGGGAATGCCTCTGAGATTTCTCTTTTATCTACCGTTCCTTGTTTAAGAGTATATACTTTGAGTAAATTCTGTCCTTAGGTCCAAACAACTTTGACCATAAATCCTGCTCTTGGACAGATTCACATGACATTCTTGCCTTTCTCTGACTTCAGTTGTTCTACACATTCCTACCCTATCATATAGAAGCCCTGCGTCTGGGGGATAATGGTGCCGGGATCCACCATCTTGCCTCACCACCACCGGAAAGTATGGCTTCTATTTGTAAGTCACTATTAAATATTTCTTTCTGAGAAACTGGATTTGTCAGCCTCCTTCTTTGGGCTCTTAACTTCCTCGGCCTTTGTGGCTGGGCTTGCATAGGTCTGCCTGCCACAGAGCAATGTCTTTTTTGTGTTCATTCTCTTTGTCAGCAATTGCACTTTAATCTTTTATGGACAATCTCAGAGGGCTTCTCCAAAGCAAAAATAGTAGCTAGCATCTTTCCTTAGAGGCATTTACAGATAATGAGTAATGTTTCTGTGCTTTGAATGCTTCTAGAAGACCCACAATGCAGTGTGCGCTCTGCTAGTCTCTGAGAAGATATGTTTCTGCCCTAAGAAATCTTGCAGAAAAGAAAACCACCCCAGGTTTTCCAGCTGGTGCTAGGTTGTTCATCAGAGGCCATGTAAGAAGACACCATGAGTTACTCATTTCCTAGTTTATGCGTTCATTATTATTCATTTATTTGTATCATTTAAAAAATAAAGATACTTGGAAGAACAATTTAAAGTCATAATCCTGCATGTCTCGCTTGGGCTCTATTTGGTACCATCTTCATAATTATATCTCAATTATGAGTGACATTGCAAATATTGAGTGCTTTATTGTTGTCTGGCCTTGTGCTAAGGACTTTAAGTTTTGTATTTCATTTAATCCTCTTAACAACCTTGAGAAATTGTTTCCAAATGCCAGGGGTTCAAACAAGGTCCCATTGCTCACTGTACAGAAAGCCAATCCCTGAGCCAGTAAGTATTGCCAGAAAAGAAAGACTTATTATGCAGTTGACATCAGCTGGGACGTGGGGGGGGGGTTAGGTTTCAAATTGGTCTCCCCAACTGACTAAAATGAGGGTCTTATATAGTGGGGAAGGAATGTAAGTATGTGTGAGAAAACAGGAATTGGGAGGGGTAAGGAAGAGGACTGATCAATAGGAAGCAGGTGGTCAGTTAGGCAATTATGATAGATAGGGATCTGCCATCTCATTGTCTGAATGTTTCAGGTTTTGTAAGTTTCAGTTCCTTGATACTATCTGGGAGGACTGAGGGTCTGTTTTCTGAGAAGGGAACTCAGAGAAGACAGATGTAGCTTTCAGCTTTAACACAAGGAGGGTCAATTTGTATATTTATTGAAAAAACCCATTAGTTCTATGGAAAAAATGGCCTAGTCTCAAGATGTGTGCACTTATTATTACCGTCTTGTAGATAATGAAACTGAAGCTCACCGAGGAGACTCACTCAGGGCCGCACAGACAATTTGCAATGGAGCTGGCCTCCTCCATCTGTGCAACCCTGCTCCAGAGCCAGAGTGGTGCTCCATACTGCTATGTCATTCTGATTTAGAACTTTCCACCTTCAATGGTACGAGTAGGGAAACCAAGAGTCACTAGACAGTATGAAATTGCTCAAGGAACTCTAATCTCAATTGTTTTTGATTCATTTATTCATTCATTCACCTATGTGTTTGGAAGTGCTGACTGAAGTCTCTGCTGAGCACTTCACTAGGCCTCTGATAGACACAAATAAGACATGATCTTTGCCTCTCACGAGTTACTTTCATGGATTCAATTATTTCTTTTCTGTCTTCAGCATGGATTTCTCTTTTCATTTGTCTGGTGCCATATAACATCTTAGCTGTGTGAGACCAGGAGAAGGTGTTTGTTGCAGTAGGAGTCTTTCAGACCTGATATTGTTTATTCACATGTCGAGATATTGTGGTATAGAAGCTATCAGTGGGTTATTCTGACAAGGAAAGTAGTATTTGCTAATTTTCTTTTTTTTTGAGACGGAGTTTCGCTCTTGTTACCCAGGCTGGAGTGCAATGGAGCAATCTCGGCTCACCGTGACCTCCGCCTCCTGGGTTCAGGCAATTCTCCCGCCTCAGCCTCCTGAGTAGCTGGGATTACAGGCACGCACCACCATGCCCAGCTAATTTTTTGTATTTTCAGTAGAAACGGCATTTCACCATGTTGACCAGGATGGTCTCGATCTCTTGACCTTGTGATCCACCCACCTCTGCCTCCCAAAGTGCTGGGATTACAGGCTTGAGTCACCGTGCCTGGCCCGGTATTTGCTAATTTTTAAAAAGAGAATATGCTAACATTTAGATCTCAGAGGGAATATCACCTGATATGGTAAACAGGAAACCCAAGAAGTTGTGAATTCCATTCAAAAGATGAAACTGCTTAGAGGATAAAGTATGGGTTTTGGCCCAGGATGAGCACTGCACTCAAGGCCATTTCTAGGGTGAAAAGGTGGGAGGACTATCTATGATTCCAGCTATGAATTATTTCTGTGGCCTCCAGAAGATGCAACTGAATTGTAGCTACACAGTCCTCCATGGGCCCTGCATTTTTACCAAAGTCATTATCAATTTATGTTGAAAAAAGTAGGAAAGCTGCATTTGAGGGGAGAGGGAAAATCAGTGGTAACTCAAAGCCATGTTGAAACCTATTATTCAAGTTTAAGGCACCTTGTTATTGTATTGACAATTTGTTTTGAAAATCTAACTTTTAATGCTGTACATATGAATAAGGCCAAATAAGGTATAAAATAGTGTTGCCATGTTTTCCACCAAAAACAAACAGATGCCTCATGATGTGGGAGCTTTTGTAAATGGGAAACCTCAGATCCACCAGAGCCAGTGATTTGCCCTGATCTCAGGGAATTGTTGGCAGACTTTGCTGGGCTAGAATTTATTTGTGTTTCATGCATTTTTAAAAACAACCCTTTCGTTCTTGCTAAATGTATGATGTTAGGAAATCCCCATTTCTGGGTGTGGTACCCACCCATCCCCTCTTGGGATTCTGACTCATTCCAAGCGGGAGCAATAGTGAGATAGGAAAGAAAAATGGGCAAAAGTATTAGACTCTGTTAGCACAGTTACATGCCCAAGTTATGCTATAGAAGGCAGTAACATTGGTTTAGAAAGAGCTGTTATTTTTTCATTCTCAACTTTTCCAGTAGTCTTTATAAATAACCGTAACATACAAACCTGGGTCCCCTGAAGAAAAGAGTAATGATTGTTTTGCATCGTTATCTGCAACTCTTGGGCTTAGGATCCTAACAAAAACAGTTTCTTTTTGGTGAGGACTTCTATTTTCAGCTCTTCTAAATGTTAAAGGCAAAGTAAGGGGTCACATACTCAATAAATTCTTTAAGTCAGGAAGAGTCAGTTCAGTAAACCTAAGGGAATTGATGTCTTTTTGCTCAACTACTTAGAAGAAGAAAGACACTGCAGATTTGAAACCACTCAATAGAACATGATAGGCCTATTTGACTGCAGGATTTTAAAGGAGTGTTTTTGCAGGGAGGCAGTGAAAGCCCTATTTCCTGGGGTTGGGGGTTGCTGCTTGGAAATGTTTCCATAGAACCACCCAGACCCTTTCAGACTAAATTTTCAGTTCACATTACTCTTGTTATAAAGTAAAACTTTATCATTTATTGGATTTAAGTTGTTATAGAACTTGTTTATTCTTATTTCTTTAAAAAATCAGTCATCTAAAGGGAAAAGTTACACTGCAGAAGACAGGTTCCTTAAAAATCTGAGGGAACTCACTAATCTCCATGCAGGTGTTATTAAACAAACTTACTTTCTCAGTCCCTGGGCCACACTGTTTAATAAAAAATTCTGAAATATCACTGTCATATTTATAGCAGCAGCAACAACAACATCTTACCCACCATAGGCTTAGTACTTATAGTTGCAATACTTTTGTTGACATACAAGAAAAGTCAACTGGGCGTGGTGGCTCACACCTCTAATTTCAGCACTTTGGGAGGCCAAGGTGGGTGGATCAACTGAGGTCAGGAGTTCGAGACCAGCCTGACAAACATGGAGAAACTCTGTCTCTACTAAAAATACAAAAATTAGCTGGACGTGGTGGCATGTGCCTGTAGTCCCAGCTACTCAGGAGGCTAAGCAGGAGAATCACTTGAACCTAGGAGGCAGAATTTTCAGTGAGCCAAGGTCATACCACTGCACTCCAGCCTGGCTGGCAGAGCGAGACTCTGTCTCAAAAAAGAAAAGAAAACTACAAGCAGATTCCTCTGGCTAATCTTTCATTTCAGTGTTATTTAAAGCTATTCTTTGTAAACTTTGCTCAATTATTCAGGCTCAATAATTGAGAGACGTTTACAAAGTAATAACGTGGAGAAGGTAACAGTACAAATTATTTGGTGATGATAAGGGTGATTGAGCCACATGGGAAAGTTTTGATCTATCTCTCACTACTTATTGTTCTAAGATAACCCTGTGTGCTCACTGTAGTGTCTCTCTTGAGTCTTATGACTTATGGTTTCTCCATCAAATTATTATTTTCACACATCCCATCCCCTACCACATGCATTCCATTACAAGAATAACAAGGGGAAAGGGGAAGGCAAGAGAGTTTAGAACTTTCATGGGATTTTTTTTTTTTTGGCTGACATTTCCTCATCTCCACAATTTACCTGGAACACTATAATCACCCATATTCTGAGCCCAAACATGTATCTTCTCTCCACTCACAGCAGATCCTCTTGTTTTCCCATAGGTTAATCAACTCTTTTAAAATTGGTACATAATATTTGTATATGTTTGTGGGGTGCATGTGATACTTTGTTACATGTTGATATGGTTTGGCTGTGTCCCTGGCCAAATCTCATCTTGAATTGTAACTCCCACAAATGCCACATGTTATGGGAGGAATCCAGTGAGAGGTGTTTGGATTATGGGGGCGGATCTTTCCTGTGCTGTTCTTGTGATAGTGAATGAGTTTCCTGAGTTCTGATGGTTTTAAAAATGGGATTTTCCCTGCACAAGCTCTCTCTTCTCTTGTCTTCCACCATGTGAGACGTGACTTTCACCTTCTGCCAAGATTGTGAGGCCTCCCCAGCCACATTGAACTGTGAGTCCAATAAACCTCTTTCTTTTGTAAATTGCCCAGTCTTATGCATGTCTTTATCAGGAGCACAAAAACAGACTAATACAATAAATTGGTACTAGTAGAGTGGGGTACTGCTTAAAAGATACCTGAACATGTGAGAGCAATTTTGGAGCTAGGTAATAGGCAGAGGTTGGAACAGTTTGGAGGACTCAGAAGAAGACAGGAAAATGTGGGAAAGTTTGGAACTTCCTAGAGACTTGTTGAAAGGCTTTGCCCAAAATGCTGATAATGATATAGACTAAAGTCCAGGCTGAGGTGGTCTCAGATGGAGATGAGGAACTTGTTGGGAACTGGAACAAAGGTGACTCTTGTTATGTTCTCAGCAAAGACAATGGTGGCATTTTGCCCTTACCCTAAAAATTTGTGGAACTTTAAACTTGAGAGAGATGATTTAAGATATCTGGCAGAAGAAATTTCTAAGCAGCAAAGTATTCAAGATGTGACTTGGGTGCTCTTAAAGACATTCCATTTTAAAAGGGAATCAGAGCATAAAAGTTTGGAAAATTTACAGCCTGACAATGTGATAGAAAAGAAAATCCCATTTTCTGAGGAGAAATTTGAGCCAGCTGCAGAAATTTGCATAAGTAGCAAGGAACAGAACATTAATCACCAAGACAATGGGGAAAATGTTTCCAGGACATGTCAGAGGTCTTCATGGTAGTTCCTCCTATCACAGGCTTGGAGGCCTAGGAGGAAAAAATGGTTTTGTAGGCCTGGACCAGGGTCCATGTGCTGTGTGTAGTCTGGACTTGGTGCTGTCCATCCCAGCTTCTCCAGGTGTGACTAAAGGGGGCCAAGTTACAGCTTGGGCCATGGCTTCAGAGGGAGCAAACCTCAAGCCTTGGCAGCTTTCATGTGGTGTTGAGCCTGCCAGTGCACCAAAGTCAAGAACTGAGGTTTGGGAACTTCTGCCTAGATTTCAGAGGATGTATGGATATCCAGGCAGAATTTTGGCTCTGGTGGTGGCAACTGGGAGCAGTGGTGGCTGTGGGCAGGAAAGCCTGACCTCAAGGTGCATGGAAATGCATGGTAGTTCCTCTGTTTGGTGGGGGATTGTGGGGGTGGCACTTGCTCCCAGTGGCTTTTGTCAGCTTGCAGTCAGTTGTAGCAGGAGCTGCAGGTGAGGCATGTCAATGGGATCAAAGGGGTGTAGAGACATAGGGTCTGTTGGGACCCCAAGCAGAATGTTTTCTGATGAGGGCTGGGTTTCCAGAATGGTGCTGTGCTGCAGCTGCTTAGAACTAGGGGTGTGTGGGACCCAGCGTGAGCTCCCTCTGTTTATCAATGTCATCAAGCAATCTCCAGGCAGCTCTGATGTTAACTTGAGGGCCCATGAGTGTCAAGCGGCTCTCCTGTGGCTAGGATTGCAGAAGTCTATGGGGGGAATGTGGACTGCTGGGGGTCTCTTACTTACTGTTTGCCCACATTAGGGAGCTTCTCCAGGCTTCCAGATGCTCTGGCAGAGCAGGCTGCCTCATTTCCTTCTCCCTTGCCTTCTATGTTTCTTTCACTTCTCTGTTGAATTCCAATGCTCTATCTAAAATTACGTATTCAAAGTGTGATTATCTACTCACTATTTTGGTTCTTCTTTGTGGAGGAGATGAGTACCAGATGCTTCTAGTTATCTTGAAGCCCCTTCCAGATTGGCCTTTTAAACCCTAATTAATATTTGTCATGCTCCATCTCAGGCAAGTGACTTCATGGTCGGGATGGGGCTGTGTTCTTTAAGTAGTCCCTGGATCATCTAGTGAAGGCTCAGAATGCGGCTGAGTGGATGTGCAGAGGACTGGCTCTCAGATGCCAGCTCTTGCCATTATTTATACTTCTCACCATCTGCTTTAAAAAATCATGATGCTACATAAACTTTCTTACATTTTAAAACTTCTTTTATTAGTACTCCTCACAGGCAGCTCTCTCAGTAGCTCTCAGACCTTGGATGTTGTCTGAGCATCAGGTCTCATTGATTCCAGTTGCTTTGTAATGTTGTAAGAAGATAGAATGAGGAGCTCGGATTGCTGATTGGAACTTGTCAATTCAGGACTATCATATGACATATATATACCACTCTATAAAGTACCCACATGTCCTCCTGTCTTTTGTTCTAACACCTTGTTCAGTAGCTATTATACTCCCCTCTTAGAGATGAGGTTTAAAGAGTTTGATTGGCCCAAAGACATACCTATATGAGCCTTACGACCATTATCAGGTATGGTTTTTCATAACCTACTATTCCACCTAGATTTGAATGAATATGTTTAGGGCTGGCTTCAGGCCTAGATAGAGCAGATGATTGCTCATGCAGTGAGATGGTGAAGAGGGGCTGCGGGGGGAGAAGAACTTTAGTGGTAGAATATCTGAAAACCTAATATCCCCTAAATCAGAAATTCATCCTCCTGGGTTGAAGATTGTTTCTCAAAGATAGTAATTTCTCTCAGGAAACCATGGCTCTTTTTCCTGTAATCAGCCATTTGCCTTCTAGTTTGAGCTGAATTAGTGTTAGCCTTGAGCAGGGTTCACAGGATTGGCAAAGACACAGAAAATGACCTGCTGTTTCTAACGCCAGTGCCCAGTACCTCACAAGACCCTCAAACCTCCCAGGAGCGGAGGTGGCCTTACACACTCCTTCTCAACCCAGTATTTGAGGAAACAACTTCCTTTTGGTTGGAGTTGACATTTGAATTGGAGTCCCTTTGGAAACAAAAAGGCCGAGTGAGGGGGGTGAGGGCTCAGTTTAACCAAGGCGGGGCTGGTCGTAGGCTGAGAAAGGACCGTGGTGAGTTAACGGTGGGTAGCAGGTGACAGGGGAGGACAAGAATGTAAAGGAGCTTGGAGCAAAGAGGACTTGGGAAACTTCCAAATAAAAAGATCATGTTGTTAACAATTTTGCCTAAGTTTGCTCCTGCAGATAAATATATCCAGTACCAAATACTTCAGTGGCAAAACCCTGCTCAGGCTGAGAACTGAAAAGAAACCAAAATTCGGTAAACGCAGATACTTTCAAAAATATTCCCTTACAGAAGAGATTCAAGACAGCCATTCCTACAATGAAGTCTGGGCCCCCAATCCATCTTCCTCCACTCCCCATTCCCTGCCCTGCCCTAGCATTTTCTCTGGAATGACTCCATCCAACAGAACTTTGAGAATTTGACTCCAAAACTCTGAAGTGCAGGTCAATAGGTTGAACCACCAAGACTACAAACATTAAAGACACAATCTGCCTTCAGGGATGCCATAACAGGATTGGAAGAAAACACAGACAATGATAACATGATAACTGATGGCATCACAGAAGAGGGAGATGGGTGATGCGGGCAACACCTGACAGTCATAGACAGAGGATGAAAAATTCAGACATGCTAGAAACACAAGTGAAGCTTCTGGCAAACCTGCTGACTTTCCTCACTCCCCAAGAGACAGACTCTGAAGTGGAGATTTACGTGCAAGACATTTACAAAGCAGTTCTCAGTGCTTCCTGATAACTTGGTGAGAGAGATAGGAGTTGAACTGTGAAGAATGCAAGAGGTCTTTTGGCAGGAGTTGGGGAATCAGGATGGCCTTTAGAGTTGGGCAATGAGTGCCTTTGTGCCTCCTATGCTCAACCAGTCTTTGAAGTGAGCTCCTCCTGGGCTGGTGATGTGACCTCGGGCAAGAGGGACTTAGTTTAAAGCCACTGGGAGTCTAAGTAGCTGGGGAAATGGGGGGCCTCAGTCCTGAGGGCGGATCTAGGTATGACTTCGCTGCATCCACTGCCCATGTGAATTAAACTTGGTCCCGATGTGTATGGGTTAGATTTGCGTGGTTGGAGAAAAGGGAGAGGAACGTATCTGTGTGTGAGCGAGAAACAAGTTTTTTTTTTTTTAAGCAAAATATTGCGGCTCTTGTGAAGGTTATGCATAGGCAAGCAGATAGGATATGAAATTAAGGGGAAGGTAAGGAGCTCCTTGCAGAGAATCTTGAAGGCCAATAATGTCTGCACTTCATCATTTCCTGAACAAAATATATACTAACACATAACATTTAACATATGGTATAGAATTATTTTTGCTACAAGTTTAAGGGTGGAGGATATGGGGGCCACTTGTAATATGAACAAATAATAACTTTGATTTAGTATCATTTTGTCACATTTGCTCTCAAAATGATTTTTATTTCCTAACTCCTCAGGGAAGTTCTGAAATCCTATAATAAATATATTTTTGGCTTTCTGGGATTTGACTAATTTAAGATGATAAACCAACCACCTGCAAATATGATAGACTCCTGCAAAGAGACCAGCAGGGATCTAAAAGCCAAGCTTTCCCAGCACTGTTCTCTCCATCTCTCTGTGACTATGTCCCCAAGAAAGCTGTCATTAGGAAGGAAACATGGTGATTGGGCCATTTGTATTGGTGTCCAAGTGAGTGAGAACACGGGAACAGAGATGTACTATGTGAGGTTTGGATAATGGACACTCATTTGTAAGGTAATTGTCCCGCAAATAAGGGGATATGTTGATTTTTTATAGTCTGGGCATTTTGCACTTTGAAATGAGAATGAAAAGGGAAGTAGCTACTGAGTGGGATGATGAATGAAAGAGGGGACAGAGCCAGGGCTGACATCCCAAGTATTAGATCCACGTATTTTGTGCTGGATCCCTTCCAGGGTAAATTATAGGGGAAAATGCCATTTGTCTAATTTTCATCCTACCCATCTGTAGAACTGGGAGAGTTACTACCAGTTCTGAGCTTATTTTTATTTTTTTTTTACTGAGCTTATTTTGAAGAGTATTAATTTAACTTTATATAAAGATGTAAAATAGGAATTTGGTTTCACAGCAATACAAAATCGGGTCACTGTTTTACAAGGTCTTATCATCTGCACAGTTTTTTTTTAGGGGTAGCTAATTAGTGGAGGACCCAGTGGAATTCGTCTACCCTAGTATGTCTAAGAATCCTGTAGGCCTGGGTACTGGGCTCTACCCCAGCGGGTTCTGTTTCTGAAGGTCTTATGGCACACAGAAATATGCATTTTAACATGTTTTGTCTGATTCTGAAGCAAGTGGTCTTCTGTCCATGAATGATTACTTCAGTGAGATAGATATTAAAAGTTTGCTTGGGGCCAGGTGCAGTGGCTCACAACTGTAATCCCAGCACTTTGGGAGTCCAAGGCAGGTGGATCACGAGGTCAGGAGATCAAGGCCATCCTGGCCAACATGGCGAAACCCTGTCCCTACTAAAAGTACAAAAAACTAGCCAGGTGTGGAGGCATGAGCCTGTAGTCCCAGCTCCTTGGGAGGCTGAGGTAGAGAGTCGCTTGAACTCAGGAGGCAGAGGTTGCAGTGAGCCGAGACCACATCATGCACTCCAGCCTGGGTGACAGAGCGAGACTCCATCTCAAAAAAAGATTGTTTGAACTGGTGTCTACACATGCCTATGGGATCTAGGCATGGAATAAAAATAAGAGGGGCTGCCTAGTATAAGTTGATTAGGGCTTGGTGCCTATTGCTGCAAGCTGGAAAACACATGTAAAGGAGTCAACAGTGTCTCAATTTTCACTCATTGTTATGATGGGGGAGTGAGATTCCATTACTGCTAAATGGCCTGAGCATTCAGCAGATACCAGGAAGCTAGAAATGTATACAAAGTCTCCTAGTATTTAAAGTGCTGACACCTAACTGAAATAAAGACTATGTGTTTGGCAGATAAAACATGCATGCTGGATTCCATCCCTGAGCAGCCAGTCTGATGCATCTGGTCTAGAGAAAGGAAGAAATCAAAGATGTTGGGATTGTACAGGGTGGGTGTTAATGCTGTTAAGGCAGCGTGGTCCGAGGTATTTTTCTTTAGAGCAGCTGTATTTAAACTTCTTGTTCTATGAACCATGTCAGGGGCAAAATAGTGACGTCATCAAAGAGATTGTGGTTTGTGAGGCAAAAAATAAGATATTTGGTACTTAGCACAGGTACAAAGATCTGTTGTTTTCAATTACTTCCTTAGGCTTTTCTTGGAAGATTTATTTTCAGTAGATAAATGGGGTATGGGAGATGGGTGGATTGGCATGGGCAAGAGGACTTGAGCCTACAGTTGGGAATTAGGTGGAAGATTATGTCAGAGGCAGTGTCTTCCTGGGTGCCTGGAAAAGTAATAATGTCTAAGGTGGCCTGAAGTTATAAATGGGGAAATTAGAAGACCAGAGATGTTGACCCACGCAGTCAGGAACAAAGAGAACTGGAGCCAGATGAAGCTGGGACTAATGCTTTGAGCCAGAGCTCATCACAGGACAGTCTTTTCTAAGTAAAAACTGAGCTCTATTTGAGAAAACAACAGTTAAATGTGTCTTGAGGCCAGGCGCTGTGGTTCACGCTTGTAATCCCAGGACTTTGGGAGGCCAAGGCAAGCAGATCACGAGGTCAGGAAATCGAGACCATCCTGGCCAACATGGTGAAACCCAGTCTCTACCAAACATACAAAGATAAGCCAGGTGTGGTGATGAGTGGCAAGTGCCTGTAATCCCAGCTACTCGGGAGGCTGAGGCAGGAGAATTGCTTGAACCTGGGAGACAGAGGTTGCAGTGAGACGAGATTGTGCCACTGCACTCCAGTCTGGGCAGTGGAGCAAGACTCTGTCTCAAAACAACAACAACAACAACAAAAAACCAAACATGTCTTGAGGAATCAAAGCTCTTACCCAAAATATATTTCTATCGCTTCTGTGTACACATTTAAATATGCATTCCAACCCCTAACCTTCCTCCTCACCATCATGTACTGATATGGCCAGTGGACTTGCAGAGCAGAAAGATCAACTCAGCTAAAGTCTCCTTCCTTGAGTCTGGGACTTTGGAATGACTGCCGAAGGTGAATATGAAATTAGATTCTCTAGCTTGCTTTCTGCACCTAGAAGCAGCTCAGTTCAGGTCCATGGCAGCCAATATTGGCTGGGGGAGGGAAGTGGGTCAGAAGGTGGAAAATGTCGGTGGTTCCCAAACCTAGGTCAGCACCTATCAGTCACAGCTCTGATAAGCTCATGACACAGAGGTAATAAACAATCCTGAATCTTAACACAGCAAAATGGTGTTTCTCACTCGGACTATATGAACAATAGGGTTAGCAGGGAGCATGTGTGTGTGTGTCTTGCCCATTGTGGTTGCTTGGGTACTGAGGTTGACACAGTATATTAAAGGTAAGTAAATAAGGGCTTCAGGTACATCAAAGGTAAGTACATCAGGGGAAGGAACTGGGAAGAACTGTTCACTGGCTTTGACGCCTCTGCCTGAAAATAACATGTGTTTCTTCCGGTAACATTTCAAGGGTTAAAGCAAGTCAGATGATCATCCTTGCCTTCAAAAGAGGCAGGAAAGTGCAATCTTAACACAAGGTTAGAGCAGAGAAATGGAACGTTTGTGATCCCTCTGAGAACCTCCACAAACCTTAAGATTCGGATTCATTATATTTTCCCCAAGTCATTGTAAGTCTCTCCTACATTTGGAAACCTCTGATCTTCCCAGTTCATCTTTGGAGGAACTTCTTAGCTGAGATTTGAGCCCTTTCTTGGCTTCTTGGCGTGGCATCATAAGTATCGAGTTTAGATTTGTGTTCCGTAGATATCCAGTGAACCATTTTTCTCAGTAATTCACCCACTCTTGAAGGGGAAACCAAATGCAAAGTAACTGTCTGTTTTATTTCTATGAACAACAAAATACTTTCATAATTTCACATCCCATTGCTTTTAAGAGCACATATGTTATAAATAAAGAAACTCCACAAATTTTAAAGATTAGTATTTATCAACACTTTTGTACACATACACAAATATTTTAATATAATGGTATCTGAAACATTATTCGTATATTTTTAGTACTGTCATAGTATTAACTAAAAGGGATCTTTTAAATTTGGTAAAAACCGTATATTTTACAATCTTTTATTTACATCTGAAATATGTTTAAATGTTACAAAAACATTCACTTTAACCATTAAAATCTGTGTACTGGGACTGGGATACGGAACATAACATAACTGACAGCAAACTTGGGGTTTGCATATGAGCTACACATTCACTGGAACTTCATGGCAAATATTCAAGTTGGCTTGATCAACACTGCTCAAAGAGAAAAATTATACAAAATGTGCAAATTCAGAGGCTGGCAAAATTCTCAAGCTAGCGAGGTAAACAAAAATATTAACACCATGAAAACTTCAAATAAATTAAATCTGTCTTTCTCTTCCCCGAGATTAGCTGCAAATTTAGAAAGTTCTCTTAGAGGTGGGTCTGATGCTGCAGACCCCTCAGACTTCAGCACTAGATGAGATGGAGACGATGGGTAGGGTCGGAGTTGTTTTGCTAATTACTCGAGTGCAGGTTTGCTCCGCTCCGCGCTTTGACGGGTCGTCCCTGCCCATAATCTTAAGACGGGAAAAAGCACAACGAAATAAGATAATACAGAGGTTAATGTTAATATCCCAAACACAAAATGAGGACCCAGAATAGAGGTTTTTATTCCCCACAGGGTAATTTATGCAAATTATGAAAAGATACATATCAAAGTAGATCTAAAGAATTTTTCCCCAGGACCATGCGCTAGCCATTTTGGTGAAAGTTGAAGTAGTTTCACAATCCTCTTCTACGATTTGATATAAATTTATAAATGTTTGGATGAAACTTACAAATATATCTGAGTAATTCCAGGATTTTATTCTATTCTAAAAGTTTATAATTTATATTGTCAGCATCTGCTGAAAAAGGGGAACATTAGAAACCTTATTTAAATGTTTGTATAAAAGGAAATATAGTAAAAAAAAAGGTCTTGACCTGATTTTAATTTTGAAAAGAAAAGAAAAGAAAATAATGTTTGTGTAGCTAAAAAGTGCTTTATCAGATTGACTCAAATAATGACATGTAAGTCCAATAACAGCAGAAACTCCAGATACCTCTAAATATGTCTTTGTCCAGAAGAGAAATTAATGACATTTCTAATTGTATTTTTCCACTAACTTCACACATTGTCCTACTGTGCCATGACCTTCATCTCTACTCCTCTTCCAAGATAGAATTGCTACTTCTGTTCCCCAAAGAGCACTCAGCATCTAAATATCCTATACTACTAATAAATTCTTTTTATGGTCAATATCACAAAGCTCTGAATAAATAATCTGGCTGATGATATGTTCAAAGAGTAGACTCCAGGTGCATATACCTACGCCAGGCATCGCACCAGATTGGGTCTGTTCCTTTCTCTGCATTTTTAATTTGATACCCATCATCACAGTTGACTTCACTATGCTGTTATTACTGAATTTTGAAACAGACTCCAAATGGGCATCTTATACCGAGGTTTAATCTGAATGCTTATATGCCTTACTTTGGCCTCAGTCACAGAAGGTTTTTATGTCTTTTGCTATTTATTAAACAGTATGGAATTTTGGCACCTATAAAAGTAATTATTGCCTGCTGGTCAGTAACAACTCAAACTACTTTATCTCAACATCTCCATTTTACATAGTAGCATCCACTCTATCTTGTTTTGTCTCTTTCCCTGTACTGAAGGTTGCTTCATTAACTAGATGTCTTCAAAATACTCTTGTAGCTAATATTTTTCTAGACACTTTGGAATGAATTGCAAATGTAGCTGAAACAGCAAAAGAACAAACATAATTACATTTTTTAGTTTTAATCATGGGGCCTTCACCCATTCCTGCATGTGGGTTGGGATCACTTTAGAGCACTGATATAATTTCAAAAAACAGCAATCACATAGTTTTTTTGTTTGTTTTGTTTTGTTGAGATGGAGTCTCACTTTCTCACCCAGGTTGGAGTACAGTGGTGCGATCTTGGCTCGCTGCAACCTCTGCCTTCCGGATTCAAGTGATTTCCTGACTCAGCCTCCCAAATCTGGGATTACAGGTGTATGCCACCATATCCGGCCAATTTTTGTCTTTTTAGTAGAGATGGGGTATCACCATGTTAGCAAGGCTGGTCTCGAACTCCTGACCTCAGGCAATCTGCCTGCCTCGGATTCCCAAATTGCTGGGATTACAGGTGTGAGCCACTGTGCCTGGCCTCATGTAGTTTTTAAAACTTACTCTGGGATGAAAGAAGTATGTAAATAACTGACTATGTTTTGTTAAAGATTTATAGGAGCACTGTGACCTGACCAAGGACAAAGAGGTTCCCAACCTTCTCAGACCATTGCCGGTGCCCAGATGTCCGTGGCCATTAGACAGTTCTTGATTTCAACCCCCTTCTTTTCTCCCTTCCCTTAACATGAAAAGAGCTGAAAATGTGTACTGAGTTAAGATGGCTCTTTAGGATGCTGGTTCACCATCTTCGTGTTTGCTGGCTCTCTGAATAAACCTGATTTTCCTCCTGTCAACTCTCACTTCTAGTGTTCGGTTTTGAGCAGAGAGTAGCTAAACCTGGGTTTGCTTACACATCATTAATTCTATTATTTTATTTCTTTTTTATGTTTTGATGTCTACCTATTTTAATTGTTTTTTTTCTTTTAGATGAAGTTTTGCTTTTGTTACCCAGGTTGTAGTGCTATAGTGTGATGTTGGCTCACTGCAACCTCTGCCTCCTGGGTTTAACTGATTCTCCTGCCTCAGCTTCCTGAGTAGCTGGGATTACTGCCACCACATCTTGCTAATTTTTTTTTGTAGTTTTAGTAGAGATGGTGTTTCACCATGTTAGCCAGACTGGTCTCAAACTCCTGAACTCAGGTGATCCACCTTCCTTGGCCTCCCAAAGTGCTGGGATTACAGGCATGAACCACCACACCCAGCCTGTTTCTATTTTTCAACATTCAATAGAATTTTTTTCTTCGTTGTAATTTTTATGTACCTGTTTTCAGAATATGTGCATGAATAGACAGGTATGTGAAGGTATTCCCATAGAGGGAGACCTATGTGACAAATCTCCATTGAAGTCCAGGACCAGGAGACAATGTATCTTTCCTGTAGACAGACCTTTATACAGATCTATTTCTATAACAAGGCCTGTGCAATCCACCAGTTCCTTTCCTTTGTGTCAGTTTCCACGAGGCATAGAGCCAAGTTTTGCTTCTTTTAGCAAAGGTGTCCAGGAAAAGAAATGATCTTTCCCTCCTCCTAATCACCTGGTCCTTGTCTTTACATTTTTGTTTTAGCACACTTTTTGTATAGTATATCTTTATTTTGGAAACAAATCAGCTCAAATATATTTTAGAAGTTGGAGTATGAGTTTTCATTTTAAAAGCTATGTTGTGAACTTTAGTTTTAATCATAAGGCTTTTTCCCCCATCGACCTACCTGGAAATGGAAATGAAACTGTTCTAATTAAACAGAACTTAGAGAGCACTAACCACTATGGAGGTGACTGGAGAAACTGAATGGCTAGGAAGAAGGGGATACACCAGAAGGCCACAAATGACAGAGTAGACATAAGGAAAGAGAAACATACCACTTTTGCTTACAGTACTGAGGGAAATACTAGATACAGAGGAACAGAAGCTGTACAAACACGGACCTCGGCAGAGCTGCCAGGAAAAAAAGAGAAAAGCATTTTTGCCCAGAGTTTCCAGGTCAGATGTGATTTACACTTGGAGACAAACATTCCTTCACCACCTTCCCGAACTTTCAGATCCATCGTTTGGTCTTTTTATTTCATTCCCAGATTTATGATTTTCTCTTTTCTATCAGGTCATCTCTCCTGAGTATTTAATTCCGATGACCCTTCAAATAGCCTAAACCAAACTATCTCCACTAAAAGTCAGGATGGAAGAAGACCCAAAAAAAGAAGAGAAGTAAGATGGGGAATGCAATTAGAAAAAACAGATTCATACAACACACTTCATGGTTTGTGGGTCGTATTAATGGTGCCAGGCCATTTAAGGAAAACAAGGGAAGTGCATATTCAGTGGGTGGCTACCATGTATGAAGCGCTACAGGAGGAGGCTAATTCAAGTGCTGTCCCTCAGTTTTTCTGCAGAGAACATATCTAACTCCTGCAGGGGAGCAGGGGTGATATGTCCAGGTAGAGTGTGGGAAGGTATGGATTCTAGGAACTCGACCAGGAAGCAGCACTTGGTTTTTAACCAGTGGATTTTTAGCCAAAAAGTACTGAGATGACAGAATGCCCACATTTTGTATGTGGCCTTACAGTACATGCTGCATACATCCCAGACGTCATGGACGACTTGCTTGTGGGTGGTAGTTGACTTTTATCTGAATTCTGCACATCTGCAGTAGATCCAGCCTCTGTAGAGCCAGTCTTGGCGGTAAACAGCCATAACTAGTCCTGGGGTTCCTCCTGAGTCTGGTGAAGAGACCCCCTCAACTGTGAACTCCACATCACAGCCTCGGGGTTGTGAGCTCCTTAACCAGGGATGGCAGAGGGTGACAGCAACCCTCGTGGGAATACCACCAAGTATTCCTCAGTGTTTAATGGGACTCACATAGTCTAGAAAACCAAGCTTTCATGTGAACCGTGGGAAGTGTCTGGTTTCTCATAATCTTTTTCTACGGATTTTCTCCCAGCCTGAATTCTGCTTTGGGGCAAGAGGGGGGTGTGCATGGGGGAGAGAACAACTCAGCAACATGGTGCTGATGCAGCGATTTCTGCAGCAAGAAAAGAGCCTCTTTCCCATTCTTCTGGCATTGGGGGTGAAAGGGACTTTCTGTCCACTGATAGTGCGCGTGCACCAAAGAGCGCTCACCTGCTCATTCATGATTGTGGAGAGTTCGCTGAGCATGTCCTTGTAGTGGGACCTCAGTTCTTCCTGGTACTCCAGCTGGTCCTCTTTGATGAGGCGCTCATTCACGTCAAGGGCCTGCCCACATGCATCTGCAAATTGCCTTCAGCGACAGCATTAAACACATTAAAAACCAGCCCTGGGAAGTGGCACTGAGTTCAGTGACTGAGTTCAGAGTCGGGCTGCTGACGGACTCTGCCACCTCTGTGAGTTCTGGTGTGGTGGCTTCTTGGGGGATTCAGGACTCCCTATCTGAGGAAGTTCAAGGAAGAACATTCCACCAAGGAGAGGCTTACCTGAAGATCTCCTTCAGAAGTTTGACTTGGTTGTCAGGGTACTTCTTTGCATTGGTTTCTTCAAGGAAAGCTCGTGCATAGGCCATTGGCCCGGCATTAACCTGTTGAGAAGAGAATTGGTATAGGATGGTCTGCCTTCTCCGTGGAGCCTTCTCCACAGCTGGAAGGAGTAGCAGCTGTGCAGTAATAGCGTGGTTCCCTGATCTCACACACTGACTTCTAGTCTACTCGTTTGTATACCTGCCTGATCTGCTGTTCTCCAGCTTGTCACTAAAGCATGAGTCTGAGCGCTCCCTTTCACTGACAAACTTCCCTTTGCTTCATGTCCTTTGCCAACACTTTCACATTTTTTGCCGTATCTGCACACTGCATGAATTGCTATTTTCTTTATTCTTTTTTAGAGGTAGGATCTCACTCTGTGCCCAGGCTAAGCTGCAGTGGCACGATCACTGCAGCTTCAAACTCTTGAGCTCAAGTAATCCTCTTGCCTCAGCCTCTCAAGTAGCTGGGACTACAGGTGTTTGCTACTAATGCCTGGCTAATTTTTTTTTAAAAAAAGTTTTTGTAGAGACGGTGGTCTCACTACCTTGTCCCGGTTGGTCTTGAACTCTGGGCCCCAGGCAATCCATCCGCCTTGGCCTCTCAAAGTGCTGGGATTATAGGCATATCCAACCACCAAATCTGCTGTTTTCTTAATAGCTTTTAAAACTAGACTCACTTCTATTAACTCCAATATATTTATTTAAATGTAACATCTGTGAAATCAAATGTTTATAGTGCTATTTTTGTTTTCCTATTTAACACTCAAATAAACACAAACTATTATAAAAGGATAATGCACAGTGGTAGTGGTGTGGGCACTGCCCTGGAATTACCATTTCACTGGGTTCACCTTGATGGTCTGGCTTAGATTCTGGCCCAAGGAGGCGTTTATCAGATTTGCTGAATGAATGCACAATGCTGGGTTCAATTCATGCTCATGCACATGGATGGCCTCACTTGTGCAGGAGTCCATATCCCTTAGTGCATATAAGCTTTTAATGTGGCTGTTGGGCTTGGGAAGGAAAAAGGTAAACGATGAAGGGAGCTGACTTCAGTGGCCTGTGACCATCAGGCATGGCCAATGTGGCAGATGCAGTCACTGGTCCTGGTGTAGCATCTTTTCATTCTCCAGATTCAATCTCCACTTCCCTCCACTCAGCTATGTGCCTAGGGAAGTCATCCTGTATGGGGTAGGACAATGGCTCTCTTGCTTTCTGGCCTTCTCAGCCCATGGGGAACACAGACGAGAGAGGTGGGGAAGGGGAGAGGGTGGTTGGTGTCAGGATCAGTAGCACTAATTTTGTCTTTGGCTTTTAGGCTCCAATATAGCTGTGCAGGGTGCTACTACTGACCTTCCTTTAACAATTCATTACTTCGTTCCTTATAAATATTTAGCATCAATTTATTAATACAGTAAATAAAATTAATGCCTTGATTCCTGAGTTACGTGGGGCTCCCTTTAATTTTGTGCCCAAGGTGAGTGCCTTACTCGCCTCACCTGTCTGGCCCTGGTACTTCCTTCTTGCAGAAGCCTCTCTGTTGCTAGTTGAGGTCACTCCTGTCTGCTTGTCTGTCATCAGACGGACCTCTCAGCTCCCCTGTCTGCTTCCACTAACCCTCCCCTCCTTGCATCTTCACGTCTAACGTGCTCACACCTTCTGAGTGCTGCCAGCCCTCGTGCCGGCCTTGCTGGCTTTCCCAAATGCATCACTTGCTTTTGCAAGCAGTTTATTTATTCTGTCCTCCTCAATCACTCACTGTGAGCACACCATCTGCTTCCTGTCACAACTCTGACAGACAGATAA
Source organism: Callithrix jacchus (assembly GCF_049354715.1). NCBI lineage: Eukaryota > Metazoa > Chordata > Mammalia > Primates > Cebidae > Callithrix > Callithrix jacchus. The sequence continues at coordinate 146,468,439 of NC_133507.1, forward strand.
ACACGCATGCACGTTTTATGAACTAGCAATCATTCTTCTTGGATTTGTTTCAGAACAGTTTTATAAGGCTCCTAACGACAGGTATGTACAAGAATGTGGTGCTTCTTTATTAGTGAATTCATTTGATAGTATACAGATATAGAACACAGTTATCCATAGAAGATGGGATAGCAGGGGAGAGGAAGAGGAAATTTTATTTCAGCTAAACTTAAGAAAGGCATATCTACAGGTGTTGGGTAAATCAGTGCATATTGACAACTAGACGCAATTTTCAAGACCCAGATAAAGGTGCTCTGTTCTCACAAATAGAAAACTGTTTCTTGTGTTCTTTGTGAACAAAGTTCCCCGGGCACTTTATACCAGGCTTCACTGGCCATGTGCATCTCAGCCCTGGGCAATGCCTACTCACCTTCACGCTGACGCTTCCTTGCAGTTTGAGCTGTAGTCTGATCATGTCCACTTCTTCCATTGTGCAAAGCTGATTAAGCTCAGAAACCTTCCTGGACATCTCGTCAATTGCCACTTCAATAGGATTCAGTTCCGTGCTCGACTGGCTTACGACTTGTATTCTCTTCTTTACGTAGGGGAACAGGTGACTTGCTGCACAAAAGGCATACAAAAGGATTTCAGGGTTAAGGATCAGTGAAGAGTCAAGGGTTTCCCTGAAGGACCAGAGGATCATGTATTATTTCATGGCACATGGCACCTTCCAGTCTGCATGCTTTTCACGCGTGGGAGTTATTTTTTCTACTAGGAGTCATCCTCTCTCATATCTCTTAGCTTTTGCCCCAACTCCTTTGAGCTGGTGTGCTCTTCTGCCTTCACTGCTAACCACCCCTCATTCTCAGAGCTGTTTAGGCCTTTAGAATTTTTTTTCTTTTTTTTGAGACAGAGTATCGCTCTGTCACCCAGCTGGAGTGGAGTGGCCTGATCTTGGCTCACTGCAATCTCCGCCTCCCAGGTGCAAGCAATTCTCCTGCCTCAGCCTCCTGAGTAACTGTGACTACAGGCGCGAACCCAGCTAATTTTTTTGTACTTTTAGTAGAGGTGGGGTTTCACCATGTTGGCCAGGATGGTCTGGATTTCTGGACCTCGTGATCCACCTGCCTCGGCCTCCCAGAGTGCTGGGATTACAGGAGTGAGCCACTGCACCCAGCCAGGCCTTTAGAATTTCTAAACACTGAAAAGATGACAGCTTCCACAGCAACTTATAATTAAAATAAAACTACACTAACCCACAATACAGAATGCTTAAATGTATACCAAATAGTATCTATTGATACAGCTTTGTTATGGCTTTTTTATTACAAAAGTTTTGGATACATTTACTGAAGGCAGATGCTTGTCACAGTTTAGACGTCAGTGCTACCCATAGGCATAGCCTCTTCCAGGATGGCCCAGCTCTCAAAGCAGGTTACTGATTTCTAAATCATTTCCTGCAGAATGCCCTCACTCACCTTCCCTGCAGCCAGCCTTAGGAGGCCCTGCTGGGTGCTCTTGTTTCATTTCTCCTGCTCTGCTCACCTGAAATTCTTGCCTTACTTGGCTCTTTCTCCTACCAGACTGTGAGCACCTTGAGGGCAAGAATCATGTTTCAATTGCATTGCCAGTACCTAGAACAGTGCTCAGCCCCTAGTAGAATCTCATTAAATGTGTGCTGAGGGAATGGAAGGACGATGAGTTCACACCATAGATCCAGAGAGCGCATGGGGGGATATCGGAGATGGACATCTGCATTCATTCTGCAGATGAAGAGTCTGAATCCCAGAGTGGTTTAGAATCTTGCCCCAAAGCACATGATGAGAGCTGTTAACCCAGAAGCTGGGTGGACTCAGAGAGGAAAGTTCAGAGTGCTTTGTGTCTTTCCCAAGACACTGACCCCAAGACCCTTCAGACTTACAACTTAAGGGAGTAGGTATGCAAAGCAACTCTTTGGACAATTTCTCCTCTGGTTGACTTCCGCTAATAAAGAGGTGGAAATTTCTTCTTGGCACATATTTCCAAGTTAGCACATTTTGGGTACTTCTCTGTCTGCAGGACTACTGAAATAATCCTTGATTCCTACTGTTCCAGCCCTATAAAGGGGCCTGTGCTGGGGCCACACGCGTGGGCCAGCTACCTGCACCTACTTGTCAGGATCGTCCGCCGCTTGCACTGCTCCGCCACTCCACCGTGCTTCTTGCCTGACAGTGTGAACGGCGTCTCGAAGACAAAGCGGTTGATGTTGTGGTGCATTTCAAAATCGGTCTTCCGGTCTTCGATTTCCTTTTCCTCAAAGAATGGTGTGACATAGGTCACCTGGATGTAGGCATATTTGGGGTCCAAATCCTTGGGGTTTACCTGTGTTAATAGAGATGGGCAATGTGAGTAGTAAGTCCAGGAGTGCTCCTGAAAGCAGGAAGCTCCTATTCCCTCAGCTTGCATCCCAAGGAGCCTGTGCCTCTGCCCTTGGAGAAAAATGAGCAGTCACGTCATGTCAGAGCTGGCAGGATCACTGAGAGTGAAGGCTGGACTGCCGCCAAGCAGCCAGGTCTGCAGAGGTGGGATTGGAGCCAGCTCGCCAAGTAGCTGAGGCTCTTCCAGACGTGCCTGCCTGTGGCAGTTATTTAGTCCTTTCTTTTTTCTTTTCATTCATATTTTTTTTTCTTAAATGAGATGGAGTCATGCTCCGTCACCAGGCTGGAGTGCAGTGGCATGATCCTGGCTCACTGAAACCTCTGCCTCCTGGCTTCAAGTGATTCTTCTGCCTCAGCTTCCCAAGTAGCTGGGACTACGGGCACACGCCACCGGGTCCGGCTAATTTTTGTATTTTTAGTAGAGACGGGATTTCACTATGTTGGCCAGAATGGTCATCTTTTGACCTCATGATCTGCCCGCCTCAGCCTCCCAAAGTGCTGGGATTACAGGCGTGAACCACCATGCCCGGCCTAGTCCTTTATTTTCTCTCTTCTTTGCAATGAATGTCCAATTGCCTTTGTCTGGAATGTAAACTTCTTTTATTTATTATTTTATTTATTATTATTGTTACTGTTTTTTGAGACAAGGTCTTGCCCTGTCTCTCAGGCTGGAGTGCAGTGGCACAATCTTAGCTTACTGCAATCTCCACCTCCCAGCTTCAAGCGATTTTCTTGCCTCAGCTTCCCTAATAGCTGAGACTACAGGCATGTGCCAACATGCCTAGCTAATTTTTATATTCTTAGTAGAGAGAGGGTTTTGCCATGTTGCCCAGGCTGGTCTCAAACTCCTAGCGTTAAGAGATCTGTCCTCTTGGCCTCCCAAAGTGCTAGGATTACAGCCAGGGGTCACTGTGTCCAATCCTAGAATGCGAGCTTCTGGAGAGTAATTTAAATAAAAACTTTTTAAAAATATCTTTTTGTCCCTCTATGATTTTACCCGTGTATCTAAACTGGGGCCAGTGGGAGGTTCCCTGTCTAATTTAGCAGGTTAGCTGATAAGCCTGTTACATGATTGCAGAATTTTCTACTTTTAATGTCAGGTTCCTTCTCTTACCGGTAACAAGTCACAGTATGCATTTTTTTTTCCTTAACAAACTCTGCTTTGGTGAGTGAGTTTGACAAATAGCAAGGAAGACAGGCTGGGGGTACTAAGAAAATCCAGGAACTCACACTTGCTCTCCTTCGGAGTTGGAAGAGGTGGCGTTCTCAGCCTCTTTTCTAATGAAACCTTGAAGAATTTTAAAACTTCTTCCAATTTTCTCCATCTGTCTACCCATCCACTGCCTATCTAGTCCCAGAGATTTGAGGGACCCCCTAAATTTATTTGTAATGCTACAACTAATTACACTGTAAGGTGGGTATAGTTGTAACCATTTTACAGATCAAAAATAGAGGTTTAGAGTGAGAACTAATTTATCTAAGATCATCAGCTGGTGAGTGGTGGGAGGATGGAATGAACACTCAAATTGTTCTGATACGGCATTTTCTCATCCCCCCCACCCCACTCCCAAAACTCTGTACATACGTTCTACTTAAGAGAACCACTAACACAGTAGTTCTAGCTGCCTGCCTTTCTGGGGAAGGTGACTGTAGCCATCAAGCTAAGAAGGAGAATGATGAACACAGTCACAAAAACTTCTGCCCAGACTCAAAGATTTCATGCCCAGATGCTTCCAAACTTGAGCTTGTAAAAGAGGACAGAAAATAAAGACCTCTTCTATAGCCCAATAAAACTATGTGGCATAGGACACAAACCATCTTTTCCAGCTCCATCTTCTGCCACACTCTTCTGTCCAACCTGTGTTTCAAAGACCTGCCATTCTCTAGACATATCTCCCCCTTTCATTCCTCCCCATCATTGCATGTGCTGGGCGTCTCAGCATGCTCTTTGCTTCCAGCAAACTAACTTAAACATCATCCCCTCCGTGTAATGCGGCCCAATCAAGAATGAGCTGTTAAGGGAGGTCCCTGCCCTGAGCTTTCTTTGTACAACTTGGACTTTGACTCTCTGGTGATACTTCATTGTAATCTTATTTAACTGGCTGTTCGTACAAGTCCTTCTCTTCTTAGTCCCATGTGAACTGTGAACTCCAGAAGGAAGATGCTCATCTCCCAGTCTGGACTTGGCATTCAGCAGGCATTTGATAGAGGTTGGCTAACTGCAAAGAGTGTATAAGAAGATGCTGAGTAATCTAAGAGAAAAGGTAAGGTATTTGCCTTCTGGAGCCAGGAGGAGGGTAACTGGATGTTCAAAAGTTAATGTAATGTCACTGGCAAGTCTGCTTCTACTACAGGGAACAGGTTTCAAAATTGGTATGACCTAGTACGATGGTTAATACTGAGTGTCAACTGGATTAGACTGAAGGATGCAAAGTATTGTTCTTGGGTGTGTCTGTGAGGGTGTCGCTGAAGGAGATTAACATTTGAGTCAGTGGACTGGGAGAGTCAGACCTGCCCTCAATCTAATCAGCTGCCAGCACAGTTAGGATAAAAGCAGGCAGACGAACGTGGGAGCACTAGACTGGCTAAGTCTCTGGCCTCCATGTCTCTCCTGTGCTGGATGCTTCCTGACCTCTAACATCAGACTCCAAGTTCTTCAGCTTCTGGACTGTTGGACTTCAGTGATCTGCCAGGGGCTCTCGGGCCTTTAGCAACAGACTGAAGCCTGCACTGTAGGCCTCCCTGCTTTTGAGGCTTTGGGAGACAAGACTGGTTTCCTTGCTTCTCAGCCTGCAGACGGCCTATTGTTGGGCTTCACCTTGTGATCGTGTGAGTCAGTGCTCTTAATAAACTCCCTTTTACATATACATCCATCCTATCAGTCCTGTTCCTCTAGAGAACCCTGACTAGTATGCCTAGAAAGACTTCCTTGACTGAATAAATATTTTCAACTTGCTGTTGTCTCCAACTCCACCACTGAGCCCAATTACTGGGCTTTGACTGCGGTTCAAATGCAGTTAACCAATGGAGACGTAGAGAATTTACTAAGCTCTTTTTAAACGTTACCCGAATAAACACATACAGCGTTTTTGACCCTCCTCCCCCCAGGTTACCAACCAGCTAACCAACCAATAGAGAAACAAGCAAAACATCTAAAATAGTTCCGGAAATTTACTTGCATTGTCAGGCAGAAAATTAAAACTTAATGTAGTTAAAGAATAAAAAATGCAGTCAATTCTGAGCACTTGCACGAACACTGATTTTCCTCTACCTTGTTCGAATCCTGGATTATCTTCACGTTGTCTGCTCCAAATTTATCTGCATAGAGCTTGAGTAATCTTTGGGAAATCTCGGACAGACCTGTTAGTTTAGGCTCTTTATAAATATACTCTTTACCTTCTTCTTCTTCAAAAAAGCCCTGTGGAACATAATGAACCACCAATTTTATTAGAGAATGCTAATCATAAATCAAAAGCCAAACAAAAAGCCATTTACTTAAAAAACATATCCAGTTTTTGGTTGTCATCCAATCCATTGGTTAATATCCTATAAAATTCAAAATCAGAGAAGAAAACAAAGTGAAGAAAATAAGATGTCATTTTATAATCAGACATTAACGTAAATATTTTCTAGCCAGGCCAAAGAAACTCTTGAAATATCTCACAATTATTTTCCCTGTTTGTAGAACTCAATGGTAATACCTACTTACATATATTTTAGGGGAAGAATGCCCTCTTGTGGCAGTTGGGGGTAGAACATGAAATATGGAGCAATTTTTGGCAGCATTCAAATAGAGCAATCGATAGCATTTTTAATAAGATCTATAAGTGTTTGAAACTAGCATAGGAAACAGCGTATGGCATGTAAAGCTATCTAAATGGGCTGACTTGTATCCCAAATAATCTTAGATGGAAAATCACAATACTTTATATTGTTGTTGTAACAGAAATTACATGTTATGCTCCCAAGTACTGCTATTTGAAAAATAACTTTACATCAGTGACTTCAGGGACCTGCAAAACTTAGCTATATGTAACCTAATCATTCAATTTACCTTACTAATAGATCTTTTACATTCTTGAAAAGGAAGACATTATAGGATTAAAAATGGCAACCACATCATCATTTTCATTCCACAAGAGCAAGTGGGTTTTAGCCTCTATTACTTTATTTGTCTGGTTTGAAGCAGGAGGAAGAGAAGATTCTGTTCTCTGAAGATAACTAACTGAAGCAATCTTTATAATTCCTTCTCTTTGAAGAGACAAAGAAGCATTTTTCCTGTGGAATACATGTGGCCTCAGAATACTAGATTAAGCTCAGAGTTAAGAACCCAAGGATATCTGGTTTCATTTCTTTTCACTTTTTTGAGGCAGAGTCTTGCTCTGTCTCCCAGGCTGGAGTGGAGTGGTGCAATATCGGCTCACTGCAACCTCCGTTTCCTGGGTTCAAGCCATTCTCTTGCCTCAGCCTCCCAAGTAGCTGGGATTACAGCTGTGTGCCACCAGGCCCAGCTAATTTTTGTATTTTTAATTGAGACAGAGTTTCACCAGGCTGGTCTTGAACTCTTGACCTCAGATGATCCACCCTCCTCACCCTCCCAAAGTGCTGGGATTACAGGCTATTATCTGGTTTCTTCTGATTGTAGAGCCAATCCATAAGGAAATGGCTTTTGAGGTCTAAGTGAAGACACTGGCTGTCAAAAGAAGACTTAGCCATATTAAAAAATCATTTTTGACTATTAAAAAGTATTGATTATATGTTAAAAAAGCATAGACAAAATTTTCTAGTGCTATATTTTTTCATGGTTAATGTGAGTCAATCTAAGAACAATGATTAAACTCACATCTCTGTGATACTTTATACTTCAAAAGCGCTTTCATACATGTAAATGGGATCATCTTTAACAGAGTGATTTGTATTCTAAGTGGGCAGTAGCTGTACCTTTGCAGAAGCCAATGAACAAGCAGAATTCTTGCCAATCAGGTAATTGCCTGCTTCCTTGCACACCTCCCTAACTGACTTTGGGCCTTCTAAAGGCAGGAAGTGTGTCTTCCATACTGCCTGCCAGTGTTTAGCACAATGCGTGGTCTTAAGAAGGGGGGGTCACTCTATTTGTTGAATAAGCAGATGAATGAAAGAGTTCTTAAAGGGCACGCATCTTAAAAAGGCATACGTGCATCAGTATAAGTGAAAAATAGTCCATGGCTTTAAATAAAGAGGTTTTTATTGAACAATTTCTTTGAGAAACGTTCAAGACAAAATACAAGTAATTATAAGCGCCTTGACCCCAAACTGCTACAAAGTGTCGTACATGAAAAGCAGCTCCCTGTCATTCCTGTAGACTTTGTAGGGGTAGTGAGGTCTGACTCCGCTCCCACATGACTTCCAGCCTGCTATGTTTTTCTCTGTTGCTGTCTTTGTGGCATTTTGTCTGATTCAAGGTCAGGAGTTAGTGGCTATAACTGACAGACTGACACATCAGAGAAATAAGACTTCTGAAGCCTTCAGGCAGAATCCTCACAGGGCCAAAGCTGAAGGAACATTTCCAACTTCAATTTCAAGGAGAAAAATGTCTCTAAGTTTCAGGAAAAGATTTTTTTCTTCCTCACCATAGCGTGAAAACTAGTAAAAAGGCAAATTTTCACTGTTAAATTTTTCCCCTGACAAATTTCTGAATCCAGAGTGAGCAGAAAATAAATGTTGGGAGGCAGGTAAAAATTGCCATCCTCATGACCTTTGTGGCCTTGGTCACGGCCTGTGACTTTCATCCCTCCTCCTTGGGCTGTGGGATGGGAAAGTTCAGACTCAGCAGCCTATTGGGAGGCTCTAAGGACCACGCCTGGCCTTTGGTGAGTGCTGGCTGTGTTGAGGATGGTGATGATGATGATGCTGGTGGTGATGGCAATAATGATGAAAAACTTCTGTATCTAGAAATCAATTTGAGCTCTGGCTTTTATGCAGCTTAACTGTTTTCAGTGCTTGAAAATACATACTTTCAGCTTCTCTTGCCTAGGCAATGCAGTTTTTCTTATTTTAAAAGGTCTACTGAAACTCATTTCAATATTTTGGTCAGTGATCACTCAGTGACTGGAACTTTTGTTTTTTTTTGAGACAGAGTTTTGCTCTGTCACCCAGGCTGGAGTGCAGTGGCACAATCTTGGCTCACTGCAACCTCTGCTTCCCAGGTTGAAGCAATTCTCCTGTCTCAGCCTCCTGAGTAGCTGGGACTACAGGTGCCTGCCACCACACCCGGCTAATTTTTTATTTTTAGTAGAGACGAGGTTTCACCTTGATAGTCAGGCTGCTCTCAAACTTCTGACCCAGGTGATCCATCTGCCTCAGCCTCCCAAAGTGCTGTGATTACAGGCGTGAGCCACTGCACCTGGCTGGTACCTTTTTTTTTAAAAAAGGAGTTGGGAAATGTAAACCTATTTTGTAAGATGAGTAAGAAGGAGATGGAAGAGCAGAATAAAGCATTTAATCTGCTGTCCACTGGGGTTTCTGTAAAGAGTTTTGAAGCCAGACAAATGGCAGCTCTGAAAATATTTGGAATGCATGCTTACCTTATACCCAGGGAAACTATCAAACAAAGCCCACTGAGCTACAGCCACTGTCTGAAGGAAGGCTTCAATTTCAGCTCTATGATATAAATGATTTATAAACAGGGACACAAAGTGATGAAAACCAGGGTCAGTTTCTCTTTTGCTTTAGTCCCAAGGTTATAAGCTGACTGCCTTTCAACGCAATGGGAAATGTGATCTCTGCACTTCCCTTGCTGGTTTGATTTTTTAAATGTCATTTTGCAAGGCAGTAAACACCTTCACCTGCTCTGGTTAGGACACAACACACCCTAGTTAAACAAGGACTGTAAGAATTATGAAACTTTAAGGCAATACTTTATGGTAAAAATGTACTTCAATAAACTGACAACTAAAAGCATTGACTCCTTCTCAGATGTTTTTGCAGGTAGTTGAGAATCTTGCAACGTCCCTGGTTCATCACTGCGACATCAAATAGAAGGGCCCCTACTATTATGTTAGACTCATTCAAAGTTCACAAAGGGAAGAAAGCATTTGAAGAAGAACCTAGTATACAAAAGATGGGCCAGAAAATGTCGACACTAGGCTAAATGCTAAGAGAAGAGAAGCTACATAATTTCTCTGCATTCATGTAGCTTCTCTTAGCATATAAATCTAAACTCAATTATGATGTTTAACTGTACAGTATAGATGTGTGGCCTAGATCAGCGACTTTCCTGTAGGTGGAGAACTTTATCACATCCCAAAGTGGAGATGGTGGTTTTCCGTAGTACACATGCACCTTCCCTCCTCTCCCAAATTCCTTTTTTTTTGTTTTTTGAGATGGACTCTTGCTCTTCTGCCCAGGCTGGAGGGCAGTGGCACGATCTTGGCTCACTGCAACCTCCACTACCTGGGTTCAAGCAATTCTCCTGCCTCAGCCTCCTGAGCGGCTGGGACTACAGGCGCATGCCACCATGCCTAGCTAATTTTTGCATTTTTTAGTAGAGATGGGGTTTCACCATATTGGCCAGGCCGGTCTCAAACTCCTGACCTCATGATCCACCCACCTTGGTCTCCCAAAGTCCTGGGATTACAGGCGTGAGCCACGGCACCTGGCCAAGAATTTCTTTTTTATTAAGATCCTGAGATGCAGGTACACCCATACAGGTGTGTCTGCAAATTATGGAATCTATGTCCTTTAGTGGATAGAATAAAATTCTCCTGGGTCTTTTACTTAATTAATACCAGGGGCATCTGATATTTTAAGTTACGTAATGAATATTCACTTGCTTTCATGTTAAATACCAGTGCCTAAGGACGTTATTGATTACAGCTGATGTTTGCTCACTGCTGCTGTTTCATTACCATGGAAATCAATACTTCAGGGACACTTTGGAGGACACTTTGTATAGGCTGCTATATGTCAAATTTCCATCATCATTGATGCTGATGCCGGGTGTTGCATTAGACAATTCATGTTGTGCAAGACTTGCATTTTTTTAAAGTTCCTGCTATGAACGATCAGTTTTAAACTTGTTTTCTAGTGTCTGTCTCATCACAGACACAATTAGTATGAAATATTCCAGCCAAAACTACAAAATGAGAGCAGCAGTGTACATGGGACACTAAAAAAATATACCCAAAGCCCTTTATGCAGGCAAACAGCCTACTGCGTATTGCATTTCCATAATCTTTTTCACATCCATGCAAGACTCATCAACTTGGATATTAAAAGGCGAGTTTTACAGGGACACAAAGCACCATCATGAATAAGAAATTACTTCTGACCATGGGGATTATGCTAATCAAATAGTCAATATTTTATCTTAAATCTTTGGAACCTTCATTCTGTACACATTTGGGGGAATTATCAAGTCTACTTGGTATTTATTTATCGTTGAGTGTGATGTGTGCTGTCTGCTCCTGTGGAATCCCATAGTTCTCACTCTCTGTGTGGTGTCTTGAGACAGGCATTTGAATCTCATCTAAGCAGTGATGACTGAGGCTCTAATTTGCTGCTTATCAGGACGACCTCCATTAGTTTTCCTTGTTCAAAGGCAGTTGGGTTTGAGCTTATGGAGTGTCATGCTTAGGCAGGTTCTTAGCCTGAGGATTTAACAAAACACTTTGCCTTTTAAGCTCAGATTGGAATTTTTTATCTTTATATCTCACTAGTAGACAAGTGAGAATACTGCAGCATTAAAAAAAAAAATCAGGTGCAATGTCAGCACAATTTACTGAGGAGTCTGAAAGAAGAACAAAGTTAGGTCATTTGCAAGGAGCTCCCCCCCAATACTTCCCCAGTGCCCCCTTCAGTCTATTTAGTACAGGGGTTTTCAAGTATTCTTTTAGTAGGTGAGTTAAGGGCCCATGATCCCCAATTTATAAATGAACATAGAAAATGCCGGTATGATATGGATGTGGGAAGGAATTTAAAGAATTACAAAAAAGTATGTACTGGTCAGACAAGCAGGACTGAATATGGACCGTGTGTGGCTGTTAAATGTCTTCTCTTTCCAGCTTAACTGACAATAATTACGTTGAACCATATAAAGTTGCCATTTTTGTACATAAAAAAGTGGCTGAATATAGGCGATTTCATATGGCTCAAAATACTATGAAGAAAATTCTTTGGGTACTGGCAGGTTATTTCGGACGTGGCTTGTTTTCCAAATTTCTTACCTTGCTCCTTTCTGCATCTCTGGAGACTTACTCTAAACTATTGGGTAAAGATTTATTCCCTGGCTCACTTTCCCATTTCCTCTGAGAATGTTCAGAGCTCACCACCATAGACCCCCACGTCTCTAAGATACTCCTCTGAAAAAGGCACAGTTTTTTCAGTATCCTCAAAAGGTACCCACTAATAGCCGTCACTCCAACTTCCAAAATTATGACCATTCTGGTCTCCTTAATAAGCTGCAACTCATAGTTGGCTGAAAAAGTAGACAATTCACAATACTAAGTCCATATTGCATAGAGTTAAGATATGTGGTACCCATACTTATCTCTGTGTGTTTGTGTACATAAGGGTTTCAGACTATGTTTGCCTTTAGGCAGAAAGATCACATGTATGAAAGACAAAGAATACATTTTTGTAATTCAGATAACTGGCATAAACACAACTTAGTTAAAGAAATGCAAGATGATTCCAAAGATGAATGAAAGCAGGATTATCTCACCCTTTGTACCAAATGTTGATTTGCACAAAATGGTTAAGGTTCAGTAAAACCATACAGAGGGAAGTGTCAGGAGGGTTAGAGCATGCAAATGGAGAGCGAGAGTGAGTGAGAACTTACCACGGCCTGGAACAATCAAGACCAAAAGAAGAAAAGAGTAAACATCTGCATTAAAAACTAGTTGGAAAGCAGTGTGATTCACTTCTAGCTTCTTTAGAGCCTGTATCTCGGATATTGATTGGTTGCAGAAATCATCTGGTAGGCATTTCTCTTTCCATGACCAGGGTATTAATGTAGATTTTACTTTCTCATTGGAAAGAATGCCTGAGGAATTGCAAGGTCATGTCTTGGTGACCCAAAAGCACACCTTTTTTTTTTTTTTTTTGAGACAGAGTCTTGCTCTGTCTCCCAAGCTGGAGTGCAGTGGTGCGATCTTGGCTCACTGCAACCTCCACCTCCCTGGTTCAAGCAGTTCCCCTGCCTCAGCCTCCCAGGTAGCTAGGATCACAGGCACACACCACCATGCCTGGCTAATTTTTGTATTTTTAGTAGAGACTGGGTTTTACCATGTTGGCCAGGCTGGTCTTGAACTCCTGATCTCAGACAATCGCCCGCTTCAGTCTCCCAAAGTGTTAGGATTTCAGGCGTGGGCCATCACGCCCGGCCCCAAAAGCACATCTTTTGTGCTGCTCCCATGCTGCTGAGTTAGCCTGTGGCCGTCTCCCTTGAAACTGTTTTTCTCTTTCAATTCCTCCACTCCCACATCCCCTTCCTGACTCATAGCGTTTTTTGCCATTTTTCTTGCTAATGTTTCACCAATGTCACAAATTGTATGTTTTCTTCATGGCTTCCAAAATGTCTCCAAAATACTATTTTTTCTTCTCTGTCTTCCTCTCCTGAAGGTTCCCACACTTCTTTCTCTCCCATCTATGTTCTCACTTCAGATAGTTCAGATTCTTTTCCATGGACCCCCCAAAATGTCTAAATTTGCTTTTTTCCCCCCTATAGATTGTATATGCAGATCCCCATTTTTCAGACCATTAGTTTCTCTGTCTCCACTATCCTGATGTTGCTGTGTCCTGAGAAAAATCCTGGTTGGATTAATTTGTTTATGATAAGTGGCTACTTGGTGATACTTTTCCTTTCCAGGTAAAAAGTATCTATCTTTATTAATTAAGAAGTTAGTTTTTAAGCTGCTTTTGGTGAGCAGAGGAAAGTATGTATTTTTCAAATGACTTCAGGGGGAGGTGACCTAGAGTGACCAGGCTGGAGTTGACTCCTTCAGCTGCCGCCTAAGAACAAGGAGCTGAGAAGAACAGGAAGCTATGTGCAAGAGCGCCTTACACGGATTGTGGGGAGAGGAAGTGTGAGGTCTGAGAGCCACTGCCACTCTGAAAATAAAAGCACGGGCTGTTTATCCACATGAGCAATGGTCTAAAATATGTCTGGTAAAATATAAGCCTTCCTGAAAAGAAAGCCTTCCCGAAAAGAAAATGAATGGTGCCTGGCTTTATCCCGTTGAAAATGCTGCTCAGAGACATTCATAATTAACATATAATATGCCCACTTTCAGGCCAGTACAGTGGCTAAGTAATATCTTCCATCTTCTTCATTGCTTATGCAGTAAACTGGGAAGGATAACTTTGAAAACTACATTGACTGCAATATAGCAAATGAAAGAACCAGCTGGTATTCTGTCTAGAAACAGTGGTAGTTTGAAAATATGAGAAAGGAAACTGCGTGATTTGAAAATCAAAGGTTTGATATGGTGGAGCCCCTAAGAATTCTCTTATTTCCTAGGATATTAGGAATATTATTTCTTAAAACATGTTCAATTTAATTTCACTTTAATATATGATGTAAACCTATAATTAGATATTTTTGGGTGAGCTGAAAAGAAGAGAGTGTTAAAAATAAGTGCCCTCTTTCTTCAAGAAGTTAGAAATCACTATTAACCCATGGATTTCTTTGCTCACTTGTTTCCAAACTTAGTTCATTCCTATGGGCAAACATATAGACCATGACATCAGAGAAATACTCAAGGATAGTCAGACACACTCACACCCCTCAATTCATTGGCACACACAGATGTCTTATAAAGAATGAAAGACAACATTCAACTTCTCAGCAGAATTCATGGGCCATGTTATTTCTGGTGAACTTACCTGCCCATAAAATGCCACACGATAATAGCGACCAAACAGCCGCTTCTCTGAATTCACCACCTCTGCCACTTTCAGGTATGACCGATGAATGTCGTAGTAGAGATCTGACAATTTCTGAAACCGTAAGTGGAAGAGTTTCATGAAGATGATGCTGATACAAATATAGGGAGTTTTTAATTTTGAAAACTGTAAGTAATTTCCCAATTCAACAGAGGATATTTTAACTAACTTCTAGGGGGCTGGAATACATACTTTGAAGTCTCGTTGTTTCTCAAAGACAGCAATGATGGGCTTGTTGACATCAGCAATGAGTTCGTATCGCTCAGACTTCCAGAGAAACTCCACACACATGTACAGCTGCTCCACCAGGATATTCTGCGATTTCCCCCAATAAAAATGAGATTTTACATGATTAACGTTGTGGCTCACGCCTGAAACTTGGTTTCAACACTGTTGCATTGTCAAGCTTTTTCCTCTGTTACTGGCATTTAAAACCTAGCAGGGGATAGTGGTGTCATCTTGGATGCTTGCCTATCTGCACTACCATTACCTAAATAGTGCCCCAAAAGTGCTAATTTAAGCCTTTGAAATGCCTTCAGATCTCTTTCTTCCCATTCCCACTGCTACTGACTTACGCACTCCCGGATCCCTGAGATGGTGTTGAGCGAATCTGTTTTCCCTCTCCAATCGCTGCTCTCCAGTAATCTTTCTTTGGAAAACATACATCTGATCATGCAATCTCCAGTGCCTTAAACCGATGTGGGAACTCGAGTATGTAAATTGTCCAAACTCTAGCATGGCATTCAAGAAGCTCCACAATCAGGAACCAACCCCCCTTTTGGTGACTCTTTTCAATGCTCCGTCCTTGACTTTGGACTTTGGTCACTGTATACCACTCCATTACTGGAATACTCTGACTCCATACTTTTGTCTGTGTTACAGCTGCACCTGTAAGAACCTTCTTCTCTTGATTCACACCTTCAAGTCCTATCAAGACTCAGCACACAAAATATGAAGAGCTTTTATTTACATTCCATTCATCACCGTTTCAACCACTTTTATGTAAAAACAAAGGTCCCCTTTTATTGCAATTGTAGATGATACCTTGATTTAGTCACTGGGCATCTGTTTTTGCCTGGCCATTCACCACCCTGTAGGTACTCTGTTTTTCTCAAGATTCTAAATTCTTTGAGAACAGGAATTATGCTTTATTTTTTTTCAGCCCTTACCTCAATTACTTTCCTATACTAGTGGTTTAATAAATTTTCAAATGAATAAAGTTATATAAGCTTTAAAGGAAATGTATAATATTGTTGGAATGTTTTCAACAATTTCTTTTAAGAAAAGGTTCTTAAACATTATTTTAAATAGTTAACATAAATATGTAACTATATTTACTCTGTTTGTTGGCAATATATGCTAAATTGATATAGAACCATATGTAAAATTGTACAAAATTCATCTGAAAATTTACTTTCTGTATATTTTTTCCATTTGTATAATACTAAGTCTTAAAAATTAGTTTATAAAATATTTTACTTACTTAATGAGAGGAGTTCTATTTAATTCATGATATTTATTGCTAAGTAATTCTCAGTAGAAAGTGTTTTTTTTTTTTTTTTTTGAGACAGAGTCTTGTTCTGTCATCCATGCTGGAGTGCAGTGGCATGATCTTGGCTCACTGCAACATCCACCTCCTGGATTCAAGCTATTCTCCTGCCTCAGCCTCCTGAGTAGCTGGGATTACAGGCTCCCACCACCATGCCAGGCTAATTTTTGTATTTTTAGTAGAGACAGGTTTTCACCATGTTGGCCAGGCTGGTCTTGAACTCCTGACCTCAGGTGATCTGCCCACCTCGGTCTCCCAAAGTGCTGAGATTACAGGCATGAGCCACCACACCCGGCCAGAAAGTTTCTTTTTTAATTAATGAAAAAATAACTCTGGTTATGCTCCATAACAGAAGGTTTTATGCAGAAACTAGTGAACTTTTATATCCAACTGCATTTATAAATAAACTTGCCAATGCTTTTAGAAAAGAAGCTATGATCAGTTCACGAAACTTATCACCTTTACCAAAAGACCGGAGATTTTTGTCTTATAGAAGAGCTGATAATATACATTTGAGCCCATCTTAGAGAAGTAAAACTTAGTTTAAATTTTCACTGAAATCTGTTATCTATTAATCTTGGCTTAATTTTAGCCTGCATTTCATTTTGTCTAATTAAGTTTCATTATAGAATAGCTTTAAGCTTGCTTCTCCCTTATTTAGCTTAATGCCACAAGCCAGTGCATCTCTTTAGTTACTGTACATGAGATAATTTTGGTCTAACCTCATTGTATGGTGTATCCTGCATTCCAGAATCCTCTTTCATCGCTCCTTCTTCCTTAATGTTTGGTGTAATGCTCAAAAAGGCTGGCCATCCCATAGAGAACATGCCTTGGGAGGACCAAGAATAAAATATTATTATTTGAGACAGATTTTGCTAGATCAGATAATGCCTTTCTTTGTGATGTTACCAACTGGTAGTATTATAAAGCTCACACAGTCAATAAGATGGTTAGATTATGACTATTGATACTCTCTGCCAGGCAAACAATATTCTTCTTTTTATAATTTTTGTATCATTTTCAGGTGACTTTTTAATAAAGAGATAGCATGGGATTATAAACAGAACATAAGATTTGTGGTAGATGTTGTAGTTCCAATCTTCTGGTTTAATTAATCTCTGAGACGGTGTCCCTCTTTTGTTAAACTGGGGACATTAATATCTACCTCAAAGGATGTTGAAAGGATTAAAAACATTAATATTTGAGAAAATACCTGGTACACTCAGCACGTTATAAAGAAAATGCTTGTATTTTGGTGGAGTGATGGATGCCTGTAATCCCAGCTACTTAGGAGGCTGAGGCAGGAGGATTGCTTGAGCCTAGGAATTTGAGGCTGAAGTGGGTTATCTCCCTGCTATTGCACTCCAGCCCGGGTGACACAGTAAGACCCTATCTCTCCCCCCACACCCCTCAAAAGACAAGAGAATGCCCAGCCATTACACTCCAGCCTGGGTGACAGAGTGAGACCCTATCTCTCCCCCTATGCCCCCCAGAAAGACAAGAGAATGCTTTTGTTTTTTTTTTAGACAGAGTTTTGCTCTTGTTACCCAGGCTGGAGTGCAATGGTGTGATCTCAGCTCACTGCAAACTCCGCCTCCTGGGTTCAAGCCATTCTCCTGCCTCAGCCTCCCAAGTAGCTGGAATTACAGGTGCCCGCCACCACACTCAGCTATTTTTTTGTATTTTTAGTGTAGACGGGGTTTCATCACGTTAGCCAGGCTGGTCTTGAACTCCTGATCTCAGGTGATCTGCCCAGCTCAGCCTCCCAAAGTGCTGGGATTACAGGCATGAGTCACCATGCCTGGCCAATACTTGCCATTTTCACTCTTTTACATTATGTAGAAACCTTCTCAAATTTTCTTAGTATCTTAGCCACCAAAATTTAAAAAGGCCTGCCTTTACAGATACATGTGAAAGCAGTTTATGATGGGTAACATTCCCAGAGGAGAGATCAGATTTCAGTGGTGGGGAATGTGAATGACTAGGACTAGCTGGATGGCATAGCAACCCCTGAGCTTTGGCTCTCACACAAGCTAACCAGGACTTGTGGGGCAGATTATTTAGCTTCTCTTGGTTTTCTCAGCTATAAACAGGGGGTGATAATAGCAACTAACTTACAGACTTACTGGCA
The DNA here is from genome assembly GCF_049354715.1 of Callithrix jacchus. Taxonomy (NCBI): domain Eukaryota; kingdom Metazoa; phylum Chordata; class Mammalia; order Primates; family Cebidae; genus Callithrix; species Callithrix jacchus. Next base: position 146,486,437 of record NC_133507.1, read on the forward strand.
GCTAATTGAGATATTGCTGGGACAGGGCTTAGTGTGGTGCCTTCTATGTAGTAAGCGCTTTTTAAGTTATAGCTAATACTTTTGCGGAATGATTTTGTTTTTAATAATCAGCTCATTGGTTATATAACTAAATGATCACCCCCAAAACATGCTAGAAATTATGAATATAATAGTTATTGCAATCTAATCCTTGCTTTTACGTTATTTTCTTTTTCTAATAATATTAAACATATATTAAACTATATGAGAGCTAATTGTAGGAGAAGTCACAACATCTTGCAGGATGATGATCACTTTGTTTTTTTTTTTTATTTTTATTTTTTCGAGATGGAGTCTCACTGTGTTGCCTGGCTGGAGTGCAGTGGCATGATCTTGGCTCACTGCAAACTCCGCCTCCTGGGTTCAAGCAATTCTCCTGCCTCAGCCTCCCCAGTAGCTGGGACTGCAGGTGCGCGCCACCATGCCTGGCTAAGTTTAGTATTTTTAGTAGAGACAGGGTTTCATCATATTGGCCAGGATGGTCTCAATCTCTTGACCTTGTGATCCACCTGCCTTGGCTTCCCAAAGTGCTGGGATTACAGGTGTGAGCCACTGCGCCCGACCAATGATCACTTACAAGTACAACTGAAGCAGCTGTACTTTCTGGGCTCACCCATATTCACCTATATGCATACCATGGTGCACACTGTAGGGAAGGGATAGTTTACTCCTTTGATTCAAATATATCAAATTAGTAAGGTATATGAAGGGCTTCAAATATGTGTCAATGACATTCACATATATGCTGATGGTCTATGCTAATCAGAATATGCTAATGCATCATAGCACATATCATCAGCTTATGTATCATCAGATATATGTTAATGTATTATAGATGGTCACCTTCCCAAGTTTAAAGTTTAATAAACAAAGATATCCTTTTCTTGATGGGCACATTATATTCTCATAACACCTTAGGTCTAACACTGGGCATTTAAAGCATTTTGAATATTAAAGATTCACACAATTTTTTAGGAGATAAGTTTCCACAGGATCTCAAACTAATACCTGCTTTTATCAGTTTTCTTCAATTTCCTTCTTAGAATTTGAAACAGTCTTTATGGAACATTATGGCAGCTGGTTATGATAAGCAATAGATGTGGAAGGACATGTTAAATAAGGCAATGATGTTTTTTGACAACTTGTATATAAAAATCAGGCTAAATGGGAAGTGGGACACTAAGCAAGAAGATTCCTGAATTTTAGGGTGGACATGAGCCATGGTCCCATATCCGGCTTCTTCTTCAAGGTCCTCAAACAAGTAGCCTCACTGTCCCTCAGTTCGCTTTGGTCATTTGGTTCAAATGTCTTATATGCAAAATCTGCTGAGATCTTTCAGAAAACATACAAATATTTAAATGAATAAAGGATGAATTATGTTTCTGAAATATAGCAAGTAAAGTCCATTTATATTTAAAGTATTTTGACTTTTCACATCTAAAAATGTATTTCTGTTGTTTGTACACTGACTTTTCCACTGCATTTGGAAGTTAAACCAGTGTTATCAAATAGACTACAGTTCATAAAATTTGGGTTTGAACAAATTTTTGCAAGAGCTGTAGATTAACTGTGTTAACTATATCCCCCATTTTTTTTGTGCAAAGAGTAACTCTTTAGTCATCGTTATAATTTCAAAAAATCAGACATTAACAATGGAATATTTCTAAAGGAAATCTGTACCATATACCATATGTTATAAATTGTCAGTTTATACTCTTGAAAAATGAAATGGAACATGCTTATTAGAAAGCCTCACGTATACATTATATGTATAAGTATATGTCTCCATTTTTCTTTTCTTTTCTTTTCGTTTTTTTTGAGATGGAGCCTCACTCTGTTGCCCAGGCTGGTGTACAGTGGTGTGATCTTGGCTCACTGCAACCTCCGCCTCCTGGATTCAAGCAATTCTCCTGCTTCAGTCTCCCAAGTAGCTGGGATTACAGGTGCCTGCCACCTTGCCCAGATAATTTTTGTATTTTTAGTAGAGACCAGGTTTCATCATGTTTGCCAGGCTGGTCTCAAACTCCTGACCTCAAGTGATCCGCCCACCTTGGCCTCCCAAGTGGTAGATTTACAGGCATGAGCCATCATGCCTGGCCCTATTTTTTATTTGAAATAAACACTTCTGTTACATTTAAAAATAAAAATAGTTTCCTCTTGCAATTTCAAACAATTTATTAATTTCAGAATAAAATCCCTATGGCAGACTGGCATGCAGATTGGTAGCTAAATTAAATATGGCCATAACTCATACACTTGAATGTTGGAGAACACACAGTTCTATTTGCTGACAACTTTTCAGTTATTTAAATTTCATAAATTTTGGATGGGATTTCTGAATGGCAGGAGTTTAAGTTTTTGGCAGAGTAAGTTGTGCAGATCTGAGATAGTTTTTGCTTCTAAGAATCTATTTAAGAAGGTTTCACTGAACTAGAATTTATTCAGCAGGTTGATTTCCTCTGCATTGGGGTAAATGAGCAGTTAGGTCACTCACTTCCTCCACTGGGAGTTGTTAGTAATGAGTTGCTATCACAGGGGTGGGTATCCTCCGGGAGCAGGGATGCTGTGCAAATCTTTTCCATTTTCCAGTAACCTATGGTAGTGCAAGATGAGGTTAGGACATTGCTACATGTTTATGTTAATACAAGCTTTTGAGACTACAAATCGTTAGCCAATGCATTCTAGTTTTGAACTAAGAAGCTGACCATCCAGTTAGCCTTTGCTGTACATGGAATAAACACATCAATGACATGATAGACTGAAAATGTTAAAAGTACAGCATAATTATAAGTATCTGTGAAAGCAATTATTACTTAATTAAACATAACAGATTAATGAAATGTAAAATCAACACGTTATTTCTATTAGGCTTCCATGTGTTGATGTCTGGGCTTTTTGCCTTCCTCACATGGTCATCTTACCCTTTCTTTTCAGATATTCTGCAATGAGAGCAGCAATATGGATGTAACACATGGCAGCCTGTAATGAGAAAGAAAATAAAGAGGCTCAGGGGATGGAGTTTAATATAATGAGTGTTAATCTTCCAAGGTGAGCCAGTAGTCCATATCAGAATATGTTATGAAGAAGAATCTTTTGTAATCATGGAATTGAAAGCAAGAATCAATTGTATTTCCAAAAAGTTCGCTGTCAAGAATAAGATGAGTATTTGGGTTTTTGTTTGTTTGTTTGTTCTTGATTAGTTTGGAGCTGGGTGAAGGAGCTGGCCTGAAGAATTTTCCCATAGAATTATCCTCCTTCCTTTATGTCTAAGCCTAGATTTAAAAAAAATTATAGGTCTTCTTTTAGAATTAAAACTATAACTCTATATCTAGATAGAAATTGGAAATAAAAATAATCTGCTTTCTAAATAACTTTTATTTTTACCTCCAGGTATAGCCCTCTGAATTTGTGTTGCCTTTAAAATGGTCACCTCACAGGTGTGACCTAATGTAACACCTGTGCTCCCCACAAACCAGATTGTATGGGTGATGTTACAGTTTACTCTAATATCTCTTATGAAGCACTGAACATTGCTGAACACATATTACAACTTGACTTGCTGAAGATTCCAAATGACTTCAGCTTTGTCCTTTTCAGGTTTCATGGACGAATGTCATCATTTTCAGAGCAGCCCAAGGGCTTCTCAGTCTTGTCCTCACTAAACTGCTGCCAAGCCAGCCTTCTGGTTTCCACTCCAGAGTCACTGATTACCACATGTGTTTAGAAGAACTCTGGAGTTGAGGACTATCCTAGACAAATTAATCTCTTTCCCAAAGAAACACAGTTCTGGAGTGGAATAGAACTTCCCATTTGGTACTCAGAAGCCCTTGGGTGCTGTGAATTGCTGCATATGATCCACCCAGTATTGAAACTGACATAAAAAGTTAAGTGTTAATGTATAATCTTCGCACAGTGGACTCTCCTAACACGGCACTAAGCATCATTAATTTTTCCATGGCCAGTTCAGACTAGCTGCAAATGAGGACAGATTCCCCATGCTGATTTACTCACTATGGTGGCAAGCTTCTCCATTCTACTCTAGTTGCAGAGAAGAAGTTTTAAAACACAGAACATTAATTTAATGACTCAGTTTTCAGACACTCTTACCACACTTCTCCTTAGCCTCAGGTTTTTAGCATTCAGTGCTGCATTACAATTTATACCCCTGCAGTCACCCCCACTGACTCTGGCCTTTATTTGACGTCAATTACTTAAAGCCAGGTATCCTTGAATGATATATGCAAGTTTATTGCATATAACATATAATTAAGTGAAGTCTAGATTAGTGGAAAAACATGGCATCTTTTTCTAGTCCATGCTGTAAATGAAGATCCAATTTTCCTGATAAAGAGGATAATACTGATGGTGAATGACTGAGCCTTTGCTAATCACCTCAGATAAGTCTCCATTTCTGGCATGAATCTTGGCCATACTTTCCAGCCAGGTCCTCCGTAGTTCGGGAGTGCTTGCGTAAGAGTTTGCCAGGCTGTACTGGAGATCCACCAGCATCTCAGGATCCTTCTCATGCTCCTTCATCTGAGCTGTGGCCATCAAAACAGTCCTTATACGCTTAGTCAGGTCTTTCACCTCTGCTGGGAAATTGCTGTTCTTTGGAAAAGAGAGAGCCTGGGTCATTATCTGTTTAGAATCTGTAAATTAACTGACTTCAAGTTATGCTATTAATTGTGGTTAGGCATCACAATTTGGCAAGAGCCATATATAGTATAAATGTGTGCACTGTATATATGTGCATTCTATGTTTTAAGATTGTGGATATACACATTTGAAGATTACAAATTTCAGGAGGCTCTATTCTTTTGTCTTCAAGCACAGCTTCTGGTAAAACATCCTGATTTCTTTGAGATATTCCCCTTCCTGGCTCTAGTTTATGTGATTTGAACAGGTCTGACTTTGCTCCTAGGGATCATGAGTGGCACGTAACACTGGCCTGACCAATTCTATTGTTTGATCCTCTAGGCTACAGTGATTGGTTTAGGGATAAGCATATGATTTAATCTTGATCAAAGAGATTCAGTTATGGGACTTAATTTGGAACTATCAAACAAGATGATTTTCTACTAAGATACTACCGTGGTACTTAAAATTTCTGAGAACATGCCTGGGGGCATAGCCTGTCAATAGCAATTCAAATAATAAACTTGATAGTTTACTTTGAGGAGTGCTCAAAGCTCAACGTCTCAATAAATGAAATAAACAATTAATTTTTTTTTTCTTAGAAACAAGGTCTTGCTCTGTTACCCAGGCTGGAGTGCAGTGGTGCCATCATAGCCCACTGCAGCCTCAAACCCAAACTCTTGGCCTCAAGTGATCATCCTGCCTTGGCTTCTCAAAGTGTTGAGATTATAGGCATAAACCACTGTACCTGGTCTATTTTTATAATTCTGATATCTCACAAAAAGAATCCACTTCAGCTTTAAATTTTTTTTTTTTTTTGTAAAAGCCCACCAAGTTTTTCTTACTTTCATTTGCTTGTCTCCATTGGCAAAATTATTGGTAATTGCAAGCGAATGTTGAAACCGAGAGCCTCCAATCCCAGCATCGGCTATTAGCTGGCTCACAGCTTTGATGAGCTGGAAGAGAAAAAAATGAACTCTCAAAAATAAGATCAGAAATAGTATTCTTAAAGACATCCACTGGGCTGGGTAAATGTATTATTAGTTTCTCCCTGTAGGTCCAGTGAGAGAAGTGTTTATGCATTAAATCTCCAGAAGGTATTATTAAATCTAGGGTGTTTCCTATAATCTTAAACCCCTAAGAGAGGCTGCAGGAATCTTGGAGTCTTGGGACGCCTAGAAGAAAAAAAATTCAGTTTGGAATTTGGTGGGGTTTGGCCTGCTAGAGCAAGCCACGGGTTCCTGAGTTGCTTATTCCATGTGATTCTATCTCCTAGCAGAAGAAAGAACAGTACAAGTGGAGATAGGGCTCTGCTGATTTCTGCCCAGCTGCGCTTCTCCTATTAGAACTGAGTGCGACAGAGTCTTTAAGGAGGACTCTGGTGCAGGAGTTAGTGATGGGTTGCCCTGAGGACAGATGCTGTAAGCACTGCTGAAACAGATCAGTGGTTTTAACAACAGCATTAATGAACATTGGCAGCACTTACTTGTAAGTGGGACCGGACAATTGACTTCTGCTTGTTAAATTCAAAATTCTTCCTCATGAAAAAGTACAGAAGGGCTGAAGCTTCTGTCTGAGTTGACCGTGACCTGTGGTTACAGCATTTTAGGACTTCGTAGCAGAATGATCCACAGAGGTCAGCAGGCCCTTGAAAGAATGCTGAAGGAAACTGCAGAAATGGAAGAGAGGGTGAAGGGAGCAACATGCCTTCATTTTGCTCTGTTCATTCTCATTATTTTAAAATTCCCTAGAACAAAATCCCTCTTCTGTTTGGTTTCAAGCTAGTCTTCTTTTTTTTTCATTTGCAAGTGAGGAGGCTATAAGTTATTAAGGTCTATGCCTAGTATTTGTCTTTTTTTTCCTGGATATAATTATTCTCCACATTGCAAGTATCGCTTGTATCAGTAACTGATGACAATCTAAAATAACGGAGTGAGAGCTTTGAAGTGACCTCAATTCACCTGATATTGTTAAAATCACAGGTGTTATTTACAAGCATCCTCAAAGGTGGTGGCTGTATCCACTTTAATGTGGAATCTTTAACTTGACATAGATGAATATGCTGGTTCAAGGTGTGCGTTTTACCTAACTTGATGACACAAACACCGCTAACTTAAAGAATTGGTCACCAGATGCTAATACTTTCTGGTATCTGAGCAGACAAATTGTCAAGGCTGTGCACTCATTTTGAGACCAGGAATCAATGTCTAATAAAACCCAAATTGAAGAAAACAATCCTTCTTCTCTCCCTCCTAAGAGATGCAAGGATTCCTATGGGTTTACTGTCATCCTACCTAAGCTTCATTGAAACCTGGAAGATCCTTACCTTGCATACAAACAGTCTCAAGGAGGCAAACACATGCTTCAGTGCTGTGGCTGACTGATTGACTTGGAAAAAGAGCATGTAGGTGTCAAAGACCCTTTTCATCAACGAATTTTGACAGTCAGACTGTTGGAGTTGTCTCTGGAAATTCAATGCAGATGTTACTCAGGATAAGTGAAAGAACATTTACATTCTATCAAAAATGTTTATTGTGAACCTATCATGTGGTAAGGCACAACTCTGAGTGCTGGAAATAAAAGACTGAATAAGGAGACACCGTTCATGTTTACTGTGAAACTTACATAGCAGTGACTGAAAAAAACATGACAGATTGAAATAGACTAGGATGATGTAATTGCAAGTAGTTGCTTTGGCAGTTAGGATTACTTCTATAGTCAGCAAAGACCTCTCTAATGGATAAATTGGCACGTGAGCTCAAGGGGCCTGTCCTGGAGAGATCTGGGAGGATTGTCCCATGGGGGAGAAATAACTGTTATACAAGGGCCTTGATTTGGAGAGGAGCTTGTGAGTTCAGGGTTGAGAAGAAAAGCAGAATAGCTGGTGCAGTGGTGAGTGGGGTGGGGTCAGGGGAGAAATGGGAGATGAGGTCACACGTTCTCAAAGGCACTAGTGAAGTCCTTAAAATGTGTTAGATTTGAGTGACATTTTCATGGCCCAATAAAGATCAATATAGTTATTGCTTTCTCTATCACCATGCTGACATTTCACCTGAAAGTAGGGCTTTCTTGGCATAATTATGCTGTTCGGTGTAGACTTTATTCGAAGAATTCACATTTTCCTGGCTCAGTCATTTTATTTTCTTTTTTTTTGAGAGGTCTCACTCTGTCACCTAAGCTGGAGTGTAGTGGCACAATCATAGCTAATTGCAACCTCCACTTCCTGGGCTCCAGTGATCCCCCGACTTCAGCCTTCTGAATAGCTGGGACTACAGGCATGTGCCACCACAGTTGACTAATTTTTCAATTGTTTACAAAGACAAAGTTTCACTATATTGCCGAGGCTGGTCTGGGACTCCCGGGCTCAAGAGATCCTCCCGCCTTGGCCTCCCAAAGTGCTGGAATCACAGGCATGAGCCACCACAACTGGCCCTGGCTCAGTCCTTAATGTGCTAGCCTAGGTGTTTTTGTTTTCATCATTTACATTTCCTAAAATTTTATATAAATGAAATAATATACACTGAATGATATTGTATATGATCTGTTTAAATTTGGTTTCTTGGGTTTCACCCAAGTTATAGCATGTATCAGTAGTTTATTTCTCTTAACTGCTGAGTAGTATTCTATTGTATGGATAAACCACAGATTTTTAAATCTACCTGTTGATGTGTACTTGATTTATGTCTATGTGCGTAACTTGAGTTACATGTGTGCACATATGTTATATGCACAAAACTGTCATGCATATTTGTGTACAAAGCCTTCTGTGGATATACGCTTTCACTTTTCCTGGGTAAATACCTAGTATAGTATTGGAATGGCTGGTCATATGATAGCTGCATGATTAACTATTTCGGAGACTGTTATACTGTTCTCCCAAGTGTTTTTATCATTTTGCATTCCCACTGTCAATCAATGGGAGTCCCAGTTTCTCCACATCCTTGCCAAAACTTTGGATGGTCACTCTTTTTAAATTGAGCCATTCTGAGTAGTGATAATCGTTTTGTCAAAGATAAAATATCAAATAAGTACACAAAAAGTGCTCAACAGTATTAGTTTTTTTTGGATCTAGTTGTAAATTTAATACATCTCTTCCTCTTCTACTGAAAAATTACAGAGTCACACTCTTACTCAGCCCAGCTTGCCTGAGAGTGAAGCAAGATAAATGAGGACGAAAGACTATTTGACAGTCGTGAAATACATACATGAACATATCAAGCAAACATTAATCAATCTGTGATAAAATAAAAATCTCATCTTTAACATGTTTTCCACTCTCACTTGGGTTGATTCATATAAAGTTAATTGATTTCATAAATAATTAAAAAAACATGTTTTTGACTTCACATGGCTTTTCTACCTTACATTTAATCATTTTTGCAGAAAATGTTAAGATCATATTCACCTGGTGAGTCTGAGTGAAGAGGGATAACAGGTCTAGAATAGTGAGGCAAACCTCTGTAGCTATATTGGCCTCAGTGTCTACGTGGTGCACGATGTCTATTTCATTGGAGTTGCCTACAAAATACAAAGTAAAACATGCATAAAAGTCTAAGACAATGCTTTGTAGCCTATAAAGGATTTCCTTCCATTACAATATATTCAAAGTTTACTGGCATTTTGATTAATAATTTATTAAATCAAAATGTTTTTGTTTGTTCAGTTTCTTTATTGGCTGAATTAAAAGTATTAAACATACTAGAGTCTTTAGTGCGTGTGCCCTTTGCATATCTTCGCTGTGGGGTTTCCATTGTTTTTGAGTTCTTTTCCATTAATTTGGCCAAAGACAGGGTCATATATCTTTCATAAGGCTGTCTCAAGTTCTAGGCTTCTAGGCTAATAAATGAAATGTACAATCTCAGTGGACTATCTTTATGTCCCCTCAGAAAGTTACAAAATGTATTTATAGGTTAAGGCAAATACCTTCAAACAAGTAACTGGGCCATGTGCCCATAATTGCTAACAATCTATCAATGAAAAGAGTGAAACTTTGTAAAATATTTGAAGAGATTTATTGTGAGCCAAATATGAGTGACCATGGCCTGTGACATAGCCCTCAGGAAACCCTGAGAACATGTGCCCAAGGTGTTTGGGCTACAACTGGGTTTTATACATTTTAGGGGCACATAAGACATCAATCAGTACATGTAAGATATACATTGGTTTGGACTGGAAAGGCAGAAGAACTGAAAGTGGAAGAGGGGTTCTTCCAGGTTATAGGTGGATTCAAAGATTTTCTCATTGGCTATTGGTTGAAAGAGTTTATATAGAGACCTAGAATAAATAAAAAGGAAATGCCTGGGTTAAGATAAGGGATTGTGGAGACCAAGGTTCTTATTACGTAGATGAAGCCTCCAAATGGCAGACTTCAAAGAGAACAGATTGTAAATGTTTCTTACAAGGCTGAAAAAGTGTTAGACTCTCAGTTGATTCTCTCCTGGATCAAGAAAAAGACCTGGAAAGGGAAAGGGGATTCTTTACAGAATGCAGATTTTTCCCCACAAGAGACAACTCTGCAGGGCTGTTTCCAGATATGGGAAACAAACATATTTGAAGGTAAAATATTTTGATTTCTTTCCTTAGCTGTCATGTGATGTTATGACAGAGTTAGGTTTGAAAGTAAGTCATATCATATACGGTTCACTAAAGCCTGTCTGATGAGACTTTATCGTTGGTAGGGTGTGACTTTCCAGGCCCCTTAAGAATTTGGGCAAAAGAAGAAAACAGTTCAGAGCTTAGTCCTCAAATTATATGCTATAAAACGCTGGCCTCCATTTTTCCCTCATTCACAAGCTGGAGTGTGTGCATCTCTAGATTCAAGATGTCATCCTTGCTGCTTCTGGGACATGGGCAACTTTATCCCCTCCCCACAGAAGAAGCAGTAATCATCTGGTTGACAGCAGCCCCCATGACCTGCACAATGCTGAAAGTCACTTGTTTCCAGGGGAGCTGTGCTAAGCATATGATATTGAGGGTTTTGCCTCTCCCCTTTCTTTCCCATCGGGCACTACATTTTTTTAAACCACTCCCTGGTGAGGCTTTCCTCTAAGAAATATTCCCAGAGCTACAGCAAACCTTAAAAGCAGTGGTTTTAGTGCATTTCATGTCCTACACATACCTAGAGAAAAAATGGTAACCATCTTGTTCCTATTACTTTTGGTTTACTTACTGGTCATGGTATTGTCTAGCATCTGTAAGAGTTTGGGGTTAGAAAGTGCATTTTTGCCTCGAATTATTGGTAAAGTTTGTGATCTGTGCTGCTTATGGCCTTCATGACTGGAAGTGGAGTGCATCCTGAAAATGAAATAAGAAAAGTGGTTAGAGTTATTTGGGGATGTTGTAGCCAAAGAGTATTTGTTCATTCAAATATTCTAGATTGAGTCGAATATTAAAATCTAATTTTGAAAGCAACTTTTTATTACAAATATTAATTATAGGTGACATTATGAGAGGGACTATTTAAAGTACTTTTGGAGAAACTTTCTTTAAGCCAAAATAGGGTTTAGATGGATAATATGTAGAATAACAGATCATTGAATGAAATCTATTCAAGCACATTCATTATTATTTATGAAATAATGGGATTCCATGAATGTTAAGTTGGCTGCTGGCTGATCAGGAAGGCACAGTGGTGGACATTAAAAAGTACAGTAGGAAAGTATTTTTAAGAGATAAAGTGTAAAATCAGGTTCTAAAACAACCCTTGCTTTCCTAGGTATTTGTATTTGGAAATTCCTGTTGATTTATCATTTCATTGGTGTCATGGCCACAGGGGGACTGACAGGCCATGGTTGTGGGAGGTAGGTAGTTGAGGGACCTCTGTGCCTTTGTGCTTCCAGGGCGATGACAATTGTCTGCAATGACTCATTCAACGTCCCATGGGACTTCCAGCTGGGAAAAATGAGCTGACGTTACTGTAGAACTAAGAATATTTCCTGACTTTATCATTTGGCCAAGGAAATAGATGGATAATTCTTGGGATATATGCTGTCATAAAAACAACTTATAAAAACACTTATGCAAGGAAAGCAGCATTTGGAAATACCCTAAAGTAGCTCCGAATTCCTCCTTTAGGCCTTAACCTAGAAATGCGGCAGCGGTCTTCTCTTTCTCCCACTCTTCAAGGCTGATTTGGTTCTGGCTAGATCAGAAAACCTGGATGGATGGAGATTCAGGACTTTGGCTTTCAATAGCCAGGGACGCCTGGGTCATTCTGAAGCTAGAAGGAGTGCGTGATTCCTCGGCTGTAGGGCTTCGGCATTTGGATTGGGTACTTTCTAGGTTTTGAGTGTAGTATAGTCTGAACTTGTGGAGGAAAAGCCCTGGTTTCTAGGAGGTAAGGGTCAGAAATGGCCAGGACCTGACCAGATGTTTCAGGAGGAGCCTGAAATCTAACCCACCACACATCTACAAAACTTCAGTGACCTCAGGTGGCTCACTATTATTATTAAACATGGAAATTAATTCTTCACTGTCCTTTATTTTATTATTTTTTGTAAAAAAAGAAGTCCATTACATTTTTTTTTCATTTACTTTCTCATAAGGGGCCAATTTCAAGGGGTTCCCATAGAGGGAGACAAAATTTATTCTACGATTTATTCACTATGTACTACTCTCATATTTCTTTCTAAAATACTCATAATATATACTATGATCATGCCTCTGGGAACAATAAATCAAAGGGGGGGGGCAATTTTTGCAAAGAATTCTCATTTACAAGACCCAGAGAAGCTCTGAGGTAGAATTTCAGGGCGAATGTTTTCCATTGGTTAGGCTGGTGAAGGATGACTCCAGATCCTATCTGAGAGTCAAATCAGTCTAATGACTAGGAAATCTTAAGTGGGTTATGGGGCCATCCATGCTTCCTTGTTGCCTTTGACTCTTTAAGAAACAATTTCAGCTTCAAGAACATTGCAAAAATATTACAATTATTGAAAAGCCTAGGGAGACATGATCCCACATTTTAGTTTGTCACTGGAAGATTAGATAGCATTAAAAGAGGCATTTATCGAACCTAGGTCTATTATTTCAGGTTTCATTAAATGAAAATACTCATTAATGTTCAGTCTATGCAAGGGATGGTGCTCTAAGTGCCCATGTATATAGTGCAATTCTTATCTCTTTGGTCTTTACAAGCTAGTAGGGCAAACAGTAAAGTGTCTAAGAAGTTTCTTTTTTTTTTTTTTGAGACGAGTTTCGCTCTTGTTACCCAGGCTGGAGTGCAATGGCGCGATCTCGGCTCACCGCAACCTCTGCCTCCTGGGTTCTGGCAATTCTCCTGCCTCAGCCTCCCGAGTAGCTGGGATTACAGGCACGCGCCACCATGCCCAGCTAAGTTTTTGTATCTTTAGTAGAGATGAGGTTTCACCATGTTGACCTGGATGGTCTCGATCTCTTAACCTCGTGATCCACCTGCCTCAGCCTCCCAAAGTGCTGGGATTACAGGCTTGAGCCACCGCGCCCGGCCCAAGAAGTTTCTTAAGACAGATAGGTAATTACTTGAAATCTGCACTTGGTTTGAATATATAAATAGAAATGTGTGTGTGTGTGTGTGTGTGTGTGTATGTCTACCTTGGACATATGCATATATAGACACACACACACACAGACACACACACACACAGCTACATATAATTTTAAATACAAAGTAAATGTGACATTACCATTGTGACAAGAGACCTGATGTCTGGCAGGAAGGATTGGATCCTTTGAGAGTTCCATTGTTCTGGGTGGACTGCACAAATTTAAATGCAGCAGCAATTTTTCTGCAATGAAAATGGAAGTTTTAATCATAGCTCAGTGTTTGTAATTTACATATAAAAATGAATGGCAACTGACAAAATGATTACTGAACAATGAAATATTTCATATGCTATGAATTAGTGAAAAATAAAACCCGGTTTTCTTTTGGAAATTGGAAATTGGGATTTAGTGAAGGTTTTGCCAATGTTGTTTCATGAAAAAATGATGACAGTGCAAAGTTATTTCAGATTACTAGTTTCTTTTTTTTAGTTACTGGAAATGTTTTCTGAAATAGGTATCTTCCAAATTATATTTATATATTGATAAATTAGTTCCAAAGATATATGAATGTGGTTTTCTTTTTAAAATAAGTGTTTTTGTGATTTTTCTCCCTAGACAACATGAACTGTTCCTAGATCTACAACGTGTATGAGGCAATCTTCAAACTTCTGTGTCTAATGTAAAATCAACCTAATAATCTTTATTTGCATTTTAAGATTGCTAACATATATTTATAACTCTAACCTGATACATTAATACATGTCATATGCTTTTTAAAAGACCAGATTAACCTATTCAAATTTAAAATTATTACCTTATTATATTGCGTTTTCCTAGGTATCTGAAATTTTGAAGACAAACGCTAGAAAGAAAAACAAAACACATTCTAGTTATTCATATTCTTTCATTATAAAAACTGTTCTAAGTATATTGAAAGAAAAATGTTAAACTTGCTTTAAATATTTCATGTATCATTGATGATAACTTACTACATGGGTTCTTGAAATGAAACATGGTATACTGGACTATTTAGAAGTTTCCAGAAAAAAGTGTTATGTCATCAACTCTAAAACTTACTCCAAGATGCTGAAGAAGTCGGACACCTCTGGACTGGGAGCCCTCTGCCAGTAGGCAATCAGGGTCTCTAAAAGGAAACACCAGGTAGCATGAGAATCTGAAGAATTTTTTTCCCATTTTTCAAAAAAATTAATTTTAAGAGTTCTCTTTACCATACGAAATTGTTTTCATAATGTGAAGAAAACACATCAGGAGACTCCTGGTTTCTGCTTGATCTAACTTGTCAAATCGAAGAGTTGAGCCAATCAAAGACAAGGGTCTTGGGATCTGGGAATTCAAGAACCAATCAGGATTGAGTGAGAGTGAGTGACCTCTGCCTTGTAATGATAGTAGGTTTGGGAGGGAAGTCATACCTTTTCACAGTTGTCCGTCTTCTCACTGCTCTTCTCATTGGTACTTGGATTGGAGTCAAGACTTGCTAAAGATGCTCTGGAGTCAGCATGGTTTACTGTAGAAATAGCTATTGATGAAAATGCTGTAAACATAAGCCACAGCACACATATGGGAATGAGATGTATGGGCACAAAAAAAAAAGTTCACATGATGAACCAAAAAGATGTTGATTACTGAGGTGGCAGCAGTGTTGTGAAAGACCAACATAACAGCGTCTGGGATTGGCATTAAAGATATGCAACGTTTTAGGTATTATTACAGTGGTCATTAAAGATTTAAAATTTGGACCATTATAGGTAGAAGTAAACAAAGCTTCTTCCTTTGATTTCTCAACGTGCTTTTTAAATTAGGATAGCTCTTGTTTTAAACACTTTAGTAAAAGTTCATAAAGATACTTTTGGGAAGGAGCTTTCAACTTTTGACTGTTTATGAGAAATTGAAATGACATTTCCAAAACAGTTCTTAAAAATAATCCTTGAAATTGAAAAGCCATTATCTTTTAAAAGGCTGTCTGCAATGAAAACTTAAAGATGGTTTCCAGAATAAAGCAATTTGATAACATCTAAGTAGACTGCTCTTTAAGCCAAGTAAAAATGAACACTAAGTAGAAGAGGAAGTCACTGGATGGAATTCAAAGAAATATTTAAAAAGACTCTTTGGTTGTATAAATGTAGTATACTTTGCCACATAGATTATGCATAATGAATTGTGGACTGAGTAAAAAGCACAATGATTATACAATGTAAACATGGATGACTGTTAAAAATAAGTGTTCTCAGAAGATCTCAAGTACCTGCTATGGAATTTAAAACATCTTTAGAAAATGATGTATCCATGGAGTTTGCATGTTTCATAGCTGTCTGGCTTGGAAAACCTCCATTGGTGCTTAGATCATCTCTAGAGCCCTGTATTCAAAGTGTAGTAAAGATTAATGGGAATCATGGTATTTCAACATTGTTAACCCACATATGCCTTCTTCATTACACTTCCAATTAAGTGATATTTCACTTGTTCTTTTATATCCCCACAAAGGTTTTCTTCTAAAGTAGGCAGTGAAAATGAATACAGCCAAAACCATACTCGTAGTTATAAGTTGATTTATGTTACCTTTTTACAATGTTGTAGAAACAATTTTTAGATACAGATATACAACTACATGGCTGGATTGGTTACTGATATATTCATGAATCACATTATAGATATCATTATTACCATGAGTTATCTTATATTCATTACTATTATTAACAACTACATTTACCCAGGCTAGAGTACAATGGCATGATCACAGCTCACTGCAGCCTCAACCTCCTGGCTCAAGTGATGCCCCTGCCTTAACCTCCTGAATAGCTGGGACTACAGGTATGTGCCACCATGCCCAGCTAATCTTTTCAAATTTATTTGTAGAGGTGAGGTCTTGCTGTGTTGCTCAGGCTGGTCTTGAACTCCTGGCCTCAAGTCATCCTCTCACCTCGGCCTCCCAAAGTTGTTGGGATTAGTGATGTGAGCCACCATACCTGGCCTACAACTACATTTTAAATATTTATTATTTGCCAGGCTCTATAATTGTTTTCTAGTATACAATTTAATCCTCATAGAGATGCTGTGATTCAGGTATTTTATTCCAGTTTATAATAAAGGAAATGGAGGCTTAAGGAGATTGGCTAACTTATTTACAGTCACTCAGATAGTCACTGATACTGCTGGGATTTGAACAAGGTAAAAAAAAGAAATCCATAGGCCATAGCTCCTAACTCCTAGATGGTAATACCTTCCTTGTATGATTGGATTCAGCACTGTGTTATCTCATCTGAGATTTGAACATGGTAACAGATCTCTAGTGGATTGTGTGTAGTCACTGCAGTGCTTCAGTGGAGGAAGGATTATAGTCACTCCCAGGTTGTGACTACAAATAAGGCATTTGGCTATTTATTCTGATACCAGGTGGGCATGTAGGTAATGTAGAAAGTGGTAGGGGAAGGTGTCCACTGAGGAGGGGGCCATAATTGCTACAGAGGAACCTGTAAGAGCTGGAAAGAATTGGAAAGGGATACAGAGAACAGAGGGAAATGAAAGCCAAATGCTGAAGGCTGGATCACGCAGAAGGCTAAAGGGACCTATCTGGAACAAATGACACATTGATGTGAGTACATAGCAGAAAGTGTTGTTCAATTCCTAGTATGTTCACAGATGAGAAGCAATGGGTATCCAGGGCAAAAAATAATTTAAAAAAGACAAATTCTTTATTAACATATAAATGTGACATATTGTACAAACGTACCTGATTAGATGTATTGACAGTAAAAGGATACAGGTCCTTCAGATAAATCCTTGGCATATTGTCCAGCAGCATGCCATATAGGGGCATGTATAAACTTGCTATCTGGGCCTGCTTTCTCTAGGTGAAAAGGTAGCCAAAAGAAATGATTCACGTAAAAATCAATAGGCTTGTCGGTTTCATATGCATTTAATGCAGTGAGCCATTAAATGGTGTTTAGGGAAGGCAGAAAGGAAGATCACTTACTGGCTCTCTGTATCGATCATCAAATGAATGCTTAGCCATTAGATTTTTTAGGACAGCTAAAGCTAAGTGTCTGACATCTTGGTCTTCCTGCAGGGCAAAGCCAACTTCTCGGAGCAGAATTCCGATTAAGAAGTGTTTGCGACAAAATTCATTTGTGACTGAATATTCAGGCATATCTTTGTGAGGAAGGAAAATAACTCATGTTACTGGAAATGAAATGATCACTTTGTATTTGAGATGTATATACCAAACAATTACCATCAACTTCTTTTACCACTAGGAGGAATTCAGGAATAGTCTTGCTACAGAAATGAGGTGTGTTGTATCCTCAAGGAGCATTCAGTAAGAAGACTATTCTGTGAATGCAAACACAAGTACAGGTACAAACTAACACACAACATCAATTGTTGAATTCCATAATAACAGCGTATTTACAGGATTATAGGAGTTGAGAGGGGAAAAACAAATTTTCTGCTTGGAGGAGTCAGGAAATATTATCAGTAGGAATCTGTCAAGATAAGCCTCTGAGGATGCTTAAAGTTTGGAGGTGCAGATCTTTGTGGGAACAGATAGAGGTGGTGGAGAAGGGACAGGAGGCTGGAAGAAGCGACTGGATTTTCGACGACACAGAATTCTGAAAGCACAGGTATGGAAGGGAGCAGGTATGGAGGGTAGCACAGGTATGTGGGAATCAATAAGCACAGTGGCTAGAAGAGGAATGGTGACAGAATTAGGCTTGAGAGGTTGGGGCTAGATGATGAGAAACAGTACAGCCTAGAAGAGGAATGGTGACAGAATTAGGCTTGAGAGGTTGGGGCTAGATGATGAGAAACAGTACAATTTCCTTGGCTGGCATCTAGGTCCCTCTCCATTTGTATTTATTTCTGACAGCTTTGAGATCAGTGCCCTGTGGGGATTAGACTGTGGGGAGATGTGGGGTGAGGGATACAATACAGAACATTGTGGCAATGTGGGAGGGAGGGGGTGAGTGACAACATGTTATCTGGGCTGGGGTAGCAGAAACTGAGTGGTAGGAGTAAATCACCAGGGAAAGTTGACTGAAGTATGTGAGGGAGCAAGGAGAGAGAAAAGTCACTGCCAAATTTTGAGCCTGAATTATAGAGAAAAGAATGTTAAAAGTTCCAGTAATAGTGGATTTATTCAAATTGTCTAAAAGATTTATAAAATGTAACCATTAATAATTGTACTTGCACCTACAAGAATACATAGGGAGAAAGATCTTTGATACTGGCATTGACAATGATTTTATGAATATCACCCAAAAAACACAGTAAACAAAAGCAAAAATAAACAAGTAGGATTATATAAAATTAAAACGTTTCTGGACAGCAAAGGAATCAATCAACGAGGTAAAAAAGCAAACTATGGATTGGGAGAAAAATGCTTGCAAACCATATACCTGATAAGGGGCTGATATCCAAACTCTACAAGGAACTCGTACCACATAATGGCAACAGACAAACAAAGAAACAAACAAAAATCCACTAAATTAAAAAAATGGGCAAAGGATCTGAATAGACATTTTTTGAAAGAAGACATACAAATGGCCAAAAGATACAGATGATCAAAATCACTGATCATCAGGGAAATGCAAATCAAAACCACAATGTGCTATTACTTCATGCCTGTTAGGATGGCTATTATCAGAAAGTCAAACGAGAACAAGTGTTGGTGAGGGTGTAAAGAAAGGGGAACCCTTGAACACTATTGGCGGAATACAGTCATTATAGAAAACAGTATAGAAGGTCCTCAAAAAACTAAGAATATTGCTACCATATGATCTAGCAATCCAACTTCTGGGTATATATCCACAAGAATTCAGATCACTATGTTGAAGAGATATCTGCATTTTCATGTTCGTTGCAGTATTATTCACAATAGCCAAGTATGGAAACGACCCAGGTGACTGACCATAAGTGAATGGATTAAAAAATGATATATACATACAATGGAGTATTATTTAGCCTCAAAAAAAAAAAACTAGGAGAAAATCCTACCATTTGTGACAATGCAGATAAACCTAAAAGTCATTATGCTAAGTGAAATAAGCCAAACACAGAAGGACACATACTGCATGATCTCCGCTAATATGTGGAATCTAGAGAAGTCAAACTCTGGTGGACAATAAGAGACTACTTAATGGGTACAATGTATATTATTTGAAGGACGGATATCCTAAAAGCCTTGGCTTCACTGCTATGCAACTATGCATGTAACAAAATTATGCTTGTACCCCCTTAAGTTTCTACAAAAAAAATTAAAGAAGTTAAACTCATAGAAGCACAGAGTATAAAGACGGCTGCCATGGGCTGGGGAATAGAAGAAATTGTTGGGAGAGAATTTTAATCAAAGGGTGCAAACTTTAGTTATAAGAAGGAAAAATTGTGGAGGTCAAATGTGTAGCATGGTAAGAATCGTTAATAATACTATACTGTATATTTGGTATTTGTTAAGTGAGTAGACCTTAATTGTTCTCATTGCACAGACATAAAAAACAGAACTATATGAGGTGATGATGTGTTAGCCTGATTGGCAATCATTTCACAATGCATACATACATCAAAACATCATGTTTTCCACCTTAAATATAGCTTTTGAGACAGAGTCTCACTCTGCTGCCCAGGCTGGAATGCAGTGGTACGATCTTGGCTCACTGCAACTTCTGCCTCCAGGGCTCAAGGGATTCTCATGCCTGAGACTCCCAAGAAGCTCAGATTACAGGCTTGTACCACCATGACGCGCTAATTTTTGTATTTTTAGTAGAGATTGGGTTTCACCATGTTGGCCAAGCTGATCTTGAACTCCTGGCCTCAAGTGATCCACCCACCTCGGCCTCCCAAAGTGTTGAGATTACAGGACTTAGCCACCGTGCCTAGCCCAATTTTTGTCAATTTTACCTCAATAAGGCTGGGGGATAACAGTAGTACTAGCACTCATGTATACGACCTGCTGTCTGCTAGCACTAGGCTAAGCACTTTATGTGCATTATCCCACTTGATCTGCAGGACAACCCATAAGGGAGGTATGATTAATATAATTAACTATTAGAATATTCCAGCTCATAAAATGACCAATAGCAAATTAAATATACTGACTTAGCCTCCATAAAGAAACTACTAAATATGGACATTCAGGAATGTGGCAGTTCAAGAAACTAAAATCACAGGGCTTCAGGTTAAATAAATTTCTCAGTGACATAGTAATACTCAGGATCCAGGAACAGAACACAACTTTTGAATTCCCATCTATGGCTACAAAAAAGGTTTGCCAAGACCGTTTTAAGTTATTAATCCATTTCAGATAAAAATAAACTTATACTAATATCCTCTGTCTTAACAAGATTGATCAAATGGGGCTGTGGTTTAGCAAAAGAAACATATCATCTAAAGTCAGTTACATTGAACAAGTACATTATTATATACATGTGGGAATTTCATTTACGATACACATTAAGAAAATTTCAGATGTTTTGGGAAAGTAAAAAAAAATTAATCTGGAGAATGTGAAAGAATTGAAATTAGGGAATCATTTCAAGAATTGAAATTAGGGAATTCATAAGTTGACAAGAAAACAATTCAGTCAACTTTTGCAATTTTTATGATATGATATTAAATATCTGAATATTTATTAGCACCCAGAAGCTGGAAATTTATAGTATTTATAGTTGTCAATATTAGATTAATAGGTGGTTACTGACGCTTAGATAAGATATCACTTACCTGATGCATGTAATTCTTGAGTTGATTCTGACGGTGTCAGAGGATCTGAATTTAATATAAACAAACAAAAAGTTCAGATATATACATATACATACTCAGATACATACATATACATACTTAGATACATATATATTCATTACGTGTAATTTATACTCAACAATTAAACTATAGTATTAAAAATGTGAGTCTTCAGTGTTGCCATTTTTCAGGGAGAATGTCTTAGGTTATTTGGTTTTTTTTACTTTTTTTTTTTTTTGAGATGGAGTCTGGCTCTGTTGCCCAACTGGAGTGTAGTGGCACCATCTCGGCTTACTGCAACCTTTCCTGGGTTCAAGAAATTCTCCTGTCTCAGCCTCCTGAGTAACTGGGATTACAGGTGTCCACCACTGCGCCTGACTAATTTTTGTATTTTCAATAGAGATGTGCTTTTGCCACAATGGCCAGGCTGGTCTCAAACTCCTGACCTCAAGTGATCCACCCGCCTTGGCCTCCCAAAGTGCTGGGATTACAGGCATGAACCAACGCACCCTGCCAATTTGTTTTCTTAAAAAAGAAGGTCATGAGCAGAATTATTCTAATTCTTAGCCTTCTATTTGAACATCTATTTTTCTATCAGAACTCTGCTTGCTATGAAACGTATTTTTATGTTTATTATTTATAGTACCAGATCTACAAAGAGACTATCGGGCTTTTCTCTGAGCTATTGACTAATAGTAAGTAATGTAGTTTGACTGTGTCCCCACCCAAATTTCATCGTGAATTGTAATCCACACATGTTAGGGGAGGTACCTGGCAGGAGGTGATTGGATCATGGGCAGATCCCCCATGTTGTTCTCATGATAGTGAGTTCTCTTGAGAGCTGATGCTTTTAAAGTGTGGCACTTCCTTGCTCTCTCCCTTTCTCTCTTCTGCCGCCCTGTGAAGAAGGTCCTTATTTCCCCTTTACCTTCTGCCTTGATTGTAAGTTTCCTGAGGCCTCCCAGCCATATGGCACTGTGAGTCAATTAAACCTTTTTTCTTCATAAATTGCCCAGTCTTGGGTAGTTCTTTATAACAGTGTGAAAATGGACTAATACAATAAGCAACTGAAATAAAAATGACCAAATAAATATTTGGTCCTCTTGAATATCTCAACCTGCCTGGCTAACCAATAATAACTTGGCACTAATTTATAAAAAAAAAAAATTCAGAACGAAGTAAAAACCAAAAAAGATACTATCTAATATACAATTTCTACCTTATTTTCCATGAAATATGCTACATAATTAGAAAAAATTAGAAAAATATTATATAGTTTATATTTAAGGTTAAAATGGCAAAATGTTTATAGGCTTGATAATGTAATTTTCCCTCTAGAATACTAGTATAAGCTAATAAGTTGAGGAGGTATAATGAGGCTCTTTACCAATCTTAGTTTTTGCTTTTATGACTATCAAAACTGTGCCTTTCAGCTGGGCATGGTGGCTAATGCCTATAATCCCATCACTTTGAGAGGCTGAGGCAGGCAGATCACCTGAGGTCAGGAGTTTGAGACCAGCCTGGCCAACATGGCAAAACCCCATCTATACCAAGAATACAAAAATTAGCCAGGTGTAGTGGCAGGCACCTGTAGTCCCAGCTACTCAGGAGGCTGAGGTGGGAGAATCGCTTGAACCTGGGAAGTGGAGGGTTGCAGTGAGCCAAGATTATGCCATTGTACTCCCAGACTGGGCTAGTGACAGAGTGAGATGTTGCCTCAAAAATAAAACAAAAAAAAAACCCCCAAAAACTGTACCTCATGAATAGTTTACTCATTGCTTGGTAGTAAAGGATTTCATGTTCCTAAATAATTTTTGTATTTTATTTGCATCTTGACATTTGATTAGTTTTTGATGCCTAGATGGATAATACTCTCTACCATAACATGTATTTTTTATATATATTTATAAATTATATAATTTTTATAAAATTATATGTAGCATATATAATTTTTTTAGTTTATGAAAGCTATACATACAAATATTTCCTGTAGACTACTTATGTAAGTATAATAAGCAAAATATGAAGCCCATTCTTACCTGAGAACTCAACCTCTTCCTCTCCTTGGGCCCAGAAGTGTCAAGTATTTCTAATGTTGTATTTCTCTGTCTCCCACCCTCTGTCTTTCCCTCTCTTCCTTCCAAGATAGCAGTTTTTCTTTGTACAGTTCATTTTGAGGAACTGCATTTCAACATAAATACACACACTGATAATTTTAAATGAATTTATATTCACAAAGTACTTTTCCTCTCTATAATTTTGTGGCTCAAAATCTAAGGAAAAGTGTCTTTTGGAGCCAGTAAGGTGCCTCTAAGTTCAAATTCTTTGATTTACAATCACCAGGTTTATAATTTTGTTGGCCTTCTCTTTAATAAAAAGAGAAACAGACAAAAATTGAGGAATATGAAGCCGTATTTATCACCGCATGCCAACAACCTCTTTTGGATTTTAATTTAATTCTGATTACCTGGGTCTGACACCCTTGTGACAGCTTCAAGCAAAACTGTGACTGAGGAAAGGGGAAAATAATAATAAGCAAAAGGTAAAGCGAACAAACAAAAACATTCACTTTGTAGGAACTGACGAAAACCCTGGGAATTTTATTACCTGGAATGTTTGCTGATCTTATGGGCAGACACAGAGGAATGAAGTGTTCATGTTGACATACTTCTTGAAGAAAATCAAATTTATACTGGCACAAGGTCTGAAAGAGAGGCAAACTAAATGACTATGACTTACCAACCAAGAAAGTGAATAAAAACAAACACAAACAAAATCTGCACTTGAATCTGATCCCTAAAAAGAAAACGTAGTTACTGTATACTTGTGGGACCACTAGGTAATTAAGTTGAAAGGATTTTGTCCCCTCTGAACTGTAGTAGTTAAGCTCCCTACTTTTGGAGACTGGTCAAGGCCTTCTCAGGAAATAATCCCATTTGTAACCTATATGTAGCTTCTATGAGATAAGTTCCTACTGAGTCGTATTTTTTAGTTTCTTTTAGCATATATCATAATACATTTATTCTGAAAAAAATCCTGCTGTAACACATCCACAAAATTCTCTCAAAGACTTCACTCAGATAATGAAACAGACCTCTACAATGAGCTCCTACCATTCAGAGCTAAGGAAGACAATGGTGCCCATCTCCTAAAATTAGAGTGGAACTCTGTATGCCACCTGTTCTCATAGTGTATATTTTAATTCCACTTTCCTTCCTGCCCTTGCAAATAGGTCTCTCTTCCCAATAACGTTTGAGTTAGACAGAGATAAATGGAATCCAGGCATGGTCAAAAGTCTTACTGTTTAACACAGGAGTCAAGAATAGCCACATCAGTAGGAAAAATTAGCATGTTCCTAGCTGTTCTATGTTTTAAGACTAAGTTCAATCATCATCATCATGTTCACTAATCTCAGCTCACAAAATAAAATATATCCCATTTACTCAGATATTTTAGAATTATATCTTGTGCCAACTTCAGTTAATAATTAAAAATACTGCCATTTCAAAAAGGATAGTATTTGACTTAAACCTTTGTACATCAAAGTGAACAGGAACATTATTAAATTATATGTTAATTATTTTACATTGAGAACATTCTGTTTGGTCTTGGAAAAAATATATAATTTAGGTCTGCTGCAATTAAATGGATGTTCTGCAAATTTCATGCATGACAGGAGCACAAATGAAGAATATCCTTTCAAAAAATATTTAGAGAAAGAATTGGATTTTCAAAACCAAATGACATATAATCAGGTAACTCCTTTGGTCAAAAGTAAATCTCCACTGCACCCTATCTCCCCAAAAATAATGTTTAAGCATGGAAGCATGACATGAAAGGCTGTAAGATTCTTCTTATTTATTTTTGGCTGGTCTAAATCTATTGCTGTTTTCAAATACCTAGATAATTTTCTCTTGAGGACTGACCTCCTTCACAAAAGGTTAATAGAGAATTATTAATTCAGATGCCCTGTCTTCCCTCTTTAGGAGGCAAGCATGTGACCCAAAGCAGGTCCACACACTTTCTCTATGGAAGGTGAATCTGAAGCAGTGTGTTGAGGGAAAAAATGGCTTCAGTTGATTCATTTAAGCAGATGCAGCAGCACCCCCACCAAATGGTTCTTCATTTGCAATTATTGTTAGGACCCACATAACATTTTGGTGAATGATAGACCACATATATAATGGTGGCCCCATTCAATGAGAATGGAGCTATATAATGGAGTAGGATATATACCATCTGGGTTTGTGTAAGTACACTCTATGATAGTCACACAGTGACAAAATTACTTACCAATGCTCTTCTCAGTACGTGTCTCTGTCTTTCAGTGACGCATGACTGTATTCCTGTGCTTGAAAGGGCTTAGCCCCTGCTCTTTTCAAAGCCTGCTTCTGTAGCTGCTTCACAAATGCTATTCACTCCCAATATCTTTCCAGTAAATTCCCTTTTGCTCAAATTGGAGTCAGTTTCTTTTGCTTGCAACCCAAAGAACACTAACTGATCCAGCTTTCATGGTCCAGCCCGTTTCCAGTCTTAGTTCCCTTCAGCACATGCCATAACCCGTAGCTCAGTGGTTCTCAAACCTGAGCGTGCGTAAGAAACACCTGGAAGTCCTGTTAAAACAGACTTTTGGGCTCCACTGGCAGCAGTTCAGTTCCCAGGTGATGCTACTCACTGGTTTCAAAACCACTGCTCTAGAGTTTTCTTTACATCTCCCCAACATATATTCCTATTTGGGTAGGGCAGTCAACTGTCCCAAGTTGCCCAGGACCTGAAAGTTTCCAGGGAAGTAGAATTTTTCAGTGCTAAAACCAAGTGAGTCTAGGGCAAACTGGACTGTAGGGATTGTAGCTGCAAAGAGTCATTCTACTTACTACCCACAGGAACTGAAGTAAAATGTAAACACTTTCATTGCATTCTGCTTTGTCCCCATTAAGGAAGGGCTTGGGAGGTGCACTTTAAAAGGCTGCCTCTCCTTGGCATAGAAATCACTTTCTGATACAGGGAATGGGTAGGTTAATGATTTGAGCAGATACCCACAGAGACTACTTATTTATTTACTGTGCTATAGTTTAGAAAGCAATCACTCCTGTATGTGATTCTTACCTTGAGGTCACCAGAGGAGAACATGCTAACGTAATTGTTGACCATCCTAAACACATATCCTCGGTCCATAAATGTAAAGCAGCGCTAAAAAAGATAAAAGTCTAAACTCAAACACTTTTATTTGAATCATTAAAGATTTTAGAAAATATGATTACATATATTGCAGTAAAATAACATTGAACTAAATGTGTTGCATAATTATTAAAAAAATCTCTAAAATATGTTTAAGCAGCCATCCACATATGACACCTAAAAGAACTAAAATTTATATTAAATGAAAAGAGAAATGAGGCAATATACTAACAGTAATTAATAGGTACATCTAAAATTCAGAAGAAAACAAAGAAAAATTGAAAGGAAAAACAAAATGGAAATACAAATGAACAAAACAATCAATCAGAAAGTTACAAATCTATATTTATTAATTTAATAAAATGTCACTGGAACTTTACAATAAAATATTTTAGCCCCTACTTTTTTAATATAGAAAGCTTTAGTTTTCGGTTTTCTACTTTTTTAGCCTCTTAGTTACATTTTATTAATTTTTTTTTGGTAATTCAATTTCACACTTTTGGGGTTGTAGATCTTCTCCTGTACACATTGGGTCATAACGGGGAGTGGTAGAGATGGGTCAGGAAAGCCTCTTAAATCTCACTGGCCCCTTTAAACAGAGTAGTTCCTCTCCTTATCAGCTGAGGAAGGTTGCATTTGAAGGCCGAAGGAAGGAGATCCTAAGATTTCTATCCGTGAGCTGCTCACTACCTTTCTCATTCTGTGGTCAAATTCTCTTTACTCTCTCAAGGAGAGTCCTAAACAGTATGGAGGCTTGGAGGAGCACTTGGTTTTTCTCCAAAAGACAGATGGTCATGTAACCAGTAACCAAGCTACCATGGTCAAAGACTGCACAGGCAAAGTGTGGAGCAGGAGGCAGGGACTATAGTTAGCAACGCCCGATCTGGGGAGGCACTAGAGCAGGTGTTTCCCATAGTGGATCTGTGGCTCATCACTTGGTGTGTGTCTCATTCTATTCACCTGCATGGGTGTGAGTAAACACGCGGCTTAGGAAAATTCCACAGCTGGTGTGGTGTGGAGTGCTTCTTGTCCAAAGAGTTCAAGATGGTCCATTAAAATGGCTTTGTGGGCCGGGCGCGGTGGCTCACGCGTGTAATCCCAGCACTTTGGGAGGCCGAGGTGGGTGGATCATGAGGTCAAGAGATCGAGACTATCCTGGTCAACATGCTGAAACCCCGTCTCTACTAAAAATACAAAAAATTAGCTGGGCATGGTGGCGCATGCCTGTAATCCCAGCTACTCGGGAGGCTGAGGCAGGAGAATTGCCTGAACCCAGGAGGTGGAGGTTGTGGTGAGCTGAGATTGTGCCATTGCACTCCAGCCTGGGTAACAAGAGGGAAACTCCATCTCAAAAAAAAAAATGGCTTTGCATTTCTTGGGTCTCTCCTCAATTTTAATCACAGCTCTCTTTTCTCAGATAGGACTACACATAAAATCTTGCTATAGAGAGTGGACCAAGTGAAAAGTCTCCCCTTGAAATATATCTGTGTGTAAACAAGAGCTATTTTCTCCAAAGACGTTCTTCAAATTGTCAGCTCATTTATATTTTTGTTTTTCCTTTTAATTTTTCTTTGCTTTCTTCTGAATTTTTAAATGTACCTATTCATGACTGTTAGTACAATGCCTTATCTATATTTTCATTTTAAATATGATTTTAGTTCTTTCAATAATTCTTCATTCAGTAAAAAGTAAATGGCTTCCGAGTCCTCAGCTATCTCAATAGAATAGTGGGAGAGAGGTAGACACCACAGTATAACCATAGGCTAAAAAGACAGACCCGAAGGGGGAGAGAAGATGGAAGGAAGATGGAAACGGGCTTTGGTGCCTTTTGCCCTGAGCTGCCTCCTGGAACCTGTGTCCAGTCCTCCCAGGCTCTCCATTTACAGGAGGAAGTCCCAACCTGGCCACCCTTGGAATATCATGGGGCCCTGGTCTCATCTTGCAGAGGAGAGGAAGACCACTCAGCACATCTCTAGGCTCTGGAGACTTCCTAAGAAAGGGAAAAAGAAAGAAGCCCTGGGGAAGTCTTTGGTGAAGATTCAGGGCAGTTTGACTCCGTGGAGGAGGGACTGGTGAGTTCCCTCTCTGAGCTAGTTCAGAGTAGGGATGCTGACTGCCACATCCTGGAGCCTACTGCAGCGGCTCTGCAGATCAGACTTGTGAACTTGGAAGGAGACCTGTCTCCAGCACTCAAGAATGGGAATTGTGGGGAGAAGGCAGTGTTGCGGAGTAGAAGAATCAAGTTGAGGTTTCTTGACTGTGAAGAAAGATTTTCTCTATGGTCAGCTTGGGATCCTCTTTCCAAGGGGAAGTGAGGGAGAAAGAGGGTCATTCCTAGGGTGAAAGATCTGCAGAGTCAGCTCTCTTCCTGTAAAAAGCCCTCCCTCAGGTCAAGCTTTACCAAGGATGTTCCTCTTGCCCTGGGCCCCCTGAGTCTGGTCCATCCTAGCATCTTCTTGACCCCCAGGGGCAGTGGCTGCTTGCTTATGGCTGAGGCCTGGAGGGGCCTCTCTGATTTTAAGATAATTTATATTCATCTTTTATATTAATAGAAAATAAATTATAGCAGGCTTTGGTAAACTATGGCCCATGGGCCAAATCTGCCCCACTGCCAGTTTTTTTTTTTAATAAAAGTTTTACTGGAACACAGTCACACTCAATCCTTTACATATTGTGTGTGGTGAATTGTCTGTTACTGTTTTTGTGCTGCAGTCACAGAGTTGGGTAGTTGTGGCAGAGACCGTATGGCTCATGAAGCTGAAAATATTTCGTATTCGGCTCTTTACATAAAAAGTGTGCAGACTGTTCATTTAGAGGATAACTTATACCCTACCAAACTCTTTCTCAGTTTGGTTGAATAAATGAATGGCCAAATATTCTAAATCACCTGTTAAAATATATTACAGTAAAAACTTTATTTTATTTCACCAACTGTGAGAGCAATGAGAATTTTACTCTGCAATTGGTTTGGAGATGAGTTAGTAACTTCCACATTTCAAAACAAACCACCTGAATGTTTTGTCCCTTCCTTACATAATTTACAAAACCACTGCCCCCCAAACCCCCATTTTCTTTTTCACCTTGGACGCTTTTCCTCTGCCCCTGTGTTAGACCATTAGCTCATGTGCCACCGGCAGCAAATTTTGCACAGAGGAACTCTATGGAAAACATTCATTTATTCCAAAAGCACAGACTACTTAAGCCAAGTAGAGTAGATATGAAAAAGTTTCCCTTTTTAGAGACTCGCTTATCCTTCTTTATCTGATGTTTAGAGAGAAATACCACAGATGTTTCTTTAAACATAGTTTGCTAAAAAACGAAGTCTCTCTCTAATATTAGGTGATTTCCAAATGGTTTTCAAAAGCTCATTGAAACAAAGCTGTGGTTATTCAGGCAAATGGGCTGGAAGATACAGCTATCTGATCAGAAAAATAAAAATCAGAATGAATCTGCCTTTGCTACCATCTTGGTATTGTGCTTCATAAAAAGAGTATCTAAATAGGTATGCTCAGATAAGCAGAGCTGTGATCCAGGTGGGTGGCAAAAAGAAAAATGACAAAAGCTGCATTAATTTGAATCCTATCTACTTCACTGAGAGAACAGTTGAGAAATATAAAAGCTTTTTGGCATAATCGTTGAAAAAATATTACTTTCCCAGGATATGGGGTAAGGGAGGCTACCTTTTCATGTAGAACATTTTTATATGTCCACATACTGATTCCCAGAGGTTCTTCTTGATTCTTGGAAACCAACTTTGAACAACCCATGGAGTTACAATATTTTAATTGTTAAATTCCAGTGTCGACTAATTCACAGTATTTGATTACTAATGTAGACTTCAATACAAAAAGAGGTAGCAGTCATTTGAAGCCCCAGTTGAGCAAATAACTATTGTTTGCTGGAAATAAAAGAGATTTATGACATCAGCACTGGAAGTGGGCTGTGCTGAGTGGCTGAAAACTCAAAGTCCAGTTCATTGGTATTGCACCAAATGACTATGTTCAGTCTTCAAAAATTACTTTATTATCCTTTCTTTTTCTAGTTCCTAGTTCAAATGATTCATCCAATAAGAGTTTCAAAATGATTTTTAAAAAAATTTTGTGTCAAATAAATGCCATTAAAACTTTAAATTAGAAATAAGGAGGGTAACTATGGGGTCCTCTCCCTTTTTAAGAGACTTGCTTATTCATCATTTTTTTGCAGTTTAGGGAAGAATATTTCAGATATTTCTTTCAATATATTTTATTTACAAACTGGACTACAAATAATTATTTCTAAGTTTCCTAGTAAACTACTAGCATAGCAATAAACTTTATTCTCATAGGTCCTAAAATGTGGTAGAAAACTACAGTAATTCCCCTCGGCCCTTTTAAACTTTTCCCTTTTAACATTTGTGATTCTTGTCTCTTTCTGGAAGCAAGAAAAAAGTAAAAACCAGAGGCGAAACCTTGAAGGAAAAAATAAATTCAGGATAAGAACACATATATTGTATAATTTGAAATAGTTTTTAGCATATTAAAAAAGAAGTTAGGCTTGATTAAAACACACCAGTGACAGGTTGGGCTCATTTTCCACTTCTGTAGGTCTTAACTGTCTATTATTAGTTTTTATGTCTACATTCTCACACCCATCCACATGTTCTGGTGACTACCATTAAGAAACAAGTTGAGTGACTTCATAAAGGTTACAGTAGTCAAGAGTTAGACAAAAGAAGGAGGCAAAGAAAACTATTATCTTTCTAATTGCGTGCATTATCTTTAAATGATATGCTGTAATTACGTATCTTAGTTTTTTCTTTGACTCTGCATTCTTTCTCCCAGTTCAATATAAATGGTTGTAACTCAATGACATGTAACTAATTTCCATACATATCCAGTTTAGCAAGTAATGACTCAATACTTTACTTGATACTTTTCCTTTCATGCAATCAGTGTGATCTTTTCATCATGTAAAAAAGAGCCTGGGTTGAGCTCGGTGGCTTACACCTGTCATCCCAGCTTACAGGGATGTGATCTTTTCATCATGTAAAAAAGAGCCTGGTCGAACTCGGTAGCTTACACCTGTCATTCATTCATCTTTACTTTGGGAGGCCAATCGCTTGAGCTCAGGAGTTTAAGACCAGCCTGGGCTACGTGGCAAAACTCTGTCTCTACGAAAAATACAAAAATTAGCCAGGTTTGGTGGTGTGTGCCTGTGGTCCTAGCTACTCAGGAAGCTGAGGTGGGAGGAGAACCTAAGCCCAGGGAGGTCAAGGCTGCAGTGAGCCATGATCATGCCACTGAGCTCCAGCTTGGATGACAGCATTGAGAGCCGGTTGAAAGAAAAGAAAAGAAAAAGAAAGAGGGAGCCTGGAGATAATAAACAAAAATGCTAAATTCCTGAAGGTTTTCCCAAAGTGGCTATTTGGTATCACTGTCAGAGCTAAGGCCATTATACCATCACTTTCCAGGGCAGAAATGCCCAAGAGGATAATGTTGCTGTAGTGCAGCTTCCCCTTTAAAAATTTCATTTTTCTCTTTAAATATATTTAGGAGTACTATAATTTGATTACATTTAAATGGATACTTTCCCCTAACCTTAGCCTTTATTCGGTAAGACTTCGAATTGGAAAGAAAAATTAAAAAATATTTCAAGGAGGAAAGATGTATAAATGGAAG
Organism: Callithrix jacchus; assembly: GCF_049354715.1. Lineage (NCBI taxonomy): Eukaryota > Metazoa > Chordata > Mammalia > Primates > Cebidae > Callithrix > Callithrix jacchus. The sequence goes on from NC_133507.1 coordinate 146,518,218, forward strand.
TTTTCATCTAATAGTGCTAGTTTTGGCTGTTCATCATACATGAAGATGCGAACCGATGAACGTTTAGACTGTCTTGCATCCACCCACATGGGGCCCTGAATAGAACTGTGACCTCGTATAACTGTACCTTGAGAAATCTGGCGACGCTGTGGTTTGCCCTTCTTGTTTCTTCAGGTGCATCCTTGTATTTCCAAATCACATGGTCGGATAGGACCATGACAAGATTGTCCAATTCATTTTGGTAAGATTCAGGAAACCTCTGAGGCCGGGGAAGCTAAGGAAAGAACAGATTATTTCTTTATAATGTAGCAAGTGAAATAGTAAGCTGAGGAGGTATAAACAGAAAGATTTACTGTATTTTATAGATCATCAAATAAAAAGAGTCCTTTTGAAAACTTGAAAGTAAAAATAAAATAGAAGTCTTTTAATTTCTGGGTCATGGTTGCCATCAATTTAATTTAATGCTTCCTTCAATTTTAGTCAATAAAATTTTCATTTTGTAATAAAAGTCAATCATAACAAGTATGAATTGCAAACTATTTAAACAATGTAGCAATGTACAAAGTAAACCATGAACCCTTTCTGTGACTTCTTAAATCTTACTTCTCCTCCTTTCCCTCTCAGGGAATAACTACTGTTAATGGTTTAATAAACATTACGCCAGATTTTTTTGACATGTATTTCTCTATTTCATTTAAATATCAATTATTTTGGACTGGCATGGTGGCTCAAGCCTGTAATCCCAGCACTTTGGGAGGCCGAGGTGGGTGGATCACCTGAGTTCAGGAGTTCAAGACAAGCCTGGCCAACATGGTGAAACCCTATCTCTATGAAAATACAAAAATTAGCTAAGGCATGATGCTGGGTGCCTGTAATCCCAGCTACTTGGGAGGCTAAGGTGGGGTAATCTCTTGAACCTAGGAGGTAGAGGTTGCAGTGAGCTGAGATCGTGCCATTGCACTCCAGCCTGGGTGACAAAGTGAGACTCCGTCTCAAAACAAAACAAAACAAAACAAAACACCCACATCAATTAATTTGATTTTTTTAAAACTAGGAATTCCCCCAATAAACAACTCTAAGAAATTAATAAATGAATAACTGAATGAGTACAGATATTGGTTTGGAATGTCCTCTGATGTGTGGTGAGTCCCAGCTAATCTTAACTCCCTAGTCCCAGTATATGCTGCAGTTAAGAGGCACCAGTGGGACCTCACAAGTCAAGATAAAGAAGGGCTTGGCTGTGAGATGACATTGCATCGACTGAATAAAGCTTTATAGATCCCAAAAGACCATTTCAGGTCTGGAAATCCATCCCTCCTGTTTGAACTCCTGCACATGAGGGGAACATTTGAGACAGCTGAGTTCTTCCATCTTAGCCTCTGCTTTCCTCTTCCTCCTCCTCCTCCTCCTCCTCCTCCTCCTCCTCCTCCTCCTCCTCCTCCTCCTCCTCCTCCTCCTCCTCTTTCTTCTTCACAGACTCTTTCTGTGTTACCCAGGCTGGAGTGCAATGGTGTGATCTCAGCTCACTGCAACCTCTGCCTCCTAGGTTCAAGTGATTCTCCCACCTCAGCCTCCCAAGTAACTGGGACTACAGGCATCCATCTGTAGACCATGCCCAGATAATTTTTGTATTTTTAGTAGCGATGGGTTTCGCCATGTTGGCCAGGTTGGTCTTGAACTCCTGACCTCAAGTGATCCACTTGCCTCGGCCTCCCAAAGTGCTAGGATTAAAAGTGTGAGCTTACTTCTTGATAAGATTCATTCATCTTTACAAGTTGGCTTTAAAAATTAGACCCAGACACATTTTCACTATAGATAGAAATATGGAATTTAGTCACATAAACAATGTATTTCTAAATTGTGAGCACCCAGCCTTCCATGCTGCAAGAATAAAAATCATGAAGGCTGAAGTTACAGGAGTTGTATGAAACAGAGATTTAATGGAATTTAATGGGATGTTTGAGCTGGGTTAGACTGGCTTCTATTTTTTTTTTTTTTGAGACAGAGTTTTTCTCTGTTGCCCAGGCTGGAGTGCAGTGGCATGATCTCTGCTCACTGCAATCTCCGCCTCCCAAGTTCAAGCAATTCTCTGCCTCAGCCTCCCAAGTAGCTGGAATTACAGGCATGTGCCACCACACCCAGAAAATTTTTGTATTTTTAGTAAAGACGGGATTTCACCATCTTGGCCAGGCTGGTCTTGAACTCCTGACCTCGTAATCCACCCACCTTGGCCTCCCGAAGTGCTGAGATTATAGGTGTGAACCACCTTGCCTGGCCAGGCTGCATTCTATTTTTAAGCCACGTTACCAGGACACCACAGCCTGGATATTTTGAAAACCTCATGGTTACTCTATATACTTAAAGTTTATTGTTGAAATCAAATAAATTAACAACTAATAAGCTTAACTCATTTGATCACACACAGCATTGTTAAAATTCTCTTCCGTACAACTTGGACAATTAAGGTAAACAACCTACAAAAAGCAGCAATCACCTTTTAAAGAATTAAAGCACACTTTTAGTTTCCTCTTCTCATTTTGTTAGTCCTCTCAAATTCATTAAGCACATCATGCCTACATTTTCCCCACATGCATATGCATGAATGCCTTGGGCTTTAACATTCCATTTCTTTCCTCCTCTTTACCCCTTCTTCTCAAAGTCTCCTTGTGGCCTGCTCTCACTCTGAACCCAAAGATGTCTGTCTAATAAATAGATGAGTACTTGTAAAACTGTTTTCCAGAAGTATATCCTAAAGGCTTGAGGTGAAAGAATTCCTGCACCAGAGATTGTGAATTTTTTGTCTCAGGACAAGTGATGAAGGGAGTGAGATGGTGGCACACTTCCCAAGCTGCAGAGCTGGACCACCACGAATCTGAGCTGTAGCATGGCAAGGTCCAGAGGAATAGGCTCGGAATGCATGGGCAGAACTGTAGGCATTCGGGAATTTCGTTAGAAACAAGGAGGATGATGGGAAACAAAAGGTTTAATGAGCTACTAGAGAATAGCCTTGAGAAGACATTCAGTGGTTCCCAGGAAATTGTTTTTGTGTTTTGTTTTGTTTCGTTTTTCTGAGACAGAGTCTCACTGGGTTGCACCCTGCCAGAAGTGCAGTGGTGTGATCTCAGCTCACTGCAACCTCCACCTCTCGGATTCAAGCATTCTTGTGCCTCTGCCTCCTGAGTAGCTGAGATTACAGGTGCACGCCACCAGATCCAGCTAACTTTTATATTCTTAGTAGAGGCAAGGTTTCGTCATTTTGGCCCAGGCTAGTCTGGAACTACTGACCTCAGGTGATCCGCACACCCTGGTCTCCCAAAGTGCTGGGATTATAGGCATAACCCACTGCACCCAGCCATTCCCAGGAAATTGGAACTCACATTGGCCAAGAGGCAATGTAAGTTCCAATCTGCCAAAGGACATTGCATCACACAGAGGAAACCAGATATCTCCCCTGACTTCCTCAAATCTCCCACACTTACTCCTTGGATGTTGGAAATTCCTTTAATAGTTGAGAAAGCCATTCACTTGACAATTTAAAAAGAAAATATAAATAGCTTGAGAAAAGTTTATTGTGAATGCTTTGTGTCAAATGATATTATCAGGGCCAGGCACAATGGCTCATGCTTGTAATCCCAGTATTTTGGGAGGCCAAGGTGGGCAGATCACTTGAGCCCAAGAGTTTGAGATCAGGCTGGGAAACATGGTGAAACCCATTTTACTAATATATATATATATATATGTAAATTAGGTGGGCTTGGTGGCTGCATCTGTAGTCCCAGCTACTAGGGATGCTGAGGTGGGAGAATCACCTAAGTCTGGGAATTCAAGGCTGCAGTGAGCTACAATTGTACCACTGCACTCCAGCCTGGGCAATGGGAGTGAGACCCTGTCTCAAGGGGGAAAAAAAATGAGCCAGGTGCAGTGGCTCATGCCTGTAATCTCAGCCCTTTGGGAGGCAGAGGTGGGTGGATCACCTGAGATCAGGAGTTTGAGACCAGTCTGGCCAACATGGTAAAACCCCATCTTTACTAAAAATACAAAAATTAACTGGGTGTGGTGATGCATGCCTTAGTCCCAGCTACTTGGGAGGCTGAGGCAGAAGAATTACTTGAACCTGTGAAGTGGGGTTGGAGTGAGCCGAGAGCACATCATTGCACTCCAGTCTGGGTGACAAGAGTGAAACTCTTGTCTAAAAAAAAAAAATGATATCAGGTCTTTTCCCATGTGATGATTAGAGATGGTTAGAAAGTGGAAGGTGCAGGGCTTCTGAAGGAAAACTAGGCTGTGAGGGTTACCGCTGAAAGGGGTCATGGAAAGCAAATTCAGTCAGGGAAGATAAACTGCTGGACACAGTCACACTAGTTATGATCAGTTCATTTATTCTTAGGCTGCTCACAGGTGTGTTTTGTGACCTATCTATACAAGCAGATGCATATTGGTAGGAACTAGAAGAGAATTTTAGTGCAATCCATTCTTTTTACAGAAGAGAAAACAGGCTCTGAGATGTTGTCATTTTTATCAGCTAGCAAGTTAGTGACAGCAGGCATCGCAACAGTGAGGTTTCCTGACCCCAGTACAGCTTAATGAAAGGGAGATACGAACTATTTTTATCTTTGTGTTAGATTTTCTCCCCTCCCAGGTAGGAGGCTCTCATCTCCAGAAGTGGAGAGCAGATAGAGCAGAAAAGCAAACATAGGACTTATGAGTTAAGAGTTATGGAACTCTGCAGATGATGAAAGGTCCAGCAAGGCATTTCTGTCATACTAAGATCAAGGCCATGGTTAGAAAGACCCAGGGCCTGGGAGCATGGATCAGGACCTCTGGAGGGATGACTAAGGAAGTGGCTCTGCACACACTTCTCTGAAGTCTCAGTGCTAGGAGAAGTTTAATTCCTCCTTATTAAGTGTCAGCACTCTTCCCATGCAAGATGATATTGCAAAGGTCTCTCCCTGCTAGAAATTAGGCAGACCCTTGAGGAGTTGTCCCGCCTCTCCTTTGGGTGATCAGGGCAATACCTGGGGGTTAAATCCTAGCTTAACCCAGCTGGGGACTTGCTTTCCTAATAAAGCAGGACAGAGAATACACCCAAAGGGGTTATAAAAATTAGCTAGCATGTACCACCAGGAAGCAGGGCAGAACCTCTACAACTGGACATTGAGGATGTGGGCCAGAATGTAAGGTTAGGTAACTCAGAATGCATTGACATGGGGGTGCTTTTTCAGAACATGGGATTAAATAAGAACTCATGGGATGAGTAACTCACTGCTAGGGTGGCTCTGAGAATCCTGGAGATGGCCTACTTTAAGCAAAGTGGAAATGTCTGAGTTTTTCTGGCAGAGGATAGAGGAAAAAATAAAGAGGTGGAGGGAGGTGGCTATGTGGGCATGGATATTAATTGAGACAGGAAGATCTATCAGTGTATCAAGGTCCCCAGACGGGCCCAGAAGATGGCATGCCCCATGGCCACCAAGAAGGTGCTCGGGACCAACATTGTTAAAAGGTCAGGGATGTTTCCCATCTGCTGGCAGGAGTGGCAGTCACAGCGTTGGCTCATGAGCAGCCATGGGGATCAGGCATCACCAAAAGAACAGAGGCTGTGCACTGTGCTTAATCTCCAGGAGCCAGGGGGCTGTGAGTATCATGACAAATAGCAAGACTGTTGGGGAAGCCAAGAGGGACTGACTCTCAGGGAGCTGTAGAGCTGGTTAATGATACCTGGAACTCCTAGGGATAAAACAGACAGCAACCAGCAATGGTGGTACATCATATTAACAAAGAAGGCAAGAATGGGCAAGTGGAAGAAGATGTTCATTCCAATGAACAGTCATGGTTCCTTTCTCTGTTCCTGGATCTGGGTCAGTATTCAGATCTGGTACACATTGACTTAAAAGGTGATGGGGTCCTTTCAGGGTCCCTAAAGGAAAGCCCTCTGTAACAATGCAGTAGGCACATACTGTAATGAGTCTATCAATTATTCTCCAAAGGACCCTGTAGCCATTTACTCAGGCTACTGCACACTGAGGAGAAGGGAATGTAGTTCAAGGACTGTTGGACACAGGATCTGAGTTGACACCGAGATCCAGAAATGAAAAGCATCACCATGTCTGCCCTAAGAGAGTGGGGACTTACAGGGATTAAAAATGGAGTCCTGACTAAAGTTCTGTTAACAGTAGTTCCACTGGGTTCAGAGATCCCCACAATAGTCGTGGAACTGGTCCCAAATGTATAATTTGCATTAATAAAATTGGCATTTGAGGTAACCTTGCATGGGGTGCTTGGTCTGTGGCGGTATCCTAGTGGGGGAGGCCAGGTGGGAGCTTCTGACACTGCTTCTCTCCCACCAAAAGAGTAAATCAAAACATCACCATACACCATCAACCCCGCCTCATGAAGCGTTGTTCTGATTTACCCTCCAGGTGGGGCAGGGGCAATGCCAGAGGTCTTCCCTTGGCCTTACCCACAATGGGTGCTGAGAAAAATGTGTGGAGCTCTACTTGGATGCTTTTTGGTCTTCCTTACTCTGTTGTAACTGTGAATGGTCACATGTACCAACTCTGGTGTCAGTAGAGTATGAGGACTAAAGGCTGAGACCACTCTAGAATGAGAGTTTGGGGCACATCACCAGGTGAGTCACTAAAACCTTCAGAGCTGCTAGCTAGAGTGAGAGGAATCTAGATGGAGAATTGAGGCAAGAGATGATGAGTTAATACGTAGGCTCCTGAAAAGCCACGGCAGGGGCTGTAGTTAATCCCACCAGTATCCCTCTTCTAAGCTTCCTTTCAGGAAGAGAGGCCCATGGGAACTATGGGGAAGCAGATTCATGAATATGTCTAATACGTCATGCAAACTGGACTGTGGCAGCCAGGAATGCACATCTCTCAAATGTTCCTTCAAGACGTAATCTAGTGGGAGGAATATCAAGAGCTGCAGCATCTTGGGATCTACTCCAGCATTCATGCCAAGGCTACTCTCTCCCCAGGCTGCTCCGAGTCAATTGATGGAGTGTGTGGAGGTCCTGGAGTCAGATGGCCTCCCGAGTGCAGGGTTCCTCTAATGACTACTCTTTGCTCTCAGACTTCCCATCAATCCAGCTAGAACCTTACCACTGTGAAACTCTTCCTAGCCAATCCTCCTTCCTTCCCCCTTTTCATTCACAGGTATCAGACTTTCCTGTTTCTTTTTCCTGTTCCTTTTGTCCTTTAGAGTTATTTCCCTCCAATATGTCTTTTGAACTTCCAATATTGTCTTGGCATCTGCTTCTGAAGGGCCGGCACTGACGTACACAATCATTTCTTCTACTTACAAAGTAATTATCATAAATTGCTAAGGTTTACAAAGCAAATAAAGATGGAAATAATACAGCATAATCATTAGTGTAATTGATGGATGATATTGTAAAATATATTATAATATTATATTCCCTATGTTCTTACCTGGATTTTATTTGTGTCAATCAAGTGCTGTGCCATTGATTTTAGGATAATTGCAAAGAAGAACCAGGAATGCTGTTAGGAAAAAAGAGGCAACAAGATATTTATTATCCTATGGTGAAATAATGATAATGTTTTTCTTTGCAATATGTAATGCTACAACATTGTTATGTTAAAATGTATTCTTTGAAACTAAATGAATTAGAGCTGTAATATAGTCTCTAATATAGTGGGATGGTTTTTATTAAAAAACCATCCCACTATAATAGAGACTATATTTTATTCTACTATAAAGTGGGATGAAAAGTTCTAGTGGTAAAAATAAATGTTAGACATTTCAGTTTCTCAACTGTCTCAAAAAATATTTAAACTAAAACAAGTTACCAGTTTACTTGGCATGACTGACTAAGCTGTTCTTTTGTGAAATATTTATTCATGGGGTGTTCTAATTATTTCATTTAGTTAAACTGTTAAACAAACTGTTTTTTTTGAGACAGTCTCACTCTGTTGCCACGCTGGAGTGCAGTGGTGCAATCATGGTTCACTGCAGCTTTGAACTCTCAGGCTCAGGTGATTCTTCCACCTCAGTCTCCTGCATAGCTGGGACTACAGGTGTGCACACCATGCCCGCTAATTTTTTGTGTTTTTGTCTTTGTAGAGACAGGGTTTTACCATGTTGTCCAGGCTGGTCTTGAACTCCTGGACTTGGGTGATCCTCCCGCCTCAGCCTGCCAAAGTGCTGGGATTACAGTCGTGAGCCACCATGCCCAACCTAAATAAACTTTACTGTACCAGGCTCAGCCCCAAAATTTCAAAGGTTAGAAGTAAGGGTAAAAATGGAAGGGCATATGTCTAAATATCTAGAAGTTGGAAGTCAAGCTGAAAAACTGTTAAATAAAATATGTTTGATCCTCCTACCCTGACAAATAAAATTTCATAACACCTTGGAAAGCTGCACCAGAATGTCAGGTCCTGGAGGGCACAGGGCCTAGCCTACCCCTTCTCTTCTCGCCCAAGGCTCTGTCCCGTACGTTGAGGGGTGTGGTGCACATGTATTAAATACTTTAAAAAACAAAGCTTCAAAACTTATGTCACCTAAATAACTCATATCTCAGAACTGTCTTCTCATGCCAGATTTTATCATGAAATAAATGCAGGCCCAATGATAAGAGCAGTACACACCTGTTCCTACTTAGGGCTTTGCAGAGGTAGGACCTTGTTCACCTGAGCTCTTTTTGAAACTGTCCAGTCTGCACATCTGAGTGCTGCCTGCAACCCAGCCCTTCTCCTTGCCACAAATAGCCCTTCCTGGGGTCTAGCGTTGCACTCAGGCACCAAGACATGTCCTCTGGAGGATGGACTTGGGAAAGAAATTGAAGCAGGCCTGGGAATCTGCCTATAGGACCTTGAGCAAGGGGTCTTGGGGTTTCTTCAAGGTCTAGAAGGGGAGGTAGGTGCTCTCAGTGGGCTTATTCTCTTAGCTCCTCTCAAACCTTGGCCTATCAGGATGGGTGCAGTAGAAGAACAAAGTACATCCCAGGATGGGCACCCCTCTTTCCTGGGCCTAAGGATGACATTCATCCCAGCTACAAAAAGTTATGTCATATATGTAGTTTCAGGAATGCACCCCTTGCATTCTCTCTGCTTCCCACTCCTTCTACCGCAGGTAACAGTTTTAAATTTTGTGCTAATCATTCCCTTGCTTCACTTCACAATTTTTCCATGAATACATATACATTGGAGGGATATTTATCTTGCCATTGAACTTCATATAAACAGATCCGTCCTCATGTATTCTTCTAAGATTGCATTTTTCATTCAACAAATTCTGTTCTGTGGTTCGTTTATGTTGAAAGCATGTAGCTGGGGGATCACATATGGTCACCACATGACATATGTAATCACCATGTACTTATCTGCTCTACTGTCAGTGGGCATTTAGATTATGTCCTGTTTTAAGCTCATACACACAGTGATGCTGTAAACTTTTGAAAATATAGGGACTGATGTTCTACAAAGGCAGCTCTGGCTTAACAAAGTGGTCACTTCTCAGTAAGAAGAAATGGAATGGCTACCAATCCTATTCTAGCACTCCAGTAGCATCATAACGGCTACTAGAAGTGAAACACGTTGTTAGGAATATGAATAAATCCCAGGCATGCTGCTGTGATCCTCTTTCCCCAATCTTGTCCAAACTATTTTTAGCCATCATGTCAAGTGTTCCAACATTTGTTTCTTAATTCAACTGACTCCTACCGCTCTCTACCCCTCAGCACTCCAGCCTGCCTCTACTATTTTCCTTGAATCCACCAGCACTAATGAAATTGAGCTTTTGCCTGTGTCACGTCTGATGACAGATGAAGCCTCGATTCTTCTCCTGCCCTCTCCACACATTCCCTTACGTATCTGCACACTGTGCTGCCTCCCATCTTTTGGAACCTTCCTGCTGCACCCTCCAGAGCACATGGTCCATCGTCAGCACAATCTCCTGAAGATGCAATTCTTCTGCAAGCCTTCCCTTCACCCCATATTTTAACTGAGAGTGACTCTCCCCAGAGGATCCTGCTTCCCTGACAGCCCCTCAGGTGGCTGTGATTTCCATTTTTACCCCACTTTAGTCCATTCTCAAGACAGCAGTCAGAGGGATCCTTTTAAGCCAAGGTCGGCTTGTTTTAAAACATCACTCGCTACTCAAAACCCTCCAGCAACGCAACTCCCAGTTCTGCCCTGAGTGGGAACACCAGGCTGAGCTACCCATCAAGTCTCCAGTGGCTTCTATGAATTTATCCTCCTTTTCTTTTTCTGCTCACTTGGCTCCAGCCACAGTGGCTTCCCTGTCTCCTGCAGACACACCGACCGTGCTGCTGCATGATGACTTCACGCAGGTCTTTCCCTCTGAGCATCCCCATGACCAGCGCCCTCTACACCTTCATATTTTTTTTTTTTTGTTTAAGAATTACCTTCTCCATCAGATACATCCTGACCACTCTATTTAAAACTTCAAATCTCATCTGCACCTTCAGCACTCACAATGCCCAATCTTACCTGTTCCACAATTTTTCCAATGCATCTTTTCTTCTAACATACAATATCTATCTATCTGTCTATCTATCTATCTATCTATCTATCTATCTATCTATCTATCTATCTATCTATCTGGTCTTGTTGCCCGGACTGGCGTGCAAAGACATGGTCTTGGTTCACTGTAACCTTTGCCTCCTGGGTTTAGGTGATTCCCCTGCCTCTGCTTCCTGAGTAGCTGGGATTACAGGCACCTGCCACCACGCCCTGCCAATTTTATTTTTGTAGTTTTAGTAGAGACGGAGTTTCACCACGTTGGCCAGGTTGGTCTTGAACTGATCTCAGAAGATCCACCCACCTCAGCCTTCCAAAGTGCTGGGGTTACAGGCATGGGCCACCATACCAAGCCTATATTTTTAATTGTATCTGTAGTCTATTGTTTTTATCCCCTAGTAGAATGTAAACTCCCCAAGGGCAGGGATCTTTGTTTTGTTCTCTGATATATCCCAATTGCTTAGGACTGGGCCTGTCACATGAGAGGCAACCAGAATACATTTGTTGAATAAATGAAATTAATATACATCATAAGCTAATTCAAAAAACAAATTGCTTGGCCTAGGATAATATGATATTAGTGAACTTATGTTGAGGCCTATTGATCCTGGTTTTTTTTCCTTGCTATTTACTAATCAATTGTTCATCTGTCAAGTCACAGCATACAATTAAATCTAACTCAGGAATAAATCCATGATTCCAAAATAATTCAGAGTTATCTTTTTATAAGCTTGTCGCCATCCCTTCTTCATGTTCCTGCTAATGCATGCATTTCAACCTTTCAGAGCCAAACAATGGCTGTTGCCCAGTTTCCTCTCTGCTGTGAGCCTGTTCACCAATACAACATCATTAATCCTTTTCACCGTTGCACATTTTTTCTTTTTCTGTGACTAAAAACCCAACAAACTATATGTGCTACACTGGCACTTTTTGGATCATTTTAAATAGTTATCCATTCTGCCTTTAGGCCGGAGCACTTAACTTGGGTCAATTCTAGCCTTGCCTTGCCTTTCTCTTTTCCTTTCCTTTCCCTTCCTTTACCTTTCCTTTCTCTCCTTCTTTACTTCCTTCCTTCCTTCCTTCCTTCCTTCCTTCCTTCCTTCCTTCCTTCCTTCCTTCCTTCCTTCCTTCATTCCTTCTTCTCTCTTTCTTCCTTTCTTTCTCTCTCTCCTTTCTCTTTCTCTCTCCTGCCTCCCTCCCTCCTTCCCTCCCTCCCTCCCTCCCTCCCTCCCTTCCTTCCTTCCTTCCTTCTCCCTCCCTTCCTTCCTTCCTTCCTTCTCTCTTGCTCTCTCTCTCTTTCTTTCTTTCCTGACAGAGTCTTTCTCTGCCAATCCCCCAAGTTCAAGTGATTCTCCTGCCTCAGCCTCCTGAGTAGCTGGATTACAGGCACGTGCTACTGTGCCTGACTAATATTTGTATCTTTACTAGAGATGGGCTTTCACCATGTTCGCTAGGCTGGTCTTGAACTCCTGACCTCAGGTGATCTGCCCATTTTGGCCTCTAAAAGTGCTGGGATTATAGGGGTGAGCCACTGGGTCCGGCCTATTCTACTTTTTTCTATGTTGTCTTGATATATATCTCTTTTGCTTAGTATCTTTATATGCTAAGTTTCAATATGAACCTTATGCCAGAAACTGCAAACAACAGTCCATGAAAATCAATGACTTCTATTATTTTCCAGGGTGAGCATGATCTGTGCCTAGTACTCACAGTTAAAGGACCATCTTTCAATTCTTACCTTTAGGACATGCTTTACTGTGGTTGAGTCATTTGATTTCAAAAGGCCAGTCACATTTTTAGCCAGTTCCTCATGTATAGTCCTCTCCTTGCATTCCCTGGTCTTGAACACAAACTGAAGAAAATCCAGAAAGTGAATAAAGTTAAATACTTTAAAACAAGGCTTCAAAAATTATGTCATGTGAATAACATATATCTCAAAATTATCTGCTCATGCCAGATTTTGCCACAAAATAAATGCAGGCCCAATGATAAGAGCAGTACACACCTGTTCCTATTTAGGGCTTTGCACAGGTAGGGCCTTGCTCACCTAAGCTCTCCTCAAAACTCTTTGTAGAAATCAAGAGAAGGAGCCACAGAGCCATTTAGCAAGTTCAAGGAAACATGGAGGGCTTTGACCCACTTACTTAGGACACATTCCCCTTCTCCTTCCTCCACTGGTAACAGGTGGCATGGTAGCAATTCTTCATCCTGAAAGGGTAGAGCACCCACTCAAATAGCCAAGTGGGGAAGCCGGTGCCTTCCAGAGGCCAGTAGGAGAGCTCCCCACAAACCCAGGGTCTATCATCCCATGCTTAGACACATCTATCAAGGTGTTCATGAACCTTGACCATCAGCAAGATAACAAATGCTGCTTACTTTTTATATTTTTCCAAAAAGATTGGTTTTGGCATGCACCACTGAGTGCACGTAATGGCCAGTTTTCAGTATTTCTTCATCTCTTTTAAGAATATCAATATCAATTTCAAATATAAAATGCTTATTACTGAATTATAATGTTTCACTTATGAGTTGGGTTTGCCTCATGGAAGGACATTTCTTCATAATTTTCACAATTCAGATTTCATTATAATTCAGAGTGAAGGCAGGAAAAAGAATAAATGGCTTAACACAGAGGCCCATTAGCTTTAGCATCTATAACTGTTTCTTTAAACTTTGTAGCACATTGGCACCTGACTTGTCTTGGTGGAATTTGACTTCTCCAAGTTCATCTCAAAGGAGAAAGATGAAGTTAATGGATGCATGAAACTAGATAAAATCAAGGGTAATACAATGTTTCCCTCTCATGGATTATACCTCAGATGAGAGTAATGTCATCACCAATGAGCTCATGCCATGCACAGTTATTTAGCCTGAAGGGCATTTAGACTAGCACTGAAATATTCTTATTTTAAAATTCCAACTATAACCCATCAGTGCTACAAATCACTGTTAACCATGGCATTTAATTAGACTGATTTTAGACACACATCTTTCAAAAAGACATGGGGTATGTGTGCATTTTGAATATTGTAGATGAAGTGAGTTAACAGCATTTAGCACCACTGAACTTGAAATGGTGTTTTGATAACTTCTGAATAAATATAAACAGCATTGAATTTCACATCTTTCAAGGACATTCAAGAACGCACTGTTACAAGAGTCCAATCACAGAATGATAGAGCTGAATGTTCCTTTGGTCATTTCATCTCATGTCACAAAGGAGAAAAGTGAGGTTCAGAGAGGCTCACCGCTCAAGTTAACTATTTAACCTTGACTGGAATCTAGTGTCTTACTTGCCAGCTTGGTGCTATTTCCAGAGTAAAGTATGAGTTGATCATATTTATTAGGAGGTATTTGTTTTAGATATGTTAAAATGTATTACAACATTGTTATCAGCTCCAAATTCCAGATAGGTAATTTGAACCACTTAAAGTAAGCTAAATATTATGTTATAAAGTGAGATGGTCTTGTTGGGATATTTCAGATATCCTGGTTAAAAATAAAGGCCAACCAGGATGCATTTTTTTAAAATTTTTTATTACATTTTAGGTTTTGGGGTACATGTGCAGAACGTGCAAGACAGTTGCATAGGTACACACATGGCAGTGTGTTTTTCATTTCTAATGGATCTCTCCAAGAGCCTCATCAGTAGAGTCTGAGATTTGAGGTACTCACAAAGAACTAGCCTTGGTAATCGCAAAAATAGTCAAAATACCAGAGGTTCTTAATGTAATTTTCTTTCCTTTTTTTTGAGATGGAGTCTCGCTCTGTTGCCTAGGCTGGAGTGCAGTGGCACAATCTTGGCTCACTGCAACCTCTGCCTCCTGGGATCAAGTGATTCTTTTGCTTCAGCCTCCTGAGTAGCCGGGATTACAGGCACACACCACTACATCTGGCTAATTTTTGTATTTTTAGTAGAGATGAGTTTCACCATATTGGCCAGGCTGGTCTTGAATTCCTGACCTTGTGACCCGCCCATCTTGGCCTCCCAAAGTGCTGGGATTACAGGCATGAGCCACTGTGCCAGGCCCTTAATGTAATTTTCAATGATTCCACTGACATGAGGAAAATAATATGTGTTGAAATGGAGATGCCTGTGTGTAAGATGGATCAAGAGGCCGAGGCGGGTGGATCACGAGGTCAACAGATTGAGACCATCCTGGTCAACAACGGTGAAACCCCGTCTCTACTAAAAATACAAAAAATTAGCTGAGCATGGTGGCGCGTGCCTGTAATCCCAGCTACTCAGGAGGCTGAGGCAGGAGAATTGCCTGAACCCAGGAGGCGGAGGTTGCGGTGAGCTGAGATTGCGCCATTGCACTCCAGCCTGGGTAACAAGAGCAAAACTCCATCTCAAAAAAAAAAAAAAAAAAAAAAAAGAATTTTTTCTTCTTCTCAGTCCTTTTAAGGATTGAAATGAAACATTGGGAGAGTGAAAGTTCTCCAGGTGATTCTGTTGAATGGTAAATTCATCGATACTCTATAAGCTATGATCCTATGTTACAGAGCAAACTAAAAAGGCATTTGTAGGTGGAACTGGCTTTGTGCAGTTGAGATGCGGCTCTTATTGGCTAAAATTATACCACAGAGAAATCATTGTGAAATAACTATTTTTGGCATATCGCCTATGTTTAAAAAGGGCACACATTCATGCTTTGGTATTTGGGAAGACAAACAACATTTTTGGCAGATAGAAAACATATGGATACAAAAACTGCAATGAAAAAAATTTCCTTACAGACAATATGTCAGAGGAGTTTGCTCCAGAGTGTAATTTCTGGTTACTTCCTTTTACGGAGCACGGATTTTTGCTTTTTGTAAATACCAGTTTTGACACAAAAGAACTGAATTCTTCTCTAGTTATTTTCCTAGACATCTTGAATATATGAGTGTTTGTCTGTGCATACATATTAAGAGAATATAGATTTTTGATGAAAAATCTGCCTCCAAAAGATTTAACCTATGCTTAGAAAAAAATAGAGATTTAGGTCCTCTATGTATTATGAAGTAATTTAAGATACTCTTCTGTATTTCTAGGTGGGTTCTTTCTTTTCATTCAAGAGGATAACATTTAGGTGGGAATAATGAAAGTGCAAACATCATCACAAGTTCACTGGCATTAATCCACAGGCCAACTGGAAATGAGAAGAGAACGTCTCTGAGTGAACACTTGACACAGGACGCTGGGAGAAGCAGTGCACACTGATGGAATGGGCAAGTGGTTCATGCCAGAAGATAAAGGACTTAACATACCAGAAGCAGGTACAAATATACAGTAACTGGGAAAATGAAATAATGCCTGAGAAAACAACAGAAAGAGCTAAGAAAACAGTAGAGGAAACACAGAGCATTCAACAAACCAACAGGAAAGTCTTCCTTAAATTAATGGGAATATAATTTACTTGTCATGTTGACTTTAGTTTTCTCCTCTATCCTTTCCTCTCTCTCCCCATTTAAATATTTATTTGCACATGTACACATTATTTATACATTTAAAAATTCATCTAGCCCATTACCGCGAAGAGATGGAATTCTAAGTAGCTAAGGGGAATTCCTGATATTAGTGTGGTGGGCACCACTCAGTTAAAGGGAGAAAACTTCCCACTTACTGCAGACAGGAAATGAGACAAGCCACACAGCACAAGGGGCTATGAGCAATTTCCAAGAGACAATTTCATACCTTAATATATGACTGGACAGAATGATCCAGCTGCTCCTCATGGCATTTGGCCACAATGTCAGTCAGAACCCTGGGAAAGAAAAGCCGATCAGTGGCCTTTCTGCAGAAGGCAGAAAAATCCCACTTTAGTTTGTCATTAGAGTGCTTCATAAATTGGGTATTTAATAGTTACTGGGTGAATGAATGAACCAATCTCTAACTCTTTCCTTGCCCTCCTCACCCCCATACCCAATACTGGGCATTTAACAGCTATAGCACTGATTAGCCATTTCCTACTTTGAAACACAAAGATATAAGTAGTGTCTTATGTTTATAATATCACAATGGAGACTTTTTGCCCAAGTTGAATGTGCAAATTATGGTCTGTGCATTTTTTGACACTATCTTTTTGCAAAAGGGATTATTTTTAGTACCTAATTTAAACTTAAGACTTTTAATCTCAAATTAATGATCACACTTCATTTGAAAAGAGCTTGCCTTTCAACCCACAGGCACTATATATGGTTTCGGAAAAGTAGGCTAAGATGCGGTTGTTTTGTTTTGCTTTCTTTTTCCCTTAGTTGGGTTGGAGTTTCCAGCAGCAATGATGGTAGAGGTCGATTTCTTTTTTTTTTCACATTAACACTACCAGCTGCTCCATGGCTATAGTGCTTAGGAATAGCTCAGAATTTCAACAGATATAATTTCAACAGATCTATTAACTGCAATATGTAGGCTTGCCAACACGGACATATTTGCATGCTGAAGAATATGAGTTGAAGGCACAGTTGGGATGCTCTAATGTGGCTCCAGAACTGGATGCTTGTGGAGCCATTAGAGATATTTAAATTTTCTAGGATATCAGGCTCTGCTTTAAAAACTAGGCTAAGAACCCTCATTTAGAGAAGGGTCAATAATATGTCTTTGAATTAGAAAGATACTGGAAACACTTCAATGCCAAAGTAACATTTTTTTTTCCCAGAAGGCTATAACTTTTTATAAAAAATGAACAGCACAAATAGATGATTTAATAATTAATTCAAAACACTATAAAGAAGAAGTTGTGACCTGTGAAGGCACTGGCCAGATTAGAGATGTTGGAATAATTTAGTATAGCCAAATTTAAATGAGAACAGTTAAAAAAATTTAATATTTTTAAAAAACGTTCTTGAGGGAATGCGAAATGATACAGCTACTCTGGAGAACAGGCACTTTCTTAAATATCAGCATGCGACCACCCTATCCTCCCAGCAATTACACTCGGGGCATTTGCTTCAGAGAAATGAAGACTTATATTTACACAAAACCTGTACATGAATGTTCATAGCACATTTATTCATAATAGCTCTAAACTGGAGCACTCCAGATGTCCTTCAACAGGTGAATAATTAAACACACATGGTGCATCCACATAATGGAATATTACTCTGCAATGAAAAGGAGTGAACTACTGCAATGTGAACTAGATGCAATGATCTGGATGAAACTCCAGAGAATTATGTTTCGTAAAAAAGGCAATTTCAAAAAGTTACATACTGTATGATTCCACACCTGTATGGAAGATGTTGCCAGTGGGGAAAACTGGGTAAAGGGCACATGGGAAACTCTGAATTATGTTTTATCATTGCATATAAATCTACCATGATCTAAAAATAAAAAGGGTAATTAAAAAATCAAAGAAAACACGGTCTAACACTTTACTGCTAATAATAAGAGATTAGAAGGTAAGGAGTCAAGAATGGGAAATGCTTGTGCTTGAGATGTGTTCAAATAAATGTAAACACACAATGGTCGATGGTGGTTTAGTTATAATCAAGAGTTTGTGTAGCGACAGTTTATAAAGTCTCTTCACTTAAGGTTGTGTTACGGATACCTGGTGACGGTTGTAGTTATTTCATCTTCATCATTCTGTACCAGAACTTTGAAGAGCTGATTCAAAATGATAGGCAGAAAACTCATGATTGCATGAATCTTTTCCACATTCAATAAGTTCTGTAGCAAATTGGCAGAAAAAAATGATAACAATTAAATTTAAACATGTCCTGGATTCAAGTCCTGAAAGTGTAAAGCTTTGAGAAGAAAGCATAAGGAGAAAAGCTTCATGCCATTAGACTGGGCAATGATGTTTTGGATATGACCGTCAAAGCTCAAGCTGCAAAGTGAAAACAGACAAATGGCATTACATGAAACTAAGGTTTCAACAAAGCCAAGGAAATGCTCAATGGAGTAAAGAGACCACTAGAGAATGGAGGAAAAGATTTATAAACCGTACATCCTAGAAAGGGTTATATGGTTTATATAGAGTTTCTAGGGTTATAAGGAACTCAATATATAAAATATATATAAATATATAAAGTAAGAAACAACTCAAAAGGAAGAAAACAAATAATTGAATAAAAAAACGGGCAAGGGACCCAAATAGACATTTCTCAAGAGAAGACAGATTTACAAATGGCCAACAGATATATGAAAAATGTTCAACATCATTGATCATTGGAGAAATGCAAATTAAATCTACAGTGTGATATCACCTGATATCTGTTAAAATGGCTATTATCAAAAAGGTGAAAGATAATAATTACTGGAGAGGATGTGGAGGAGAAGGAACACTTGTACATTGCTGGCAGGAATGTAAATCAGAAGAGCCACTATGGAAAAACGGTATGAAGCCTCCTCAAAAAATTAAAAATAGCACTACCATATAATCTAGCAGTCCCAATACTGATGTATATCCAAAGGAAATGAGATCAGTGTGTTGACGATGCCTACGTCCCTATGTTTATTGTAGCACTATTCACAAATGCCAAGATATAGAATCAACACAAGTGTCCATTAACAGATAAAATGAGTAAAGAAAATTCGGTACATAAACATGATGGAATACTATCCAGCCTGAAAAGGGAAGGAAATTAGATCATTTGCAACGACATGGAAGAAAATGTGGAGTATATTATGCTGAATGAAATGAGCCAGGCACAGAAAGACAAATACCGTATGATCTCATTTATATGTGGGATCTAAAAAAGTTGAATTCATAGAAGTAGAGAGTGGAATGGGGATTACCAGGGGCTAGGGAGGGGAGTGCTGGGGAGATGCTGGTCAAAGGTCGCAAAATTTCAGTTAGGAGGAATAGGTTCAAGAGATCTATTGCACAACACGGTGACTATAGGTAATAAAAATGTGTTGAGAATAAAACAGTATTTTATTAAAAAAATTTTAATTTTATTATACTTTAAGTTCTGGGGTACACATGCAGAATATGCAGGTTTGTTAAAAATGTGTTATATTCTTAAGAATTTCTAAGAGAGTGGATATTCTGTTACAACCATAAAAATTATAAATAGATGATATAATAAATTCAGTAATTAAGTCAATGAAGCTCTTACATAATGTATACATATTTCCAAACAACATACTGTATACAAAAAAGGTACACAATTTTTCTTTGTTAATTAAAAAATGAATAACTACATTAGAAAAAAATAAAGTATGTTCTGCTGGTATTTCTTTCAGACTTGAATATGAGCACCGTAGTCCACCCTTATCTGGCTTTGGCTTTATTCTTTATTGTATTTAGTATGGGATATTATCATGATGGTAATGTTGCAAAGACTCTTGATTTAATAACTAATTTAAAATAAACTGATTCTGATTTTCAATTATTTTTGTTTAAAAAAAAACCCGATTTTTGGCTTTCTAGTCAAGAAACAGAAACTATTCAGAAATTGTGAAATAAAATCATTTACTCTCTGAATTGATAAGGTATTTAAAAATCTTGAGTAATAATCACCTCCCAGTTCACCAATCAGTGGAAACTAAAGGTCTCATTTGCCTGTTTTTACCCTGGAGGTCACTGAAACTACTTGCATGTGATGTTACCTTACAAGAGCGGACGAAATTCGAGGTAGGTGACTGAGACATATCCTTCTCTCTTTTTTGGCACTCTTGGAAAAATGCATTCACGTGTGGATCCTACAACAGCAAAACAAGTGTTTATTTCTGATGACACGTAAACTGTGTTACAAACACAAGCCGTTGTGATGTGAGGTAAGCATTTCTGTAGGGCTGATGCCTTTAAGTGCACATGCTTTATTAAGGAGTCAGAGGAACAAAGCTTTGATGTGGACATTTCTGGCCTAGTGAGGTCTCTGCCTGAACTACAAAGCCCACTCTCTCTCATTTCATTCTAAGAGGTTTTGTTGTCCTGTTCAACCACATGACAATGGCTGGAAAATTACTTCCTGAAGTTGTGCTTTCTGTTTTTAGAAAAATCTTCCCACTGCTGCTTCTTCAATAGACTCCTACCAATTTCTTCTACACCATCCTTTGCGCACATGACAATGCATACTTTTTAATATCCACAGGCGTATTTTCAGGCTTAGAATGCCTGAATCAGCCCCGTATTAGAAAATCTACGACTCACATCTTCAGACAAAACGGGCTCTAACACTTGAAGTTTATTTCCTGAAGACGGTGGTACCTGGAAAATTCTCTAAGTTCGGCCCTGAGGGCGGGAGCTACAGAGTTAAGCAGTAAGATAAAGAATTTGTATGAAGACACTCTCTGAATGTTTTTCTGGCTTTCTATGATTCCAGAAAGGCATCTGGAGCCTGGGTTTCCCTCATTTCTGTCAGGTCACTTTGTGTGCGTGTTATTTTCTGTTTTCTAAATGTAGCTCTTTTTTGACTAGAGACAACTGTTCTTCTTTTAGGTGTCACTTCACTGATTCGCCTATTTGGTCATTATTTATGGAAAGCTGACTGCATGCCAGGCTCTTAGCAGGCACTGAGAGAGGACAGAGCAGAGGGCAAGGCAGGCGGCCCAAGCCCTTTCTCTGTGTATCTTCCATCATGGCGGGGAGGCCAGCACCACACCACGACTTCCACACACACCTGTGTAATCACATTTGATGAGCGCTTCAGACACAAAGCAGGTGCCATCTGGATGAGTGACAGGATGGCTCAGCTTTGCCTCTTGGGTCAGGAAACAGGGAAGGCTTCTTTGAGGAAGTGACAATTGAGTTAAGGGCTGAAGGATGGGAAGGAACCCACCAGGCCAACAAGGGGAAGGGAGGGAGCGTGGGAGAGCTTCCCTTCCCCCACTGAACAGGGGCTGAGTGTCAAAGGGATCACAGGGGTCTTGGGGAAACTAGTGGATGTTGTTTGGCTGGAGGGCCTTGGCTGTCTGAAAACTGAGGTAAACGCTGCCAGCGTGTGGGTGGTGAAAGTTGAGGCAGAGAAAGGGTGTGTCGTGGTGAGTTAGAGACCTCAGCTAATTTGGAGAAAGCAGCTAGAAGCATAAGAAAGAGAAACTGAGAAGCTTCTGAGATACACAAAAATACAGGGTTTGGTGGATATGGAGCATTTTGTGGAAATTGACCAGGGCTGATGGCATCAGAGAAAAGATAGGTTTAAATAGTTGAGGGTGCAGGGCTGGGGATAAGAACTCAATTGGACAAGAAGCATCAGAGGTTGCCAAGAGAAGTTTTGGTCCAATGTATATATGATACCTAGATTATTTCATTTTTCCTATGGATCAGGTATGGCTTTTAGATAAAGCAGCATGAAGCAAAAAATAAAAAGCAGAAACACATTGAATTTAAGGAAGGAGAAATACATATTTTATGTACTTGTAATAAGAATAGTTTAGCTGTTGCCAGAAAACTCACACTGTGGTAAAATAAGCCTCCTTGCCATGGAAGGAATGAGTTTGTGGTAATTTAACAATGGTAATAATCATATGCGTATAGACTTTTGCAGTTCATGAAATATTTTGATCGTATTTTGAAATATTTCTCCTCTGGATCACATTTGCTACAACCTTAGGTAGCAGAGACTCTGTTAATACCATTTTCCTGAGGAGGAAATGAGGACACCAGAGCTAAAGTGACTTGCCCAGGGTCACTGAGCCAGAAATTAGGTGGGGTGGCTCTCAAATGCAGTTCTGCCAACTTCATGACCTTCCCGATAGGAAGTCCTGGCAAAGCACTGGGGATTGAACTTGGTTTTCAGGTAAAGGTCTGAAGTCTTTATTTTTAACATTTAACATTTTTAACACTTGAGTGTTGTCAGTGGAAGCAAACCATACTCCAAGGGGTGTGTGATCCTATTAAATATACTTCTGGTATTTTGTTTTGTTTTGTCTTGTTTTTTTTTTTGTTTGTTTTGTTTTTGAGATGGAGTTTCACCCTTGTTGCCCAGACTGGAGTGCAATGCTGTGATCTCAAATCACAGCAACCTCCGCCTCCTGGGTTCAAGCAATTCTCCTGCCTCAGCCTCCTGAGTATCTGGGACTACAGGCATGTGCCACCATGCCCAGCTAATTATTGTATTTTTAGTAGAGACGGGGTTTCACCATGTTGACCAGAATCCTCTTGATCTCTTGACCTCATGATTCACCTGCCTCGGCCTCCCAAAGTGCTGGGATTATAGGCATGAGCCACCGCGCCCGGCTACTTTTGGTATTTTGGTCTGAAGTTTTATGGTGTCTGGGGTTAAGGGATTAGGACATTCTATCTTTCTTGAGGGAGGCATCAAATTATGCTCTTAACATTCTTCCTTGGTAGTATTCAGACACCTGCCTTTCTGATACTTCATGAAATGATTAGACTCATCCTGAGAATATGGGAATTACCTCACGATGCTGTGAGTTAGAGAAAATGCTAGTATTTCAGGTCAACATACTCACCTGAGTATTTATTGTTGATACAACAAATGTCGACACTTTGAAAAGTGGTTTGCCACCATCAACCCATTTAATGTCACTCCCACCATGCTGCAAAATAAAGTTTGTTTACTGTCATTGTGACCATTGAAGAGAAAGAAAATAAGTAGATTATGTAGTTTATGTTAATGTGCTCTTATGATCCCTTGATCTTGTATCACCATAGAGGTGGAAAATAAAAGATGCAAATACATTTAGCACAATTGGTAGATGAGACCAATATGGTATCGGGATCATTTTTAACAGATCATTTCTAGTGGCCATTAGCTAAGCAAGAGATGTAGCATAAGGACAAGGCTACCAGGGACATATCCACTGTGATCTTAATTTAAATAGCAGAGAAAGAATATAACCTTATGCCATTTAGCTGGTATGGTTTTTTAAAATTTTAAATTATACATTATTCGATACCTTTCCGCTTGCAGAATCTTGAAAGCTTATATAATTAGGAGGCAGACTTGTTGCTATTGGGATGTTGTACTCTTGAGAAGCTATCTGATCGTGTTTCATCAGAGGAAGCCAAGCATATCCAACTGTGTAAAGGAGTAACAAACAAAAATATCGAGTATGAACCTCTATGGTGAGAAGTCACAATAATGCTATTTATTATTTATGAATACTAAACTTCATGAAAAATGATTCAGTAAATCAGAGCTTCTGAAATACTCTCCAAACCAATTCAAACAGAAGACATGTGACTATGCCTAAGACTTCTTCCTGGCAGTACCTGATGTTTCCAGAGCTTCCTTCTTTTTGGCGTTGGCTTTTGCATTGATGTCACAGGTGACGTGATAAAAAGAAAACAAAATATGGTGTTTCTCGTGGAGTTGTGTTGGTAGCTCAATTTTCACCTGCCGGGAAAGAAGCCATAGTTGGACTGAGATGAACATTATTTTGCCCAAGATCAGAGCAAGACAAAGCAGAGCTTTTAAAAATTCTTGTTTTTTCCTTTTTTGGAGACAGTCTTACTCTGTCTCACAGGCTGGAGTGAAGTGGCACAATTTAGGCTCACTGCAACCTCTGCCTCCTAGGGTTCAAGCAATTCTCCTGCCTTAGCCTCCCCAGTAGTTGTAATTACAGGCACGAGCCACCATGCCAAGCTAATTTTTGTATTTTTAGTAGTGAAACAGGGTTTCACTATGTTGGCCAAGCTGGTCCCAAACTCCTGGCCTCAAGTGATCCGTCCGCCTCGGCCTCCCTAAGGGCTGGGATTACAGGCATGAGCCACCACGCCCAGCCTAAAAGTTCTTTAACTGAAATCTAGGTCCATGTTTAATAGTACTGGATGCACCGATTTAATGCTGAATATATATTGTTTCTGCTAGCAGTGATGTATTCACATGTTGATATTTTTACTTCTTTATTGTGATAGATGATGATAATTTAGAATACCTAGTGTTTCTCAGTAGATAATTTATGCTACTAGGGTATGGATTAAATACATGCACATACATATGCATAAACACAGACAGATATAACTGCAGAATGTAGATAAGACACACACTGAAGAAGTGTCATTAAGGGACACCAACTGAATAAAGAGTAAGTCCTTGCCTCCCGGAGTGTGGCTAGGACCAGTTATGTAAGTGTCACTTGGAAGTTCGTTAGAAATGCAGAATTTTTTTTTCTTTTTTGAGACAGTGTCTTGCATTTTTTGCCAAGACTAGAGTGCAGTGGCACAAACAGCTCGCTGCAGCCTTGACCTCTGGCTAACTTTTTGATTTTTATTATTCTTGTTGTAGAGACAGATGTCTTACTTTGTTGCCCAGGCTAGAGTCTCAGACACTAATCTAGACACACTCAATTGGAATCTGCCCTTTCGTAGGATCCGCAGGCAATTCACATGCCCATTGCTGAGAAATACGGTGTAGTAAATGGTGCAGCTTCCGCATGGAATCTCTCTCTTTTAAAACTAACAAGCATGTCTGTGTTACTGTGAGAACTAATGAGACATTTTGGGAAGTGGCCATGCTGTAGCTATACAAATAATGCTTCTGAATGAACATAAAATAAAAATTGATCTAGGTTAACAGTATATTGAATGAGGAGCATACTCACTATTTCTGGAAAGAAATGTGTTCAACTAACTACATTTTATCGTGCTTTTGAGTTTTCAGAACCCTGCCATGTACGTCATCATTTCGTTTTCCCCAGTAGCCTTGTGAGGTAGAAAGGCGCAGTGTTAGGAACCAAGGCCGCACATTTTAGGGGGCTCTGGGTGACTGCCAATGTGGTGTGGTCAGTAAGAGGATCTTCCAGGATAAGAACCCACATCTCGGGATCATCGTTTTACAGTGGAATGCTGGGATCCTGTTCAGGTAAGCTGCAGGCAGCTCACTATCAGCAACTGAGTTGTTCCCAGAATTGTACATATTCTCACGTGAAAAAGCTCATGGCTTTCATGAGGCTTCCAGGAAACAAATGAAAATGAGAAAGATTAAAACAGTTAACAAGAGTAATAATAATAATTTTTAAAAAATCATATATCTACAGAAAACGTATCCTCCAGATGGGCTTTGTCAAAGGGTCAACTGATAACACTAAATATTCTGCAGTGTGGTCATGGTTTTCCCTTAACTGTTTTTCGCTTTCTGTCCTGAATTTGTGTTGGGAAAATTAAATGCATAGGGAAGAGTGAAATAAGGTCAGGCAGGCAGTTTCACTGTTGTTCCTTTAATTAGTTTTAAAACAATTAATGTCCATAGTGTGGGAGGCAGAAAGACACCACCCCCTAGATGTCCTCCATGTTCTAATCCTGCCAATATGCTACCTTACATGGTAAGCAGGACTTAGCAGATGTGATTTTAAGATAAGGACCATAAAATGGGGAGATTATCCTGGATTTTCCAAATGAGGACGGTGTCATCACAAAGGTCCTTATAAGAGGAAGGCAGAGTGATAAGAGAAGTGAGAACAGAAGCCAAGGTCAGAGTGATGGGATTGTTGGGAAAGTTCAAAAGCCAAGGAATGTAGGCAGCCTCTAGAAGCTGGAAAACAAGAGGAACGGGAATCTTCCCTAGAACCTCCTGAAGTCTTGTAGGTTTTCTGCAAGCTTGATTTTAGCCCTGTAAGCCATTTTAGACTTCTGGCCACCAAAACAGTATGATGACAATTGCATGCTGTTTTAAGCTGCTAAATGGAGGTAATGTGTGAAAGCAGGCATAGAAAAAGTCTACAAAAGGTGTGATATTATGAATATCAGCAGGTCACACTAGTCAGACCTTCACTTTATGGTTAGAGATTAAATTTTATCATTGAAACTTGTTTGTCTAAAGTTGTTTGTAATGTAAGCTAACATGTATAGTAATTGACCAGAAGCCCAATGACTTTTTCTATGTGTTAGAGTAGAAAGGTGAAGCTTCAGGCTCTGGAATTGCATGGCTTGGTTTGATTTCTCTCACTTATTATGTGCCCTTGGTAAAGTTACTTGACTTCTCTGAGCCACAGTTTTCTCATCCATCAAATAGGAAAGTAATGGTAATACCAGCTTCTTGGAATCACTGTGGGGATTCAGTGAGATGATGTGTGCATGGAATTTAGCTTGAGGCTTGGCACATAGCAGGAGTCTTGAAAGTCGGCCAGGGCTAGGCTTGTTTCTTGTCATGTGTAGAGATGAGTGAGTCCAAGATCACTTAAGTTCAGGCAGGTTATAAGTAATGGAGTTGGCTCAGGCTCTAGTTCTCTGCTCTCTTCCTTATGACATGAAATGCTGCTATTGATTGGTAAAGCTATTTAACATAATCTCTTCACTGGCCAGTAAAATCAAAGAAAAAAAATTACTCACTTAAAAAGAAATGATACAATAAAAGCATTAAAAAATCCCATTTTGTAAAGGTCACTCCTGTCCTGAAGTACATGAATTTGCAACATACTCCTGGAACAACTGTCAATTAATATAGTTTAGAAATTTTGGTAAGTACGCACCCGCCAAGGCATATCCTTAGCCAGCTGAGGTCTAGAGAGAGTGTTTCTCACTGCACAGTTATCTGACTATTCACCCACCTTTCTTAGGAGCCGCTGAGGGCAGCGGAGGGCTGGCCCTTACCTCATCTGAGAAATCCGGATTCTGAGAGTGGTGCAGAACTGATGTGTACGCGGCTGAGGTGAAGAGGGGCCCTCCAGGTTTTCCATAAATACACTGTTTAAAAAGTTATGAGTTGAACAATTATGTGTCTGAAATTATTCCTGGGTGAAACAAAGGCCATAACTCTTCAGCTACCAACCCTGGGACAATGGCAAACTTTGTGATAACTTGACAGGCTAAGCCGGCATCTAATTAACCTTGAACTTTTTGGCCTGCTACCCTGCGTTTATTATACAATGGGAGCTGTTGAAGATAATTCGATGGATTTTGTTCATCATATCTATAACACACCAGGGCCAAATACCTGTGAGTCTGGAATAATACAGAGTGGCCACAGGAGAACAGACAATTCCAGGCAGAGGTTTCACATGATTAGCAAAAAGTATACTGTTGAAATAGCTGCTTAAGTCAGTGGCCAATAAGATCCCCCAAAATAAGATGTGGGCCAAGCTGGCTAAGACCAACTGCATCCAGCATGGTACTGGATTTGACCTGGGTTTCTCCTAGGACCTCATGCTCACTAACGTACTAAATCACACCCCCACTAGCACCTGGGCAGTTCTGAGAACACCCATATTTGCCACAAATATAGATGGCACCACAGTTCTGAGAAATCTTCACCTTACTTCAGAAATCTTCATGAATGTTCCATCCCGTGGTTAAAGAAACACATAAAGATAGAAGCCCTAAACTTTCTTGCAGATGACTGTCTCTCTTGAGTACACCCACACTCTTCTTTCCTGAGTAGGCACGTTTTGCTTTGCAGTAAATCTCTGTACTTTCACTATTTTCTGAGTCATCCTTGAATTCATTCTTGTGACAGTGTCAAGAGCCTGTTCACCGGCTCGGGTTGAGGTCCTAAATACACTGTTTAAAAAGTTATGAATTGAACAATTATGAGTGTGTCAAATTATCCCTGAGCAGAAAAAAGGCCAGACTCTTCAGTTACCAAGCCCAGGACAATAGCAATGACTCAGACAATGACCCGGGACAATGGTCAGTGTTTGGGGACCTCCCCTAGCCCAAGGGTATCATGTAGACCAATGTATTTTTGATTTCCATGGGTAAGTGCTAACTTGTTTAAAACCGATCCTGTAGAATGGCTTCCTGAACAGGCCCTGATATGGTTAGGCTTTGTGTCTCCACCCAAATCCCATCTTGAATTATAATGCCCACATGCCAAGGGAGGGAAGTGATTGGATCTTGAGGACAGTTTCCTCCATGCTGTTCTCATGATAGTGAATGAATTCTCAAGAGATCTGATGGTTTTATAAATGGCAGTTTTTCCTGTACTTGCACACACTCTCTCTCTCGCTCTCTCTCTCTCTCACCTGCCACCATGTAAGACGTGCTTCTTCCCCTCCTACCATGACTGTAAGTTTTCTGAGGCCTCCCCAGCCATGCAGAACTGTAAGTCAATTAAATCTCTTTTCTTTATAAATTACCCAGTCTCAGGTAGTATCTTTACAGCGGTGTGAGAACGGAGTAACACAGGCATCATGGAACCAGCTCTGGTCTAGAGTTAAGGTCTTGTACAACCACAAAGATTGGCTGGACCCCAGCTCCTGACAGGCCAGCTTCTGAGATAGGCTGGTTACGGTTTCTACCACAGTATGCTACTATTCTGTCCAGCCCTGAATCAGGCCAGGGCCTGTGATATGATGCTTTTTGATTATAATATTTGATAACTTATAAGCCCACTTTGTCCAAAGCTCAGGACTTCTCTTCTGGAGTCTGACATTTGGCTTTGCTCTATCTCTGTGTGGTGTTTTAGAATGCAGTGAAGCAGGGGACACACACACCTGTGATTGTTCTTCTTTTCTCGAATTTTCCCATTAAAACACTGTTCTACAGGCCAGACATGCTTGCCATCTGATCATTGCCTCTCTTTGCTTGACAACTATATTTCACTTGAATTTTTCTCTCCTGATGCTAACACTAGTTTGGAGTTTGGTGCAAGTGGATGCTAACAGTGGCTCAAGACTATTAAAAAAAAGGACTGTCTTTACTCCACCTGATTAATTCGATCACTCACTTGATTATTGTTCTTCTGAATAATGCTGCAAATTAGAAGACCCAATCTGAACCTGGTAGCGTGCTGTAAGAGGCTACCTCAGAGAATGGTGTGGGCTAGTTAGAAATTAGTTTTGTCCTCTACTACCTCATACCTTTGATTTGCTGAAACGGTTAAGCTCGGCGGCAGGCCCACTACAAATAATTTCCCCCTCAATTTTTATGGGTTACTTTATGTTATTTGAAATGCCTAACATAAAAGCAGCATAGGATATATCAAATATGAACTCTAAAAAATGCCATTCAGTTGCAGCTTTCTAGAGTAAAACGGCACCTCATAGTTTTATGAATTTTACCAAATCATGTGATCAAAAACTGGGCCTGACTTCCCAGAGCCATTTTTCAGTTCCTCAGGTACTTGTCCACATGCACCTTCCATAGCAGTGAGCATCCCGTGGCCCCACTGCGTTAGCTGTTGGGCCAGTATGCAGCAGTGCTTCTGCGCAGACCACACGAGGGCTGGCTGGGATGTTCTGTTTTAAATCAAGCACGCTGAACCGAGAGTCAGGCTAATCTTTGAAAAAGGCAATGTCTTCCACAGGGGAGCCTTTGCATTTATTTCACATTAGAACGATTTCCTTTTTTCCCAAGTCATGAAAAGCTAAAAGAGTGACGAGACTGGCATTCCTAATAGATCTAGTTAACGATGACTGTTAAATCAGGTACATTTCACATCTAAAACAAACGTATTAAATCACTGCTCTTTCAACCACACTCACACAAAAAGCCCCGCAATGGTGGAAAGAATCCCTGCACCCGCCTTCCCCCTTTATGCTGGGTCCCTTTGCTGACTTGGCTCACCTTCAGGGGCTTGGCACTTTCTTGATCGGAATTTTTGAATTCAATGCACACAGTTATATTTCGTGCCTGAAATTACAGAGAGAAAAAATGGAAATTGTAATTTTCTATAAAATAACATTAAAAAACCCAAGTGCCTAAAATAAGTAGCTTCTAATTAAATCTGAAAAATGTAGAATACCCAACATTTTCTTGTGACATTATCTATAATGTTCTGAAATAACAGAAGGATCTGGAGAGAGTACTTAAAAGGGAAGTAAAAGCTCATGTTGAAAGGGGGCAGGCATGCTGTTTTTAGAATGTCTTAAGAAACTAAAAAAATAATTGTCCAGAACAAAATTATTTCAGACTGATTTAGAAAAGATTATTAATATGCTACAAAACTGCATCCTTAAACACTTCCAAGATAAAATTCATCACTGTCTCTTACTAAACATTTGCTCCAAATGATTTTCTATGAGAAAGTGTTGCCCATAGTAATTTGTATTTGCACATTGAAGAACTATCTTCTATGGTCTAAGTATGGTGAAGAGAAAAGACGATATCTCAGAAACTTATATCATACCTTGTTGAAGCATTTCTGGCTGTCATACTTGAGGTGTTTGGGGTAAATGTAAATTTGATTTTTATATACTCTATAAGGCCGACAATACTTTGTTGAGTCGTAAACAAATTCTTCTACCTCCACTGTGGGATCTGTTTGAGCCATCATGTTGAAAGGCTTGACAGGGATAAAGGACGATGTTACACAGTCTTAAAAAATCAGAAAATAAGAGTTTGTCATTTAATATGGTTCTTTTAAAGTGAACAATACTTAACATATTGTAAAATGAACCCACTGAAGATAGACACTCTAGGCTTGTACACCATTTGACATTAACTTAAGCTAGTATGAAATAATTGTAAGAGGTGGGCATGGCAGATTAACAAGCCACCTTATTTAATATCAAAACTGATGTCTCAGAAAAACCAGTAAGTCTTTTAGATGGATTTATAAACATTTTCTTTTTGTATTGTTTCCCATAAAAATAAATTTTAACTAATGAACCACTGAATATAATAACCAGTTATTTTAAGAAATAATCCAGGAATCTTTGCTATAACACTATAAAAATATTACAGATCTTGATATATGACTGAACAAAGCTTTGTCCAATAGATCTATTACTGATAGTACCAATGGATTAATAGCACTATCTCTCTGTGAAATAGATTTCACGGGATGGGTGAAGTCCCTCTCTACATCAGTAGGTGCAGTTTATTTATTTTTCTCTTCAGTTTTTACCACTTTTTGAAACCTACCCTTGGAGGAACAGCTTAAGAAAAAATGATTAGCAATGTATAAATCAAAACTCTTGTCATCAGTTTGAAGGCTGGAGTTGTGGTACTGAAAGAGCAAGGCCTTCTGCCTTCCTTTACCCCACCTGGAATCTGACTGTGTTCTAAAAAGCAGAATGATTAGCTACGAATGCTTGAGAATCAGATTACACTTTTCTTTTTTCAAAAACCAATTATAATATTTTATTATGTGTTCAATTTTCTCTAATGTCCTACCATTCCTCCAAAGAGAATATTTAATGCCTCGTTTGTTGTGTTTCCTTTCCATAGGTAATAAAAGCAACAGTCCCAAATCAGGTAGAGGAAATGGCTTAGTTTATCCGCTGCTTTTTCACACCAATCAATATAAACATGATTTGGAGCCCTGTCTTTAGTTAGAATGCTCATTACGTTTCATATTAAAATGATTTGTAGAAAGTTACAAGGATGGAAAAGTTAATAGTGCAATGGTAATCCAAATATCCTGTGGCAATAGTCCTCTCCCTGTTTAGAGTTTATTTTAGAAGTCCTTTATTCATTTTTTGGCTTTGCTGAGAAAGTCACTAAAAGGTGGAATCAGAAATAACAAAACAAACTAATTTTACCACTTAAAAATTAAATTCTGGGCCAAGCGCGGTGGCTCATGCCTATAATCCCAGCACTTTGGGAGGCCGAGGCGGATGGATCACAAGGTCAAGACATCGAGACCATCCTGGTCAACAAGGTGAAACACCGTCTCTACTAAAAATACAAAAATTAGCAGGGCTTGGTGATGCATGCCTGTAGTCCCAGCTACTCAGGAGGCTGAGGCAGGAGAATTGCTTGAACCCAGGAGGCAGAGGTTGCGGTGAGCCGAGATTGTGCCATTGCACTCCAGCCTGGGTAACAAGAGCAAACTCCGTCTCAAAAAAAAAAAAAAAATTAAATTCTGAAACTCTTATTTATAAAGTTAACAGAAGCTCCTTCTAGAAGTTTTTGCTGACAAGACTTGACCGTCTTCTGAAAAATATATATGCTCTCTATATAATAATGCTGTCTGGCAATATTTCAGTTATAATCACTGCTTCGCCACTTGAGTGTTGAAAGTAACCCTCTGGCAGCACAGCATGGCAGAACCAGTCTCTGTTTTGAGTCACCGGTCATTGGTTTGTTAATCTATCTGAATCTGACTTTCCTCCTTTACAAGCCTCCAGGGTTTGGAGGATGAAATGACATAATTTAATACCTTGTTGGGTGCATGGTGCATACCAGATAAATGTTAGGTTTCCCTGGATATAGTTCTTGCCCTACAAAACTCATCATCTTTGTTAATGAGGCAAAAAGAAGACCCACATTTCTATAGCATCATGAATTCCAATTCCATATATTTCAACTTTTTTAAAAAAACAAACAAAAAAACCCCACCTTGTAACCAACCAACTGACCAACTAACCAAAAAAACCCCACTAAATATTCAATATTCAAAACTCTGCAGCCAAACCATGACATCATCATACTTGGATGCTCCAAAGGAACGTTGTCAACAGCAACATCGAGGCTTCCAGGAATGGTCTGCATTTTGCCTATTCTGTCAGCCCTGTAAGAATGCATGAACAAGGAAACACACACACATGCACACACACACACAGACACACACACACACACACACACACAGAGTATTATTTCAATTTTCAGGGAAAAAGCAGTCATCTACAATTCTGAGCTTTTTTAAGGTAAACAGACTCTCAAATAATCTTGTGAATGATTTTGTTTAGTTAGTTTAATTTTGCAAACTAAAATACATGTGAAACTGCAAATAAAAATACAAATTGGGAAGGGGTCAAGTTACAGATTTTCTGAAAAAGACTTTATTTCCTTCTACTTTAGATAACATAAAAATGATCAAAAAAGTACAAGAGTAAATGACAGAGTTTTTCTCAACAAAAGCCAACAGTATTTAAACTGGCTTAAGTGATTCATTCGCATAATGAATTTTAAGAAGTTTTGAGGTGGCTTACCTATAATCCCAGCACTTTGGGAGGTCGAAGTAGGCATATCACAAGGTCAGGAGTTCGAGACCAGCCTGGCCAATAGGGTGAAACCCACTCTCCACTACTAATACAAAAATTAGCCAGGTGTGGTGGTGTGCACCTATAGTCCCAGCTACTTGGGATGCTGAGGCAGAAGAATCACTTTAACTCGGGAGGCAGAGGTTGCAGTGAGCCAAGATCGCGCTACTGCACTCCAGCCTGAGAAACAGAGTGAGATTGTCTCAAAAAAAAAAAAAAAAAGTTGTGAGCGCAAGCTTGGTTTTTGCTACAATTGCTAAGTGGATGGACTGTATTCTTCCTCGTCACCCACAAGCAAGGAGGACAGGGTCCCTTCCCTGAGCGCTGTTTCTTCTTCTCTCTCCCACCCCTATAGTGTGTGTGGACACCCCTTTCCCAGCCATTTCCCACTCACATGCACTCCCTGGCTCAAGTCCTTGCATTTCCCTCCCACTCTCTCTCTATTTAAACCTCTCGTCAATCTTCCTTTAGAGTAATATGGAAGCTGCTGATAACAGTTGCAAGTGTTATTCTTCTCAGGAAATCTACTTTGAAAGGTGGAATAATTACAGTGGAGGGTCAGAGTCAGCTCTTCTCAGCTTGTGAGAGCTGAATGTTCAGTTTTCAGGAATTTTGCTTGACAGTTAAACACAGCCATTAATAAAAATTAAGTTACATAAACTTATCATTAAACAAATTATATTAAACCCAAAGGTAATAAGTGCTCAAAATTCACCACTTTCTGATTATTTTACTGCATGGAAAGATTATCTGTACACCTCTAACTGGTGGAAAGGCTATATTATGGTGAAGATCTCTTCCTAACCCTTTGTTCAGTGAAACCCCATTGGTAGGTTGGAACAGCAATGATAGGTGTATTTATAGCATAGACACCAGTCGTCAGCACAGGTTCGTTATTTCCTTGGAGAGTTGGCTGTGAAACATTTGTCAGCACCCCACTGAGAATAAAAGCCATAAAGTGTGAAGCTGACATGAAATAATTTAATATCAGCATTGCACTATGTATTCTAAGGTACCCTTTTAATTGTCACAGTAATAACTTTCCTTGTTATTCACTGATAACATGAGTTTTATAAGAGTTTTTTTTTTCTGTTTATTACAGATCACTCCAGAATCTTCTGTCTATTCTCTTCTGCCCAGCATTACAGCTTTTCACACTTCAGTATACTGACAAAAAGGTAAAGAGGAAAGGCTAGGCTTTAGGAAGTCTATGGTATGAATTTTGGCCAGGATGTTTGATTACTTTAAAGGAGAGGAAGCTCTCTCCATCTAAGAAGTAGTCCCTTTTTTTTGAGACAGGGTTTCACTCTGTCACCCAAGCTGGAATGCAAGGGTGCAGTCATGGCTTACTGCAGCCTCAACCTTCCAAGCTCAAGGGATCTTCCCACCTCAGCCTCCAGAAAAGCTAGGACTATAGGCACATGATAACACACCCAGCTAATTTTTAAAATTTTTGTTAGAGAAGATGTTGCCACGGTGTTGCTCAGGTTGGTCTCGAACTCCTGGGTTCAGGCCATCTTCCTGTCTTGGCCTCCCAAAGTGTTGGAATTAGAGGCGTGAGGCACTGTGCCTGGCAGGAATGGTCTTACAGCATCAAAAAGTAATTCGATTGGTTCCAGACTCCTCCCAGATGTTATTTTCCATTTTTGTTTTGCTTTCTAATGTTTATTTTTCCCAGAACAACAACATCAACAGTACATTGGGAAAAACTTCTCTTCTTGTCACATAAGAGTATATGCTCTACAGAAGCTGCAGAAAATATCAGTTGTTCTTGCTTTATAATATATTATTTTCATTTTAGATGAATGAATGAGGGGATATGAGATTGTTGATTCTTTGATGGGAGAGGCAGGGAGTCAATATTTGGGAAAGGGCAACGTGTACAAGAATACTGTGTGTGTATTAGGGGGCCAGTAGTTCATGTTAAATAGCTTGTAATGAAAGACCTCATCATCATTAGATGTTGGATGTATGGTTATTCTTTTAAAAAATGTTGTGGCATTCATATGTTTCCTCTTTTGGCAATAATTTATGCTGTCTTTTCTAAAAGTATTGATAGAGCTATTATGAGTGATTATATTTACAGCAAAATAATTGTTAAATCATGGTCCTAAAATTCCTTAATACTCTTCCTACTGAGAGATGCCTATGTCCCCTTCCTTTGAATCCAGGTTCTGTGTCTGGGCTTTGCGACAGCTTGACAGGTGACTATGGCAGAAATGGCACTTTAACAGCTTCTGGCCCCTGCCTGAAATCAACAGTGGTCATTTCTTGCCCCTTGAGACACTTACTCATAAAACCAGCCACTACACCACAAGGAAGTCAGAGAATCTCATAAAGAGAATCCCTCAGAGAAGGACCCAGATCTCTAGCTCACAGCCCCCGCTGAGCTTCCAGCCAGCAGCCAGCACCGAGTGGCCAGAAATGAGCCATCTTGAAAGTGGATCCTCTGACCCCAGCTGCCCTCTCTCAGCCCATGCCTTGTGTGGCAGAGATAAGCTCTTCTCACTCAGATGTGCTCAAATTGTGGACTCAGGAGCACAATTAGTATAGCAATGTTATTTTAAGTCATTAAGTTTTGAGATGGTTTGTTACATAGCAATAAATAACTGGCATAGTTTAACATTTCACAGTTCTTCCATATAATTCTAGCAATTTTTACTTTCGTGGCACTATTTGGGCATATGTGGAGTCACCTTAAAGATATCTGCTTTCTGGAGGTTTGAGCATTCAAGAAATCAGATCCTCAGGTTATTTATGAGGCAATAACAAATCAACATGGCTAATTTATGTGAATTTCAAGAATATAAAAATCCATACCTCCTATAGTCTGACACTAGTTTTATTAGGTCCTCAGTTGAAATCTTGCTGCTTTCTTGTCTATACAACGGTGAAAATCTTGAGTCTCTGTCCACATTTCCCTGGTTGTCCTTAAATACTGATCTGAAAGGAAATATTTATTCAGGTTGGTATTTGGATATTTTTCATGAAGTTGTATGCTTAAGGTGACTATATTAATTAAACTTCTTATTTATGATCAGAGAAACTCTAAGAGCTTATAAAATAGAAAGATAACTTATTGTACAAATGTTTCATTTATACACTTTATTTTTGTTATCTTTAATTTCTTATTTTAAACTCTGTATCCAAAGTGATAACATTCCATATTTATAATTATATATTTTTTATGATGTCTCACATTTAATAACTTACATCAAAATCTTGGAGTATGAGGGAAGTGGAGAAGAATCGGACACATGTTATTCATTTAAATTATTTCCTCATGTCACCTTAAACCTGGGCAGGACGGAGTCACTTCAATTTGGGTGGCACTGCTAGGATTTATGAATAGTGCACAGGGATAAGCTTGTATATGTGAGTGTGGAAGGCCATACTCTTGACACATTTTCATGGAGTTAAATGTGCCCATGTCCTAACTTTTAGGTCAGAGACAAAGATAATATGGAAGGCGCCTGAGTCAGACTTTTGTTTTAAAGAAAGAGAACACTATGAATCCGAGCCACTTATTTTCTTCCATGGTCTATTTCATTGGAACCAAGGAAAGTTAGCCTTAGTTGAAATACGTAAATTGTTTTTGTCCAAATAATACAGTAATGTCAGGTAATACTGGCTTCACATATGCACCATGCTTAGATGTCAGTTTTAGATGAAGTTTCTCATATCTCATTGTACAATGTGTGGTTAAAAAAATTAGACCCATATATTTTCTTCGATGTTAGAGAAACACTGAATTCTTACTTCTTCTAATGTAGGGGCTTAACTAGAATATTTTATCACTCTTTAAGTTAACCGAAGATTTTAATGCTCACAGGCTGAAATGGCCATTTAAGTGGATATCAGATCATACAGCTTTGGTATTAAATAGAACACTAAAAGAAAACGGGCCAAGATTTTATCAGAATGATATTTTTAGATGCCTTCAACTTATCTTCTCATTTTTTTCCCTATTAAGTAGTGAATGAGGGAAGGTAAAAAAACAAATAACATTGGGGAGACAATAAAAATATTAAACGTGAACATTATTTTTATTTAAATATTCTAAAGGGCTTCTGTTTCCATGTGTCACGTGTTGAAACTAACGTCACAATTTCCAGTATGAGAGAAAGCTAAACTGAGCTTGGGCAATAGCTTTTTAATTAACTAGTGACTTCCCCTTATTGATAGATGTGAATTTTGGAACTCAGTTTCCTGTTATCCACAACTCTCTCATGGAAATTGCTCACTTACATTGAACACTTTTCATAAAGAAAATGAAGAGTACAGCACCATGGGAGAAGTTTTGCTCACAGTGCCGTACAACCTGTGGCTGCTCAATAAATATATAACTGGCAGGAGTAAACAGAATGGATTCATCTACACAGATGGTTTTGTGATGGCTGGAACACTGTGCCTAGTTCCAACTGCTACAGTTGAGAAATGATCAATATATTGTGAGGGTCTCAGCACCATGATACTTGGGTTATGATCATATGGATCATAAAATATGACCCAGCCATTCCAAAACCATTTGTATCAGTTTTTGTTTTCTTCCCCAAAGGAAAAGAGCCTTAGGTGTCCCTGATAAATTCATCGCAAACAGCATGAATAGCCATGACGTGTAGCATGAACTAGACATACTTTTTCTGTGGCTATGGAAGAGAAGACATAAACGTGGTTTCCAGACAGCCGAAGATTATTTTGAAAAATAACTTATTGAATAATTAGAGCTCTAAAAAGACAGAAAGAAGGAAGCACTGTGGATTGCACTTGGATTTTTGTCACTGGAAGGATTCAAACAGAAGTTGGACGACCATTTGTTGAAGACGTTGTCAGTATGGGAATTAAATGATAGTTGCACTGCGCACCTTCCACAATTGTAGAGATATGAGAATAAAACGTTTATTTTAATTTTTCTTAATTAAAACAATTCAGCGTTGAGTGCTGGTCTATTTAGAATATCAAAGGAGATAGTCAAAGAAATCACACAAGAGTCCTGGTGTGGATGTTGGCACATATGGTGGTTCTGGGGACGATATGCATGGAAAGAGACCCATTCACAGCACAGACACATTTGGAAGGGTCAATTTTCTCCTGAATCAATGAGTGCAAAATACCCTGTGTAGTCATCTGCGTATGTTCTCTATTCCTCCCTCAAGGATAACCTTTTCACTGTAAAATGCGACTGCAGCTGGTGCCAAATATAGGAACACCAAATTAATTTCAGAAAAAGCGTTGTTGACAGAGATGAGCATCTGTGCGTACTGCAGTGGGAGGGATGATTAGATGTGGGTAAAAATATGGTCATAATCTAAATTTTCAATTCTACTCTTTTAATGACAGTTGATTGTAAGGGCCAAAATGTCTTAGGGTATACTGAAAGCTGTACTGCCAAAAAAAAAACCCAAAACACCACAATCTAGAAAGTGTAACAGGAAGGAGCAGTAGCCACAGAATCAGCAGTATCAATCAGGTGTTGAAGAATATCGGGAAGCTGGCAATGACATGGGCAGCAACCAGCCTTCCTCTGATTTGTTCACATTTATTTGAAGCAGTTTCCACATTGTAAAAGAGAAATTAAAGTCTTTGGCTGGGTCTTTTGTACGTTTTTGTGGTTGGGTAATCCAAGGCATATGACATGATATCTTTAGAACTGTACTGCTAACTATCTTTCTCAGTTGTCAGAGAAGTTCATGTGGAAGTAAATCACATATGTATATATACAGATTGGTGGTGTTTCCTAACCTACGACTAGACCAGTAATTGGGCATTAATATGGTATAAACTTGTGCTTTCATTGGCTTTCCTATTCTAGGAATGATTTCAACCATCAGTAATACTGTCAGCCTCTCTAGAGACTTCATCTGTCTTTTTTCCAGCGTATTTTACTAGACAACTAGTTGTCACTAGCGGATTGTCACTTCTCCTAACTTCGCAGGTTCTTTCAACAATGGGTAATTCTTTGACTTCTCTCCTTTATATTGTTCTTCATGGCCCCAAATTTATTGGAAAAGGGGACTTGTTGAAGTAGATATGATCTCTGTAAGTGACTTTTAGTAATAATAATATTAGAAAAATGATTTCTGAGAATAATTTTTATTGGGTACATAGCTGTGCTCATCAATCCTTATAATGGTAAATTAGACATTCTTATTTTCCTCTTTTGTATATTAAAAATATAGGTAAAGATAGGTTATGAGTAACTTGTCCAACTTCACTTGGCTAATAAAGGATAGAGTTTTTTTTCTTTTTTTAGAGACAGAGTCTCACTCTGTTGCCCAGGCTGGAGTACAGTGGTACTATCGTAGTTCTCCAGCTTCTGGGCACATGTGATACTCCCATCTCAGCTTCCTGAGTAGCTAGGACTACAGGTGTATGCTACTACCCTTAGTTAATTTTGTAAATGTTTTTAGAGATTGGGTCTCACTATGTTGCCCACGGTCGTCTAGAACTCCTGGCCTTAAGCGATCCTCCAGGAGGCCTTGGCCTCCTAAAGTGTTAGGGTTATAGGCATGGACCACCATGCCTGGCCAGAGTTAGGATTTTTGAGCTCAGCTCTGTCTGGCTCTACAATTCCTGCTTCTAAAATCTCAGAACAATGTTGGATCCTTAAAGTGAAAAACGTGTGCATGATTATAATTTTGTTACACTAGAATATGTCACAATAGACTTCTTGCCTCTGCTTGCCTCAGCAGGTTTTCTGGAGGGAATTGAGAATGCTTAACAATATAAACAATGTTTAATCAGTGAATTATAACTAGTTAGCCTTTCTGTTGAAGCTCATGAGAAATAAGAACAAATTCATTATAAAGGGTTCTGTATGTCTAAATCCCATCTATTTCATGCTCCGGCTGTAGTTGTTCCTATAGAAAGAGATAGAAAAGGGAGGAAAGTACTATCCATGTGGTATTTTATGCCAAATGCTTCTGCGCTTGAGATTGCACATACTGCTCATAAGGTAGGTATTGTCAGCTTCATTTTATAGCTGGGGACCCTGAGACTTGGAGTAAAAACTTGTTCCAAGTCACAGTAAGCAGTGGCCCGATCTGCATGTTATCAGACTCCTAGGCCTGGACTCTCCCTCCCTTGCTATGATGCTGCTTTAGAGTAAGCTAATTCCTGGAGACCGCATGAATCTATCTCGGTTTACTGCTGCCCAAACTTCCACATTTCTCCTTCCTGCCCCTACTCACCTCCAACTTTAAATAACAACCTCCAAATTATGGCAAATATTGGTAGGTTTACTCTGGATATAAATCACTGGGAACTGTGAGAATTTAAAATGGCATAATGAACAGGTTCTTTCTTTCTTCTGTATTTTAAAGTTGGATACATTGAGATAATGCTACCAAGTTCGAATGAAGGCTGTCTTATTTTGTAACTCTAACCTTTCTTAGTTCATTCGGTGTGTACATTCCTGACCTTTTAGTCTTATGAGTCTATGCCAGGCTCTTCTTCATTCAAGAAATTCTTATACTAATAAAGATGTAAGGAGATTGAGGAGGACAATAATAATTGATGATTAAACAGATCTGAAATGCAATTATGGTTCTTCATGAAGAGATTATGCATCCAAGGGAATGACGTGTCCTTCTGTGTCCACACAACTCAGCCTTTCTATCAGAGAGGCAACTGGTACTGATAAATTCGGCTAGGCTAAACACTATCAAAATCAAGATGAGTTTAAATGATTGGTTTGATGGTTTCATTTGGACATCCATATATAGGCCTCAGCTCTAGGCATAGATGAAAACATGCAGCTGCATAAGACATAGTGCGTCCATCTGAATTTCAGGCACACTGGACTCTCAAGACTGACATAATGTCAAAGGTTTGTTAAGTCAAATATACAGAATAAACAAGTTATGACATTGATTTGATATCTACCAAGTACCCATAGCATATCTGGTCATGCACACATGGTACATGTGCCACGGCCCTCTGTTATAAACTGCATTGCTAAACTGTGTTGTAAAATGTATGTCTCAGGGAAGCTCAAGATGTGTATGAAGATGACCATATTAGTATTTTTCTAGGTGTAGACATGTTAAAAATAATAGGTAACACAAAAATGTTCAAAGCTGAAGCTTCCAATGCCAACATTAAATATATTTCTCATCTGTTGGTTGCAACTGTTAACCTACCTTACTGCCCAAGCGAAAGGCATACGGTATTTTCCCAATTTGCTGCAGAACTGTCTGTTGGATTTTAGTATCTTTTGTGCATACTAAAGAAAAAATAAATACAAATATTGTTTAGAAGAGCACTTTACAAATTGTACATATAAAATAATACTAAATACTTTTTCATATTATTTTATGCTGAAACAGCATAACTCTATCTTACTGAC
Source organism: Callithrix jacchus (assembly GCF_049354715.1). NCBI lineage: Eukaryota > Metazoa > Chordata > Mammalia > Primates > Cebidae > Callithrix > Callithrix jacchus. Next base: position 146,559,772 of record NC_133507.1, read on the forward strand.
CCATGGAGTTCACCTTACAAAGAACCAAATGGTGTTCTCTGTGTTCAAACTTTTCTTTCTTTCTTTTTAGCTTGGAAATTTCAAATGTAGAAAATATCCATGTCCTGGAATGTCAACCTATTTTCCCTTTTTTTTTGTCTTAAAAGATTTAAATATCTTCAATGGAAAGTATTAGCAAATTTACATTTACAGTTTATTCTATATCCCCTTTTGTTATGGCAAAGGGCAGGAAACTGGTTCTATAAAGTGCCGTATAGTAAATATATCGGGTTTCATGGGCCATATATTCTCTGTCACAAGTTTTCAACTCTGTTTCTGTAGCAGGGAAGCTGGCATAGATAATCCATAAATGAATGTGACTGTGTTTCAATAAAACTTTATTTAAAAAAACAGGTGGTAGGCTGGATCTGGCCTGCACACCATAGTTTGCCAAACACCGAATTAAGGTATTCTCATAAATATGTTAAACTCTGCCCTAAATTGTCATACATGCTCAGATTCAATTCTTGTAAATTATTTCCCCAATATATTTCTTTGGCATAGAAAATACAGACTTTTAATATTTATTTTCTATTAAACAGTAATATTTGATTATTAAAAAAAATATAATAGAAAAGAAGAAAGGAGAAATGTATTGCCTGTAGTTCCACCATTAAAAGCACAGCATTCTCTTTCCTCTTTCTTTTTTCACTGAAGTGTTATTATAATTTGTATACAATTGTATATCGCACTTTGTTCATCATCAGCATTGCTGATGTCTCATTCACTTGCTTTTACTCAGATGATTCCTAACGTTTCATTATTATTAATACTCTGATCCTTGGAGTGAAAGCTTTATCCACATTTGGATTTATTTCTACCATTAGATTCTCAGAAGTCAGAAATTACTGAGTCAAAAGAATGTAAACCAAAAAAATATACTTAAAAATTTTTCTGGTGGATATTCATTTCACCAATAAGTGAATATTTCAAGACATACAAACTCGATAATTCAGCAAGGAAGTGTGGCTTTGTTTCTTAAAAGCAAGTGAAGTTCGCCAGGCAAAGTGGCTCACGCTTGTAATCCCAGCACTTTGGGAGTCCAAGGTAGACCAATCACTTGAGGTCAGGTGTTCAAGACCAGCCTGGACAACATGGTGTAACTCCATCTCTACTAAAAAATACAACAAATTAGCCAGGTGTGGTGGTGTGCTCCTGTAATCCCAGATACTGGAGAGGCTGAGGCAGGAGAATCCCTTGAACCCAGGAGGCAGAGGTTGCGTGAGCTGAGATCACACCACTGCACTCCAGTCTGGCGACAGAGAGAGACTCCATTTCAAAGAAAGAAAGAAAGAAGAAAAAAAGAAAGAAAGAAAAAGAAAGAAAAAGAAAGAAAGAAAAAGAAAGAAAGAAAATGAAGTTATTTATACGATTATACATTACCTTGTTGGAGTCTGGGTTCTTAATATAAGGTTCGGCACCACTTGCAATATTTCCCATCAAGACTTTTTCAATTTTGGCCACCAAAACAATCTCAGCATGTGGATTGCTTATGGAAAATACAGCCTATGTACGAAGAAAGCAGCTAATAAGCATGGAAGAAACAACATTGTACACATTTACAAAATTCCATCTTTTTTTTAAAAAGGAAGGACCACTTTAAGGGAATTTTTATTCAGGAAATTGCCCATCTTATATGATCTCTTGGTAAGAATAACAGAACAAGTATTTTCCATCTCATCACAAGTAAACAAAAGTGCCACCTGCTTTGGAAATTTTAGCCATTCCTCTGGAAGTCCCTTGATGTGAGGTTCTTCTGATTGTCTTGGAGTGATGGTGTCAATATTGCCATTTTCCAAAGCCACAGATGCCCCCAAGAGCATCTGTCTGACAGCAGCATGATTTAGATCCACGTGAAAATCAGCAGAAATCTTCCTGCTGTCTCTGAGGTCATAAAGTGCCACACTCACAAAAAAAGGCTCAATCTGCATGAGAAAGGAAGAACAGATGTTTTTGACATAATATCATTATGCATGCGACAGCCTCGTTAGTTCATCATTTAACAAAGCAGTTGATAAAATACATGCAGCAGGCCAGCTCCCCTTGACTCAGTGACCCGGAATCCTGTCCTCCAGCAGGTGCCTTAGATCCCAGTACTGTACCTCATTGGTTCTCTAGTTTCCCTGCCCAGAACTCTCTTCCTTATGTGGCATTTGCATGTGTGTTGGGCCTTACAATCCTTCCAGTTATTTCCCTTACAGTCTTAGAGAATACATGCCACCTCAGTCTCCTAGGCCCTCGAAAACTGTAATGAAATCCTAGAAGTTTCTAGACTGCACTGTGGTTGGACTTCACTAGGAAAACCACGTCTGTTTTTTATCACAGTTTGATAGAATCATAATAATAGCTAACAGTTACTGAGCGTTTATTATGTGTTTGTCACTGTTTCTAAGGCACTCCTAATACATTAGTGTCACAGATAAATATTAAAACACTGTGGCAAGTAGGTAGGTGAGCATCAGGCTGTGAGGGAGTCTGTTGGCAGAGAGGGCAGGAAGTTTCCTAAGAGAAGTTGGTATCTTCATTGAATTCTTAAAACAGATATTAATTATTTTTTCTCCTATCTTGAAATAATTTTGAAGAGAGAGAAAGGTCGTGTATAAGGTGCAAAAGACCACTTTAATTATCCCCCTTGCCCAGATTCAACTGTTAACTTCCTGTTTCTCTCGCTCTCTCACTCACACACACACACACACACACACACATGGACACACACATACTCTCTCTCACACATAGATACCTATTATAACCAGTCTGAATGCTTTGAGAGCAAGTTTCCAATAGTATTTCTCTTCTCAATACTCCAGTGAGTGTTTCCTCCAAATGAGGACACTCACCTGCCTAATGACTATGCAGCCATCCAAGTCAGGAAAGCAATATTTGTCTAAAACCCCTGTGCAACTCACATGCCCCTTTCAATGCTGCCAGTTGACTCAATAATGTCTCTGTTTTTCTTTCTGGTCCAGAATCCCACCTAGGAATATTCATTATATTTTTCTGCTATTTTCCTTCAATTTACTTTAGTCAAAACTGTTCCTCAGTTTTTTTTTTTTCTCTTTAATGTTTTTGGTCTTTTAAAGCATACAGGACATACATTTTGACATACATTTAATCTGGGTCTGTTGTAAGTGTCCTCATGACAGGACTCAGACCCTGCTTTTATGGCAGTAAAATCTCAGATTGATGCTTGATTTTCACACTTCATTGTATCAAGAGCACACAGTGTCAACTCCCTCAGCAACTGTGATGTTAACCTTGATCTTCTGATCATGTTGGTATCTGCCAATTTTCTCCATTATAAAGGTCACCATTTTCCCTTTGGCAATTGATTTGTATTTGGGGAAGTATATTCTGAGATTACCCTTATGTCTTGCTACTCATCAGACACAACCCACCCTACTCTTCATCTCCATTGGTAACTTCCATTGCAGTCAACTACCACCATGATGGTGACCAATGGTGATTTTCCAGTTCCATCATTCTACACTTATCAGCTGGTATTCCACTGTAAGGATGAGCTTTCCCTTCACCCTTATTTTGATATCAATCAATTAATTAATTAATACAAGTATAGACACGTGGATTACTGTTTTATTCAATTGATTTTGGCTCTCATGATAATTAGTGTTAATGTGATGCTCAAATTGTCCCAGATTTGGCTACAGGCACTCCTTTAAAGTAACTTCTGCATCTTTTTTGGCAGATCTCCATCATTTTTTGAGTATTTCTTTATCAAATAGGATGTTCCAGGCTTACCCTATACTTCTCATGCTCCAGATATTTCTCCAAGAAGCCCTGGTTCCTTATAGTGAGGGTGACATTTACAAATGAAGATCTAGGTGCTTGTTGTGCTCACTGTCACTGGGATATCATTACCTCTGTGCCCTTCCATCACATGGAGGTAAGAAATGCACACACACACACACACACACACACACACACACACACACAGAGTTTATCTCTGTCTGTATATGTATACTTATTAAACACCAATTAGTTCATGTTTATATCTCTGCTTCCAATACAGACATTAGAGGGTTCATTCTAGCCTTCCCATTTTTCATATTGATAAGTAGGTCCTCCAACAGTGAGCAACTGGGATCTCATTACCCTGAATCTGTTTACTTACTTGTTCAACCAATTACTTATTGGTTCATACTAACCAGTCTCCCTAGCATACCAGCCATCTTTTCTAATTGCCTTTTCTGGGCTGCCCTGCACCTGCAGAAGCATCCAGGGCAGGCTGCTTCTGTGCCTCTTCATGGCTTTCTTCCCCCATCAGGTCTTGGGTACTCACCCAAAACCAAGCCTATATGTAGATCTCCTCTTAGCCTCTAGCCTCCAGGCTAGGAAGGAAGTGGAAGATGTGAAAATGGGAAAGTTATGGAAGATGAGAAGAAGGGAAAATTTCTTGGTCAAATTTTAAAGAAGTAAGAATTAGGTAAAGAGTTGGTTGGAAGGAACTTGTAGGTATCGTGAGTGACATGTGCAAAGACATAAGACGTCCAGGAGCACAGGAGAAGAACATTAGAGCGGGATCAGAGTAGAGGCAAAAAGAAAAATTGGTAGGAGGTGTTTGTGGGAGAGGCATTTGAGAAACAGTAAGGAAGTATGACCAAAGATCTTGGAAATCCTTTGCATGTGTTTGTATTGGTTGATTGGAGAAAAAGTTTCACGGGGGCATGAATACAGGAAATTCCCAGGTTTGAGGATACAGGATAGAAGTGGATGATCATACCATTGGCCTATATAGGAGATAAAGATAAAAGATGAATTCTAAATGGGACATATAAAGTCATCTGCAGGACATCCCAGGGGGCAGCTGGATGTGTGTTTTGAGCTGAGTCAAGGAAACTGGGTTGGAGAGCTAGACTTGAGAGTTGTTTGTTTGTGGATTCCTACTGAATCCATGAAATAGAAGAAAATTGGAACTGGATTCTGGGAAATATCAACATGGAAAAGATGAAGATGTGAGTAGGGAGAACAATGTGTAAAAGAGATTGGGAAATAGGGAAAAGTTTTTAAAAGCAAACTAATAAAATTTTTTTTAAATGCTGCCAGAGTATTGCAGAACAAAAGAAAGATTCCAGAAGGAAAGCATGGCCAACTAGAAAAATGTCACATGCAACAGAGATTAAATTAGACAAAAACCAAAACAAGCGATATATGTGTATGTAATTACATATATACATATGTACATCTATACATATATTACATACAGATACATACACGTAGTTACACATTTATGTGATTAAAGTTGGAATACACATATACAAACAAGCATTTTCACTGTTTTAAAATGCTGCTTAATTTTGAGTTGATGGCAATCTCTACCAGTATTCTGTGGACAAGCAGATTATAGTGAAACGCCATATTGTGATCCAGTTTATTATTACACAGACTCACTCATATAGTGGGTTTTGTTAAATGCTTAACGGTATCTCCTGTCTTTTGAAACGTAGTAATGTGACTAGTTTATACCAGGGGGACAAGTTCAATTTCTTAATATTAGCAATACTTGCCAGCTTTACTGTTATAAGAAAAGTTTTTGTATATAAGATAAATTCAATACATTATTTTTAAGAATATAAAGCAATTACAAAGTAAAAAGTTTTATAACATATCAATTTAAATTAATTTAGAAAAACTCTTGTTTCGTGGTAGTGGTAGTCTGCCAAGAGTTGAAAAATGCAAAAATTACAGAAAAACAGCTCCAGTGGGAACTCAAAACACAGTGAAGGTCAAAGCAAAATCCTTATTATTTTGTCCCGAAGTGTTGCATTTTGATTTTCATTTCTACTTTGTGAATGGAAATAAATACCTACTTTGATAGCCCATCAAAAATTAAAGCTCATGTGGTGATTCATTTCTTTCTTCCAATACACCCTTTCAAAATAAATGTCAAATCACTGGCTTTTCAGTAAGCGTTCATTTAACAAAGCATTTGCAAAGCCTAACAAATTAAGTCATAGGCTTCTTGTGTTTAGAATTCTGTACATTTCTGAAAAAAACTCACAAAGATAAAAATTTAAATGTAGTTCTGTGATGTGGCTTTATTAGTTCAGCTTTTCGGAGTCAATTTCTATTTTCAAAGAAATATTTTATACTCTAAAACCATCAACTTGAATTTGGTTTTCAATTTACTGACTAAAAAATTACATGCTGTCAAACATTGTTTTCTCATCACGAGGATGTCATTTCAGGCAGCTTTAGAATCTCATTCATTAAATGCAGGAGTTGGCTCCTAAGCAACTTGGAGAAATATTTCAATTAATTTAAAACATGCTCATTGAATTCAGAACAATGGGTTTAAAAATAGTTTCACTAATGAAGGAGTGTCATTGAATAAATATACAATGATTTTAAAAGATAGCATTAAATAAACTGCTGTGAAGGTGAGGCTGGCATTTTTTTTGCATTATTGCTCATAAGCACAATGAAATTATTTTTCTAAAGTAATTTTCTAGTTTTTCAACATATGTATCAACTGTAAAATGAAAAACAACACTAACACACAAAATATTCCAAATCAGCTTAACCCGTTGGCCTGACAGATACCAAGGGGTGCACTAACTTGGGTCTCTGTATTTGGCTCTGTTCTCTTGCCTTGGGAAATTGGCCCAAATACAAACATTTCATTTCTCAATATGGGCCTTAGTACAAAGAACGGATTCCACGTGGAGGGAGTCATATGCCCCTGGTAGTAGAAAGAAAAGCCCATTATCTTTGATTTTCAGATTCTACATTGCATTTTAAATCACATTTAAATATGTTCTGGTCAAAAATCGCATCTATTTTTATTTAACAAGGTGACTAAGTGACATTACCATTTGAGGTAATGATATGGTTTGGCTGTGCCCCCACCCAAATCTCATCTTAAATTGTAGCTCTCATAATCCTCATGTGTCGTGGAGGTACCCAGTGGGAGGATATTGAGTTATGGGGTCAGTTACCCTCATGCTGTTCTCATGATAGTGAGCTCTCACAAGATCTGATGATTTTATCAGAGGCTTTCCTCTCTTTTGCTCACCATTTCTTTCTGCTCCTGCCATTTGATGGACATGTTTGCTTCCCCTTCTTCCATGATTGCAAGTTTCCTGAGGCCTCCCCAGTCATGCTGAACTGAGACTCAATTAAACCTCCTTCCTTTACAAATTACACAGTCTTGGGTATGTCTTTATTAGCAGTGTGAAAACAGACGAGTACAGGTAAACTTTCCTGATATTTCCAAATGGTTTCCAGGACTAAGTTTCTAGGTTTTTGTTTTATTTTTATTTTAAAATCCTACAAGAAAGCATAATCAACTTACTCCTAACACTTTCCACTCCATGGAAGTTGCTCTTGCTACAGTCACCAACATCCTCCACTTTGTCCAAATGAACTCCTCTTTTACTTCATGTTCCTCAGCTTCTTGGCTCCACTCCCACGGCTGACCTGTTCTCTCTCGGTTTTATAAAACAGTATTTCTTGGTTTATCTTTATCCCAACAGCCATTCCTTCTTAGTCTTCTTTGGTCACTTCTCTATTCATCCTTCAGATATTTGGTTCCTGGCCACTTCTCTATGGCCATAGATATTTTTAGATCCCCTCCGACCCACATTATGGAGATTTGAATGAGACTTCCAAATCTGTGTTTCCATTCATGGCCACTCCATTTTTTTGTTTTTTTTTTTTGAGATGGAGTCTCACTATATCACCCAGGCTGGAGTGCAGTGCCATGATCTTGGCTCGCTGCAACCGCCACCTCCCAGGTTCAAGCAATTTACCTGACTCAGCCTCCCAAGTAGCTGGGACTACAGGCATGTGCCACCATGTCCAGCTAATTTTTGTATTTTTGTAGAGACAGAGTATTGCCATGTTGGCCAGGCTGATCTCGAACTCCTGACCTCAAGTGATCTGCCCACGTTGACCTCCCAAAGTGCAGGGATTACAGGCATGCCACCGTGCCCAGCTGCCAAATCTGCATTTGAATCTGTCCATAAGATATCTCTCTTTGGATAGCTAATAGTCCCAACAAGCGAAACACATCCGTAATGGTATTTTTGACCTGTACTCTGAAATTTTCTCCAGTGTTACCATTTTAGTAAACAGTTACCATGTTTAAAACTGTCCAAAGCAAAAACCAGTACTCATCCTTGAGATTTCATTTCCCCTTATCCAGTATATCCAACACATCAGGAAAGACTTTCAGCTCAATTTACAAAACACTAGTCCGATCCATCCATTTCTCACTTTCTCCCTTGCTAGCCCTCGTTTAAGCCATGTAATAAACGGTGGTATAGCTTCCTGTTTTCCTTGGACAACCCTTGATTTTTTTTAACTCTTGGTTTTAAAGTACTTGAAATGATTGAATAGCTTTCACTCACACTTAGGATAAATTCAAACTCTTCACTATAGCTTAAGGCTCTACTTCACCTCCCTATCTTTTTTTCAGTTCCTAGAACCTGCTAAAGCTTACCTGTCGCAGTGCATTTGTATTTCTCTTTCTCCTGCCTAGAAGATTCTCCCCTGACCTGCCTTATTGACCTTCCCAACATTTAGGTCTCTGTTCAAAAGTCACTTCTGCAGAGAGGGCCTTCCATGACCATCCTGTCTAAAGTAACCCTTTCCCGAATTCTTCTACAATACATTTCTTCATATTTATTTCTTTTAAAGAACTCTGCACAATATGCACTTAAATAGTTTTCTTGTTTACTTCCTGCTGTTTTCAAAAAGAATCTAATCTTCACGAGACTAGGGACCTTGCTTATCTAGTTACTTCCTGTTTTCCCGGTTCTTAGGACAAGTCTGGCTCACAACAGACACATGAATAAACCTGATTTCACCTACTTTCATTTCTATTCACACCTAGTACACAGTTAAAGTTGCAGAATATAAAAAAACTCCATTGTTCAACAAGATTCTTATTGGTGACACATTTTCATTTTAGCTTACCTGTCAACAAAAATCTCACATATATCAATACAAATATCAATAACTTGCATGCAGTTTTGACAGATTTCAATGCAATTTCTCACATATTTAGATGACAGTTAAATATTTAATGAACAATTACTTTGTACCAAGCAATGTCGGAGTACCTTCGATATGGTACCATGTGTAACCACAGCGATCACTTGAAATAGGTATTGTTATTATCTCCATTTGAAGGAGTGACGACTGAGAATAAGCCAGTTGCCCAGAGTGGCACAACCTGTGAGTTGGAAAGCCAGGCAATCTAATCCCAGAATGGCACATCTCATTTGCGTCTCCTCATTAAATCAGAGGTCCACTTCATGGACCCGATCCTGCTCTATCTACACCTGGGGATAAGAGGCTCAAAGCAAATCACTGAGGTGGTAAAGACACAGGATAACATGGGGTGAAATGCCAGATATAGGTGATGAGGAGGAAGGCAGAAAACCACACTGCCATGTATGTACCTATGCAACAATCCTGCATGTTCTTCACATGTACCCCAAAACCTAAAATGCAATAAAATATTAAAAAACAAAACAAAAACAAAAAAACACACAAAAAACCAAAAACAAACAATTCATTAAACTATAAAAAAGAAAAAGACACAGGTTAATAGGTATCAAGCAAAGTCTTCCGAGGGGTTAATCCTTTCTGCCAGCCACTCACTGTCACAACTAACAAGGCTAGTTTCACCAGGTCATAACTAGAGGAAGGCATGGGACTGTGTGGACCCATTTCACAGTGAAAACAATGTGGTTTCTGCCTTCCAAGGCCAATGGGACTCCTATCAAGAATCTGGAAATCAGTTTTCCTTTGTGAGGTGAAATGGATTAGAAATTAGAACAGAATGCATTAAAAGAATAAAAAGAAATACGCCAAAATATTAACTGTTCCTTATATTGATTAGGATACTAATATGATCAAGACTGATATAAAATAATAAGTGATTTTAAAAAATAATACAACACTTAATAATGTTTATGCTCATAAAATCCTCCCTTTCGACACATACATTCACAGTCTAGTGAGACTACCAGATAAAGTACTAAGAGGAAGTTCTCAAGACAGCTCACACAAACATCAGTGAAGCTCCTTTGTCATTTCTGCTATTTACATGTCCCATCATACTAATATTTATTTGACATCCATCTAATATTATTTTACTTGATTCACTATTTAAACTTGTCCTTAGCAATAAAGTCTGTGAAGTCACAGTTGTTAGCTTTGATTTTTCTCTAATATATATGAAAATAAATAAAGAAATATTAAAATAAAACATCCATGTAAAAGCCATCTCTGGCCAGGTGTGGTGGCTCACACCTGTAATCCTAGGACTTAGGGAGGTGAGGCAGGTGGGTAGTTTGAGCCCAGGAGTTCTAAACCAGTCTGGCCATCATGGCAAAACCTCATCTGTATAAAAAATACAAAAAAAATTCACGAGGCAGCCATGGTGGAGCATGCCTGTAATCCCAGTTACTTGAAAGCCTTAGGTGGAAGGATCGCTTGAACTTTGGAAGTTGAGGCTGCAGTGAGCCAAGACTGTGCAACTGCACTCCAGCCTGGGCAACAGAGCAAGACTGTCTCAAAAAAATAAAAAAAAGCCATCTTGAGTACCACTAAGAGGATACAAACAATGCCATAGGAAACTCTAAACCACTACGCTGATTTAATAGAAAGAATCCCCAAACACCGTCCTTTTGAGGCTTTTCTTTAAGTTAAAGGGAAAATTTTATTATAGTATATTGATAAAATATATTAACATTTCATTATACTTTCTTCATATAGTATATTACAAAGTGTTTACTTTAGAACTTGTACACTTGTGTAATGTGGGAAAATGCTATTAATAATATTCCCTGATACACTAGATAGTGTGAAATCAGTGCCTGGAATTAGCAGGAATAGGAAAGATTTTGACTAGGGTGGTGTAATGTTGGCTGAATGGTATAGGATGTAACAGAGGAGAAACTTACATTCGTTACTGGATCACTTTCATTCTCCGTAACACATCCCTGAAGATTGAGGTTGAGGGCTTTACAGATGATCATGATTCTCTTGGCAGCTTTTTCTTCAAATGGTTTGATCACAGACTCAGGTTCTAAGAGATCTTTTTTTTGAAGTTTCAAGGTCTAAAAAAGTTTTGAACGTTTTAGTCACCGAACATCCAACATAAAAAAGAAATTCTAAATTATAATCCCCAGCTGTCTGGATCAAGTTCATATTTGCTGAGAACGAATTTTGACTTACATCTATATCTGGGTCTATCGAGAAGAGATTTAGCCTCTCCATGTTTCGAGTTGTTTTTACAGTATCTTCTGTTTCTGTGAGGTACTACAGAGAAAACTGGGTTAGTCCTTGGTGTCTAAATACCCAGATACAGCCCCAGACACATCCACGTGGCCAAGAAGCAGCCTCTTAGTGTTATCACCATTTTAGTATTATCCATTAACACTTGGCAAATCTTATACAAGTATCTTTCCTTTTTGAGGAAGGTTAAGGAAAACATGTTTCCTATGTTAAGAAAAACATAGGTTAATGGCAAGTTTTGAATTAGTTTATTAATCTAAATCTTAAAAGAAAGCATCTATGCCTTTTCTGTGCAAGCAATTACTTACAAATAATTCAAACTGTTTGCAAGTACAATGTCAACTTTATTACCTTTGCAAAGTCTGGGTGTAAGTTGTTCTCTGATGAATCTGCTTCCTCTGGTGTGCATTCACAAGTTACAGAATTATCCAGTGAATCTTAAAAAGACATACCAAGTCAGGTTTTTAAATATTACTCAGGAATCATACATTCTTCTAGCCTGTGACATACAAAACTAAGTTAGACTTAAGAGCTAACAGGGATGTTGGTGAGCCTAAGCTTTCATTGTGTTCTGACTCCAGAACTCGATATTGTTGGGTGATCTGGGCTTGGAAATCAGGCAATCTGATGATCATTTTGGGATTCTTGCCATGATAACATCTTGTGTCCACAAGAACTTTGGATTTTTATACTTGGGGTGTCTTGGCTTACTTCATTAATACATATTAAAGTTTTAAAAATATGTATGCATTTTTGGTAATTCTCGGTCTTGGGCTATCAATTTACAATCCACCTTCTTGCTTCAGCTACTTAAGACACTGCAAACATTAATACTACGATTGTTATTATTAAGTAAATCATAAATGTAAAACACCTACTATGGCATACAGTAGTTGTGTTAAAATCAACAATATTTTTTTTCCCCTCAATTTCCCATGGCTCTTTCACTCTAGAGCCTGTGAGGCTTTGATTAGGAGCACTTAAAGATGCTTTGGTTTCTAATGTACCACATGCTGTGCAAGGTATCTTCAAATAGTTTTCTTTTGGGAGGAGTGACTGACTCTGCTGGTATTGAACTTGCCTTCTATGTAGCTACAGAATTGCTTTCTAACCTTCTTTTCACTCTTTCCTCTCTTGTTTTCCCTTCTCTTTGCATAAAATGAAATAGACTCTTATGAAGGAGTTAGGATGGGCAGAAAACAATTTTAATCTTATAAAAATTTTTATTGCCATGCATAATTTTTGAAACTTTTACATATAAGCTGATCACAGTATGATCAGAAAGCATAAATGAAAGCTGCTTTTTAACTAAAAGGAAGGAATGCATATTTGCCTTTACAGAGCACAAGATTAATTGATTAATTCAATGAAACGCTAAAAACCACAAAATGCCCCCTATAAGATAATGTCCCACTGGACATGAGCACATTTTTGATGCTGTGAGAAATTATTCTCAACATCATTTGCTGCGGGGCAGCCTCAAAACACTGCCAGTTGACTCCAAATTGTACTTATGTGTGGTGGCCATTACTGTGCAGTAAAGATTCAGGAGTGATTTAGTGATTTCTTGGAACAAACAGCTCCAGGATGGATGAGCTAGACCAGACAGCAACTACAATGCCTAGCAGCTTTAGTGAATCAAAAACACGGGTCACGCTGGACAAAGGAAGGAAGACGGCTTCATATGCTCTCACCCAGCCCCAGGTCAGTGAGCTCTGCACTCCTCCTCCCTTGGAGGGGCCCCTCGGGACTGATTTGCAGGATGCGGTTGAGGGTGTGGATCCATTCATCCATATCTGACTCTGTTTCAGCTGCCAGCACAAAATAGGTCAGTTCATTCATTTTCAATTCAAAGGCATATTTTCTTAGTCTGTTATTCTGTGGTATAAAAAAGACAGAAAAAGAGAATACCAAAAAATAAGCCTTTGAGCTAGAGACAATTTCTGTGGGCTTGAGGTCCCAAACGTCTTTCCATACAGATAGGTAACGTAAAGAAAATTGTCCAAAACAAGACAAAATTTTAGATGGGTCCGATCATTTTGTTTGTTTTTTCTCAAAGTTTTTGTACCAAGAAATATCTTATTTAGGTTTCAGCTGATTGGATGGACATGTTAGCTTAAACATTTCGTCATGGGCATGTGCTTGAGTACGTTCTCAACTCCTTGTAAGAGTTTCTTTGAGTTTCTCACTTTATGTTCTGTGACTCACTCCAGGAGGGTGTCTGACCCTATCACATCCCAGAGGCAGCTCTTGCCAAGATCGCTAACAGGCTCTGTGTTGCCATATACTACGTTAAGGATCATTTCTTTCTTCATATCTTCCTTGTCCTTGCAGCTGAATTAACATGATGGCTGCCTCCTCCTATCTGAAACTCACCTTTCTCCAGTTTCCATGACAACACTCTATTAGGGTTTTCCTTCCACCTCACTGGCTGCCATTTTTCAACCTCCCCTCCCAGCTCTTCCTTCTCATGACCTCTAGTGAGAATCCTGGCCAAGCCTCAGATTCCTTTCTCTCCTTTATTTCTCATCTATTCCAATGGCTTCAAATGACACCCATGTGCAGTGACACCCCATTTCCTTTCCTGGCTCTGGCTTCACCAACTTCCAGACTCTTCTGTAACTTGACATCTCCACTTGGCATTTTGTGACCAACCCATTAAAAACCCATTAAGCCTTGTTCTAGTTCCTGAATGTGTTCCTGTCATGTTCTTGTTGCTTCCACTAGGAAGGCCTGAGGCAGGCTGGCCCCCTCCACCACACATGCTCTCAATAGTACAGTGAGCATGGTGTGTGCCCTCATGTACTTACAGGATTTGTATCACCCTTCAGATCTCAAATGAAACTTTCTTAATTTTCCAGTCTAGGACAAAGGGGCAAAGGTCTTGTCCTCCAAAGCATGTACCATGATTTGTAATTATCTGCTTATTCATTTTTGTTTGTTTGTTTTGACAAATACATGTCTCCTGTGAGGCTACCTCCATGAGGACTGGGCCAGTTTTGCTAACCACCATATCGTGTAATAGTGCTGACACTTGAAGGATTCAATAATGTTCGGTTCAAAAACAGTCATATTTTATTAATGGAACAGAATGAGTTCCTATTCTATTGGAATAGGTTTCTATTCCATATTGACATTCTAGTAGAGAAGAGATAAGTGGATGAATGATTGAAGGAATGAACAAACTATCAGAAAGCAAAGGTTATCCATTGTGCAGATAACTCAAATGAGCTGGTGTGATTAGTGGGCACTTTAAATTGGGTGGTCAGAAGCAGGTCTTTGCCCACAGGAGATCTCTAATTTGAAACCTGTAAAAAGGAGATGTCTGATTTGAAATCTGTAAAAAGGAGATATGGGCTATTGAAAGTTCAGGGAGGGACATTTAAAGCAGGGGGAACCCAAGAACAAATTGTTACAATATTGTATATTCCTGCCATGAGATTAGAATGTTCATTCAAAATGCGAACTTTCCCCTAATGACACAAACTGGTGTTATTTAAAGGGGTGGTTGTTGGGAAGATTACTGAAGATACTTCATATTTGATTTGCTCCAGGCAATTCCTATGCAGATGTTCAATTTTTATAAATATGTTCTAAAGCCTATAGCTTACTCATAATTGTAATAGAGCAAATACTAACACTTAGGACAACTCTATTAAGTAGAATACAAAAAGGAGAAGAGCCATAAAATAAGATCAGTGTGTAGGGCTGTGGCTAAATACCAATGTATACAATTCTTTTTGAGAACAGGATTGCTATTTCTTGGTGACAAGCAAAAATTTATAATACCCCTTCAGCAATGTCCTCTTTCTTTGGGATGCTCTCACAGACTGTCCCCAGATAGCTGTTCCTTTCACCATTCACAGTAACAAGATTACTACTGCAAACACAACAATTACTAAACACTGGCTCTGTACTTTACAGCCATTATTTAATTTAAATGCGTAACAACTCTATGGGAAAAATCACATTATTCCATTTCACATATGATGAAACTGAGGCTTGGGGAGATTAATTAAAATGTGTTTGGGATTATATTGATAGCAAATGGTAGAAAAGGGAAAATAAGGCCTATATACTCTAACAACTAATCCCACCCACTGAGCTGCCTTAGGCATTGCACAGAGCTGGGGATACAGAAGATACTCAGGTGATGCTGGTCTCCTTTCTTGACATTGCCCTGGCACAACAAAGGGGCATCTGTGGCCTGGGAGTTGTGGTTCCTCTCAGTGCTTGAGAATACATAGCCTCAAGAAAAAGTCAAGTTCAGGAACTAAAGGAGAAAGAATTGGCTAAAATGCTAACTATGGTTCTCATGTGAAAATTCATGGCTCAAACATCACATTCTAGACTCTTCCAAGGATGAGCCCTTTGCTCCTGTCCATACTTTTGTATTACTGTCAAATATTATTTATTTATTTGACCTGTAATGACTTAGTCCCAGGCCTGGCTCTTTATAGTTCACAAGTCTTAGAAGGGCAGAACCTAAATTTGTATTCTCAGTGCTTAGTGCAGTGATACAACTCACTCATCAAGGACGTATCTGTTGCATTCATACTTTGTGCTGGGCAAAAACATAGCCAGTCCCTGCACTTGCAGAATAGGAATGGCAGGCATTAAGCAGTTAATCATACAAATGTGAAATCAGAAAATGAATATACTTAAATTTTGTATAAATGTTTTGAAAAAGAGGTACTGGGTTCTATGAGAACATAGAATAGAAGTATTTGGACAAGCAAAAGGTCAGAGTTGCATTTTGAAAAAATCATTTTGACTGCAGTGTAAACAGAATGGAGGGTACTCAGAAAGCCCATGGCCTCCAACGTTACTGTGCAAAGCAAACATTTAGGCAGCTTCCTTCTGAAGGCAGATTTTTAGACGCCCTGATCTCCTT
This sequence comes from Callithrix jacchus, assembly GCF_049354715.1. NCBI lineage: Eukaryota > Metazoa > Chordata > Mammalia > Primates > Cebidae > Callithrix > Callithrix jacchus. Next base: position 146,575,970 of record NC_133507.1, read on the forward strand.
ATGAGGAATGGGGTAGATATTCTCCATGTGCCCTCACACGCAGTTCTGGGATGTTCTCATGAAGAAGACCTACAAAACTTTCTGTAACCTTCACTGATAGACAGTCTAAGGGCAAAGACAAGATGGCTGCAAAGCAGGTGGGGTCCTGCAGAGACAGGTGTCCTGTCACAGCCCCATTTCCTTCAAAAAACAACAGGAATATAAAATAGACACTCAGGGCCTGGTGCAGTGGCTCATGCCTGTAATCCCAGCACTTTGGAAGGCTGAGGTGGGAAGATCAATTGAGGCCAGGAGTTTAAGAAGACCAGCCTGGCCAACATGGTGAAACCTCGTTTCTACTAAAAATACAAAAATTAGTCAGGTGTGGTGGCACATGCCTATAATCCCAGCTACTTGGGAGGGTAAAGCACAAAAATCATTTGAACCTGGGAGGTGGAGGTTGCAGTGAGCCTAAATCACGCCACTGCACTCCCAGCCTGGGTGACCAAGCAAGGCTCTGTCTCAAAAACAAACAAAGAAAAAAACCCGAAAAACAAACAAGAAGGAAGGAAGGAAGGAAGGAAGGAAGGAAGGAAGGAGGGAGGGAGGGAGGGAGGGAGGGAGGGAGGGAGGGAGGGAGGAAGGAAGGAAGGAAAGAGACACTCAGAAAAGAACAAAAAATGTCCAGAGTTTGGGGTACAACTTTTGCTAGAATATTTTTAGGTATTTGTTTACAGAAAAATGCAAGCAAATCTCAGTGTTGTCTTGAAAACAAACAAATGAAAGAATTGGCTTGATGAATTTGATGCTGGAAATAATGTGATTGGGGAGATAAAAAGCAACCTAAAATGTTTGTATTGGGTCCAAACTAAAGGCGGATCAAGCTGCAGCCTGCTTTAAAATGAAGATGCCGAAGATGTAACATAATTTTGAAATAAAACATTACAAAGTATAAACAAGTTGACTTGATTTTCTAAACTGCATGGCACGTGTATACCTATGTAACAAGCCCGCATGATCTACACTTGTACCCCAGAACTTAAAGTATAATAAATAAATAAAAAATAAATAAACTGCATTCTGTATTTCAAATGAATTAAATACGATCGCTGGCTTCAACAATATAATAAAAATATTCTTAAAACTTTGAGCAAAGTATTACAATCTTGTTTCTCAAAGAGGGACACTGATAATTAAGATAAATATTCTATTTGAAACTTCTCAAGAACTAAATAACCTTCTTTTATTTCAAGAGAAATAGAACTATTTGCAGCCCAGAGAAGCTTATTTTGGGAAAGATAAAGAGGCCTGAGTGTTTTTTGATCTTGCTATCTGGAATCTCAAAGATAATGTCATATAGAACAGCAAAAAGGACAAAAGTTGAAAATCAATGGGACACTTCAATAGGACATTTTAATAATTTTGAAGGACAATTCAAAATTGTACTTCAAGAAGTAATCAAGAAGTAGTCACATTCTTATTTTTACTCTCCCCAGTTTTCCTCTGTGTCTCTTTTATCAGTGTCTTTTCCAGCCAGTGAAACTACTTCGTTTTTATTTATTTATTTGAGATGGTTTTGCTGTTGTCACTCAGGCTGGAATGCAGTGGCATGATCTCGGCTCACTACAATCTCTATCTTCCAGGTAAAAGCAATTCTCCTTCTGAGTAGCTGGGATTAAAGGCATTCACAGCCACATCTAGCTAATTTTTTGTATTTTTAGTAGAGCTAGTGTTCGGCCATTATGGGCAGGCTGGTCTCAAACTCCTGACCTCTGGAGATCTGCCTGCCTTGGCCTCCCAGAGTGCTGGGATTACAGGCCTGAGCCACCACTCCCGGCCTCCAGGACTCCGGCAACTACTTTGTTTAGGGAACCTGTGAATATGTCCTATTGTCATGATATGGTGAATGAGTTGTGGCAAACTGTTCTGCTTCCACAGTGTTCCCCTGAAGAAGTTCCAAATTGCTGATATTCCAAGAAAATCACTAAAGCCAAGGGAGGACTGAATATCCAAGAGGGAAGCTACCCAAACAAAATATTTAATTATACCTATTATGTGGCTAATATCTTGCACAGAATTTTAAAGAAACAAAAGAAGAGTCTTAAGGGAATCATACAACATCACATCAAGGTTTCTGGCATCAATGGCTGCCTTCCATGAAATCCTCTCCACTCTGTGTAGGTTTATTTATTCATTCATTCGATGAAAATTAAATGGGTACCTTTTATGTTTCAGTCACAGAGAACTGAAAAAATTCAAGTAAAGTACTTTCCCTCATTGAACTTACCTTCTAGTGAAATGAAATGTCAGGAAGCAAATAAGCAGAAAGATAACATACACACACATATATACACATACATATATTATAGATGTGTAATATAACATGGCATCATGCAGTGATAAATGGAATTTCATCTTGCATATGTTATTAGGACTTATTGCTTGAGGTGTGTCACTTGTTCTATTTGCATGCACTGTATTTTTTTTTCTGTGCATCCTTCCCACATCCTGGAAGCTCTTCGAATACATGAGCCACATTCTTTTCAGAGTTTGCTCTTTTCACAATGGTTGGCACACTGTGAGTTTTCCAATATATACAGTATTTGCTGAAATGAATCCCATATCTAAAATTCACTGCTGAAAGCTCCACATGAACAAATCTTTGTAGTGTTTCTTCTGCCCACATAACTTATGTAGGTAGAATATTAAATTGGTTCCTGCCTGTAAAAAAATACAATATTTCACTCAAATTCTTCTCTCCATGTATGTGGGTATGTCTATTTTATATATGATAATACATCATTTCTTTAGGCAACTGTCTGTAATTTTGGATAGTCTTCTGCCTCAAGTTAAACTTTGCAATTCATTAGCTCTGTGACTTGTGAAAGCCACTCTATCTCTCTAAATTTTATTTTAATAAATGGAACAATCATAATTCATGTTCCATCAAGTGCTGTCAAATAATAGATGAAGAAAACTACAAGTATCGTTTTGGTCCTTATTATTCTCGGAAGTGAGATTTTTCAGAGCTTGAATTTGCTAACAGGAGGCTTACAGGTCATATTTGGCTTCTAGATTTGTTTTCCTTGTAATGTTCTTTCCCCTGCTTCCAATTTGACTTGCTTTCTTTAGGTAGGCACTCTCCAGGTCTACTGGTCTAAGCTGTCCCTATTTTTCACACCTGGCCTCTTTTCACACATGTAGGGGGCTGCTTGACCTCCAGGAGGTATCTGCATTTCTAGCCTTTGGTTAGTCACATGAAGCCATTGTCTTGGAACCCATATCCACATGGTGGCAGACTCAGCACCTAGGAGGAAATGAACTGTGTCCTTCCATACTGTCTACACCCATGTAAGCCTGTCTAAAGTGACATCGGCCATTATCGTTGCTGAGATAGGGACCTAAGACAGATGAGATTCTTGGGTTGTTATTCTCTTCTACAGTGGCAGAACCTGGAATGAATGAATGTATAGATGAATGAATGTGAGAATGAATGAATGAATACGTGAACTGAAGGAACAAGATAGGATAACACAGACCTAAATATCCCTTAGTCCCAGAGAAAAACTTGAAGTAGCAAAAACCAAGTTCTCTTCCAGATTGGGAGGCATAGGCCAGTAAAACAGATCTATTACTGTTTGATGATGTTATGAAAAACTAGGAAACCATGATTAGGTTTTGTTTTGTTTTGTTTTGGCCAAGATTCAGGAAATTGTCAGTCATAAACACTACCTAAAGTCTCTCAGAAAGCTGGGAAGGAGTTTCTCACCACTTAAGCCCACCCTTGTAATATACGTCTAAGATTTCCAAATTATTCAAGGGAAAACAATGACATGGACTAGGTCTGAATGAATCAAACTGAAATGGCATATTCACTAAGGATTATTATGAACTTGAACTCCTTAAGAATGCCAGATGCTAAGTAGTACTTTCTGAGGCAGAGACTTTCTTCCCCTTTTTTGTTTGCTTCAATGGAACCTGGCAATGATTCTTCACAAAATTGGTCTGATTCATCCTAGTTATTCATTTGCTCTGTGCTTTTGTGTGTACATGATTCATCTTTAGGCACATTTTATGCCTGAGAGCTTACTAGAGCAATTGTTAAACTTGCACTATTTCACTCAAATTCTTCTCTCCAGATATAAAAACTTATACATCTGGAAGAACTATAAGCAAATATGTAAGGACTGGGACCCACACACGAAGTGACAAGTGATCCAGGGGTTTGTCTCCCCAGAGTGATCCTAAGAAACCAGTCCTTTCCTATACAAAGAACGTAGAGAATCTTGGATAAAGCTTCTGGATGAAGAGGAACCTAAATGCAGGGATAGAGGTGAAGTTTTAAAAAGATGTATGTGCCACATCCACCTTGGAAAATACTATAGACAGGCTCAGCTTTTTCTGTACAGAACTACAGCCTGAGCTGAAAGAGTTCATCATTGTTTCATGTTCCCAGAGCATTCCATGGGCTCTGCCATGCACACCTCCATCATCACTCCTACGATATTGTGTGACAGCGAGCAAGTTGCGATGCCCCTCTCTGAGACTAACTTCAATAAAGAATTGACTTCCCCATATCTAGGTATAGTTTCTAGCATGTCAAAGGCACTAAGTGGGTTTGTTGAATGAATCAATAGGTTAATGAATAAATAAAGAAATAGATAAATTAGCACAGTTAGGAAAAAATATCAGGAAGGTAAATCAAGGTTTACCAGGAGGGCTTTCCCATAATGGAATGTCTATATCCTGGGTTGTGACCTTTAAAATTAATAGAAGAACCAGATGAGAGAGGCTAAATACACTACCTCCCCAGTTCTTTTCACATTGTTCTAGTTTTACAGATAGGGAACCTGGATCAAATTGGTCTAGTAACTTTCTAGAAGTCTTCAGATAGTAAATGGTAAAACTAGTATTTCAATGCTGACCTATGTGACTACCAAGCTTGTGTTTTCTCCTGCAAGACTCCTTTTTTTCCGTGGCAATGTTTAAGCAGAGACTGAAACACAATCTAAGTAAGAGATGATGGAGAAGCAGTTCCTCCACTGGAAGGGCAAATTAGAGCACTAAGGTATGTATTCAGCACTAAGTTCTATGATTCTTTGAAGAAGAAAAATAGAACATATTAACCTGTGTTTCTGCAAACTTAATATATAACAAAAGACTACAATGATACTTATTTTAAAAATGATGACTCATTTGCTAGAGAAAGCTTTTAAGTACAAATGGAAAGGATAATACTTAAAATTTTTGGCTCAGTGTCTATAAAATGCAGTTATTGATCTTTATTGCTAACGTTTTACTTGTTTCTGAGGCCAAAAAGTGTCCTTTGTGACCAACAATAGAAAACGATCTCCATCCTCCATTAAGATCATTATTGCCCTTTCCATATGGAAAGCTGGCATCTGTGTTAAAATGCAATTACCTTTACTTGTAGCGGAGCGCTCAGAAACAATTAATTCTTTCCTTTTAAAGTTCAGCCTTATTGCTTCCTGGAAGAATTCCAGATTTTAACAGATAAACCATCCAGAAATAGGCCAGGACTAAATGACTCGAGAGAACTCTACTTGAATCCACATATCCAGGGGCCTCTGGTAGTGGTCCACGATGTAATCTCAGCTCGTAACAAGCTAGGTGAGTGCTGAGGTTTGAGGGTAACAGAAGCACTTCTCCAATGGCCTGTGACCAGAAACAGTGTCCTGGACCCCAGTGAGCCAGTGTCATATTGTGAAATTTGAGGGAGGATTGCTAAAACACTTTCGATTGCTTCCATGATTACATAAAAGGGAATACGGTCAGTTATTTCATCAGAGTAGGAAGAGGTATTTTGAAAGTAAAATGTCCAAATGGGGTCTATGGAATTATTCTGCTTCCTTTTGCCATAGTGGTCCATGTTGAGTTTCATACTAAGGACAATAATTTGAAGACTGAGAGCTTACAGACCATTATCTGTTAAAAGCATTATGTCTGTTTCTGAAATTAAACGCTTTGGAATCAATGGAATCCTTGTCTTTGAAGAAAACCACCTCTTAGAAGAAAGACAATGCATATATACACTATCAACTTACTCTATCATTATAAATTATAAAATAACATTTGTGAAGTGCATATGTTAATTCTATGTCATTTACATATTACTTTACTGAATTTCATTATCTCAGAGGTTCTCTACACAGCAGTAAACACAGATGCTAATTTTCTGCTTCTCTTCGAAAATATGAGACTTGCCCTGCCACAAGACCTTCACACTTGTTGCCTCTGCTCATTCTTTTTTTGTTTGTTTGGTCTTTATTTTTATTTATTTGTTTATTATATTTTATTTTTGAGAAAGAGTCTCACTCTGTCACCAGTCTGGAGTGCAGTGGCACAATCTCGGCTCACTGCAACTCCTCCTCTTGGATTCAAGCAAGTCCCCTGTCTTGGCCTCCCCAGTAACTGGGATTATAGGCACATGCCACCACACCTGGCCACCACAAACATGGTTAATTTTCATGCTTTTAGTAGAGACAGGGTTTCACCATGTTGACTCGGCTGGTCTCGAACTTTTGACCTCAAGTGATCCACCAACCCTAGCCTCCCAAAGTGTTGGGATTACAGGCGTGAGCCACCACGCCCAGCCCTCTGCTCATTCTTTAGTCTATAGATCAAATGATCTCTCTTCAAAAATGCTCTTCTCCCTTATTGAGTATTAATATTCCTTTTCAACCTCACCACTCTTCTGTCTCCCTTTTGTTACTCTGTTTATTTTCTTTTTACTTTCTTTTTTTTTTTTAGAGATGGGGTTTCACCATATTAGTCAGGCTGGTCTCGAACTCCTGACCTCATGATCCACACTCCTTGGCCTCCCAAAGTGCTGGGATTACAGGCGTGAGCCACCGCACCCAGCCCCGTTACTCTGTTTATTTTCTTTATTGAAAAATTTACCAGCTGATTCCATTCTGCTTATTCATGTCTTTGCCTATTTCCCGTTTTTCTTTCTCTCTTGAAAGTAAGTTTTGTGAAGGTAGAGATCAAGCTGCCTTGTTTTTCACAGAAGCCTTAGAGTCTAGAGCAGATCTTGGCTCATATCCGATATTCCATGAATATTTGTTGAATATACTTTTCAAATAAAAAAAATCCCAAAGAGGAAAAGGTATTTCTACTCACCTGCACCACACCTGTACAAGAATCCAAAAAGATGCATCCTTTGGGTTCTTTGGATATTTTCTCATCTTTGTAAAAATTCATAATGTAGGAGTTATCTGGCAACTGAGTCAGCTGGAAGTAGCGCTTTTTGAATGACTGAAAGGAAAAGATATAAAGAATTATTCAAATTGTAGTGTGTTATTACTCATAGAAATTAGAATTATTCTAATTCCTTCAGGAGTGCTGTATTTCTAGGACATTTTTCTAGAGTAGAACATCCTACTTCCTCATAAATAAAATATTATGTGAAACATAAACTCAATGCAAACGGCTCTCCTCTGTGCTGTGACCAGAGGAGGGAGTGTTAAGAACGGTGACAGAGACAAAGATGAGTCGTGATGTCTCCTTACCCGGACAGTAACGGTGTTGTTCACGGTGCTGTTAAAATTCCCCTTGTAGAGCCAGCCAGACTTGAAAACTCCAGTTCCTCCTGCTCCTCCGCCCCCCTTGGAAGATGAGTGGGAAGTTGTATCCTGTAGGAAAGGCATATTAGCATCACGGCCATCTTTTGTGGATACCAGATCCTAGACACTGCATTTAAAAAAGGGACTCACTCTTTTCCTCTCTTTGACTCATCTTTTTTTTTTTTCTTGAGACGGAGTTTCGCTCTTGTTATCCAGGTTGGAGTGCAATGGCGCGATCTCGGCTCACTGCAACCTCTGCCTCCTGGGTTCAGGCAATTCTCCCGCCTCAGCCTCCCGAATAGCTGGGATTGCAGGCACGCGCCACCATGCCCAGCTAATTTTTTGTATTTTTAGTAGAGACGGGGTTTCACCATGTTGACCAGGATGGTCTTGATCTCTTGACCTCGTGATCCACCCGCCTCAGCCTCCCAAAGTGCTGGGATTACAGGCGTGAGCCACCGTGCCCGGCCTACTCATCTTAAATAAGTATGTTCAATTTCAAAACAAACGTGATTCATTTTGACTAAAAGCCCTACCACCAACAGCTACTACAACTTATAACAAACTGGTCAGAATGTGAAACCTTTTGGTGCAAGACAGAAACTGATTATCCTCATGTTTTAAACATGTCACTTTCAACAATTCACTTACTTCATCCTTATCAGCATCTTCATGGTCAATCTCAAAGGAATGGGAAGGAAGCTTCTCTGCTTTGTATTCTGCTCTGATATGAAAAAGAAAAAGAAAAAGATTCTGATTTGTCATTGGAGACTGCTTTCATTTTAAGTCGCTCCCCAGGTAGTAATAACAGCTATGGTGCTGGGGTTCTTACACATTTTTGTAAAATAGTGTAATCTTTTGAGGGTCTCATTTCCTTTGGAAGTATTAACTTTCTTTACCATGATATCTTATCTCCAGTATGTAAATCTCTATTTTAAAACTTGTAGTTACTAATTATACAACTTTTTTTTGAGACACTCTCACTCTGTCGCCCATGCTGGAGTGTAGTGGCGTGATCTCGGCTCACTGCAACCTCTGCCTTTTGGGTTGAAGCGATTTTCATGCCACAGCCTCCCCAGTAGTAGCTGGGATTATAGGCATGTACCACTGTTTTTGTATTTTTTGTGGAAATGGGGTTTTGTGATGTTGGTCAGGCTGATCTTGAACTCTTGGCCTCAAACTATCCTCCAGCCTCAGCCTCTCAAAATGCTGGGATTACAGGAATGAGCCACCAGCGTTTGGCCTTCTAGTTACATATATTTATACATATCTTTTTGAGTTAGATGTAGGCAAGAAGGACAGTTTGAAAGGTGAGGGACGACTTTCTATTTTCCTTCCCCCACATTGGCAAGTAGAATATTAAGTGGTGATATTTTCACTGTGTTTTCTGTGTCATCTGTATGTGTACACACAGTGGTCGTTTGAAGAGCCCAGCCCTGAAGGACCATGATCCTGAGAACCAGTCTGTACTGTGGCCACTAGGCTGTGCTGCTTCCTAACCGTGGCCTCCACAAAAAACGTGCACCAAAGGGGCTGGTAGCAATTAGAGTCACTTTGTGCATTTCCCCGGTATCCTAGAAATGCCTATTTAAGTCACAACATCTCCGACCACCTCAGAGAAGCAACAGTGTGCACCTGGTTTTATAAATGGTAAGATAAGCCAGAATTAAGTTTTCTTTGACTTGATTCTATCTCATAACTAACGGTTAAATGGAAACCAGACAAGACCATCCAAAGTCTAGGCATCTCTTGATGGCTAGCTGTTTGGCCCCTTTTACTGTATAAAATCCTATGTATAGAAATTTTACAGGATGTTTTTCTTTTTTAAAATAAATTTTATTGGGTATGCTTGAGGTTTACCACATGATATGGGAGAGATACATATAGATAGTAAAATGGTATTATAGTGAAGCAAATTAACATAACAATCATGTCAATAGTTCCTTTTTTTAAAAAAGAGCAGTAAAATCTGCAGATTTAACCAAAATCACTAATGCAACATGATTTCACTAATTTTGGTCCTCATGTTGTTCATTCGCTCTCTAGACTTCATCCTGCACACGTGCTACTTTGCTTCAGTTCACTGACTTCTTCCCATTTCTTCTCACCCCTGGTAACTGTTGGTGAGAATGTAGATTGCTACAGGCACTATGGAAAACAGTATGGAGGTTTCTAAGGAAATTAAATACAGAACTAGCATATGACCCAGCAATTCCTCTTCTGGATATATATTCAAAGGAGATAAAGTAACTTATAAAGATATCTGCACTCCTGCTGTCATTGCAGCATTATTCATACTAGCCAATGTATGGAAACATTCTAAGTGTCCATCGACAGAGGAATGGATAAAGAGAATGTTTAATATATTTAATGTGTGTGTGTGTGTGTGTGTGTCTAGCATTCTCTTAAGTGTGTCCTCTGTAAAGGAACACTTAGAATGTTTCTATATATGTATGTATGTATATGTGTGTCTGAATATATATGTGTATGTATATGTGTGTGAATATATTTGTGTGTGCACGTATATATGTATGAATACATATGTGTATATGTATGAATATACATGTGTGTGTAGGTATACGTGTATATGTGTGTGAATATGTGTAGGCATGTGTGTGAATATATGTGTGTATATGTGTGTGAATATATGCATTTGTATGTATGTGTGTGTGAATATACATGTGAATATGTATATGTGTGTGAATGTGTGTGTGTGTGTATAAACTGAATATTATTCAGTCTTAAAAAGTAGGGATTCTGCTATTTGCCATGATATGGATGGACCTGGAGGACATTATGCTAAATGAAATAAGCTAGGCATGGCAAAAAATTGTATGATCCCATTTATAAGTGGAATCTTAAAGAAATCAAATAGAGATAATAAAACAATATATGTTTTAAGATGATCTACACTGTTTAAAAGCAACTTCTGAATCTGACTACTGAGAAAGAAAGATCAGAGGTGCGTTTAGTACTCACATCACAAATGATTCCCTATGTTGATGGTATTCCAGATAGGGTGAATGATCAGCACTCTTTAGACCTAAGTATGCATTAAATTGCTATACTGTGCACTCACATAAGGTAAGGTATAGGTGCTAAGTAAGGGCTTCAAAGTACTCTTACCTTCCTTTCATTTTCAGCAGGGAAAGTTAGAGCACAAAAGGAACACAGGAACATGGGCATCACTGTTAAACTGTGAAAAGCCTGAGATCAGGACCATGTTCTCCTTTCCTGATAAGAAGTGTTTTTCATTGCGGTAAAACAGGCATAATATAAAGATTGATCATTTTAACCACTTTTAAAAGATGGCATTAGAAGCCTGCATTTAGGAAAGGTGAATTATAACCATCTTTAATAAGCACATTAAGTAAGATTGCTGTCATTTCTCTCTTCCAAGGGAAGTTATCTTTCCTTCTTGCAGAAACTTAGATATAGTCAAGCCTATCAGTGCTGCCTACACTGATGTTAACTTGTTCTGCCTATTTTGGTCAGGGTCAAATTTATGGGCAGACAGAGGAAGTAGCAGAGGACATAGAATTCTTTTAGGATCACTGGGAAATTCTTCCTACCCCGCCAAAAATATTCCTTTTCTCCTTAATATTATCTAACATGCTCTGAACAAGAAGCAGTCTCTCTCACCTTTTAATTTGATTGGCAAAATAAACACAACCCTTCCCTCTCTCCCCCTCCTGTGAGAAATGACATGTTGCCTGAGATTTAGTGGCAGATTCCAATGGCTGATTTCAGAGCAATTGCTCCAGGTGACTTGTCTGCAGGAAATAGATGATGAGATACAATGTTATCACCCCCAAAAAGTTAACTACCACCCCTCCCTGGTTAATCCTCACCTTTCCTTTTCTCTTCCCCAAAAGACAATCAGTGCACTGATTTTCATAACTGTGGAATTAGACTATGTGTGTTTTAACTGTGGTTAAAAGTTATCAAATGGTTCACTTACAATTTGCACATTTGATTGTATGTAAATTTTATATCAAAACAGAAAAAATGAACTGCAGACATCTATATTTGTATTTAAAGGTGTGCATTATGAAGAGTTTAGAGAAGCAATGTATTAATGTTTTAAACTCCAGTTTAAAATGACCAAAATATAAAACAAATGAATAGATGGCTAGAAGGATGGATGGATGGACAGATAGTGCAAAAAAACAAATATAGCAAAATGTAAAAGACACTTTCTAGATGGTGGGAATAGTGGGATTCATTGTACACCAGACCAGTCTTTTAACTTTTTCTTAGGTTTAAAATTTTTAAAGTGATGTGTGAACATTTCTAAAGTGTTGAAATTGTACATAGAGTGACCAAAAATATCTTCTGAGCTGATTCCTTTTTATAGTAGAGATAATAAAAAACTGTATGACAATTACATATAAACTATTCTCAAAGAAAAGGTTGAGTAAAAATGCCTCAATAAGTTTTCTCTGATATTTTTGAAGAATAGATAATTTAGAGAAGAGAGCTTCAGACAAATGCTTGGAAATGTTTCTAGGAATTTCCCAGATGTCAAATTTAACACTATGTTACAACTTACGACATCCCCATACCCTTTTCTTTAATAAAATAAAACTTTATTTAAACATCCACTTTAAGTATTAATTATTCAAAAATAACTCAGAAGTTATGAGGCAGAGAACACCAATGAAGTCAATAGCAAAACTCAGCCAACCCCAGTAGTCCCTAGCCATGTTCATGCTGATCTTAATTTTCATTTTATAAAACTGTGCAGACCAGTGAGTGTCAATTTAAGTTCGATCTGGGGCTGGAGTTGCAGTGAACGTAAGTGTGCCACTTCATTGGTGGCTTTTCTTAATTCTGAGTTTGCTCAATCAAATTTGATGTGCATTTTTTAAATCAATGTGCATTACTGAGAGCCATCTTAATTCTTGGGGGCCATTCTCCTTTGCCATTCAACATTCCAGTTTCCAGATATTACGTGGCACCCAGAAGAGCTGCAATAATGTCAACCACATATCAGAAAATAACTTCCTGAACCAAGGAAGCTTGCATTCTAGGGGAGGAGAGAGTCAATCATGAATTAAGCATAAATAAACGAAATAATTTCTCCAAGTGAAAATGATTGTTAGGATGAAGTTGGAAACCATCATTCTCAGCAAACTAACACAAGGACAGAAAGTCAAACACCTTATGTTCTCACTCATAAGTGAGAATTGAACAATGAGAACACATGGATACAGTGAGGGGAACATCATAGGCTGGTGCCGGTCGGCGGTGGCAGGCTAGGGGAGGGAGGGAGAGGATTAGGAGAATTACCTTATGTAGATGACAGGTTGATGGATGCAGCACAGCACCATTGCACATGTATACCTATGTAGCAAACCTGAATGTTTCGACCATGTATCCCAGAACTTTAAGTGTAATAACAATAATAGTAATAGTAAAAGATTTTTTTTTTAAAAAAAGAAAGAAAATCAAAACTGAGCATCTGTAATCCCAGTACTTTGGAAGCCCGAGGCTGGTGGTTCACTTGAAGTCAGAAGTTAAAGACCAGCCTGGCCAACATAGTGAAACCCTGTCTCCACTAAAAACACAAAACAATTAGCCAGGCATGGTGGCCCACACCTGTAATCCCAGCTACTTGGGAGGCTGAGGCAGAAGGATCCCTTGAGCACGGGAGGTGGAGGTTGCACTGAGCTGAAATCATGCTATTGCACTGGGGACAGAGTGAGACCCTGTCTGAAAAAAAAAAAAATCAAAGAGGAGAAGAGCAAAGAGTGATCCTTGTGGAAATGGCATAGGCTACTTGGAGAAAGGCTCTTCAAGGATGGCGTCTCTCAGGAGGTAACATTTAAATTGAGGAGGAGAAGCAGCTGGTTGTGTGACGATCTGGGGGAAAACCCTCTGGGAGAGGAAACTGCAAGACTACAGGTTCTGAGGAGGGGCCAAGCATGGAGCATCCAGGAAGGAAGGCTGTAGGGGCTGGAAACAGTGCAGGACGGAGGGCAGTGGGAGGAAGGCCTATTCAGTGCCCTTGGGCAGGTAAGGCAGGCAGTGCTTGGATCATTACTGAAGCTTGCCAGCTACTGAAGATTATTTCCCAATCTGGTTTTTAATAAGCCACAGGGCACAGCTTCCTGTCTTTAAAGAGCAGTCTTCAAGCTCAGTCCCATGTCTGTGGGGCTAGCAAGCAATGACTTCTCTCTTTTAAAGGACATGAAAAGATTAGCACCTGTGGCTATTGACTTTTAAATTCCTCCCCCAGGACCACTGTGTGGTCTCTAAGAGCCTTGGGGATCCCAAGATAAAGGGCTCATCCCAGACCTTACTGTTCAGTGTCTGAATCAAACATTGGCTGTAACTATAGGCAGCCTCCTTTCTCCTTTCTCCCCCAAAGGACCCGTATTGCCCAGAGTGGGGATGCCTGAGTGCCATCAGTTATCAGCTGTGAGTTTGGGGTAAATTACCTCTCAGCTCCCAAGTTTCTTCTATAAAATGGGAATAATAGTTCCTACTGCACAGTTATGAGTATTAAATGAAATAATGCATATATGACACCCAGCTCACTGTAGACATTCAAGAAAATGCTCTTTTATTAAAAAAATGTTCTATTTCAGCCCAGCTAAGCTGGTCACACGTTATTTGATCTGTAGCCACAATTTAGAAGAAATTTTCTTCTTTACATGTTCTTTCTATCAAATCAACCATGGTAAAAATTTTTAATATGTCACACATCTCTGTAATTTACCTGGTGGATTAACGAAATCAGTGACATTACATATTTTTATGGGGCTTTTTTCTTCTAGGACCTCCAAGTTCAGTGCTGATTTCTATTCATAATATGTAAAGGCTTGTGTTTTACATTCTAGCCTGAAATAATCTCTCTCTTCAGTATCTTCCTATGGACTCTTGCTTAAAAAAAAAAAGCGATGATTTTAAGGGTCAATAATATAAATTTAAATTTAAATAATAAACCACCTTTTTTTTTGCTTTTCTAGAATTGCAAATTTTCATTTTGCAGTTTCAGCAACTCATAAAAAGAAATACGCAATTTAAATTGGTAGCAGACATAGGCGAATTCTTCTAATCCAGGAGGTATGAAAATGATTTACTTCTATTAGCCTCAGAAGACCCAAGTAAATTGTCTGTTTCCATTACTGACCTAAATACATGTAGTCTTCAGAGGGGAATGCTTAGCTCTGTAAAATCATTTGAAAGAATAATTCTGCCGTTCAGTGCTCATCTTCGTTGTTCTGGGGTATATGTGAAAGGGTTATATTCTAGAACTTCTGATTTTCAATTTGAATACACGAAATTTCTTACTTGGTGGCAGTCTGATCCTTCCCTTTCTTGGTATCAACTTCCACTTCCTTTAGTTAAACTAAGGGAAATTCTCAACAATATTTCAGTTAATTTTTTTCATTTTTTCTCATGAGATTAATCTTGCAAACCATGTGAACTGCAATTCGGCAATAATGTCCAGGACTGATTCTTTCTTGAGGTACTTTCTCTATTGTTTTAATAGAGGAAGAATACTGTATATGTGAAATCTCTGATTTGCTTGCTTTCTTTACGGCCCCATGAATTTAAGGAAAGATGAACAGTGTTTGGGGATACAGCCACTGAATTGTGCAATGGACCTAAAGACGGCGGGAACACATTTAGTTATAAGGACAGCTAAATACTGCTGTCTCCATCCTCTCAACTTAAGATGCAGGCTCCCAACTTCTTGGACACAGCTTCCGAGCTGTAACCACTTCTCAGAACTATTTTCAGAAAGAGGAAGTCCTGATGTTAAAAGATGCTTTGCTTTTCAGTTGTGCCTACAAAAAGTGTGTGTAGGCACAACTGACATTCTGACTCACCCAGACATTCTAAATGTAACAATTACTCACGAATGCCTAGGGTACAGTGAACCTTCCCAACCTGGAGGCTGTCTATCAGAATCCATTCGAGTCTAAAAGAATACTCAGAGATCTGGTAAACGTTACTGTTCAATGTTTTGAAAAAAAAAAAAAAAAGATTTGCAGATTAGAAGGAGTATATATATTTTTTTCTCTTCACGGTAATGAAAAACCAAAAGAAATGGCCCCCTTCTGTCTTTTACTTCAACTGCCACCTCTGTAGTCTCATTCTCCATAGAGTAGCCCAAGGGCTGTCTCAAAGCGGTAAACTAGATTGTGCCACACACCCCTGGTTGAAATTTCCCAAGGCTTTTGTTGCAATGAAAGGAAAATCCAAGCTCCTTTCCAGGGCACACAGAGTCCCTTGCATAAGATCGTTGGTTTCATCTTACTACGCCCCTTCCAGCCTTAACCTCTAGCCTTTCTGACTCATTCTACTCCAGTGACCATACTGGTTCACACTACTTCAGGTCTTCGCCTTGCATCATCCCCAGAGTCCTTTCCCAAGATGCCTCTGTTGGCAGCTACTGTTCATTCATATCCAAGATCAAATGTCACCTTCTTAAATCTAGTCCCTTATTCCCCTGTCAAATTCCACATTCACAAATGGAGAACAGTGCTTCCTGGTATACAAGTCTCAAAAAAATGCTTCAGGGGCCACAGGAAATCTAGCAAAGTGTTTCCCAATTCTTTACCATGTATCTATTAAATATTAGATCCAATGTGTACCATATCAATGCTCCACTTGAGCAAAGTGTTAATAAAAACTTAACTTTTGATTGTTTCAAGTGTTTTTCTGAATTATTTGCATAATCTTGGCTTGATGAACCAGTGAGTTAGGTAGTACTAGTTCAAGGTAGTTCTTTAAATGTGAGCAACTCCAAACGCATCCAGGAATATTATATTTTAAAATTTGCCATTTACTCAGTTTGTTCATGCAATAATTATAGTACCGCACACCCACTATGTGCCTCTTCTTATTGGCCTGCAGGGGATTTTGCAGGGAAAAGTCCCTTCCTTTTGGGGATTTTTACTTTAGAAGGGAAACAGACACTGAATTAATTTATATTTTAGTTCAGGTAGTCAGGTGAGCTTTTCTGCGGCGATGACTTTTGAGCAGAAGCAGAACAAAGTTACTTTCTCCAAAGGCTTATGTTTCTGAGAGTCAGGGACAAAGTTGGTGTTTATTTTCCTTTTGGTTTTTCATATATATATAACTCTTGTGGAAGTTGTTTATGTTAATGACTTCTGATATCCCAGCATGGAAATGCATAACAAATATGATTGCTATATAGAATATTGTCAGAAAAACTCTTTGGTACTTTTCGAATCCTCTTGTACCTTCTTTTGAAAAGACAGCTCACAAAATAACAGCACACAAAATAATAATATAATGATAAATGAATGTCGAAATTACATTTAAAAATTAAATCATAGTATATTTATATTTCACTCCACACTCTGTGAAGATGCAAGCTACACAAAATGCAATGTTGTGTTTAACAAAATGTACTATCTTGACTCTTACTTATGCATTTTGGAAAATGTGCCTTGACACATGATTAATGTACATGTATTTATAAACAATGACAGGATGAGAACAGAGAACATCATCTACATTTGGAAAAAGCCAGTAATTGCTCATAATAGGTTCTTACCGGGGTAGCTGTCGAATGTCTCCAGAATATTGTTCATATTTGTAGTTTACCACATGCCACTGGGAACTATAAAATTTACAAGCCTGAAAGAAAGAAAAAGACAAGTATTAATATAAAAATTATCATTAAAAGACCAGGTACGGTGGCTCACGCCTGTAATCCCAGCACTTTGGGAGGCTGAGGTGGGTGGATCACCTGAGGTCAGGAGATCGAGGCCAACCTGACCAACATGGCCAACCCTGTCTCTGTTAAACCTGACCAACCCTGCCTCTATTAAAAATACAAAAATTTTCTGGGCATAGTGGTGCGTGCCTATAATCCCAGCTACTCGGGAGGCTGAGATGTGAGAATAGCTTGAACCTGGGAGGCGGAGGTTATAGTGAGCCAAGATCACGCCATTGCACTCCAGCCTGGGTGAAAGAGAGAGATTAGTCTCAAAAAAAAAAAAAAAAAAATTATCATTAAAAAAAATCAGCTGCCTGAGCAAAAAGAAGCACCATGAAGACGGGTCTTGTGCCTCTGGGGTGGTGTGAATATTAGCAACTTAAGGATATGTAAGGAGCTTGCTCTTTTTAATCATTTTTCATTCCCAATGGAAATCTAACCTTTTCCAGACTCATGAAGGAAGAACTATTTAACATGTTTACGCAACCAAAAAACTAATTTAATCACCCCTGAATCATACCAGATAGGCTGCTAACCTCAAGAACCATAATTTTTCAGCTCCCCTTGGCAAGTCCTGACATGATCTATCAACTCTTAGTAGGTAAAGATGTTATTATTTATATAAGAGCCTTGTGTCATGATTTTAGCCCATTTCTTCTGATTCTTACTTCAGGAACCAACCTTTTCCTTTATGTATCATTGCTCCTGTTAGCCCTAAACTGCAGCATGGTCTTCTCTGTGATTACTCGTAGATTCTATTTTGTTTTATTTTTATTTTTTGTGGGTACATGTAGGTGTATTTACGGGGTACATGAGATGTTTTGATACAGGCATGCAATGTGTAATAAACACATCATGGAAGATGGGGTATCCAGCCCCTCAGGCATTTATCCTTTGTGTTATGGACCATCCAATTTCACTCTTTTAGTTGTTCGTAAATGTACAATTAAATTATTATTGACTATAGTCACCCTGCTATGCTATCTAATAGTAGGTCTTATTCATTCATTTTAACTGTTTTTTTGTACCCATGAGCCATCCCCACCTCCCCTCCACCCCAGCCTCTGATAACCACCCTTCTACTCCCTATCTCTGTGGGTTCAATTGTTTTCATTTTTGGATCCCACAAGTAAGTGAGAACACGCAATGTTTGTCTTTCTGTGCCTGGCTTATTTCACTTAACTTAATGATCTCGTTTATTCATAGATTTATAAACAGATGTGAATAACTGATAAGCAAAAATAATTTTAGACATGTTAATGGCACAACATAGTTATCACACAGTGGTACAAGATAACTGATTCTATAATGTTTATGGATGGCAAATATTTTCAAACACCTACCATGCACCTAGCATAGATCTGTAATGGGATTTCACCTGATGGACCTAATGACTTTTGAGATTCCTTTCTATTCTAAAATTACATGATTCTGGGGAGTAAGCAGCTATCACTGGGATTATAAGAACACCTGTTCTTGCTGGGCGAGGTGGCTCACATCTGTAATCCCAGCACTTTGGGAAGCCTAGGTGGGCTGATTGCCTGAGGTCAGGAGTTTGAGACCAGTCTGGCCAATATGATGAAACTGCATCTTTACTAAAAATAATAATAATAAAAAATAGCCGAGTGTGGTGGCACGCACCTGTAATTTCAGCTACTTGGGAGGCTGAGGCAGGGGAATTGCTTGAACCAGGGAGGTGGAGGCTGCAGTAAGCCAAGAACACACTACTGTACTCTAGCCTGGGTGACAGAGTAAGACTCTTTCTCAAAATAAAAACAAACAAACAAAAAACCAAGATCATCTATTATTTAGCATTAGCGGGGAAATGAAGAGTAATAAACCTAATGCACTGTCAGGAATGAAGACTTGTGATGGTCTTTGTAAGCAAGAAGGGAATAGGTAAGGTACAGGACTGCTGCAGCAAAGAAAGTGCTAGCACTGCCTTTGCAGAAAGGATGGAGGGGTGTGGCCTAGTAGACATCATAGAAAGGTGGACGGAGAACACACGTTCCAGGCATGAGGCTCGAGATACATGAAAAAGGCAGAGAGAGGGGATGGGGCTGTTCTGGATTTCTCTGGCCTAGAGTTCTCTCAACCCCACGGCTTTATTTGTTCAGGGAGGTGCCCATGCACAAACTGCAGACTGAGGACAAAACAAGGAATGACACTGGGACAGAAATGGGCGTAGGAGGATGACAGCTATGAACACAGGACAAAAGGAGAGTTTAAAACTAAAACAGCTGCAAGACAGATGAATGTAGACAAGAATAGTAAAAGGGAAGTCAGGGGATCTGGGAGGACTAGAATGAAGAGGGAATTTGAGTGAAATGGTACAGTGAGCTGTAGCAACTTGCCAATTCCTGAGCCAATTCTGCAAAGCACGTGTTTCTGGAAACCAGAGGAAAATCGAGCCTTAATATGCCCCTTGGCTGAAATGTTTATCTTCATTTTAGATAAAGATGCCAGGGATTTAGACAAGGAGCATATGGGTCAACAGTATCCCAAGCCATGGAGACAGAACTTTCATGATTATAATTCTTTCCCATCCTCTCTCTCCCTTTTTTTTTTTTTTGTACCTTGCTGTTGTTCTCAAATGAAACAAACTCAATTTTAAAATGGAAAAACAAGAGCGTAAAGAGCTGTAAATGTCTGTCGGATACTGTACTATTAGGCACTTTGCATATAGTCTTAACAAGCATTCTATGAGACTTTATTATTCCTATTTTATAGACTAGAGAGGCAAGCAGAGATTCAGATCTTTGACCTAGGCACCAAATGTGGTAGAAATAGAATTTCAAACTGGATTTGTCTGATTTGAAAAGTCTATTCAGCTACTTTATAAATTGTTTGATGGTTGCAAACTTTAAAAACGAACCACACATTTGGACCATCATTTGGGATGTTCTGTGTAGTATTTCTGTTTCTGTTTTAGAAGCAGACAGATCTGGTTTTGAATTTTGGTTCTGCCATTTATTAGCTGTGGGACATAAAATAACTTAGTATCTCTAAATGCCTTTATCAATGTAAGTAATACCACCTTTACCAGCATCAAATAAGATAATTCGTGTAAAGCACCTTGTATAGTGCAAGCACTCAATATGTACTTGCTTGAACATCAGTTTTCTCAGCACTTTTGTTTCAATCTATAATTCACATTCACAACAGTTAATAACAATTTGTATTCCTTAATTATTAAAAATGAAGCTTTTGAGAAGTAGGTCTGATTATGGAAGAGTTCTGTTTAATCAAATTGTTTCCGAATCTATTTGCTAGGCTTTTTATATCTGGTGGTGAGTAGATGAGAATAAGAGTTAGACTAGATGACTCTTAAGAATCCTTCTAAATCTGTGATTTCTCTGATTTTGAGAAAGCCAGTGCATTTTATAAACACATAACCATCTCTCCTACATAGTTATGGCATTTTGAAAATGTTAAGCACAGAAAATTATTCTCTATTCTTTGTTCCAGCCCACACAGTCACTCTAAGGAGATCATTAAAAACTATTATAATTATGACTACAGCTCCTCTTTGTCCTGAAACTAAGCTGAAATGATCTGTTGCAAATTCAAAGTCACAGGCTACAACTCTCCTTGTTACAGTAAGACAATGACTCCAATTTTCCCTTACTGACTTCCCAGCCCACGGCACCTGTTTTCAAAATACCAGCTCCTTATCCCCTTTCAACTGGAGGCTGCCATAGTCAGCTTCAAAACCAAAGGGTGCGAATATTAAGCAAGAGGTTTCTGAGATGGTTGATTACTCCAAACAGCGACGCCTGGCTTATCTTTTTTTCATTTATTATATTTGCTTATTCAGCCTTCATGCTTGCCATCTCTGCCTGAATGTGTTTAGACACCAAAAAGCAGGCCAAAGTCAACATGGTCAAAGGCTTTCATGCCATGAGGATAGAGTTTCCTAAGAAGTGTAGTGTCCATGGTCCTTGGAGTTGATAATTACAATTCAGGCTCCTGGATCTCACTTGGGATCCATGGAATCAGAATCTCTAGAGAGAGTACCAGAAATCTACATTGTAAGATGTACTACAGATGATTCTGAAGGAGATGGAGAAATGTTGCTACTTCACCAGGTGGAATCCATAATTCCACACGAGTGATAACGTGGTCCAGCCTTGTCTGATCATGAACTGAGAGCGTTGGGGGGGGGGTCCTAGTTTCACATAGTGGATTCTAGTAGCTGGAGTTATCTGCTTGTTTTCACTCATCTAGACACAGCCTTTTAAAAGGACATATCAACTCCAGTGTGAGGTTTTATTTATAGTGAATATTCAATATTTATTTGTTTAATCAGTGATCTTCTATATCATTTTCTTCTGGGAATGACTAAACATAATACTTTGAAAGTTCTAAAAATCTAAATACTTTAAAAATTAGTGGACTATTATAGAGAGCACCCTCAGGTACTACTGTAAAGAAAATATTTCATTTTTCTCCTTGTTCCTGTGCTTCAGAGAATTGATTCTAATATGATTAGAATCAATTCAAATCGTATTATATACCTCAAATAGCAATTTGGGTTTGGCAATACAATTTGTTCATCTCGTAAAAGGGTTGATTATTGAATTCCAGCTACATAGTAATAAGCAGGTAACATTTCTTTTTAGATGCGAAACTATTTTTCTTTCTGGCTATAGAGGTTTATTTAATTACCTGACTAGTTTCTTGCTAGAAAGATTAATGCCAGCATAAATGGTGTTCATGTTGGCCCTCAGTCACCACTGGAAATAATTCTGTATTTGTGAAATGATGTTGGCAATTTTAATATTCATGCCATTCTTTAAAAAGTTGAGAAGCAATTGTGGCTATTGTGTAAATGTTGAAAATGAAGCATCATGAAATTAAGTGAATTTAAGCAAATTATGCATTGAAAGAGTGGCCAGATAATTTATTGTTCACACTGAGACATTTCAGAGTGAAAGGAGGCACTGTTAGCAAGGCTGACAGGCTGACACTTAGAACGTGAGACTATTCCTGTGAGCCAGGATGTATGGTTACCCAATACAATGATATTTTAGTGAAAAAGGGAAAAGGCACTGAAAACTTTTTTTCTTTTTTTTTGGTTTTCAACCCGATCACACTATGTGTTCTTTTAAAGTGCAATAATTAGCTTCTGCACTATAGAAACCAGTTGAACAGTTAGTAATATTTAAAAACTTACATATTCTCTTGAGGGAGAAGTAAAAATAATGAATTTGGGCAAAACAAGTAATGTAAATGTAAGTATGTCTCAGTTTCAGAAATGACAGTATGATCTAATTTAATAGATCTAATTTAACTGATCCTGGTTTTTTAAAAAAATACTACCTGATACAAGGTAGAATTATTATGTACATAAGCATACATACCCATTTGTAAAATATAATGCCATATCAAGGGCCAATCCAGAGGAAAATCATTTTAAGATGATTTTGTTGCTTTGAGATAATAGTAGCCTAAATTTTTATTCAATATCTTTATTGATGGTAAGTTGAAAGTGAACCAAAATATTTGGTTTCTCTTTTCAAAATGTGCTGTGTTAAGGCAGTTGAACAAACTATAAAAGTAGACTTTCTGACCTGGAAACATGTACTCTAATTTCCCAGCTAGATCCCACAAGTCATTTGTCAGGACACGAATGACAGATGGTACTAAAACACCTTGGTACTATTATGATCCAATCATTGTATCATTGTTCCCATGTAAGGTATAAAAACAGGGTCATTTTTCAATGCAATTGAGATTTTACATTTAAACTTAATTTTTTTTCATTCTTATGCTCCAAGACCTCTAACTTGTACATCTGTGTTTTGCTCAATTACTGCCAAACATTTCAGAGGGATTTTTTATTGCAGAGAAGGAAAAGCCAACTTAGAATTGGAACAGGTTTTCATATTTGGAAACAAGACTATTATTCTAGAAATTTTAGTGAACAGAAAATAAATTTCTTTGGATTCTTAACACGAAATATGTAATCATTTTGTTTTAGTTCTCAATAGTTTGTTTTTCCAGATATATATTTATCCTAAGTTCAGTAAATACTACATGCCCTTGAATTTATCTTAATCACTTTTTGTGTATTTATTACATTTAGTATTATACATTTAGTGTTAAAAAAATTGGGGTGATCCATTTTGTTCTGGCTCAATAGGAATATAGGCACCACACATGGCTGGCATGGCGGTTTTGCAGGCGCCTCAGCATGGCAGTTCTTGGTGCAGAGTAAACGGGACTGGGTCCCCTTTTGGTCGACGTGAGGAGCTCCGGGAAGGCAGAGTCACCTATTCAGCTGATTGAAAAAGAGACTCAAGAAGGAGGCCAGACAGGAGATTCCTTGGCAGAAAAGCACCATGAATCTTAACGCCACTGTTTTAGATGGCGCAGCAGGTTGCTCAGGGAATCAACAAGTTGGACATCCACTCAGAGACCTAATTTGAAAGTCGGTAATTACAAAGACAACAGGTGGATAAATTTATAATTATGGGAAGAAACCAGTGTAAAAAGGCTGACAGTACCCAAAATCAGAATGCCTCTTCCTCCATAGGGGATCACAGTTCCTCATTAACAGGGGAACAAGGCCTGATGGAGAACGAGTGTGTTTCATTAACAGAATTAGGCTTCAGAAGGTGGATAATAAGAAACTTCTGTGAGTTAAAAGAACATGTTCTAGCCCAATGTAAAGAAACTAAGAACCTTGAAAAAAGGTTTGATGAAATCCTAACGAGAATAGGCAATTTAGAGAGGAATATAAGTGAATAATGAAGAATACAATACAAGAACTCAGCAAAGTATGCATAGGTTTTAACAGTCGAATTGATCAAGCAAAAGAAAGGATATCAGAGGTCGAAGACCAACTTAATGAAATGAAATGAGAAGACAAGAATAGAGAATAAAGAGTAAAAAGGAATGAGCAAAGTCTCCAAGAAATATGAGACTATGTGAAAAGACCTAATTTACGTTTGATAGGTGTACCTGAATGTCATGAAGAGAAAGAATCCAAGCTGGAAAATATTCTTCAGGATATTATTCAGGAAAACTTTCCTAACCTAGTAAGGCAGGACAATACTCAACTCCAGGTAATACAGAGAACACCACAAAGATATTCCTCAAGTAGAGCAACCCCAAGACACATAATCGTTAGATTCACTAGGGTTGAAATAAAGGAGAAAATTCTAAGGGCAGCTAGAGAGAAAGGTCAGGTTACCCATAACGGGAAGCCTATCAGACTGATAGCAGATTTCTCAGCAGAAACCCTACAAACTAGAAGAGAGTAGGGGTCAATATTCAATATCCTCAAAGAAAAGAATTTTCAACCCAGAATCTCATATCCAGCCAAACTGAGCTTCATAAATGAAGGAAAAATAAAATTTTTCACCAACAAGCAAGCACTCAGAGATCTCATCACCACCAGGCCTGCTTTACAAGCACTTCTGAAAGAAGCACTATACACAGAAAGGAACAACCAGTATCAGTCATTCCAAAAACTTACCAAAAGGTAAAGAGTATCTCCATAATAAAGAATCTATATCAACTAATGGGCAAAATAGCCAGCTAGCATTAAACGACAATATTAAACTTACAAATATCAATATTAATCCTAAATTTAAATGAATTAAATGCCCCAATCAAAGACACAGACAGACAAATTGAATAAAAAGTCAAAACCCATCGGTACACTGTATCCAGATCCATCTCATAAGCAAGGACACAAAGACTCAAAACAAAGGGTTGGTGGAAGACTTACCAATCAAATGGAGAGCAAAAAAACAAAAACAAAAACAAAAAACCAAAACCAAACAAACAAAACAAAACAGGAGTTGTAACGTTCGCCTCTAACAAAATAGACTTTAATAGTAACAAAGACTAAAAGAAACAAAGAAGGACATTACATGATGGTAAAAGGATCAAGGCAACAACAGGAGTCAATGATCATAAATATATATGCACCCAATATAGAAACATCCAGATATATAAGACAAGTTTTTAATGACTTATAAAGAGACTTGGACTCCTGCACAATTATAGCGGGAGACTTTGACACCACATTCTTAATATTCGACAGATCAATGAGATAGAAAATTAACAGGGACATCTATGATTTGAACTCAGACCTGGAATAAGTAAACTCAGTGAATATTTATAGAATTCTTCACCCCAGGTCCACAGAACATACATTTTTCTCAGTATCACATTATACCTATCTTGAAAGTGACCACATAATTGGAAGTAAATCACTCCTCAGCATTTGCATAGCATTTCACAGACTTAAATGAAATATTGGTTGGCTGTTTGTTATTTTCTTCCCTTATTCCTTCCTATCTCCACTGTTAGGCACAATTATCAGCATAAACGAGGTTTTTAATACCTATTTTTAGATTGCATTCCAGCCTGGACAATATAGCAAGACTCCTGTTCTCTCTCCCTCTTTCTCTTGCTCTTTCTTTCTTTTTTTTTTTTTTTTTTAAAAAAAGATCTTGTTTACTTTTGCCTCCCAAATGAAATCCAAATTCCTTGAAATATGATGTAAGACCTTTCACAATCTGGCCTTGGCTTATCTTTCCTTTTTCTTCTCTACTCTACCTATTCTGAGCTTACAAAAAAAAAAAGAAAAGAAAAAGGAATATAGTCACCACACATGAACACAAATAGGCCAAATGTAAGACAACAGATTTTAATATCTTAATTTTCCATTAAATTTTTAAAGTCATAACATAAACATGGCTTTAAATTTATTTGTAAAAAGTACACGCAAAATGAAAAGTCTCTTAACTTCCAACAAGATCTTCATCAGCAAGTCCTTCATTAGTAAATTAAGATCCTTATTTTTCAAAAAATAAAAATCCCAAGCTCCCAAAACAAAACCAAAATAAAACATACAAACAAATATTTTTATCTACATGGATTTTATTAAGAAAGAATGTAATTTTTAAAAAATTTTGAAGCAATGTTTGTAATTTCATTTTCTTCTCATTATGCCCTGAGGTCACAGTATAGGAGTTAGCTCTAAGATGAGGAACTCCATGCTAACTGTGCTCTGGTCTAAAGTTAATAAACGCACTGGAGTCATTCATTTGCTGTCCAGTATTTCAGGATCAGAAAACAACATTCGTTTTTATTTAATTTATTTATACATGCAACCCATTCTCCCAAATCAACTATTAAGAGACATTCTTATTTATGGGCAAGTGTGAGTGCACCTTAGTCTACACATGAAATTTGAAAGTTAGTATAAAGTATACTAAACAAAGGCATTTTGGTCAAAAGAATCGTTTGTTAACTTAAATAATATAGTCCAAAATTAACCACAAAGCATATAGAATTATTTTAACTATAAAAGTAAGAAAAGAAATTCCCTGTGTTTTCTTGAGACAAGATAAATTTCATTCTAGTTAGATATATTTCTTTCAGTTAAAAATGAGCAGCAGGAAGTACTTTTAAATTATAGGCAACTCCCTCCTCTGTAATTTTCTTCACTATGTCTAGGACTCTTAAGTTGTTTAAGATCTCTTTTTCTTCCACAAAGTCATGTGATGTGGCTTCTATTTTGAATATTCATAATTTTCCCCTGAATTAATAAAATACCACTTGTCTGAGTCCAAATGGTGCAAAGGAAGAAGAGGAAGAGATAGAGATTTCATTTCCAATCTTACACTCATCGGATCATATTGTTTTTCATGTTTACAGAATTTTGCTCTGCAATACATTAAGCAGTATTTTGGTACATAATTTGAAGATCAATAAATGGCCTATGGAACAATTTTTTAACTTTTGTGTGTATTGGGTACCCTGCCTGAAGAATTCAAATATTTTTATTAGGTTTATTCCTGAAGTGGGTTTATGCTTTGCAAGTAAAGGAACAACAATATACAAACACCTTGCTTGATAAGAAACAAACCCCACTCTTCAGAGTTTAACCCACTGTAATCAGGGTGTGCTCCCAGCTTCAGAAACTGGTCTGCTAAAGACCACCAATGATCCCGAATTGCCCAATCCAGTGAGCCCCTGTCTTGATTCTTCTTTGGCATTTTATGCCATTGATGCACTTTCTCTCACTATTACCCTTCTTCCTTGATTATGAGATATCAATGTCTCCTTGTTCCCTTCTTTCCTCGCTCCCCACTCATTTTCCATTCCTTACACAGGGTCCTTTCTGCCTGCCCCCTAGTGAGATTGTGGCTCAGGGACCTGCCTTCCCAGCTCCAGCCCATTCTCTGGTGTTCATGGGCATACTCTTCCAGGTTCAAAGCTTCAACTTTCAAATCCAGAGTTAACTTCTCACACTTCCCTATAGTCCAGACATACGTATTTACTTTCTTCTTTGATGTCTCTCTCTGCATGTTGGCAAATAAGGTTATCTTCCTTGCTTCATCCTTCACTCTCTTCTGGAAACCTTATTTAAATTAATGGCACAACCATCTAGGTAACAACCCAAGCCATTAATTATGGGAGTCATCACAAACACGTTCCACTTCTTTACTTTATTTTCAGTCCCCAATTCCTGTCAATTCTATCTCCTTAATAGATCTTTACTGGTACCACAATCACATAACCATATGTTAGTACCGCTCTTTGTAATCATGCTCCTGGACTATTAAAACAAATAGTCACCTATCTGTCCAAGTTTTCTTCAGTCTTACTCCTTCCCAAACCAACCAGTTCATACTCTGGTATGCTTTTAATTGTTTCTTCTGACATGCAAACGTGATCTTGTTTGTCTTAAAGTAGTACTCCAGGGGGTACTTGTCAGAGTGTGTCGTAGAAATCTGATCATAGGTCTGTTACTTCTTGCCTGATGGTATGCAGCTTGAGGGCAGGGACTGTGCTACATCCACATGGTATCATTGACTTAGCCAATAATAAATGTTGGTTGATGAACCTCTTCTGTTCTTCCATCCAATGATTGATGCTCTTTGTCGCATACACTTTCGCTTTTGACACAATGTGATCTGTATTACTAGTAAATCAGTGGGAGAGGAAGTTTCTACGTAAATTTCACTCTTTGTAAAGATATGGTAATTAACTCCATCTAACTGAATTGCAATTAGCAGATTCTTATATACCCCGTTTATGCCACTGGATTAACATCTGCCCTTAGGACAAGAGAAACGATAGTCTAACAATTAGATAGGGGAATGAGGGGATAAATTTAAGGGCCAAAAGAGTATTACACTGACATTTATGATCATTGTTAATTACTTCAAACTTTGAGATGAACGTTATTTATACTTATAATTTGCTGTATGAGGGTAAGTCTGCAGAACTTACTGGGGCTTGTGCGGAATTATCTTACAATTGCATGACCTCCCTGAATACAGGTAGACATTTTCCATGCTCTCAATAAGAATTAAGAATAGAGGTTTAGCCATGAAAAGAAACAACTAATTTATCTGATCTCCTGGGGGCTTTCATATTTTCTTTTTCTTCATTAGAATTAGCCTGAATGAACTCAGGTCCACCTAATAGTTGATTCTGTGTTACTTGAACTAGGCTGTGTCCCTAGTATCCAGTGATCTCCTCGGATCACATTCACATGAGCATTTCTCAGAGGTGTTTCTTAAAGATACTCGGGGAAAAATGGACAGACATTCTACATGGTCAAATACATTTTAGAAATGTTTCATTTCATTTTCCCTTCTAAGACAGTCTTGATGGATATTAGCTAATTAAAGACTGAATGTGTGTGTGTGTGTGACACTTAGGGATATCCTGCAGACCTGGCCTTTTGCAGAACATTCTATACCTACATAAAGTTGCGTTCTGTCCTGATTTAAATCATGAATTTTTCTGTTTTTTTTTTGTTTGTTTGTTTTTATTCAGTGCGAATTTTCTATGGTCAGCTAGAGATTTCAACAACATTTACTTTGCCTTAAATCTTATTTGTATCGTTTAGTCTTGGATCCTGTTTTCATTTTTATTTTTTCCTTTTCAAAATTCATTTCTGGTTTCAACTTTTCCTTGCCCCAGTAACATAATGTTATTTGGGTGAAGACAGTACATAATCATAGCGCGTGTGTGTGTACATGTGTAGATATGGATGTAGAGATACGTATTTGCTTTTGTTCTTTTTTACTTTTCTACAGACAGAGTCTCACTCTGTTGCCCAGGCTGAAGTTCAGTGACATATGCATAGCTCAATCATGTGGTCTCAAATTCCTGAGCTCAAGTCATGCTTCTGCCTTAGCCTCCTGAGTAAGGTGTACACCATCATACCCAGCTAATTAAAAAGTTTTTTTAAGAGATGGGGTCTCACTACATTGCCCAGGCTGGTCTTGAACTCCCGAGCTCCAGCAATCCTTTTGCCTTGGCTTCCCAAAGTGCTGAGATTGCTGGTGTGAGCCACTGCACCCAGCCCACTTCTGTTCTTTCAATGGGGTCATACCTCCTAAGTCCCCAAGGGTTTTATGCCATGACCAAAGTGAGACTTGGATTCTCAAATGTATTACTCTCTCCTCATTTCATCATTATTCTACAACTGCAGCAGGGCTGCTTTCCAGGAATCAGAGAGGGCTTTGTTGTCAGAGTAACTCGCTACCTTGTATTTCTCTCAGCCATTCAGCTGAAGTGGTCCCTAGACCTTTATTCCCTCTTGAGCCACTGTATTATTCTCGATTCTCTGCTCCCTCATCTCCTTTTGTTAAGAGAGACTGAACCAAGCGCTTAGTTTTAATTGGTGTGCTGAGCTTCCTTCTGACTTTATATCATCTCTTTGTGTGTATTAAAATAAAAACTTTGTTAGAGAAGTTTTGCTTAGGAAGTTTGCATCCTATTTATAGATCCCTTTAATTATCCTGCTCTCCACCTCAAACCCCCTGTGGGAGTGGTGCTTATTTTATCACTGACGTGTTTAGATTTTTTTTTATGATCTAAAAAAAAATTCATTTTTAGCCACTTTTGAGATTCAGATAAAGACAATGCTCTCCAGTAGTTGTTTTCCAAGCGTTTTCATACTATTGCTATGTTTATTTTCAGAATCACGGCACAAGATTATTAATATCCCTATTTAAAGATGAAGAAACTGAGGCAGAAAGGTTAATAGTTTTCCAAAATGGAGGATACATTCCCTTATGAGCAGTGGACTAGTGAGCATGTGACTTAAAGAAACTTATCAAAGTATCAGATCCAATCAAATGTGTAAGAACACGGAATATGAGGTCAAAAATAACAGAGCCTTAATTCTGGCTGTGTATGAACTTGGGCGAGTTCGTTATTCATTCAGAGCCTGTTTTGTAGGCTGTAAAATGAGGTCGTAATGCCTATTTCACGGAGTGCCCAAAAGTTTTCAGGTATGCACAATGTCTATACAACTATGTACTCAACTAGAACTTGATGTTAGCAAGCAGTGTTTAATGGATGTGAAATAAACCTATGCTTTTGTGTGGGGAATATTTAATTTTACACTTAAGAGATTGGAGAATTAATAACAGATATAACAGGAAAGGAAGAAACTGTTCATGTTAGTGAACTCCCATTCAAATATGAAATCATTCAGGATTAAAAAAAGGAAAGAATGCCTAATGCCTTTCACAAGAAGCTGAGAACTGTCAAAGTACAGAGCAGTGAGAAAAAACAAAACCCAAAATTTTTACTGAGCTGGATGTGTTGAGACTAGATTCTTGCCAATCTGTTGCCTAGCAACCATGGTATTTGCCCTTGCCACCCCACAGGGAGCCGCAGGGCAATTTAGCACAGGATGGACCAATAACATTGCTTAATACACTTGTTGTAGGGCAAGCAAGTGTTTCTACAAAGCTGTACCAACGTCAATGAATTCATTTCAGTGTTAGCATAATCTAGTTTCCAAAAATCCAGCCAATGTTCCTGAAAGTGTGGTCCACTGACCATATGCATCAGAGTCATCTGGGCAGAAACCACAGTGGGGCTGTGAGGGTGAAGACTGAGAGAAATATTCTTTCCAGAGAAACATAGCAATTTTACAGCAAAGCACCCTATTGGCAGTTAGCATCGCCGTTAGGAGCCCAGGGGCGGGGCTGGTGGCAAGTGTCCAGATGTTGGATCTGTCTATTCCTGGCTGTCTAATGCTGACTGGGCAAATTTCTTAATATTTCCATGACATAGTTTCCTTGTTATTAAAAGGTGATAACGATGATATAACAAACATATGTAATAACTACAAGTAAAGGGCTTAGAAGTATAGCTGGCACAAAGTTAAGTAGTCAGTCAAGGTTAGCAGCTATTAGCAATTGGGATCAAGACGTTTGGCAGTGTAATTCCCTAGGGCCATTTCTCAGTCTTAGCCCAGCTCGGTGGTGACCTCTTTCCTTTTATCTGCTGTCTCCAGGCCTGACTATTCATGTTTCATTATCATCACGGGATATTTCTAAGTAGGGCTTATCTTCTTTCCATCCTGTTTCACTTTCTATCCTTAAAACCAAGGACTAATACGGAGTTTTTGCAGGGTTATTAGTGCTAGTGACACAGAAAAATTATCAGGGAAGAAAACAGTTTTGTCCCAGGCTTCCTCCTTTCTTTTTTTTTTCTACTTTAGATCCATACAGTTGAGCAAAATATGGCAGGAAGATTCATTCGTGTTGCCAAAGAGAATCCAATGTTCTGTCCTGAGTTTTGCAACATAAAAGTTTAGCAGATATTTGGGATCTAGGGTGAAAGGCAGTCTACTTGGTTTCACCTTGCAGCAGTTCTTAGAGAAGTAAGACGCTGAGGTACAAGAGAGAAAAGAAGGCTACAAGCAGTTGAAAGGGAATTAAAGTGGGAACAAAAGTGGAGGTAAGAAATTTCCCCTGTCTTCAGCTGAAGGTGACATTCCTAGAGAACTACAGAGAGATGAAAAGATTTGACATCTGATGTTGTGAGGTAGAAGCTCTTGAAACACAAACAGAACTGAAGGCCTCTGGGGACTCTAGAATATTCTTTTGAAGTCTCCTGTTGTATGAATCCACTTACCTGCTTTTCACGCCCTCTTTCGCCTGGAAAAATAGCTACACTTGAAACCTTGGTTGGATCTAGAGATTGGGGGTGGAGGTTCTGAATGGTTCCAGAATTTAGAGTTAAGACCAATTGGGCCTACTTTGAAAGCATGCTTGGCAATAAAATGAGGCAGTAGGCAGGAGCTGAAGGAGGCCGCCAGCCAAATCCAAGGTTGTGAAAGCTTTGGGTTCTAGATACCCAGAGCTACGAACTAGGAACACTTGTTCACGTGAGACCAATTGGAAACTGCTAAAAACTGGAAATATACAAATGCTTTATATTTATATACCCACAATGACAGCAGGCAAAAGGACCATGAAATGAAAAGTCCCTAAATGATACATTTATATATCCATTGCAGTTGCATTAAAAATGGCTGAAAATGGGCTATGTCAGCTGAACTTAATTGACTTCTATGAGTGACAGACAAGCCCAGCAGGTGGAATCCTAAAGCAAGACACGCATGAGAGTTTGAATGTTCCACATGCCATTTTCATCAGCAAAAACAATAAAAATGAATCTGAAGTAGTCTTTTAGATAATTATCCAATGACTCGAAGAATTGTGTTGGATTTTTAACTTTTGGAAACAAGTTTAGGCAATAGACTTGGGTCACTTCCAATTCTGGTAGCATTTAAAAATACCTTTTTTGTTGTGCATTTTTAATGGAAAAGGGATTTTGCTCTTGAGGCCCAGGCTGGAGTGCAATGGTATGATCTTGGCTCATTGCAACCTCCGCCTCCCGGGTTCAAGCGATTCTCCTGCCTCAGCCTCCCAAGTAGGCTTACAGGCATGTGCCGCTACTCCCAGCTAATTTTGTATTTTTAGTAGAGACGGGGTTTCACCACATTGGTCAGGCTGGTCTCGAACTCCTGACCTCAGATAATCCACCTGCCTTGGCCTGCCAATGTGCTGGGATTACAGGTGTAAGCTACCATTCCCAGCCTCCCATCTCTACTAAAAATCTCTATGGAAAATACATTCTAACTAATAATTCTCTACTAAAAATATATCCTAGCTTTTTTTTTCCAAAATAGCTTTCATGTGTAATATCCTGATAAAAGAGAATTATATAAATTGAAAGTCGATCTCTCCACCCCACTACAGTCCCAAACTTGTGAGGTAGCCATTGTTACCAGTTTGATGTGTGCATTCTTTTATACTTTCTCTAGTCTTATATGAACATATTTGTGTATATACGTATAGGTTTTCTATCTTTCATGATATCATACTACAATTCTGTGACTTGCTTTTTCTCCTAACAATATATTATGGGTGTCAGGCTGGGCACGGTGGCTCACATCTGTAATCCCAGAACTCTGGGAGGCTGAGGTGGGTGGATCGTTTGGGGTCAGGAGTTTGAGACCAGCATGGCCAACATGGTGAAACCTCATCTCTACTAAAAATACAAAAATTAGGCAGCCATGGTTGCAGGTGCCTGCAATCCCAACTACTCGGTAGGCTAAAGCAGGAAAATTGCTTGAACCCAGGAGGCTGAGGTTGCAGTAAGCAGAGTTCCTGCCCCCTGCACTCCCTCTAAAAAATCAAAACAAAACAAAGCAAAACATTATGGGCACCACAACTAAGCTATTTAAATATATATAATTTTTTATTTGGTGTATATTGCTACAAATTAAAATGTAAATAAATTTTAGCCTCACCTTTATTAATTGATAATTCAAAATTTCCAATGCAGCATACATGTCTGTTAATTATATCTTTATTCCCGAGTGTTTTTATATTATGCATTTGTATATCTTATATGCTACTTTAAATATACTTGTGAATTGTATTTCAAAAGTTACAGATGTATTTCAAACATCACATGACAGTGATGTTTGAATATGTGTTTCACTATATTCTTATCATTGCTAAATGATATTTATCTTAAATTTTTTCTTCCCTAAAATTTTTCTTTTAATTTCACTTTCCATGACTACTAGCGAGGCTGAGCAACCTTGTATGCCTCTTAGCCAGCAGCATTTCTTCTTTCAAACAGCTTGCCCATATCTTTTGCTCACATTTTCTTGAGTTTTTGTCTTTTTAAATTAATTTTGTAGTATTCTTTAATTTTGTGTGTTCGGCAAAAGATATAATGAGTTACAAATGATTTTTCTAATTAAATATTTTCTTTTGACTGTGTTTACAGTACCATTAATCATACACAAAGTTTAAATTTTTATTTGGTTAAATCTGTTTTCCCTAATTTCCTTCTTAAAAATGTTTCCCCACATTGTTATAACTTTTGTTTTTAAAATTTAGATTATTTTATTCATCTGGAATTTTTGTATATAATATGAGATATGAACATAGTTAATTTTCTTCCAAAATGGGTAGTTGAGCAGTATTTGTCCAGAGAATTTGAGTGCCATCTTTACTATTTCTTAATTGTATGCACTTACATTTCTTCTAGATACTTTCTTGTTTCACTTGTTTATTTCAGAATACAGAAAAAGACGTAGAGTGCCCCAATTTATTTATTAACGCTAGCATCTCTCTAATACCAAAGGAAAAAAGAAAACCAGAGCCAAATTTCACCCAAAATGTAAATGCCAAAATTTGACATAAACTAAAAACATTTTGAAGGCAACAGGGTACTAAGGTAATAATACAACTTGAAGTAGAAAATTTATACCAGAAGTACAAGCAGGAATCCACATCACAACAGGCTACTGATTTTATTACCATGCTAAATAAAACAGAAAAGCTGTTGTATCAACAGGCTGTATGTGCATGTGATAACATGGCAGCCAGTCTCTATAAACACTCTACAGTTTCATAGAAAGACACCTTTTAAAACACAATAAAGAAACACCAGAAACCAACACAAAACACAATCCTTCATAAAGGTCTCCCCTACCGTCTCCCCCTAAATTCAAAAATAAGGCATATTGCCTGGTATTAGCATTATTATTCAACATTGTTTTGGGGATAGTAGACAGTAGAATACAATAAAAACTAAATATATACTTAATAGATGAGAAGAAAATTTTAATTGTTTATGCCTACATGCCTACAAAATTAAATATGAACTATTAGGATAAGAGTTTAACAAGCTAGTTATTTATATTAGGAAATCAACAGGTCTTTAAAAATATCAGTAATTAATAGTAAGAATAAGAAATGGAGTTTTAAAATTCCACTCACATTTGTGACTAAATTATAAGGAGGAAGTCAATGTGAACAAAAATGCTGAATCCTGCCTCAGTTAACACATACTGATTGCAGACCCGGTTTCAATAAATCTGATTATCTGATATAAAAATTGTTTTCCAACTGTTTTTTTTTAAAGAGCAGTGATGCCCTACTGTATGCTAAGACTTTCTCTAAGGCAACTCTAAACAAAATATTACAGTACTGATATCACACACTATTTTTATCAGCAAATATGAAGACAGTATTCTCAGATATCCTGACGTTGTCTGAGTCTGAACTTTTCCTTTTTCTGTCTTTTTAAAAGGTATTGTAGTGCAATGTGAATTTTGGGAAATACATGCAAAATAATGGACTTGGAAAAAAAGGCAGGTAAAAAAATGGCAAACAATGATCTGAACCAAACAGTACAACAGAAAATACCTACAGTCATATTAGTATTAACATGCACACTAATAAGGCTACCTTATATAACATCAATATATTAAGAGCTGAGAAAATATATTGCTATTACATGCAGTTGTAATGAAATCCTAGTTGCGACACACCACTTTCTCAGGATTCAAGACTGAACTTAGATTCCACTACTTTCAGTTTGACCAGTGGTGGGCTAAATTTTATCACTGTAGTTTCTACAAGGAAAGGATAAGCAGCATTTATTTATGCAGTAAACATGTGCTAAGTAACTGCTATACACTGGCCGGATTCCCGCTCTAAAGCCACCTGGAGTCTAGTTAGAAGAAAAAGCAGCTGTTTTGTAGATCTCTTATAAACCAATAGAATGGAAGTCGATACTACACCCAGAGATGTTCTATCAGTCCCTGATATAGTTTGGATACTTGTCCCCATCCAAATCTCATATTGAAATGTAATTCCCAGTGTTAAAGGTGTGGCCTGCTGGGAGGTGTTTGGATCATGGGGTTAAATCCCTCATGAATGACTTGGGTCATACCCTAGTGATAAATGAGTTCCAGCTCTGAGTTCACAAGATCTGGCCATTTGGCTGGGTGCCGTGGCTCATGCCTGTAATCCCAGCACTTTGGGAGGCTGAGGCGGCAGATCACTTGAGGTCAGGAATCCAACATGGTGAAACCCCATCTCTACTGAAAATACAAAAATTAGCTGGGCATGGGTGGCGCCCATTTGTAGTTCCAGCTACTTGGGAGGCTGAGGCAGGAGAATCACTTGAACCTGGGAGGTGGAGGTTGCAGTGAGCCGAGATCATGCCACTGCAGTCCAGCCTGGGCGACAAAGCAAGATTCTGTCTCAAAAATAAATAGATAAATAAGTAAATAAAATAAAAAATCAAAGAAGACTGTGGCACCTCTACTCCACTCTCTCTTGCATGCTCCTGCTTTTGCCATGTGATATGCTTGTTCCCCCTTGGCCTTCCACCATGAGAGTAAGCTTCCTGAGGCCTCCCTAGAAACCAAGCAGATGCCGAACCATGCTTCTTGGACAGCCTGCAGAAACGTGAGTGAATTAAACCTCTTTTCCTTATAAATTACCCAGTCTCAGGGTGTTTCTTTATAGCAGTGCACTAATGGTCTAATATGGTCTCTTCAAGTTGTCCACAGGGTTTTACCATTAATTATTTCCATAGTTAGTACTTAAAAGAGATACGTTTTCAAATAAGAACTCCATTATCCAAAATTCTAATGTAGTCTGGTTGTTCCGAAAAGTCAATCCACGTAAATAAAATTAAATAAAATATTTGTATTAGGAATACTTAAGCATTTCTCAACCCGGGGGTTTTAAATTAATCAAAAACAAAAGAAAAGAAAATCTAAAACTTGAACAATCACCAGATAATGGGAAATGATTAAAAGGAAGATGTAAAGCCCTCTAAGAATTGAAAGACCACTAGGGCCGAGCACAGTGGCTCATGCCTGTAATCCCAGCACTTTGGGAAGCTGAGGTGGGCGGATCACTTGAGGTCAAGAGTTTGACAGCAGTTAGGACAACATGGTGAAATTCTGTCTCTACTAAAAATACAGAAATTAACCAGGCACGATGGCATATGCCTGTAATTCTAGCTATTTGGGGAGGCTGAAGCACGAATATTGCTTGAACCCAGGAGATGGAGGCTGCTGTGAGCAGAGATGATGCCACTGCACTCCAGCCTGGGTAACAGAGTGAGACCTGCCTCAAAAAAAAAAAATCCACTAATTAGAATATTTCGCATTATCTCTTGAAATGAGAGGAAGATGATAATAGTAAGTTGTATTGAGAATTTCTCGGAAAAAACAAAAGCCGTATAAAGAAAGCATTGGAAGCATCATGTTTACCTCCTTCACCAGTAAATTTTCTGCCTTGTGCTCTGCATCTTCAGGTACTGTTGAGTACAATGTGCGGATATCCCAGGAGACTGTGGCTGCCTGAAATGAACAATGAAAAGAAACTGAGTCCTCCAACTTAGAAGTGTTGAGCAGACCAGCACACTGAAACCGCAAAAGGGAAGTTGTCTTAAATCTTAGCCTTCAAGGCTAACAGAAGACAGAGATACTTCTGTAGTTCTTCCCAATTTAGTCTCTAGGAGAGAAGATGCAGACATTTATTTGATTACCAGTCCTAGCATTCTTACAACAGCTACTGTTTTATTAGTGCAGCTCATAGTTTAAAGCTGTTTCCCCCCTTTGCAGAAAACAAAAATTGGGGCATCTGTATGTTTTCAACTTAGCTTATTTCTATTGGAATCTTTTTTATTGTTGCTGCTAAGGCTAAAATGAATTTGAAATGAAAAAGAAAACTTACAAAATCAGCATTAGTTTAATGATATTGCAAATAATTCAAATATCAAGGGATAAACACAGTCCCTTTTAGAAGGTAGCTGTGTGAGTGCATACGTGTGTGTGCACATGTAGTCGTAGTTAGGGGTGGGAAGGAAGAGTGTTTAGTAAATCTGAACCTTGAAAAAGTAGGTCGTGTTTTTGGGTCTTTATTTTTGAAATAGTTGAAATAAGCAAACTATTTCTCAACTTCCATGCTAAATAAACAATATTCTTTTGAATGATTATACATTAATATATAAAGTACTTCCTAAAACAAAACATAAAAAACAGAATTTCATAGGTTATTGCCTTTTATATATCTTTAGCTCCATGAAGCATAGGGGAATGAGATGCCCTAAAACAGCAAGTTTCCACTTCCAGCCATCCACTTCCTTCAGTCTGTATACCTCAGTGGCTATAGGGATGCTCAGGATATGAATCTGTGACATCTGTGGTACCAACAGCTGAGATCTTGTACATTGCAAATCCCCCAAATCACAGCTATTAATTTAAACTGCTCTAGGTTAGCTGTTGGAACAGAGAAGAATTTCCAAACTCATCCTTAGTATTGGAGAAGATGGGTAGGGAGAGATCAAGGGAGTTTTGTCTTCCGAGTTCACAGCCCTTGCAGGCAGCTCTGCCACCAAGGGTGGCGTCCTTCCCATCATTCCTTCTCTTCCAATCCTGGACTCTTATTTTCTTCAAATCTCCCCGTTCTTCACTCCTGATGTAAGCTCGGTGAGTGCATGACATTTTATTTTGTTCACTTATAACCTCAGTGCCTAGTTGGATACCTATATAGTTCGTTGTTGAATGTACTGACTGTTGTGTACATGTGTGTTCCATCAGAGGATGAAAGTATGTGGGAGCATGAATGTGGTGGTCTGTGAGTATGTGAGCATGTGCAATTGGGCAGGTGTGTCTGTGCAATGAGTGTGTGGAGTGTGGGTGTGCATGAGAGTATGTTGCATTTAAGTGAGTGTACTTGTGTGGGGTGTGTGTGTATGTGCAGTATGAGTGTGTGTGGTGAGTATGTGGTGGATGTGAGTTTGTGTGCTGTATGTATAGTGTGTGGTCTGTGTATGTGTGGTGTGTGTGTGGTAAGTGTGTATGTGTGTGTCGTGTGTATGTGTATGTGGTATGAGTGTGATGTGTATGCGTTTATGTGTGGTGTGTTTGTACTTGTGTTGTGTGTGCTGTGTGTGTATGTGTGGTGTATGTACGTGTTTTCAGTCTGTGATCGTGTACAGTTGGGTGTAGTGTGTGTGTGCAGTGAGTACATGTGGAGTGTATTAGTGTGTGTGCATGAGAGTGTGTTGTGTTTGAATGCATGTGTATGTGTGATGTGAGTGTGGGTGTGTGTGGGGTGGGTATATGTGTTTGGTGTGAGTGTGTGTACAGTATAAGTATGCATGTATGTGTGGTGTGTGCATGTTTATGGTAAATGTATGTGTGGTGTGTATATGCATGGAATGTGTATGATATGTATACATGTGTGTTTTGAGACTGTGAGCATGTGCAACTGGGTGTAGTGTGTGTGCAATGAGTATGTGTGGAGTGTGTTAGTGTGTGTACATGACAGTGTGTTGCATTTGAGTGCACGTGTATGTGTGGTATGAGTGTATGTGTGGTGTGAGTGTGAGCATGTGTGGTGTGTATATGTGTGGTGTGAATGTGTGTATAAGTGTGTGTGTATGTGTGGTGTGTGTTTATGGTAAGTGTATGCGTATGTGTGGTGTGTATATGCATGATGTGTGTGTGGTGAGTGTATGTGTGGTCTGTGTGGTGAGTGTGTGTATGTATATGTGGTATGGTGAGTGTATGTGTATGTGTGGTTTATATGTGTGGTGTGAGCATGTGTACATATGGTATATGTGTGAGTCTGTGTATGTGTAGTGTGTGTGTGTTGTGAGTGTGTATGTGTGGTGTGAGTGTGTCATGTGTATGTGAGGTGGGTGTATGTGTGGTGTGAGTGTGTGTGGTGAATGTGTGTATGTGATATGAGTGTGTGTGGTGTAATTGTGTATGTGTGGTGTGTGTATGTGTAATGTGAATATGTGTAGTGTGTCTGCATGTGTATGTATGGTGTGAGTGTGTATGTGTGGTGTGCATGTTGTGGTGTGTGCCGTGGTATGTGTGTGTAGAGTGTGTCTGCATGTGTACATCTGTACACATGTAAATGGATGTGATGTGCCAGTGTGAGTGTGTGTGCATGTGCACATGCACGTCAGAAAGCAGAGGTTTTGTATCCTGTGAAAGAAGAAGGTCATGTAGATCTAACAAGATCAGAGAATGAAAAATGAGAAAACTAGGTTCTAGATACATCAATGGTGAAAATGAATGCTTGCCCCTAAAGCACAGCTGTGGACTGAGCTCCCTGGGCCACTGCACTTGCTCCAGGGTTTGACTGCAGCTGTCTGAACAGAGCTCAGAGGAACTGTGGTTACCAATTCAAACCAGGCAGAGATGCAGGGAGCAAGCATAGTGCCACAGATGGAACAGGGAGCAGTTGCTGTGCATGCAAAGTAAGATCGAGCCAATCTGGGTCTTAATATTTACATTTTACTTTTTATTTAAAGATTTAAAAACTTTTTATTATTTTTTTTTAGACAAGGTCTCATTTTGTTGCCCAGGTTGGAGGTTGGAGTGAAGTGGTTCAATCACAGCTCATTGCAGCCTCAACCTCCTGGGTTCAAGTGATCAGCCTCCCCAGTAGCTGAGACTACAGGTGCGTGCCACCATGCCTGGCTAATTTTTACTTTTTTTGTTTTTTTGTGGAGACAGGGTCTCACCATGTTGCCCAGGATGGTCTCCAGCTATTGGACTCACGTGATCTACGTGTCTCAGCTTCCCAAACTGCTGGGATTACAGGCATGAGCCTCTGCCTCTGACCTACACTTTATTTTTATTTTTTTGGAAATAGAGTCTCACTCTGTTGTCCAGGCTAGAGTGCAGTGGTGTGATCTCCGCTCACTGCAACCTCCGCCTCCTGGGTTCAAGCAGTTCTTCTGCCTCAGCTTCCCAAGTAGCTGGGATTACAGGCACTTGCCACTGTGCCTAGGCATTTTTTTTTTTTTTTGTATTTTTAGTAGAGATGAGGTTTCACCATATTGGCCAGGCTGGTCTCAAACTCCTGACCTCATGATCCACCTGCCTCAGCCTTCCAAAGTGGTGGGATTTCAGGCAGGAGCCACTGTGCCCGGCCCCACTTTATATTTTAAATTCCTTTTGAGTTCCCTTCTTCAAGTTGCTTCTTTTATGCTATTCACTTTGTTAGAAGATAAACAGTAAATCAACTCTATTGAAATTTTGTAGTAGAATATTAAGAACCATGGCTAAATTGAGCTTTGGGGACTATTGCTGAATTTAAATTATCTGGGATACCTTTGTTTCCTATTTGATGGATAACTTACAGATACATGGTCTTGCTTGGTTTCCAGGGAATATTACATATTAGAATCTACTGGGAACATGAGATTTTTTTCTCTCGAATTAAAAAAATTTCTATATTATGGCCATTAGTTAATACATTTTTTTATACAAAAATGCAAGATATTCCTCTTTTTCATTTTCTGCTTAGAGTCTCCATTATGGCTTTCTTGACTTTTAAAAAAATACTGGGCTGGGCGCGGTGGCTCACACCTGTAATTCCAGCACTTTGGGAGGCCGAGACGCGCAGATCATGAGGTCAGGAGATTAAGACCATACTGGCCAATGTGGTGAACCCCGTCTCTACTAAAAATACAAAAAAATTAGCTGGGCATGGTGGCACGCGCCTGTAGTCCCAGCTACTCAGGAGGCTGAGGCAGGAGAATTGTTTGAACCCAGGAGGCGGGAGGTTGCAGTAAGCCAAGGTCACGCCACTGCACTTCAGCCTGGTGCCTGGTGACGAAGTGAGAATCCGTCTCAAAAAAAAAAAAAAAATACTGTAAGTCTGAGTCTGATGGACAGCAGAGTAACATGGCTCAAAATTAAGCTTATAATAAGGTAAAACATAAATAATAAGATCTAAATTGGTTCTATCATACTTTGCATGTGACACAACCGCTCCCTGTTCCATCAATGTAGCAAACTTACTGTCCCACTATGATCACTGCTCTGTGACATAATAAAATAAAGTGGGCTAGGCATGGTGGCTCACACCTGTAATCCCAGCACTTTGGGAGACCAAGGTAGGCAGATCACCTGAGGTCGGAAGTTCAAGACCAGCCTGGACAACGTGGCAAAACCCCATCTCTACTAAAAAAATAAAAATAAAATAAAATAAAACAAGTAAATAAATATA
Source organism: Callithrix jacchus (assembly GCF_049354715.1). Taxonomy (NCBI): domain Eukaryota; kingdom Metazoa; phylum Chordata; class Mammalia; order Primates; family Cebidae; genus Callithrix; species Callithrix jacchus. The sequence continues at coordinate 146,618,386 of NC_133507.1, forward strand.
TATATATATTATAGTAAAATAAAACAAGTATATATATATATATTGGCATCATGGCAGGCACCTGTAATCTAGCTACTCAGGAAGCTTAGGCAGGAGAATTGCTCGAACCTGGGAGGCAGAGGTTGCAGTGAGCTGAGATCACACTATTGCACTCCAGCTTGGGCAACAAGAGTGAAACTCAGTCTCAAAAAAAAAAAAAAAAAAAGAAAAGAAAAAAAAAAAGAAATTTCAAGGACTACACAAGTTTCCACTTTAAAAACTGTGGCTCTCTTCTCATTTTAGAGCCCTTTAATGTGTGTCCACTGAAGCAAAAATGAATTGATCAAATAAGAAGGAAACTATAAACAGTCATATTTGGTAAGGGTTTTAATATGGTTACAAAGAATTTTTTTCTTTTCTGAGAATCAGATGCTTTCAGACCACTACAGACTGCCTTGGCCGCAAGAGACTTCCTGTTCTCTTTTATAAAACTCTGGTCAACAATTAGTACCGCTCAATAGCATAAAATGGATCTGAGACTGCAGTGGAATTCAGCTGAGCTTCTCCTTGGGTGGTAGAATTTTATAAGGAGGCTTTCTCTTGTCCAGAGGTCAGGCATTTGGAAATAAAAATTGTCATGAAATGAGGCACGCAGGCCTTTCTTTATAGTTTCAGGTCCATGAGATTTGGACATCCTTCCCGGGGCCCTGTCGCTTCCTGGTTCCTTGCAGCCTGCAGTGGGTGGTCTTGGGGCTTTGTTATAGATGCCAATGTGCTGCCTACACTGGCCACAAAACACTTCATTCCAAGCTCATCAGGACCATCTCTCAATTGGTCAGAGGTCAGTGTAAAAGTATAAAACAAGGATTATACTTGTTGGGGCTTATCCTATCTTGGGGCTGAGAAAAGCTTCCTCTGACAGTATTGTAGCTTCCACCTGTTCAAAAATGATGGTGTTTAATCAATCAATCAAAGCTTGGACAGTTATAAGCCAAACAATAAGAACTATTAGCTAAAACTTCATGACCAATTCCAAACCTCAGCATGTGTTTAAAAGTGATTTTCTCAGACACTGATATTGCCTTTTATTCTATTAGAGAATGTCCTTAGATTACCATTAGTTGCTTCAGAAGAGTATTATTGTGATTTTATCTTACTTATTGTTTAAATACATGAGAATATTACTTCAGTCCCTGACTTGTGCTTTAAAGGGAAGTTCCTTCTTGTTTTGCTGGGGTTTAACTGTATGGAAAATATAAAAATAATGAGCAGTTGCCTATTATTGGATAGCAACCATTCCAGCCAAGTTAAGCATGAGGATGCAGTGTTGTAATATTTAAGTTACACAGTAGGGTTAGAAGTCTGTAAGAAGAAGTTCAAGGTATTTTACTCTTGGATTGACAAACTACTGGGCCAGTCATTTCACTTTTTTTGTGTGACTTATTTTCCAGGCTCCAAAATGTGTCTCATCTCCTTTAAAGAGATGAGGACCAGGCTGGGTGCGGTGGCTCACGCCTGTAATTCCATCACTTTGGGAGGCCGAGGCGGGTGGATCCTGAGGTCAAGAGATCGAGACCATCCTGGTCAACATGGTGAAAGCCTGTCTCTACTAAAAATACAAAAAATTAGCTGGGCATGATGGCACGTGCCCGTTATCCCAGCTACTCGGGAGGCTAAGGCAGGAGAATTGCCTGAAGCCAGGAGGCGGAGGTAGTAGTGAGCCGAGATCTCGCCATTGCACTCCAGCCTAGGTAACAAGAGCGAAACTCCGTCTCAAAAAAAAAAAAAAAAGAGGTGAGGACCAAACATTCTAACTAGGGGAAGATGTGAACATTCAAAGAAACAAGGTGCTCCATCAATATAAAGACACCTACTCCACCAGGACCTCCCCCTGCCAAAGACTAATGGCTGTGGTCCGAGTTTACCATCCAAGAAGGCCAGTGAAGAGGCCTGCCTGCTGCCAGGCTTGCAGACACGATCCAGGGAAGAGAAATGGACTGAAGAGCAGCCAGCACTGCTAACTCTCACTGCCTCCAACCCATATGGCTGCCCACATTTCTCTTTCAGGGCAGCCTCATTCCTGCACAGGGTCTTTGCCCATCTCCTCTGCCTCTTTAAAAATCTTTTTTTTTTTCCTCATTCTTTGAAACTCTCAGGTTTTGTATGGGTGCCAGCTCCTTTTGAAAAGCTTTCTAATTCATCCAACACACATTTTCTCTTCCCCGAATGCTATTACTTACTCCCTGTAGCACACATGAAGTCTGGAGCTTACCCAAAGAGTATTTCAGGCCCAAAGGTTATGCTGCTGATGAATTCGGTTAGTCATTTTACCTGTGTGTTTTATGTTTATAAGCAAGCCACAGTGCATCTGCTTTGGGAGTAAAATATAACAACTGTAAAGTGTATTTTGCCATGTTCCTTATTACTCCTTTGCTACGTTCCGTTCATTCCTTTTAAAGAATAAAGTGCTTGTATCCAGATACATGTTTTCATGATTCTTTTGTACCCTTCCTATGACCTATATGTATACCACCTCTACCCTAATACATAGAATGTTTTTTTTAAAGCTGTCTAACTGAAATACAATTGATATGTCATAAAATTTATCCTTTAAAATTGTAGAATTAAGTGGTTTTTTGGTACATTCACTGAGTTGTGCAACCATTACCACTATTTGATTTTAGAACATTTTCGTCATGCCAAAAAGAAACCCCATATCCACTAGAATTCACTTCTCATTTTTCCATCTACCCAACTCATGGCAACCACTAATCTCCTTTCTGTCTCTATGGATTTGCCTATTTTGAGCATTTCATATATGTGGACTATGTGGTCTTTTGTGGCCGGCTTCTTTCACTTCATAAAATGTGTTCAAGCTTGATCTAAGTTGTAGCTTGTGTCAACATTTCATCCCTTTTCATGGCTGAATAATAATATTCCATTGTGTGGATATATCACGTTCTTTTTATCCATTCATCAGTTGATGGATTATTTGGGTTATTTTCATTTTGGGGCTATTATGAATAATGCTTCTATGAAAATTTGTGTCCAATGTATGTCTTGTGGACATACATTCTTAGCACAGTCAAACACAGACCAGAGTCTCCACACATTCTTACTGAAATGAAATAAGCAACTACAATGGTTTCACTACAGTACTTATTTTGTAATGGCATCACTCACTGTGGGATTCAGGAAGGTAATATTTCTCCTAACGTGTGCATCTTCTTTTTCTAAGAAGCATCTGGCCAAAAGCATCCTGTTTAGACAGAAACTAATAGCAAAAATCAAGGTGCTTATGTTAGGTGTCTGTCCTTCTAGTTGCCCTATTTCCTTGAACAACAGTCTTTCTGAATATTAACTTCATTATCTTGTAAATGAGAGGAATATTATAACATAGAAAGAATCTAATTCGACAAAGACTATTACTTAGCTGTCAAACTGCAATTACAATGTTCCTACATGAACTCCAAGAACCATTTAAAGTCTGCTTTTCAGGCTCAAAAACCACAGATTTAAAAGAGGTTGAGATTCTTATAAAATGTTAATCTTTGTCTCAGAAAAAAAAAGAAAGAAAACCCATGACCTTACTGAGTTGCAATTTAAAACATATTCAGGTCTTTCTGCTTCCTCTCCAAGAATGACCCCTGTGGTTGAGTCTGGAAGTCCCCATATACCATTTGCTTTTTCTAGCTAAAGACATACTATGAAAAGAACAAGCCATTGGTATATCATGATATCCACCATTCCCTGAGTTTTAATAGTAAGCCGATGAAAAGTGAAGAATGCCTTGGAGTGCTCAGGGACACCTACTAATGTGAAGATGGAATGTGAGAAGATAATGAGACTCCTGGGCGGTGTGATTGTAGTCATGTGACACAGACTTTTGACTTTGAAAATCGCGCTGTTCAGTGTTGAAAGTCTAAGTGTTTAAATGTAAGGCCTGCTTCTTAATTGGATATGTACAGCTTAGATCACTGAAGGTGGTCCATGAAGGTAAACTGAAATAGAGTTTTACTGGTGTGGGCAGTATTGAAGTATAGGTGATAGGTGGTCTTCCTACAGTGTTCAGTGTTACCAGCTTTCAGACATCAGAACTTTCTTATTTATGGTTTCTACTTCCCAGAAATGATCCCACCTCAGGCTTTCTACATCTTTTGCTCAGGAAGAAACTCATTTCTGACTTTCTCAACTTTTGTTCTGCTATTTTGCATCGGCCTCTTCTTAAATGGAATCATTTACATGATTCAATGTGTCCTTGAAACCATTCTTCTTAGCTCCTGCTTTCTTTTCTTACTTTCTTTGCCTACTTTACTGAGTCACACACTTTGGTGACTAAGTTATTTATTTTTTGTGTTGTTCTTGAGTTTCTATTACTACCAGCTTGAAAAAGAAAGATGAACAAAAGTAGCAAATGCAATTATTGAAGCAGTACATGTTTTTGCAATGAATGGGTTAATAAACACATCGATACTGCTTATTCTTACTGAATCATTGGGACACACGGAGTGCAGAAGTTCATACTGCTTAGTCCCAGAACCCACATACCACAGGGAGGAGCTTTTACCTGGTATGCTAAATATAGGAAAGTGTTTCTGCGTTAGTTCCTTAACCTGGAAGAAAACTATTTTAATTCAATTTCTGATATCTACTGAATGCCCATGAACTAGACATTGTGTTGGGTACTTGAAGTACAGATATCAACTGATTTCTCCCTTGCCTAATAACAGAAAGGAAGTGAATGAGTAAGTGAATCAGTATATTCACTTACTCATTCAGTGGCTCACGCCTGTAATCCCAGCACTTTGAGAGGCCAAGTTTGAAGCTGCAGTGACTTGCCGCTATACTCCAGCCTGGGTAATAGAGAGAGACTCCATCTCTTAAAAAAAAGTGCGTAAGAGAGAAAGCTAACCTTTGTTGATATCAGCCATGAGCCAGGCACTGTATTAGAAGAATGGGCCTCTTTAAAAAGGGAATCGTGTTCTTAGTGCTGTTTTTTAAGGTGATATGTTGAGTTGTGCCAAAGAGGGAAGTATTTTCCCCACCATCAAGCAAAAACCAATTACTTCTTCTTCTTCATTCTCAATAATTTTGTTAAAATCGTATTTTGGTTCCTTAAGGTACTGAAAGGATCAACATTATGCTCTAAAATAGCAATCTAGATGTTTCTGAAAGATAATTCATGAAATAAATATTTATTTTCCACCTGCTTTGTGCCAAGTGCTGCTTTAGTTGCTGAAAAATCTTTCAGTGATAAAGACAGAAGACAACTCTGTCCCGCTGGAGGCTACCGTCTAACAGTGAGAAACAAGTGACAGAGGAGTGAAAAAACAAACTGGGATATTTCCCAGAGGTGACAAGTGTTATCAAGAGAAGCAGGTGGGGTGATGTTATAAAGCAACTGGGTGTGAGGGAAATGTAGGGTTGGAAGTCGGGATGCTTCTTTGTAGAGGTGACGTTTAAACTGAGTTGTGATTGAAAAATAGAAACCAGCTATATAGAGGGTGTAAAGGCCCCATAGAAGGGATGAGCTTGGCAAATTAGGGGAACAAACAATGCTTGATGTCTGTGCAGTGATTGAGGGAAGCAAGTCAGATGAGGGCTGAGAAATCATGGGGAACTAGATGGCAGGGGTTATGGGAGGAGCTGGATTTGACTCTTAAGGCAATGGGAACACCAAGAAGTTTTAAGCAGAGACATGACATTATCTAATTTGTGTTCCCAACAGCTTCCATTGAGTACGGTGTGTGAATGAATCAAAGCAAGCAAAGAAGAAAGCTGGAGGACCAGTTACAAAGCCACTTCTTGGGGAGGGGGGTGTGGTACAGGCACAAGAGGGTATTCGGGGCTTGGGACAGCAGAGTGAATAGAGAAAAACTTCTAATATATACAGTCACAATGTAAGAATACTGCCTTGGTAAAAGGTAATCCTTTTGGTGTACCAGGTACCAGATGAAGTCTCTGATTCTTGGTATTTCTTAACCATAAGCATTCTTAATCAACTTGCTTTTCATCCATAAAAGGGCATGAGCTCCTTAAACATAGGGCTTTTGCTTTTCTTGACAGTCTCACTAGTCAAGGAAGTGCTGTTCTATATTCAGCACCTCGTGGGTGCTGAATAAATATTGATTAAACAAACTGAGTAATGAATCATGTGTACTGCAAGTGTGGGTGCTTGGTAACGTGGAAACATATGAGTGAGCTGGATTTTCCAATCTAAGGGGCAGAAACTGGATGAAGGACATTTAGAGGGAGGGTGGGAACTTTTGGAGCTGCCCCTCTCCTTCCATCCCACAATACCTTGGGACTGGGGAGGTCATTCTATGGCCACTTCACATTGGCTCAGTGGAGACTGACCCCACACACCCCAGAAGAGCCTCACCTACCGCTCAAGGGAGAGCCAAGGAAGTGACAGGAAGTGCCGACTGCTGGACACTTCCTGTTGGTGCGCTACATCTCTAAAATCTGACATAGGCTGTGGGTGGCGCAGGTAACGTCAGAGATTTAAAGATACGTCTTTATTCCACAAAGAGGGTGAGGATAAAAACCAAAAGCGCATGCAGTGTACTGTAGCGCAGGGATCAGCCAACCCTTTCTGTAAAGCCTCAAAGAATAAATCTTTTCCAGCTGTTATTTCTCTGTAGTCACTACTGCAAATCTGTTGCATCATAAAAGCAGCCACTGACCACAGGTCAAGAAATGGGGTCCGTGTTCAAGAAATCTTTCTTAATGGATATCAGAATTTGAATTTCAGATAATCTGAATGTGTTCTGAAATATTATCTTCTTTCCTTAGAATGTTTGAAAAACATGAAAACTATTCTTAGCTCATAGGACATAAAAAATAGGCAGCAGGTCACCCCTGGGCCACAGTTTGCCAAGCCGTACTCTTTAGGGCAGGAAACATGAGGAGCAATCTCCACATATTATTCAAAACCTGGCAATTTTATGTAGAGATAATATTCGACACTACCCTTTTGTGAGTTGCTTAATACAAATTAAAATGTATGCATTTGGAGGATGTAACATTTGCGGATAGTAAGGATTAGGTGGCATCAGAAAGCTCTTGGGCAGAGATTAATTGGGAAAGACTCTTCAAACCACACTCCCTACTTCCTCTAGGCTCTATTTTGTGTTTTACACACTGAGGCTAGATGAGCTTTTCATATTTAGTAATCCACACTCATTCATTTCTTCTCCTTCTTGAAACACTCCTGTGACTTGCCTTTACCTGTAGTTAGAATAAGATGCAAATGCCTTATCCTGTCCAGCCATGCCAAACTCCAATCTTGGAGCTCTCCAGGGCCCTTGCACCAGCTACGCCTTCAGCCTGAAACACGCCTTCCCCAGCATGGCTGACACTTCTTGAGAACTCAGAACTCAGTTTAAACGTCACCTCCTGAGAGAGGTTTGTCCTTGGTCAGTTAGATCAGCATGGTTCTTACCCTACTGAGATTCTATCATCAGATTCTGCCTGGTTTTATCTTCCTCATAGAACTGGTCTTTATCTGAAATTATCTGGTAAATTAATTAGTTTACTTATTTTTTTTTGGAATATGTAAGCCTACCAAAAGGTGAGATCCCATAGAACCCCAGGTGATTTCTAATTACTGCTGTCTCCATGCATAGAATAATGCCCCACATTCAGTATTATACATTATGCATTTGCTGAATGAATAAAGGAAGGAAATAGTGTGGGGTGTATTATAGAATGGCATATCCGTATGTTTAGAACTGTGCTGGTCTTTTACCCTAGTTGGGAATGAGGGTGACTGTGTATGATGGGCCAGGATGGGGTGAGAGAGAGAAAGCTATGGTCTTGAGAAATGGGCAAGGAACACATCTTGGAGCAGGCATTGGGCCATGCTGAGGTGACTGCACTTCATTTTGAAGGCAATGGGGGAGCCACAGAAGGGTTTTAAGCAGGGACAGAGTAAAATAGTTCAGTGCATTTATTGGAATGTTCATATTGGAAAAATAAAGAGTTATTATTGTATTTCTGTTATACTGCTAAGGATGGTAATGATCAAGGAATAATCAGAGACATTCCTCAACTTAAGTGAGCATAAAAAATGCCAAAACAATTCAAACTCAGTGCAAATGTTACAGCCCGTCTACCTGCATCCTCCATTCTCTTTTTGAGCTGGGAGGCCTTGTGGTAGCATTTGACATATTTCTGAAGGACACAACTAGGAGAAAAGATGCTCCTGGATTCATGATTTTTGGTGTTGTTTGACATAAAGGGGCTGTTCAAGGCCGGGTGTGGTGGCTCACACCTGTAATCCCAGTGTTCTAGGAGGCCGAGGTGGGTGGATCACTTAAGGTCATGAGTCAAGATCAGCCTGGCCAACATGGCAAAACCCTGTCTCTACTAAAGTTACAAAAATTATCTCAGTGTGGTGACAGGTGCCTGTATTCCCAGCTACTCGGGAGACTGAGGCAGGAGAATTGCCTGAACCCGGGAGGTGGAGGTTGCAGTGAGCCAAGATTGTGTCACTGCAACTCAAGTTTGAGTGACAGAGTGAGGCTTGGTCTCAAAAAAGAAAAAAAAAAAAAAGAGAGACCTTTCATCAGGTTAATCTTCAGTCTGAAAAATGAAAATAAGGATGTGGAATTTAAAAAAATGTGGTTTAACTTTGCTTACAGTTCAACTCCAAGTGGCCTGGTCCAACCACGGAAATGAGATTTCTGCATGAGATAAGTCTGTCTCAAAATGTGCCAGCACTCAAGTGGAAGTCGTTTAAAAATTTGAAAAACAGATTGGAAGAGTTTCTTTCTTCCTATTTACATATCTGTCTCCTTTCTTCCATGGTTGTTTATACTTGGAAAATAATATTATTAACTTCCATATACCTTCTTTTCCATGAATCCATGGAGGAAAGTGGAAACACAAACAAACAAACAATCCTTTAAAAGCTAGAAGCCAGATTTGCCCCCAAAGTAAGAGAGAAAATGAAAGTTGGAGGCTGTTTGAGGAATGTGTAGGCACAGAGACCCATGCTCCCTGATCGAGGTTTGCAAGGACAATGGGTGTTTCACAGGGATACCCTTCAGCTGCCTTTTCACCTGCTTTAAGAGGCTGAGGTTTGTGATGTCTGAGACTACCTTTCTTTTAGGAAGAGACAGGCAAGTTTACTAACTGCCCATTAAGATCTCTGTGTGCATAGTTAGATATTAGTTCACAATTTAAAAATGTTTAAGACCACATAGTAACAGTATTTATGTCTGAAACATGTGGGTGCTCACCATCCGGAACTTTATCTATCTCCAAAGCAAATTTTCTTTTCATTCATTACCTCTGCTATCCTCAGAGGCTGTCTATTCGCTAGTGTGCATTGCCCTAAAGGGGACTTATCTCAGACCACAAAACTCTCCATGACAATGTTCCAGCCTACCGTTCTTTGCCTCCAAGTATCTTATTAAAGACAAACCACGATTAAGGGTGATTTTTAAGACCTGCATCTTTTGTGCTAATAGAATCCTGTCTTTGCCATTGGTTGGTGTCAGTTGCTGGGAAGCTTTCAGTTAGAAATGGCTGAGGGAGGAAGTACTCTGGGAGTCCAGGTAAGGCCGTGATCAGAAACCTGGACATTGGTGGGCACACGAGTGCCACCTGGAACCGGGCAATGTCCTGGGCCTCCTGCCAGACCCCAGTGGCCACTGACTCTCTGAGCCTCTGATCTTTCAACTGGAGGGGGCCCTGGGATACTTTCTATGACTGGATGTGAACTGCTGCTGTGGAGACTGTGACATAGGGTGGCCACAGGGAGGGCTGGCTCTCTGAATCTACAGGGAAAGGCAATGACCCAATCTGTAGGGCCCTCCTGAATCTAGATGGCTTGAGAAGAGAAGACTTACTGAAAAGTCGTCACTGGGGAAGAACAGGAGATCCTGAAGAGGATCATTCCGGTAGGTCTTTTCAAGTTCTTCAATGACTGTCTCATAATCCAAAGGCTCAAGAAGCCTAGGCTTTTCTTGCTGTAGAAAAAGAAAATATGGCATCAATCACTGACATACACCATCTCCCTTTTCTATGCCTGGATGGATTTAATTTCTTAGTTATCACTGGGGCTTTACCACACAATCCTTCCAATGCAGTCACAGAGACTCCAGGAATTTAGGGCAAAGCCACATAACTATTATATCCAGATTTGAAATAATATGAGAAAATCCTAAAATACCTGATATCTCCCGCAGAAATTCAAGCTGTTTTTATTGAGTACCCAAGGCTCACGATACCCACCCCTAGTTGTTTATGTAAATTTTATCTTTGTCAACATGAAGAAAGGCCTTCTGCTTTCTGGCTATAGTATTAGGATGATTATCATCATTTCTTCTGAATTAGATACTTCCTTGTGAGTTCTGCTTGGGTCAATTTTAAAATATTGGCACCTTGCTAGCAATCAAATTATCACAGGTGGTCTTGGTTGTCACAGATGCATGGATCCCCTGTCAGGATCAATTGCTTGGCTCTGAGCCTCTTTGTCTCTACAGAGAAAAGCTAGGTCATTTTCTAATAGAACTAAATGACAGGACTATTATGGATGCAGTGTGGGGAAAATGGTTAAGTCCAGAAAAAATAGCCCAATAATCACATTGCATTAGATTCCTGAAGCCAAGAAGGAATGCACTCCCCTCGAAGAAGCCTCCTATAGTGCCCCAAATAAAATACTAGAGGGAGAAATGTAATTGTTTCATGATACGGTTGACATGTTTGCTCCAATTGTACAGAACTCATAAGGTGAGAAAAATGGAACATCTCTGCTGTAAAACAAAACAAAATCCAAAACAGAAAACCAACAACACAATCTGTGCCCTCTAACCCTTTTCCTAAGTGAAAAGCGGTGGTCCTCTGGGTTATTTTGGGGCTCCTGGAGGCTTGAGTAGTTCCCACAAAATTTGAACGCTGAAGTGATCCCATAAGTAAAAAAAATACTATTTTTCTTTTCGCATAAGTGACATCAATAGATATTTTCCCACCAAACTCTTCCTTCCCCACACGCACACATGCCATGCTTCCTCATTGCAAAGCACGCAGAGTTAGCTTTGATTCCTGAGGTTTTCTTTGGAAGATCGTCTGATAAAGTCCTAGAAACTTTCATCGACATTTTAATAAATGCTAATGGGCTTCTCAAAGTAGCAGTCGATATATATTTTGAAAATTTTCCAAATGTAAAAAATAAAACAAAATGTGAACATAGTGGACCAATGGCAAGGATCATCATGTACTTCCTACATAAAAAAAAAACCTAGCTCACTTCACAAATGCTTACGGAAACTAAGGGTAATGTCAGGTGAATATTCTTTCTAGAAAGTCCTTCAAAAATGGTGGCTAGTTTAGCAAAAAAGAAATACCCTATGCAATATTTGGAGAAAAGAAATTCTGTTCACCAACATATTTAATGAAAGACCTGTGAGACATTGAGTATTATGAGGCAGAAAATACAGAGATGCTATGGCATGAGTTGAGTAGTAAAAAAAAAGTCTTTTTGATATTATTGTTTTATTTAGACTTAAGTTCCAACTCCTTATTTCCCAGGCAAAGGTTAATTCCAAAGATTGTAGATTGATAGCTCAAAAGGCAAATGCAGGTTTCAGATGTTTGGTTTGGCACCACATGTATTTTATTTTTAATTGGTTCTGAATGCCTTTAAGTCATGTATTTCAGTCCAGTTCAGTTACAGGCCTCAGTAGTCTTTATCTTACCCTGCAGCATACTATTTTTATATTACCAACTGACCCACAGGCCTTCAAGTCTGAAACACCTGGCTGATTCTGAAACCTCTTTCCCCACCTCGCCCCGCAAAGAGTGTGTAGGTATCAAATGTAGCAAACAAAACAAAATACAGTCAAACCCTTTCAGGAAGCTCTTATGTCTGCCTGAGATTTGGTTGGTTACTTATGTCCCTACGAGTTCTTAAGCTTAAGTATACGATGGTCTTTGGTACGTACAGCAATAGCCCATGATGTGGCTAATAATACTTTTATCTTCTTCCTCCTCACACCAAAGCGAGGAGGAGTATGACAGTGTGGCTTTATTGCGTACTGTAATCCATAGGTTTAAAGGCAAATCACATATGGATGTTTTGAGAGGGTTTCTATAATCAGGTTCAATCTTTTACATTTTATCACCCATTAGTCCCAAACTAGAGCATTATTTAAAGAGTTGGAGACAAGAAGATCTTTCAAAGAAGATCTTTTTCTAGGACCCCAATGTTACCTAAAATCAATCCTACCTAAATCAGTACAATGGGCAAATCAGAGCTCCCAAGTCACAAGTTATTAATAAAACCACCAAGAAACTAAATCCTAACGCTCCTTGATATACTCAAATAAAACTTAGGTCCTGCAAACATCTGAGGGCAATTTTAAGTATTCATTTCAGGTATTCATTCGTTCATTCACATCAACTAATGAATTATATTATTAGGCCTTTCCTGTTTAGCATATTGCACTGGGGTTATTTTGACATGGGACTGCAAAATCCAGCAGACCTACTTCATGTAATTTACTAAGTTTTGGCTTCTGGAGGAATACACTGGTAAAGTCTGATCTTTCCAGTAAATTTGTTGATCATTGTGTAACATTCAAGATATTCAGTGTATCATAATTTTGTGGGCATAAAGTTTAAAAAGAAATAATGTATGTAACAAACCTGCACATTCTGCACATGTACCCCAGAACTTAAAAAGAATCTATCTATCTATCTATCTATCTATCTATCTATCTATCTATCTATCTATCTATCTATCTAAAGAAATAGCAATGATATATTCCATAGCATATAGAACCTGGGATTGCACCAAGGTTGTCACAGATGCTTTATGCATCTGCAGTGGTGAGAATCCGGGCTATATAACCAGTAGTTCTCTCTGGAGCAAAGGAGCTGCCTGCTCAGTGTAAGGAGACAGATGTATACAAGGATGGTGGGATCACTTAATTTCTCCCTACCGCTCCTTGCAGAGACATTGAGTGAAACTGGGAACTGAGCAGCATTGATTTACAGCTTTAACAAGGGTTGGGTTGTCCCTTTTGAATTTAATGTGCTTGTTTCTTTTGGAAATGCACCAACAGGGATAAAGTATGTGCCAAGATTATTCTGAATTGGATTGGACTTCTACAGTGCTTTTTACTCTTTCTCTCGTTCTCTCAAATGAGTAATAAATTTCATTAGCTGTTCCAAAGTCACTCTGCATGGGAAAAGGCACCCACCAGTACCTGTTATTATGCATCGGGGGGGTGTTGCACCACAGTGGTAAGAGGCTCTATTCTTCTTACAGAGAATTAAGAGATTTGTTTGATCTAGTTCCCCAAATCCACAGCTCTCCACCAAATCAACTTCACAGCAGAAGAATGGGCTCCTGTCACAAAAACAAATGCTTGCTTCCCTTCTACCTGATTCCACTACTGAATGCCAAGACGATATCTAAGCCACAGGTGGTAAAACTCTTTGTAATAGTCTGGGCTACCCAGAGCATCTCAGTTGGTTTGAAACAAGCAAGAACAAAAAGTATGCCATTACAGATATCTGAATTATTTTCATCACTATAATTCAAAAGCAAAAGGATAAAGAAATGACACTGAAGAAAGGAAGCATTTAAAGTATGTAGCACTAGAAAGGACATGGTTAAATTACTAACCTTGGTATTTCTCCAGAATGGAAGTACAGTCTAACTGAAGCATAAACTAGACTACCCAGCCTTATTTTGGAAAAGTCCCAGGTATAAAGGAGAGTGCGAGTATGGGTTTTCTACGTTAAATGCAGCAGAGAGTTTAACATATACTCTAGTGCCAGAATTCCCAGGATTCCAGTGTTAGCATTGCCATTTATGAGCTGTGGAACTTTAGGCATAGTAATTAAAATCCCCAGACACTAATTTCTCCATCTGTAAAATGGTTTAGTAGGCGCTACATCACAGGATTAAATGAGATAATACTTTTTAAGCCCCTAGAAGAGCCCACACCTATAATTCTCATTACCCAAGTGTTAATAGATAAAGGCTATGGGTTTTTAATGTTCACTAGTCAGGGACTGAAAGCATCAGGATTGTAAATTTAAGGTCTACAAAGAGCAAATAGTAGGCACTCAATAAGTACTTGTTGAATAAGTAAGTTTATATTCTTTCATCCAGATCCAAGAATTCCTTTTCTGGGATTCTATCTTAAAGAAACAAGCACACACATAATCCCAGATTTATACAAGGATGTCTTTGCAATATTATCTTTGTAACAAGATGGAGAAAATATAGTCGTCCTAATCCAAGGGCAGAAGGGAGGAAAGTAGGCTAGTGGAGGTTATACCCAATGAGTAAAGACTCCAGAGCTGCTGTTCCAAACAAGTGGCCTATCTTTTTCAGAAAACTATGTATGGTGGAGAGAGGCTGAATGCTGCCATGCGCTTTGGGAAGGACCTTGAAATTAGAATAGGGGTTGGCATAAATCAGTGAATAACTTTTAGTACATGCCATAAATAATGGTACATTGCAGGACATAAATTTACTGAACTCTTCAATTCTTCAGCAACGTTAGTGAACTCACAATATTTTGCACATAATTGGCTTTTCTTTTTGGAAAACACAAAGTGACTGGAGTTCATGATCAAGATGGCAAGCACTGCTACAAAAGGAAAGAGAAAGGGCACTTGCTACCTCGGAAAGAAAGAGGTTAAAGTCTTCTTGACAACGGTTCTAGATTCATACCTATCATGACATTAGAGTTTGAGCCCAGAATACCTACATCTTTAAGAATAGTAAGGGTACAGCCTAGCTAAAAATGGGAAACAGTAAATCATCATGGATAAGAAATAATTAGAAAATTATGATACATTCATCCTAAGAAACAACACATATCCATTAAAATTAAATTTTTTAAAGTTTGTAATAAAAAATTTCTTATAAATTATTGTTTAATAAAGTGATAATAAACATGATACAACAGATTAATCACACAATATTTAAGAAATTTAAAGAGAAAAGATTAGAGATATGGATCCTTATATTATTAGTTATGATATTTAGGATTTTCCTATTTTGATTGTTCTGTGTTCTCCGAATTTCTGTAATAAACATGTATAGATTTCCTCATGGTGAGAAAATGAACTTAGGTTCTTAAAATCATCATGCATTCATGGAAACACTGGGGAGTTACTTGATTTTAAAATTGTTTACCCTTCAAAAATCCACCAGAGAGGGAGCCTAGAAAAATCACAGTGAAACTTCACATAGAAGTTCAACCATGAACAGTTTCAAGTAATTAAGAAAAGATACACAAAACCCTGGGGAAAGGAGACCAGGAAAATAATTACAGATTATATATGTGGTTCTAGAAGCTAATGTCAGCAGAAACGAGATGTGCAATTAACAATTTAATAACTAAAATATTTCTCAGCTCTGTAGGGAACCATCAACATCTGGTAAGTTACTTAAATACTCATGTGTATTGGTCATTGTCACAAAGGATTAGAAATCAGAATCTGTAGTTGGAAGTTCAGGATCTCTTACCTACAGCTATGTAACTTGACAGGTCATTTGCAACAGGTGATAACTGGGATAAATGGGAAAAGGCCAGTGTTGCTGCAAAGATTGAGTAGATAAAGTAGGTAAAAGTGGTAAGTGAACCACCGAATATATCAGACAAATGTAGATTTGCTTTTATTTGAAAATGATTGAAAATTACCCTACTTGTTTTACCCAAGAAACATGCCAATCAGCCAATCAAACCAACTACAATGAATTCTTCGTGTACCAGGAACTGTCCTATGAGCTTTGATATTTATTATCTAAATTTCCTTAAAATAAAACTCTGAAAATTAATGATTCTATTGGAGTCAAAAAAGGCAGTCATAAGAAAGAGTACTCATATAAAAAAAGGACTGCTTCTCCTTCCAGAATCTCCTGAATGAAGTCAGGAGACTACTCTATCCCCCATTAAAAAAAAGGAAAGAAATCTACCTAATTATGCATATCTGCAAATGAACGTAACTTTGAAATTCTACCTTTTGTTTTCCTTGAGAAATGACCTAGAAAACATTTTCATGTATTTATACTTGCAGATCACGAGAAGGATTAAATTTAGAATTGGTTTAATATTAAACTCATTAACTTTGCAAATAGAAAAATCTAAAGAACAATCAATGTTGCTGATACTTTGAATATCTTTCTGTAGCTCTGGCCTACACAGATACAAGGTGAGCTTGTCAGCCCTGGAAAGCTAATTAGGAAAATTATAATTGATGGAATAAGAAAGAGAGAACATCTCTATGGCAAATCCCTTGTGACTGAGGGCCACATATTTGGGATCTATATTTTGAGTGTCATTAGGGAGCCATGTCTTGGTTAGTCACCATTGAGGTTGCTCTAGTTTTGTCTACCTGAAGTAGTTATTCTTGGTTCTCTTTTTTGGAAAAGCTAAACCTACTTTCCAGAAACTCTATGAAAAGAGTGTTCCCCACTTCCTTTGAGAAGTTTTATGTTTTCTGTGACATGTGGTACATCCTGTGATGCTATTTGGAACTCCCTCTTTCCCTCTTCCTCAGGCAGCACTGTTTTTTCCATACATCTGAACCTTAATTCTGTTTTCAATACTCACAACAGAATTAATCCTATATCTGAATGGGTTCTTTAGTTTGCAGAACTATTCATCCTGGTTAACGACACAGAAAAACTAACAAAAAATAGATATTTAGTCTGGTACCAAGAGAGTAGGCTCTATTTGAGCACCACATGCTAATTGTTTCTAAATTCTCTTCACATCTTGGCATATGGGCAAGCAAATCACTCACAGTGATGGTTCATGGGGTCTTTTGGGAGACCCCCCAAAAATTCCAATCTTGAAATCTCCAAAACAAATTAGATGCAACACAGCTGTTAAGTAATTTCAGTGTTATACCAAGATAACTGATTAGATTTCTTAGAAGAAATAGAAGATCTAAATGACACATGGATTCTTTAGGCCTTAACTTAATCCAGGACCCTTTGACCTTAATGTAATTGGAATGAAGCCAACTTCCACACCACTTGTGTTTAAAACAAATAAGACTGGAGAAAGTCCATACAGCTGGATCCAAGGCCACAGCTGTCAGCCTGGGTCGTGTGACAGATTTAATTCAGCCTTTCATCAGAGGGAGTTCCCCTGGAGAACCTCGCAAATGTTTGAGCTTCGGAAAACAAGGCTAGTTTTTCCTACTAAAAAGGAAATGATTAAGTAAAGAATAAGACATCTTATACTAACCCTTTAACCTTCTGTCTGTCTTGAGCCACACAGTTCCATGAGAATGGAAACATACCAGCCAAATCAAAGTTAACAACTGTGCAGCTGGGCAAACTCAGATTAAGCTGAATTTGGAAATGGTTCCCTTGGTAACAAAGATGGACACAGATCTCAGAGGAAATCAATCAGCAGTAACTCTTTGAATGTCTTAGTCCATTTCAGTGACATAAAGCAGGTGAAAGTCTATACAGCATGAAGTGTTTTGCAGATATAAGGGGTGACTGTACTGTTATATTCAACACACACATTACAGTTAGAAAAATCAGAATTTTCTATCTTGTTAACCCTAATTTCATCAGGGAAGGACACAAATGAGCTTTTGAGGATTTGGGATGTAAAGTTAACTTTGAAATTAAATTTGAATATCTGAAGTCTTCTTTTTAAAGGAATCTGACCATGTATTTCTCTTAGGAGCATGTTAAAATTCACATATTTTTGGATAGCAAATAAAAATAAAATTTAAAAGTGGCGGCTTCTCTGTATTTGTAAAGAAGTAGAAAATATCCAGGAATATCTAAATTAAACTAAATTATGCATCTCATTTAGTTTTCTAGAAACACTTGAATGATAATAAATATCATTAAAAATGCATCACAACCCAATTACAAGGCTTCCTGACACCAGGGAAATTAACGACTTGGAGTAAACTGTGGGGAATTTTAGATTAATTTATATAAAATCTGTGATAAGAGCTGTCACCAGCTTAACCTCTGATACTATTTTATTAATAATCACAAAAACATTCACGCACAGGTCAAGTGGTATACACGCACATACATGTCACACATACAAATGTAAATAGTTTTGTTAACAACATGCATTTTATGAGTTCAATATGTCTTCCCATAATGACAGACCATCTTCTATTTTTTTTCTATCTGTGGCTACTTGAAATTGAATATGCATAGTGGATATTTGTTGTCTTTTGGCCTATGTAGCATTCATCCTACTTTGTTTTAGTACTAGCATTTTAATTTCCTTCTGGGGACTTCTTTCCACATTCCCATAAGAAGCAGGCTTGCTGGGTCTATATAAAGGGTCTTGATTTGCTGGCATCAAGGGTATATGACCCCAGCGAGGCTCATTCAACCCTTTCCTGCAGAACTCTGAATCTTGAGTAGAAGGATGCAAATGTTGACGAAAGGATTGGAATTGTTTCATGTCTGGGGCAATACTCCCATAAGACTTTCTATTAGTTCCAATCATCAAGACCACCCATTTTCCACTGTCCTGAGCTTCTCTAAGTCCATTCCTGGTTCTTTTCTGAGCTCATCTCTCCACCCTTCCTTCTGTCCCCTTCTCTGGACTGTGTTTGTTTACTGGAGTAGGTTTCTAATTCTTGCAACTATAGGAATCCAACGTGATATAATACAAGGAATAGTGCTTAGAACAAGGGACTATTATTTCCTCAATTTTATTGTTTATTTGGATTTGAATGATCTTAAAGGAGGACCTCTTTTAGCCCATGACCCTTGTCTTTGAGGTGCGGAAATTAAGGTTTGGTAAACTCCTGAATTACCAATGCAACCCAAGATTGTCCCATTCTGAAAAGTACATCAGGTATCAAGCACCCTGAGAATGGGGGCTTAAGCACACCTTCCTGGTTCTCCAGGGAGATACATTCAGTGCAGCCTCAATCTGTAATTTTCCATTAAGCCTTATTCAACTCATCACTCTTCTATGACACCAGAACATCTGGAAGCCAAAAGATGAGTTTATGACCCCATTTACTTTAGGCGATGATAGTCACATACTATAATTTTGCTCTCTGCAGGAGAGAGCAAAATTGTATTGGAAGTTCCAGCAAACTCCAATAATATACAACAGACCGGACATACCTAAGCTAGCAATGGTTTAGGGGTGTCTCATCTGTTGTATATTGTAGGGGTTCACCTTTCTTCCTCCTGCCATTGTCATCTTATGAGTCACATTTGCTATCTTTATTATACTAAAATTAATTGATATGTGTTTTCTCATAGAAATAACAGTCATGCCAAATAATTGATGATAATAGTAACAATAGAGACTACCATTTTAAAATAAATCACTCTGTAAATGCCAATAATGGTTATTATTTTTCTACTATCACTATCATAATCAATGGCAAAGGCCATAATCAGTTGTTAATATCTTCTCTCACTGAATGTCCATATCAACCCTTGAAAGATCATTACTGCTTTTTGTTTTTTAAATAGATGAGGAAGCTTAGATTTTGAAGACTTCAACAACTTGGCCGCAAGTTGATGGAAGAATTGATATTTTAACACAGCTCAGTTTTAAGCCTGTAGTCCACTCCGCTCTGCTCCACTCCTCTCCACTCCACTCCACTCCACTCCACTCCACTCCACTCCACTCCACTCCACTCCACTCCACTCCACTCTACTCCATTCCACTCCATTCCACCAGCTAGAACATAGTCTTGCAGGAACAGAGAACAGAAAACAGAAATGCTTTATCTTCACTCCTCATTGGAAGGATTCTGGAATAGAGCTGTGATTTGGCTTACTATTTCTGCTTCCCTTTTGAGTTTCTGCAGCAAACAACATTAGAAAGCTGGGGCTGCTATAGTCACTGGGCACCTCAAAGGAACAAAGAGGACCAGGCCCAAGGTGGCTCACACCTGTAATCCCAGCACTATGCGAGGCCGAGCCATGCAGATCATTTGAGATCAGGAGTGCGAGACCAGCCTGGCCAACATGGTGAATCACTGTTTATTCTAAAAATACAAAAATTAGCTGGGTGTGGTGGCATGCACCTGTAATCTCAGCTACTTGGGAGACTGGGCCAGGAGAATTGCTTGAGCCTGGGAGGCGGAGGTTGCTGTGAGCTGAAATCTTGCCACTGTACTCCAGCCTGGGCAACAGAGCGAGACTCCGTTAAAAAAAAAAAGGAGGACCGAAAAAAAATTTTATAGGAGATTAAGGAAAATGAAGAAAGAAAATGGAAAGACAGATTTAAGAAACCATATAATGAATGCTATTAATGCGGATGTCAACATCCACAATGAATAAAAAAAGTTTTGTACCTGCCACCATCCAGGAAATAAAGGGTTGCTGGGATCAGGACCCTCCTTCCTGTCCGTGGTGGTCCTCCCATTCTCTAACAAATGGTCCACCCTTGCTCAGAAGCGTGGCTCACTTCTGATTTAACTCTTCTCCTTCCCTTAGCAGTCAGCTGCTAGGGAAAGGAAGACCGTTCTTAGTTAAATTGCAGGTACTCCTCCCGTTTCCACTTTGGAAGCAGCTTCTCTGCAGCTCCTCGGCACTTGAGCGAGCTGTTTCCTGTCGTAGCCCGCACCCAGAATCCTCTAATCTGTGTTCACCTGGATTCTGAGGCGGACCAAGTTTCAATGCTCACTTCATTTCTTGGATTGAATTCACATTCCCCAGTTACTCCTGCTTTGCATTTTTCAACCTGTTTATTTATAACATTCATTCCTGTTTTCCTTTGTGTTTCGACCCTGATTCAGCCTTATTTCATTGTTCCTAGAAACAAAATCCTGACTCCTGGGACCCCATCCATTGTTTTTTTTTTTTTTTTTTTTCAGCTAACTGGCTCATTTCACAACGGCCTAAATAAGCAAAGCGCTATGAAGGGTTGTACAAAACAGATGACACCCAATGAAGAAGCACAGATAACCACCAAGAGAGGCTGCTCACACTAACATGGAAGATGCAGGAAGAAAAAAACTGACTTGAAAGATAATAGTACAATACAATAATGTACATTAGAGATATGTTAAAGCTATGCAGATTAGATCCTCTACCTATATTTTTCATCTTTATTTTCCTATTAAAGTGCTAATAGGTACTTTAAAGATGAGAGGATGAATTTTCATGGTATCCAGTTTTCCAAATACCTTGAAATCCTGCAGATCAATGATCTGCAAACCAGTCCCAACTTAAAAACAATAAATCGGCCGGGCGCGGTGGCTCAAGCCTGTAATCCCAGCACTTTGGGAGGCCGAGGCGGATGGATCACGAGGTCAAGAGATCAAGACCATCCTGGTCAACATGGTGAAACCCCGTCTCTACTAAAAATACAAAAAATTAGCTGGGCATGGTGGCACACACCAGTAATCCCAGCTACTCAGGTGGCTGAGGCAGGAGAATTGCCTGAACCCAAGAGGCGGAGGTTGTGTTGAGCCGAGATAGTGCCATTGCACTCCAGCCTGGGCAACAAGAGCGAAACTCCATCTCAAAAACAACAACAACAACAACAAAAAAAAATCACATCTATTTAAACAAATTCACATACTTTTATGACTGTGCAGATGATTGATACGGTAATTCAACTTAATCCTGTTTTTAATCTTTCTAAATTAGAACATGCAATTTAGGAAGGAAATGATCTCTTTATTGACTTCTTTTGCATCAGAGATCACACTGAAAAATTATAGTAAAATAAAGAATAAAATAAAAATAGAAAGGCAGTTAAAAAGATAACCATCAACTTCGGACCACCACACACATTTCAAAAATTAAGGGAAGTGGTTCTACTTGATGATCTAACATGCCTGCTTCATTTTCTTCAAGCTTTCCCCATAACACAACTGTAGTCTCTCAACTGTATGTTGTTTGTGATAAGTGATATTTCAAAATACATTTGAAAATTAGATTTATAATGGAAACTTTCAAAACAACTAAAAATTCTACATAAAATATACAGCTTCAAATAACATTTAAAAAAAGACAGAAGATACAGAATAGTCAATCTGGGTCAAGAGACTATAAAAAACTTGAGGTTGCATAATTCTTAGGAAGTCACAGAGTTCTGGATAGGTATTCAAGATTACTGTAAAATTAAACCGTTTCTAACTTTTTTAAGATTAAGAAATGACTTGAGTGCAAGATCTACATAATCATTACAAAAATAGATATGGTAATTGTCAGCAACAGTCACTTTTTTCTTCTTTCACTACAATTTATGAGTATATCCAAAAGTTTAAAAGATGTTATTGCTTTCTTCCTTAACTTAAGGCCTCATCTTCATTTTTTGGGCATTTTGTCAACTGAATTGCTCCTTGCCTTATCACTATTCAAATGAATAGGCTCTAAAGCCATTCTAGGGATGCTGGTTTAGAGTTTGGAAAGCTTAGCTCAATGTGCTGGGCACAGTACAATCAGGCTGTGAGTGGGTTTCAGGTGAATGGGCTTAGACTGGGGATAAAAACCCATGGTGTTTCTCAAACAAACTGTATTGACACATCAAAAGATCTGGGACCCCAAGCACTCAGCTTGATGCAATTCAGAAGTCTGTCTCCTGGGTGAATCAAAAAAAGATTTCCAGGAGAAAAGCGTGACCTGTAGTCCAGTAACTTCAGTTTAGATAAACACAGTCACTAGAAAGACAATTTCACTGTCCTTTTTCTCTTGTCCTTGGAAATGGAAATATTTTTCTTAGTTTTAACAATGCTACATAACACTTACAACTCTTGCAACACTTGCAAACTGACAGTACCAAACTGAATTCTAATAAACAATCCTAACACAGCATAGGTTATTATTATGAACATTTTACAGAAGAGAAAACTGAGGTTTAGTGTGATTTAAGTAACTTGTCGACTCTCACCTACCATCTATCTATATCTAGATGGATACTATCTATATCTACCATATAGATAGATGGTAGATGAGAGTGGCAGGGAAAATGACCTCATCACGATATCTACTTCAAATTCTAGTGCCCTAATTACTCATTTCACTTACTTGGATTCCAAAATGAAAATCACATCTCAGGATAATACTTAAGAACAATCCTGCACTCAATACAAGAGACAACCTGTGAAAGCAGATATGCCTATCTTAGGCAGACCAAAAGCAGGCAACTGTAGCAGGAACATCCCCAGTGCCCTCCATAGTCGAAGAAAGCTAATCACTGTATGAATGATCTTAATTAAATTTGAATGCATTGCTAACTGAATGCTAATGGGAAAATACCACGTCCTTACTGGCTGCTTTTCCCATAGTACTCAGTAGCAATACGTTCAAATTCAATTAAGATAATTCATAGAGTGATTAGCTTCATTGTATGGTGACACTCTGGGGACTGTCCTCTTGCCAACACTGTATGTGTGGTCTGGGTAAGATAGACATGTTCTTCTGTGCATTCTCTCTTTTAGTGGACACAAGAAGTAACTCTCAGGGTGACATAATCTATGGTACTTCTAAATTCCATTGAGATAAACACAGCAGGGAAATTATGTTTCGGGGACAAGACTCAAATTAAAACTAATCTCAAACCAGACATTATTTTGAAACAGTTATCCTCCTTAACAGGCTGACAAGGTTCTTGTGGAGTCAGTAAGGAAGACATATCTGACCAGTCGGGAGGAAGTGGTTAGGCTCTTATTTCTGACCAATAGAGAGGAAGAGGTCAGTTCCAGGACCTGTATTCTAGTTATGAAATCCCAGTGGAAAGATTCGAGCTACATTTCATGGGAAGAAGGCTAGGGGCTCAACTGCATGTATTCACAATGTCAGACACACACTCCTGAGATAGAAACTGAACTAACAGCAACACAGTACCAATCCTCTGAGTCAGACCTCTAATAAATTCTATTCATGTCAAGTTACTGCCAAATAATTGTTAGTATAAAGAGGGCCTCTATTCATTAAGAGGCAATGTACTTATTCATATTCATAAACAGCCTATATATATGCATATGTGTGTGTGCATATATATATATATTTTGAAAAGGCATCTGTTTCTATATTAAAGATGTTTCTATGAACAAAAAGATCTTTTATCCCTAGAACCGTGGTTCTCATACGAATGATCAATGACCATCCTCCCAGGAGACGTTTAGGTATGTTGGGAGATGTAATTGCTCATCACAACTGGGAGGTATTGCCACTAGCATTAAGTGGTTAGAAGCCAGGAATTTGCTAAGCATCCTATGCTGCACAGGAGAGCCCCCAACAGTAAAGAATTCCCAGACCCCAAATGACAATAGTGCTGATGTTGAGACCCTGCTCCGAAGAAGGCATGCAAAGCTAGACCCGCCCTGTGAAATGAACATTCTTCTAACATAAGCTACCCAGGAATATTGCTGTAGCCATTTAACATACAAAGTGGGCCCTTCACATTACGTGAAAGTCACTGAAGTGCCGTAGCAATCAGCTCCGATATTGAACTGTCAGTTTATAGAACTCTAAGGTTCTAGAAAGTCTACAGTTTCTTGAACTGCAAAGTTCTGTGAGTACAAGTTTTCAAGCTCTCATTCTGTTCGCAAACAATAAGGCAGAAATGTTTTTAACAGTAAAACAAAACCAAATCTTTTTAACCCTTTAAACCTTTAAAAAGTATCACTTTTAAAGTCCCTGTTGACTCTATTAATCAAATACTTATTTACTTTTTTTCATATTTTGGATTGCTCTTCCTAAGAATTTGAAAATAAATAATTAGTAGCACATGGTAAAACAGAGCAATGGCAGTTCTTAGAAACACAACTATATACATGTTATCAACTGGGTTCTTAGGCACTCAGACGCTTTTCTTTAATAAAGAGAATAACTTCTTCAGAAATTTTTATTTGTACCATAATATTAAGATAACCTTAAATTCCAAAAATTCTAGTAACATTTTAATGATTAAATTCTCTATTAATATACTTTAAAAGAGTTACATGTGGTTTGAGAACATTGTGACTTCAAAAATAATGATGTAAGTAAAACAGAATATTTATGACCCAAATGGAATCTTCTGTTCCATATACGACTTCACCCAGCAGCCTGTGTTAGAATGCCACTGTAGAGCTAATTATTTTTGAAAGAAAGGATTGAAGGAAAGATGGAAAGCAAAACATTGACATTTGGATACCTACAGAACTAAATTTGTGGATTTCTTCTTGATTTACTCGCCTCACTGTTCGTCTCTTCTTCCGAAATTCACTGGGCTCCCGTTTAAAAACCTTTCCTCGAAAGCTCATCGTATTGCTGTAATTTGACTCACAAAATATTTTAAAATATCAGTGTCGTTAAACTCTTTTCTTCTGAAGCGCCACAAGGCCGAACAAATCTTTCTTCCTGGTAAAAAGGGAAATGCTCATGCTATATCAATGTAACTCAACAGAAAGGAAAGGAAAACTGTTGAGTTACCACTTCCTGTGAGTAATTAACTACCAGCTGTTCAGATAGTGCTTTTGTGCAGATATTCTCCCTCCTCACCTGCAATCAAGCAACACAAAATGACTTTGGACGTTTAAGAGAATTGCTCACAGCTAAATAAACCATACGATGTAAAAACCACCCATGAAACCAAATCAAGATTGAATTGCACAGTTAATTGACAACAGGACTCCACGGCTGTCAAAACAGCCACCTAAACTTTATAATTCTGGCTAGATCCCAAAAGTCAACTGTAGAAATGTGACTGAGGTCTGTGAATTGTGTTGAAAAGAGCTGTTCATGTTAAGTGTAGGCTAACTAAGTGCTCTTCTGAGGGGAGTTCCCAAGTGATTGCTTAGGGTCCAAGAAGAAAATTTTAGAATTCTATGTTTATTGGCTACCTAAATAAAGAAACTATGCTTGACTGTTATTTAATGTAATACACACAGACATGGACTCCAGGAATCTGTATGTCAAACAGTTACAAGGAGCCACAGAGTTAATTCCCTCATCTTTAGATCTTCAAGCCCTTTCTCTGGGGCTATTTAACTTAAAAGTGCGGTTTCGCCCTCAGACCCACCCGGATGCTCTCCCGTTTTGTTTTTCTCCACCACACTCACTAACATGTAACACAACTGCCAGTTTATTTATTTGTTTCACTTAGGGCCTGTCTTCCTCTGCCAGGCTGTATGTCCCATGAGCATGGGATTTTGTTTCATTCATTGAGTCCCCTTTGATTAGAACACCTGACACTCAAGAGGCTTTTAGTATCTATTTGGTAAATGTATGCTTAATAAAGAATAGGCCGGGTGCAGCAGCTCATGCCTGTAATCCCAGCACTCTGGGAGGCTGAGGTGGGCAGATCACCAGGTCAGGAGATCGAGACCATCCTGGCCAACATGGTGAAACCCCATCTCTATTAGAATTATAAAAAAATTAGCTGGATGGGGTGGCATGCACCTGTAATTGCAGCTAGTCAAGAGGCTGAGGCACGAGAATCTCTTGAACCCAGGAGCCAAGATGGCACCACTGCATTCCAGCCTGGTGAAAGAGCAAGACTCTGTCTCAAACAAAAACAAAAACAAACAAACCAAAAAGAATAAATGAGGGATTTACATTGATTATTCTTAACAATGAACCTTGTCTCATATAGATAGATAGATAGAGATATATAGTGCTTTGAAGTATTAGCTATTGATAAAAGTATTAGCTTTGAAGTATTAGCTATATAATTGATAAATAAATATACAATATAGGAGTATGTTCAGGTTTTTCTACTAGGTGAAACAGAAATATGTAGAGGCCACAGGACTAGGCTGTTCTCTTTTCCCCAGGAATAATTAGATTTAGTTGATACAAACATGTACCCCAGGCCTGAGCCATTCACCCATTTCTACCTTGTCATGCAGTGATTTGTGCCAGACAAGAAAAAAGGGATTCTGATTATTCCTATCTAAGTATGTATGTCTAGAGAGACTGAGAAGACTTTCTTTTAAAACCAATCAGAAAGATAGCATGATGTCATAAAATGACAGCTGGGGAGATAAATTATATCATTACTTTGTAATTGGCTTAGTTAGGCAAACTAAACATTTCACCAAGAAGTCCTTTAATCCATGGATTTGTAGAAATTCCACTATATGTCTTTAGTACTAAACAGATTTCACCCTCGAAGTAACTCTTTGACATCTGACAGATGAGCAGGTACATTATAACACAAACAGAATCTTCAGATTTATTTATTTTTCCTTATATGGTGCTATGAGAGTCTGACTCTGGGTCACCTGACTTCCTGGGGTCAGATTATGTGTCTATGTTGATGGCTAAAAATAATATTTTACAATCCTTTTTAGGTCATGAACTCATTTGAGAATCTGATAAAAGCTATGAACCTACTCATCAGAAAAAATACAAGCACTCAGAAAATGTGCATGCATCGTCAGGGGACACAAACTTCTGAAAACCATCTGTGGATCCACCCAACAATGGTGCCTTAAATTTCTGAATCACAGTTTTAGAAGATAGGCATACTGTCTTATAACAAAGCATTGAATTATTTTGAGAAACTCTTAAGTGACTTTCTCTCTGTCTAGTATTGCATCTGTTTTGTCCTCTATTCCTCTTTAGGCACCACAGTTCTTTATCCTAGAGTTCCTCCCACTCTTCAACTTCTGCAATACTAGAATGACTCATTTCTTCATTTCCTCAGCTGCTAATTACAGCTTCCTGAAATATTGGCAAAAAGAGGCATCACCCATCAGCATATGGGAATGTCAGATAGGCGGAATCTGTGTTGATGCAAAGGAGGGGAAATTCCAGCAGCATGACATGGAGTGTTCCATGGGACAGCATTGGTGGACCCTCTATGGGCTTTCTTCTCGTTTCTGGACCAAGCCTGTTTCTCAACCATTCTTTGAGACACTCCACACCATTCCAACACATTTCTTTCCTGCTTTAGTTTCAGAAACATATTGTCAATCAAAAGTCCTAGCTAGGACAATGGGCAAAAACCAGTAATAACGAGCAATAGGAGATTGCTTAGTTACAAGGAGATGCCTCCAAGTTCATTAGAAAAGAAATCCAAGACCAATAAATCAACAGAATTTATTAGGTACTGTATTCAAGACATCACTGAAAAATACATTTTGTGAGAAATATATAATGTCTTTCCTAGTTTTTAGAAGCTTGTACCCCACAGAGGAGTTTACTGGAGTTTGAAGGAGTCTGGGGGAGGCTTTATAGAAAAGCCCCAGAGGAAAGCATCCTAATGGAAAGGAAATGTAGCATAGGGAAGGCATCAAGGTAGAATGATTAAAATTACAGAATCATCTGAGATTCAAATCCTGGATTCATCACTTCCTAAATGTGTGTCTTTTGGCCAATCACTCACCCTTTCCAGGCCTCAGTTTCCTCATCTGTAAAATAGGGATAGCGTAGTCACTACCTTATTGATTTGTGGTGAGGATAAATAAAATGACATCTTAAAAACGTCAAACCATTGCCTTTCCTAGTATATAGTATGCATAACTATTAGTTACAACAAAGGCAAAGAGGCAGGCCAAAGCACAGTAGTTAAAGAAAAATTAGAAATCTGCCTGTCTATAGCCAAGGGTTAAGTAGGAGAGGACAGATAAAATCAACTGAAAATGGAAGCCAGGCGCTAGTTCATGGAAGGCTTTGAATGCCAAGATAATGAAAAGTTTCCATTGTGTCCTGAAATCATGAGAAACCACTAAAGGATTTTTGAATTATAATTAAAATAGTGGTTTAGAAAGATTCATTCAGTAGCTACATGCCGGCTGGATTGCAGAGAATGTGATCCAGAGATGGTTTGCATTAATCTAGATATTAACATAGAGTGGAGGAAGACAGAAAATTAGGCAACAGAAACATTACCCATAGATTGCAGGGAGATTATGAAGATCTAGCAATTAAATAAAAAATGAGAGCTGAAATTTATTGAGCAAGTACCATGTTCTGGGTGCTGGTTGAAATTCTTATGGAACCTTATTTAAACCATCCAACAGCCCTGTGAGTTAAGTATTGTAATCATTGTTATCACAACTCCAGTTTGACTGAGGAATATTTGGGATCTGGAGAAATTAAGCAATTGGCCCAAAGTCAGTAGCAGAGCTGGGATGTAAATCCAGGGGGTCCAGCTCCTGAGCCCACTCTCTTAACCAGAAGGAAAGTTCAAAGATGCCAGCAAGTTTCTGACTGGCCATGAAGGAGATGGATAATATGAGTGAGGGAAAGAAGATGGTAAGAAGGGAGGGTTTCCCTGCTTTGTTTAATGTGCAGTGCTGATTTAGACATGTTGAATGTCGCATCCAGACGATCATCAAAAGGGAAAGTCCAGCTGTTACATGTGTGCCCAGAACTTAAGAAAAAGTCAGAACTGGAGACATGGAGCAGAAAGTCATAAAAGTTTAAAAGTTAATTGAATTTTTGGAGAACAGAGTTAACAGAATTAAGAACACAGTCTTGAAGTTCCTTTACATGTGGTAGATGGAGGGCAATTCAGGAAATATTGAGAAGGAATAGAGATAAAAGGGGAAACTTCTGAGGCATTACAGAGGCTCAAAGTCCTAAACAGATGAGGTTAAGGAAGGTGGTGCATGGCACCTGGGTAGAGATGGATGTAGGGCCTGGGAATGTCCAAAAAGATTCAGTATGAGAGATAGACAGGCTGGAAACTAAGGACCTTGCGGTTTTGGATCTAGACATAATTTGTGCTTAAATCTTCAGCTATCTGTTAGATAACCTCCAACAAGGTATTTGACTTCTCTCTGCCTAACTCTTATATGTAAGAATAGACCAATCAGTATATAGCTTATAGAACTGCTGTGAAACAATATATGTTAGTCCCTGGAGTTGAGAAAAAATACCTACATGTATCTGGATAATGGCTAAGCTTCCTATATATGTATATATGTAAACTATTATTATTGAATATAAGGGGTATTTACCAGGTCTTATGTAAGTATTTATTTATGTACATACATACATATGCATGCAAATATATGTACATACAAAACGCACAAATCTCACACATTCTTATATAAGAGTTCAAAGTCTGGTCCCATGGTGTCCAGTCAGTGAAAGTAAGTTTGCCATTTTGAATAGAGAAGCGTCTAGATGTTAGGAAATTGAGTAAGATGGGACACTTATTCACGATTTAGAAGACACAGGAATTTGAATGCTAAGATGTCAGAAACCTAAGAAAAATTTCTGGCAATCCGTATTACTTTTTACTGCCACTGTAACAAGTTGCTGCACATTTAGTGGCTTAAATCAACCCCCATTTATGATTGGTTTTCATGGGTCAGAAATCTGCATATAGTGTGGCTCAGCTGATTCTCTGCTTGGAGAATCACAAGACTTAAACCTAAGTACCAGCAAGGTGGTGCCCCTTTCTGGAGGCTCTAGGGGAGAATCTGTTTTCCAGCATATGCAAGATTGTTGACAAAATTTATTCCTTACGGTTATAGGACTGAGGTGGCCATTTCTTTGCTGTCTGTTAGCTAGGGGTCATTCTTAGCTTCTAGAGGCCACCCACATCTCCTAACTCAAGTTCCCTTTCTAAACTAGAAATAGCCGGCCGAATCCCTCACACTTTGAATCTTTCTGACTTCTCCTTTTGCCTCATCTTCCCAACTTATCTCTTCTTCTGTATCTCTCCACTGTAGCCAGGGGGGAAAAAAAAAGCCTTTGTTTTTAAGGCCTCATATGATTAGACCAGGACAATCCAGAATCATTTCTCTACTTTAAGGCAACCTGATGATCAACCTTAATTTACAACTGCAAATTCCCTTCACAGCTGTATGAAGATTCATGTCTGAATAATCAGAGGGAGCCTGGAGGGGACATCTTTAAAATACTGTCTGCTACAGTCTTATTCTTGACTTTTGTATATGTGTGTTTTAATTTCAACATCAAGGATGTACTGAGCAGAAGGTGTAGACGAGGAAGACACTTGGCCTTTTGTGATTTCCACTGATCAGTGAGGGGAGATCCAGGTTGCAATGGACCTAACAAATCAGTGGGAGGATACGGAAAATTGGCTTCTAGATCATTTACTGGAAAATAGTGGCAGTGAAATAAAGGTGAGAGGTTGAATGGCGCAGCAGAGCTCAACAAAGTTGGAAGAAAGGAAGAAAAATAATGGTGGATGAAAAGTTAGAAAGCAAAGTCAATATACTATGTGAAGGTGCTTTTTCAAGGCTCGATTATGTTATTTTTTAATATGCTCACTTCCAATTATTTTCAATTAGATAAGCTATCTCATCTGTAAATGGCATCATCACTGAACCTAAGTAACTAGGGGGCAGAAACTTGGCTTTCTTTGACAATGCATTTGAATCCATTCCATTGAAATGGCCCCAAAAGTACCATTAGGAATTTAGAGTAACTAGAAACAGTGGTTAAAATTTATACACATGCACATGATGTCATAAGGGGATTCACAAGTCCCAAATTGAGCAATTGGTAAGGCGGCTCCTATTCATTTCTGCCCACTTTAGTTATTACTTCCTTATTACATCTTATCTTTATTCCAAGTTTTTTAACCTGTTGAGCTTTTGGCATTTGCTGTTATTACTTCTTTGTCATTGCAAAATGCTTGGATACTTCATTTTATTTTTTTCTCTTCCATTTTCCAGTAGATTTCCCCATGCACCTGCAGGTGAGTTTGCTGCACAGCCTTTCTGTCATAGGAAAACCAAGATCCACGATGCATCTGCAGGCTCAGCTCAGCCACTGTATACCCTGTTTAAAGGAAGTAAAGCAGCAAGTAGCTACTTCCTCCTTCGCTGTGGTCTCTCCTGAGCCTGGCCCCTGCAGATGAGCTCTTAAAGTTAGTAGTACTGAGGCTCACTGCTTCCTGCTAGAAAGGTCAACCCCACTGAGCAGCTCCAACTTACCAATGAGAATAGACCTCTCTGGGGGAGTTTAAATGAACACAACAAAACCTCATATTTCTAAATGTAGTTTTTCAAAGCGGACAATGTCTGTGAAATACAGGTTGTCGCAAAGGTAACTGTGGTTTTTGCCACTATTTTTGAAATGGTGTTTTTAAAAAACGGCACTATTAAAAATAATGGCGAAAACCACAATTACCTTTGTGCCAAACTAATAAAGTATTTAGAAATTTCATGGAAGCTAGAGTGCTGTGCGCATTAGTGAGAATGTGGATGAGCCAACAATAAGCAGTTTGTGAGTGTGTGGTGCGTCTCTGTGTGTGCACTGTGTGTGTGATGCCTGCTTATCGTGTGTGTGGTGTAGATGATGTGTGTTTGCTCTGTATGTCTGTACATGTATGTAGGCATACAATTATCCTGATTGCATTAAAATAACATAGCACTCAACTCATAGCCTTTCAGACAGGTACAAAGTTGTAATATTTGTTTACAGTACTGTATTTCAATAGGTTAGAATATGAAAATTTTCATTTAGATTTTCTCATCAAATCAGAATTTGATGGGAAAAGGGTTTGGGCAGGTAAGAAATTCATTTCTTACAGAGTTTACTGAGCCCATCTTAGAATCTAGTAGGAAGCAGTGAGGGAGTAACACTTTTTCAGTAGTGGACTTTATCACTGGTCACCGATATTCACTTCCAGAAAAAAAAATGACAGTCCAGAGATATGCATGCGTCTTACCAATAAGTATCTTAGTGTGATACTTAGAAAATAAAAAACATTGATTTTGGGTTTATTCTTTTCCGAACTTCCTGTTGGGCTTTTAGTTAATCACCCTTTTTGAAGTTTTTGATATTTTTTTGCTAAAGGTATCCTGTTGTCTTCAACCAGTTATGTGTATTTTAATATTTCCAGCTTCAGTCTGCTCTGTTGTTGAAATTGGGAAACCTCTAAGGGACAAACACTTATTCTTATCTCCATAAAAACTCTAACTCACATGCCCTTGCTTCCATCCTCAGATCCAAGGCATAACCGTAGCAGCAATGACAACAACAAAAATATTCTAGATAGCTTGTAGAATTTCTAAACATGTTTCATAAAATACATGTGGCTGGATGGCTAATGCTCTTCACAAAGGCATGCAGCTAATTCTCACCTAGAATACAGTGTTCCTTTCCTATTAAAAAGTAATCAACTCTAAAGCAATAGATTTTTCATTATAATATTATCCCTCTGTCTTTTAAAGAAAACTGAAAGGCATTCCGAACTGAAGCAGAAGGTTGATTCCACCCAGGATCAGGTGAAGACACACAAATGTAGCCTCCAGGAAGATGAGGCTGAGGAGATTTGAATCGTGGTGGCTCAAGCCTGTAATCCCAGCACTTTGGGAGGCCGAGGCGGGTGGATCACGAGGTCAAGAGATCGCGACCATCCTGGTCAACATGGTGAAACCCCGTCTCTACTAAAAATACAAAAAATTAGCTGGGCATGGTGGTGCGTGCCTGTAAGCCCAGCTACTCAGGAGGCTGAGGCAGGAGAATTGCCTGAACCCAGGAGGCGGAGGTTGCGTTGAGCCGAGATCGCGCCATTGCACTCCAGCCTGGGGAACAAGAGCGAAACTCCGTCTCAAAAAAATAAAATAAAATAAAATACAGTTATCTTTTACCTTATAGGGACTGTTTTCAGATTGCATTTTCCCTGGAGACAGAGGTATCCTCTCTGCTTGCTGGCTTGGCTCCTACTCCAGCTTCCCATTACTGGCAAAGTTAACGACAGGTTAATATTTCCTTTCAAATAATACAAGTGCCTAAAATTGCCCCGCTGTAGCCATTCCAACTGCTCATTACCTTGCTTTCAATATGAATGTCACCCTCTGTTTAACAAGTACCCTGGAAAGCACAGTGTAGGTAACTTTTGTGAGAAGACTGAGGTCTTTCAAGTCTGTAAAGCTCTAATGGAAAAATTGGTCAGTTTATGGAATATCAGCATTACATATGCTTTATCCTTGTGACTGTCTTTTCATTGCAGAAGGATTTGTCTTTATAGATGGAAGACAATAAAACATTCTTACCTAAGCAATTTTGAGAAGGAAACAAATTGTCGTGTAAATGCCAATTCTAAGTATGAAGGCAACCAGATAGACCAACAATCTATTGCTAGTGGATCAGACTGGTAGCCTAGGTACAATCTCTGCACCCCAGTCCACCCCACAAACCACTTCTTTAATGGCACTGTAATGCATTTGTGTCTTTTAAGGCCTCCACCAGGAGATAAAGCTAATACAATAGTTTGATTTAAGTGTTTAATGCCTTGCATTGTGGAAATTGGAGAATAATGGTAGGGTCTTGGCTTTTCAATCAAGAGCTTTCTTTGTGTTTGGCAGAGAATTAATTGTTGGATTTCCTTTATTTGGTCACTCACACTGCTGTAAATTCTTGACCTTTTAATGTCTAGTAGTTAAGGTACCCAATTAAAGGACAAATTAACCTCTGGGTATCTGTTCTTCACCTCACTAGGTAAACAAGAAGAACTGAAATCGCAGAGAAACAAGAATTCGATACCTCTAATAAGGGCACCCATACTTATTTAATCTAATTTATGAGGATGACTCTCTGTCAAACATTGCCCATGTCTGTCCAGTGCCAGGAATCAGTGATAAAGGGAGAATTAAAACAGACAGGCAAGGCGCAGTAGCTCACCCCTGTAATCCCAGCACTTTGTGAGGCCAAGGCAGGTGGATCACAAGGTCAGGAGTTTGAGACCAGCCTGGCCACTATGGTGAAACCCAGTCTCTACTAAAAATACAAAAATTAGCCGGGCGTGGTAGAGGGCACCTATAGTCCCAGCTACTCAGGAGGCTGAGGCAGGAGAATCACTTGAACCCAGGAGGCAGAGGCAGAGGTTGCAGTGAGCTGAGATCGCGCCACTACACTCTAGACTGGGTGACAGAGTAAGAATCTATCTCAAAAAAAAAAAAAGAAAAGAAAAAAACAGACATAGTCCATGTGGGGAGATGATGGTACACATAAAACACAAGAGAGCAGAAATGAAGTGACAAATTAAGAATACGGGTTGCAGAATCTGAAAACAAAGAGCACTGTGTTGGCCAAGGTGAAGGAGGATGTCTTCAGAGTAGCAGTGAGACTTGATTTGGGACCTGGACATAGTAGGACTTTCAAAGTTACTACTCGAAGGACAACCCCAAGAGAAAAGACTCTCCAGTGTTTGTAAGAATCACATGGATAAGTTGTTAAATATGTGGATTCCTCAGCCCTATCCAGGACTTCAGGACCTCTCATGGGGTTTAGTAATCTGATTTTATAAACAGCAACCATGGCCAGGCACGGTGGCTCTTGCCTGTAATCCTAGAACTTTGAGAGGCTGAGGGGGGGTGGGTCATTTGAAGTTAGGAGTTTGAGACCAGCTTGGCCAACATGGTGAAATCCTGTCTCTACTAAAAATACAAAATTGAGCTGGGTGTGGTGACACACACCTGTAATCCCAGCTACAAGGGAGGCTGAGGCAGGAGAATCACTTGAACCTTGGAGGTGGAGGTTGCAGTGAGCAGAGACTGTACCACTGCACTCCAGCCTGGGCAACAGAGCAAGACTAATACACACACACACACACACACACACACACACACACACACGGCATCTAAGTGATGCTTGTGAAAGATGCTACACAGACCACACTGAGAAATAATGCCTCAGAAGTTGGTTCACCTAACAGTTTTCTTAGGCAGAAAATCATCTAATAGTGCCCTCTGTGGCACTACCTCCCAACACAAACTATTTTTATACTACACTGAGGGCTTCTTTATAAAATCAAATATTCGCTTTTCTTAATGTCAGTCAGGTGGAACTAACTAACCAGCTGGATCACGTTGCATGTTTGGGAAACAGAGGAGAAAACCCTGGAATAAAGCCATCCTCCTCACTGGCTACTGCTCTGCTTGGACTTTGTAAACCTGGTCACGCTCGTCATGTCCCTCAGGTATTGTCTAAATCAGGGTTTCTCAAACTCAGCACTATTGACATCTTGGACCCAGTCATTTTTGTTTGCAGGCGGGGGGCGGGGGATGTCCCTTGTGTTGCAGAATGTTCAGCAGCATCCCTGGCTGGCCTCTACCCATAGATGCTGGTAGCAAACTCCCCACCCCCTGTGACAACCAACAAGGTCTTCAAACATTGCCAGAACTTCTTGGGCAGGGGCAGGGGGCAGGAAAATTCTCCTCCCAACCCCAGGGCTAAATCTGGTGTTTAGTTTTCTCTTCCCCCTCCCCTTTCTTTTTCAGAGATAGGGTCTCACTCTGTCACCCAGACTGGAATGCAGTGGTGTGATCATAGCTCACTGCAACCTTGAACTCCTGGGCTCAAATGATTCTCTTGCCCCAGCCTATTGAGTAGCTGGGATTACAAGTCTGTGTCATCATACCTGGCTAATTTTTCATTTTAACTTTTTTAGAAGTGGGGTCTTGCTATGTTGCTCAAGCTGGTCTAGAACTCCTGGTTTCAAGTGATTCTCTCACCTCAGCATCCTGAGTAGCAGAGATTACATGTGAGCCACTAAATCGTTTGATGAAGGCTTTCAGGGCCAGGATCTCCTGGCAGATGGTGAAGATTTCTCTTCGGACCAGGGTTAACGCCTCTTGAAAGACAATCTGACTTGCTTGGAAGAACCTCAGACCTACTGACCTTCAAATCAGTGCCCTCTTTCACTTCTCCATATGACTCAAAACCCCATTATTGTCTAGGTTTCTGTTTCTGTTCTGGGATGTCTCCATTAAAATGCAGCTTCACTTGCCTGGAAAAGCTGCAAATGGATTATAATCTTCAATAACTTGGAATGATATCTCAGAAGAGGCAAGCTGGTCACCTAGGCAAAGGTCCAAGGAATTAGGAATGAGGGCACACATTTCAAGCATGAAAGCATGCCATTGGGGTTGGCCATTGTGGGTAAGACCACTGTGCTGGCCTTCTCACTCACTTGCCAGGTGCCTCTGGGTGAGTTCCCTAACCTCTCTGAACATGAGTTTTCTTATCTGCAAAATGAGGACAACCACAGTAACTAATTCGTTACATGTCATGAGGTTTAGTAAGAGAATATTTGTGAAGTGCTTAGCAACATATGTGGAATATAATAAAATGTTCAGTCAATGTTGGTTGTAAGTTTGATTACTAAGTAATTGTGTTGATGTCCTCTTGAGCTGGGCTGCTACAGGGTATGCTTTATGGGTGCAGGACGGTCCCAGCTGCTCATGCATTGAGCATTAGAAGGAGGAGATCCGGGCACAAAAAGGGCACCAGCTGCTTTGAAAGTGGCAGTGAAAGGGATAGGATGCTCCAGAAAGGAAGGGAGTGGTCAGAAGCCCCACTTGGTTTGGATAAGGATAATTAGGTTAAATAGCCTCTCCTCCCCTGCACACTCACTCCTTCCACAACTGACTTCTTTGTACTCATTGTGTCTTGCAACACTGGCTATTTCATTTTTAAATCCCCTTTGTGCACAACTACAAAAGGTTCCAATTATCCTATTTCTGTCATCTCCCTTCATCCCACAAAAAAGACTCAAATGCCAAGGAAGTTAAGAAAGCCAAGTTTTAACGAATATCATATGCTTTAAAAACAAAAAAAAAACTTTTCATGGTTACTTTTCTGCCTGAGTGGGACTGTAAATTCACAGAGCAATAAACAGTATCCTCTTTATGTTTCAATGGTGCGGGGTCTCCTCCTGGCCTGTTGCAAATACCAACATTATAATTACCAATTTGATGTTGTGAACAGCAGAAAAGAGTACTGCACTTTCTTTTCCCCCGTCTTTCCCTTCTTCCTTTGCTTAAATTTCCAAGGCCACTGAAAGGTATTAAAGTGCACTGACAAAGAGACATTTAATCTGGCTTTCTTCTCTTTTGCAAGGGTATCATAGATTGGGAAGGAGATCCGCTACCTAGACTGCATCAAAAGATCTTCGGCAGCATTTAAATTGGCATCCCTCTTACTCTGGTTGGCATTAAGGAACATATTTTCAGGAACGAGTTCTGAATTTGCATTCACTTCTCTCCCACTGCCCCTAACTACAGCGTGGAGACTGCCATGATAAACCAGTTCTTTTTTTTTTTCTTTTAGGCTGATTGCATCTCACTGTTCCACAGTGAGGAGAGCACTGGATGGCATCAGGAAGCCTGTATTCAGCATTCATCGCTGATGGGTTGAGTGAGCTCGGGAAAAACAGTAACCTTTCTGGACTTCTTGTCTTGAAGCTTTTGTTTTAAACTCTAAACTTCTATGTTTGCATGTTTTTAAATAACACAACTTGTATCAGCCATTTCCAAATAAATCTATGACTGGACCTAAAAAAAAAACCTTTTTTTTCTTTTTTAAACCTCAAGTGCCAATTAGGCAAGAAAAATGATTTTCAACTAGAGCTCCTCTTTCTTCTCATTTAGTCCAGATGATGCACCCAAAAAGATGCTACCTGTTTCTCATTCCCTGCTCTCCGCTAGATTCCACTTCAGAAGGGAGCAGCTGTGCCTTCTCACTAGATGACATTGCCCTTGACATGATTTGTAAATAAAGCATTGGAGATAATTTTGGGGCTGTTTTCACACACACTTAATTTACTGATAATATCTTGCTTAAATATGAATATTCAGTTGTGTGTGTGTGTGTGTTTTTAACATTTCATTACTTTTGCCTTGAATGTAGCTGTAAAACAGAAGCTGACACTGGGAAACCCTTCCTTTCCAACATGTCTGATTGAGTTTTATCTGAACATCATGCCTCTGCGCTCCTTGGGCTGACTTCGGTGGTTATTGCTAAGACTGAGTCTTTGTAAAAAAGCCTGAACTTTCCATCCGTTGGAGAACAAGGCAGAGTCAATATGGGTATGACATATACCATATTGCTGTGGAAATTGTACCCTGATTTTCCTGTAGGGAACATCTCCCTGTCCCATCACCTTTCAGAGTATGTCAAACAAGGTGACCAGACCCCACCTCCACCAACCAGATTGTCCCTTCTCTGAATTTGAACCTTGAGAGGAATGACACATAAAGGCAGAAAACAGCCATGATTTGTACCAAAAGCAGTGTCTTGAGTGCGGCACATTTATTATTAATATTGTAATTGTTCCTGGGGTCCTGCTCCCTCCTGTGCTTACTGAGGCCTCCTGCTGAGCCCTTCCTCTGATCTGAGGGGCTTCCCTCACCTGCACTCTTTATTTTTCTTGACCTAGCTAAGGTCATTTTCTTTTCACAATCATATTCCTATTTGCAACCATATGTTTATTTACAGTGTAAATGGGAACAGATACTGTGATAAATATTTAGGATAATCAGAAGGATAAAATAACTTATTTGGCTTTACAGAGTTTAGAGGAGATGATTTGGCAGGTGCTGTGATGGGAGATTTGCATCAGAAAGTACTACAAGTCAAACAAATGAAAATTTCATTACTGTTTCTTCCATATGTTCTTTCAAGGGCTAAAATATCAAATCCACTAGCAGCTCATTCCCTTTCCTTCCAAATACTCTTCCGTGCAACTTTATCATGACGTTAATAGCATTGCCATCCACCTAGGTGATACAACTGGAAACT
Source organism: Callithrix jacchus (assembly GCF_049354715.1). NCBI lineage: Eukaryota > Metazoa > Chordata > Mammalia > Primates > Cebidae > Callithrix > Callithrix jacchus. The sequence continues at coordinate 146,657,756 of NC_133507.1, forward strand.
TGGTACTCATTTTCAACTTCCCTTATCCCTTATGTCTACAATGAGCCCATCACTAAATTCTAATGATTGTATATTTTCTTGTAATTCTCCTCATTGCAGCAACTTGCCTTGTTAAAGCCAGGTTTCATCACGTTATTCCCAACTCAGAAGCCTTGTGTAGCATCCCCTCCTGTCAATATCAGTGTTCTCCCAACTGTGTTCTAGAGCTTCACAACGTGTTAGTCAGGATTACAGAGAAGAGATTTACAGCCTTCTTACCGCAGAACTCTCAGAGCTCTAATTGCCATTGTGCAATACAGTCCTGTCTCCATTGTGCACAGTGTGCGATATTTCCCACGCTTATTTTTTCATAGCAGCATTTTCTTACAGCGTACTTCTTATTATGTGTCACACAGTTTGGGATATGGTCTGTGCAACTGGGACACAGTCAAAAACCTAGTGAGATAGAATTTCAAATTTTTAGCTTAAGAAGATGACAGTGACATCCTCTCTAGGGGGACAGGAATTGCAAGAGTTTATTGAGGAGCCACAAAAATCTGAGCTAGGGTAGGTGCCAGGTTGCACTGGTGTGAAAACGAAGAATTGAGAGCATGGTGGCTGGCTGACAGGCTTCAGGGCAAGACCTCTGCACCTGTCCCAATTTTGGTCTGTTCCTTCCCTGAAACGAACCCCAGCCAAATAACTCATCTCTACCAGAAATCTTTTCATAGCAGTTTAACCAAGATACTTGTGCACATCAGTCGGGGAAATGCATAACTTAAATAGATACTTCAAGTTATTTTTTGAGACTGGATAAAAGATGACACATATTTAGATATGTGGCACTGGGTTCACTGGGCCTCTGTGAAATCTCAGCATAATAGAGTGAGGCATGGACAGATTTTCATGGTTGTATAGTAAGCACTAAATAAGCACTATAGTCAGCAAGGAAAATAATTTATGACGCAGTTAAGGGGGAAATATGGAACATGAGAGTCCACTCTCTACCCGCTCTGTTCAATAACCAGCACTATATCTGGTCTGCTTTGTAAACAGATTTCTAAAAGGATTTGCTGCTTTTGATGCATTAGTACTCACGTCTCCTACTTGCATTATGTTGCTGAAAATTAAATTAAGTGTCAGATATTTATTACCAAATTCCCCTTCTACTGTTTTACAGTCAAGAAAAGATAGTCTGACTTGTTACTCTTCTATGATACCTGTGGAAATCTTTCTGAATTAGGAGCCAGAATGGATATTTCTCAAAGTCAAAAATATAATCCTTAATCCTACATTTACATTCATAGCAAAATCATTTTCCACTTATATCAGTCAAATATATTGCAATGGATTTCAGACATTATAGTTCTCACTGGTACCTTGAAGTTGGAACACTGAATTAAAGTGAAACCCTAATGAAAATTTAGAAGGCAATAACAATTAGGCAGCCTAGGATTCAAGTTAGTCCCATAGTTGTATTTTTTCCACCAAAAAATGTTTTCAGGTATATGAATTTGTTGCCAGCATTTAACAACTGGGATATTTTAATATATGAGCCCTGGTTACTAGCTTATTTAGAAAAATTTAAGATCTAACCATACCGATCTCACCTTTTGACACGAAAGCTGTTGTCCAAGCTGAGCAGCGACTAAACCCTCTGGATGCCATGACTGCCTTACTTTGCTATGCTACCCACCAATCCGATTTGACTGCTTGTCTAGCCTGCTTCACTTATTCCCTTTGCGGTCTGTCTGGTGGCATGGAGTTTGGAACCCTTAAGGGATCCACATTTAAGACCACGTCTTTTGGGAAGAATATTGTGATTGAGACTCTGATCTAAGCCTTGCCTGATCACACTACATTAGACAACAATACTAAAGATTTCTACTACTCATATATATGCAGTTAATACGGGTTTGCAAAAGATCACTAGTTTACTTGTGAAGATTTCTCAAATGTGAATAATGTGCCAATATTTTGAATGTAGAAATACAATTGTGTTTGTTTGGTCTAACCAGAATGCCCGCTCCTTAAATGTATGAGACAAGAGAATATTTTTTGCATTGATTAAGCCATTGTAATCATTACGTTGCACCAAATTTCTTCTTCAATGTAAAAAATTAACCATTTTGAGGCAGAGTCAGCACATATGAGAAATCAGTGTGGCAATTAATGGCATGGCTCAATGCCTCTTCATGATAAAGATAACATGACGTTAAGCAACACTTCTACGAAGTGACAGAGATTTATTTTAAAGGGGAAGTAAACATTTTTTCAGGTAGTAATTTTAGACTAAGAATGAAAGAAATATAATAAGGACTTTTAACATGAAAAGTCACTCATGATATTCCTGTTATTTATCTATGAACCTAAAATGATTCTAGCCTACACTTTGTGAGGTGGGCTGGGCACAGGGGTTCACACCTATATGATCCCAGCACTTTGGGAGGCTGAGGTGGGCACTTGAGCCCAGGAGTTCAAGACCAGCCTGTGCAACATGAAGAAACTCTGTCTCTACTAAAAATACAAAATTAGACAGGTGTGGTAGTGCACGCCTGTAATCCCAATACTCAGGAGCTTGAAGCAGAAAGATCACTGAGCCTGGTGGGGGGCTGGGGGGTAACGGCTGCAGTGAGCTGAGATCATGCCATTGCACTATAGCCTAGTTGACAGAGTGAGACCCTGTTCCCCACCCCAACCCCCCAAAAAAGGAAAGAAAAAGAAAAGAAAAAAATGGCATACATCACTATAAGAAACCCAGTATATGAACTGGTCATTTTCCTCATCCTATAAAATAAGGTAACAGATTATGATCTCTAAAACACTTTACTCTAAGACCATATTATGTTCTTAGAGTATAGCTATGAAAGTTTAACAAATGGTTTTATTTCTTCTCTCATTTATTCTTGGAAAACTAAGGGAATGCTATTCTGTATTCACACAGAGTACCTACATCCGTAATAAGATGTGAATCATGATGAAAGACAAAAGTTTTTAAAATAATTTAATGACTTTATGAAACTGTTTCCAGGCATGCTATGGCTGCATTTTTCTTACACTTTAAAAGATGGTCATAAGAAGATTCTACCATACCTCGCAATGGCTAAAGACTGTACAGTAGTGCTAGCATTTCTCCTACTAATGTGGGAGGATATTATTTGGTTATGGATTTATCCCAGAAAACTTCCCAGCAAATCACCGGTATCATTTTCTCTTCTAGTCTTACCATATCCATCTCATGGTCTCCAAGCTGGGAGGCAGAGGTCAGGCAGTGAGTCACTCCTCAGTGCACCTAACTAATCTCCCAGGAAAGTACCTTTCTGGTCTCTTTGTTCTCAACACCAAACCACATGACTTTAAATCATCCTAGGAGTATAATCCACACATGATGCCAAAACGTTGTTTTCTGAGATTTTGGATTAATGACAAATGCTGATAGTTTAACTTTCTTGTTCCAAAAGTCAGTTGGACTCTACATCAAATTCTTTCCCTTGGAAGAAGAAAAAGTAATAAAAAATATAGATAATTGAGAAATAGATGGTGAATATCAACAAGAATCTGACATTGCAACCACTTTTTTCTTAAATTGTGAAAGACAAGTAATTGAAAATTTTAAATTTGAGTAACTATAAAATGGGATATTTTAAATTTCAATAACAGCAGCACCAGCAACAACAACAACATTATGGGATTGGGAAGGGGAAGTCAAAGTTATAATAAATTTCTGAAATTCTCCAGTGAACGTTCAAGCCCATTTCTCTAAAATTCTTTTTATAAAGCATTAATGAGAAACAATTACCAACTGCCCAGGCTTGGATTTAATCCTCTTGAAATAAAATGTAATAAGGTCAGCCTTACATGTAGGGAGCATAGCTCATGCCTACTGTGGTTTAATTTGGGAAAGAACTATTTGGCTCTGAATGCATCTATCACTCCTTTCGCCAAATACCATGTGTGTGATAATGCCTGGAAAGCAAAGATTAATATGTAAATAATTGTGGGGAGATAATATAATAGTCCTATCTTTTACAGAGCCAAGCAAAATAGGGCAGAGAAGATTCAAGAAGGCAAGGAGGCACTTGGGATGTGTGTATGTGTGGTGGGCATAGGATCCAGCTAGATGATTCTTGGGGACATGAGGATTATTCAGTCTACAATCATATATTTTCACAATTTGGTCTAAAATTCATTTTTTTTTTTTTTACAAAAGAGTCATTTCTTACATATTTTTAAAATACCTATTTAAAACTTTATGTTTGAAAGGTGAACTAAAATACAGATTCAGAGGGTTAGCACAGGTGAAACACGTTATGTGAGTTTTCCTTGGTGAAATTTAGATGACTGTATTTAGGTGGATGTAATAAAAATATATCCTAGAATTTAAAGCAAATTAGAATAACTCTTTAAATAATAAGCTGCTGTAATAATAAAGGGTATTAGATGACTGGCTAAAACTTAATGTGTCGTTCATTTTCTAAATGCAAATGATTCTTTAATATAGCTTGATCTTAAAAGAACAAACCTCTTTGAAAGCGATACCACCTGACTCCTCAGTAATTCCTTACTGATAATATAGCTTGATCTTAAAATAACAAACCTCTTTGAAAGCAATACCACCTGACTCCTCAGTAATTCCTTACTGAAGGCTTAACAAGGCACAGGAACCATGGGGGCAGGAATAAGATCGTGATTTTTCTAAAGCTTTAAGTCCCGGCCTTTAAGTATGTTTTGTTTTCTTTTTTTATTAATAAAGACATGGTCTCACTCCTTTGCCTAGTCTGGAGTTCAGTGGCATCATTATAACTCACTGCAGCTTCGAACTCCTGGGCTCAACCCATCTGCCCATCTTGGCATTCCAAAATTCTGAGACTACAGGTGTGAGGCACCATGGCTGGTTTGGCCTTTAAATATTTCTGAGAAAAGGTGATGATTGGTGTTGAATATCATCAAATTAATGTTACATTTCACCTTCCGGCAACATGCCCTCAAAAGTGCAGATCTCTTTTCCCTTCTCTTTATTTCTCTTCGCCCTTTGACCACTGAACCTCAAAAGGGGAGAACAGTCTGGTTATAAGAACCCATACTTCAAGGATACAAGACATTCTTTTGAGAGAATAATTCACAATGGCTAAGGGTAGAGGCATAGGACAACGTGTTGCCCACTGAACTGCTGAGTTATTTCTAATGCGGATGTCTGCAGCAAAAATACTTCTCTTTTATGGTTTATGTCAATATCACTATGTCAAATAAAGAAATTCTGTTGGTAGAAGTCAAGAACTCTCATTAATCAACTTTTTCATTGTTGGCAAAAATATTAGCAATGAATATGGTTGATTTTATAAAACAATTTTATCGTGTATCTCATGCTGCAGATTTTTCCAAAAACATAATCATTCCGCCTTTTTGGTATATAGAATAAATAGCTTATTTGAGGAAAGTGTGTAACTTCATAGTGTGTGCAAAGTTCAAGGAGGTTTGGTGATAATCCTAAAAGTGCCCAGATTTCATGTTGTGTCAGAGACGGAGCAGAGCCTGGCGTGTAGGAAGAGTACACGTTTGCTGATTGAATGCCCAATAGTAGGCATTCTTGGGCCCTCTTTCAAGGTCAGTGTTCCTACACAAGACAGTCTCTGCCCTCTTCTCTGAGTATAATTCTGTATATAGTCTATGATACAATCCTTCTTGCATGGATTCTTGTCTTCTTTATCCCTCTATTGAAACCTCATGGCACTTTCTTTGTGTTTTTCTCGTGGAAATTATCTTATTTCCCTTTAGATTGCATTTACTTAATATAGGCCAAATGCCCTATTGTTGTGATGTTTTCTTAAATACACAGACAGTAGCTTAATTACCTTTCTATCCTTTAGGGAGCTTAGTGTCATAACTTGAATATAGCAGGTGCTTCATAATTATTAAGAAATTAACTGGCTTCCCTATACTTCCATATAGCATAAAATACTTTTTAAGCCTAAAATACCTTTTCTTGAGAATTTATTTGAAAAGTATTAAAAACGAAATGTAAATTTTATCCATTTATGTAGGAAGAGTCAGATGACATCATATAAAACTATATTTTTCTTCTCACAGTATTATTCTCAGGGAAATAAATTTCAATTCAACCATGTCTTTTATATATAAAAAAAGTATTTTTCAAAGAACCATGTTTAAGTGCTGGGAGAAATGCTACTTTGGGAAATTGGAATGTATTATTAATCACATTGCTGTGGTTTCCAGTGAATGTAATTACTTACTATCTATAGCAGAATTGAACTAATTGATTAACATTCTCCTATAAACATGCAAGTGGGCACAACAGACTCTCTGACGCCTTCAGATATTTGGCAAAGGTTACAGAGTGTCCAGCCTATCCACTCTTAGCTGTCTCATTTCCTCCAATGTGATTTGAGAGGCTTTTCTGAAGGGCCTGCATATTCTTAATACCTAAAAGTTATATGGGCAAAGAGGAAAGCACAGTTGGATGGTACCCTTCCTCCACTGCGACGCTTGATTGTCGCCTAATTCTCCCCATAGAGAGATAACCTTATTTGAAAATAATGGCTTCTTTATTAGCATGATGCAACACATGCTGTCCTGAATATACAAAGCAACCATCACCAAATTTTCAATGGCCTATTAAGATTTATATAAGACTGACTCTTTTCTTTCATGTACCTGTAAATTCCAGAATGTAATTTTTGGGTCAAGCTAAGGGAGATATTTGCTTTGTCACCATATTCTAGAAATCTCAAGTCTTTATTTCCTCCTTCTGGAAGTCAGTGAGACTACTACCGCCGATATGCGATCACACAGCCTTCAAATCTGAGTTGTTACCAGAGAGCATCCCTGAGAAAGAGGAGAATAACTATCATTTTAAGATGTAGAAAAATACTAAGTGTGACAAAGAGTAAAATGGGCTACAAAGTAAGCTTCTTTGGACCTAGACCTCAACACTTGCTGGATTTATGGTCAATTATATTTTATTGAGGCTGTGAACAAATATGGATACACCTTTCATACCAGCTAGCTCATGGTAATAAAGTTCAATAGCTCACCTAGAAGCGGGTATTCAGGTTTAAAAAAAAAGTACAGGCTCACATTTCATGGTATCAGGGATGAAAGAGGCAGAAATTACACACGTGTTTATGAACCCCTTCAGTCTAAAATATTGTAGATGCTAAAACAAGAGTATATGAAACGACACTGTCCATTGTTCATGGAATATCAGGACCAAACGGATAAAATTCAGCCTCATCCTCTAGTCTTATCTGGTGTTAAAAAGTTTGCCGTCATTCTCAGCAAACTGACACAAGAACAGAAAATGAAATACCGCATATTCTCACTCATAGGCGGGTGAGGAAAAGTGAGAACACATGGACACAGGGAAGGGGGTACTACACACTGGGGTCTATTGGGGGGAATGGGGAGGGACAGCAGGGGGTGGAGCTGGGGAGGGATAGCCTGGGGAGAAATGCCAAATGTGGGTGAAGGGGAGGAAGGCAGCAAAACACACTGCCATGTGTGTACCTATGCATCTATCTTGCATGTTCTGCACATGTACCCCAAAACCTAAAATGCAATAAAAAAAAGTTTGCCCTCAGATGTCTAAATGATTTCCATAATGAGTACAATTTAAGGTTTTTGTCCAATGGCTTGGCATTGGGTAGGTCATCCCAAAGTATTATTTTACAATCAGGTCTCTGAAATTGCCACTTTACTTGGTGACTACAATAGAAGTAGAATAGTGAGTATAGTTAAGCCCCTTAACCAAATTACAGCAGAAAATTAAGCCCCAAACTGGCTCCGTGTTGTGTGTACTACATCATGATCATGTATAATTTTCTAATTAAAAACACCTTCTCTTAATGAGTGAGATGTTAAGTGTCATGGAAATCCACATTGTAAAAAAAAACTTATCCATGTAGTTGTTAATAATGGTTACCTGTAGGGATCTGAGAGGAGTGCGGGGGAGATTGGGGAGGGAAAGCATTAGGAGAAACACCTAATGTAAATGATAGGGGGATGGAGGCAGCAAACCACCATGGCATGTGTATACCTATAAAACAATTCTGCTCTATCTGCACATGTACCCCAGAACTTAAAGCATAGTAATAAAAAAAAAGTTAGCTTACTCAAAAAAATGACCTCAAATGTTTTCATTTTTCACCTCATACTGGTATGCAGTATTTATATTTTTTGCATAGTATGTACTTCTTTTACAATTAAAAAATATATTTAAAAAAGGGAGAGGCTTTATTCTGTCTTGATTTTTTATACTTTTGCAACTGTAGTTTTCCATTACCTATCCAATATGCATTTTGGGAAAACATCTAAATGGAAATCACAAGTTGAATTTTGAACTTAGCTCTCCCAATCTGAATGTTTGAACATAGAGAAGGATAACCATTCGGAGAACAAAACAATGTTAAATTTAAGTCATGAATATGATCGTAAAAGGGAGCAACTGCTGGGAAATCAAGTATGCATAAAACAAACATGGCAAGGAGAGCGCTAAGAGAAAATGGTATGTTCAGTATTTTTGTTGACTGAAAATTCCCATGTGGTATCTTAAAAAGAGCACCAGAAAATGACCTCCAGGAACTAAGAATAGTTTACACTTTTGATTCATAAAACCACAGGGAATATGAATCCAAGAAAAAGACAATCCCAGGCAGGGCAGGTGCTGGGACTGAGGAAGCTCAGCTCCACACAACAGTTCTCATGTCCTGCAACCTCCTCAGCCCCTCTTCCTAATTTCCCACTTCACTACCTGGCCTTTGGCACATAGCTGCCTTTAATCCATTTGGCATTGAGTATTTGGGATTTGTAACTCTCTAAAAATGGTGGTAATTTGACATTTACTGCCAGAAAGTAAACGATTAAATGAGACAGCTGCTAAAATTTATGAATTCTAATTCAAGAATTTCATCCTTAATGCTTTTACCTTCCCAAGGTTCTAAAATAACAGATTCAGTCCTGACTGACTAAGGTAGTAGATGACTTTTTTTCCATACATACAGGGTCCATTTAAAAATCTGGTTACCCGGATAATGGATGTAATATCATAAACAAGTCCTTATCCAGCTCATAGCTACATGGTATGTAGACAGGCAAAGATTTATAGTGCATATATGCATACAAACAGGGCTGAATGTGTAAAGGCAACACAAGGTGTGAACATGCTTTAACTGACTATAAAACAAACAGAGCCAGAGACAGACACACAAACTTAAAACTACCGCCCCCCGCCCTGGCTCCCCACATTTCAAACAGAGGCGGAAGATTGGGAAGGTGAACTCAATGGAGGGCTTGCCAAATCCAGGCAATAAGGAGGGCTGCAGAGAAGCAGTGTCTTCTGCGGAGCCCCAGGGCAAAGTGGTTCAGCTGTGATATTTCTACATCTCGGCAGTGTCAGTTTGAAATTAGGATCTTGGCTTTTGCCAAAAAGGTGTTAACAATGTGCACTTGTGTGAAGCAGTCGCAGTTCAAATGCAGGTACCAGATTGCCTTTGTTACTTTGTAATTCACCCAGTGATGATATCACTCCACAATCCTAACGTTTCTCCTTTCAATCTCCATCTTTAAGAAAATCATCTAAAATCTTGATGATCTTTAATAACCTTAACCACATCTGTAGCAAAGATATCTAAGAACAGATCTGAAAAGATTGTGTAGGTGAATTTGGGTGATTCCAAAGGTCCTTATTGTTTCACAATGAACACATATATGTTTATCATTTCTTTTTATCAGAGTTGTGCAAAAAGGAGACATATTTGTGATGAGGCTTTTTATTCCCCACTTCTTTGCAAATGAGTTCTCCAGGGCTGTTCACTGGTTTATTTGCCTAGAGGTCAAAATAAAAGCCTCCAGTGCCCATGATGTCAGCCTCTGAAGATGTGATACTACCCCGGTGCCATTAATTACAGATTTGCCATGCTTCACTCAACTTTCAGAGTTAAAAGAAAGAAATAGATACATGTAATCTTTAACTTAAAACTCGTCAGCATTCTTTTCAACAGGACAGGCAAAAATGAGACAAAATATGATAGCCACTAGGAAAGAACAGACATCTTTAAGGAAATAAAAACCAGAGGGAAGGAATGACGAGACTGACGTGTCATGTTTTAGAGTGGTAGAAAAGCAGGCTGGTTTTAAAGCAAACCTCCAAACAGTCCCCTTTAACAACCACAGGCCACTTGAGTTTCATGCTTCATTTGTCTCCCTGCTCTTCCTTGTCTACATCTCTCCTTGTCCTTGATTACTTTCTCTGCCTTTTGGCTCACTCATTTCCTCTAGTGACTTTCGTTTAGGGAATATCCACTGGGTTCACTAGCTTTTTCACTGAGTCCTCTTTTTGAGCAACTCTGTTCACCTGATGAGTGTTCTGTGTTTCGTTTCCTTATTAGCAGAGAACTGAAGAATAGTCATGCATATCAAAACGTCTCCCTAGAATAAATCCAATCTCATAAACAGTATGTTTCTACTTACAGAAGTCATTACTTAAATTTCTACAATGCAAGTGGGCGGCAGGTATTTTCCTCATTTTACAAACTAAGAAGAGGTGCAGTCCCTCAGTGATCTAGGCACTGTGATCAGTGTTTTTATTCAGTTTTCATTTAGATCATCAACAGTTTTGTGAGGAATCCCTACCATGCTGCAAATCAGGACACTGAGGCTCAGGGAACTCAGGGAATTACTCCAAAGTCCCACGGTTCTCAAACGGCACAGCAAGCCTGATATCAATACCCAGTTTTTGTCATTATACGATTCTGTTTCTTTTCTAACATGGCATTTCCGGATTCAGCGTTTTGCAGGGTGACAAGAGAGACGCCTGTTCCCAAAATAGAATTCTAGAAAGCTTTTAATCTGAAGAGATTACAACTAAGTGATTTTCCCCTTTTTTTCTCTGTTTTATCTGCCATGGGACCCATAAACCCTCAAGTTGCATTCTGTATCTCCACAGCATCTGTTCTGCTCATTGCTTTACTCTGCAGATTAACTTGAACTTATTATCTCTGTATTTAATCCTTAAAGAAAAGTCAAAAAACTAGTTTGGAGCAAGAATTTCTATGATGAAATTGGCTTTCATCTCCAGATGGATTTATTCCTCTAAGATAACCAGAAACTGGATAGGATTTGCTATGCTATTGACATTACTTTGTATTTTGTAGCTAGCCTCTATGTAGTTTCACTTAAAATTGTGCACATACCTTGGAACTATAGCTCATTATTTCTGGATTCAGAGGAGGAAGTACTGTGCAGTTAAAAAGAAAGTGGGTCTCGTCATTTTGAGACCTGAACAAATATCCTTGTTTTGCCAGCAACTCTTGTAGAAGCCACAGATAAATCGATTTACCTGTTTGGCCCTGGATTTCGTCTTCCAGTGAGGCAGCTGGATTCTATAATAGAAAATTTCTAACATTTTATTATTCTATATAATCTATATTAAAACTCCTGACTCTTAAGGAGAAGCACCGTTTGAGCAGAACAATGCCCTCGTATTATTGGATATTGAACAGAAAAATGCCTCAGCAAGAGATTGCAGACCTGAGTCAACAGAGACAGAGAGGGAAGGAAGGCGCAGTGGGAAGGGGGCGTGGCCATGTTGCGAGAGGGGAGGGGTGGTGGGTGGAGCGATAGTGGGCGTGGCCAGACTGCAGGTGAAGAGAGGAAAGGAAGTGGATGGAATGAAAGGGGTGAGAGCGGTTGCACTATGGCGGGGCAGGGAGGTAGGTGCAGTGAAAGACGTGGGCACGGCTGGGCTGCAGGGAAGATGGCAGATACACAGTTGCCTAGGGCCACACTGGATGGGTGACTTTGGACAAATTTAATTACAGCTATACCTGCATAGTTCAATGCAGCTGCCACTAGCCATAGTGGCTATGAAGTCCTTGAAATGTGGTTAGTGTGACAAAGGAACTAAATCTTTAATTTTATTTAATTTTAATTAATTTTGATTTAACTGTAAGTACCAATTATTTTATCCAGTAACTGGAAAATATTTAACTGGTTTTGGAAAAACTTTGGAATATGTATTTACTCTTTCAATTATAAATTTTATGAAATCTAAATACTGAACAAATATTTGTGATTAAACATTTAGTATCCAAATTAAAATGTGTTGTATGTATAAATGCACACTACATTTTGAAGATTTGGTGTGAAAAAAAGACTAGAAGTATTTTAATAATTTTTGTATTGACTACATGCTAGCAACATAATAATAGTTTGTAAATATAGGTTTAAAGAAAATATATTATTAAAATTAATTTGATCTGTTTTGTTTTTCTTTTCCAAATATGGCTCCTAGAAAGTTTAAAATTATGTATGTGGCTTACATTATATTTCAATTTGTCAGAGATACTCTGTGTGCTTTAATTTTTTTCCTCAACTATATTGGAATAAAAATAACAATATCCTTCAAGAGTGGCTATGGCAACAAAAAAAGAATACCAAGCAAAGTTTACAGCAAAGTGGCTGGCAGAATTGAAGTGCTCACCAAAGAACTATTATTTTTGGAAATTTTTCATGTTTACTTCCTCCGACTATTTATGATAATCTGTGGGTTACTCAGTTCTCATAAAGTGTATGAAAGCAAAGAAGACCCTTGATTACTCAGTGACCAAGATTAAGGATGCTGATAATCTACCAAATGAATCCACATTCTTCCCACCTCACAGATTCCTACTTTCTACCTTTATGACCCACAAGATATGGCTTGCATTCATTCATTCATTCATTAAATCTTTGATTGAGTACCTATTGGTAACAGAATCAAGATTCCATAATTTTTCATTCTTAAGTTTCTTAATGATTACAAATCTGTAATAAAAAAATCTACTCACATTAAAAACATTGAGATAACTTTAAAATTACAAACGAGATATGATCTATTCTCCATCTCTAAATTAATAACTTCAGTTGTACTTACTGAACTTAAAATGCATTCTCTCCCACTTGATTTTCTACTTTTCTTTATGATTGTGGTGATTTTAAATCCTAAACATTTAACATTTTGTTCCTTGTAATTTTTAAATTTGGCATAATTTGAGAAAAACAAAGTTGAAATTAAATGATTAATTTCAGTTGTATTAAAGGATGCAACATGCCTTTAATAAATGATGAAAGGAAAACAAGAAGAAACTAAAAGTTAATTACTTAATAACACAGAATTAGTGAATAACACAGAAGATAACTCAAACTTATTTGTTCTTTGAGTAATCTATTTGTGTGAATATTTAATAAATATTACAGTGCTCTCATAAAGAAGCTAACTGGGAATTTCCATTTCCACACATTTTATGAGGCACAAATTAAGTTTCTGCTTAACAGTTTGACTTTTTTTTAATAATAATTCTTTAAAGTAAGTTAAGTTTGTAAACTGTTCTTTGTTTCAATAAGACAATATATGCAATAATAATAGGTAAAATTTAGTGAGTTCTTACCAAGCGCCAGGCATTCTTACAGGTCCTTTACTTGAATTCACTCAATGAATCCTTAAAACAACCCGAAAAGATAGTATGATAGGCAGAACAATAACCCTTTAAAAACGTACATGTCCTAATCCCCAGAACCTGTGCCTATGTCATTTACATGGCAAAGGGTAATCCAGAATCCAGGCTTATAGATGGAGTTAAGGTTACCAATCAGCTAACTTGGAGATGGGAGAGGAGCCTGCCTCATCCAGGTGGGTCCAATGTAATCACAGGGGTCCTTAGGAGTGAAACAGCAAGGTGGGAGAGTCAGAGGTCAGAGTAGGAGAGTTGCTGGAAGACACTATGCTCTTGGCTTTGAAGATGAACCAGGACCAAAAACCAAGGAATGTGGTCAGCCTCTGGAAGCTGGAAAAGGCAAGGAAACAGATTCTCCCGTAGCGCCCCTAGAAAGGAATGCAGCTCTGCCAATTTTAGCTCAGTGAGATCCGTTTCAGATTTCTGACCTCCAGAAATGCAATACATGTGTGTTAACTGTAAGATAATATGTGTGTTATTTAAAACTAAGTTTGTGGTCATTATGACAAGAGAAATAGGAAACTAAGACAGATAGGTACCCTCAAGACTCTCATTTTACAGACAGGGAAGCCAAGGTATAGAGAATTTAAATAACTGACCAAGAGATCACACTGCCAGCAAGTGCTTTTGCAAGTGACTCACACCCACACACTCTGGTTTCTCACCCATGGCACTGCAATGTAAACCAGGGCTGGCAAGTGGCATTTTCTCACGTGATTTCTGGGTATGGAGTGTTTTTCTCTTTCTTCTTAGCGTCTGTTCTCCAGGTCTCAGTTCCAGTGCCACTGCCTTAGGAGAGGCCTTCACTGACTGCTTTGAGGAGGTGGGATGTTCAAAGGGTACAGTTCAAAGGTAGAAGGTAACTCTCAGGAGAATACTTATCATGATAACAATTTTCCATTTGTTTGAGTTCTGTCTCTGCCACCAAACTGTAAGCGCTGTGAGAGCAGGGAAGCGGGACCCTATTGTCATCTGTGCCTACCAAATTCAAGGTGCTGTTGTCTCCGTTGTCTACCGATTTTCTGATGTTTCATTCAACTCACTTCATGCAAATTGAATGTATTGGGCATGGTCTTAAAAACCAAAATACATTCCAGCAGAATGAAATAGATTTGGAAAAATGAATCTCAAAAATTCTAAGCTGTAGCCCCTATCAGAGTAATTCAGCTCCATGAAAATAAAATCTGAGAATAAAACAGCTATCCACAAGAAACTTATTGAAGCCTGACAACAATACGGTACTTTTATCTGGTTTGCCAAAAGACACATTATATCCTCAATTGTATTACTCGGTTTTCATGAAGTTTTATTATATTGAAGCATGGTGTTCGGGAAAATCCTAAAACCCACTCTTCTAGAAGCCAAAGAAACAAAACCCAAAACAAGCATACCAATTTGTTTTCTATATTAGATTAGGTTTTGAAAATTAATGGACTTTTTTATTGGTAGTCATTTGTCTGAGTCTATACTTCTAGCCATAAAACTGTGTGTTTTCACTTGGTAATATGTTTTTCACCTTCACACTATGATTTCCACCAAAACACTTACATCCACTAAAGGTATAATGTTCTGCGTGTGTGTGTGTGCATGTGTGTGTATATATGATATATATTTATCTATATCTCTATCTACATTTAGTTGAATTTGCTTTGTTTTTGATAAAAGTTTCTATCTATCACCTCCCCCAACCACTATGCCCAGATCCAATTTTCTGCTTTTCTTTATCACTGTGTTGGTTTTAGATTTTGTTGTTTTGTTTTTTCTTTTTAGACTTTGCGTATTTTTTTGTTTCTGATCATTTCTAAATTTTTTGCAATTTGGAGAATTTAAAAAAATGCTAGATTATTGGAACAAGATGATACAGGATGTAATCTGAGTTTAGTAAGCCTTTGCCTAGAAGATTTACGTTGCTAATCACTAAGGCTCTCATTACATTCAATTAATTCTTATACCCACAGAGAAGCCATTCAATTTATTTGTCCATTTTCTGTGGCTTTGGGATTCAACTCAAAATTAGTTCACAAGGGAAAATAACTGCCAAAGACTCTCTGTGCTCTAAAGCTCCATGTCATACCCATCTATGGTAGATCATTTAAACTCATACTCCATGACACAGGTTTTCTTTCCCAGGGGAACCTGATGTTAGTAGATTCAAGATTCAACCTCGATAAAATGAAATAGAAATATTAGCTCAGGATTTAGAGAGTCTGGAAATTGTTTCATCTTCTTCATATATACACTCAAAAAGATGAAACTGGGCAAAGTATGTTAAAATTCATTGATAATAAAACTTTATTAGGTTTGAATATTTACTACAGAGAAAAGAAGAGAGTCAATTTATTTCTTTTGGAGTAGTTTCCACAATATGTCCCTCTCTGGTCCTGATTTTATTCATAGGACACACATGTAAACAAATGTATGTTCCAAAGATATGGAATTACTGTTTTCATAAATAATTCATTTCCTTCATTAAACTTGCTTCCATAAACCAGATTCTCAAAGTACTTGAGCTGGAAAGGAATTATTGTCTCCTACAAGTAGGGGACCCAAATGTGGTTTGTTGAAGGTCAAAAAGAAGCTTGATGACAACCTCCCTGGCCTCTCTTGTTCACTGTACCATCCTTCTTTGGGTGTGGAACAAATACAGTGAAATCCTAATGTAAATCGCTTTCCCGTATTGCTGAGTGAGTTACCCAATGGGTAAAATGAGTTTTCACCAGCACAATGGCCACTGTGAATTTTTCATAAGCTATGTGAGCCTGCTGACCTGCAAGACTCCATTGCTTTATAATGTGAATTAGTTTACAATGTGATTCTACGAAAGTCACAGGAACAGGAAACTAGACACTGCATGTTCTCACTTGTAAGTGGGAGTTGAAATGAGAATGCATAGACACAGGGAGGGAAACACACACTGGGGCCTGTTGGGGGGTTGGGGGAAAGGTGAAGGAGAGCATTAGGGCAAATCCCTAATGCATGTGGGGCTTAAAACCTAGACGACGGGTTGATGGCTGCAGCAAACCACCGTGGCACATGTATACCTATGTAACAAACTTGGACGTTCAGCACATGTATCCCAGAATTTAAAGTAAAATAAAAAAGAGAAAAGAAGGAAAGTCAATATTCTGGTCTTCTAACAGACTGGACAGATAACAGTCCCCATATAGCTAACTAGGAGGAATGAGTCAGCATGTCTAGCTCATCTGGGCTTCTATTAATATTAAGTAATATATTTGAGACTCTGGCTCGAAATCTAGTTTATTATTCAATCATAGCAGTTCTTAGACCCTCAGGTAAACAACGGGTGCTCAGGGAAAAAGCCAAGTTCCTTTGTATCTTGTCAGGGATAATAAAAAATACACTGCAGAGGTCAAAGTTACAAAAAAAACAAAAAACAAAAATGGTTCCTTTGTGGTCGAGGCCAGGTCATTCACCAGACAGGAGTCAGTAAGCATTTCCTGCAAATGATCAGAATATTTTAGGCTTGGTGGGCCATACATGGTCTCTGTGTCTCTTGCCCCACGCCACCCCTTGCCTCCTCCTTTTGTTTTGGTTTTGCTTTATAACAATTCAAAATCGTAAGAATCCTTCTTAGCTCAAGCACTGTATGGCTGCAGGAAGATTTTGACCCCACAAACTGTTTAGTTAATCAGAGTGCCGGCTGGACTGAGCAAATTCTAGAGCACCAACAGAGGACTTGTTGGGAGGTCTTGGAGCAGTAACTGCAATTCCCTTACTCAGAAGTGTTTGCCGTATCAGTGCACACATCCTTGATTCACAGAAGATATTTCACCTTTCTGACTCACCGCAAATTTAGGCTATTGTTAATTTCCTGTCTTAGACTAAAATTCAAGACGAAGCCGTATTTGGCTTGCTGTATATGCTACATCTTTGGCAGTCCTAAATTTAAATTTTATGGTTTCTTCTATTTCACAGAACCCCAGAATGTTCATGGATTTTTAAAGTCTTTTCACTTTTGAGTTGAGATCTGTGAATCTGGTGTGTGGGTGTTGGTCATATAACCAAAGTGAGACTAGTAACCTGACCAACACCTGCTTTTCTTTTTCCTCTTGTGCCACCTCTAAACTTCAATGTGTGCACAGAAAAACATTCTCTTTGGGGGTAGTGGGGAAGAAAAAGACTTAAAATGAAGCTGACTTCTGGGGCTGGTGATGAGTAAATGACATAAGAAATAATAGACATTAACCAGAAAATAGTATATCTACATAAATTAAATTAGTGTCTGAGACCTTTAACAAAACGCTCTATAAAGTAAGAAAAAAAATTATGAGTTTCCGTTAATCTGCCCACCAAAAACCTTTTTTTGAGTGAGAGATAAAATTAGAGCTTTAAAGGAATGTCTTCATTTTTTTCCCTGTTAAATTTTACTGCATTATAGTAGGCCATTGAAATGGTCTCAGATGTCAGAGTTCATGTGTTTCTTGTAAATGAAAATCTACATTATTTAATTTTGATGTTTAGCAATTCTCTCTACCTTGGGCTATATAAGCTAGACTACAATTATGCCAGCCCAAATCTTATCTCTAAACAAAGATTCAGAAATTAGAACCCCAGGAATGAGACTCTTTGATACAGCCTTCCATTATGAAGTTTTGAATGCCAAAGCCTTCTGAAGTCTATCAATATTCAAATCCTTGTATTTATCTTGGAAACTTTCATCATCCTTAACTTACTCTTGAACATTTCAACTAAGAGTTAAGTGGGCATCTTTATCAACAGAACTTTTCATATTAGTGCCAACTGTTTAAAAAATGTCAAATAATCAACAGATACTCATTTAGCTTCTAGTCTGTAAAAGGTTTTGACCTGGGCACTAATGGAGCAAAAAGTAGGCCTAGAGGCTGGGCGCAGTGGCTCATGCCTGTAATCGCAGTATATTAGGAGGCTGAGGTGGGCAGATCACAAGGTCAGGAGTTCAACAACAGCCTGGCCAACATGGTGAAACCCCATCTCTACTAAAAATACAAAAGTTAGCCAGGAGTGGTGGCTCGTGCCTATAATCTCAGCTACTTGGGAGACTGAGGCAAGAGAATAGCTTGAAACTGGGAAGCAGAGGTTGCAGTGAGCTGAGATCATGCCACTGGACTCCAGTCTGGGTGACAGAGCAAGACTCTGTCTAGAAAAAAGAAAAAAAAAGTAGGCTTACTTTTTGCCTTTGAGGGTCAAGGTCAAAACAAGGAGACCATTAATTAGGAAACGACTGCACTGGTAGATGGAGTTTCCTGTCTACCAGTGAGATAAGAAAAATATGTGATTAGCAAAGTAAACAAACAATTACAAATTCGATTAAAGAGGCCAAGATATGTTAGAAGGCAGTACATGTTTAACTTCCAAATGCATTTATACCCTATAAATATTATAGGAGATTAGAAGAGAAAGATTATTCATCAATCATTTATTGGCGTTTACATTGGGCTAGCTTTACTCCTCCTTATACATATATACAGCTTCCTACTTGACACCTCCATGTATAGACCTAACAAGCATTTCAAACTCAGCACCTTAGAGTGAGCTTAGATTCTCTCTCCAAACCTTCCACCTGTGTTCTTCATCTGAATGGCAGCTTGGTCCTTCTGGATGATCAGGTCATAACAAGCACAGTCAACTCTGACTCCTTTTTCCCCCCTCACACTTTATACTCAATCCGCAGGCAAACTCTACTGGTTCTACTCTTGAAATCTATCCAGAGTCTGACTACTCCTTACGGCCTCAACAACTACCATCCAGGTCTGTGGCTGGGATCATTGCAAGTGTTTCCTGATTAATGGTCTCCCTGCTTTGACCCTCAACCCTCTACATCCAGAGACTCTGTTAACTTCCCTGTTTCAGGGCCTCCCAATTTGTGAGGTTATAGTTAACATAGCACTCACTATTCTTCAGTCATTGTTCTAAGCAATTTGCACCTGTTAACGTACTGAAGTCTCACAATAACCTTACACCGTAAGTACTGTTACTTTCTACGTTTTATCAGTGAGGACACAAAGATGCAAGAAGGAAAAGTCATTCATCAAGATCACACAACTGGTGACTGGCAGAGATAGGACTCAAATCCTGACATTCTGGCTCCATAGCCCAGGCTCTTAACCTCTGTGCCTGCTTCTTCCAGTGGCTTTCTTTCTCACTTCGAAAATGCCAACGTCTTCCTGACAGCTGTGTGTCTGACATGATCTGACCTCACTGCCTCCCTGATCTCGCCTTCTATAATTCTCTCCTTGGCTCATCCAGACACACTGGCCTCCTTGCTGTTTTTCTAACACCCCAGGCTTCTTCTCACATTAGGGCCTTTTCCCTTGGCAGGTCCTACTGCATAAGGGATTTCCCCGCTGAAAGTGGCATGGCTCATTTCTTTGCCTCCTTAGGGTCTTTCCTCAAATGTCACTTTTCAGTCAGGTCTGATCATATCCCTATTGAACATCTTACCATTACATCCAGGCACTGTTTTAAGCACTTAACACTTACTTTATTAAACCCACACAACTGCTCTAATTTGATGAAATTGCTATTCTCATTTTACAGAGGAGGAAAAGAGACATAGAGATGTTAAATGGCATGCCCAAGGTCACACAGCTGATAAGCGATGAAGTCAGGATTCCAACCCAAGCACTCTGGCTCCAGAGTCTGTGATCTTAACAAACAAACAAACAAACAAAAGAATCAATATACAAAACTTGGTCATTAATGGGCAATGGAAAAGTGAGTAAAAAAGAAAAAAATCACAGTTTGTTCAGAAGCTTAGAGCCAGAGTGAGAAGACGATTGGCCAATATAAGAACACCCTATTGGAGGAGGAGAGGGGGTGGACAGTTTTGATTATCATCTTCCAGAGCCACATTTCTCATAGTGTCATCCAAAGTACTCCTCTGTCAGAATCAACTGGGAGTGTTGGCTACAAGAGAAGATTCCTGAGCTCCACTCCGGAACTTCTCATATAGAGTCTCTGGGGTCAAGAGCTCGAGGAGTTGCATGAATGAAAACTCCAAGGTGATTCTGAAATACACAAAAATTTTCAAACTACCATCTTGGAAAACAGAAAATATTGTCATTAGCTAAAGTTTGTAGACTAAGCGTCACAATTTTAGTATAGCGTTTCCATAACAACAAAACTGTCAAAATCTTCTATCGTCTTCAAACTTTGCAACGTAGGTTAGAAACTTTTGATGGGTTTGTTCATTGGCAGATTCCAAGTGCCTGAACGAGTGCTTGGCCCATAGTGGGCCGGAAACCAACGATTCCTGAGTGTGTGAATTTTGGAGTGGCCCAGAAGAAATTTTCAAGATGCACGATGGTTCTGTATGAGCACATGTTCCTCAGAGTAGTCCAAGATTTCCACCAGACTTACATAAATTCAGTTTATCAGTTTTATCACTATTTCCTTAAAAGTGTGAATAAACTGGAAAATATACTGGCTTTTGGAATCATTGCTCTAAGTGTTGGGGTGCTGGCATTTAGCAGCTGTGTGATGTTAAGATATTCAACCTTTCTGAAATTCTATTTTCTTCATCACCTTATTTAATGTCAATAAAGGTGTTATATAAATCAAAAGGATCCTTGGAAAAATATTATGACTAGATGAATCATTTTTTAAAATTTCACAGTTATTTTGAAGTGTAAGGTTTTCTTTGCAAATTTCTAGCTGCAAAATTGTATAGACTGACAAAAAAAATTAGGAAAATAAGACTGGAATAGCATGAACAATACACATAGTTATGGAATGTGTTAATGTTATTAACAAGTGTTAAACTTGGAAAACAAAAATTTCTTTGACCTTTGAACTGTTTCAAATCCTTTAATTAATTTGTGAAAACCTAAGAAAATAATAAGCATGAAACTATCCCTATTTAGTGTTTCCTTTTAGAGATAATCACAGCCCATTAATTCAAGAACAATATTGCTTTTTGAAAATACAATATTGATTTGTTGAAGAATGGGTGAACAATATTATAGTTTAGTATTCTGTGACTCAGAGGCATAGCCCAAGCCAAATGACTTTCATTTAAGAACTTTCAGAGTAACAGGTATTTTCCATTCATTATTTACTACATCCTTGATATCTCAACATTGAAATCTAAGAGGAAAAAGTCGATTATGCTGAAGTCACCTAGACTTCAATGTCTCCTCAATTTTGGAAACTTTACCATATCACCTATTCTAATTTCAGTGACTAAGCAGATCTCTTTTTAAACTTAGAGAAAGAAAGAACTCTATCCTCAAATTTATTCTTGCTGATCAAACAGATGCACAAAAACAGAACATTTGTTTACTACAATTAAGCACAGACAAAAATGTAATTTGACAAGTGGCGAGAGACAGCTTTCTAATGAAAGCCTATGCATTCTACAAAACCCTTAATTATTTATTCTAACATTGTGCCTAAGTTACGCATTCTGGAAAAGCATTGCTTTTGCAGAGGCAGAAAGAAAAGCCCCAAATATCTTGAAGTTAAAGATCTACCTAATAGCATCTATACAACTTCGATGGTTACATCTCATAAAAAGAAAATACCCATTTTGGGCTCTTCTTTCAAATTATAGTTATAAAACAAAATCCACTCACTTAAACCAAACTCCAAAATTTTCTCTTATTTTCTGTACAAAAGTTAACAACAACATACAAAACGTGAGATAGAAGAGAATTTCTAGTAGACCAGTGAGCTGCGCAGTTTCATGACAGATACAAGAGGAAGAAAATACGCTCTTTGAATGATAGAAATAGTTCTGAAAACATTTCCCAAACAGTACTGCAGAGTAGTAAACTTCAGGTTACACATCTTTATCTAATGCTGAACACCAAAACCCCTAAATTGTAACCTCTCTATAATAACAGTTCAATCCACTGAGGCTGCTTTACCATGGATACCATACCATTATGATGAGGGTTCTGGGTCTATTCATTTCATCGTCACTTTCCAGAGGCAGAATTTCATGGGATGGTTCCTCTTGGCGTCGTCTACAAATGTGTGGACAGCTCCTCTGGACCACAGAACGAAAAGCTTGAAGCAGAACAATGCTGGCAGTGCAGCCCATTGCTGCATCCTGGAGCCTACAAAATAACTTCTATGTTGATGCTATGTTTGCAAAACAGTGGCTCCTTGTCCCTGAAAACAGCCTACACTGCAGCTGCAGCCGGCTCACTCTCCAATCACTTCCTTGAGCTCTGATCATCTGATCATGGCCAAATAGCTTGGATGCAGAGATGGGAAAGATTTGATCCACGGAAACTGAACACACTCGGAATATTAGAGCACTGCGCTCAGAGAGTATTTCTGTTTACAATGAGAGCATGTTTCCTGTTTGTTACAATGCCGATCTTCGATTCTCCTATCAGAGGTCTGAATAAATATATCTTTCCCACTCAGACACACAAATAAATTACTCTTTTTCACAACTGAAAATCTCTGCCTTCACACTGACAATTTTTCCTGAGGCAAATGAGCATCATGTAAAGAGTGAAAAGGATTGTTTTTTAAAAACATAAACACTTCCTGAAGGAAATTTTGCTGGATATTTCACTAAGTGATTGAGGTTTTTACTTTTCATAGTTAGTAAGTTCCAGAAATGAAATTGGCTTATCTGAAACATAGAGTTCACTAGATCAAGATGATTTAACAAAAGTATGCATGCATTAACCAGCCCCGAGTGAGAGACACCAGTGTTCCCCTGTGATTTCCCTTCAATAGTATGGTTGTTCTGTTCCCACGCATGCAGTTCTGCAGCCTAATACATTTTTATATTTACATAGGCGGCTTGCAGGGCTGAAAATATCTCTATTACCGAGGTCACTCAGCAAGCTCCGCCAAGCTGACCTCTTAGGAAAAGCAGCTGTAAAGCATTTTAACATCCTATCAATAAGAACTCAAGGAGCTGGGAAGGACTTTGAGGTCTTTGGTAGTTAAGAGTCTAGTATTCCCCGACTCCTGCGAGACTAGTCACTTAGGAAAGAACCAAAGAGAGATGCTTAGAAATCACGTGTCCTTTCTGGAATGGCCTCAACATCTAATGGTATAGTGAAAGGGAAGAGGACAACAGGGGCTGCTCGCACTAAAAATATCACATGGAAAATGGATTTTGCTTACAAATGAGGAAAGTATGAAATCCCCAATAGAATTCAATGTCGGGATCTTTCTGCCAAGCTAATTCTTCCAGTGTAACTCTTGGAGATTCAAAGAAAGAAAATGTTTTCTTTGGTTTCTGGGCTCCTTGGCGTGAATGGTGCTGCAGGAAGTTTGGGGAAGGATTGCTTTTCTGTGACGTGTGGCCTCAGTAAGGCCCAGCCTCAGTAAGGTTGCTTTCGCGGAAGTATCTAGCATGATGCCCAATTAGGCATTAATTGCTCAGTAATCTGTCACAACACAACATCATTTTAATTGGTATGTTGGCCAGAGAAGTAAAACATGCTTCTTTTTCTTTTCTTTTAAGAAGTACTGGCTGCCAGTAGTTTTTCATCTCTCTCTGTTTTGAGCAAACATATTTTAGTGCCGCTGGAAAAAGAAGAAAAAAATGCTAATGATGCTGGCAAGTCCTCTAACTCCCTCTGGACCTTTGTCAGACTGCCCGGGTGCTAATCTAAACCATTTTTACTCTAAACAACTAGGGCATTTACTGCAGAGAGGCTACGATTTAGCCTGTCTGGCTTGTGTGTATTGAATATCTATATATAATGGTGTCTACTAGAGACAAAAGTGCAGAGTGGGCTTCTATGTTTGTGAATGTGTCTTTTCGAATAGGACAGTTCCTCAGGCTCCCTGTATGGCAGTGCCCATCCCCACCCACTTACTCCCATCCCCTAGGACATATCTCTCTCCAATCATTTCCATAGGTCCTGATCATCTGCGCATGGCTGCGTAGCTTGAACACAGGAAGTTGCCAGATGGAAACGCTTAAATAGTCCACCAGCTCCAGTCAGAAACTGGAGAGAGAAGACAGATCCCTCAGCTATTCACCATGAGCTTGGCAGGCAAGATGTACTTCACATCCTAAACTCCTCTCTAACAAGCTCTCTCTAAATCTGGCTGACCTCTGGGGTGGCTTTTGGAATCAGATGTTTTGGCAGATGCCAAAGTCTTTAGGGAGACAAATGAGATGCTTTCTAGCTATTACAGTCCCACTTTTTTCCTCATCGATCCTCTCTGCCTCTGAGGAATTCACTCCTGTTATTGATGGGCTGCTGAGAGACTCAATAGTCTCTCTCTTGTCTGTCTTCCTCTCTCTGTTAGCCTCTGTTATCAAGCTAAAGGAACGTTCAAGGATTAGTTTCTTTGGAATTCAATACACACAACCATTATCCAGTGGACAAGAAACAAAAAGACAAAATGCAGGAAAGAAGAGTTGAGTATGTTCTCCAACATTTCTCATGAAAGACTCCAAACATGCAGCAAAGTTGCAAGAAATGGGTTGGGTTCTAAGCTCTATGTTTTACATAGTAAATTAAGCCGGATATTGAGTTGGGTTGGGGGAGAGATCAGAAATCTACCCAGAGACATGACAATGTTTCTGTCATATTTAACATCCATGTTGATACATGGGAATTTTTTCTTTTCTTTTCTTTTTTTTGAGATAGAGTCTCACTCTGTCACCCAGGCTGGAGTGCAGTGGCAGGATCTCAGCTCACCTGCCTCCCAGGTTCAAGTGATTCTCATGCTTCAGCCTCCTAAGTGTCTGGGACTACAGGTGTGCACCACCACACCTGGCTAATTTTTGGTACACAGGAAATATTTTCAGATTAGGTATAAACTCTTCAGCAGGTGTCTGCTATTTTCATTTGAACTATTAATGAGATGAATCATTAATTTGGCCTCCAAACATCAAATGTGCACAGCCTTACTAATAAATGACCTTTGGAGATTCTCTTTGCTCTCTCATCTGCCTTCTTCCTCTAGGGGGTCTTATTTCATGACTCAATAGGATATTTATTAAACCTAAAATGCTAGAAACAAGATTTTTTAAGTACTTAGATTAGGAAATAATGTCACTAATAATTCATAAGGCTAAATTTTCCAAAGAGATGTTGGAAGCTCAATTTCATTCTTGGCCATTAATTATATATCATATTATACTATATTACATTATGTTATTTCATATGTACAAATTTATTTGGCACTTATGAAATCTTAAATTTGTGTATAGTGAAACACATTCATGTTTCAAAGCAGAGCCAGCCATGTTGTATAGATTACAGTAGCCTTGGTGTACACAGGAAATGGAAGGAAGGATGGAGGGAGATGTTTTAACATCATATTGACCAGGGAGAAAGACATGTAGGAAGAAAAAGTAAGTCATTTCAGAGATTAAAAGGAAGTTAAGGAGAAAAGAAAGAAAAATACAAAGGAAGGGACAAACAAAAACCACCGATATTGTGCTGAATCCTAGGAGGGTTCTGGACTGTCCCAGGGGCCACCTACCCAGCTGTAGGCTGCCCATCCTTCTTCAACAAATCTTGAGTAATGAATTTAGTTTTCAGAACACTTTTCTAAAACTTTCTGGCCTGAGAATGATTTGGCTGTACACATAGATATCTCTACCACTGGGAAAATATGTCCAAAGATCTTTTTATAATGGGCGAGGAAATAGATATTTAATTTAAATAAATAATGTCCATTGAAAGTGTTGGACCTTCCCAGCTTTGTTAAATTATATAAAATCTGTATGTTTAAATCTATATATCTAATCTGTCTCAAAATACGTACATCTATTTTGACTGTGTTAAACTGGACTGTGCTTTGGCATGATGGAGGTGAAGCCCATATTCTTCTCCTCCCCAAAAGACCTGGTGCATCTGAGTCTTCTGCCGCATAATGCTGACCTTGGATGGGGAGAGGTTTTCTGCTATCCTCTGAGATATCAAGGACATGGAAACTTACGGCTGATAACAGATGTTTGTCTTGTAAAAACAAAGATGAGTTTAGATAAAATATTTGAGAAATAAAAAACTTGAGAAATGAATATACCTGATGCTATACGGTTTGGTTTCATTGCTTCATACACTGTGAGTTTCTGGTGGGTCTATTTCAAGACTCTAATAAGTTCATGATCAGAACTTATTTATAAAAATAAATTTAGGGAAAGGCTAAGATTTTAAGGGTATAATTATGTCTCCCCAAAATTTATATGTTAGAACCCTGACCCCCAATATGGCTGTGTTTTGAGAAAGGGCTTCTAAGGGAGTAATAAGGTTTCATGAGGTCTTAAGGGTGGGGTCCTCATTCTCTAGAACTAATGTCCTTATAAAAAGAAGAAGAAATACCAGATGTTTCTCTCTGTCTCTCTCCTGCTCTCTCTCTCTGTCTGTCTTCATGTGTGCACAAGGGAAAGCCCATATGAAGCCACAGTGAGAAGGTGCCATTTCAAGAAGAGAGTCCTCACCAGAAAACAACCCTAAGGATGCCTTCCAGCCTCCAGAACTGTGCAGAGAATAGTTTCTGTTGTTTAAACCACCCAGTCTGTGGTATTTTTTTATGGCAACCCTAGCACCCTAGCAGACCAATAGAAAGACCTTGCCTGGAAAAAACAAATTCTAACAGTGAAGCCTCAAGTAAATCATCACCTCCTTAGAGAAAGGTTCTTAATCCGCCCAGGTTGCATTAACCCCCTTCTTCCTCCCTGCTTCTAAAACACAAATGTTCAGGAGTCACCTCTGAAGTAGCTTTCTGCTACACCTGCCTGCCTACTGGCCAGCAGAACATCACTTCCCCATCTGGAGTCCAGAGACCCTGACTTCTAGCTCAAGGTGGTACGTGGAGTACATTTTTTAATCTACCCCTTTCCCTAAATCCAAGTAAAATGACAACAAAGCAGAATAAAGGGAATATATTGGTTATAACAAAATGAGAAAAGGTGGGAAAACTTTTTCAGCAAATGAGAATTTCTGAGCATCTCTGAAGGATGAAAGTGAGTTTGATTGCATTAGTAACTGAAAATGAAGCATTTAGGAACAATTTACAGGCACGGCAAGAGGATATAGCAGATGGCAGCCACTGTCCACAACAGAGCCCAAAAAGGGCTCCAAGCTCTACAAAGTAGGGGTTGGATGTGAGAAAGTAACTGGAGAACTGCCCTTGGACCCTGTTCTCAGCATAGACAAAACACTAGAGCACCTGCCACCAAATATCCCAAGAAAGGCGAATACTTCCAGAATACCTAGCACAGGTGTCAGCACCTCAGTGGAGCCCCTCACTATTTTAGCTGTGGCCAGTGGGGATGGGGTATGTATCTGGTCGGCTTGGCAGACTGGCTTACATATCCTGAAATGAAGACTGCAGTTGGTGCACTGGTCAAACTCAGCTTGTCAACAGGTCAGTTGACCAACTGAAGGAGAGCATTCAATGTTCTTCCTCTCCCTGATCCCAGGACCAGAAGGCAGAGTACTCTAGCTCCCCAAACTAAGTAGATCTCTCTTAGTTTGGGTTAACTTATGGTGTGACTGACGTACTAGGACCTACAGTCAATACGGACTGAGCATCCTGGTTCAAGTCTAATTTGATGCTTGTCCAAATGACAGCCTGCTGGAAGAGGCGGCCAGCAGAGCACAGCAGAAAGACTCACAGTGAGCTGCTGCAAAATGAAGATCATCCTTTATGCTTTCAGGATATTGGTGGGAAGAGAGTAACTGCAAAGGCCAACATAGAGTCTGGCCCATAATTATTCAGTGAACCAGTGTGATGCTGCCTCTGCTAGGGTGATAACAGAGGCTTGATCTCCTCCCCCTCCGCTTCCAGGATCAGCTTAAATGTGATACTGCCCCGGAAAAGCCTCCCCTAACAGGCCTTGCTTCACAGCCCTGAACCTCAGTCCTTATCACTGTACCCTGTGGGTTTCCTTTCTGACATACCAGCTGTAATTACATCCTGATTGATGTAATTTTTAAATTATGTATTCCCTCTCTGTAAGATACAGGATTGCGTTTACTTTGCTCGCTATATATCCTGCACCCACCTTGGAGTGCATGCTCAGTGAGTAACCATCATGATGCTGATGATACCCCTAAGAAAGCAAGCCCTTACACAGAGCTCGCCATGTGCCAGGCACAGTTCTAATGAATATTTACACATCGAGCTTCATTTGCTCCTCCCTCTATGAGGCAGTGCTATAATCATACCTGTTTTACTGTTGAGGAGATTGAGGCACAGAGATATTAAGTGATTCCCTCAGATAATCACAGCCAGTAAGTGGTAGGACCAGAATTAGAACTGGCATGTGGTAGCGGGTGGTGAGGTGGCCCTGGAAACTTCCCTTTAAGAGCTGGTCTGTCCCTCACAGGAAAGCTTGCAACTTTTTCTTGGATGACAGTTCTGAAAACCAGCTAGTGATCTAGCAGATTGTTTTAAGGTGATGACTTAAATTGCATTTTGATGGGAATTGAAAACATTCTTAAATGTAATGAATTTGATCAACAAATTTTTTAAATGTGCTATGTTTACTGTGTGAAGTGTTCACTGGCAGCAGTGACACAAACGCCTAAACTGGCTGTGAAATCATATATTTAGAATACAGAGACGCTCGGGCCCCCTTTATCATTCCGTGCTTCCTCCTACACGAATGAAGTTTTGGTTAACACAAAAATGCCAGAAAAAGGCTATTTTGGGTCCAGTTAGGATGAGGAAAATGAGGCCATCATGCCAGGACACCCTGCGAGCCTGGGTATGGCTGCCCATGCTGCCACTCACTCTTGAATCCATTGGAGGCTGACCCGGGAGAGCTAGCTGACAGCTCACACATGTCACTGCTACAGACAGAACCAGCCACTTTCCTTCCTGGGCTAGTGTGGGGATCTAGGGGTGATCATCAAGTGCCTCACAATCTTTGTTTCATCTTCCTTCTCTACCACAAGTATTTTCTGTGATGGGAAGAGACATGGGGACAAAGGCAGAGGGTAGGAAACTTCCAACTACTGGTTTAAGCTATAGTACTACCTTTCCATGGGAGCTCAGAAATGATTAGTGGAATGAATGAATCAGTAGGTAATAAAAATCACACCATCACTGTCATTATCATCATCACCAAGCTCTTAATCATGTTGGATTTCTTTGTAAAATTTCCAGAGGCTCAGCAAGTGTTGCTAAACAAAATGACCCAAAGAAGGAGACTCTTTAGATTAAAAGTGACGGGGGATTTTGCCCCCAGTCAGTAAAACCAGGTCATGGGATTTGGTCAATTTCCAGGGCAAGATTAGTGAGAATCTTTTTCCATGTCTGTTTCCAGATGGGTAAGCTCCCCCACTCCTCAGGTCTAAACTGAATTAAATGGCTTGGAGAGAGTTAATCAGTGCCTTCTTAGCTGAAAAGCGGAAAACACAGCCCAGTGAAGTCATTCCTCCTAGTACCCACTTACCCTTTATCAACATTCATCTGTGCCCCTCCTACTGCTACCTCTACTCAAGGACTTGGGACTTAAGTTTATTGTGATAGCAACCCATGACGTTTTTTTCCCCCCAACCACTACGATTTCTAGCAATCTTTTCTTTCAGTTTCTCTCTCATCATTTTCACTTAATTATAGTGGCCTCCACTTTGCAGGCATCTTTCCCATGTACTGACATTTATTGAGTTGTACAATTAATCACTTAGGAAAAAGCACACTGTTCTTTAGCTTTAAAAATACAGATGCCTTTGCCAAGCTTTCCTTTATCTTCATTTTTCTACCTTTGGCATTGGTGCAGCTCAAAAGCAGATTATTCTTTTGTTGGTACATTTAGATGCATCAGAAAATTATCTTTCATTGCTCTCTAAATCAGCTTCCTGCAGAGTGCATGGATAATTTAAATGTTCCATTAATAACTTACCTTTCTCTGGCATCTATGTTTGATTGCACTCTTCTCAGCTCATACTAAACCTTCCTTATTTCTAATAAAGGGTAGTATAGCACAACACTTAGGCAAAAGATCAGAAAGCAGATTGCCAAAATGTAAATCCCTGTTGAGCTGTTTATTACGCTTACTTTGAGAAAAATTTTAAGCCTCAGTTTCCTCATCTGTTCAATGAGTGAATATTCATGAGGGCCTAATATCCACATAAAGTGCTAGGCCCAGTACCAAACACATGGTAAGAATTCCACAAATTTTAATTATGACTAGAAAAGAGCAAATCTAAAGACTTTTAAACACTGCTTGTTTTCTCCCCACTTCCCCACTAAGTAGTATTTTTAAAAAAATCTCCGGCTGGGTGTGGTTGCTCAAGCCTGTAGTCCCAGAGCTTTGGGAGGCCGAGATGGGTGGATCACAAGGTCAAGAGATCGTGAACATTCTGGTCAACATGGTGAAACCCCGTCTCTACTAAAAATAGAAAAGAAAATTAGCTGGGCATGGTGGTGCGTGCCTGTAATCCCAGCTACTCAGGAGGCTGAGGCAGGAGAATTGCCTGAACCCAGGAGGTGGAGGTTGCAGTGAGCTGAGATCGTGTCATTGCATTCCAGCTTGGGTAACAAGAGGGAAACTCCGTCTCCCCCCAACCCCCCCCAAAAAAATCTCCTTATTCTTCCTTGGCCAGGGACACACAGTGTTCCCTGCATGATGAAGGAATAGGTTTTGCATTTGTCTCCTCTGTGATTTAAAGTTATTTCCCATGGGAATGTGACACAAGTTCCAAATACCCTTCCCAGTTATTTTTCATGAGTAAACAAATTTGAAATAATATAGTAATACCTCACTTATCCTGAGGTCACTTCTTTTGCAACATCAACTATTCTGATCACAGTCAAGTCCTGAAAAGGGACAGAAACAACTTCTCCAGAGCCAGAAAAGGGTGTCATATAATTTGTTCTATGAAGCTTATGGGAGTGGCTTAGTGAAGAGGTATTTCTATCATCATGGTTAATGCCATTATCTTATGCAGGATTCCAAAGAGCTTGCTGAGCTAAGCTTACAGTGAGTTTTGACCAGAAACAATATCATTCTGACCTGCTCTGGTCAACCAATTTCTACTGGAAGCCTGTCTCTGCTGAAGGCAGGTGGGCTGAGAGCTTCTTCAAGGGTTTGTGGTGGGCCCAGTTGTGAAGCCAGCCCACCAAAGACTCAGCCATCTGATAGGGCTGAGGCTATGTACGTAGGAAAGAAATGAGGGTGACATAATGCAGCCTAGAAAGTGATTCAGAGCAATGAGCACAAGTTTTGGAGTTGAAGGGACCCACCTGTGTTTGAATCCTAGTTTTGTTGTATTGAAACATTAACTCTCTGAGCCTTATTGTCTCCACTGGCCAGTAAGAGTAAGATGAACCCTTCTACAGAACTATTGTACCAAAGGCACATAATAAAAAACCCTGGCATAAACAGTAGATGTTTTTCTTTGACCACTATCATCATTACAACCATTTGTGATATTATCATTGTTACTCAAAGTTAGTACCAAAGAGGGTAGATAACAGTCCTGCCAGTCAAGGCTCGAAGTCAGTAAAGCCACGCGGAAACAGTAACTCAACAGCAGAGAGAGCCTTGGCACTGGAACGAAGTGGCAAGGACAAGAGAGAGGTGGGACAGGAAGTTTCCTTGACCTCTCTTCACCAGCCCATGGGCCCAGGGTGCATGAGTGAGTCAGGCTAACTTAAAGGTATGAGCCACCCACCAAAGGAAGGGATAGATGACAGACAATCTGAGAACATGAAAAAGATAAAATAAAATCAACATTCATGGTATCTGGGACTAATCCATGTTGGGGGTGGTAAACACTGGAAGGGTAAATAAGCAGTGTTCTACCCCAATATAAAGGATGAAACTGATGCATTAGGGAAATGACTAATGCATCAATGACTGATGTTTGGACTTTATGGTGGAAGTGAATATAGGAGGAGTTATTGCTGGTATATATTCACAAGAAGCACAGTAATGCATCAAGAGAAACCAAATTATGTCCAGGTGGCCTTGGGTTCAGGAGGGAGAAATCTGTGACACATTCTGGATAAAACTTCCATCAGCAACTACTTTTAATTTTTAAAAGTTTAGTGATTAAATTGGGTAAATTATGTTATCTTCAAGAGTTAGCTATGTGAAAAATATTTTTGGATGACACAGGATAAATGAGCTATTAACTGTACTCTCTGTACTCGTTCTATTTTATTTTCTGTGCTCATTTTCCCCCCTTTGAATTGTGGCAGGAATTAACCACCCACGTCTTAAACATTCCAAGTTAAATCTAATTTACAATAATCACGAATTGCTTTCCAAACATGAAAATGGCAGTCTTTAAAGTCATTTACAATGTTCTTTCCAAATCGATTTTAAAGGTAAAAAGACAACAGCCTGAGTGTGTCTCCATTTTACATTATTTGCCAGGACTCAGGGGAGCCGCCCAATGTATCATTTTAGGGTTGGTGCAAAGCCCCCAGCTCCAGCATTTTGAAAGGAAACAGGGACAAACCAAAGTTTAAATGCAGCAGGAATAGGAGACATACGCAATATTCAGAAGATTAACTTGGTATGATCATGTTTACCTTCTCTTTACAACCTAAACTGCAGGATGTGGATTCTTAAAGTTTTTGTTCCTTCTATCTCCAGTTTGTGCTACTGACAATCGAAGCCACTGTGGTTCCCCCAAAACAGCGTTCCTTTTTGAGCGAAGAGGTTGGAAAAAGCAGAAAATTGGCTTTGGGCTCTAACACTAATTAAAACTGCAGACAAATCTTGTCACCTCTTTCTCTGGATCTAAGTTTTCCTGCCCATAAAATTAGAGGGTTAGAGCATATGACATGAGTTCTTCCAGGTCTAGGATTCTTTATCTAACAAAAAGATTCAGCTATAACACCAATGACCAATGTCTGGACTTTAAGGTAGAGGTGAAGATAGGAGTTGCTGCCGGGATATATACCCCATTCCCCTAACAATATTTTTTTTTGAAGGCTATAGTAAACATCACCGACAGTGTCACAAAAGAGGTAGGAGCACTCTGAAAAGTGAGGTGTAAGTGGAAAGCATTGGAAATCAGGCAGTGGAAGGAGGTCCAACAAAGCCCAAAACAGTCACCCCGATTCGCTCTAATATGTAGACAGCATTGCCCTGTGGTGCAGGGTGATGGAAGGAATACGAAGAAGACTCAAATGGTCTCTCTTGGGAAGTTTAATCATTTTGCGGTCCAACAAACCTGAATTCACCATTTCCTGGATTTGTGACTTTTTGTCAAATGATCTTTTGCTCTTTGTTTACACAGTGGAGAAATGGGAATGGTAATCATGTATTATACCAGATTCTTACATGACAAGGAGGAGTAAATGAGATAATCCAAATGGAGCACTTGACACAGCACCTGAGACATTGGGAAGAAGAGAAGCTCTACTGTTTATGGGCTCAACTTGGGAGCATCCACAGTCCACAGCAACTCACCAAGTGAGTCAACTGTGCCTTCCGTTGCAGGGTGGCACTAGCAGTCATGGGAGAACAGAGAACCTCCTAAAGTGGGAGAAACCACTGGGATCCTGGCACTTCAGATGAGAAGAATGCAAGACAGGATGCAGGATATTCATGTCCACCTTCTAGGCGAAGTATTGTTATCCTGTTTTATTTTCAAGTGCAACTGAATTCTGACTGCAGAAAGCATCCCCCTCCCTCTATCCCCAAGCCCACTCTGTCCGCTACCCAACATGGCCATGCTGCCAGAGGAGGGCAAAGCTGAAGTTCAAATGGAGATTTGGCTCCAGGACCCTGGGTTATGTGGAGGTAGCAGCCCAGCCTCCACATTGGTAGTGTTCTACCTTGAAAAACCCCTAAACCTGATCAACTGCATGTACTCTTGGGTCTTTAGGAATATGTGTGGTTAGGATATGATCCTATTACATTTCTGAAGGAATATAAATTATCTTACTGCAGTCTTGATAAAGGTTTTGTCCCCACTCAATACAGAGCTGAAGAGAAGACATATCCCATGAACATGCTTTGGCTTCTAAAACACAGTCTATCACAACATGTCTATGAACAAAAACAGTGACATAGATCACTTTGTAATTTAATACATAAGATTTTTTTAAAAGAGTAGCTTATCAACTCTTGATGTGCAGAGTATGTGTAGCGATGTGTACTGGCGTAGATGTGTAGAGGTGGTATGTTATGGCCACCTCTGTCAAAGCTAATGGTGATATAAAGCTTCAAAATCAAGTTTAATGTGACATCAGAGGTAGTATATGTGGTGGTTAAGGAAGATTCTAGGAAAAGTCAGCCTGAGTTTGAAAGTAGTTCTTACTAGCCTGGTAATCTTCAGCAAGTTACTTAACTCCTCTCAACCTTCACACTTCCCTCTGAAGACTACAGTGAGAGTTAAGTGAAATAATATGTATAAAAAGTTTAACATGGTGCTGAGAAGTAGTATTACAGGGTCAGCAAATGGCAGCTACTACTACTGCCTCCAAAAAGTGGAAGACACTATCAACGAGATAGTCTCTACTTCTGCTTTCTCTTGCAGGCATTGAATATGTGAAATGCAGTACTCAATAAAATATTCTTACAACAAAGACTGCTTCTTTCTAGCAGCTTCTATCTTAGTATGGCCTGACACTGAATCATCAGCGCTAACTAATGTTGGGAGCTCCCTGGGAAGAAGTCATTGGTACACATGCAGTGTTGGCAGACAAGCTCTTCCTCCAACTGGTCTGATTCAGGAATGACATAATATATATGTCATTCCTCTACTCACTTTATGTAGCTCTTTTTCTAGTTCACAAAGCATATTTTCACAAACACACAAACACTGCATAAATATGTGTTTGTTATCTATTGTTGAATAACACGTACTCCAAAACCTAATGGCTTTAAACAAAAGTAAACATGTATTATCTCACAGTTTCTGTGTGTCAGGAATTAAGAGCAGCGTAGATTGTAGTTCTGGCTCAAGGTGTTTCCTGATGCTGGGGCTGCAGCTGCCCTCCCAAGGTTCATTTACATGGCTGGCAAGTCAGGAGGGGCAGCTGACAGACCTGACTTCCTCAGCAGGTGGGTTTCTCCACAAGGGTTGCTTGGGTGTCCTCATGACACGGAAGCTGGCTTCTTCTGGAGCCAGGGATCCAAGAGGATAAGGAGGAAGCCAGAACGACCAGTGTAAGTCACTGCAGTTTGAAGTTGATGAGCAGTCTAAGTCACACACTATTATTTCTGCAATATCCTATTGGGTCTATGGGTTAGTCCCATTCAGAGTGGGAAGGCACTCAGACAGGGCATGGGTATCCAGAGGTAGAGATTGTTGGAGTCCGCCTTGAAGACAGTCTTACTGTAGACACCCCTCTGCCACACACACAAATCATATGTTTAAGAAGCATCTATAGTAATCAGCTAACGTCAACACATATAATTTAACAAACACTTAATTGAACACCTATTATCTATTTCATGCCAATAATACACAAGAGAGCCTCTTGTAGTTGTTTCTACGTTTGAACAATTTGGATATTTTAATGTAACTTCTACTATTCCAGTATTGAAAGGGTGTTGCATAGCATAGGTGCCCACAGCCACCTGCTTCCACTCCCTCCTCACGATACACAGCCATGGAGAGCCACTCAGTCCAAATGACCCAAAAAGATAAGACATCAATTGCTAGGGAGAATGGCTTTAAAAAAAGCATAGCTAATTGTGCAAATCTCAATACATTCCCTTGTTTTCAGAATGTGGAAAGTGATTGCTGCATTGTTAACTTTTTGGTTTTATTTGAGAAAAAGATATTATATCAGCTTGAAGAATTTTTAATGTATATTGCTCACACTCCTGGCTAAGAGCTTGTTTTAGCATAAAAAGGTATCCAAATTCCAGTTTTTGCAAAAATCCAGTTTTTTTTTTTTTTTATAAACTTCTACATGCCATTTTTGTTCTTAAGCATTTTAACCAGTTACATGATAGACGTTATTTGCTTTCTTGGAACTGACTATGAGGTAATTTGAGTCAACTAATAAGTTGTCCAAAATAAACGGCTAGGCCATTACTTGGGCTAACCATTGTTTATTCAATAAAAGTCTCGTTCAGGTCTCCTACCCAGTCAAGCAAGCACTTGGTTTCTCTCCTCTTCATCACACTGTGTGATAAACGTTCACCCTCTATCTGCTGTTTCTCATCAGGGACAGTGGGACCTGGTGGCTACCTGGAGTCAGATGGGAGTGCAGGAGGATAAGCTTCCTGATAGGACACAAATTGTCACAACTGAATTAGTAGAAGAAACAAATCCTAAAAGGCCAGGTATGTGTCCAAACTTCAAGGGGACTTACAGACTTGACATCAACCACAATGGGATCGGACTGCTTGTGCTCAAGTCCTGGCTCAGCCATTGATCAGTTGTGTGACAATGGATACGGTACTTAACTTCCCTGCGTCTCACCTATGAACTAGGAGAGTAAGTGTAATGACAGTCAGGGTGCCCATATAATTGACCATCCAAGCCAGAACCCTCTGAAAGGGAGAGTGCTACTAATAATTATGCATACATAGGGACTATTCACAGACAAGGTGGAATGCAGGCCACCTTGGTAATGGTTTCTAACCCTTATGGCTACTGCAAAAGTCAGATAAGAACATCCGTGTGAAATCATTTAGCCAGGTGTTTGGCATATTAATGTCAATGAGTATCAGCAACATGACCAGGGCTTAATAATGAAGAGGTCCTATCTGAATGACATGGTAACAAGAAGCACTGAGCAGCTTTTGAACTTGACTCTGCAGGCAGGTTGGTCAGCTTAGGGAGATTAAATTTCAGGGTGAAAGGAGATGCAGGACCCAGACATCAGGGGTGGTATAGAGACAAATATCTAGCATGTAGAGGGGTGCAACAGGCAGAACAGATTAGAGGCTGGCTGGTGTCATGCAGAGAAGCTGGAATGAGGAATAGGAAACAGATCAGAAGCTCCACTGGCCACACTGACTTCTGATTAGAGGAAGGAGAAGGAAAGGACACAACAGTTCCACCTCAGTGTTCATGTAAGCTCACAAGATCTTTGTTTGCCCTACATCTGGCATCTCCAAATTCTCACCTCTAGCTTCAAAATTGACTGTAACCCCCATATGCTTATTTCCACATTTCTGTCTTCATAATCTGCTCCTCATCAAATTCAACATTGCCTTTGGGGTCTGTTTCTTAAACCAGCTCTGTGTTGCAACTGTCCTATCGTTTTTAGTTTAGTTTTTTTTTTTGAGAAGGGGTCTCACTCTGTTGCTCAGGCTGGAGTGCAATGGCACTATCTCAGCTGACTGCAACCTCTGCCTGCCAGGTTCAAGTGATTCTCCTGCCTCAGCCTCCTGAGTAGCAGAATTACAGGTGCCCACCACCATGCCTGGTTGATTTTTGTACGTTTAGTAGAGATGGTTTCACCATGTTGGCCGGGCTGGTCTCGAACTCCTGATTTCAGATGATCCATCCGACTTGGCATCCCAAAGTGCTGTGGTTACAAGCATGAGCCACCCTGCCTGGCTGTCTTATTGTTTTTAACAGCTACACCATTTTCTCTGAGACACTGGGGTGACCTTTGCTGCCCTCCCCTTCACTGCCATCCATGTACAACCTGCAATAAGCATGGCTCACATGTATCTGCTGATGGGGGCCGGAGGAGAGGAACCAGAGCACCACCCAGTGTGTGAGGCAGGAATGCTGAGCACAGGATGGAAGTCCAGGGCTATGTCCTACAGGCCCAAAAGGACAAGGACAGAATTCAGAAAGAGAGCCACTACCAGACACACAATATGGTTTAAAGCCACAGAGAAAGTTTTAGACCTGAAGGCAGATTCCCAGAGGGAAGACTAGTGGCTCGAAGAGAGCAAAGAACCCAGGGGGCTACCAGAAAACCAAGCAGGATGTAGGCGTGCAGGCATGGAGATACAA
The DNA here is from genome assembly GCF_049354715.1 of Callithrix jacchus. Taxonomy (NCBI): domain Eukaryota; kingdom Metazoa; phylum Chordata; class Mammalia; order Primates; family Cebidae; genus Callithrix; species Callithrix jacchus. The sequence continues at coordinate 146,696,025 of NC_133507.1, forward strand.
ACAACATTCTGGCAAACAAAGATGTGTGGCTCCAGCTGGCTCTTGTCTGTTTTTTCTTGTGCAGATTCCAAAAACTGTGATGTTCTGTACCCTCGGATCTCTCTGTGACTCGAGAACACATGCCCATATTTTTATTTCTAGAGCTACCCTCCTGGTTATAGTTCTCATTACTTTCAATCTCATGGTGCCCTGGGATTCTAAGAGTGAGATGAAAATGAATTGGAAATGGCAATTTATTTCAGCTTCTCAATGAGAAATATGCCAAGTATAAGTTTTTTGTATATTTTCTTAATATTTGCCTCTATTCCTGCTTCTCTGTGAGTCAGGGTTAGCAGCTGCATAAAAATGAATGAACAAGGAGCAAATAAACATTACCAAAAGGACTCGGGAGCATCTGGGTTTTCTTGGCTAAACACCTTGGTGTTATTTGTATTCTTCTTGCTCTTTTTAAATATTTACTTACATCCTCCTTACATTCTCCTTGGTGTCAGATGCAAGGGAAGTTTTCCTTTCTCTGGACCAATCTCTGTACTCTCATCTCTTTCAGGGTCTTGCTCCATCAATCACTCCTCTCTCCTCTCCTGGCTCCTTCCCCTCAGCAGCATAAAAACTTCTGCTATATATAAAATAAACTCACCCCTCAATATACACACACATATATAAAACCTTCTTCAGCCCTAAGATTTCTATGGCTACAACACTCGTTTACCTTTCCTCACAGGCAAACTCCTGGAAAGCATCATCTAAGCACCCTCTTTCTTCCCTTTTTCTTTTCTTATTCACTCTTACCCAGGGGGATTTATAACAAGCACTTACCATACCCAACTCCCCCGGGTCATAAGTCAGCTCTCTGCATGTGATTTTTATATGGGAAAAGGGTGACTGAAGTTCTTAGAAGTGCTGTTTTCTCTTACAAAAATGTTGCTCTTAAAATGTCATTTATAGCTAGGCGTGGTGGCTCACACCTGTAATCCCAGCACTTTGAGAGGCCAAGGCAAGCGGATCATTTGAGGTCAGGAGTTCCGGATCAGCCTAGCCAATATGGTGAAACCCCATCTCCACGAAAAATACAAAAATTAGCAGGGTATAATGGTACACATGTGTAGTCTCAGCTACTAGAGGGGCTGAGGCAGGAGAATCACTTGAACCTGGGAGGCAGAGGTTGCAGTGAGTGGAGATGGCACCATTGCACTTCAGCCTGGGTGACAGAGTAAGATTTTGTCTCAAAATCATTTATATTATTCTTTTTCTTTTTCTTTCTTTCTCTCTTTCCTATTTTCTTTTAAAAGCAATAAGGGTCTCGCTATGTTGCCCAGGCTGGTCTCAAACTCCTGGCTTCAAAAGATCCTCTTGCCTTGGCCATTAGGCCCAAACTCATTCATAGTATTAAACTTCTTGCAAACAACTTCTGTTTGTTGTTTTTTCTTTTTTTTTGAGACGGAGTTTCGCTCTTGTTACCCAGGCTGGAGTGCAATGGCGTGATCTCGGCTCACCGCAACCTCCGCCTCCTGGGTTCAGGCAATTCTCCTGCCTCAGCCTCCTGAGTAGCTGGGATTACAGGCACGCGCCACTATGCCCAGCTAATTTTTTGTATTTTTAGTAGAGACGGGGTTTCACCATGTTGACCAGGATGGTCTCGATCTCTTGACCTTGTGATCTACCCGCCTTGGCCTCCCAAAGTGTTGGTATTACAGGCTTGAGCCACCGCGCCCAGCCACAAACACCTTCTTTAGGGTGTCTTCAGCATGTTATTCCAGCGAGTGAAGTTCAACTTAATGAGATATTAGTATACCAGTTTTTGTCCGTTACTCCCTTCCTGCCTGCCTCCCTCCCTCTCTCCCCTCTTTCCTTCTTTTCTCTATTTAATGAAAATTTACTGACTGCTAGTCTGTGCTAGACAATATCCCAGAGCCTGGGGCTAAAACGGTGAGCACAGAGACACAAAGAGTCCTAACCTCTGGGAGCTTATATTTTGGTGTAAAACTCAAAAATAATATAATTCCCTCTTGGGAAAATATTATCCATAAACACTATAAAGGTGGGTGTTTTTTGGGTAGAGTCTTTAGTCTAAAATGAAGGTTGTCTGGTTTAATGCCCCCAGTTGCAGATAAGAAAAATTAAGCCCAAAGAAGCAGCATTTCCGAAGTCTCCAACCTGAAAGTTGCAGTTTGACCGTATGCAACAGCAAATATGTATTTTATTGCATGGCAAGGGCTTGGAAAAACTCAGCTATGGATTGAAAGCTTTATTATGTGTGGTGAAACAGGATCCCTCTGATCGTTCTTCAGATTGCATCCTGCCTGATGTCACAAGGCACTGAAGCAGGAACTGCTGAATTGGCAAATGACCTTCAGTTAGAAAATTACAGTATATCCAAGGGGAAGAGATGTGAATTTCAATTTCATACACCTTCTATGCAAAAATACAGCTGGCCCAGGGAAGATTCATGATGAGGCTCCTGAAGCTACAAAGGCTATGTTCTATCATTTATAAAACAGCATTGGGATCACTCAAGTCACACACACACACACACACACACACACACGCACAGTTACTAGCTTTACACATCACAGAAAACTGACTTTAGTCTCATTGTTGCAGTTTATAATAATCTATGTGGCTGGATTCTAAAAGTAGAAAGAAAGAACCACAACCACCAGGGAGTTCCTAGCGTCTGTCAGCACACATTCTATTTATTACAGCCATTCATGGACTTGTGCTTCCCATGTGTGGAAGACTGAAAGGTGAGTGCTCTAGCACAGGAAGAAACAATTGTGTTGTTTTGAGCATTTCCTGTCCACAGTTAAGCGAGAGCCATTGGTGCCAATTCTGGGAAAAGGTCTGGAGAATTTCGACACATTCACAATGTCTCCAAGGTATCTACACCAACAGCAGGGCAGGAAAAAGGGAGTGAGAGTAGTGACTCCATGAGCCAGCCATGCTTCTGTGTCTTTCCCTCAGAGAAGGTTGCCCGAAACAGTCCACAGGTTACTACTAGAAAGAATCAGGCCGGGCTTGGTGGCTCATACCTGTAATCCCAGCACTTTGGGAGGCTAGGGCAGGAGGATCACTTGGGGTCAGGAATTTGAGACCAGCCTGGCTTGGTGAAAGCTCATCTCTACTAAAAATACAAAAATTAGCTGAGCGTGGTGGTTCAGGCCTGTAATCCCAGCTACTCAGGAGGCTGAGGCAGGAGGATTGCTTGAACTGAGGAGGCGGAGGTTGCAATGAGCTGGATCGTACCATTGAACTCTAGCCTGGGCAACAGAGTGAGACTCCATCTCAAAAAGAAAAAAAAAAAAGAAACCATTGTATTAATTTGGCAAATGATGTGTTAATTGAAGCTACTATGAAGGGGCTTAGTGCTGTTTTGTGTCAACAGTGTGATGCCAAGCACTATGATGGGCAGTGATACCTTATCAGTACTTTAAAGTGACTGGTTAGCTACTGTTAGCAGAAATAGTAGCAGTGGTGTGGCCATATTCAGGGTATATGCATTTATCAATAAGTACATAGGTGCAATAGCAGGTGGGTGGACTTTGATAAGTCATGAATGAAAAGAGCTACACAACAGTATACAACAGACTTTCTACGATAGAGCTTTATTTGCAATACTGTGGAAGGACAGTGTTTTGGTCCACGCCATCTGCTGTAGCAAACACCATAACCTGGGTGGTTCATAGACAACAAGAATTCACTTCACACAGTTCTGGAGGCAGGAAGTCCACGACAGAGGCGTCAGCAGATGCGGTGTCTGTGAGGGCCTGCCTTCTGGTTCACAGATGGCATCTTTTTGGCTCAGGTGGTTTTCATATGGTAGAAGCAGCAAATGAGCTCCTGGAGCCTGTTTCATAAGGGCACTAATTCCATTCCTGAGGGTTCTGCCCTCATGACCTAACCATCTCCCATAAGGCTCCACTTCCTAATACACCATCTAAGGAGTTAGGATTTCAACATGTGAATTCCTGGGGAAACTGCTAAGGGGACACACGTAAGCAGCCCATAGTCAAGAGAGAGGGACAGTAATTCAGTCAGGGGGATTCCATATGGCTTCTCAGGGGCTAAGATATTTGACCTGGGCCATGAAGCATGAATAAGTGGCACTTGGGAAGAAAAGTGAGTTAGAATATTTCAAACACGAAAGGCTGTGTGACTCACGAAGGCATCTGGGTTTTGAAGGCTGATGCCACTTGTTGACCCGATGTTAAACTCTCCCTATATTAGCACTGCCCCCTGGTGTTCATTGTGAGAAGAGGCCTCAAAGGGCAAACATGCTTTTGGCCATTTTGCCCTTTAAAAATGAACAGACTATCATCCTCAATATCACTTATTTGTAGTATCATTCAGGTTTCCAATCCCAAGTGGCATGCTGAATAAAAGCAGGCACCTACCACGGACTGCAATAACAACACGGCTTTCTCGGTGAGTTTACATAGATATAAGCCTGCTTCTGCCTCTTAGGGTCCTTTCTTGATAGACAAGTCATATGTTTCTTTGGCCTCAGTAGTTGAGATTTAGTCAACTGTTCAGCTCTCTTTAACTGTTAACTGATGAAAATATTCAGAGGCAGAAAGTGTCTCAGTGACTCCTCACCACAGTGAGACAATGGCCAGGCCATGCCACAAGGAGTTGGTTGGATGCTCAGGCAGGTGTAAACATCTACATATGCAGAAAGAAAAAAGCCAGCAGATGGCATCTCATCACCCACAGCTCCCAGAAACAGTCTGGGATGTGGCTGGATGCTGAACGCTGCAGAATTGGTATGAACCACATCAGTGTGGTCTGTATTATCGCAGACAAGTAAGAACCAAGAAACGACCAGGGTAAATTTTGGGAGTGACAAATTCCATCTCTATTTGAGAATGGGAAGGAATGTAGAAGAATATATTTTTATTTTTGTTTTCTTTTATTCTGTTTTAGAGACAGGCTCTCACTTTGTCACCCAAGCTGGAGTGCAGTGGCATGATCTCAGCTCACTACAGCCTCGACTTCCTGAGCTCAAGTGATCCACCCACCTCAGCCTCCCGAGTACCTGGGACTACCAGTATGTGCCACCACATACTGGTTTGTATTTTTAGGAGAAGCAGAATTTCACCATGTTTCCCAGGCTGGTCTTGAACTCCTGGACTCAAGAATGCATCCACCTCAGCTTCCCAACATGCTGGGATTACAGGAGTGAGCCACCATGCCTGGCTGGAAGGTTACATTTTTTTGAGTTCGGGTAACCATCCCCATGGAGATCCTAAGTTCACTGATGGTAGTGTGCGTTCTTTGTTTTATGATTCCACCAGAAGGCTGATATTAGTAGGAGAATTCTCCTTAGGACTGTGTCTGATGCAACTCGAATCAGAAGAAAGACCCACAATCCTGAAATGACACTTTCTTGAGTGTGTGGACTTTATGTTTGACTGAATGACCCTTTTGTTCAAAAAAGGCAAATCTAAAACACAGATATATGCTTCACTTGTTTTAGTTACAAATTAAAAATTTTATCTAATAGTAGTATCTGTTCCAAATTTTACAAGGTTATTTCATTAGCATCCCTGATCCCTAATGGCCTTCCTGATTCCAAAAGTACAAGAGATATTGTCTCTTTAAAGTCCATAATGTGCATTTACACTGATAGAATAAGGCCAGTGACTCCCAAGCTGCTTTGGGGAAAGAAGCCATCTTTTCTCTGTGTGACTTGTTCAATGATCAATTGGAGTTTCACACCTGCTCTACAGGTCCAATCATAATAGCGCTCGCTGTTAAATGTAATTAGGTTTATCAAAATATTAATAAACATGATAATGGCAAACTAAGGACATAGTTAATTATCACACAGTGATGACAACCAACATTTCTTGAGCATGTCATATGTGCTTAGCATTTTCTCGGTTCATCTGTGATATAAGCATCATGATCATCCCTTGTAGCGGGTTGCATGGTGACTCTCCAAAAGATATGCACACATCCCAGTCACTGGAACTCATGAATGTGACGCTTATTTGGAAAAAGCGTGTATGCACATGTGTTAAGCCTTTCAAGATAAAATCCTCTTGGATTATTAAAGCTGGCCCTAAATCCAGTGAAAAGTGCTCTTACGAGATAGCAGAGGGGAAGACACAGAGAGAAAAGGATGGAAAGGAGGGAAGGACATATGAAGGTGAAGGCAGAGACTAGAGTTGTGTGGCCACAGACCAAGGAATGCCTGGAGCCACAAGAAACAGGAGGAGGCAAGGCAGGATTTGCCCCCAGGACCTTCAGAGCGAGGATGGCCCTGCTGACTTGATTTTGGACTTCTGCCCTGCCAGAACAAATGTCTGTTGTTGTCATAAGCCACTTGAGTTGTGCTCATTTGTTATGGTGGCCCTAGGAAACTCATGCACCCCTATTTTGAAGTTGAGAAACCTGACGCTCAGAGAGGTTCAGTAACTTCCCAGAGCCACAGAACTAGCCTTAACAAGTGGAGGAGCCAGGTTTGAACTGACATCCTTCTGACTCAAGTACCTGCGCTCTAGGCATAATCGGCTTAATCATTCAGACAGCATATGCCTTCCCAGGACAGAACCGAGGATGTGAAGAGGGTGCTGATGCAGAGTTTCAGAGCAGTCTCTTTGAGCAGCTTCCTGCCTCCAGAATCCATTTTTTTGCATTAAAAGAGCCAGTAGAGTTTGTCCATCAGCAGTTCAGTCCACATGTGGCTCAGCCTCCCAGCTCAGGGATAAGGTAGTTCTAAACTTGGCCCCCAAAGGCCTTGCTTTATTTCTCTAATCATAAGTATGATTATCTTGACTCATGCTGGGCAATAATACAATGGAGAATGAACATTAAATTAAATCCATAAAGAGCCTAAAATCAATCAAGCCCTTCGTGAAACTAATTTTAGAAAAGAGGTCATTAGATATATTAGAGGCATTTTGAAAATGAACTGAGAAAAGGGACCTCGTGTTCTCTTTGGAAAAAAACCTTTTTGTCATGAGATAGAATTTATATTACCTTCCATCGGCGTAGTACAGCTGCCACAAAAACCTTTCAAATCTCTAGGAGTCAAAATGGTGATTTATATTCCAAGTAGAACAGGCTATCACTGTTATCCCATACACAAGGATCATAGCAAACAGCTGTCTATTCCCCATGGGGCCACCAAACCACCTCTCAGAAATGTCAGGACATGATTTCAATAATTGGTGACTTCAGAAGATGTAATTGGTGAATTACATCTTCAAAATATGTGAGGTTTTTGCAATTCTAATTGGACTTTTTACTAGAGCAATGTTAACCGAATGTCAGTTATTCATGTCCCACCACCTTGACGTTTGCCAAGTCATCGTATTACCTGTTAGTGTATACTTAACAAAATCCTTTGAAACATTGACTTCCTGTTTTCCATCAAATTTCATTTGAAACTAAAACTGTATACTTTGACCATCAACAGGACAACAGTAGCACTTGCAAAAAGAAAATAGAATAACTGAAAGTAATGGTCAAACACAAGGACAAAATTAAGGAAGTGATGCCATTCAATTTTAGCTAAATGTTGTCTACCAAAGTTTCCAAGGCCAAGCCCACTCGGTCTCTGTGTGAAGGGGAAGAATAGCAAATATTAAGTGTTAAGGGCAAACTCACAATAAACTGAGACTTTATCTTCAGTGTAACCCGAAGTTTCAAAGAGGACTGAAAAAAATATATCTTCCACACAGTATAATTTAATGTTATTTAAACCTGTATATGAAACCACCCAAAATAATTTAGAGAGTATCCATGTGTCGAATTTAACCAAGTCAAGAGAGAGCTGTGATGCTCACAGCCAAAGACCACCCTCTGGGGTGTACAAAACACCTTGGAGGTTTTATTAGATGCCTCGTGAACTGGAGTGGAAAGAGTGAGAATATGGATTAATATTTTTTGGGTGGGTGAGTGTGGATAGGTGAGGTAGTTTTCTAAGAGAGCAAATACATTATAAGTGTATGTTAAATATTTGACATACGAAAGACATCTTCATTTTTCTCCCCACCTTTACGGACTGTTTCCGCCCCTTCCGTTTATGGCCATCTTAGTTTGAGGGGCAAGGGTTAGTATAAAATCCTCTAGTGGTTTCCTAACTGCAGTCCTTCTCTTTTTTAGACTAAGTTTACAAATTTACTTATATCACAGCTTTAGCTGAAAAGCTTCAAGAACTCCTTCAAGTCCATCCAATGATCCAAATGAGGAGGAAGGTACCAAGGTCCCTTTTAATCAGGCTTTTGTCTGGGAGGTAAACCTCATAAGCTCTGCGCCATTTCGTAAATGTTGACACACTCTCCCATTTATGTTTTTGCCCCTGCCACTTTTTGTGCTTAGAGTCCTTCTGAATGCTTCCAATCAAAATCCTTCGTTTTTCAAATGCCAGTTCAAAGAGCACACTTGCTGAGGTCCTGGATGAAGGTAACGTCTCTATCTCCTGGGTCCTCCTGGTCTTCCTACTACACCTATCAGACACACTGCCTAACATGAGTTATTTGAGTACATCTCTTATTTATATTGATGGTTTTAGTCCATGTTTGGAGAAATCAAAGGAGCAAGGAAGGGATAAGCATGCAGCTTGGAGTTTAGAAACATTGATGGATATCAGAGTTGATCTCTCATGTTGTTTGTGTCCTCTCAATGACCTGTGAATAAAAAGGGCAAAGTGAACCTTGAAAGGGGAGAAATAAAATCCCCAGTTTTAAGAGAGTACTGGCAGCCCTGAGAACTTGAACTTCAAGTCCATTAGACTTCCCTGTGGTATACTGAGCGAACCCACCCAATTGCAGTCAAGAGCTCTCAGGATGTGTGAAGACAGGCTAGAAGGCTGAGAATGCACAAATGTGTCACAAAGTTTATGAAAGGAATGTGAGATAGATTCAGCAACCCATCATCTTGCTTTATGTTTACTTCTAGTAAATGTCTAGAGTGGACATTAACAGGATGATTTGTCAGCTCTTGGGAAAGGAAAAGGTGGTTACCATGTCCCAGTACAGATCCCTAAGACCAAATCAAGTCATGATAATCTTATTTCCCTTTTCCCTGGCCTCAGATAAGAAGAGTGTATGAGTTTTATGAAGGCATATAATAAGACCTCTGAGATGCTTTTGTACCCCCTAGAGGGTAGTTTCTAGCAGTAAGCATTACAGCTTTCTCTTGACTTTCTTAAATTAGATGCATGCATAATGAAACAGGTAAATAGTCCATGGGGCCAGTGTTGTTGCGAATAACCTGAAGTTAGAAGCAGACATAGGTTGACATAACCAGAACCCATACTATTCCCAGATGCAAGCTAATATAAGAAATTATATTTTAAAGAGGACTAAAAGAAGATCTGCATTTACATAAAAATTACAAGGATATAAAAGAAAGACATGATTAACAGTGCATTTGTGAAAAAGACTTGGGCATCAATATAAACCGGAATCTAATGTTAAGTTGTATTAGCAAAAAACACAGTATTTAGAATAAAAACGGTGGTAATCCTTGCTTTCACGGCGGTGATGAAACTTGCAATGCTGTGTTTAGTTCTTGGTGACAGATTCGGAAGGATACAGAACAAACAGGGCCCACTGCAAGGAGAATAATGAAGGCATCGAAAAATGCATTAAAAAGTCCTGAAGAATGATGGTTAGCTTTGAGAAGATAAGACTGTAACAGGCTTGAACATTTTTTTTGAAAACTTAACAATGGTCATGTAAAAAGAATTATGCCTAATTGTGAGCATGACCAGAGATATGCATCCTATTCTTTGAGAAATGCTGCTAGCATCTAATTTCTTTTCAGTGGAGTGGGGCAAGTAAAAGGAAAGTAACTTTTCCATGCATAGCAGACCCAATGTGCTCAATGTCACTCAAAGGAGTGGAGTTAAAACCATGGCTGGAAGGTCGTGAGCATCAGTCCCGACTCAGTATATTAAAGAGTATTTTAGAAGTTAAAGCTGTACCAAACACGGCATTACTCTTTTTGCCATTTATTCATAAACTTTTGTTCTGTTGCCCAGGCTGGACTCAAACTCCTGGGCTCAACTGATCTTTCCTCTTCCAACTCCGGAGTAGCTCGGACTACAGGCATGGGCCACTATGCCCTGCTGGCAATTCACCAACATTTCTTGAGTGAATACTCTTTGTTATGCATGGTGCTAGATTGTGAGTAGTGGACACTTTTTCTTCTGAGCCAGTATTAAATCAGTACTTTATGCTGACTTTGTAAGAATATTCATGTCTTAAGAAGATATAAAAAACATCTATTTATTTAGCACTTATGGGTTTCAGTGGCATTTTCTTTTCCTCAAAATTTAAAATATCTTCTGAAGGGTAACCAAAATATCACTGGGTAACTACCGACATTTCCTTTGAATTAGCAACTGGGTGCAAGTAGTATCACTTCCTCTACCAGACTGTACAGAACTACTGTTATACCAAAGACAATAAGTCACAGAGTTGCCGGGATTATGAAAAAAATATTGAGACTGGCTGTCTCATCTTATAAATGAGGAAACTGACATCCAAGTCCAACTACCTGTAAGTGACAGATCCAGAATGAGAGCACAGGTTCACCGAATGGTCCTTAGTATTCTACCCAATACTCCACTATCTGCCCGTAATATCCCACAGGTGACTATGCGTCAACACAACCATAGACTAGATCGACCCGAACGAACAGCCACAGCCATGTTAAACAAGCACCGTTACCTCCTGTCATAAGCTGGGTCTGATTTGCCATAAATCTTAAGCAAAATACATCCAGTGAGTTGTACATTTATCATATTAAGATGAAAGCTCTACTGGTGATAGATTTACTAAAAATATTCCAATCTTGTAATCTAAAGGACTTCGGCCTCAGGTGATAGGGGGCCAGCAGCCAACATTGGAAAGACCCCGTCATGAAGTGAGGCTATGGCGCCCTCTAGGGAGAGATGCTTGAATAACCAGGGTCGATGACTAAGTAAGGGGGTCACAGATGAGGTTTAAGTGGTTAAAATTTTATGTCTCCACAAAAAGTTTCCGAGGATGAAAGAGTATTTGATTTTTCTCTAAGATGTAATATTCTATCTACCCAAAATAAAACATCAATCATTGAATCAAAATGTTAAAAAAGTAACTGATGTTAATCTCTGTAACAGTAAAACCTTAAGCGGGGAAGCTCTCAGAACATTAAAACACTCTCAGCTGAATTTCTAAGTTAGTAAAAATACTTCAGAGAATATCCATCTTTGGGATTTCAAAAGAGAGAAGAGCATAAAATATCCACTATATCCACTTATTAACTTCAACCAATTAAGAGATTACTTTTGCAATTATTCTTCATGTAAAAAGCTCTTTTTACTCTCGCCGAAGGTCTCCCCCCAAATACCATGTCACCTGGGTGGCTCTTAGCAAGGTTAGCAGAATGTCTGCAGAGAAGAAATCCAGTTCAAGGGAATAATGGCAAAGGCAAGCCCCAAGGCTAAAAAAGAAAACAACAACAAAAACCTGAAAACTGTATTCAGAGTTTGCTTACAAAGGGAAAACTCTCCGAAGCAATGAATTAAAACCAGCCACTGGAAAGAGTTGCTTATAAATGTTCATTCCGCCTCAATAGCGCACTTGAGTCCCACCTTCACTTAATGATGTGATCAAGTCATGCAGGCTGCTGTGGATGTGATATAGAGACTAAGAAGAGCCTTTGTGCTGCCCTCCCACACAGTTGAGGCATTAGATTTCTTTAACAAGTGTACTAATTGGCTGCTTACTGCGTAACAAACTGCCTCAAACACTCAGGGGCACAGAAAAACATGCAGCCATTTTGTTGTTGTTGTTGCTAAGGAGCCTACAGGTTGGCTGCGCAGTTCTTCTGCCATTGGCTGGGGCTTTACTCATGCACCTGCAGGCAGCTGGGGTTCCCCTAGGCAGTTCTGAGGGTGTGTGGGGCCTTGGCTAGAACAGCCAGGCAGACTCAGGTCTTCTCCTTAAATCTCATCTTCCAGCAGCCAGGCCAGGCATTTTCCTATGGCAATGGCAGAGGATCAAGAGAGGAAGTTGAGGCAATCAAAAACTTTTTAAGCTTTGCTGTGTACTTAGTTTGTTAGTGTCTCATGGGCCAAAGCCAATCTTAACAGGAAGCCTAAACTCAATGTGGGCGGGCACTCCCAAAGGGCCTGGATAGAGAAAAGTACGAAGACCTGGGGAAGTGCATGCAATTAATTTACCGGGACACAACCTTATATTGTCCCCTAGACAATCTATCTCTAAGACACACACAAAGCAAGTGCCTCCAAGGTGCCAGTCACTGGTACTCTAGCTGACATCAGTTTCTTTTAGAAGAGTAGAATTCGAGAAAGGGAAGGGACACCGGGAAAGGGAACAAAAGATCAGTTCAGGCACTTCATCTTTTGATTCAAGTAAGACAGTTCATACAATTTGGGGGGTTAACATGATTACAGAATGAATTAGAGTTGGGAATGTAGATTAAAACTTGAAAAACAAATACAGAAAAGGAAATCCAAATTTATTTCAAAGACAGACATCAACTAATGCAAAATGAGAAACAAGATAAATCCTGCAAAACTTTTTCAAAGAATCATTTAGCCTCTATCAACTGGGTCAGATAAGGGCAGTAAGGACATGCTGATCCCCTCATCTTCACGGTTCTAATTCAAGTCAAACTAAGTAAAAGGCTCAATATCTTCTCAGCTGATGAGTCGAATACTTTGAAGGGAAAATACAGTAAAATATTTCAAGATTTGGAAGACAGCTTGGCTGTGACACATTCTGACTCACAGCACGTCCTGAGTTTTCTGACAAAGAAGAAGTAGTGATGGAAAATATTGATATGATATCTATCATAGCACATGTATACAGTTAACGCTCCTTCACAGCAAGTGTTGCCAAATGATCAGTTCAAAGAAGATGTTGCACCAATGAAGATTATTACAAAAAGGAAAAGAGGCAATGTCGCAGTAGTTGCCAGAAAGGACTTATGGCTTTTCAGGTACGTAGAGAAGTCACAGGTAATATTTTCTTGCTCCTGCGAGAAAAAAGAAAATGAGATAGAAGCACATATTCGCCGCACAAATAAACCTGCTAGAAGTATTCATGCCAGAAGTTTCAACTTCTTAAAGTGACTCTTTTCTTTAGCCAGAGAGAAAAGAGGTGGCAAGATCAAGTTACCTTAAAGAAGCAACGAAATTCAAATTAACTTCACTCTTAGTGTGTTGAATATTGAGATCAATGACACCAGCCATTGTGAAGCTAAGGAGAGGTCTGCAGTTATGACTTCAGGACATGCATGGCTTTCTTATAAAATGCTTACATTGGCAATTGTATTGCAGATAATACCTTTCTAACTGAAAATTATTTTATTTATTTTATCCTGATTTTTAAACAATCAAGACTCACTCTGAACTTTAGCAAAGAAATGCAACCAAGTCAAGTCCAGAGTTGGGTGCAGTTGAATGAAAGGAAGACGTTGGGGCTTGCAGGGACATCTGACTTCCGGCGGGAAGGCCATATCAATACGGAAATTGCCTCAGGCATTTAAAAAAGGCACCCAAAATGTTAGGCTCTGCAAGAATGGGCTAGCTGCTCTTAGCTACAGCGTGAGCAGAAGTACCCAGAGTCAAAACGACCTGAGCTGCTCTGTGGGACATGCCCTAATGAGAACGTCATCAGGGCAAGCTCAGTGCAGACATGCAACTAACTGAATGAAAACGAGTTCACATGCACTGTCTGGAAGAAGAAAAATAAGCCCCCGAAAATCATTGAGTAGGGAGTAGGACTTGAAAATGGCTTTATGCGACGTTACTCTTATCAATGATAATTCGATATTATGCATAACATGTCTCCAGATTTCTCAGAATGTGGCCCCACTCACTCAGAATTTGAAATCCATAAGCAGCAGGGTGAAAATATTTCCTCTGGTTATCCTGAGGGAAGCTTGAGGCCCAGACACTTAGAATTGCCATCAGTTACACTGAGTTGGTAGCTAAAGGCTCTTTGCCCAGATATTTTAACCTCTGCTCTGGACCAGACTGAAATGAACAGTAATCACATATGCTCGTTTCACATGAACCAAAGGCTGAAGGTATCCTGAATTACCTCTTCATTAAAAAAGGAGGTTTAAAAAGTATTTGCATGCATGCATGTCAATTAGGGACAATACAGAAATTATCCAAAATATGCTTCTAAGTAATAAATGCTTCTAAGTATTAACTGGTAATAATTATTTTATTTAGTAATAATTTTGTGCTAAATTCCATCCGCCTCTATTTTCAAAGTAAGATGAAGACAATTCTCAAATCCTTTAATATACTTGTATAATGCTTGCTTTTTCAGTTTTATAACAAGCGTTTTAAAAATTGTGGTGCCAGTAGAAATTGGCTTTTCTATCACACAGTCAAAAAGAGATTATTAACATATAGCTCCTTAGACTTAGCAAGGCATTTACAAGTTGCAAATAATTTATCTCATTTGATGCACATAACTCATAATAATAATGGTTAACAATTACATTGTATAAGAGATATAATCCTAAACATTACTTGCTACTTAAACAAATTAATTTTTGCAAAAACGATAAAATAGGTATGATTTTTCTTCCTACTTGTATAAAAGAGAAAATGAAAGTTCAGGAAGGTCCTATTAGTTGTTTAATGACACAGAGGCTAATGTTCACAAGCCCTGATTCCGTATAGAACCTTTAGTTTTAGCTTATGTATTCAACAATTGAGCTTCTATTAGATTTCCACTTTGCTATGATGGCAGGTTGTTACTATACTTCTAAGGAAGTCTTTTCCAGAGTGCTTTGTCATTTCCATGTAATCAGGACCAAATTCCTTTTTTGAACATTAATTTAACTGGGTACTTTTCTTGGTATTCATTTTCCTTATATTCTCTGGAATTTTAGTCTGCAGACTAATCTTGAGTCAGATTAATCAGTCAGTCCTGATAGTACTTTTAGTTAGTTAACATCAGGGAGATTATACAAATAATTTCTTTGTTAAAATCAAACCATATTCCCTTTTACTGCCAGTGTGTAAAATTTTCAGTACCCTATAGGAGAGTAATCATTTACCTACTGGATGACAAGCATCGTCAAAATCTCCTGACTATAAAGGTCCCTGATCACTCTAAAGTATATTCATTGGTGCTTGTATATTTAAATGTGCAGCTGTGAACGGTACATCGAGGTTCAGAGTATCTGAAAGTATTATGTCTCAGAAATGGCTCCACAAGTTAAATTAAATCCCATTTATTAACTGGCATTTCTTTTAACTTGTGAGAGCACGAGCAGAAAGTTCATGATTCTGAAGTGAATGAAATGATGTAGGTCAGATCACTACAACCAAAGTGAAGTGGAGAGCTGAGGCATGTTAATCAACCAAGCTAGATTCTGGAGTTCCCTAGATAATAACCTCTTCAGGGCTTCCTGTGTTCGGTGTGGAGCAACCTAATCTATCTGCACTTGACTTTCCTTAAGAACAGGCTTGAGTGATGATGCTGTGCTTCATGACAGTTTTTGAAACAGGTATTTACAATTCCTTAGGTTCTCTTCGGTTCAACTACTAGCTCTGCAAGACTCTTGGCGATGTCATAGAATTGAGATAGAAAACCCAGCACAGGCTCTGGGGCATGCTCACGCGTGCACGTGCGCGCGCACCTGTGTGTGTGTGTGTGTGTGTGTGAGAGAGAGAGAGAGAGAGAGAGAGAGCGTGACAGAGACAGAAGGAGGCAATATTAAGTGACAAAAAGTAGTAAGTAGCTCAAGAAATATAGAGCTTTCCAAGCATTTAAGAGCCTTCCATATTTTCCTTCTATCTCTTTCCTGTGTCCTTAGTAAACTGCCACTTAGACAACAGCCAGGATTTAGAAATTCAAAAATTTATTCAAAAAATCCCCAGAAGTTTGAATATAAAGGTTGTTTTTAAAAAGAAATACAGCTTAAAAATGCATCAGAAACAAAATGTCTTTAGCTGAATCAAAAGTCCCTAAATCAATGTGGATTTTTAAACCCACATTTTGGCTCTGGGAATTTTTGATGATATCATCTATTTTCTAAGGTTACTGGGTACCATGGTAGATGAATAGGTTTTTAATATATCTTTTGAAGACAATGAAACATTTTTGGAAATAATATTTTGGGTATTTCTGTGTTTAGAGAAAGCTTAGTTGTTGAAAAATTCTAATTAAGTAGTAGAAAATTTCCTTATAAAATAGAAAATTTAAAATAAAAAGTGCTATAATATACTTGGATATGATAATATTAGTATGAGAATACCCTCTGTTTTGTATGGGGTGAGATGTCATCTTACATTTATTGTGATTAATTATTGATATAATTAATCTCTAAAATTTTATTTTAAGATGTCTACTAACCATGCCTTCTATTTGGGTCTTTTTTTTTCTCCCACAGGTGTTTGGCTAGAATAACATGTTTTAAATTCTTTTTCTCTTCTGCAAGTTTAGAAGCTCAATGTTTTCTTTCTCTGCTTAGTTTTAATATGGCCAAATTTATATATTTTTCTTTTTCTGACTTTTATCTCCTAATTTATCTGAACTTTGTTCTGTGTGAATTCAGTACCATTTTTAATACATTAGTTCTCTCATAAACTGGGTCCAGTGTGAAGTTTATTCCTTAATTTCAGGGGATCTAATTTTCACTTGCATGATTTTTAATTGGTTGTTAAAAGTATCTCTCTGTCCTTTTTTGTTAATATTTGTATGGGCACTAATTCATTCTTTACCTCTTGAAAAGTCTATAATAAACTACATCATGGGAGGTCCCAAATCCTGAATGTGGTTATAATGTAATTGGTGACTGACCATCTATCTGCCTGACCTCTATCATCTGCCTGTTCTCATCCGAAGGCTGAATAAAAGTCATATCTGCTCCGAGGAAGAGGAAGATGGGGGTGCAGTTTGGAACTGACAACTTTATGGTCATTTAAGATTTTCTGAATTTAGTGGATGTTACAAAGTTTGTAATAGCAGTCTGGTTTCTTTCAAACTTACTAGTATAGCCAATAAATGAAAGTAGAAACACAAAAAACACTTTTCCTTATATTCTTCCCATAGAAGCTGGAAGATAGTCAAAATAAATTTCATTACTCTTAGATTAAAGCAACTTTGTAGTTTAGGTGATTGAACTTTCATGAGAGCACTATGAAGATGGCAGGATTTGACCATACTTTTCCATATTGCCTTATTATTTCCACGTAATCAGGACCAAATTCATCTTTGGAATGTTGATTTGACTGGGTACTTTCCTTAGCATATGTTTTCTTCATATGTTCTGGGGTTTTAGACTGTAGACTAACCTGGAGTTGGAGTCTGTGCCTCCCCACTTTCCACCAGCCTGGCGGCCCCATCACATGGTGATAGGAAACACCTGAGATCCAGACCAGCAGGTAGCTCGGCCACGGCTGAGAGGCTGTGTTCTAGGAACGAGGCTCTTGGGAATGGGACAGAATAGTAGCTTTTTTTCAGGCCTTTTTACGATTTGTAAAATCGTGGCGCTCCATTGCAATCCATACCCGAGTCTGCTTCTAGTCGTGCTATTTCTTGCTTCAGTGCTACTTACGGCTTTGTGCTGCCGTTTCATTTCTGGTACGTGAAATGTGTGTCCTCGTTATAGGCACTGTATATCTTTCTAATTTCTTTTTGAATATTTTACTTACCTTTATATTTGGTAAGGGTATGAAAATTGGAAGTGGAATCTCAAAATGTCAACTAAATAAAATAAAATGTTCAACCTTGTTAAAAAATCAGCTAAAATAAGACCGTTTTAGCTAGAAATTTCATTGGAACTCTGTAAGCTTCGGTTTCCCCCATCATGGAGCTTTTCCTAGGCCTAAATGGCATAGCTTGTGCTAAAATTCTTTACAAATTACTTACGCACCATTTCTGTTAATGTGGTGGTCATCTGTTACGGCCGATTCATCTAGAGTCAGGTGGCTTTAACAGGTCTGGTTAGCAGGTTTGTCACTAGCATTTAATTTACTTTTTAAATGTCTTACTATGACTTTATCCATATCACATATGTGAACAGAAATGACAAAACCGTTGGTTTAGATGTCAGATGTTTCCATTTTTATCTGGACTTTTATGTCATATAGAAAACGTAGATTTTATTTTTAAAACAAGTGTCACCTTTAATAATGTATTGTAATTTGTATTTGTTCAAAAGTTTTTGAATAAAAAGGAAATATTGTGATGTTCTGAGTAAAAAGGCAATTATTAAAAATCTGGGGGTGATATCATCTATGTGCACATTCTTTCTCAAATAGCAATTCTTCATATACACATACATACATATATATACACACATACACATATATGTATAGGTATATATGTATAGATACACACACACACACACACACACACACAGTTTTGCTTTTTTTTTTTGAGACAGGGTCTCACTCTGTCACCCAAGCTGGAGTGCAATGGTGTGATCCTAGCTCACTGCAATCTCCACATCCTGGGTTCAAACGATTCTCTTGCCTCAGCCTCCTAAGTAGCTGGGACTAGAGGCATACACCACCATCCTCGCTAATTTTCGTATTTTTAGTAAAGATGGGGTTTTGCCATTTTGGCCAGGCTGCTCTTGAACTCCTGACCTCAGGTGATCCACCTGCCTTGGCCTCCCAAAGTGCTGGGATTACAGACGTAAGCCACGGCACTCGGCTGCCTCTTACTTATATTTTTAAGTGTTGTAAACTCAAGTTCAGATGAAACTGACAAATTAAACCAAGAAAAAAATTTTGAGAGGATTTCTTAATCTTATCTATGACTCAATACTTTTATTTTTAGAAAATAGCAAGAGTGAAGAGGGTCATCTCATACAGCTTCAGGTCAAAATTATGTATTACCCAGTAAGTCCAAAGATCAATTAGGGATGGAATTATACCCACCAACTTTTACTGTTGAAGACAGCATAGAGGCAGGAACACATTCTACTGTTCATGTAAAGAATTACACATTATAAGGCGAGAAACAGAAATAAAACTGACATATTAGAGAAGGGCAAAAAGAGACAGAGAGAAAGGGAGACAGAGCCTGACAGAGAACAAGAGAGAGACTGACTGATTGATTGATAGATCCAGCAGTTTGACCTGGTATGCCATTTGGGTAAAGCATTTAAGAAAATTTTTCGGCATAAATACTTCTCCAGCTTGCCGATTTTCTTTTAGATTTTTAAACTGAGTCTTTAAGTAACTTTTGCTGCTTTGTAAAAAAAAAAAAAAGTAGTGGATAGTACTGTCTAGCCGAAGAAGCCATTTACTGAAGTTATGTCTACTGTTAAAAAAAAAAAAAGCCAAAAGGAAATGCTGGCTTTGCTGAATATGTTTAAGCTGGCCGTCCTTTAGATCTCCACTAACGTAGTTAGGTTAATCATTGATGAAATCATCTAGAAAATTCAATCAAATAAAACCTTGTGTTGACTGAGTTATCCAAGTAATCCTGGTCTGGGCTATAATTCTATTTATAATTGCATCTGTTCTTCATTATCTCTGCCAACAGGGAAACAGAGGCCACCGTCTGGTTGCCAGTCCCCATTCCCTGCCTCTCCAAATCAGTAACGCTCCTGGAAAAACATGAATTCACAGTCACGGCAGAGTGGCCCCCCAGGTGTCCCACAACTCCTGCTCAACTGAATTTTCAATAACTAAAAAGAGCAATGAAGGAATATTATACCAATGTGACAACTCACTTTGCAAATGCAGTATTCATACATTTTTTAAGTACAGTACATCAAGAAACTAAAAAAATAAAGGTTTATTCTCAACAAAGTCTGTAGCCTCCTGTATTCTATTCTGTGTATTGTATCAGCCATGGGTCTAAATGGTTCCTTCCTGTTTCTTAACAGTTTGAAGGGAGAAATGCTGACCCGGGGTATATATGAAATGAGCTGCCCTTCTTTTCAGGATTGAAACTGGGGTGGGGAGGCAATTGATATGCATAACGAGCATTCCATCCTAACTATTGCCCTCTTCCTAGGACAGAATATTCTGTTGATTTCATAAAAGGCAACAAGTTGCAGATGAAGGTGAAGAGGTTCCAGGCCTTTCCTTTATATATATATATATATATAAAAAAAATATATATATATATATATTTACATGACATCTTGGAAATTATATATATATATAATTTATTAGGTGGAGAGGTTCCTAGACTTATATAATATATATAATATATTAGGTGGAGAGGTTCCTAGACTTTTCCAAGATATCGTGTGAATATATATAAAATAAATATGTAATATTATGCATAATATATAAGGTGGAAAGGTTCTAGGCCTTTCCAAGATGTCATCTATCTATCTATCTATCTATCTATCTATCTATCTATCTATCTAATATATAAGGTGGAGAGGTTCCTAGGCCTTTCCAAGATGTCATGTAAGTATATATATACACACACACACACACACACATAATATCTGTATATGTACATACATACAACTTTCTAAGATGTCATGTAGCTATATATACACATATACATATCTGTATATGTGTATGTGAATATACATAATATGTATGTAGTTATATGTGTGTATATGTGCATATATGTGTGTATATAAATATATATAATATGTATGTGTGTTTACATATATTTACATGACATCTTGGAAAGGCCTGGAACTATATAGCCCTGTTAACAACTAGCAACAATCTTTTTGAATGGCTGCACATTTTCCAAACATTTCTTTTTGAATTGTTACAAACACTTCAGCAATTGTGTAAGGTGGAAAACAGCCTCATGGGTTGGGCCATAATGGAGACCAATCATCTAACGTTTGGTCCCCAGGTTCTCTGTGTGCAGCCCCCTACAACTTCAGGACCCCTGCTATGCTGTGTGGGATCCTGAATGAGTAAAGTCTGTCATCCCGACCACATGATGTGTTCGTTTCCTGAACAGACTCTCATGGTTAACTAAAAAGTAGACAACCGTGAATTTGGGGATTGGTAACTTCAAAGCTCAAGAGAGTGCGGTTTTTTTTTTTTTTTCCTGGCTAAGATACAAATCCTTATGCCAATCCCACTTCGGTGTCCTGTGCTCCTCCTGCCTGGTTTTCTTCTTTCTACCCATTTCTGGTGCTCCTGGCATCCACTCCTTCCTGGCTTCCATCTGGTTCCCACTGCTCAATGCTCACTATTTTCTCTAAAATACAGTGGTCTGCTCCTCATTCCTCTGACGGCAAATCTTTCATTCCAAAGCAGAGAGTTTATTCCCTCTTCACTGGAAGCTCCTTTGCAAATACTGCCCTTCACTCTGGCTTTGGTATTAGACTGGAATGTGAGGGTGAACAAGAAGACTGGAAGTTTTTAACGTTCGGTTCTCAGTATACAAAGCATGTTCTACTGATTTTATGATTATTAAGTTAAAGATCAGACGCCAAAATTTGAGTAGGAGTTAGGCAAGTTCCCATGCTTTCTGTCAAGCTATGTGACGAATTGACAAAGCTGAACCGACAAGCTGAACCCCTTAGTACATGGGTGTAAATTGCAAGCATATTTGTGATCTGTATGCTATTCCTGAGTGTTAATTCCTTATGAATCTAGCCCAGAGTCAGAGATACTGTACCAACATATACCTATTTGTCTTTGTAGACAGAACGCTCTCCTCTATGGCTTTTCATAACTTGAAATTGCCAAGAGTACGTTAGCTTCCTTTCCCATTTAGAACATTTACATTAGTAATGATTCATAAGTGAATAGTCTTGAAATTGATATTAAAGTGTATATATATATATATGTATACACACACAAATATATATATATAACATTTTCAAAAAGGGCATCATACCTATTATAACTGTATGTCCTTGACATTTTGTGGAGAATAATACACTCATTAATGTTTGTCTGCTGTCAATATAGTCTATAGAGCAGAACAGATGAGTCACAGCAAAGGCTAGCATAAAATGTGGTGAACACATTGGCAAAGCAGTAGAGAAATAATGAGCTAACCATGAAGCAAAGAGTTTGTTTTGTGCCAAACTTAACCTAGCAACATATATTTGAAACACAACTTTTCCCTATACTTTGTATACCATGACTGTTCTCTAAAAAAATCATACTTTATTATTTGTGAGAACAAAAGGAACACTGATTGCTATGATGTATTCTAAAAAATCTCTTCCCTCTGAATGGAGGTAGCTACTATAAGATTCTAAGGGACAGTTTGTCAACTTAATGAGATGATGCAATTTTCTAAAAATGTGTTGCAAGCAACTCAGCACAAGAAGAATGAAACAACACTTGCCACCAATTAGAACAATCTTCACCTTCAGAAATCTAATTTCGACATATACTAGAGCATGTCCTCTTAGTAAGAAAAATGCAACTGGTTTAGATTCCCAAGGATCTTGGGTTTCACACACACATGCGGGCACACACACACATACACACACACACTTCTTGCATTTGTGTGAAAGGAAATTCATAAATGTGATAGAATGCATATGTGACATAGGATATTGTTTATATATGTTGATTTTGAGAACATCTGCAAAGATATAACAAATCAGCATTTGGTTTCAGTAGCTACACTTTGGGCACTGGTTGGCAACAATCAAGGGAGTTTGCAAAAGGCAGGAGGAACTGGAGAGCTTTGTCTCATGCAGGCCGACCAACATGAGAGGGACCATCACTATCCTGCTGTCCTGTTCAACAGTATGTCCCTTACCAGTATATCCCTTATTGAAAACCATGTTTCCATGTGCATCATATGATTAGTTGAACCTTTGTCCCAAGGATGTTGCAGTAATCAGTTCAATTACAAAGCAAACAAAGAAACAAACAGAACCCAGTCTATTGTGTGTCCATCAGAGAACCTGGCAGGCAATAGATGGTTGGTTAAATAGTGGGAAAATAATCAGTTCATAACTCTGTCATTTTCACTGAAGCTAAGCAGGCACCTCTGCCTCCGCACCTCAATCTGTGGTTCTACCCACACAGGATGCCCATTTATGATTATTTCCCCCTCCAAAACTGCCCTTTGTGTTTATTTTAACCTAATTTTTATTTGCTACAAATATGTCATTAAGGAAGTGGGAGAGATGTGGGAAAAAGAGAAATTCAAGGATTTGTCCATGAAAACTCTGTCCCCTCCAGGGCTGGAGTTTTGTTTTACTTTGTGGGGAAACTTGTACTTGAGTACTTGCAGCAGGTTCCCGTAAGGATCACACATATTAGTGGTTTTCAGCCCTTTTGAAGGTGCACTTTGATATCTTAAAACAGTTGGAGCAAAAGCTAGAAGAGTCATAGTTTTTGTTGTTGCTGTTTTGTTTGCTCATTTCATTTCTCCTCTGTCTCTTCCCCAAGACATAACAATGTGAGTGTTGGCCTTCTTCAGTATTGTTAAGAAAATGCCTTGAGGTAAATCATCATATCAGTGCAATTAAGCCGTGACAGTTTCTGTGGATACTTGGCCGTTTAAAGTTCACCCCATAACTAACATGGGACCCATACATTAAAGAATTTAAGTTGTTCTGTAAGGTTGTAAATATTTTCACTTCAATAAGTAATTTGTAATGGACTTCTGGAGAAATTACTTTTCTATTTAGTAAGTGGGAAAAGAACATGAATCAAGTTAGATTCTATATTCAATAACATTATATTCAATTTTCTTAATTATGCATTTTCCCCATTGTGCCCTAAAATGTACAATGTTCTAATATTCATGCATACATACAGACACAAACGCACAGTAGGTTACAACATAGCAGATAAGAGTGTGGACTCTGGAGTTGGAATCCTGGATCTACCATTTAAAATTGTGTAATCTTGTTTTACATCTAACATTTAAATTGGGTAATCTTGAGCAAGTTACTTAACCACTCTGTGCCAGTTTCTCTTATTGAATCAAACCGAGCTGCCTGTTCCACTTCTGCAGTTGCCCTTTCACCTGTTACTTGAAGGTTTAGTTTCGCCAGCTATAATCAATACAACTGGGCCCCCACAACCCGCTCCAAGTCACAAACCTTATCAGTAACAACTCTGCGACAGTAAAAACCAATCTTCTGGCCGGGCGCGGTGGCTCACCCCTGTAATCCCAGCACTTTGGGAGGCCGAGGCGGGTGGATCATGAGGTCAAAAGATCGAGACCATCCTGGTCAACATGGTGAAACCCCGTCTCTACTAAAAATACAAAAAAATTAACTGGGCATGGTGGCGCGTGCCTGTAATCCCAGCTACTCGGGAGGCTGAGGCAGGAGAATTGCCTGAACCCAGGAGGCAGAGGTTGCGGTGAGCCGAGATCACGCCATTGCACTCCAGCCTGGGTAACAAGAGCGAAACTCCGTTTCCAAAAAAAAAAAGAAAACAATCTTCCTCCTCTATCACTCTCCTAACCACACGTTTACACATACATGTAGAACTTAACTGTTAAGCTAAACTTAAGGTCAAAAAGAACAAAAAACCTTCTAACATAAACATTATATACTACCACCAGAATTTGTCCCTGGAAAAATTCTGAGGCTGTGAAATCACTATCTGTCTTTCAGGCAGGGTGTTCAATACAAGTCAAATAGAATGCACTGTATAACTCAGTTGGATTTAAAAAAACAACATACGCACAAGAAACGCCTGGGGCCAGGAAACTGTGTGTCCTCAATAGCTCTTTTGTCCATAGATTTGGGTAAAAGTTAGTATACTTGGAATTTCCTTAAATGCAGACACCTGTTTGTGTTTATTATTGTGAATTTTGTTATGAGAACTTTATATGGGACATTTATGTAGTAAGTAATGAAGTCCATAAATTTGATGGTGGAAAGATACTGTTTCTAATTACCAACATAGTTTGGAGGAAATGCTCGTGAAATGAAACTTTACAATGCAACATAAATAAATTTAACAAATTTCCTCCTATAAAACCACATTTTTGGGGGGAGGGGTGGAGTTTCACTCTTGTTGCCCAGGCTGGAGTGCAATGGCGTGATCTTGGCTTACTGCAACCTCCATCTCCCAGGTTCAAGTGATTCTCCTGCCTCAGGCTCCAGAGTAGCTAAGATTACAGTCACGTGCCACCATGCCCAGCTAATTTTTATATATTAAGTAGAGACGGCGTTTCCCTATGTTGGCCAGGCTGGCCTTGAATTCCTGACCTCAAGTGATCCGCCTGCCTCAGCCTTCCAAAGTGCTGGGATTACCGGCATGAGCCACCGTGCCTAGCCCAAAACAACTTCTAATAACTCTCTCGACATTCATTTTTTGACACACTCACAATATGAATGCAAATCTCCCAAGTATATACGAAATTGTTGGTTGGGGGGAAAAAGTGGCCAAAAACATACACAAAGGGCCAGATGCAGTGGCTCAAACCTGTAATTCCAGCACTTTGGGAGGCCGAGGCAGGTGGATGATGAGATCAGGAGTTCAAGACCAGCCTGGCCAAGATGGTGAAACCCCATCTTTACTAAAAATGCAAAAATTAGCTAGGCATGGTGGCATACACCTGTAATCCTGGCTACTTGGAAGGCTGAGGCAGAGAATTGCTTAAATCCGGGAAGTGCAGGTTGCAGTGAGCCAAGATTATGCCACTGCACTCTAGCCTGGGCTACAGAGCGCAACTCCATCTCAAAACAAACAAATAAACAAAAATCCATATAAAAAGATGCTCTACTTTGTTTGCTTATAGGGAAATGCGAGTTTCAAAAGTGATATAACACCATCTCTTACCCACCAAACTGGTAAAAATCACAAAGTCTGACAAGCTTACTGTCAAGGATGTGGTAGAAAGCAAAATCTTTCACTCTGCTTATGAGAGTGGAAAGGGGTATAGTCTTGAAAAACAAGCTGGCAGTATTTCTAAAGTTGAACCTGGGCTTTCCCTAGAAAAGTCCAATCACCTGCACATCAGGATAGGGGAAAAGGCTGTTCACAGAAGTATCATTGAGAAGAGCAAAACCCAAAAACTAAATGGAATGGAAACAACCTAAATGTCTATCCACAGTAATAACTGTTTCAACAAAGTATCATCATTAGATGCTAACATTAATAGCAAAGGTATAAAAAGTAGCAGGAGAGTCTCAGAAGAGCACCCAGAAGTTAATCACTAGTTACAGAAGGAAACCTAGTAACTTTATAGAGGAGCAATCTGCAGACACTCTCTTAACTAAGTGACCAGTAACGGGAAAAACTGACATGTTCCTCCTGATACGATGTACTAAGGACACTATTTCCTCTGTGACATTCCCATCAAAATTAGCACAGCTTAAATCTATGAAGATGTAAACCAAGGTCCATCCTACAAAATAACTGACCTGCATTTTTCAACATTTCAAGGTCAAGAAAGACAGAGAATCTATTGTTGATTAAAGAAGACTAAAGAGATATCACATCTAAATGAAACAGAATCCTTGGATTCTGGATCAGAAAAAAAGGTAGTGGGTTAATTGTCAAAATCTTAATAACATTTATGGATTACATAATCTTATTTTATCAATATCAATTTCTAGATCTTGGTCATTATATTATAGTGTGTAAGATAATTTATTTTAGAAAATATATTTTGAGGTAGAGGGCATCATGTATAAAATTTATTCACTGATGTTTCAGAAAACCAGTATTCTGTATATACGTGCATGTGTAGAGAGAGAGAGAATGATTAATATTTAAAGTGTGGCATAATGTTAACATTTGGGGGATCTGAGGAAGGGTATATAGTATTCTTTGTACTGTATTTTGCAATTGTTTTATAAATCGGAATGCTTTTCAAAATAAGAAAAGTAAAGCAGGCAAACATTGAGCACATGTTGATTCATGGACGGGCATGGTGCCTCATGCCCGTAATCCCAGCACTTTGGGAGACCGAGGTGGGTGGGTGCCAGGAGTTTGAGACCAGCCTGGCCAACATGGCAAGAACCCCATCTCTACTAAAAATACAAAAAAAAAAATTTAGCCAGGCGTGGTGGCACATGCCTGTATTCCCAGTTACTGAGGAGGCTGAGGCGCAAGAATAGCTTTAACCCAGGATGCGGAGGTTGCATTGAGCCGAGATCACACTACTGCACACCAGCATGAGCGACAGATGAGACTCTGTCTCAAAAAAAAAAAAAATAAAAAGAAAAAAGAAAAAAATCAAAACAACATTTTAATTTGTGATTACCACAGGGAAGGGATGAGCTTGGGAAGAGGAGAAGCTGACAGAGGTCTGAAAAAGTATTGGTCATGTGTATTTCATAAAAAGTAATTTAATTTGTATTCTTTAAGGAGTAAATACATGTTCCAGGAACTCATTTATATAAAAAGTAGAAAACAAGTATTTGCCACATTAAGCAGGTGCCCAGTGCAATGCAAGCTCTCTGGGCTTTGGCAAACATCAGGGAAGGATTCTTGAGGAGATACTGAGGGAGAAGCATTCTGAGTAAGAATCGTGATGGTGTCCTGTGGGCAGGAGAAAGACCAAATGAAAGGACTGTGGCTTAAAGGCAGATGCTGCATAAGAAGTACTTGAAAGTGGTCCCTGGCCTTGACCCTGGCAGTAAGAGAATACTGGAGTTGGGAACTCCTAGGTCCAAGGTGTTCCATGCTAGCAATGAGACATTTTAATGTGTCTCCATATTCCCTCAGGACACTGGATAATTCATAAAAAATCTAATGTACAATTATTTAGTATGACTCACCACAACTAGAAAAAATATTTAGGAATGGTAGAAGTGTTCAAGAGCTAAAAATTCCAGTGAGAAATGATAGGTTGTGCACTTTAAAAAGAGGAAATCATGGGCCTAGAATGCAATTTTCCTCACAATCACATTTCATGAAAGGCAATAATTAAAATGGTTCCTTTTTAAAAATCCCTGAACCTGTTACACTTTCTCAGAAGTTCTGGACCTAAATACCTGGGCTTTTGTTTTCAAGGCTAGGTAATATTCAAAGCCCTTCAGTTAAAAAAAGAAAAATAAAGCCACACCACTCCCCTCTTATTACAATATTTGCAGTACATTACCCATTCAAATTTGACAAGGAATGGTTAGAACATTTTTAAAAAACTGTACATCTGTCCATCCATCTAACCAAAAATCATTTATAAAGGTATTATAAAGCTCTCTGGATGCAATGAGATAATAACTAAATAATTACAATAAAAATGAATTAACGTATTCAAGAAGAGCTATGGAAATACAGAAGAGGTAGAGACTAAGTCTACCTATGGACTCAGTTGAGGATAACAGATGAGGGGCAAATTCATTGGGTCTTGAAAGGCAAGTAGGAACTGAACAAGAAGAGGAAAAGGGAAGTGTCCTCTGGGCAGCTGGTGGCATGAGAGTGCATGGCATCCTTGGGTAATGCTCGGAAGCTTGAGTGGCTGCAGTGTGTAAAAGGTCGGAGGAAAGAGAATACTAGAGAGTGAAGCTAGATGCTAGAAAGGTAGGTTGAAACCAAGCAAGATGCAATCCTTTGAGGGCAATAGTCAAGAACATTAGCAGCGTTCTGGCAGGGCTACATCATGATCAGATCTGTGTGTTCACAAGATGCAGGCAGAAGTATGGAGGGTGGAGAGTTGCCTGGGGAGATCAGAGACAGGAAGACAACTAGTGAGAAGGCTGGAAGGAAACCACAAGGATGTTGCAAGACAGTCTGGGGAAGAAATATTGAGGGACTTACATAGAACGCTAAGGTCAGGGAGATGTTTGAAGTATTTAGGAGGCAGCCTTGCCAGTACTTGCAGCATGAACTGATGTGGGGTGGCCAGGGGTAGAAATAATTATGGTTTTAGTTAGAGATTTCCTGGATCCACTGAGGCATACAACTCGGGAAATAAGAAAAGATTCATGAAGCAAGAAACTATGTTAGATCAGGATCCTATTGAGTTTGAAGTAACTGAGGAACTTCAGGATAGAGCTATCAATGGGCAGAGCTCAGAGATTTGTGAGGGGAGAATATCATCTAGTGGGGCTTTGTGGGGAAGGCAGAGAAAAGGGGGTCTAAGATTAGATCCCTGGTGCACACTAACATTAAAAGCCCATTTTCCCGCAAATTGTTTCATGGACTGAAAATATATTGAATAATACTTGATCCTCTCTTCTGTGACCAGAAATACAGTGAGCCTCTGTTTATTGATGAATCAAAGATGTCACTTGGAATTAAAAGCCTGTGTTAAACGGTCCAGCCTATCTTTCAGAGTAATGATGATTGAATCCCAGTACACAACTTACAGTCAGCTTGTCAGGCCCCATACACAGAGCATGTGGTTGTTCCCACAGGCTCCTCAGTTTGCAGTACTGGGGAATATATGGAGAAAAAAGTACAGAGCCTTGTAGGTCTGAGATCTGTCAGGGATCAAATGTATTCTCACCCAAACAAAATGATGAGGCCCGGTCAGAGACAAAGCCCTACACAGACCTCACCTGCACACCCAGTCCAGGCCCCACGAGTCACCTTTCATGACAGTCTAAGGTCTACTGAATCGCAGTGAGCTCATTCTGAGATGCTCATGGCCAGGTACAGGAGCACAGAGGCAACTGAGCCGCACTCTCCTTGGTTGGATGATCACTGGGACAATGAACACGAATGTAGCTTAAAAAGTCTGAGGTGGGTTGTCTATCACTCAATCCTTGATATGGTTTGGATCCATGTCCCCACCCAATTCTCATGTCAAATTGTAATCCCCGTGTGTTGGATCCCAGGGGCCTCGTGGGAGGTGACTGCATCATGGGGTTGGTTTGTCATGGTGTCACCCCATCCGCCTTGGTACTATGGTCATGATAGTGAGTTCTCACATGATACAGTTGTAGTGTAGTGTAGCATGTAGGGTCCGGCTGGGTATGGTGGCTCATGCCTGTAATCCCAGCACTTTGAGAGTGAGTGGGTCACCTGAGGTCCGGAGCTGGAGACCAGTCTGGCTAACCTGGTGAAACCCTGTCTCTACTAAAAATACAAAAATTATCTGCGTGTGGTGGTGGGCATCTGTAATCCCAGCTACTCGGGAGGCTGAGATGGGAGAATCATTTGAACCCGGGAGGTGGAGGTTGCAGTGAGCTGATATCATGCCATTGCACTGCAGCCTGACTCCATCTAAAAACAACAACAAAAAGTGTGTAGTACCTCCTCCATTTCTCTCCTCCTCCTGCTCCTGCCATGTAAGACGCCTCACTCTCCCTTTGCCTTCCTCCATGATTAAAAGCTCCCTGAGGCCTCCCCGGAAGTAGAGGCCGAGATGCTTCCTGTATAGCCTGTGGAACCCGGAGCCAATTAAACAGTTTTTCTTTATAAAGTATCCAGTGTCAGGTATTTCTTTACAGCAGTGCAAGAACAGACTAATATAATCCTCATAAGAATTTTGTGTCTACTAATTTTACAAGGATAAAAGCTAAGGTTTATTAACTGGAAGACACATAAGCACAGGGTTAGGTTTAAGAACTTACTCTGGCATTCTATAAAAGTTCTTTCCTCTTTGCTTTAGGATGAGAAAGCAGTGCTTGAGGGAAGAGTTGATCCTTTTAATGCACTTTCCGAGCATTTTTGTGATGGGCCCCACAAAGATGTGTATACCGTAATCCACAGAACTTATAAATATACTCACTTTCATGGAAAAGGGGACTTTGCAAATGTGATTACAATGGAAGACCTGGAGATGGGGAGATTGCCCTGGGTTATCTAGGTGGCCCAATCCCATCACCAGGCAGAGAGATGCAACATGTGAAGAAGTTGAGCCATCACTGCTGGCTTTGAAGATGAAGGAAGAAGGCCAGAGTTAGGGCCTCTAGAAGCTGGCAATAGACCTCAGTTTGTATCCAGCAAAAAATGGGGACCTTGGCTCTACAGTCTCAAGGAATTGAATTCTGCGAACAGCCCAAGTAAGCATGAGACAGATTTTCCTCTAGAGCTACCACAAAGGGTCACAGCTTTGCTGATACCTTGATTTTCACCTGGTGAGACCCTCACTAGACTTCTCACCTACACTATGCTAGGATCATACACAGATGCTGTTTAAGTGCTAAGTTTATATAGTCTGTTATTGCAGCAACAGAAATCTATGAAGAGCCTTTGTACCTCTGCAAACTTACAGCAGCCCAGACTCAGTCAAGTTCTGATCACTTAGGGCACTGAGACAGCACATGCAGTAATTCCGATCACTAGAGGTGGTGACTTTTGGCATAATGTCAGCTTACAAAAATGGCTCAGGCCCAAGGGCACAACTGGGCCTTTCCCCATGCTCATGAATCAGAGGAACACATTTTCAACTGGCTGCCAAGCATAGGTCACATTTTTGGGAACCCCTGGGCAAACTCTCAGCAAACAATAGGTAACACTGATGTCACATATTCAAGAAATAAACCAGGCATGTGTGTCCAGGTTAAGCGAATGTGTACTATTTAAACATCTTTTAAGGTAATGCTCTATTGAGTTTAAGGTTCGTTCACTTTGACTGGAGAGCCCCATGGAAATACATTCTGGATTTCCATCTTCTAATATGAAATTAGATGTATTGCAGATGGTGCACAGCGCTGGGAGTGAAAAAGCCCTGGGCATGAGACCTTCCATGGGATTGCTCTGTGACCATGACCGCCTCCATTTAAACCTCCTTAGGACTCAGTTTCCTTCTATTTTATTTTATTTATTTATTTATTTTGAGATGGAGTCTTGCTCTGATGCCCAGACTGGAGTGCAGTGGCACAGGCTCGGAAACTCTGCCTCCCAGTTTCGAGTGATTTTCCTGCCTCAGCCTCCGGAGTAGCTGGGGTGACAGGTATGTGCCACTATGCCTGGCTAATTTTTGTATTTTTAGAAGAGACAGGGTTTTGTCATGTTGGCCAGGCTGGTCTCGAACTCCTGGCCTCAAGTAATCTACCCGCCTCAGCCTCCCAAAGTGCTAGGATTATAGGTGTGAGCCACCGTGCCTGGCCTCTTTATCCGTTTTAGACTAGGTTTTCTTTCAGGTCTAAATGGGTATGACTGTACAATCTCAAGAAATGTAGCACAATTTTTCTTTTTTAATTCACAATATATGTTTCATGTGGAATCAGTATACTAATATGCCAGCAGAAAGAATTTTTAGAACAGAATATAGCTTAAATCACTTAAGACAAATTAAAAATGTAAATATTCAATATTAGCTCAAAAGTGTGTCAAAGCACATTTTTGTGAAGAGACATATGCTTCAAATAAATATAGCAAAAGCTGGTACCAGTGGGTGGTAGGAGTGTGGGTGATTTCAAGTTTTTTCTTCATTATTTTCTATATTTTGAGTTATTAATGTATTGAAACTCACAAAAGCTTAGAAAATACAGATGTAAGGCTGGGAGTGGTGGCTCACACCTGTAATCCCAGCACTTTGGGAGGCCGAGGTGTGTGGATCACTTGAGGTCCGGAGTTTGAGACCAGCCTTGTCAACACGGTGAAACCCTGTCTATACTAAAAATACAAAAAAATAACCAGGTGTGGTGGCACATGCCTGCAGTCTTAGCTACTTGGGGAGGCTGAGGCAGGAGAATCACTGGAGCCCGGG
Source organism: Callithrix jacchus (assembly GCF_049354715.1). NCBI lineage: Eukaryota > Metazoa > Chordata > Mammalia > Primates > Cebidae > Callithrix > Callithrix jacchus. The sequence continues at coordinate 146,728,448 of NC_133507.1, forward strand.
AACTGGAGGTTGTAATGAGCTGAGATTGCACCACTGCACTCCAGCCTGGGCAACAGAGTGAGACTTTGTGAAAGAAAAAGCAAGAAGGAAAGAAAGAGGGAACATGAGAAAGAGAGAAAGGGAGAAGGGAGGAAAGGAGGGAAGAGGAGAGGGAAGCAGGGAGGGAAGGGGAAAGGAAGGAAGGAAGGAAAAAAGGAAGGAAGGAAGGAAGGAAGGAAATACAGTTATAAAAGGCGACCATCACACGAACGCCAGAACTTTAAAAAACAGAGCAGAGTCATCACAATGCTCTAAAACTGTGTCATGAAAACTCTCTAACATCCTAATCTCAAGGAAAGAAGGAGAGCTTTAATTTTGTATTATTATTATTATTATATATTTTATTGCATTTTAGGTTCTGGGGTACATGTAAAGAACATGCAGGATTGTTGCATAGGTACACACATGGCAATGTGGTTTGCTGCCTCCATCCCCATCACCTATATCTGGCATTTCTCCCCATGCTATCTCTCCCCAACTCCCTACTCTCACCTATCCCTCCCCTAATCCCCCCACCACAGACCTCAGTGTGTGATGCTCCCTTCCCTGTGTCCATGTGTTCTCATTGTTCAACACCTGCCTATGAGTGAGAACATACAGTGTTTGATTTTCTGTTCTTGTGTCAGTTTGCTGAGAATGATGGTTTCCAGTTTCATCCATGTCCCTACAAAGGACATGAACTCCTTGTTTTTAAGGGCTGCATAGTATTCCATGGTGTATATGTGCCACATTTTCCCTGTCTAGTCTATCATTGATTGTATTTGGGTTGGTTCCAAATCTTTGCTATTGTAAACAGTGCTGCAATGAACATACATGTGCACGTGTCCTTATAATATAACAATTTATAATCAAGAAGGAGAGTTTTTAAAGGCTAAAATAGCACACACATTCAGAGAGAAAATCATACAACTCTGGTGACTTATTAAGGGCTTTCTAAAAAAATATAAACCGTTCTCCATCATGTGACTTGAGGTGGACTGCTGTCAAAACCCTGTGGCTCACACTTCCTGGACTTCAATCAATCATTTTCTGCACCCCGCTCAGAGTGGCATCTACCCTGTGACTGCTAACAGCATCAGTGAGAATGACAATAACATCCCTGGTGAGGCCTGCGTGTGCTACCCAGGTGCCTGCCAGGACAGGGGCTGGTGTTGGATTGGTGATCACACCTGTTTAGCAGAATCTTATTTATTCAAGAATTTAAACACACGCCAATCAACATTTTGTTTTGTTTCTTTTAAATTTTTGAATAGCCTGTGTGGGAATCTTGAATAAAATTCTGCTCAGTTTACTTCAATTTGATTTGCTGCTTTTGTGCAGATATTACATGTCAGTGCTTGGTCGCCAACATCTGTCCTCTGGAACATGCTTTAGAATTTCTTTACTGCAAACGAGGCTCTCAGATTTCCTTTTGCATGCCTAATCTATACTCCTGTCATCTCTAACTATGATATTCTCTTTCCATTTGGCAAGGTAGTAAGCACCTATTATGTGCCAAACATCTTGCTGCCCTAGAAATATGGAGACTAACCACAGTCTTGGCCTTGAAGGTCTTTCAGAGTATCAGAAGTGTAAGGGCAAAAAACACCCTTCTTCCACCTTCTCCAGGACTAGCAACGAGACAAATGTCATTTGGACTGTGGATAGCTCCACCAGAGATCAGGCTGGCTACCAGGGAGGTGGTAAAAGGTTATCTCTAGTATGTCAGCCTCCCATTTCCATGCCCTATTATCCTAATGGGTCAGGGATTTTCCCAAGATACATCTGCTCAGGAATGGACCTACACTGTGCAGTGAAATAAAGTCCTCACCATGCCACCTTGTGCATTTAAGGTGGATGACTAACTGGAATAAAATGACATGTACCTTGGTTACGTATCAGTTGCTAGGAGGACAATGTGGGCACCGGACCGAAGGAAGATGTGTACTTGAGCACTTCTGAAATCACACTGGGGTCCAGGACAGATCGTATTACTTTTCCCAGGTGTGAGCAGGGAGAAAGAGGTGATAGAAGCAGAGACAAAAACCAGGGACAGACACAGAACTCGAAAAAAGAGAGGTTCCTGCTGCTTTTTCAAAGGCAAGGGGGACAGGATCTGGTAGCACAGTTCAAACCCTCTGCTCATGTATGTTCTATTCATGTGGGTGCTGACACAACTTGGCACAGATCTTAAGTCGGAAACTGCAACTACAGGCATTCAGCATGGGAACTGGAAAGCATGCTGGGACTACAAGTATGAGCCGCAACGCTCCGTCGGGACTGTTAATTCTTCTAATCTCTGAGGCAGACATTCTGACTTCAATCCAACTGCAGATGGGGCTTACCCTTCTCTTCAGGATAAGAAAGAAGGAAATGGGATTGTGTGCTTGCCTCTGAGGCTCAATAAGGTCAGAAGAACCTGACTTGCTCAGCCTTTGCTGCCACTGGCTGTCCTTTTGCCAGTCTCCATTCCCTAGCTCTGCCCTCAGGATGTATGAACAGCCATTCCCTTCACTGCATTCTTAAATAACCACTTTTTATGCTACCGTCTTCATCAGTGAAATACAAATTTGGTCATAGATTCTTAGAAACATGTCTTCCAGTTGCTAAAATCAGATATCTTAATCAATAACCATCTTATTAAAATGAGAAAAGTTTTATCTTAATTCTCTATGAAAACCCCTTTAAAAGGGCAAGAATTCCCTGGATTTTTAGGACTAAAGCATTCTTTAAGGTCTTGGTGTTCAACCCTCTTGTTTTAAAGACAAGAACACTGATTACTCCACAAAGCTTAAAGACTTGGCCAAGGTTACACTGCCTGGAAACCACTGCTTCCTAATGATAGAAAGATACATTTTTCAAATTCATTGGACAGAAGCCACATAATGGCTTTTGGCTTCAAAAAAATGGAAGTTAATGAATGAACTTTCCCTGTTAGCAAACAGAAAGGTTCTGAAAACATCTTATCTCTGCCCGTTGGTATGCCAACAAACTTTATTACTAGTAGTTTCTCATATGGGACAAATTTATAGCTCACCATAAAGATATGTTTTAAAGAAAACTTAAATATATTATTTTTTCACTTGAAAATAGAACTTCCTTTGAATGTGTCCAATTTTTAAACAATAAAAAAACAAAAACTATGTCTTTAAATATTAGTTCTCCATATTTACATTATCTTCAAAAAAGTTGAGTTCCGACCTCACTTTCTTTTTTGTGAAGATTACTCAGCTGCAATCGATTTCCATTTGTCATTCTACAGAGCTGTGACAAAGGGACATTTAAGAGCTAATCAAATAAACAATGAGTGTTTGAGAATAATTTAATTATCATATTTCATTGCACAATAAATCTTGTTAAGTTTTTTGTTTGCTTGTTTGCCAAGTCAAATGTTCATGCCTGTGTTCTTTTTATAGAATGTTTAATTTCAAAGGCCAAAGAGTCACTGGTCATTTTGACAGCCTCAATTAGTCATTTAAATTGGTAATTACTAAGATAATTATATGAAGAAAAAGCTCATTGTGTTAATCCTAAATGGTGTCATCTTTTCAAATAGACCTCTTTTCAGATTCCATTGTTAAACTCTGCCATTTTGGTATTTAATTTAAATTAAAGAGTTGCCTAGCTTCTCAAATTCTACAAATTCTCAAATTCTGAGAGGAGGTATGCTGAAATTGAATTAGAAAAACAGTATTTTTCACATTTAAGACACCAAAATTAAAGGAACTTTTGATGATTTGGGACTATGAATTCTTTTTTTTAATTTTTTTTTTTATTTATTTTGAGATGGAGTCTTGCTCTGTCACCCAGGCTGGAGTGCAGTGGTGCGATTTCGGCTCACTGCAACCTTCCTCTCCTGGGTTCAACTGATTCTCTTGCCTCAGCCTCCCTAGTAGTTGGGACTACAGGCCACCACGCCAGGCTAATTTTTGTAATTTTAGTAGAAATAGAGTTTCACTATATTTGTCAGGCTGGTCTCAAACTCCTGACCTCAGGTGATTCACCCAGCTTGGACTCCCTAAGTTTTGGGATTACAGGTGTGAGCCACTGCGCCTGGCTGGGACTATTAATTCTTCTCATCTCCAAGGCAGATGTTTTCACTTCAATCCAACAGCAAAATATTAACATTTTCAAAGGTAAGCGTTTTTCTCTATTGTCACTAACTCAGTCACATTCATTAAATTTTATTATTTCTGCATCGTTAAATGTAGGTCAACATTTCAAGTCCAGCAAACATGAGCATTTATTTCCAGCCTGCTAGCATTGTTGTGAAAGATGAGGGGGAAAAAAGAACCATCAACCTTCTTATTTGTAAACAAGAACACCAAAATCAAGACTACAAGAGACAATGTAACAATCGTAATGTTGCAACCAAAACCCCCCTAACCTATGCTTATCTTGACAGAAATACATTTCTATTGAACGAGAGGAATCAAATAATGCCCCTTTCAGAGTTGAAGGAGGCTTTGTTTGCAAGGCTTAACTCACTCCGTGCCAGTCTTGTTCTTGGGAAACGTCTGAGCAACAGTGTCCAAAGTTGGTGTCACTCCCAATATCCTGGGTTGCTGGGATGTCATAAATGAAAGACTGTTAAGTAGAGCAAAAGTAGCCACAGCTCTTCTCTTTTTCTGTCAAGAAACTCTTTTTCAGAAACTCTTCCTATGACTAGTACTCTGAGAGTTTCCTTTCTCTCACTGCTTTCTCTGATGGATGCAAACTGCATGTTTAATGAGGTCATTCCTGCCTGGTGGAGCTGGGAGGCAGTTAGAGAGTAGTCAGGAGAAAAAGGCTATGGAGTGAGACTGTGTGCATGTGACTCTGGATTCACTATTGAGGAGTGATTTGGTCTGAAGAAAGTTCCTGATCTCTAAGCATCTCTTTCCTCATCTATAGCATGAGAATACCAACCTTTTGCTCTATGGTTGTTACGAGGATTAGAAGAGATGGCACAAGTCTAGTACTTCGCACACAGGATGTGCCCAGTATCTTTCTGCAGGATTGCATTGACAACCTTGCCAAGATTTATAAGTAGACTATGAAGATGACACAGGGCCATCATTATCAATTGCTAACAACCTGGACGTTTTAAAGTTATAATTCAACTGAAACCTCTCAGTAGAGTGCACTCAGCCCACTCTTCTGACTTTCCTTATGCAACTAATGTGCAGTGAGAAGGGAGGCTCCCCCTTTCTTGTTTTCCAATGGCAAATACACTATAAAAGTAGTGAAATAGACATGTTCTGTTTTCTCAACAGCACTTACATTCCAGACAAGAGGGCTGGAAGACAAACAAGAAATTAAATCAATAGAAAGATTAGGTAGTGGTAGAAGCTTTGGAGACAACTAAGCCTAGCAACGAGATTGAGAACGTTGAGAGTCGGGAGCCTGGTGGGAGATTCTCTGGTAGGAAGAGTAACAGTCACCTCACCGTGAAGCACATCTTTAGGGTATGAACTCTCACCCTCGTCTTGGTAATCTGGCATGGCCTTCCTAAGAAGGTGACATCTGAGAATCTGAGGGATGAGAAGGAGAAGCTGTGAGAACTCTGGGACAGAAAAGTGGCAAATTCAAGAGCCCAATCACCTAATCCCCTAATTTCACAGATCAGGAAACTGAATCTTCAAAAAAGAAGGGACTTCATCAAAGGTCACAGAGCCAGGTTAGAAATTCTGATGTCCAGACTCACAGGCTCTGACATTTCCAATACCGATTTCCATTCATTAGAATCCCATATGGCCAAATTGTTACAAGTGCATAGTGGAACTCCAACATAGATAGTTAAGGAAAGAGTATCTCAAGATGATGGTGAAGGACAGCCCATCAAAGAGGTCATGGACTACATTATCGCATATGGGAAAATCAAGATCTTTAACTCCATGAAAGCCCATTCTTAGGGCATTCAAGCATGAATTCAAGAGGTGTGTCCCTTTTTCTAGGCATCAATGACTGCGAGAGAGAAAAAAATCTTCAGGATTTTCCGATCCTAGTAGTTGGATTTTCTGATATTACCATTGTTTTCAAATTCCTGAGGGTTTCACTCAATATGGTGTTAACATAGATCTATATGACACCAAGGAATCAATGTTAATTGTGCGTTGTATTAGTCAGTGTGGGTTGCCGTAATAATAAAACATAGACTAGGTGTCTTTAACAACAGACATTTATTTCTCACAGTTCTGGAGGCTGAGATCATGGTGCTAGCATGGCTGGGTTCTGGGTGAAGGCTCCCTTTCTGCTCATAGATGGCTGCCTTCCTGTTGTGTCCTCACATGACACAAAAAGGATGACCTTTCTGTCTTCTTTTAAAGCCACGAATCTTATCATGAGTAGCCCACTCTTGTGACCGAATCTACCCTTAATCACCTCCCAAAGTCTTCACTTCCTAATGCCATCATATAGGGGTTAAGGCAGCAACATACTAATTTTGAGAGGAAACAAATACTTAGTTCATAACACGTGTCTTTCATGGGTTGAAGCAGTTGTATGAAAACATTCTCTGTAGGAGGAGTAGTATTCACCTCACTCTAAAACACCTGTTTAGGGTATGAACTCTCATCCTACAGCCTAGGGTGAGAACTTCTGCTGATAGCAATTATTTTTAATAGCAATTATTTAAGTATGGAATTATTTTAAGCAATTATTAAGTTATGGAATTTTTTTTCCTTAACCTGGAAAATTAAGTTCACACTACAGTTGAGGGGCTAGATGGTAGAGAGAGGAGAGAATATAACATAAATAAGTGAGAGATTTCCCTAAAGCCATTTAACAATGAACCAAATCCCATTTTCAGTTCTAAGTGGCTTAAACTTTATCACTGCTTTAAGTGAAACTTTCAAATAGTTGCAGAATACATCACATTGTATTAGACCCTCATCAATTGACTTTTTCTAATAAGATACTGCGAAAATGTGGCTGAAGATGTAGGTTATTTTGGTGTTTCTCAAATTTTAGTGTCCTTGCACATCACTAGGGGGTTGCTAAAATGCATTATCTGGTGTGAAGCCTTGGATTTTGTATTTCTAGCTAACTCCCACACGATCTAATGTTGCTGGTCCTTGGCCAACACTCTCAATGATGAGACTCTATCTCACCATGCTACTGCTTATGAAAACCCCAGGAAAAAAATTATCTTGTCTCTCAAGTTTTAGTACAAGTTAATGCCGAATATCTGAAAAGCAAATTTTCATTTATCTAGTGGACTTCTTCAATCTCATAGCTGATGGTGTTTTCCTCTTTGACTTGGTCACCAAGAAGCACTTTTAACAAAACTATAGGACTTAATAGTGATGTATTTTATTTGCTGGTCCCAATGACCTACACCTGATTACAACTAACTTTCCTAATGTCGTTTTTTTTCTGGGTATTATTGCTTTCACTCCCCTTACTATATTTTGTAGTCGTCTCACATGCATTTTTGTAAGACACTTAGAATCCCTCCTTCAAATAAGATAGAATGTGAAAAAAGAATCCCAACACAACTCAGTTGAATGGAAATATATGCTCCAAGACACACAATGCATTGAGAAATTTCAGATACATGCTATAGTGGGGTAAGCAATTGAGAATGGAGAAGTAGATAGTTTTGAAGTAGACTGCAGGAGGATTAAGCTCATGCCCTTTCACATTCTTAAGACTTTGCCAGACAGGTGAGATGGGGATGGCTGAGTGAGTTTGTATTTTAAAGACTTAACTATTGTTACTCTGGTTGCCTTGGGAAGACCTATTATTACTAAGGGAACCTGGAACAGCCTCTCCTATTGCTACTAACCTCAGGGGAAGACTGGCGTGAATGCTGGCAGATACTCTGAAGCACTAGTGGGATGAACAATTTTCCTATTCCTTAGGTAGAACTGCATCTTGGGTAAATCAAAAGGCAACACCAACCAGTGTCAACTACTCACATCCACCAATTTGGAAATGCTTTTGGAAGCAGCTAAAAAACTGGAAAGTAACCCCTCCAGTGTTCTGTTCAAAATGCACAAGAGGTCCTGTGTCAGTTACTTAACTTGGAGAAACATGTTTAACCCTCTGAGTCTCACTGGCCTCCTCTGTATTTTGCAACAATAATAACTTCCTCGAATGATTGCTCTGAAAATTAAATAAAATGCTTAACACCATGCAAGGCACATCGTATATTCCTAACAAATGGTTTGCCATCATGCATTATTGCTTTCTTTTTCCATGCTAGGCCTTAGAGAACCTGGTTGTAGAGAAAAAGACCGTGAAAACCCATACATGTTGACTCATTCTTTCAGTTTTCCATCCTTCTAGAATTTTTCTAGAACCCACTTGTTGTTACTATTTATTTTCAAAGTTATTTCTTCAATGCCCTTGAGAAATAAAAAACACTGGCAGATGCAATCAGTAACATTCAAACTTGATCTTGGAAACTAAGTTTGTGTTGACTTCTTCTCCAGAGAAAGAGGTCAAGGGACTTTCCTCAAATGAAAACACTAACGTGTGATTTCTGCTAAAGCATAAACACTCTTGTCATAAAAGGCTCTGGCCAACAACAACAAAAAAAAACGAAAAGACAGTGCTGTGAATGCCAAAAGCAGGCCCTTATATTGCATATTGCTTTTAAATCTCGTTGGTGACAGCAAAACAAGCGCTTCACTTTCATTTGATATCACTTTCTGCATCTAGCATATGACTTTTGGGAAATTCCAGGATCCCCCACTCAATTAAAAAAAATTCCTCCCACTCTCAACTCTGAATGCCACCAAGTTCAGAGGGGAGGAAACCCTTCCTTCTAGGAATCCCTCATGATCAAGCAAACATGTTTACATATTCATTACTTCTCAATCAAAGCTCTTCGGTTGGTCAAAGGTTCCGCTTCTCACTCAAAGCTTTCTAAAATGTCAAAAGTGGTATTACTGGAGGTCTGAAGAGTCAGGAAACATCAAAGAAGGGAAATGGAATTTACTGAAATAAATACTTTCCTTTCTTTACCCCTTACCCTTTCTGTGTGGGTAAGAAGGGAGAAAACTTACTGGTTAAGTATTATCACTTCTGGCAGGATGCTTTCTCTTTAAAGAAGTTAATAACAAAATTAGATACAATTAAAAATGAATTGCAGAGGAGTTTTTATATAATAACAGAGCAAATATTATAAAGGCATTAAAAAGTGCACGTAACTAAGGTGGTAAGTTTCAGTCTAGGAAATAGATGAAAAGCTTGAGGCCAAAACTGACGAAATGATTATCTGATCTCTAGTAAATGCTTCCTTTCCATCATCTGACTCTATGTAGCTCTCACCCTTTTGGTTACCCAAAGACATCCATTGCACTAACCCACTTAAAACTTTCTGTAAATAAAACTATTTCTCTCAAAGTGGCAGATCTGATGGGGTGTTTGCAAAAAGTTAACCTACACTTTTAAAAAAAGTATTTTAAAATGCTCTCAAATATAATATATATGCAGAAAAGTGCACACATCTTAAATGGATAGCTTCATGAATTATAGAATGCTATTAAATGAACTAATTCATGCTAGGGTACGGATACTCCTCATTCATTTTAAAAGATGAGATTCTTATCAAAAAAGAAATTTCTAATTCGTGGTAATACAACTTTGAAGCCAACATGGTATGTATATTCAGCCAATGTAATAAAACACTCTAGATCTGATATGAGACAAATGTTTCTAATCATTTTAGAGCTGCGATTCTACCCCAGAGAAGCCTGCTTTATGAAACAATCAGGAATGAGATTTCAGGAAATTATGTGAACTTGACTTGATCCTGTGAATTGGTCTTCGAATGGGTTGTCTTTCATTTATTTCCTATGGGGAATTTTAGGATAATGAAGGAGCAAAGATTTCTCCTTTTGAAATCTATGTTTGTGTTCATAAATGTTCTTGGGAGGGGTGAAGAATAAGGTGGGTCCTGTCTAGGAGGAGTCTGCAAATACATAAGCCTACCACATACAGCTCCTTGGGTAAAAAGCGAAATCATGGAATATTATGCAGCAATCAGAAATGATGAGTTCGTGTCGTTTGTAGGGACATGGATGAATCTGGAAAACATCATCCTCAGCAAACTGACACAAGAACAGAAAATGAAACACCGCATATTCTCACTCATAGGTGGGTGATGAAAAATGAGAACACATGGACACAGAAAGGGGAGTACTAAACACTGGGGTCTATTGGGGGGAAAAGGGGAGGGCCAGTGGGAGGGGGAGGTGGGGAGGGATAGCCTGGGGAGAAATGCCAAATGTGGGTGAAGGGGAGAAGAAAAGCAAAGCACACTGCCATGTGTGTACCTACGCAACTGTCTTGCATGCTCTGCTCATGTACCCCAAAACCTATAATCCAATAAAAAATTAAAAAAAAAAAAAAAAAAAGCGAAATCAAATTTGCTTTGGCATACACCTCTACTGTCCTCAACAACTACCTTGAAATTTGGCTTTCTCAGTCTTTACCCTCACTCAGCATCTCCTTGATCTCTGCTCTTCATATTCAAACACATTTTGAAGGCTTCCTGTCTTATATCTCTCTGTGTATACATATCCCATTCTCAGAGACCAAAACTCCCTTGTTAACCTGAAAACTTTATCTAAACTTACCGGATAGAGCAGGGTTCAAACCCTATGGCAATCTCTCTGCAATGTCTTGGAGGATTTGGGTCCCCAAAACAAGGATTTCAGAAAGGGGACTATACAAATCTAGCTGTAGGCTAGTTTTTCTCAGAAGGACTTTCTAGTGTCTTTCAAATACCTTGCAATAGAGGATGGCTTGCTCCACACACCTGAAGTTCTATGAGTCTGTATTGAAGTGGGATACCCATAATATTTTCCCCTTCATCCTATTGTTTTTCTCCCTTGACAACCATGCTTTGAGGACTTGAGGCAACAGATACAAAGAGTCTTAAGGGATTGGATCAATATAAGCTAAGATTAGTCTACCGCATAATCCAATGACAAGGTTCTAGGTTCAAAAGGGATGCTGTACCCCCACGGAATCCCACTGAGTTCAGGTGCCAGCTCAGAGAACTCATCACCTTCCTGTTTCCCTTCAATAATTAACTGATGGGATGAAATGCAAAGCACATGTGTTCTTGCTGCCAAAATAGCAGCCAAAACTGCCTGCCTAGATGTGTAGGATCCCATGAAATGTCCTGGCAAAAGCTAGTTTAGGAGTGTTGGCCAAGGTGCTGAAGCGAAGCAAGGGGAGACAGGACCACCTTTGCCAGTGAATCTCCACTCCTTCACCGGTTTTTAAGACAGCGAGCTTATTCATTTTGACAAGATACCCTAGGATTTCAAATCTGACATAATTTTGGATAAAGCAGTGTGTGTGTGTGTGTGTGTGTGTGTGTGTGTGTAGGGGGGTGTGTAGAAGGGTATCTGAGATACATAATCTTTACAGAAATTCTAGTACTACAAAGATTCTAGGAGAATCTACTTTTAAAAACCACAATATTTTAAGCTGTTTATTCCAATTGTACGCTGCGTCTCTATCACATCCTCAGTGAGATTCCGTCCAATGAGTCAATTGCAAAATAAAGTTATTGTCAAGGGAATGGCAGAAAATGACAAAACCACAATCCTGAATGATCACTCAAAAGTAAAAAGTACTTTCTACTACCGTCTGGAGATTTTCTTATCTCTACTTTTATTCCTGTTGAATCTTTTCTTCGAATGTTCTTTTGGACAGTTTGATTTTCCTGTCCTGAAAATGTGCACGCTGATAGCACAACCACATGCTGCCCCTGGCACGGAGTGAGCTAACAGTTGAACCACCTCTGGGTAACTGCGGACTGCAACCAGTGGTGAGTGCAAGAGAAGGCACCCTGGCCACCAATTCGTTTCACACCCCAATCACCCCCGCCCGCTCGACACCCCCCCGGGCTTCCGATGCCTCTTGCCTCTGCCAGGCAATTTGCTTCCGTTCTGTTCAACTTTCCGACCTCTGGCTTTAGAGAATAGTCCTGGCTGTGGGAACTGGCTCTGGGCAGCTTTTGGCGCCCTCTTCATTGGTAACTGGCAAGAGTACACTTTCACACTCTTAAAAAGAGCCGTTTAGCTCCTAATGATATTTACTGGCAAAAAAGAAAATGAAACACACAGCCCGGATTCCGGTCCACCAAAGAGGCAGGCCAAGAGAGCGGCTGCTGAGCCCGGGTCTTGCTGTGAGGTTGTTGTTCCCACTCACTTCCCGTTCCCACTAGAGTTGATCTGTCTCTTGCTGCCTCTTCCCTGCAGTATGGCACCTACTGCAACGTAGCAACATCTGGGTGGGTATGGATAGGATCCGAGCATCAGATGCTGGCTGCTGCCCCAGGGACTTCCCGCGGAAATCACCCAACACTTAGCAGGCTTTTCAATAAGGAAGTAACCAGCAGAGCATTGCTGGCGGGAGAACCCCTAGAAACAGCTTAGAAAAATACCAGAAACCGCTGGAGACCTAACGACCCATGTCTCCTCCAGCCTGTGTTCCCCCAGCCCTTTCTGGAAGAGTATTATGTGGTTTGTGGGTTTTTACCCTGCGATGGGAGGGTTGTTCCAAGTACATTTATTTCCCCGATAGTGAAGGTCGTGGGTGAGGGTGGTCCCCCAGCTCTAACCAGAGCGAGGACCACGGATCGCATCCCTCTCTCTCAGCGCACTGGTTTGGTCGCTGGAGGGTGAGAGAGAGGCGCAGACCTGCAGACCCAGGGGTTTGCAGGGGCTCCGTTAGGTAGATTCCCCCACCCCACCCGGGGTCGCTGGCACTCCAATCACGTAGCACCAGAGTGACTGGCGGTGCATTCCGGTACCCTCCCGGGTTAAAGCCCCTGCATATCCTCTCCCACGCTGCGCTTCTGCTGCCCACGCAGCTGCTCCTCTAAGCGAGCCGCGTGCCCAAACGCGCCCCGGGTCCTTACGCGTCGGTGGCGCCAGGGGCGCCTGCAGAGGCGGCGGGGGAGGTAGTGCGGAGGCGAGGCCCGCGAGCTGCGGGGACCCGGGCCCGCGGAGCTTTTGGGGAGGCCGGGCTCCATCTCCCCGGCCGCCCGGGGCGCGCGGGAAGGCGCGGAGAATGCGCCGCACTCACCCGCTGCTGCTGCCGGCTGCTGACGGCCACTGCGGCTGCGGACGCGGCGCTGTGCCGGAGCTCGGCCGCCTGCCCAGGTCTCAACAGGCTCCGGGTGAACCTGCGGGTCCGCTCACCGGCCATCGCCGGCCACGCCGATCGCGCCGCCAGCCCGGGGCGCGCGTCCCGCCGGTCTTCCCCGCGCCAACCTTCTCTACCCACCCGCGGTTCAGGAAGCGGAACTCGGAGCCTTTCCCCCCCTCTTCCTCGCTCAACTCGCAAGAGGCGGGTTTTTCTTTCTTGCACCCCCACTCTTCCCACCCCCTTTCCTCCTCTGAAGCTTCTCGAAGACTTTCCAAACTCTGTGCTCCCCCGGGCGCGCGCGGCCAACTCGGCGGGCGGCCGGGGCCCGCCAGCGGCGCATCTGAAGCGGGCGTAGCGGGACGCGCGTGGGGCGGCTCCTGCCCGCGCCGCCCACACGGGCTCAGCTGGCCGGCCGGGGCTGTCCACGCCGCCCCGGGGAACTGCAGGCTGCGGGGGAGGGCGCGAGGCGGCCGCCGCGGGGCTCCGGGCGGGGACTGGCCAAGGCTGACGCCTGTCCAAGGCTGACAGCCTCATTTGGAGGCTGCTGGGAGAGTTGGAGCCCTGGATGCATTTCCCATTTAGACCCCCATTTTCTGGGTCCGGCGAGTGGGCGGGGGCCAGGCTCGGTTCGCTGTGCCACCCTAGCGAAGGGGTCAGAGGTTTATTAAAGATCTGGTGGCTGGGATCCCAAGCCAGCTTTTGGAAGTCTCTCTTGCCAGAAGTCCACACTCAGGGCCTTGGAATAAGCTTCTCTATTCATTCACTCCTTCAATGAGTATTAAGCGCCTACTATATGCCAGCTCACACTGTTCTGGAAACTGAGGATACGGAGAAGAACTTAGCAAACGCACTTTAAGGCTGTGTGGAACTGATAGGTTTTTATGGGGTGGGGATGGGAGACAGTAAATAACCAAGTGAACAAATAAACAAATACAGGGAAATCAGGGAGACAGTTTCAGCTACTAACACGCACTCAAATCCAGTAAATCAGGGTTGTGGGAGTAAGAGACTTCAGGTGGCATAAGGACGAGTAGGCAACAACCGACTTGGAGGGTTACTATGTAGGGAGGTCCAGTCGGGGGTGGATTTCACAGTTATGCTATCTCTCTGCTCCTCTTTTGCCCATACCCATCTGGCCTGCATTTTGTCTCTAGATACCTGATAAAAGCCTTCTAGGAACTCTCTTCCTGTGTCATACCCAGGATGGTTCTCCAACTCAATGTTAGGCTGGATGGGGGGCAGAGAAGCTCTGGCCCTTGAGATACCAGCCTGGAGAGAATCTGGGCCAGCCTCTCCAAGTAGTCTGGTGTTTTTCTTAACAGCTCTTTATGGGTCCATGGCCCTGCCGCTTTCTAAAGCCAATGATGTATAGTTTTAACACAAGGTCGCATTTGGATATAAAGAATTCCTAAGCAATTGATAAATGCACTTTACTCAGCTCTTTGTTAGCCAGGATTCAATTAGCCAGAGATGCTGATTGGCGATCAATTCAGCACATTCTAGAAATCATAATAGGCATAAGAGGCTCCGGAAGATTTGGGAAGTACTGTATGAAACATCATCTAGTTCCAAGACAGCCTGCTTAACAAAGAACTGTATCCTGTGTTGTATGCTTTCATAATTGTACTCAGTGTGGGAGCAACACCACCTTTCAGGGTACACAAAGTAGCTGGTTGCCTCTGTGTTGGCACATGAAGATCTCGGTAGGGACACCTCCCTCCAACCGTACCATTTCCCAGGTGTACCAGCCCTGATGCCTCTAAATGCTTATCCCCCCGAGAGAACACATTAAGCACATTTGAGTTAACTTGAGCTTCCCAAGAAGAGGTACCTAATCTTTGCCTCTGGTTGCAAAACGCTGCCTGGCCCATGTAGTCATACAATAAATATCAGCTTATGGATGACTTTTTAAAGGGCTCACATGGCTTAAGTATAGTCAGGGAACTGAGTGTGCCTGACACAGAGAAAGACAGACAGGACAAGAGAAAGGTGTGCTGGAAGGGAAGGCTATGGTAATGGATTATACATCAGAATGTGCCCTGTATAAGGCAACTCACTGATCTAAAACACTGAGTAGCAACGCAATCCATTCTCCAACCATATTGAGTAACAGAAAATCACTTGCAGTTTGTTAATTGTACAATGAATACACCTAACTGTACTTTTTCCAGCTTCAGGAGGTCGCCCAGAGCACTGGTGTGAGAGGGTTTAATGAGCAAATGCCTGTTTGCCCTGTCCATACCCTGTACGATGTTAATTCCATGGGTCACACTGAGTAGGAAGGCAGATATAAGTGTTGATAGCATACCACTGACACCCAGGGCATGTCAGTAATGATGTCACACTGAGACTCTCCTCAGCCCTCATGATCATGTAGGTTTAAGTTAACCTTCTTTCTGTACACTGAGGAGAGCGAGCAGAGTATTGACCCTTGCCCCTGCCCTCATAGCATAAATACACTTAGGTAACTTCAGGTCTGCTAATTTGGGACCTTGACTCTCTGCTGGTCACCCATCTCTCAGATCCCTGGAGAGACTTGGCTCAGATGCGTGGTAAAGGCAAATTTATGCAAATATCATGAAACATATTAAGTTTCTTAGAACAGCTAGTTAATAAGCGAATCTTGTAATATCGTAGAATAGTGGTTAAAGTACACACTCTGAAGTCCAATTACCTTTGTTCAAATCCCAACACTGTAAGCCTGTTTCCTTACCTAACAATCAAGAAAACAGTTGTGTGGCTGGGCTGCTGAGTTACTCAAATTAGTGTAAATTTCTTAAAAAGTGCCTACTACATGGACTTCAATAACTGTTATTATCCGTACACTTGCAGATAACTCAGGAATTAAAAAAAGCTTCCATGTCTTTTCATATATTTTATTCTCATACAAACATCTGTTAGAAGAAAGATGGATGCATGTTATCTTGGAGCCAAGGCTGGGGATGTCATGGGCATTCTGGAGACAATGTCTTAACCTAAATCAATGACTGCGGAATTTTATGAAAAATAATAACAATAACAATATAATCTTTATATTATTGACCAACTATTATGTAACAATATGCAACTATAACATAGTGTGCTACATTTTGGATCATAGTTTCACATAACGTATTTCACTTGAATTTTAGTATATTATAAAATGGGGTTGTTCAGCCTATCTATTCCATGTCATACTGTCTAAAATTGTAGACAGATCATTACAGGAGCTCCCCAAATGCATGGAACAGACGTTTTAGAAACCAGTGGTTGCAAAATTTTGCTAAGTGATTGCAAATCAAGATTGTACTAGTATATGGAATGCATAGGCTACAATCAAGTTTTATCACTTTTGAATTCTCCATTTCATTTGAGCTGTCACAGAAGAAGCCATTCAATCAGAAAGAAATAACCCTACTCAACAGACATTTATGGAATATCAACTCTGGACAGAATCGCACACTATGCTAGGAGGCCACAGAGCTGAGCAAAATGTTTCTGTCTCCAAAAAGCTCAATTTCATATAGAGGAACTGACTTAAAAAACGTTACTGGTGGTCATGGGTGAGTGGGTGGGGGTGGGAGTAAGATTTTGGAGACGGGGTCTCTATGGACCCATGTTAGCATTTTATTTGCCACAGTTTTATAACTTTTAAAATAAGATTGAAAATAATTGGTCTCAATAACATGGAATTTTCTAGTTTTGTCTTTCTCTTCCCTTTCCTACATCCCTCCTTTTCTCCTTTCTTATTCTTCCTCCTTTCTCCGTCTGTTCTTTTCTTTCCTTCCCTCGCTGCTTTCCTCCTTCCCTTCCCTTCTTTGTTCTTTAAAACCTGATACTCTTCTTACTTACACTAAAGCATCAATGGCCTGAATAAGATATAGAAAGCACAGATCACTTGACCTCTTACAGTTCAAAGCTCTATAGATTTGAGAAACCACAGTTGTCAATAGCCCTCTCCTGTCATCCTTCTACATGACTGTATCCATGTTTTATGAGCAATGAAAGACTTCAGAAATTTTTTCATAGCTGTAATAAGTATAAAATGAAAACTGTACTATATTTTTCAAAATACCTAGAGACAAAATAGTCATACTCCTGGACTAATAACTAAATTTGCACACCAAATGACCAAATTAGGTCTTGATATCCAGAGACTGTAGGCAGTAGGGGAAATACTCCTTGCATTGCTTCCATGGCACTGAGCCACCCTTCCTAAGTGCTACCAAGCCCATGGTACCCTGGGTGTCAGCCTGGGCATCAGCATGTCCCAGTGCTTAACTACATGAAGATTGCCTACTGTTGCACCATTTACAAAGCACACACACTATTTCATTTGATTCTCAGTTGCTCATTCTAACATGCACTTGATATTGCCCCCACTGTACATAAGGGAAAGCTGGGAGAGAATTTAATAGCATGGAAATTAGGAGGGAAATTTTGTTAATTAATAAAAAAAGAAAGATGCAGAAATAGGAATGCAAATGCTTAAGTCAAAGTGATTTTCTGATATTATAGGAAGACTTCCTTTATTTTATTTTATTTTTATTTATTATTATTATTTTTTATACTTGAGGTTCTGGGATACATGTGCAGAATGTGTAGGTTTGTTACATGGGTATTCATCAGGCCCTGGTGTGTGATGTTTTCTTGTGTCCATGTGTTCTCATTGTTCAACTCCCATTTATGAGTGAGAATATGTGATATTTGCTCTTCTGTTCTGTGTTAGTTTGCTGAGAATGTTGGTATCCAGCTTCATCCATGCCCTGCAAAGTACATGAACTCATTCTTTTTTATAGCTGCATAGTATTCCATGGTGTATATGTGCCATATTTTCTTTATCCAGTCTGTCACTGATAGGCATTTGGGTTGGCTCCAAGTCTTTGTTATTATAGACGGTACTGCATAAACATAGGCATGCATGTGTCATTATAGTAGAATGATTTATAGTCCTTTGGGCATATACCCAGTAATGGGATTGCTGGGTCAAATGTTATTTCTGGTTCTAGATCCTTGAGGAATAGCCACACTGTCTTCCACAATGGTTGAACTAATTTACACTCCCACCAACAGTGTAAAAGCGTTTCAATTTCTCATCACCCTCTCTAGCATCTGTTGTTTCCTGACTTTTTAGTGATGGTCATTCTAACTGGTGTGAGATGGTATCTCATTGTGGTTTTGATTTGCATTTCTCTAATGACCGGTGATGATGAGCTTTTTTTCATATATTTTTTTGGCCACACAAATGTCTTCTTTTAAGAAGTCCCTGTTTATAGCCTTTGCCCAACTTTTGATGGTTTTTTTTTCTTGTAAATTTGTTTACATTCCTTGTAGATTCTGGGTATTAGACCTTTGTTAGATGCACAGATTGCAAAATTTTAATCCTATTCTGTAGGTTGCCTGTTCACTCTGATGATAGTTGCTTTTGCTGTGTAGAAGCTCTTTAGTTTAATTAGATCCCCTTTGTCAATTTTGAGGAAGCCTTTCTTTATTAAGGGAAAAATATATTTATCTTATTTTTTATTTTTTTATTTTTTTGAGATGGAGTTTCACTCTTGTTACCCAGGCTGGAGTGCAATGGTACAATCTTGGCTCGCTGCAACCTCCGCCTCCTGGGTTCAGGCAATTCTCCTGCCTCAGCCTCCTGAGTAGCTGGGATTACAGACACGCGCCACCATGCCCAGCTAATTTTTTGTATTTTTAGTAGAGACGAGGTTTCACCATGTTGACCAGGATGGTCTCAATCTTTTGACCTCGTGATCCACCCACCTCGGCCTCCCAAAGTGCTGGGATTACAGGCTTGAGCCACCGCTCCCAGCCTATCTTATTTTTACAATAGAAAGGGAGGGCCACGGAGCCAGGTGATTGCCTTTATAATGTAGTAGTGGAATTGGAGTGGGTTACTTACAATGACTTTGTTTATTGAAAGTATAATGCTTGTCATATTCAGCAATAAGTAAAGTATCAGAATTGTAAACCAAATTGTAGGAAAAATACTTTGCCACAGAACGTCTTGATTTCCTAATACTAAGAAAAAAATTCAACAATTCAATGTACATCCAGTGGTTTTTTGGCTGAATACTATTTCATAAGATACATTTTTCCTAAACTGACCCAGAGAATATTAAAGAGCTGAAGAAAAATATGGTTTGGGAGGTGTGATATTAATGAGATCTATTAGTTCTTGGGTTCTTGCCAGAGCTGAAGCTATTTGACAAAGCTGAGTGCCTCCATGTTGTCTGTGGTAAAAAGTATTAAGTCTGATATGTATTTGTTACAGCATTTAGAAGACAGATCACTTCTTGGGAGAAAATTACACTTAAAGTAATATGATTTGAATTTGAAACACTGCCAGGCTGTATATTTTGTAATATACATGTAGTGTGGCATTCTATCACTATTAGTCCACCAGAATTCTTGGGGCATAGCTCAAGCAGAGGTACATGATTGAAAGAAAAGAATGCCTATTTTTAACTGGAAACCAGTCTCTGTGTTCTCTATCCTACTTTGGCTTTTATTTGTGGTTTAGCCTAAGGGAATTAATGTCCCAGGATCTGTTTTCCTCCTTCTGTAAAAGTTACTCCGAGGCAGAGTTTGACTCTATAGGAAGAAGGAAATCATTAGGAAATGTGGGATGGGAACATTTTTATTTCTTACATGCGTCATTAAACCCTTGTACTTACTTCACTTTTCCAGGCATTTTAATGTTCTGCTCCTCTTTTCCAGGGTGTTGATTACCCCTGACATCTATTCTCACAACAAAGTTCTATCAGAACTATTTCTTTTATTTTTTACAGAGAGCAACATAAAAATAAATGTATTGTCTATGATTTCTTTGAGAATTTTGCATCTACACTTACGAGTGAAATTGGTCTACCTTTCTTATTTTTGGAACTAATGTTACATTTTGCCAGGAAGACTTTTCTGGTTTCTTTAATTAAATTGGAGAGCGTTCTGGCTCTTTCCATGGTCTGCAACAATTTGAATAACATTGAGCTTACTTGTTCTCCAAAAGTTGGATAGAATCCAGCTGTGGAACCATCTTGTCTTGGTACATTTTTAAATGGAAGATTACCATACAAGACTTATATGGTAAGTGGTCTATTCAAGATTTTCACATCTTCTTTTGTTTCTTAACAATTCATATGTTACTAATAATATAATCCGATTTTTCTAGATTTTAGAGACTGTGTGCCTTAGAATTGCATGTAACATTGAAATTATATTTGTTCCCTCTATTATGTATTCACTAAAATTCAATTATAAAGATTTTAAACATGCCTAGAAAATATTAAAAAGAATAAAATGAATACTCATAAATCCCCCAGCTATATTAAACTATTTTAAATTGGAAAAATCATAACCTTTCATCTCTAAATAGCTCAGCATTTATCTCCAAAAAGTAAAAACATTCTTCTACATAACTGCAACAGTATTTAACACATTGGATTAAACAACAATCCCTTAGTATCTTTTGTCATCCAGTCCATATTTGAATTTCTCCAGTTGTCCCCCAAATGACTTTTTCATAGCTGAATTGATCAATCTCAGATTTAATCTTGAAGACACGTTGCTTTGGTTGTCATGTCTCTTAAGACTTTAATTTGAATCTATTCTTTTCCTCTTTTTGATAATGACTTTGACTTTTCAAAGAGACCAAGCCAGTTGTTCCAAGTTTTGTTGTCTTTTGCTAACATTTATTCTATTTTTTATTTTTTTAAGATGGATTCTCACTCTGTCGCCCAGGCTGGAGGGCAGTGGTGCAATCTTGGCTCACTGCAACCTCCACTCCCCAGGTTCAAGCAATTCTCCTGCCTCAGCCTCCTGAGTCGCTGAGATTACAGCCATGTACCACCACACCCAGTTAATTTTGTGTTTTTAGTTGAGACAAGATTTCACCATATTGGTCAGGCAGGTCTCAAACTCCTGACCTTGTGATACACCCACCTCAGCCTCTCAAAGTGCTAGGATTACAGGCCACTGTGCCTAGCCTGATTTGTTGCTTTTTATCTGAAGCCTTTAAAAATATATACTTAACAAAATTTATTTTATTATGTTTGCACATAACAATTATACAATGCCCTGTGATCAGATCATGGTGATTAGCATATTCATTGTCTCAAACATTTACCATTTCTTTGTGTTAAGAATAATCAATATTCTCTTTCTAGCTATTTGAAACTAGGTAGTATATTATTGTTAACTACAGTCATTCTACAGCGATATGGAACACTAGAACTTATTTCTTTTATCTAGCTGTAATTTTGTATTCTTTAACAAATCACTCCCTTTCTCTCCTTCTCCCTTCCCTTCCTAGTCTCTAGTATTCTTTATTCTAATGAGATCAACTTTTTTAAGCTACCACATATGAATGAGAACATGCAGTATTTAACTTTCTATTCCTGGCTTATTTCAGTTAACATAATATCTTCTAGTTCCATCCATGTTGCCTTGAATGATGGGATTTTATTCTTTTTATGGCTGAATAGTATTCCATGGTGTATATATAGCATGTTTTCCTTATCCATTAATAAGGAAAGGTGTTGTCAGACACCTTTTGGTTGATTCCAGGTCTTAGCTATTGTGAATAGTGTTGCAGTAAACATGGGGTGCAAATGCTCCGCAGTATAATGATTTCCTTTCCTTTGGATAAATGCCTAGTAGTAGGATTGCTGGATCATACAGTAGTTCTATTTGTAGTTTTTGAGGAACTTTTATACTGTTCTTCACAGTGGCTTTGTTACTTTACATTCTTACCAACAGTGTATAAGACTTAACTTTTCTCCACATCCTTGCCAGCATTTGTTATTTTTTAAAATCTTTTTGATAATAGCCATGCTAATTGAGATGCTACCTTATCATGGTTTTGATTCGCATTTCCCTGATAATTAGTGATGTTAAGTATTTTTTCACATATATTGACCATACGTATATCTTCTTTTGAGAATGTCTGTTCAGATCATTTGCCCAGGTTTTAAATCAGATTGTTTTTGTTGTAGAAATGTTTGAATTCCTTGTATATTCTGGATTTAGCCCTCTGTTGGGTGAATAGTTTGAGAACATTTTCTCCAACTCTGTAGGTTGTCTTTTCACTCTGCTGATTGTTTCATTTGCTGTGCAGAAGGTTTTTCATTTTAAAATCCTTCCTCAGTTAGTGGCTAATCACTTTTCTCATTCTTAATCTTGAATATTTTTACTTCCTCCTTTTTTCCCTAATTAGTCAAGAGGAATAATCTACTGTAGCAGTCTCTTCCAGGAATTTGTAGTGGTTTTATTAGTTTGAATTGTACTTTTTTTTTCATTAATAAGCTATTTTCTTAACCAAGAGGAATATCAGATACTATAGAAGAAAATATAGTAATATTTAAATACATACAAACTTAAATCTTCAATATGGCAAAATTAATGAAAAGCCAACATATAAATGACATAACTGAGTACATGTTTGTAATACAAATAAACAAGAAAGGCCAATATCTCTATTATAAAAAGATCTTATTAATGAGCAAGAAAAATCTCAAAAATGAGCAAATTACTAAAAAAAAAGCCTAATACAAAAAGCCAAATTAAAAAAAAGAAAAAACAGAAAATCTCAAACTAAATTTCTTTGCCCATTTTAAATTGTATTGTCACTCTTTCTCTTACTGATTTTTAAAATTTACTTTGTATGTTTTAGATATGAGTATTTTGTCAGATACATATGTATATATGATTTGTTGTTTTTAGTATTGCATGTTGCTCACTAACTAGAAGTCATAGCATTATTTTGCTGTTTTCTCTATATAGTTCAGAGAATGTTATACCAAATGTATACTTATCAATTATCAAGTGATTATTTAACTTTCAAAAGAGATAGAGGATGTATTTTTCCTTATAGTCTCAGAAAGTAATATAGTAATGCTTCCAAAGTTTCAGATTAATGCTATAAAGTTTATAAGGCTTCTGAAGTGTTTCAAAGCATTAATTCCATACCCTGATCAAGAGAACTGAAGACAGTTGGAGAAAACATATATTCAGCTTGTTTATGTACACATACAGTTGATTTAAAGAAACTATTTTTTTTTCCAGGAAATGTTTCTTTTAAAAAATATGTCTCAGTTGTCACAGTTCCCCCACTAGTCATGTGGTTTTTGTGTATACTTGTGTTTGCACTAACCCATTTCCTGTGCATGCTCTCTACCTGCCTTCACTCTTTCTGTGGTAAAAAGAAGTGAAATAGAAATATCACAGCATTGCCCAGAGCTCAGTTTTTGAAAGGAGTTAGGCAGAGGAAGAAAAACAATGCAAACTGTGCTGCATTTTTGAAGCCCAAAGCAAAAATGGCAGATTGACTGGTCTTGAGGATGTCTATTCAAATAAAAGCCAGTGGGTTTTTGTTCTTCCCCACATGATCATTAGAATTTATTAATACAACTAGATTAGCCTTTTTTTGTAGCTTTATCTTTGAGCAATTTCTCATGTATGGGCTTGAAAATGTGTTTCTGTTCTGAGCTAATCATGAATATTGTCCCCTTTCTCCTTATTTGTTGATCTGCTAGAGGGACAAAAAGAAGTAAAATAGCTATTTTTATCGAAATCTTAAAAGCAGTGGGAGAGTCATTATGATGAAACTAGTCTAAAAAGTACTAATAAAGTCAAAGTACCTTTTGTAGTTTTTAAAAGGGTGCTATTAGTGTCATCATGTGCGCAAAGCTCTAAGCTCACATTAACAAGAGGCCTTCCTAACACTACCACACAGCCTGTTTGCTGTTACAGGAATGCTTAGACAGGAGCTAGTTAAAAGCACCTGAGTATGAGTCCTGAGGCTCAGTAAAATGTTCAAGACCATGCTGGCCAACATGATGAAAACCCATCTCTACTAAAAGTACAAACATTAGTTGGGTGGTGGCACACACCTGTAGTCCCAGCTACTCGAGCAGCTGAGGCAGGAGAAACACTTGAACTCGAGAGGAGGAGGTTGTAGTGAGCCGAGATTGTACCATTACACTCCAGCCTGGGTGGCAAGAGTGAAAACTCTGTCTCAAAAAAAAAAAAAAATATATATATATATATATATGTATTCCATAAAGACATCAGGCTGGCACTACCCTTTTTTTGCTTTTGTTTACTTCTATATATATATATGTGTGTGTGTGTGTGTATACATACACATGTACGTGTGTGTGTGTACATATATATATATATATATTTTTTTTTTTTTTTGAGAGGGAGTTTTACTCTTGTCACACAGGCTGGAATGCAATAATATGATCTTGGCTCCTGCCTTCTGGGTTCAAGCTATTCTCCTGCCTCAGCCTCCCGAGTAGCTGGGATTACAGGCACCTGCTCCATGCCCACTAATTTTCGTTTTATTCATAGAGATGGGATTTCACCATGTCAGCCATGCTGGTCTCAAACTCCTGACCTCAGGTGATCCACCCACCTTGGCCTCCCAAAGTGCTGGGATTATAGGCATGAGTCATCGTGCCCAGTCTTTGCTTCAATATTTATCCAACCAACCAATGTTGATCAATTTGATGACATTTATCTGTGAAGTCCAAACCTAGTAGTTAGTGTGTGAATCTACTTGATTAGCTTTAATTCAGTTGTTGGATGTATATTCTCTTGTTGGATTCATATTTTGGGCTGTGGTAGAGTGCCTGGTGTATGATGCTAAGTCTGATGGTAGAAACTGCTGAGGCTATACTTGCCTACTAGTGAAGGCATTTCAGAGACTGTCAAAGCTGGAAGTGGGCCCGGCCCAGTGGCTTATGCCTGTACTCCCCCCACTTTGGGAGGCTGAAGCAGGGGAATCACCTGAGGTCTGGAGTTTGAGATCAGCCTGGCCAATATGGTGAAAACCCATCTCTACTAAAACTACAAAATAATTAGCTGGGCATGGTGATGGACACCTATAATCCCAGCTACTTGGGAGGCTGATGCTGGAGAATCACTTGAACCTAGGAGGCAAAGTTTGCAGTAAGCCAAGATGGCAACACTGCACTCTGGCCTGGATGACAGAGTGAGACTTCACCTCAAAAAAAAAAAAAAAAAAAAAACTGTGGAAGTGGCAGAGAAATTAAGCCATTTTGTTGTTGCTGTTGCTTTGCTTTGTTTTTATTGTTCTGTTTTATAGAAGAGAAAGTAAAAACTCAAAAGCTAAGTGCTATATCTTCGATCAACTAGTTAGTGACCAAGCTATTTGGCAGCAAAGGTAGAAATGCTACTCAGATATAGTTTAGGGCTTAACCCAATATACCAAGAAGCCAGAAACATGAAGGGAAGGAAAGTTAAAGCCTAGTTGCAGTGTTCTAGAAATATAGCACAGAACTGCTAAAGTCATTGTCCTACCTACAAGGTCATAAATGGGACCAGGGATAGATACCGATCCCTTTTCTCTCATTTTTTTTTTCCTGGCCTTTCTCATATTTCAAGATTCAGACCTGAAACCGTCTCCCTTAGGAGGTCTTTTCTTCTAGATCCATTCACACACAAATATAGCCCAAGCAGTTTTTACCAGGAGACTCAGCAATGTACATCTCTTAGATTCTCTCCTACATAATCAGATACTATCTGTATATTTTAATTTTTTGTCTACTTGTCCTCTCCTCCATTAATAATAACTGCTATTGATCATTGAATACCTACCATGTGCTAGACATTTTACCAGGAATTTTATGAGAGATGTGTTGAGTTCTTGAAGACCCTTCCAAATTAGCTATGAGTATCTCTACTTTTATAGGTAAAGAAACTGAGATTTAGATTAGTGGGTTTGACCAAGATCATATCTAGTAAGCAGGAGAACCAAGATGGGAAATTGTATTTGTCAGGCTCCGAATCCCAAGTGATTTCTTTTTTCTTTTTTTTTTTTTTTTTTTGAGACGAAGTTTCGCTCTTGTTACCCAGCCTGGAGTGCAATGGCGCAATCTCGGCTCACCGCAACCTCCGCCTCCTGGGTTCAGGCAATTCTCCTGCCTCAGCCTCCCGAGTAGCTGGGATTACAGGCACGCACCACCGTGCCCAGCGAATTTTTTGTATTTTTAGTAGAGACGGGGTTTCACCATGTTGACCAGGATGGTCTCGATCTCTTGACCTCGTGATCCACCCGCCTTGGCCTCCCAAAGTGCTGGGATTACAGGCGTGAGCCACTGCGCCTGGCCATCGCAAGTCATTTCTATGTGTAGTACTGAATAAATTTAGGGTCTGATCGCAGTGATAATGGATGCAAGGTTTCTGTCATCATCCATCCCATTGCCCTTCTGACCTAGGGGAGTGAGGTTGGAAAGCTAAAACCCTACATTTCTCAAGCTCTCCTGACTCCAGGATTCTGGGTATGGTATCAGGTCTGCCAAATAGAAACACTTGTGTGAGATTTGGAAGGCACAGTGAAGTGCCAGCCACCCTCCAGCTGGGAAGCAAGGCAGGAAAGAGTGTGAGTGTTTAGAGGCAGTTGTGAAGACCAAGCTCAAAAATCCAGTGTGCGGTCACCAACTTTCAGGTTGAAGAGGCAGTTCGGCAGCGACTGTGGTAGCAGCCATAGATGCTTCCTGACATCCGAAATACAGTTATTATGAGGTGCCTCCTTGGACTCACTAGTCCAGGGGCCCCTGAGTTCATCTTGCCTTCCCCTGAGGTGGGTGGATCACGAGGTCAAGAGATCCAGACCATCCTGGTCAACATGGTGAAACCCCGTCTTTACTACAAATACAAAAAATTAGCTGGGTGTGTGCCTGTAATCCCAGCTACTCACTCAGGAGGCTGAGGCAGGAGAATTGCCTGAACCCAGGAGGCGGAGGTTGCAGTGAGCCGAGATCGTGCCATTGCACTCCAGCCTGGGTAACAAGAGTGAAACTCCATCCAGCCTGGGTAACAAGAGTGAAACTCCATCTCAAAATAAATAAATAAATAAAAGAATACATTCTTGTATTAAATTGCTTGACTTCAAATACCCAATGCTATATTGCCGTTTCAGATATTTATCATTATATAACAAACCACTCCAAAACTCTGTGAACCAAAACAAAGGTGATTCTTGGTTTGGTTGGAATCAGCAGGACAGTTCTGACTCCCATGAGTTTCTCAGGAATCATTGAGAACCTGGCAGAGACACAACAAAAGAAGAAAATTTTAGGCCAGGTTTTGGTATCAGGATGATGCTGGCCTCATAAAATGAGTTAATGAGGATTCCCTCTTTTTCTATTGTTTGGAATAGTTTCAGAAGGAATGATACCAGCTCCTCTTTGTACCTCTGGCAGAATTCGGCTATGAATCGGTCTGGTCCTGGACTTTTATTTGGTTGGCAGGCTGTTAATGGCTGCTTCAATTTCAGAACTTGTTATTGGTCTATTCTGGGATTCGACTTCTTCCTTGTTCGGTCTTGGGAAGGTATATGTGTCCAGAAATCTATCCATTTCTTCTAGATTTTCTAGTTTATTTGCACAGAGGTGTTTATAGTATTCTCTGATGGTAGTTTGTATTTCTGTGGAATCTGTGGTGATATCCACTTTATCATTTTTTATTGCATCTATTTGATTCTTCCCTCTTTCGTTCTTTATTAGTCTGGCTAGAAGTCTATCTATTCTAACAAATTGAAGAAGTTCTCCTCTATTCCTTGTTTGCTGAGAGTTTTTATCTTGGGTTTTTTCAAATGCTTTTTCTGCATCTGTTGATATGATCATGTGATTTTTGCTCTTTAAGTGGCTGAAGTGATGCTTACATTAATTGATCTTCAAATGTTTAACCAGCCTTGGGATGATAAAATCCTTGGAATAAACACCACTTGGTCATGATATATAATTCTTTTCTACATTTGGATTAGATTTGCTAATACTTTGTTTAGAAAATTTGCATCTATGTTAATGAGAGACATTGGTCTGCAATATTCTTTTCTTGTAATGTCTTTATTTAGTTTTGACATTAGGATAATGTTAGCCTCATAGAATGAGTTAGGGTGTAGTCTCTGCTTCTGTCTTCCAAAAAAAATTTCATAGAATTGGTGTAATTCCTTAAATGTTTGACAGAATTTACCAGTAAACACAATTAGGCCTGGCACTTTCTGTTTTGGAAGGTTATTATTATTTTATTTTTGTTTATTTATTTATTTTTTTTTTGAGATGGAGTTTCGCTCTTGTTACCCAGGCTGGAGTGCAATGGTGCGATCTCGGCTCACTGCAACCTTTGCCTCCTGGGTTCAGGCAATTCTTCTGCCTCAGCCTCCTGAGTAGCTGGGATTACAGGCATGTGCCACTGTGCCCAGCTAATATTTTTGTATTTTTAGTAGAGACGGGGTTTCACCTTGTTGACCAGGATGGTCTCGATCTCTTGACCTCATGATCTACCTGCCTCGGCCTCCCTCCCAAAGTGCTGGGATTACAGGCGTGAGCCACCGCGCCCAGCCGGTTATTAATTATTCATTGAATTTCTTTAATATATAGATATATAATATAAAATATAGGCCTATTCAGATTGCCTGTTTCTTCTGGTATAAATTTTGGTAGATATGTCTTTTAAGAAATTGGTCCATTTCATCTTGCTTGTCAAATCTGTGGGCCTAGAGTTGTTAATAGTATTCCTTTATTACTTTTTAATGTCCATGGGACCTGTAGTGATAGCTCATTTTTCATTTCTATTATTGGTAATTTGTGTCTTCTCTTTTCTCCTTGGTAAGTCTGGCTAAAGACTTACTGGTTCTGTCAAAGAACCAGGTTTGGTTTTGTTGATTTTCTATGTTGATTTTTTATTTTCAATTCCATTTATTTAACTTATGGAATTGAATTGTTTTTTAAATTTCTTTTCTCTTAAGTTTATTTGTGCTTTGTTTGTTCCTTTTTATGTTTTCAGTTTCCTAAGGTGGGAAATTAGGTTATTAACTTAAAATATTTTCTAATATATTCATTAAATGTTATAAACTGCTCTCTAAGCACTACTTTTACTGCATCCCACATATTTTGATGTCATATTTTCATTTCAGTTTATGCATTCTTTTAAAAAAATATGGAGCATATATTAAAATTAACAGATATTTGGGGAAAAAGGAATACACAGATAATATAAAAGATTGCAATCCCATAAAATTTATTCCCTTTTCATAGTACAAAAATACTACAAATCAATAGCAAAGATACAGATTTAAAGTCACCATATGTTTTGAAATTTAGAAATATACTTTTAAATATATTAAAAATCATAATGGAAATTAGAAAATAGGTTGAGCTGATCCATAACATATATACTTTATATAAAACCACATAACATGTCTAAATCAGCACTTTGAAGGAAATTTATATCCTTATATTCTTATACTAATTAAAAAACCTAAAAATTAGCAAGATCCATGCCCTTTATAAGAAATTTAAAAATAGTAGCAAAATAAACCCAAAGATAGTAGAAAGTAGATGATAATAAAAATGACAGCACAAATTATTGAAACAGAATACAAACATGCAAGGAGAGACTCAACATAGGCAAAATGGTTTTCTAAGAAAAAAAGGGTAAACCTCTGGGGAGACTGATCAAAACAGTAGAAGAGAAGGCACACATAATCAACAGTGGGGTTATAATACAAGCCTATAGTAGGTTATTAGAAGATATAATGAATAGAAAATCACTAATGACCAGCATAAATTAAAAAATTTGGAAGCAAACGTGTGGTAAAAGCTAGAAAATTTACATGTTATGGGAAAATTCCTGGAAAAATTTAGATTATTAAAGCTGACTCGATATGCAATAGAATATCACAAGGGTTCTATAATCATTAAGGTAAATTGACTGAATCCACTTTGGAAAAAATATTTCAGGCCCAGTGACATTTTTGAGCAGTTCTATTTAACACTCAAAGAAAAAGTGATTGCAAAATTATACAAAACCTTTTAAAGAATTGAAAAAGGAGCTACAAACTCCAGCTCATTTTATCAGGCTAGCACAACCTTGAGAGCATATCCCAAAATGATACTATGAGTGAATACAAATTACAGTTCAACCTAACTTATGAATATAGGTTACAAATATTTATGAAATATTAACAAACATAGCAGAGCCTGAGTCAAAGATGTCTTTATGTTAGGAACACATAGTCGATGTAGCAATTTAAACCCATTTATGCCTAGTGTTCCATTATTGAAAAGTTAAGCATGTGGGAGTTATTTATATCCTACTGCTCAAGGTCATCGCCAAGGTCTGATTGCTAAAATAAAAAAAAAATCACAGCCTCAGGCATAAATAGGTAAAAATCAATAGATTTTTTGTGACAGAATAAAGGAGAAAAAAAATATGACCAACTCCATGCTCCAAAAACATTTGATAAAATTATAGATCTCATAATATAAAAACTCTTGCAAACAGAAAAAATGGAAGTCCTTGTATCGGAAAAAGGGAAGCTATATTTGAACAAACTAGCCACCAACAAAACAACTATTAAAAATACAACCTAATGGTGAATCAGGATTATATTGGGAGAAACAAATAAATTTTACCAAAGTCACTACTAGTTTCATTTAGTATTTTTCTTGGCATTCTAAGAGGCATAATATGGTAAAAAACAAACCAAACCAAGCATGTCTATAGGACTTATAAGAGAAGACTAGAAATTGTGATTTCCAGAGAATATGATTGAGTAGTTACAAGAGTCAAAACAATGTACTAATTACTTAATTACCAAATATTAAAATTAATGAGATATTGACAAGTTTGCTATATACTTAACTTATATAAAAATCAATAATAAAAATCAATGATAATATATAGAAATAGAAGCAAAAAGAAAAAGTCTAAAAGATACCATTTTAAATAGCATAAAAGGCCATGATTAAATCAACGAAAATTATAGTCATATAAGGAGAAAAATATAAAACTTAATGCCATCTAAATACATAGAGAAATATGCAATACTTATTGATTAGAAATATCAACATTGTAATGATGTCAGTTGTCACCAAATTAATTACCAATTGAAAACCAATAAAAAATCCAGTAATCTTTACTTCTCTTGTATAATTTGGCTTTTTAAAGGAGTTTGTGCAGTTATATAAATTTTTCTGGTCATGGAGCAATTCCAGCCAAATCCCTCAGTAGCATGAGTGGGGCTCTTCTTCAAGGCCAGCAATAAAGGAAAGGCAAAAAATTGCTGTTAGCATCTAGAATGGGATAGAAGTTGTTATCTGAATAGGTCATGCTGCACAGCCTAACTAAGATACATGCTTCGATAGGCCCATTCATTATCTTCAATATGCTTGATATCTTTTCTTATTTCTGCAGTTTGGTTCAAGCCATTTCTCTGGCTTGGAATTTCCTCTAAGCTTATCTCATTTCCAACCATCATTCAAATTGCAGCTCAAGCCATCTTTTCCTTTGATGACTTTTCTGACCATTCCAGCAAACACTGCTTATTTACTTGGGGTGGGCATTGGCCGTACGGCTGATTGTCTGAAGCACTCCCCCATTGTGTTAACCTTCTAATAAGTGTTGCATCAGATTGAGTAATTTTAGTCTTTGTGGTAGGAATATACTTTCTCTTTGTTTCTCCCACAGCATCCTTATATATAATCTACTCTATGGAGTAGTTATTTATACAATATGTATTATTATTGTCAGAGTTTGACTATAACAATTTGAAAATATTTTACTTTGGGAGCTTACTTTATGTAACTTAAAGGCAGAGAAAATAACTTCTTCTATTAATATATACAAAGAAAATGCCATGCCATTCTCATTTATTATGATTAAATAAAGTTGTAAATTCTTTGAACAAAAAAATCGGTATCTGGTACTTATATTTTTAACTTAATATTCCCAGTGCTGCAACTGATGCTGTAATCTCTGTCATACAGTGTTTTGCTGATAATGTCTTTAATACCTGGTCTCAATATTTCTGACTGTATTGCCCCTGTAATACTCAAGGAATAAAAATACAGTGTTTTGAATAATGTATTATTAAAATTTGCATATTCTCAAATGGGGCATATAACATAAAATACGTATTTCTCATTATTTTAATATAATAATTAATATCAAACATATTAAAAGATGCATAATGTAGTGAACTCAATAAACAGAAACAATATGAAATATTTATTGAATCTATTCACACAACAGATATTTATTATGAGGCAGGCAATGTTAGGCACTGGAAATTGAAAGTAAGTAAGATAACCACATACCATTCTCTCTTCTGGGATTCATTCTAGTTGAGGGAGGAAGACATTGTATAAGGAATTACACAACTGACTATTAGTTACAATTTTGGCAAATGTTGTCAAAGAGAATTATGAAGTGTTATGGGAGTGTATCAGAGCGGGACCTAAACTGGTTTGCTATGGAATTGGCCTGTATCTTTTATTTTGTTTCTTGGGAGTCAGAAATCAGAATTTTCCACCACCTTTGCAGAATATAAACAAAGTTGTCATTCAGCTGCAAAAATAGAGACATGGAAAAACTCTATTCCTAATGTTCAGATTTTAGTCATTTAAGAATTATAACCATACCACAGACTTTGAAACTTAAATGAGTAACTCATGGTAAGATTTAGATATTTAACCATGTGCTTTAAAAGTAAACATTTCCTTTTTTTACTCTAAAATTGATAGTTTATATATTTATCTGTCAAGTACCACAAGTCAGGGATGAGTATATAGAATGATAGTTTTGGAGAAACCATTGTTTCTGACCCTTTACTGCCCAAAATTCAGTCCCAGCAGATATTGCAAATATATGAAAAAAATATTTTCAGGTATTTAGAACAACAGATCTCAAACATTCTCCTCTAAAATAGATTTCTTACTGATATTCTAATTTTGAAACAAGAAAAATTACCGAGTACAAATTTGTTATGAATGAGTGATTTGTGTCTTTGTCCAACCATGGGGTTAGTGACCTCTTTTTGTTAAGGTGCAAGCCATTTGATGGGGCCCTGATGATGTGCTGTAAGTTGTAGTGAAAGAAGGCTTTCATAAAAACCTTATTTGAAACTTTTGTTTTTATATGTGTATTAATTTCCCGTGGATGTCATACCACATACTTAATGTGGCTTCTAGTTCTAGCAAAAGACAACACCCATTTATTCCCTTTCACTTTGGAGGGTCAGATGTCCACAGTCAGTTTCACTGGGCTAAAACTGTGTTGATGCCTCTTCATCCATGTTTGTGATTGGCAGTGTAGCATCTTCAAATTTTTTTTTTGCCACATCTTCACATCACTTTCTCTTCCTCCCTGTCTGTCTGAAATCCCTCTCTTCCTGTACTTAGAAGAACACCTGTGATGTCACTTAGGGGCCACCTAAATAGCCCATGATAATAAGGCAGCCTCCACCAGTTCCAGGGAGGAGGACACAGATATTTTTTGAGAGAGTGCATCAATTTGTTTTCACATTGCTATAAGTAACTACCTGAGACTGGGCAGTTTATAAATAAAAGAGGTTTAATTGACTCACAGTTCCAGAGGCTGTCCAGGAGTCATGGCTGGGGAGGCCTCAGGGAACTTACAATCATGGTAGAGGGCAAAGGGGAAGCAAGCACCATCCTCATATGGTGGAGCAGGAGAGTGAAGTGGGAAGTGCTACAAACTTTCAAACAAACAGATCTCATGAGAACCAACTCATATTCACAAGAATATCACAAGTCTTCCCCTGTGATTCAGTTACCTCCTACCAGGTCCCTTCCCCAACATTAGAGATCATGCTTCAACATAAGATTTAGGTGGGGACACAGAATCAAATCATATCAGAGAGGGAGGGAATTTTACAGCCTACCACAATGTATCCTTTTACTTTCATTCACTATGCTTATAGCTTTGAGAGTAACCCAAATGCTTAGGTTTTATTTATTTTTCATTAGATAACATATTCTTACGTTTTTCCCAGAATTTAATTTTGTTTAATTGAACTCCCTAGGAAGAAATGTTTTCTTATTGACTTTACTTGGAAGAGACTTAATAGCCTATTAACTTTTTCTTGTTGCCCGATGAATGACAGTGAAAATCACTAATCATGTTAATTCCATTTATTTATAAAATGGAATTAACAGTATAGTTTTCATAGCCTCCTACCATAAAGCTGTGACAAGGCCAAACTCTATTTCTCCTCAACAGAGAAGATTCAGCACTTTTGGGAAGTAGTGTGCCTTATTTATCCTTTTATTTGAGTATATTAAAATTGTTGCATCAAGAATGAAAAAAGTACTTTAAAGTGCCATGGCTCACCAATGTTATACTATTTTCCAATACTAAATAACTGTCTTTTTGGGGGATGGCTTTTATTCCATCATTTTATAAGTATAACTAATATTTTCAGTAAATACTGTGAACTTCAGTAAATACACAGTAAATACTGTGAATTACAGTAAATAAAATTATTATCCTGGAATAGACAATTAGTAGCACAAGTTGCACAAGGTAGATGGTTTGGAACTTGTCAAAAAAGCTGAGTAGATCTTCAATGTTTTCCCCAAAAAGATATTTATCAGCTGAGATGTATTCAGTTTAAGACAGGAAATCCAACTCAAATAATGAAGTGGAATTTTTTGTTGTTTCAGTAACTAGGTGAAGGTCTGGATATAGAGCAGGTTTCAGGTTTGATTTAACTTAGTGACTTAAAGAGATTAATAGTCTAGTCTCTAGTCTCTTTCTGATTCTGTACTTTGCCTTCCATATATCATCTCCCATGTATCATTTCCTCTTATGTTCAAATTTAAGGTACCAAGAGGATACTGAAAACAAATTTCACAATCGATGTATACAATCATGTCTCACAAACCAGTATGAAGTTAGCTCTAGCATACTGATATGGTATGGCTCAGTGTCCCCACCCAAATTTCATCTCAAATTCTAGTCCCCACATGTTGAGGGAGGGACCTGGTGTGAGGTGATTAGATCATGGAGAAAGATTTCTCACTTGCTTTTCTCATGATGGTGGATTCTCATAAATCTTGTTCTTGATAAGTGTCTGATGCTTTCCCCCCAAATCCTGAAGCCATGTAACATGTGCCTTGCTTCCCCTTTACCTTCCATCATGATGGAAAGTTTCCTGAGGTCTCCACAGCCATGCAGAATTGTGAGTCAATAAACCTCTTTTGTTTACAAATCACTCCGTCTCAGGTAGTATCTTTATAGCAGTGTGAAAACGGACAGAGAATTAGTATGGGGCATGGGACACTGCTATAAAGATAACCTGAAAATGTGGAAGCAACTTTAGGACTGGGTAAAACGTACAAGTTGAAACCGTTAGGAGGGCTCAGAAGAAGACAGGAAGATCTGGGAAACTTTGGAATTCCCTAGAGACTTGTTGAATGGCTTTGATCAAATGCTGATAGTGATAGGAACAATGAAGTCCAGGCTGAGGTGGTCTCAAATGGAAATGAGGAACTTATGAGCAAAGAGATGAGCAAAGGTCATTCTTGCTATGCTTTAGCAAAGAGACTGATGGCATTTTCCCCCTGTCCTAGAGATCTGTGGAACTTTGAACTTGAGAGAGATGATTTTGGGTATCTGGCAGAAGAAATTTCTAAGCAGCAATGCATTTAAGAGGTGACTCAGCTTATTCTGAAAGCATTCAGTTATGAAGAGATGGTTTGAAATGAGAACTTATGTTTAAAAGGGAAGCAGAGCATAAATGTTGAGAGAATTTGCAGCCTGACGATGTGGTAGAAAAGAGAAACCAATCTTTCTGGGGAGAAATTTCAGCTTGCTGCAGAAATTTGCATAAGTAACAAGGAGCCAAATGTTAATAGCCAAGACAATGGGGAAAGTGTCTCCAGGGCATGTTGAGCTTTGGGAGCCTTCACCCAGATTTCAGAGGATGTATGGAAATGCCTGGATGTCTAGGCAGAAGTCTGCTGCAGGGTCAGAGGCCTCATGGAGAACCTCTGCTAGGGCACTGAGGAAGGGAAATGTGGAGTTCATTCCCCATGCAGACTTCCCACTGGGTCATTGCCTAGTGAATCTGTAAGAAGACGGTCACTGTCCTCTAGACCCCATAAAGATATAGCCAATGACAGTTTGCATGTACACCTTGAAAAGTCACAGGGACTCAATGCCAGCTCATGAAAGCAGCTGAGGGAGCTGAACCCTGCAGAGCCACATGAGTAAAGCTGTGCACAGCCATGGGAGCCAATCCCTTGCATCAGCATGCTCTGGATGTGAGACATAGAGTCAAAGGACATTTTGGAGCTATAAGATTTAATGACAGCCAAGTCAGGTTTGGGAGTTGCATAAGGCCTGTGGCCCCTTTGTTTTGTCCAATTTCTACTATTTGAAATGGGAATACTTACCCAATGCCTATACCCCCATTGTATCTTGGAAGTAGCTAACTTGTTTTTGGTATTTCAGGCTCATAGGTAGAAGAGACCTGCCTTGTCTCAGATGAGACTTTGGGCTTGCATTTTCAGGTTATTGCTGGAATGAGTTAAGACTTTGGGGGACTGTTGGGAAGGCACAATTGGTTTTGAATTATGAAAAGAACATGGGATTTGGAAGGGGACAGTGGCAGAATGTTATGGTTTGGCTCTGTGTCCCCACCCAAATCTCATCTCAAATTGTAATCTCCGTGTGACAAGGGAGGGCCTTGGTAGGATGTGATTGAATCAATGGGGACAGTTTTCCCCTTGTTGTACTCATGATAATGAATGAGTTCTCGAGATTTGGTTGTTTGATAAGTGTCTGGCATTTCTCCCCTGCCCACTTGCTGTCATATAAGATGGGCCTTGCATCTCCTTCACCTTCTTCCATGATTGTAGGTTTCTTGAGGCCATGTGGAATTGGGAGTTAATTATCTTTTGTTTGTAAGTTACCCAATCTCAGGTAGTATTTTTAGAGCAGTGTGAAAATGGACTGATATACATACCATCCTGAATCCATAGGTAAGAATTTATGCATTTTTAGGTTTGTAATTCTGATCCATGTAGGTCATTAACCTATAAGTTGTTTTCTATCTGTGCTTTCATTTTTACTTTAAGAAGGAGTGGAAATTCTAGGTTGCAGCAGAAGCAGAATTCAGGAAAACTTCTTTTTTTTTTATTCCCAAGGAATGTCAGTGTTATATTTGTTTTTGAAATGCTTTACTGACAGAAACAAATTTATATCATTTATATCATAGATTTATGTCATAGCCTCACTAATATAAAAAAGTAATAGTTGGTTCTAAAACTTGCATTTTCCAAATGCAGCTCAGTGTTCAGTGAATTTACACCATGTTTTGCAACAACTCATTGTTGCTCTTTGCATCCATTTTATGACTTTAAAACATTTCTGCCTTATACTTGTATCTCCCTTTTTATACCCATTATTCAATTCCACCAATTTTGTTTTTCTTCTCAGTAGTATTAAAGAAAAATACACTATTTAATGGTTTAAGAAGTGGTTGCTATGTTATTTGTGTTTAAGACCAAGTTTATTAGTTATTTATTTCTGTCTGACAAATTACCACCAAAATTCTTGGATTAAAATAGGACTCATTTATATCTCAGCATGTCTATAATTAGAAATATACTCTTAGCTTAGCGGGGTGCCTCAGCTACAAGATGTTTCCCAGTGTTACAGTTAAAGTGTGGTCAATGACTGGGGTGTTATCTGAAAGCTCAGCTGTGGTTACTGGATCTGCTTCCAAACTTCATGGCTGAACTGAGGATCTCAGTTCCTTGATGGTTGTTGGTTGAAAACCACCCTCAGTTCCTTGACACATGGGCCTCTCCAATATGACTTTTTCTTGCTTTATCAAAGCCAAAAAGAGACAGCACCTGATAGCAAGCTAGACATCACTATCTTATGTTGCATAATCATTGAAGTGACATTCCATCAGCTTTGCTGTATTCTCTTTGTTAAAAGCAATTCAGTAGGCCAGCCCACTTTAAAGAGGAATGAATTATACAGCACATGGAATATGATGGTGTGTTTCTATTCTTATTAATTAACTTGTTTGCCATATTCACATAGTGCAAAGAAGTTTATAACACATCCCAAATAACTTTAAGAGATAGAGACTGTGGTTAGATTTTAGAGTAGACTTCCAATTAGACTAAAAACTAGGAAAAAGACTCTCACATTTACAAAACTTTACATTTTATTGCTCATTTTCTGCAAAGGTATCTTTTAAATCCTTAATCAAAGAAAAAAACTAGGAAAAGGCAGTGGTAAAAATTTTGCTGCAATTATTTCCAGTAGAGCTTGGTCACCAGTTTCCCTGTTCACCCTCACAGTCAAGGTATGAGTGGAAATCTAAAGCATAGGATGTGCAGCATGGCAAGCCTTTTTTGAACCCTGCTTGTTGCACAAACACATACTCAATCTCTCCCTCTTTCTATCTCTCTCATACTGATGAGGAAGGTGGGTTTCATATTCTTTGGCACAACTTCTGGAATTATCTAAAACCAAGATATTGAAAACTTATCCCACTCCTTGATTCCACACTGCTTCGCACTAACAACTTGTCCTAAAGAGTTCTTGTAGAAAAATACAGCCTAGCAGTATTCCTACTATCTTTAAATTATGTTCAAAAACTATCTCAAAAACATACACAAGCAAAAGTATTAGTGTGTAATTACAAAATTAACCATTTTTTGAGGAAAACAACTTTGATTTTATTCATCATATACACATACATTTGGCTCACTGTATCCATGTGTTCCATGACCATGAATTCAAGCAACTGTGAATAAAAAATATCTGGAAAAAAATGGATGGTTGCATTTGTATTGAATGTGTACAGACTTTTTCCCGCTTGTCTTTATTTCCTTAGAATTGCAGATAAAAACTATACATATGACATTTATATTGTATTAGAGATTATAAGTAATCTAGAGATTATTTAAAATACATGGAAGGATATGCATAGGCTATGTGCAAATATTATACTTTTTTGTATAAGGGACTTGAGCATCTGTGGAATTCGGTATTCATGAGGGTTC
This sequence comes from Callithrix jacchus, assembly GCF_049354715.1. Taxonomy (NCBI): domain Eukaryota; kingdom Metazoa; phylum Chordata; class Mammalia; order Primates; family Cebidae; genus Callithrix; species Callithrix jacchus. Next base: position 146,767,408 of record NC_133507.1, read on the forward strand.
TGGAATGACTCCTCTCTAGTTACTGGGACAACTGTATATTTACATGCATTGGAAGGGGAACTTATAAAGATTTATGATTGTAATACTTAATCAAAGACAAAGGAGTCTTGTAATGGTCAAAGGTGGCTTCCTCAGTGATGTGGTTTAGCTGTGTCCCCACCCAAATCCCATCTTGAGTTGTAACTCCTACAATTCCCACATGTTGTGGGAGGAACCTGGTGGGCTGTGATGATTGAATTATGGGGGCAGGTTTTTCCTGTACTGTTGTGGTAGTGAATGAGTCTTACAAGATCTGATGGCTTTAAAAGTAAGAGTTTGCCTGCACAAACTCTCTCTCTCTGCCTGCTGCCATCCATGTAAAACGTGACTTGCTCCTTCTTGCCTTCCACCATTATTGTGAGGCTTCCCCAGCCACAAGGAACTGAAAGTCCAATTGAACCTCTTACTTTTGTAAATTTCCTAGCCTCAGGTATGTCTTTATCTGCAGCAGGAAAGTGAACTAATATAGTCACTCAACCCCAAATCATGACAGAAGCTCTGCTACTTATTAAGTATGTGGCCTTGAAAAAGTGACTTCTTCTTCAACTTCAAGTCCTCTCACACTTCCAGCTACAAAAGGAAAATCTAAACTTTTAGGATATTCATGTGATTTGAGTGATATTAAATCCATAAAGTACATAACAACGTACTTTATCTATAAATACTATTTTCTATCCCTGCTGGATATGTTGAAGTTTATGGAGGTACACACTCTTTATGAAATTATTTAATATCCAGTTTTCAGATGAACTCTGTATGCCCCATTCACGTCACTTTCCTGGGGGAAGGGTCATGATAAACATAAAGTACTCACAGTAGATGAAGATGTAAGGGGCAAGGGGGCATCATAGCATCGTCCAACTGGTTGGCTAAAATGGAAAGACTTGAACCAGAAAAGATGTCAGTGAATATTTATACTATAGATAGAAAAGATTTCAGAGAAAAAAAACAGTTTACTCTGAACTTGGAAGAAGCAAAGGAGAAACAGAAACTCCCATTTGTCTTCTCTTCTCCACAGCCTCCTTCTCTGCAAGAACAAAATAAGCCTGGGGAAAAATCATAGTTCAAAGGAAGGAATGGATTTCAATTGTGTGTGCGTGTGCATGCATGTGTGCATGCGTGTGTGTAGTTGGGGAAGGTTTATATTGTGAATTTTTAGACTAAGGGTGGCTTTGGGAACTTTGGATCTCTTGAACTGATGGCATGTTTGAAGTTTCTAATTTCTGTATTTGTCTATCTTCATTTTGTGTTGTGGGAGGTAGACTTCGCCTGTGTGACAACAGTACCTCTGGAAAGCTAAAACTACAAAAGTGGAGTACTGAAAAGACATTAGGAGCTGGGTGTTTGGGGCTGACTGTGGGCTTGGGAAACAGAGCTGAAGGTCCTTCAGATTGCTGCCTTTAGTGTGCTGCTCAACCGGCTCTGCAGTCTAAGACGGGAGACAGGGTTTTGGGTGGATCCTTGGTCTAGGAAAAAAAAAAAAGAACTTCCATTCATTTGACTGGAGCTTCCCTTGTAAGGAATTAGGGAATCCCAATGTTTATTTATGCATGATATTCCAAATTAATATGTTAAAATTCATTTACTAAGCTTTATTTCTCCTTTCTTCATTGATTAGTGACTTGATGATTTATTAGCTTTTGAGTACAGTGTTTTATAAAAGTGTCAAGTATTAGAAGCAGAGACCAAAGAAAATAAAAATTCTAAAAGTATCGAGAAGGCTGCTGAGATTTCCAACCTGGACTAAATAATGTTGCCTAATTTGTGGAACATTCTTTCTTCCCTAATAGAGATCTCTAGTGCTGTATTTCCATATTATTATATATAACGCAATTAAATTCTGAGAATTATTAAGGAACAGATTTCTTTGAGAACTTAAAGTGCCTTCTAATAAGTGATTTGTAGCCCACGTCTGTTTTGCCATTCAAGCTTTAATATTACTCTTTCGAAGTCTGAAGTTTCATTGGCAAAAGCTATGAGGAATGGTCTTATTTCACACAGGTAAGAGAACAGTACTTCATCAAACTGAGAAGCAAAGAACATGGGGCTAGGATGCAGGTTTTCCTTGGGGCGCTGATGCTGTTGGGCTCTGCACGTTTCCTTGTCTCTATGGTGAGATTAGATCTCCAAATCAGATAACTTTGGGGCAGAAATGACAGGTGAATGGGTGAAGTTGGACTTAATGGAAGCTGTGCAATGTGTGATTGTATAGCTCTTTAGTGGTAGATTGGATTATTGGCTTTAATTATTTAACTATACACTTACACCCTTCTATAGGATGATTTTGAAGTTCCTCCCAGCAAAGGGGAAGCATACATTTCCCCATACCTTGACTTCAGTTCAGCCATCCGACTTGCTTTGCTCCTTTGAAAAAGGCAGTTGTGATGGTGTGCTAGTTATGAGCCTAGACATTTAGAGGGCTTGTGTGTTCCCCTTGCCCTTTTCCATTTCTGTTGTTGCCATGAGAAGAAGCTGCTCAGCTAATCTGCTGGTGCTGGGAGGAGAATGAGTGACCAGGAGCCAAACCACCCCAGAGGAACTTAGCCTAGAGTAATTGAACCCAGCTGAACCCCAGACACGTGAGAAAAACAAATGCTCATTGTTGTATGCTGTTGAGCCTTTGAGGTTGTTTATTATGCAGCATTATCATGACTAGAACTAATTTGCTCTGTTTTCCCTGGAGAAATTTCTTTAGCTGTAACATGAGGGTGTGAGAATAGTGCTGTTTTGCAAACCCAGATTGCCTTGGGGCAGAAAGGAAAAGTAGGTGTGGGAAGGGAGAGGTGTGTTGATGGAATCACATACCCTTTTAAAGGGTGTTGCTGCTACTTAACACTAGTTAAATGTGATGGTGCAGGAATGTAAGCCCTGTGTTGCCAAATGTACCCTTTCCTTTTTTCAAGAAAAGCTATAAATCTGGCTTTTTGAATGTAGAATATTCAAAACTTAAATTTAGAAACTAATTAAAAAAATTTATGGAACACACACACACACACACTGGAAACTTTTTATATGTCCTGGATAAATATATATCCTTAAGGGTCATCCTTAACAGTCTCTAGATTAGAGTCTGTAGGTCCCCATCTGCTCTACCGTTCAATACTCATTAACACTCAATGCGTTTGTTGCAAGTCTGCTGTGCTCAAACTTATCCCAGGTGAATTTACTTTAGAATGAACTCAGCAATAGTTTCACTTTAAAATGTCACAAAACATGTTTCTTTTGCCCCCAGTGGAATAGCTTACAAATATGGCCACCACATAGAAGCCAAAAACAACACAAAAAACTTCAGGCAAATCCCCCAATCCTCAACTACTTAAGATCGTCAGCTACTTCAAATACTTAAAAATGACAAATCAACCGCCTAATTCTACATAGAAATTGACTTTTGTTCTTTTGACGAGAGTTTTTTTTTCAACTTTAAAATCTATTCTTGTTTTTCATGATGCAAATTTCTAAGATGATCTATTGTTATTATATTAAGTGCTCTAAATATGAAATACAGTATGCCTATCAGAGGTGAATAGAAATTTTTAATTCCTTTAAGTGATTTTTCTTAATAGTCATCAACTAGAAAAATGGCCTGGCATCTCTGTTAAAAGAAAGGAGACCGGGAAGCTTTCATATTGTATCTTCATTAGCTACTGATTATACCAGCAAAAGAAATCTCCGGATTTCCTTGACCATGGATTATAAACTTGGGATAATTAAATGGAAGGCATATAAACTTCTCACTGGATTCTTGATTAGATTAATGATTAGCAATGACTTTCAAATAGCGACATTGTGTGTGTGTGTGTGTGCATCAATTTAATTTAAATAAAATGTATTTTGTCCCATCCAACGGTGTATTAGGTATAGGGTGAGGCATTACCCAGAACACAGAGATGGAGTTTGACATAGATTAAATAAAGACCCAGTGGAGGAGACAGTACCTGGGGAGATGTCATTTTATATTTAGAACAAAGGCTTAAGGTACATTAGTTGTAATTGTTTTATACTTCATTATGCTTGGAGAAGTTATGTCATGTTCTCTGTATTTCTTGTCGTTAATGGTTTTTAGGATTCCTTAACTACAAAAAAAGAGGGAGGACATTTAACACTTGTTGGGTGTTAATAATCTGTTAGGTTAATGTGTTTAACCTGCACAATGAGCTTATGCAGTAAAAGCTTTTATTTTCATTTCACGCAATGATGAAAGGAAGGCTCAAGAGATCCAGCTGAGCTATTGTTTTTTCCCCTGGAAGCCATCCTTGATTACAATTGGAGTAAATTGCCCTGTGAGCACCCTAAAACCCATCACATACTTGCATGCTAGCATTTCTAATGCTTTGCAGCAATAGTTGCTGACTTTCTGTCTTTCTTTCTGAACCATGAACTCATGGAGGCTGGCGATTGGCATAGAGTATGATCCAGTAAATAGGTGTAAATGCTTACATTTGGTCAAGGTGCATACAACCTGCAAGTGGCAGAAACTGGAGCGACAATCACTGATATTTTTCTAAATATAAATCTGCACTTTCTACTGTGCTGTCACTTCGAAAATTTAATACGTGGAGCACAAGCTCTAAAAATTTCTCTTCTCTGAAATGTTTTAAACTTGCCCGTGCTTCAGATAAATATCCTTAGCAGAAACTTCTGGTGAAGGCAGGGTTCCCCAAACTGGCAGGGTGATAAGAATCATACAGCTTTCCAAACCCATGTGGCAACATAGGCTCTTGGTTCTTTGGAGAGGAAGAGAGGAGGGTTTACAGCTGAGGGAATGAGTGTCAATAGCACCACTTTCCAACTTAGCCCCAGATCCAGCAAAGTGGATGTGCATTTTGAAGAGTGGATGATCACTTTTTCAGGGTGGATGACCACCAAGGGAGAAGCTGAGAGAAAAGGGGGAGATATTAGAATTGTTTCTTTACAAGACAGCCCAAGTCAGCTTTTAGAATGTCTTTGTCTAGACTGAGTACAATACTGGTCTATAGACACAAACTTCTTCAAAAAATTTTCTCTTAGTAGTGGCAGACATCTGGAATTCCCTCTTCACTTTTTTCTTGGAAGCCAAGATACCAAATTGAGGCTTCTGGCAACCAACTGTGTGCTGCGTATAATGTAGACCCCAAGAGGACCATTAACACTGACTGCTTTGCTCATTGATACATCTGCTCAACCTAGACCATTTTTGGGCACATGGTAGGCTCACAATAAATATTTGTTAAGTGAATGAATGAATGAATGCTTAAAGGAAGGTCCAGAACTGATACATACATAAATCTCCCCTCAAAGAGCTCAGCCTACCTGTAAAGACAGACATAGCAAGACAAAACATAGCAATGTGTAAAGTGCTTTGAGAATGCACTGAAAGGAGCTATTGATTCTGAGAGGTGGAGGGATCTGTGCTGTGGGAGCCGAAGTGGGGTGGACAGGAAGTTGTGATGTGGAAGCAAGGGAAGGGAAGTAGATATGGGGCACAGAAGTTCATGCAGAGTTCAGCACCAGTACAGAGTCCCAAGGGGCTTTCCCTTGAAAGTATTTGCCCAATGGATTATTTTTCCCATCCTTTAACAAGTTGTTTTTTAACCTAAACAATCTAACAATATTTTATTCTGTTTGGGTTTTTTCAGTAAATATGTTTTATTTTTATAAAACACTAAAGATACTTTACGTTGAAAGATATTTAGATTTAAGGAAACTGGTTTTCTTTCACAAAGAACATGAAAGAGAGAAAGAAAAAGATAAGAAAGCGAGGAAGGAAAAAAGGGAGAAAGAAAAAGAAAAAAGAGAAAAGAAAGAAAAAGAAGGAAGAAAGAAAAAGAGAAAGAAAGAAGGAAGGAAAGAAAGAAAGAGAGAGAGAAAGGAAAACTTTCCTGACTGTCAGCACTGTCAGTTGTGCTCAGGTTGAAGAAGGAACTCTGACAGACCACCCATGCTCTGGTTCCTGCTTTCTTTCCACCTTCAGCTCAGAATCCTCCTCACCCCCAGTGCAGCAGCTACGTCAGATGACTCTCAGTTGTCAAAGAAAGGCATCTCAACTGCCCAGCTCAGGTTTGTGCCCTTTCTTCATGCTCTCAAAGCATTTTGTACTTCTGCTACCATATACCTGAACGTGCTGCATGGAACCCTATCTGATCTGCAAGAGGTCAGGTTTTATGTGTCCTGTGCACCACTGTGAATCACGTACATTTTTCACTGGGCCTGTGTATCATAAGTGTTCCATCATTACTCGTGGAATGAATGGCTGAATTTGCATTTTCTCCTTCCCATCTAGTACGTGGCATGATTTGGGCCTTTGGGCAGATGTGTCTGAATCTACAAGGCTCACTGCACAGGCTCTCACCCAGGGCCCCACTGTGTATGTGTTTAACTTTAGATACAAGTACGGAAAACATGGATTGAGAGAGAAAACCTTTGCCTAATTTAATAAAGTAATTGGAAACTCTATGTGCACTTCAAAAAATGCATTTTTCTTATGCTTTCAGCCCATTGAATGTGTTTTCCCTAGGATACAAGTGACATTCTTTTTGTCTCTTAGTGGAACAAGAAACAGACTTGATACCACCATACCTTAGAGGAAATTCATTAACGGTTCAGCAACTGAGTCACATCTCAGTGACTTGCCTCCTTTCCTAACAAATATGATTTTGGAAAGACGGAACACTCCGACAAAAAAAGAACTGAGATTTTCTAGGTACCCGCCATACTTTATTTTGGGAATTCAAGTAATGGAAAGTGGTTTGGGTAAGAGACTTCAAAAATACGTTACTGGCCTGCAATCTTATGAACAATTTACTAGACTGTGAAGCCGAAATCACAGCTTGGTGCCCGGTTCCACCCTCTAAAGTGAGCCTAGTTGACACCTGAAGCTCCTCTGTGTGAGACAGAGATCTGATCATTTTACTCTCAGCTGCTTGTTTCCAGGCAGCAGGTTCAGAAAATGTTCAATCTATTGAATTCAAAATCAGAAAAACATGCTGTCTCACTCAGCTCAGCCAACATTTGGATGTTGCATCTTGTAGGATTACAGAGACCAGCATTTGCATTGCCTTTTGAAGCCCAAGAATGCCGAGGCAGGGAATAGTGAGGTTTCTTTGGGATGTGTGAGGTGACTGAAAATTAAATCTTTTAAAAGTTGTTTACCAGTTGCCTTCTTGGGCATTTATCTTGAAGAAATAAAAATTTATTTTCACAAAGAACATGTACATGAATGTTCATAGCAGCTTTATTCATAGTAATCCCAAATGGGAAGCAACACATGTGTCCTTCTGTAGGTGAATGCTTGAATAGGCCAGAGTGCACCTGTACCATGGCACACTGCTCAGCCATTGGGAGGGATAAGCCAGTGTTGCATGTGGGAACTTAGATGGATTTCATGGAGTTATGCTGGGTACAAAAAGTCAGTTTCAAAGGGCACGTGCTGTATGATTCCATTTGTGTGACATTCCTGAAATGAACAAAACTGTGGAGACAGAGAACAGTTACAGAGAACTGAGAAGACATTAGTGGCTGGCAGGAATTAGAGGGAGAGCACTAGGGAATTTTGTGATGATGAAATAATTATGTGTTTTATATCTACACAGATGATAAAGTTGCATAGAGCTACACACACACACACACACACACACACACACACGCACAAACACATCACAGCCCATGCTATACAATAGTACAAGTAATACTGGTAAAGTTGGAATTAGCTCTGTGGATTGTGCCGACATCCATTTCCTGGTTTTGACATCCTGCTGTAGCTGTGCAGGATATTGTAATTTTGGGAGGCTGAGAGACTTGGGACCTGTCAGCATTATTTTTTTTTTGCAACTTCCTCTGAATCTATGATTATTTCAGAAGAGAAAGTTATAAAAATCATTTTCCCAAGTTTAATAGTTAAAAGTTCAGTGGAAGTTAAGGAAGTAGGGAAATGAAGTCCAGGGCCTTACTATATATTGTTTTTTTCTTTCCTTTCTTTTATTATTATTTTTGCTTTGGATTAATTTTAGAAGTTTGAGATGTATTTAGCCTTACTTGTCATGTTGTGGGATTTGTATGCATATTCATGTGCATATACTAATGCACATACAGTTAATAGTTGTTCTACTTACGCCCGAATAGAACAAATGCAAGATCACGTGGATTGTAAAGGCATCAATTGGGCTTGCAGCCTTCACAGCTCTGATGGGGAGGGTGCCGGTGTATCAGAGCTACTAGCTCCCCAGGTTGTGCTTTCCTGTATCCCTGGTGCTCATCACACTGCTGGCATGTTTCATTTGGCATTTACCCCACCTTGGCTTGTGTTGGTGTCTATTCTGTATGGCACGAGCCTTTTCCTTTGCTGGGCTGTAAGACCCCAAGAACAAGGACGTGTCTAGCATATAATAGGTACGATGTAAATGAGATAAACAGGCATCAGGTCTTCTGGGAATCTTTACCTTTATTGAATACTGTTTCAATTAAGATATTTTCTCATACAAGTGACAGAAAAGCCAATTCAAATTGGATTGCACTAAAAGGAAAATGTATTGCCTCGTGCGTAACTGAAACATCCAGGAGCATGTGTGGTTTCGGATGTGTTTCTCTCTATCTTTCAGCTCTCCTTTCTCCATCTTGTTCTTTTTGCAGTTAGATTCTGACTCTGAAGTCAAAAGAAGACCACAGCTTCCTTAACCACACTCTTTCAATTAGAAGTCCAGTTGAACTGTCTTTTTCTTACAGTTCCTATGAAAGTCCAAGTATTCACTCCTCTGGCTATTCTGGGTCACGTCGCCATCCTTGAGCCAACTGCTAGGAGGGATGATACTGGGTGGTGTGGCCCAAGGTTGCAGGCTTTTTTTCCAGTACCTGGTAATGGAATCCACAAAAACCGTGTGAACTTTAAGTTCTGGGATACATGAAGAGATTGCACAGTTTTGTTACATAGGTATACATGTGCTACGGTGGTTTGCTGCATCCATCCCCCCGTCATCCACATTAGGTATTTCTCCTAATGTTAGCCCTCCCCAATCCTCCCACCTGCTACCATCCCTCCCCTCGCCTCCCCACCCCCTGACAGGCCCCCGTGTGTGATGTTCCCCTCCCTGTGTCCATGTGTTCTCATTGTTCAACACCCACTTACGAGTGAGAATATGTGGTGGTTGGTTTTCTGTTCTTGCGTCAGTTTGCTGAGTAAAAAAAATAAAAAAAAATTAAAAATTTCCAAAGTGGTAAAGAGCACCTTTTGCTTTTCTAAAAAAGAAAAACAAAAAACCAAAAAACCTTCTGAACTAAAAGTTGGGAGAAAATATTCTACCAAAGCAGAAGAAATTTCCCAACCTCAGCAGAGTAGCAACAATTCTCCTATATGAAAACTTAGAGATTCTTTTTTCTCTTTTGTGATTGACTTATATTGGGGGAACAAGAATCATGAAATTTTTAGAGTGGTCATTGGAGAGCTGGTTATTAGTGGTTTGCTTCATGCATTAACAGAATGCAAATGTAAATAAAATATATTATCTGACATGCCACAAAACGTTAAGCCAGCCTGTTTGTCCTGTGACTGACTTGTTTTAGTGCTAATAAAGAAGTTTGTAGTGTTGTTTTATTTTGATGGTTCGAACTGCACTGGTAGAATTTATAATCTGTGCAGTAGCGTTGGGAGAATTAATTGGTTTGGGTTTATATTCAACATAGACTTTATTACCTTCATTCTCCTCTGGAGGAATTCTTAATTCAGCCGTGTAATTTCCTTGCTGCAATACCTTGATGGTTTGAAACATGTAAAGTGTGTAATTATGAATGATAATGGTGCTTCTCTGCAGAGCCTCTGTATTTGCACCTTCTTTTTGTTTATGGCCCTAGAACCTCTGGTGATGCTGCGGATGCTATCAGGACCTCTCGGGTATGGCAGGTTGTTGCTCCGTGTTTTCTGTGTTAGCCACATCTTGGATGTGGTTCTTTTCCCAGTAAGAATCATGGAAGAAGCCTCCTAGCTGAAGTAGGACCTACTGTCCAACGTTATGATCTGTGTATTGAAGACAAGTTCTGATTTCCCAAAGGCATTCCTTCTGTTGATCTCCTACTTTGGGTTTTTCACCAGCTTGGAAGCACACCTCCGTTCTGTTTCTGGAGAAATTAATTATGTCCTGAGCTTCAAATCACCCACCTCCCCTGGTTTGTGTTCATCTCTATAGTCTGTTCTTCATGTTTTTCCATAAGCCTGGCTCTCCTCACCATGACTTATCTACTTATTTGCTCATCATATCCCATTAACATGGCTGGTTCTTAGTACTTTGATTGTATTCTTTCTTTCTTTTCTTCTTTCTCTCTTTTTTTCTTTCTTTCTCCTTCCTTCCTTCCTTCCTTCCTTCCTTCCTTCCTTCCTTCCTTCCTTCCTTCCTTCCTTCCTCCCTTCCTTCTTTCTTTTCTTTTCCTTTCATATGGAGCCTCGCTCTGTTGCCCATACTGGAGTACAGTGGTGCAATCTCTGCTCACTGCAAATTCCAGCTCCCTAGTTCAAGTGATTCTCCTGCCTCAGCCTCCTAAGGGATTACAGGCACCCACTACCCTGCTCGGCTAATTTTTGTATTTTTAGTAGAGATGGAGTTTCACCATGTTCGTCAGGCTGGTCTTGAACTCCTGACATCAAGGGATCCAACTACCTTGGCCTCCCAAAGTGCTGGGAATACAGGCTTGAACCACCACGCCTGGCCTGATTGATCTCTTTTTTACAGAGCCTCACCACGTGGATCGCACTGCCTGGACTTCAGGTCTGACTTTCTCACTTGTTTGCCCCCATTCATTAGTTTTTCTCTGCACTCTGAGTAAAATTTTCTGTAAAAACTGAGTAAAATTTTGAAAACATATATCCAGTAACATTAATAATGTGTCTCCTTTTCCTCAGCCCACTAAGAAGCCACCAGTGAAATTCCATTGCACTTGGAATAAGGACAGACACTTTATCAAAGCCTATAGCACCCTGCAAGCCTGGATCCCATGGACCACTTCAGCCTCAGCCCTGGCTAGATTCCTTTTATCTTCCTACACCCATCTCACCTCAACAAGGTATCATTTAATGTCTGGGACTTGCCTTACACAAACTGTTTGCCCTCTCTGGAACTCAATTCCTTCTTCTCTTTACCAAGATGCATCCTTCTCACTTTTCATATCCTAGTTCCAGTACTGTCTCCTCAGGAAGACTTCCTTGATCTCTCTGGCTGGCCAGCTGTCCTCATACCCCTACTTCTCTAATTTCTCAGAGCACCATTGACTTTTCCTTCAGAACAGCTGCAAAATGCATTTTGTATTTTACAATGAGATCATTTGACTAATGTACATGTCTCCAACTATAGTATGGGATGCTTTAGGGCACAGATCATTTCTACTTTACTTACCCTGGAATTCCCAGCATCCAGCCCAGTGTTGACACATAATAGACTCCCAGTGTATATTTGTTGAAATATTTGTTAACAAACAAATAGATGACTAAAGTGGGTGGGTAAATGAATGAAGGTTTGGCTTCCATCAGAGTCAGCAATCCCCATGAACAGTCTTCGGCTTGGGCAGCTCTTGTTGCAGACACTTTCCTCAAGTTTGATCTTGTGCTTTCTGCCGAAGGTCATGTTGTCAATGATGTCCTCCTGTTACCTCAGACTGAATTCTCTGAATTGAATTCTCCAAAGTAGCAGCATCTTTTCTGTATCCACTGATGCTAATTGCCTTAGAGGATTTAGCACCAAAAATTGGTGCTAAAAAATTTTGCTAAAAATTTTAGCACCAAAAATTGGTGCTACCAATTTTGTGTTTCTTAGGACAGGAGCATCAGAATGGGGATTGCAAGTTCAGGTGTTGATAGGAGCAAAGGAGTCACATAAGCTGGGAGAGAGGACTTTGGCAAACTGGAGACACACTTGGTCCATCGAGGGACAGCCACTCCTCAGCTCCAGTTGACAGTTGGAGTTTAGTAATGTCAGCTCAGTGTTGTCAGATCTTCCAGTGATAAAAGAGAAGTCAAAAATTTAAAAAGTGATTGTTATATGAAATACCACTTTTTTACATGCTGGTAAAATTTATCGAAAAAGTATTTTATAACATCACATAGACCAAACAAGCTTGTAAATTAGACTGAGAGCCAGATGCAGGGCAGAAGCTGCCATGTTTTGACTTTTGCCAAAGAAATGTCTCTGATAATCTCCTTTCCTTAATGCATATAGTCCACGGTCCACCAAGCCCTACCAAGTCTTCTTTAAAGATGTCTCTTCAACCTGCCCTTTGCTCTTTCTCTGTCCCCAATACTTCCAACTAACATAATTATATTTCTCAGTACCTGGCCTTCATGCTTACATTATTTCTTTCTTTTAGTGTCTCATATAGATAGGTTAATGACAAACATACATGTATTAACATGTTGATTTTTTCTTATCATCTCTAGGCTGCATAAATGCTGAATGTTGAGTATAAAAGACACAAAGAACCCCCACACTCCAAGTTCAGAGTGACACAGCGGCCACCAGCAATTGGACCCAGTCATCTACTTATTTGTAGGGTTTACTAAAAGGGAACAATTTAAAACAGACTCCATCATTGATTTTCTTCATAACATACATAACAGTTTCCCAAATTCCCATATAAATAAAAAGGAATGAGAGTGGATAGGTCTTTCAATCCTGTTAGGAAGAGTGAGGTTTGTGGTGGTGGCTAGTCAGTCCCTCCCCATGGGGAGAGGGAAAGAGTGGTTCTCCTCCTCTAAGGCAAGGGAATAGTAGAACAGTACTCCAAGAGGTTTGGGTGTCTGCAAGATGGGTGATAGGACACATAATTATTCAATTGAGAGTCTGTTTTGGACTTGTCATTAACATCTGGAGACCCAGGTTGAGAGTTCAAGTGGAAGCCCCATATGAAAATGATGAAATTTAGGCCCCTTCCCAACCTCCCGATATTCTTGTCTTCCAGCCCATCCTCAGCCCCCTTTGACCATACTTCAGGTCTGGGCGTGGGCACACTGGGGACACTATCTTCTCTCAGAAGTCTGAACTCAAGAGAGAGGTTGGCCTAGGGTCCTGCGATCTGGAGCATGATCTAAAATGTGTGTGTGTGTGTGTGTGTGTTGGTGCTCCTGGTAGGTATATCTATCTCACAGACTGTTACTCTGATGGGAAGGTGTAGGTTCAAAAGAGGGCAAAAGCAGGGTTCTTGAAAGCATGGGATCTAGGAAATGAGCTCAGCTACTGGGTCTAGGGAAGGTACTAGTTGAAGAAGAAGACTTGATTTGATTAGTTGCTCAACTAGAAGACTTGATTTTATTTTGGGTTTTCTGAGAAGAGAAAGAGATAAGTGAGGTGGCAAGGTAGAATTTGGAAGGAGATGCACTAGAACAAGCTCGTGCTTCCCTGTTTGGCATGCCATAAGGAAATACATCAGGTCACTGTAAGTTAAGTGGATGCTGAACTGATAATCGAACTTAAGTCTTTACTCTGGGACCCCATGCAAAAGGTCACTTGCTGGGCAAAGAAAGCCATCCGGGGGACATTGGTAGACATCTTTTAGTGAGGCTAACAGGTAATGAAGGAAGATCTATGCAGGACTAGAACTATTTTGCAGAGTAGAGGCCCATGCAGGACTGCTTGGAAATCCCATACTTGTAACAATGCCAGCATCAACATGAAGGACCTCGACGGAGGAGAGTATCAATTTACTAACAAGAAGATTTCTTCCTGCAGGCAGGTGAGCAAGGCCTGTCTTTACACTACTTCTTCCTCATCGTCCCAACATGGAGGATTAGCTACAGCCTAGAAGAGGGAAGGGAGAGGAGTGGGTCTAAGAAGTCCCTTCCTTCCTTCCCACCTGCAGCACTTCCTGTCCCCAAGAAACTCCTTGACCAGCCCCACTCATAAGCTGTTAGAGTATCGATTCTTTATTGCCCCAAATGAGACTTTTGAAATAAGCAAAACTGAGTGGAAACTTACTGCATCTTACCAAGGTGTCACTAAAATACACAGTAGGAAAGGTAGGATGGATCTAGCACAATTAGAGAGCAATTACTGGGAAAAAATAAAATCATATCATGGACAGATCACAAGTTGAAACTCTTCAGTACTCTAATTAGAGATACATAGGTAGATAATTTTAACACTGGAAGACTACTTTTCCTAGCACGATAATTTAACATACTATTTCCAAGTAAAACAAGGAAAACATCAAAGCTTTCCTTTGTAATAGTAATAATAATACAGATCAAGTATCTCATCTGAAATATAAGGCTTTCCAAAACCTATTTCATTTTTAATAACCTTATTATACATGTCTTTTCTTGCAAACCAATTCAGACACCTTTGAAATGCCAAAAAGGACATCAACTATGATTTAAAAAGTTTGAAACATTATAAGTAATTTCTATCTTGTTGTTTTGGACTTGCACTTGGATATTAGTTTATCTGATGTTTTGAAAAAGAAAATTAACATATATTATATATAAACAAAAATGAATTTTTGAAAATAGGTTACAAAAACACTACATAAAGTGAAATAAAATAAGTGGTAGGTAAAAGCAATTTTATACAAATAGAGACAATTTCAGTCTGATGGATTGTTCAGGACTATGATACTGATTGGTCCAGAACGTGGTTGGCTGGAAGGTCCCTGGAGAGCCTAACATAAAGTCTAAAGCAAAAGGTAACATCTTATGGGCCTCTGATCAACCCAGCACTATGCTTGTTACTCCTGAGGAGAAAGCAAAGTTGAACGTTTGATTAGTGATTTTGAGGAACGCAAAGTCTAGTTGGAAATACCGTGAAGGGTGTGGGGGATGTGTAGAACAGCCCTGCAGTGCTCTGAAAGCACAGGATAGGACAGAGCTGTGGGTGTGCCCCTTGAGCCATTGTCCAAAGAGCTGCACTGGGCTGGATGCATTAAGAGAAGGACGCAAAGGTAGGGGCTGGGCACTTGTGTCCTGTGCTGGCTGATAGACTGAGGAGTGCAAGGAACCAAGGAGAAAAACACTTACTGAATACCTTGGGGGTGATGTCTGTGCACCAAACTCAGATCAAAGAGCCCTTAAGGAGGGGATTTCTGGGGAGGAAATGGAGGCAGAGTAGACAGAGCAGTTTTCAGAAAGTTGATGGGTAAGTAGAAGGGGGCATCTAACTGTTATTTCAACATAAGCATGTTATTTGGTACATTATGAATATTCTTATTTGCATCTGCTCAGTTAGAAACTCCCATTTACACTTAAATACAGATGAATAAACCAACTAAAAATAACAGAGCCACTTCTCTGATCAAGAAAAATACTTTGTAATTAATTCAGTAAAATCTATAAATATTTCTAAAAATTCATGTGGTTTTAAAGTTTGCATATTCTTGCATACACAGCAGCTAAATTAGAGCCCCAGTTTTCCCCTGATGATTTAGTCACTTCATTCTAGTGTCTTAACACCTGAATGATTTATTCTTTACCCATAGAAATGCTTATTATCTTAATGGTAGCAAACTTCAGCTACCTCAGTAGCTACTTGTATTCCCTGATATATTTTTTCCCCTTAGGCTCAATTGTTTATTTACTTCCTGTGGACTTTTGCTTTCATATTTCTGATTCTACTCCTATATCTGCTGCTCATCATTGCTTGTCCTCTATGTACAAGTGAAGAATTGGTTGAGTTTCTCAGCGGCCAGTTTGGACTGCCTTGCTTTAGTACATGTATGTAGATGTGTGCTTGGTGAGCTGGTTTTGAACTTTGTAAATACAGGTCGGGCTTCGTGACAACCAGACCTTGCTTTGTAGCAGACAGAGTGGGAGAGGGACATAGGAGCTGAGGATGCTACTCTGGGGTGCCCAACAGTGCCAGCCCAGTTCCCCCTGCCCAGCTGACTTTGTTGCGTGGGGTAAGTGGAGGTGGGTGAATAGGCAAAGCTGTTCAACTGGTAGACTTCAGTGAGTAGCCAGGGTTTAGGCCCCTTCCTTTGGCCCTCTGCTTTCTGTTAAGTTTTATCTTCATACCCAGAGCAGAGTGGCAAACACCTCTGCAGCAAGTCCCCTCTTCAACCACCTGCCCCTTCAATTTACTTTCGGACTTTGTTGATAGGTACTCCTCTCCTCTTTTGTTTATTGTTTTATATTTATTCTTCAAGTATTTTGCTTTCTGCCCTGACATTAGTGGATGACAAAGGAGATGAGGTTGGCATGATTGCTAAGTGAGCCAAGCTGAAGTGTGCACCACCCAAGGATACTTGGTGACAGTTTGGGTAATTTTGCTGTCAGCTTTGTCTGAGATGGGCAGCACAGTTGTCTGTCTTTTTTTGATATCTTCCCACATTGTGGCTTTCCCTTAACTGAATTTGTCAGTGCTTCCTTGTATATTGTCGTTTAGAGTTACATATGTTTCCAGTGTCAATGAAAATGAGCTTGCATTTCTGATTTTCATCCTCTCTCTCCCTTTCTCTTGCTGGCAGGAGAGGCACTGTGTGATTGGTTTCTTAGCTCTTCCATTTTAGGGTTGGAATGTTACTCTTATTTTAGTGCTGTCTCAGATAAGAGGGGATACAAGCATTATTTTCAGTCTGCTACATAGAAATCCTACCTGGAATTTCTCTTAAATTTTGCTAAGAGAAATTTTTTTCTCTTTAATAAAATTGAAATTTCATTTTACATATTTTCTCATTCACAAAAGCATGCTAACTTGGAGGCAGATAGTTATGTCTTAGGACACTTCCTTGTTTATCTCCTATCTCTGGAAAAAAAAATCTCTGATAATGACTCAAAACTTTCAACTGCAGGTCAGCTTTGCTGAAGAAGTGTTAACTATGTTTTTCCCTTCAGGTGTGAGAAAAACAACATTGAATTTTCAGTTTCTTTGAAAGCCTGAGCTTCCTATGAAGCACTACTCTTTCACCGGCTGAGATTGCTTTCCTTAATCTCTCTGCTGCAGCTGTCATCAGTGAAAACTGCAGATTTTTAAGGTTTCTTTAAGCTGGATTTTCAGTGTCTCTAGGGGTTGATGCCAAGGATTTAAGTTCAGATTGAGTTATCCAAAAAACGACCTATTCACTACTCGACAATTTAATTTGTTCCTTCCTTTTTTTCACTTAACTAACATTATGTTGGGAAAAGTTAAGGAGTGGGGAACTAGCAAGATATGGCCCAAGTCTGTAGTCATGGATCTTATATGTTGACCAGGTGCTTCACACACTTTAGTTATTTAATACTTACTGACAGGTAAGTACAGATAGTATTGCTTCCAACTTGCAGTTCAGACAGATGAGACTCAGTGAGATATAACTCATTCTGCATCCTGTAGCCAAAGCCACAGCCTGGATTTGAATCCAAGTTATTTGAGAACTTTGTCTAATTTTTTAATATAGCCCTCCAACTCTTCTATACTTGGTCCATAGTTATTGCTAATCATTAGGCTGAGACTATGTAGCATATATCTCTGAAAAGTCTATTTGTCTTATTCTCCATTATTATATTAATGAAGAAACTACTATTCAATTATTTTAGAGAAAATTAATATAGGCCATCTATACTAGTCTCCATTTTCAGAAACAATAGTAACAATGGTAAAATATACTTAGAAGGAGGTTGGTTGGCTTATATCAATTCAACCAGTAAATGATTATTTTTGAATACCTAACTTGTACCAAATATTTCAGTGGAAGCTAGCTATACAATAGTAAAAGAAATAAGGTATCATACCAAATATTTCAGTGGAAGCTAGCTATACAATAGTAAAGAAATAAGGTATCTGTATTAGTTCGTTCTCATGCTGCTATTAAAGACATACCCAAGACTGGGTAATTTATAACAGAAAAAGCTTTAATGGACTCATAATTCCACATGGCTGGGAAGGCCTTACAATCATGGCAGAAGGCAGAAGGCAGAAGGCAAAGGAAGAGCAAGGCACATTTTACCTGGAGGCAGGCAAAAGAGCATGTGTAGAGGAATTCCCCTTTATCCATGGAATATTATGTAATCATAAAAAAGGATAGGTCCATGTACTTTGCAGGGACATGGATGAAGCTAGAAACCATCATTCTCAGCAAACTGACACAAGAACAGAAAACCAAACACCACGTGTTCTCACTCATAAGTCTATGTTGAACAATGAGAACACATGACACAGAGAGGGGAACATCATACACCAGGGCCTGTTGGGATATAGTGGGGTTAGGGGAGGGATAGCAGGGGGTGAGGGGATTGTGGAGGGGTAACATTAATATCTAATGTAGATGATGGGGGATGGATGCAGTAAACTACCATGGCGTGTGTATACCTATGTAACAATCCTGCACAATCTGCACATGTACCCCAGAACTTAAAATATAATAAAAAAAAGAAAAAAGAAACATCAGATCTCATGAGACTTATTCACCATCATGAGAACAGCACTGGAAAGATCTGTCCCCATGATTCAATTATCTCTCACCACGTACCTCCCACAACGTGTGGGAATTATGGGAGCTATAGTTCAAGATGAGATTTGGGTGGGGACACAGCCAGACCATATTAATATGTTTCTGTCCTATTGTAGCTTATATGTTGGGGGGGTAGATTGCATTAAACAAATAAATGCATAATTACTTATTTATCCACATTCAGATAAGTGCTATAGTGGATATGTATAGAAGGCTGTGATAGGCAAGAGATATTTTTCTGAATGTGGAGGGACATTTGGAAGAAAGAAGGTTTACCCACGTAGTTACTGTGGTTGGGGATTGACTCTTATACCAAGAAAAGGGCCAGTATGAGTTGGTGGAACAGCACTGTTCTGGACAGTTGTGGTAGACTATCTCTTGTTTGTATCAGTGCAATGGTTTGCTAATGCAAATAATTTGGAAAATTCACTTGATTGTAAATTCAATGAGGCAGGAAATTCATCTCTATTGGTCACTACTCTGTTCCCAGTACTTAGAACACTGTGTGGCACATTAGAGCTGCACAATAAATATCTGCTAAGAGAATGTTTGCAATTTAACCAACGGCTATTGGGATCCTTTTGTGGGTCACAGTGCCAGCTCTGTATTCAATAATTCATAAGTGAGGAAGTTGTATTAGACCCCTGTTCCTGGTTACTTGCTTCTTTGTCCTGATTTTCTTATTCTGTGCTTCTCTTACTTTGTTCTGTATTGCAGGAGGCTGGCTTGTAAAATTACATTTTCCAACCTCCTTTGCCAACTAACTTCTGTTTGATTTGGCAGATGGGGAATTCTGCAGGAAAACTGGAGATGAGGAGAGCGCAATCAGTATATATTTCCCTTTTATTTCTGCTTCGCTTGACTTTTATAGTTGTAGTTGATATACCTTGATTGTTCTAATCCCACAGCCAGCTCTTGGATTCAACATTATCTCCTTTCTTTGTCTCTGTGTCCTTAAAAGCAAAGCAACTATCTGCAGCTGCCATACTCTGAGTTTTCTTGCCTCCTTCTGCTTGCCTGTCCAGCTCTTTATACACCTACAGAAATGGTTTCTCACATGAAGTTTTTCTACTGAACTGCTAATATGAATATCCTCCTTTCCCTACTGGAGGCTGGCTCCTTCCCACTAAGATTTCTTCCATTTTCCAAATCCAGTAACTGCATACTTGGCTTCTCACTTGTAATGCCTTGAAGGAAGCAATTATGAGATTGCCAATGCTCAACAAGGGTTATGTCATCTCAAAACAGTGAATTATTCATATTTTTTTACTACGACAGTGATAAGTCTATTACCATTTGAACAATAATAAAATATGTAAATATTACATATATTTAATCTTTGAATGCTTGAGGTCTGATTACTCAATTAAGAAACCTCCTTCAACAAAAGGAGGCTTTGGTATAAAGTTATTTTGTAAGCTCTGCATTAAATGTTTGGAACTGATATTGATATACTGTTAGAAAAATTAGTCAAGATTTGGTTATAACTTTCTACTAAAGAGAAACAGAATAAAAGACAGGAGGACTTCATTGTCCAAGAGTATGTTTAGAAACTAGGTTTTAAGATATTGAAATTTACCCTTCTCTTTCAAGTATAGTGAAATATACAATATACATGCATTTTTAACTATTGCTGAAATAGTGGATTTATGTATGCTGTGAAGAGAACCAAAATAAACAATGTTTTGAATTTCATTTTAAAGTCAGTGGAAGCAATTCTTCCATCTTCATCTCCCTGTGCTCTGGGATCACTTACAGGTGATTGCCATATGGCAGATGATTACCACCAAATGGCTACATGCACGTGGTAGTACATGGTAAAGCCTTTACATGACTGAACCACCATTGTCATCAAACTGGAAGATTGATGAAACCATGACTCAAAGCTAGAAGCCTACTACAACTTCTTCGGTAAACATATTTTTATTTCTCTTTGCTCACCTCTGTTCATAAATGTAAATATCACTTTACACTTGTACATGGTTTCATAGAATCAACAAGTAACTGAAAAAGCATTCTTTGTCCAGTATTGCTATTCAAAGTGGCATTTCTAAAGCTAGAATTCCCTCAGGCAGTATAATTTAGCACTACAGTTGCATGTAGAAGAAATAGCCATACAAGCTTCTCTTCCTTTCAACTGTTACCTGACAACTTTGTGTAAAAGACCACTGACAGTAAAACCTAAAATGTGCAGTTGTGGGTTACAGATTTTTGTTTTTCCTGTGTTAGCCTCATTTTTTTTGTTGTTGTTGAAGAGACAGTGAAGATGGTTTGCATTAGCTAACATGGAAAAAGACTGGATCATACATACCAGGATGTGTACATACACCTCAATGAGGGTGATAGTGGACGTCAGGATTGTCTGGTGGTTTCTTGATGAGACTCATGCAAGATTCTTGTGGAGTCATTCTTGATTGGGAGAGTTAGAATTCACTGTGAATCATTATTCTATGTTGAGATAATGACTGCTTAGACTATAGAGATGTTCAAAGCCTCTAAAGACTCTGTATTATAAAAATAATCTCTTTTGAATAGGCTTGTTTGTTTTGTTCTTGTAAATCTGTTTTAGTTCTTTGAAAATTCTGGATATCAGCCCTTTGTCAAATGGGTAAACTGCAAAAATATTTTCCCATTCTGCTGGTGGCCGATTCACTCTAATGACTGTTTCTTTTGCAGTGCAGAAGCTGTGGAGTTTCATTAGGTCCCATTTGTCTATTTTGGCTTTTGTTGCCAATGCTTTTGGTGTTTTGGTCATGAAGTCCTTGCCTACTCCTATGTCCTGAATGGTTTTGCCTAGATTTTCTTCTAGGGTTTTTATGGTGTTAGGTCTTATGTTTAAGTCTTTAATCCATCTGGAGTCAATTTTAGTGTAAGGTGTCCAGAAGGGGTCCAGTTTCTGCTTTCTGCAAATAGCTAGCCAGTTTTCCCAACACCATTTATTAAACAGGAAATACTTTCCCCATTGCTTGTTTTTGTCAGGTTTGTCAAAGATCAGATGGTTGTAGATATGTTGTGTTGCCTCTGAGGCCTCTGTCCTGTTCCATTGGTCTATATTTCTGTTTTGGTACCAGTACCATGCTGTTTTGATTACTGTAGCCTTGTAGTATAGTTTGAAGTCCAGTAGTGTGATGCCTCCTGCTGTGTTCTTTTTGCTTAGAATTGACTTGGCTCTGCAAAGGATATGAACAGACACTTTACAAAAGAAGACATACATAAGGCCAACAAACATATGAAAAAATGCTCATCATCACTGGTCATTAGAGAAATGCAAATCAAGACTACATTGAGATACCATCTCATGCCAGTTAGAATGGCAATCATTAAAAAGTCTGGAGACAACAGATGCTGGAGAGGATTTGGAGAAATAGATACACTTTTACACTGCTGGTGGGAGTGTAAATTAGTTCAACCATTGTAAAAGACAGTGTGATGATTCCTCAAGGATCTAGAAATAGAAATTCCATTTGACCCAGCAATCCCATTACTGGGTATATATCCAGAGGATTATAAATCGTTCTACTATAAGGACACATGCACATGAATGTTCATTGCAGCACTGTTTACAATAGCAAAGACCTGGAACCAACCCAAATGCCCATTGATGATAGACTGGACATGGAAAATGTGGCACATATACATCATGGAATATTACACAGCAATAAAAAACAATGAGTTTGTGTCCTTTGCAGGGACATGGATGAACCTGGAGACCATCATTCTCAGCAAACTGACACAAGAACAGAAAATGAAATACTGTATGTTCTCACTCATAGGCCGGTGTTGAACAATGAGAACACATGGACACAGGCAGGGGAGCACTACACACTGGGGTCTGTTGGGGGGAATAGGGGAGGGACAGTGGGGGGTGGGGAGTTGGGGAGAGATAGCATGGGGAGAAATGCCAGATATAGGTGATGGGGAGGAAGGCAGCAAATCACACTGCCACATGTGTACCTATGCAACTATCTTGCATGTTCTTCACATGTACCCCAATACCAAAAATGCAATTAAAAAAATCTCAATATGTATGCTTTATCTTAAATTGTGTCATTGAACTTTTATTACAGGAATTTTCAAACCTTCACAAAAGTAGAGAGGATAGAATAACGAGTTGCCACCATTACATTAATTAAGAACATTTTGCCAAACTTGTTTCATCTTTCCTAATTTTTTTTTCAGTTTTGGTGCTTTTTAAGGCAAATTTTAAGTGTCATATAATATAATTAGTAAATCACTATGTTTCATTCACAGAGATCTCCTTAAAACGTACCTAACATTTCTACCATTTTCACACTTCATAAAATATTATATTTTAATATCTGCTAGTACATGATCCATCTCAAATTTCTCCAAACGTCTCAAAAATAGTATTTAATAATTATATATTTGAATCAAGGTCTAATCAAGGTCTTCATACTACTCTTAACTGTCTTTTAGTTTATAAGAAGAGTTCTCCCTTCTCTCTTATTTACTGATGGCATTTATTTATTAAATAAACCATATTATTTGTACTAGATTATGAATTTGACTGATTGCATTTTCCTGGTGCTATTTATCTTCTTTTAACTGTTAGTTGTATCTAGAAGTTCAATTAGATTCAGGGTAAATTTTGGGGAGAAAAAATACATTCTGGGTTGTTCTGTGTATTTTCTGTTGTATCATGTCAAGAAAAGCAATAGGTGTATTTGGAAAGTATGTTAATAGTGTCAGTGGGATTAGTGTTGGTAAACGGTTCCACTTAGGAAGATTCCCTTCAAACTTCTCTCCCTAAAAATTATATCAGTAATTGTCTAGATCTATTATTTAACTAAATGTTACAAAATGGTGGATTTTCTAAATCTATCATTTTCAGCATTTATCAGGTGATATTCTTATATACTGAAAGACTTTTCTTTGTTAACTACTTGGTTGTTGAAATGGAATTCAATAATAAGGTTAGAATAAACACTTGCTCCCTTCTCCTTTCTCACCAATCATCAGAATGACAATCGCATGCTGGCAGCCTCCAAAGATGACCAATGAAGATTTTATTTATTTTTTTTATGTTCTGAGTATCACTATTAACTCATAGATTTTTTTTTTTTTTTTTTTGGGACAGAGTCTTGCTCTGTTGTCAGGCACCAAGCTGGAATGCAGTGGCGCGATCTTGGCTCACTGCAACCTCCACTTCCCGGGTTCAAGCAATTCTCCTGCCTCAGCCTCTTGAGTAGCTGGGACTGTAGGAGTGCACCACCATGCCCAGCTAATTTTTGAATATATATGTGTGTGTGTGTGTATATATATATATATATATATATATATATATATATATATGTATATTTTTTTTTAGTAGAGACTGGGTTTCATCATGGTCTCTATCTCTTGACCTCATGAATCGCCTGCCTCGGCCTCCCAAAGTGCTGGGATTACAGGCTTGAGGCACCGCGCCCGGCTTAACTTATGAAATTTTAGTTATTTGATGTGTTCCAATTTGTTTCAATCATTTTTCTCCTATGTATATAAACTGCCCCATCTTTAGCCAGAGGAAGCCCCTTCAAATTGGCTTTTATTTCCTTTTGAAATAATACCAATAGTTTTCAAAGATGTGTATATGCTTTCTGTTCCAATCAATTTAACCAAGCTCATCTTATACATTTCCTATTCCAAATGTGCAAATCAACTGTTAGTTCAAGGAACCCCTAGTCCTTTTCCAGAAATGGCATTTAGAGAATAAATCTGGGGCAAAAAGAGTGCTCATTTTCACTGGGTTGTCCTTGTTTCCACGTTTTCAGCCAACAGAGACAGGAAACACATATATTTTAGAAAAATATAAATAAGCAAAAAATGCACACTGATATTTCCAATACCACTTGTGAACCAGAAGAGTTCACTTGACACCTTTGATTTTGCACAAATCCTCCTTTTTCCTCCTTTGCTGATAGCCCTAGCGCCTACTAACATCAGTGTAATTTTACCAGATTCAGTGTATAAACCATCAGACCTGTGCACATGTCACTTTATTTTTATTTGGACCAGTCTCAGGAACTGCTTTAACTTTTCCCATGGTCCAGTGTGAGTCAGCTTCATGCTGCCTTCACTGCCCCAAGAGCAAGCAAGGGTCGCATTGGATAGGATGCTTGCTTGACTTTCCTTTCACCTGTGGGTTATGTCCTGGCCACGTTTTCTCTCCTGCTGGGCTTGTTTCTCCATCCTCTTGTCCTAGAGTTTCCCTGTTGCAGCTGAGTCATCAGATTCTGTAGGATTTGCAAATCCCCATGTAAGTGAAGGAGTATTTAGCTTCCCCTCAATCACTTTGGCCAGTAAGACATAAAGAACAAATGCTTATCCCTTCCTATCACACTACCTAAAGATTCAGTAGCTTCATGACACTTTCTTAAAGATGCTTTGCAAAAGGAAACATTTAGTGTATCCCAAAGCTTTGACCAGCTTTGTAATACATTATCATGTAGTATTGGCTCTCCCTCATTTTTATCTTCACTTCCTTCCTCCTTCATTCTCAATTTCCTGGAATTCCACTCCCCAATAAAATGTTTACAGAAAATCTTTTGCCTTAGGATTTGTTTCGTAGGTAACCCAGCATAAAACAATTTGTCAATTACTTAATCCTGCAACATATGTACAGTCATTTCAAAATTACATATGAAAATCACTCCTAACAAAAACCATTGAAATATCTGTTTGCAATTCCTTCTGTCCCAGAAAATGTATCCCCAAAGGGTGAATAGTCAAAATATGTTCTTCGGCTTAATTTAAAAGAATTCTCCTTTTTATTTTCAATAGTTGTGTAGTGTTTTTTAAAATTTATGAATAATAATTGCACATATTCATGGAATACATGGTGATGTTTTGAGACATATAATGTGTGGTGATCAGATCAGAGCAATTAGAATATCAATCACCTCAAATATTCGTCATTTCTTAGTGTTGGGAACATTTGATATCCTCCTTCTAGCTATTTGAAGCTATATAGTACTGTTAACTACAGTCATCCTACATTGGAATAGAACACTAGAACTTATTGATTCTATCTAGCCAGAATTTTGTATCCTTTAACAAACATCCCCCATCCCCCCTTCCCTCTATCCTTCCCAGCCTCTAGTATCTTTAGTTCTACTTTTCCAAAGGAAGAAAAATCATTATATCAGAGAGATATCTGTACCTCCATGGTTATTGCAGCACTGTTAGCAATAGTCAAGATATGGACTAAAACTATGTGTTCAACAGATGAATTATTTAAAAAGTATGGTATACACACACCATGGAATAATACTCCGCCCCCCAAAAGAATAAAATCTTGTCATTTGAGACAACATGAATGGAACTGGAAGACATTATGTTAAGTGAAATAAGCCAAGCACAGAAAGTTAAATATCACACGTTGTCATTCATATGTGGAAGCTAAAATAGCTGATCTCAGAAGTGAAAAGTAGAACAGAGGATACTCGAGGCTAGGAAGGGTAGGAGGAAAAGGAAGGATAGGAAGAGAATTGAAACAATTCTTGATGTAGTCATGCCAACATTTTGATATTCAGTTAGTTTGACTGTCTTACATTTATTTTTTAAATTATGAAACATGTTTACATTGTTACCCTGTCAAACTATGAAAGGAGATATATTCAGAGGAGTCATGTTTCCACCCCTGTTCTCTCCCCTCCACTTTTTAAAAGACAGAGTCTCACTCTGTTGCCCAGGCTACAGTGCGTGGTGCCATGCAGGATCTTGACTCACTGCAAGCTCTGCCTCCTGGGTCAAGTGATTCTTGTGCCTCAGCCTTGTGAGTAGCTGGGATTACAGGTGCATGCCATCACACCCAGCTAATTTTTGTATTTTTGGTTTCACCATGGTAGCCAGGCTGGTCTAGAACACCTGGTCTCAAGTGATTCCCCTACCTCAGCCTCCCAAAGTGCTGGGTTTGCAGGCGTGAGCCACTGCACCCAGCTTTCACTCCCTTTGGAAGTGGCTTTTTCTTGTTTTGTTTTGGCTTATTCTTCCATATTGTTCGAGTCTTTTGCTATTGGAAATAGTACTTTGACAGATACAGACTAAGTTTTTATATACACTGATTTCTCGGCAAAACATAATGATGGAGATAAACATACAGTGAGTGGCTGCCTGAAATTTTTACCCTTTCATTCAGTCACTGCTATTGCTTACTGAGGACAAATTTGCACGTAAGTGAATTCATGGTAAAATCATTGTTGAGTGATAAAAGCAAGTTGCGTAAGTATCTATCTATCTATTATTATCTATCAACTATCCTATCTGTGTATCATCTATCTATTATCTATATATCTATTAATCATCTATCTATCTATCTAGAGATGTCACAACAGGGTGACATCTCAGGACAAGGAAAAAGGGACTAGAATAGAGAATAATGATTGAAAGGGAATTGAAAATATATATGTAGCTTTTTGTGTAATAAACTAATATAATAAAGAGCCTTGGGTCACAGTCAGAAACCCCATTTTTTTTCGTGCTCAGAATGATTTGAGTAGGGTGTATTCATGTTTGAGAAATGCAGTTGAGGAACCTATTGATCTGTTGAGTGGCTTTTCAAAATTGGGGTATATTTATGATGCAATGTTTACTTACAAAAAGTATTACAGTAAAATTATACTTCTTCCATTATTACTATGTATTAATGTCTCCTGTATTCAGATAAAGAGCAAAAGAGAACTCTGAAGCATAGAGGAATTGTGGTAGAAGTGGTAGACTTGTGAATGATTTTTAATACCCCTTATTTTTTTCAGTTAATGCAACAGTTGAACAAAAGCATTTAAAAATAAATGCAGATGTCCAATCTCTTGCTCCTTTGAAAGTCACCCAGACTGAAAAGAGAATAAGAAATATAAGTACATACTTCAATTTATTAATGAAACTGGGATATTGATAAATATGCTCACAGTATATGAGTAAAGAAATAAAATAGAAGCATGATAAAAATCAGACTAATTATCAACAGAAAATAAAAAAATTATGTTATGAAGGGTGGGATAACTAAAGAAAAGTAGATGTGGTTGTCTCCCGGAATCAAAAACGTTCTGTAATTGTGGTCATTTGCATTGTAGAAGGTGAGAGTAAAGTGAGAAAATGTTTTACAGAATGGATGGGGTGTGTGACAAGACTTACTTGGATATTTAAAGAAATTAAATAAAAGCCAAGAAGACAATTCCTAAACTGAAAAAAAATGATAATACTAAAAACTTATGTGACAAGCACCATTTTAAGAATTTACTTGATTTAACTCAATTAATCCTCATGTAATCGAATGAGGTATGCAGTGTTGCTCTCTCTATTTTCCATGTATAAATAGCTTGCTCTGTTTTACTGCTGAGTAGTATTCAATTGTTTAGATGTGCTGCAGTTTGTTAATCCATTCACCAGCTGTTTTCAGTTTTGGGCTATCATGAATAAAACTGCTATAAATATTTACATATGCCGTTCTACAGATCTACATTGATTTAAAAATCCTTGTTGAACTTTCAAGATCCCAAAAAGGAAAGGAATTCTGGAGAGAAAGTAAAAGAACATTTAATTAGAAGTCTAGATTTATTTTTAAGACCTATTAAGATATTTTTTTCTGCAGAAATAGATTAAATGCAATAGAGCAACAGAAAAGAGCCCTAAAGAGAACTACATGTGTGTATGAAATTGTTATATGAAGAGAAAGCATATAAAGCAGTGGAGAGAGTGCATGAAATGTATGTATTAGGTTTGATGAAAGCAATCGGTTTTGTTGCAACAGTGAAAAGAAAAATACTATGAATAAAACCACTGTAAACATCCCCACAGAGGCTTTTCTGTGAATACAAGCTTTTACCTTCCTTAGGTAAATTTTTATGAGCATTGATTTTTATGGTAGCTGTATGGGTAACTCTATAAGAAATTGACAAACGATTTTTGAAAGTGGTTGTACCATTTGCATTTGCAGCAGTTATGTAGGAGAGCTGAGGCTCTCTTACCTCACCAGGACTTGTTATTGATTGTTTTTCTTTTTTCTTGTACGCCATTCCAGTAAGCATGCAGTGATATTTTGTCATGGTTTTAATTTGCATTTCCCTGATGATCATTGATACTGACTCTGTTTTCATGGTCACATTTATTTACCATCTGTGTGATTTCTTTAGTGAAATGATTTTAATTTTTGTCCATTTAAAAAATTGAGTTGTTTGTTTTTATTACATTTTGGGACTACTTTATGTATTCTCTACATAAGTACTTTTGAATATATTTGTCTTTTCTTGTTTTGTGACTTGTCTTTTTATTCTCTAACTCTTTCTCTGTCTTTTTTCTGCCCACTAAACTCCTTAGCATTTTTTATTGTAGATTTTAAAATTCTTAGTATGATATATACAGAATCTCACTCTCTGGTTGTCCAATTATGCACACCTTAGACTGGGTGCCATTGTTCCATAGCTCTTGGATACTGTTATATTTTTTACTTTTTGTACGTGTTTCCTGTCTTCAAGTTCACGCATTCTTTCCTGTGTTGTACAAGTTTACAGATAAGCCCATCTAAGGAATTCCTTATCTCTAATGTCATATCTTTCATTTTAGCGTTTTTATTTGTCATTTTATAACAGTTTCTCTCTGAAGTTCCCCATTTGTTCATACATATTCCCCATCTCTGGTTGTCTTGATATCTTTATTGTTTGACAATAGCTATTGTGTGTGTGTGTGTGTGTGTGTGTGCGCACGCATGTGTATGTGTGTGTGTGGGTCATATTTTTGGAGAATGCCAAACATTACGTGTAAAAGAACCCTCTATGCTAAAGTTGACACTCTTAACTCCATAGATAAAATAACCCTATAGATAGAGGTAAATAATAGTTACTCCTGGAAATGAGCATGTTTGTCAATTGTGTCTATTGTGTAGCGGTGTCTGGATTTTGTTGTCACTGTAACTACTTTGACTATGGATGTATTTCAAATTCCTCTTGTAATGGACTGCAGCTATCTTGTGCTTAGTGTGAAGACTGGAATATCAGAGTTTTTCTCCATGTCCATTCAGCAGATCCTACACAGCTGTACCATCGAGAGGGTCAACACTTAAAACAGTAGAGTCTTGGCATGAGCATATTTTTCTCCTTTTCTCCATTGGCATCTCCCTTTTTCTCTCCTGTTCTGTCTGAGGAAGGACATTTCCTCAGTTGCTGTGTCCTGTCTGTTTCTCCCCAGAAGGGCTTGAACATTTCAGCATTCCGTTCATCGAGTTGCCTTGAGATGTCAGCTCTCAGAGGGGCTTCCAGAATGGCTTAGAATCTATGGATTATCTAGCCTTTTTCTTGCTGCTGGGGTGTGAGGGATAGTTTCTTGGAATTTTCTGAATTCTGTGAACCAAAAAGAATTTTATTTTATTTTATATTATTTATTTTGAGATGGAGTCTCACTCTGTCACCAGGCTGTGGTGCAGTGGTACGATCTTGGCTCACTGAAACCTCTGTCTCAGGTTCAAGTAATTCCCTTGCCTCAGCCTCTGGAGTAGCGGGATTACAGGTATGCACCACCACGCCCAGCTAATTTTTGTGTTTTTGGTAGAGGTGAGTTTTCACCATGTTGGCCAGGATGGTCTCGGTCTCCTGACCTCATAATCCACCCTCCTCAGCCTCTCACAGTGCTGGGATTATAGGCATGAGCCACCATACCCAGCCCCTCAGACAGAATTTTAACCAAAAATTGGTACCTATTTGGGGATGGAAGGGGTGGAAGGGGATGAATCAGCTAAAATACTCCCCTGCTAAGTGAATGACTAAGGATTATGGTTACAACTGATGACTTACCAGTCTGCAATGAAGATAAATAATATAATAATATAAAAAGATTTGTAAGATTCCTCTGAGAAGGAAGGTGGTGGTCATAAATTGCTGAGGAGTAAGCCAATATGGGAGAGAAGCAAGCAACTGCTTTTATGTTCCAAGCTTTTGATATTACTTTTTAAATGCCTTATAGATGTTATTTTGACCAGAATTGTTTTTTTTAAAAATGTACTGAATATTTTTTTTTACGGTTGAGGAAACATCTTTTTTTTTCTTTTTAAATAGGGAGACATTTTATCGATTTAGAGAAAAAGAAAAAAAAATCAGTCCAATGTAAAACATCCGTATGATACAGAAACATTCAAAAAGAAAGGAAAAACACACAGAAAAGATAAAAACCCCCCACAAATATCCATTACTTAGAAACAATTATGGTCAACATCTTGTAATAATCTTTCCAGAAATTCTCCACACAATTACAATTAGATGATTAAATAGATTGAGAAATTACATATATTCTGTTATAAACAATTTTCCTTTTAAAAATGATATGTATTCAAAACCAATGTATATGCTAATCTACTTATGAATCCATAGTTTATTATTATACAGAAATTAAAAATGCAACCTAGAAGGGTTCGAAGTTTTCCACTAAACACCACAACTAATTTATGACAGAGTCAGGACTAGCATTCAGATTTTTTGACAGTAAGGATTCTGCTTTTTCAAACTCACTAGGTTGTTTATTGTTTGAGTTTTAGACATTACTGGCTTTTTGCAAGCTATTATAATGGATTTTTACTAGTTTTGCAAGATATATTTCTTGAATCATATCTGGCTTTGCCACCTAATTAACCTTTAATGAAATTTGATAATTTTAAGAAAGAGAAAAATGTTCTTACTGCAGACAGGGATCCAAAAATGAAGGACCTTTAAAGGTCAGACTATTGTTGTGAATGCAGAATCTGTGCATAAATAGACTTTTAAAGTAATGGAGCAAACAGTGATCCCAAACAAGCTAGATTCAAATTCATATTTAATCAAAAAATTTTACAGTGACTTTGATAAGTAAAAGTGTCCATAAATTTCCCAATTAGTGGCTATCAACTAACTGGGGGAAAGCATTTCACAGAAATTTTGAAATCTTAAATATTTTTTAGAAGTCTGTAGGACATCCTTGTCTAGTGCCAGATTTCAAAGGGAGTGCTTCCAGTTTTTGCCCATTCAGTATGATATTGGCTGTGGGTTTGTCTTAAATAGCTTTCATTATTTTGAAATACTTTCTATTGATACCTAGTTTATTGAGAGATTTAGCATAAAGGCTGTTGAATTTTGTCAAAGGCCTTCTCTGCATCTCTTGAGATAATCATGTGGTTTTTGTCTTTGGTTCTGTTTATGTGGTGAATTACGTTTATAGACTTGCATATGTGGAACTAGCCTTGCATACCCGGGATAAAGTCTACTTGATTGAGATGGGTAAGCTTTTTGATGTGCTTTTCCAATTGCTTTGCCAGTATTTTGTTGAAGATTTTTGCATCTATGTTCATCATGGATATTGACCTGAAGTTTTCTTTTTTTTGTTGAGTCTCTGCCAGGTTTTGGTATCAGTATGATGTTGGTCTTATAAAATGATTTGGGAAGGATTCCCTCTTTTTGGATTGTTTGGAATAGTTTCAGAAGGAGTGGTACCAGCTCCTCTTTGTAAGTCTGGTAGAATTCGGCTATGAATCCATCTGGACATGGGCTTTTTTGGTTGGTAGGCTATTAAGTGTTGCCTCAACTTCAGCTCTTGTTGTTGGTCTAGTCAGGATTTCAACTTCCTCATGGTTTAGGCTTGGGGGGGGTGCCAGTGTCCAGGAATTTATCCATTTCTTCCAGATTTACTGGTTTATATGCATAGAGTTGTTTGTAGTTATCTCTGATGGTAGTTTGTATTTCTGTGGAATCAGTGGTGAGATGCCCTTTATCATTTTTGATCTTCTCTCTTTTCTTTTTTATTAATCTGGCTAAGGGTCTGTCTATTTTGTTGATCTTTTCAAACAAACAGCTTCTGGATTTATTGATTTTTGAAGAGTTTTTTTGTGTCTCTATCTCCTTAACTTCTGCTCTGATCTTAGTTATTTCTTGTCTTCTGCTAGCATTTGAGTTTTTTTTTAATCTTCTCCTCTAGCTCTTTCAATTTTGATGATAGGGTGTTGATTTTAGATCTTTCCTTGCTTCTCATGTGGGCATTTACTGCTACAAATTTTCCTCTAGACACTGCTTTAAATATGTCCCAGAGATTCTGGTATGTTGTGTCTTCGTTCTCATTGGTTTTGAAGAACATGTTTATTTCTGCCTTCATTTCATTGTTTATCCAGTTGACATTCGGGAACCAGTACCAGTTGTTCCGTTTCCATGAAGCTGTGTGGTTCTGAGTTAGTTTCTTAATCCTGAGTTCTAATTTGATTGCACTGTGGTCTGAGAGACTGTTTATTATGATTTCCGTTCTTTTGCATTTGCTGAGGATTGATTTACTTCCAATTATGTGGTCAATTAGGTGAGATGTGGTGTGAGAACAATGTATATTCTGTGGATTTGGGGTGGAGAGTTCTGTAGATGTCGATTAGATCTGCTTGGTCCAGATTTGAGTTCAAATCCTGGACATCCTTATTAATTTTCTGTCTCCTTGATCTCTCTAACCACTCCTGTTCAATATAGTATTGAAAGTTCTAACCAGAGCAATCAGACAAGAAAAAGAAATGAAGTATATTCAGTTAGGAAAGGAGGAAGTCAAATTGTCTCTATTTGCAGACGACTTGATTGTGTATTTAGAAGACACCATCGTCTCAGCCCAAAATCTCCTTAAACTGATAAGCAACTTCAGCAAAGTCTCAGGATACAAAATCAATGTGCAGAAATTACAAGCATTCTTATACACCAATAAAAGACTAACAGAGAGCCAAATCAAGCGTGAACTCCCATTCACAATTGCTTACAAAGAGAATAAAATACCTAGGAATACACCTAACAAAAGATGTAAAGGACCTCTTCAAAGAGAACTACAAACCACTGCTCAAAGAAATAAGAGACGACACAAACAGATGGGAAAATATTCCATGCTCCTGGTTAGGAAGAATCAATATTGTGAAAATGGCCATACTGCCCAAAGTAATTTATAGATTCAATGCTATTACCATCAAGCTACCAATGCCCTTCTTCACAGAACTGGAAACAACTGCCTTAAACTTCATATGGAACCAAAAGATAGCCCACATAGCAAAGACAAGCCTAAGCAAAAAGAACAAAGCTGGAGGTATCACACTACCTGACTTCAAACTATATACAAGGCTATAGTAATTAACACAGCATGGTACTAGTACAAAAATAGAGATATAGACCAATGGAACAGAACAGAGGCCTTGGAGGCAAC
Source organism: Callithrix jacchus (assembly GCF_049354715.1). Lineage (NCBI taxonomy): Eukaryota > Metazoa > Chordata > Mammalia > Primates > Cebidae > Callithrix > Callithrix jacchus. Next base: position 146,800,984 of record NC_133507.1, read on the forward strand.
ACCACACATCTACAAACATCTGATCTTTGACAAACCTCACAAAAACAAGCAGTGGGGAAAGGATTCCCTGTTTAATAAATGGTGTTGGGAAAACTGGCTAGCGATGTACAGAAAGCAGAAACTGGACTCCTTCCTGACACCTTACACTAAAATTAACTCCAGATGGATTAAAGACTTAAACATAAGGCCTAACACCATAAAAACCCCAGAAGCAAATCTAGGCAAAATCATTCAGTACATAGGCATAGGCAAGGACTTCATGACTAAAACACCAAAAGCATTAAAAGCCAAAATAGACAAATGGGATCTAATCAAACTCCAGAGCTCTGTACAGCAAAAGAAACAATCATTAGAGTGACCTGGCAACTAACAGAATGTGAAAAAACTTTTGCAATCTACATATCTGACAAAGGGCTAATATCCAAAATCTACAATGGATATGAACAGATACTTTTCAAAAGAAGACATTTATGAAGCCAACAAACATATGAAAACATGCTCATCATCACTAGTCATTAGAGATATGCAAATCAAAATCACAATGAGACACCATCTCACACCAGTTAGAATGGAGATCATTAAAAAATCTGGAGACAACAGATGCTGGAGAGGATGTGGAGAAATAGAAACACTTTTACACTGATGGTGGGAGTGTAAATTAGTTCAACCATTGTGGAAGACAGTGTGGCAATTACTCAAGGATCTAGAAATAGAAATTCCATTTGACCCAGCGATCCCATTACTGGTTATATACCCAAAGGATTATAAATTGTTCTATTATAAAGACACATGCACACATATGTTCATTGCAGCACTATTTACAATAGCAAAGACCTGGAACCAACCCAAATACCCATGGACAATAGACTGGATAAGGAAAATGCGGCACATGTACACCATGGAATACTATGCATTCAAAAAAAAACAATGAGTTCTGTCCTTTGTAGGGACAGATGAATCTGGAAACCATCATTCTCAGCAAACTGACACAAAAACAGAAAATCAAACACCACATATTCTCACTCATAGGTGGGTGTTGAACAATGAGAACACATGGACACAGAGAGGGGAGCATCACACACTGGGGTCTGTTGGAGGGGATTAGGGGAGGGACAGTGGGGGGTGGGGAGGGATAACATGGGGAGAAATGCCAGTTATAGGTGACACGGGGAATGGAGGCAGCAAACCACCTTGCCATGTATGTACCTATGCAACAATCCTGCCTGATCTGCCCATGTACCCCGGAATCTAAAGTACAATGAAAAAAAAATTTTTTTAAGTCTATAGGAGGGACTCTGTACGCATTCTGACCGTGAATAGTTCTAATCATCTAAGTTATAATTAATATATATATATTTTCCAAGAGAATAGAATTGAAAAAGGCTTTCTTCTTTTTAATTTTTCTTCTTAAAATTTTAAAGCAATGTATTGACAGTTAATAATAGAACTTCCACTTTGCCTTTAATTTGAAAGGCTTAACTATACTAGAAATTGATATGGGCAGAAGTACTGCTTATTCATTTATTGTTCATTATTATCTCAAAGTATTCTTCTTGTATGCTATCATTCATTTAAAATTTGAGGAAAGAATAATTGCAATCTGAGTTAAGATATTTTGAGGAAGAAATGACCTCTGATATTTTTATTACACATCTTGATGGTGTTGGTCTATTGAAACCATCTTTCATTATTTCAAAAAAAATTATAACATCATCTGTAATTGGAAAAGTTCTTATTCTTGCTCCACATTTTACATCTTGATTAGAAGTTTAAACAACAGGGCCTGATTATGGTGGTAACATCCAGCCATCTGTAAGTCAAAGGAAAATCCATCCTAAGTTGTATAGTGTAGGAAAGTCCAACGAAGATCTAAGTTTTTTCCATACTGTATTTCAATGTTCTTTTTTTACTCCAAATAATTTCTTATAAATTTTTATGATCTCTGGATTCCTTTCATTTGCTAATGCCTTATTGGGTGATTCAGCACAAGTATGTTGATACTTTCTTTCAGGAGGTTGGGAGACTTAGTCATCTCAGAGGTAGATGGTCAATTTTAGGTAGGGTGACAAACTAGTCCCAGTTTGCTCAAGATCGTTTTAATTTTAAACCTGAAAGTCCTGCATCATGGAAATCCACTAAGGCCCTGGTGAACTGGAATGTTTGGTCACCCTACTTTGAGGTGGCATAAGCTCATTTTTATATGGGATATTTAGCATGATTAGTGAAATTAGAATAGAATTTTGTTAAGGCTGTGTTTCTGATGACTCACTTTACTAATACATAGTCGACACTTGAGTAACATGGGTTTGAACTGCGTGGGTTCAGTTATATGTGAATTTTCTTCTGCTTTGTCACCCCTGAGACAGCAAGACCAACCCCTCCTCTTCCTATTCAGTTTCCTCCACATGAAGATGACAAGGATGAAGACATTTGTGATGATCTTCTTTCACTTAATGAATAGTAAATTTCATGTATTTTTTTCTTCCTTATGATTTTCCTCATAATATTTTCTCTGGCTTACTTTATTGTAAGAAAACAATATATAATGCATACAACATATAAAATATGTGTTAATCTATGGTTTATGTTATCTGTATGGCTTCTGTTCAACAGTAAGCTATTGATAGTTAAGCTTTTAGAGAGTCAAAAGTTATAGGATGCTTTTTGACTGTGTCAGAGGTTGGCACTCAGCCTTCATGTTGTTTGAACATGGGTTAACTATACTTAGCAACTATGTGAATGAATGGATCTTCCCCCAAAATATCACCTCTTCCCTACCCATTGGCCAAAGATTATGGATATTTCCTTTGTTACACAATGGTTCATTCCTTGCCGATATATACACATTTCAAAACGTTTCACTTTGGCTACTTAACTTTAATTTATTCATTAGAATGATGTCCAGGTGTTTCCTTAAGGTTAAGCATTAGGAAATATAGGGTTCTATGAAAATATGGCACTGTACTACAAATTTATCTGTATTTCTAGTTCATGAATTAGTTGCATTCAAGCAAACAATTGCTTAGAAGATTGACATTTTACATTTTGACTAAAATGTCTTACTTTTTAAACAATTTTATAAAATGTTAATGTTATCATCAGCTCTTTCTGTAGAACCATAGTGCTATTTTAAATTCTTACCCATAATTGCTAGGATACATTAAAGTAAAATTTAGTTTCTTGGTAAAATATCAGATTATTATATGATTAAATTACAGGTGATGGCTGGGTGTGGGAGCTCATGCCTGTAATCCCAGCATTTTGGGAGGCAGAGGAGGGTGGATTATTTGAGCTCAAGAGTTTTGAGACCAGCCTGGGCAACATGGTGAAACCCTGTCTCTATATTTAAAAAAAAAAAAAAATATGGGCTTGGTGCGGTGGCTCAAGCCTGTAATCCCAGCACTTTGGGAGGCCTAGGTGGGTGGATCACGAGGTCAAAAGATCGAGACCATCCTGGTCAACATGGTGAAACCCCATCTCTACTAAAAATACAAAAACTAGCTGGGTATGGTGGCACGTGCCTGTAATTCCAGCTACTCAGGAGGCTGAGGCAGGAGAATTGCCTAAACCCAGGAGGTGGAGGTTGCGGTGAGCCGAGATCGTGCCATTGCACTCCAACCTGGGTAACAAGAGTGAAATTCCCTCTCAAAAAAAAAATATATAAAATAGCTGGGTGTGGTGGCACACGCCTGTAGTCTCAGCTATTTGGGAGGCTGAGCCTGTGGAGGTCAGGCTGTTTTGAGTCATGATCACACTGCTGCACTCCATCCTGAGTGACAGAGTGAGACTTTGTCTCAAAAAAAATTACAAGTGTTTGTGCTTACTGTCTTCACTGCTTATTTTCATTTAACCACTACCTTGTAATTTATTTAATGATATATCACATAATTATGGTTTGTTCTCAAGTTAAGATTCTTTTAAATGCTAGCACAAATTACTGACACATGTATAAAGATCTGAGCACAAAGTAGAAGGATACAAAGTCTTACAATGACATGTTAGTGATTGTTGATGCTATTCATGCCATTGAGCTCTCAGGAACAGGATTGGTAATACAGAGAACACCGCAAAGATCTTCTTCAAGTAGAGAAACCCCAAGACACATAATTGTTAGATTCACCAGGGTTGAAATAAAGGAGAAAATTCTAAGGGCAGCTAGAGAGAAAGGTCAGGTTACCCATAAAGGGAAGCCTATCAGACTTACAGCAGATCTCTCAGCAGAAACCCTACAAGCTAGAAGAGAGTGGGGGTTAATATTCAATATCCTCAAAGAAAAGAATTTTCAACCCAGAATCTCATATCCAGCCAAACTAAGCTTCATAAATGAAGGAAAAATAAAATTTTTTACCAACAAGCAAGCACTCAGAGATCTCATCACCACCAGGCCTGCTTTACAAGAGCTTCTGAAAGAAGCACTATACACAGAAAGGAACAACCAGTATCAGTCATTCCAAAAACTTACCAAAAGATAGAGTATCTCCATAATGAAGTATTTATATCAACTAATGGGCAAAATAGCCAGCCAGCATTAAATGACAATATTAAACTCACAAATATCAATATTAATTCTGAATTTAAATGGATTAAACTCCCCAATCAAAGACACAGACATGCAAACTGAATAAAAAGTCAAAATACATCAGCACGCTGTATCCAGATCCATATCATAAGCAAGGACACACAAAGACTCAAAACAAAAGGTTGGAGGAAGACTCACCAATCAAATGGAGAGGAAAGAAAAACAAAACAAACAAACAAACAAAAAAAATAGGAGTTGTAACTTTTGTCTCTGACAAAATAGACTACAATAGTAACAAAGACTAAAAGAAACAAAGAAGGACATTACATAATGATAAAAAGATCAATGCAACAATAGGAGTCAGTGATCATAAATATATATGTATGCAATATAGGGGCACCCGGATATATAAGACAAGTTTTCAATGACTTATAAAGAGACTTGGACTCCCGCACTAATAGCGGGAGACTTTGACACCACATTGTTAATATTCGACAGATCAATGAGATAGAAAATTAACAGAGACATTTATGATTTGAACTCAGACCTGGAACAAGTAAACTCAGTGAATATTTATAGAATTCTTCACCCCAGGTCCACAGAACATACATTTTTTTCAGTATCACATTACACCCATTTTGAAAGTGACCACATAAATGGAAGCAAATCACTCTTCAGCATTTGCACAGCATTTCACAGATTTAAACGAAATATTGGTTGGCTGTTTGTTTGTTATTTTCTTTCCTTATTCCTTTCTGTCTCTGCTGTTAGGCACAATCATTGGCATAAAAGAGGTTTTTAATGCCTATTTCTAGATTGCATTCCAGCCTGGGCAATAGAACAAGACTCCTGTTCTCTCTCCCTCTTTTCTCTTTCTCTCTTTCTTTCTTTCTTTCTTTCTTTCTTTCTTTCTTTCTTTCTTTCTTTCTTTCTTTCTTTCAAACAACAACAACAACAACAACAACAACAAAAAAAAAACAAAACAAAAAAGAAAAAAGATAAAAAAAAAAAAAGGAACAGGGTTGGTACCACAGGTTTCTGTAAATTTCCGTACTTCTTAGTCTTCTTTTTCCTTCCTACTTTTATTTCTATTTATTAGCAGATAGCATGAATCTCTGTCCTTATTGAAATGCACATTCATTTTCTTGTTACTGCATAGGAAACAGTGAATACTATTATAGAGAAGTAATATTTTGTTTTTGCATGTTTTCTGTTCTGTCATAATCACCTATTGTGCAGTTGTTCTGAAATTTTGGATAATTCCAGTTAGCTTACTATCAGATTTCTAGTTTCTGGCTCACTTCCTTGACTTTCCCCATAAGCATATTCCGTACCCTCATCCCTCTGTTCAAGTCTCCAGGCATTTGCCTGTCTCATCTCCAGCACGTCCTTGCCCAGTCCCAGCCAAGGACACTGCTTCCTGTGTTATAGTGAAAGCAAACCCTTTCCGGCATACATTGTCTTGAATATCAGCCTCTCCCTCCACAAACAGATTACTATTTACATTGTTGCTTCCTTATCATTTCAGATTTTAAAAATGCCACCTCACCAGTCCCATCTCCTGAATCTCTCTGAGCAGAATTTTGTGGTTTATTTCTGCAGCCTTAGGGCCCGTCACCATGCTCAGGGTATGTTGTAGTCAGTAATTTCATGGAATGAGTGAGTGAATACTAGGCAGTGTTAGAGAGTACTAGACGTGAACAATTAATAGTAAAATGAAGATAAAATTTATTTTTACCCCTAATCAGATACATTAAAGTAGTTCTAAGAGTGTTGCAGGTACTTAAATCAAACGAGAAAACTGTATTTGGTATCGAAATCATAATTCCACAAACAATTCTCTGTCCCCAGGTACACTCTGATCTCAAGTAAATGACATTTCTATGCCTTCAAATCAATTTCAGAGAGATTTAGGGAATTGTTTTAATTTTTATGGGACTAAGATTAAGAACATGTGGTTTAGAGATACTTCCAAATGTGATTGGTGATTTTGATTTCCACTGGTTTTGCTATGAAATCACATGGAATTAAGTTGGTCACATTAAATTACCTAATATTTTCATACAATAACATTCTTAAAGAAATTGAAACATGTTTCCTATGTTGAGAAAGAAGGGGAATTCTTAAGTTTTTAAGAATTTAAAATGTATTCAACGGATGCTAATGAACTAGAAAATTTTCTATAGTACATTGTTTTTGTAGATGTAAATACTTTCACTAAGTTATGTTATAAAATAATGTGCTTATAAAAAATCATATGCATTCAGAAATGAATTGGATAATTCAGAAAAGTGAATATGACTACCCATAGATGATCACTATTACTGTTTCTGTATATTGTCTACACACATTTTTGAATATTTTACAAAGGTGGATTCATACTATGTTTGGTATTTCATAAATTTGATTTTTTTAAACAATATGCTATGAGCAGCTTTCCATGCTAATAAGGGTAATTCCACAACCTCACTTTTAATGGCTCCAAAGCATTCAAATAATGAAAGTACAAAAAGGATTGGACCATAATGTTTTAAGGATTATACTACTCATGTAAAAATGCCAAATGCATTTTTATCAATGCATTACATCAATGTATTATATCAAAATGCATTTATTTTTCTACACTTTTGATAATTTTATCAGGATAAATACCTAAAAGCAGAATTGCACATTCAAAGGACATATACATATTTAAGGATCTATATCTATGTGTGTGTGTGTGTGTGTGTGTGTGTGTAGGTAGCCCAGGTATGGTTATTTCATCCCGCTGATTGGCCAAATCAAAGAATGGCATATTATGCATTTTTGGCCAATGAACATAAGGGAATTTTGCCAGGCATCTTATAATTATATTTTCACTATGAAAACTATCTATGAACTAGAACTTTTCTTTGATCTCTAGTCTCTAGTGTTGATGTCTGAAACTATGATAGCTTTAGGTTTGTGAGGAAGCCAGCTAGTGAGAAAAGACAGAAAGACACAGTGATAAAGATGGGAAGATTCTAATGATGGCAATAAGCTAGCAAATTCACCAACCCTGGACTCACCCTGCCTCCATAGTTTTGCTATTTATTTAAAGAAAATCCTTTAGCAGAAAGGGAGAATTCTCAAAGTGAGAATATGAGGGGTTCTTGAGACCCTTTTAGAAAGTCCATGAATTCAAAACTATTTTCAAATTATTCTATCATAATATTTGCCCTTTTTACTCTCATTCTTCAGCATAAACTGTGGAGTTTTTCAGAGGCTAGGTGATGTGTAATTTGGCAATAAATTGAATACATAAGCAGATACGAGAATCCATTTGTCTTCTATAAAGTAGATATTAAAAGATTAGTAAAAATGTAAAATGATTTCACTTTTCTCATTAAAGTTTTGAGAAAAAATTTAAAGAATAATTATTTATGTTAATATGTGATCATTTATTTGTTATTTTTAAATAAGTATATTCTTAAAAATTTATTATTTTTATTTCTGGTATAGTAAATATTAATAGAAAAAATATCCAAATAAACAAAAGGTTTTTAGAAACCTCAAACATTTTTAAGAATTTGTGGGATTTTCTTGGTTTGTTTAGGCTACCATAACAAAATACTGTAAGCTAGGTTGCTATAAACAACAGAATTCATCTCACAGTTCTGGAGTCTGAGAAGTCCAAAGCGAAGGTTTTGGCAGATCTGGAACCACTTTCTGGTTCATAGACGGCACTTTCCTGCTGTGTCTGCACATGGTGGAAAGGGAAAGGTAGTTCTTTGGGTTCTCTTTTGAAAGGTCATTAATCCCATTCATTAGGGCTCTTCCCTCATGACCTAATCAATTATCAAAGGCCCCATCTCCAAATACATATTGGACATTAGGTTTCAACATATGACTTTTAAGGGGACATAAATATCCAGACTACAGAAGGAATCCTGACACGAAAGTTTCTGGCCTAAACCAATGTCATTTCATTGTCTTTTGGTGTGGATAAGACAACGCTGTTGTTGTTGTTTTTACATAAACTATGTTATTTGACAATAAATAGTTATTATTTTTGAGGGAGGTAGTGGCAATAAGCTCAGTCTATCACTTTTGCCAGAATGATTTTAGAAGTTTAACTTATCCTTAAAGGATATTAACTAGCTCAGAAATGGTCCCATGTTGTAAAATGACTAAGCATATTTTTCTCTGTCTTTTCTTCTTTATTTTTCCCACATTAATTTTGCATGGGATACAGAGATCCTTTTCATCCACAAATGTTCTTTTTTCCTTTCTTTTTTTTCTTTTAACTTACTGCCTGTCACCTTTTATTGACTCTTGAGTCTTTCTCACCTTTTCTCTTCTCTTTTCTCATATCATTGCTTTCCTCTGCTCTGTTTCATCTTCATTCTGGGAAAACTGCCTGTCTGGTCTCTACAATATTAATTACATTGAAGATAGCATCAGTTCTGCTTCAGTTTAGTTTGTCATTCCTATATTTTGTCTTTCGTATTCTTGAAATTTTTTTAATCCTTTCCATCTATCTAATTGTGCTATCTTGTTTTCTTTCCCATCCCCTGGATTTTTTTTCCTTGTAAGGATGATTTCTTGTGGTATTCTATGGAGGAGATCAACTTCTAATGGATTGTTCTGTGCCATTGTTACTTTTTTTTTACAGCATTTTTTCCCTCTAGATTCCTATTTTCTTAACATGCCCCATTTTCATTTTAGTATCATTAAACAAAGAAAAATCCGTATAAACTTGTGTCTGAGAGATCAAGGAGGTTGCACATAATTGGCTCATTTTCTCCTCATAGTGTGATTTTTATCTGCTTCTCAGTTTACAGCTGGAATTGGCGGGGAGGCTGGTGCACTTGCCTTTACTGCTAATGAAACCAAAATAACATTTACTTCTGCTCTGAATAATAGCCCTCTTTTATCTCCATAGTGTAGTCCTCTGGAACTCTGGGTTGGATTTGAAGCGTCCTCTATTCTAGAACATTCTAGAAACGTTCCCTGTGGTCAGTGACATACCCTCACCCAACAGTTTCACCTTTAGGGGTGACTGCAACAGTGTTATTTTTCTTTGCTTTCAGACCCAAACTTTGGAGGAAACCATATACTTTGGTGGCAATATAGTTTGTGAATGGAGCATGCCTTATTTTTCCCTTTGCAGTTCTCACACTAAAATCACCTTTAACACTGAAGTATCCTCCTCAATGATATCACATTACCAAGACGTTTTTATTTTCTTGGAGAAATATTTATCCTTGAAATATATCAATATTGAAATTGTTTAGGCTTAGTTACTTTCATGATGCTCATCTGTTTTCTTTAAATGTATAAAATTGCAAAAAAAAAAATCTCTTAGGTGATTAGGCAAGAAAGTAGCAACTTTTACTGCTAATAAGATCAACGCTGGAGAGTTATAACACTAGTTTGTCCTGCCCAAGTTTCTTTCTAGTGGTATTTATTGATTTACTTGTATTATTTTTAGATCTTCACATGATGCAATCTGAATAATTGATGTTCAAATAATTTTAATTCAGTAAAATAGGTAATTTAAAATTTATGTTTAAACACAAGCATGAAAGGTTAAGGAAAATATCACTTTTTTGGTCAAAATAATGATTTGATTTCAGTGCAAAAACCAATTACATTGCTGAGTACTTTTTTTTATCTAGGAAAAATTTCACCTTGCTATATTAATATGGAATAAGATTAGTTCATGAGAAAAGTGTTAGTGTGGAAGATATTTTGAAAGATGCCTTAATAGCACCATAGACTTCTGGATAAAGAAGAGACTGAATTTCAAAGAACAATTGGTAGCTTCTACTATGTAGTATTAGAGTGTCCTTGGGATACTTTTTTAAACCTTGTTTTCTTTCTAAAGAGGCGCAAAATGTCTTCACTAAATTGAAGAGTACCTTTTATTCTTTTACTTGCTGGATATTTTACTCACTGTGTGGATTGTTGCATGCTAAGAAATGTAGAAGATGCAAAGAAAAATAACGTAAAGCTTGTTCAGGGCCGGGCGCGGTGGCTCAAGCCTGTAATCCCAGCACTTTGGGAGGCCGAGGCGGGTGGATCACCCTAGGTCAAGAGATCGAGACCATCCTGGTCAACATGTGAAACCCTGTCTCTACTAAAAATACAAAAAATTAGCTGGGTGTGGTGGCACGTGCCTGTAATCCCAGCTATACGGGAGGCTGAGGCAGGAGAATTGCCAGAACCCAGGAGGCGGAGGTTGTGGTGAGCCGAGATCGCGCCATTGCACTCCAGCCTGGGTAACAAGAGTGAAACTCCGTCTCAAAAAAAAAAGAAAAAAAAAAAAAGGCTTGTTCAGTTTGGAAGTTTGATTAGTTATCACAGTATCTAGCATTTCTTGTTCACATTCATGATCATTCTACTTGTGGTGTTATATTGCATGTGCAGAATCTCTGCAAACTGAATCAGCTTCAACAACTCCCTGATAAACTGTTAATGAAAAAAGTCAGACTCCATGACCCACAGACTCCGAGGACATATTCCAGGACTCAGGTTTTACATGTGAAAAGTGTGTTTGCAGCACAAATTCAGTGCCAACTTGCTAGATATTGAGAAAATACTTTTACATCAAATTTTCATTAAAGTGGTATCCCAGTTAGAAGTGAATGTGCAGCACTGTAGGGAATTTTGTTTTTCTCGACACAATAATACCATTCATCACCTCAAGCATTTATCATTTCTTTGTGTTAGAAACACTCCAGTTCCAACCTCTTAGTTTTTTATTTTTAATTTTTTTGTTTTTGTTTTTGTTTTTGTCTGTTGGAATCTCGCTCTGTCACCCAGGCTGGAGTGCAGTGGCATGATTATGGCTCACTGCAACTTCCACATCCAGGTGCAAGCAATTCTTCTGCCCCAGCCTCCTTGACTAGCTGAGATTACAGGTGCATGCCACCACACCCGGCTAATTTGTGCATGTTTAGTAGAGATGGGGTTTCACCACGTTTGTCAGGCTAGTCTCAAACTCCTGACCTCATGATCTACCTGCCTCGGCCTCCCAAAGTGCTGGGATAACAGGTGTGAGCCACTGTACCCGGCCCTCTTAGTTATTTTTAAATGTTCAATAAATTATGGTTGACTGCAGTCACCCCATTGTGCTATCAAATAGTAGATCTTATTCATTCTATCTAATTCTATTTTTATACCCATTAACCATCCTCACTTTTCCCCTGCTCCTAAGTACCCTTCCCAGCCTTTGGTAACCATCATTCTAATCTGTATCTACATGAGTTCAGTTGTTTTAATGTTTAGCTCTCACATATCAGTGAGAACATGCAAAATTTGTCTTTCTGTGCCTGGCTTGTTTTACTTAACTTAATGTCTTTAAGTTCCATCCATGTTGTTGCAAAACGTTCTTTTGTATGGCTAAATATTCTATTGTGTATATGTACCTTATTTTCTTTATCCATTTATCTGTTGATGGACAATTAGGCTACTGTAGATCATTAACCTTTGAAAAACAATATTTGAATAAACACCAGTGAGGCCTATGAATCAATTTAATTTTAGTTTCTTACTTGGAACCAACTCAAGCTATTATTTAAAAATTTAAATTTACTAACACTTTATTTAACTAGAATATCCTAAAGTTGTCCTGAAACTGGGGATTATCTTTCTTTTTAAAGTAAAAATGATGTCTCACTCTGATGTAAACATAAGAATTTCAGTCTCCTTTCGGCTATTGTTGGACATTTCAGAGGTTGCTTTCATATCGTGTTTGTGGCCTGTCGTGCTGAAAGTTGTATTCTCAGTTGCTCTTGTTCCCTCTGGTAGCATCTGGACATCTTATTGCTATATCTTCCTAGTGATCTAGTCTTCTCTGGACTCCTCTTCCTGTCCCTGTATGGTTATAACAACCTCTCTTTAAACCTTAAGGTTACAGTGATGTAAGACCGGTATCATATTAGTGGATGATTAGCCTTTACTGACTACCAGAGGGTGGCAAGGGGCAAGACATTACACTACTGCATGGGAAAATCAGTAAAATTAGATATCAGACACCATTGTTTCTGATATCCAACAGCCGAACTTCATCATAGAAAGATCATTAATTTCATCTGTCTCCACCCTCTTGGCCAAGGGCCTCCTTCTGGTCGATGCGGCAGGCCCTCATTCAGAGCTGCCTTCCTTTTCTGTTTCATCTACTCACCCCTTTCAGTGCCCAGGACTCCCGACGCTCCAGCTCACTCACAGGAAGATGCCAAATCATTTTTACAAATGGTTTTAAATTCATAGCTTGAGTACAAAAGGATACTCTTCTTCTTTTCTTTAAACGTCATTCTACAGAGCGGTTTAGTTATCTCTGTTCTCACTTCTGCATTCCAGGCTCGGCTGCAGGCCCTGCTTTCGATAGCTGCAGTGCTTGTTCCCTGGGAAACCCTGTCTCTCCTTTCAATGCGGAAATGGTAGCTGTCAGCATGTGCACCTGCACGCATTGCACTCATGCACATTCTCCGTTTGGATTCATGTCACTCTTTACATTTTGTGGACTATATATGCTTTCAGTACGCTGCAGGCTCTCACATTATTTAACCATCCTCTTGTAACTGTTATGCATTGAAAACAGATTTAAAAAGACAAATTTTTAACAGTTTGGAAAATTTGAGCATCTTGCCCCCTAAAACTCCTCTTATGTGTGAGAGCCCAGAACTAATTTTTCTCAGTCTGATGCCAAGCCTGTGCCCTGCTGCTATACTAAAGTGCATCTCATGAATTTTTTTCTGTAGAATGGTGAAAAGATACAGTAACACCCAGTAAAGTGGAGTGTCACAGGTACTGAGTGTTCTTAACAAAATAAAATAATTGTTACTTCATTTTCAAAATGTTTGTATGAAATTATAGAAATACGTGGTTGGAATTTCTACCCATGTAAAGGAACATTTTTGTTTCAAAGGCTATTGAAATCTGATATCTGTCACATCTGTGATCCAGAAGTCCCTAAGGCCTGAGATTATCCAACAGTGGTACAAATGAAATAGATGTTTCATTGTTTATGAAATGCTCAGTATTAGTGCTGGCAGTCAATGCCAGGTTTGCTGAGGCGGTATATCATGGTGTCTCTCCCAAACCGTCAAAAATATGGCAACTATTAATTCTCAGTACCCCTGAGAAGCAAGCAATTTACAGTATAGAAATCAAACTCATAAAGGAAATGTTCAGAATCTAGGGGTTAATAAGACTGAAGTCTGTTAGGCAAACCAAATTTAATTTTTGACTTCTGCTAAGATTGGGAGAATTCTGCTTGTGTAATCTCTCTGGAATCCTACACTATACCCTGTGTTACAATCACAATCACAACAGCCCGTGGAACACTGTGTCATCATCTGCAGTAATATACAAATGCTGGATTTTAAATTATTTACCATAATGTGTTCAGAATATTAACTATAATTAGCTCGTGTCTACTGAGCTTGAATATAAATTGCAGTTTTTTGGATAGTAAATTTTGTACTCACATAAGTTAGTATACTCTCCAAAATATAAACTGTACCATGAGAAGAGTAAATTAACAACTTTTCAATCTAATTTTTAATAGATTTCCAGATAATTCTGTTACACCTTAAATTTTTCTATTTGGTCAACTACACAAGGAGAAACTAGCGGGAAAAAGTCCTGTAGAATAGTGGAAAATTCATTAAAATTCTCTGAATAATTTACTCATAGATACAACTTTTCATAGCATAATGGTGAAACCAGCACTTACCGATGTAATCCCATGATAACTCAATTAAAATTTTTTAACTCAGTTAAGAATTTTCCTAATTAACATCTGCTAGAAAGTGTAAAACAGAAAAATTAGTAATTGCCCAGAGTTTGAAGTATGCTTTTAGTTGCACACACATTCCTACTGACTTTTTTTTTTTTTTTGTGGATTAGAATGGGTTGGTTTACTGAATCACAAAGCAATAGCAAGAATTGCTTTCTCATCTGGTCTGGCATATGAGAAAACCACGAAACAATGCATGCACTGACCCTGCAGGTGTGCGGGCTGCACCATAACAAAGAAACATTATTCCCTGGACTCTTTCTAGTGGTATCATCGTTTGTGCTGAGACACAAAGAAGTAAACAAATGCCAAATGCTGGCTTTGCTTCTGTGCTTCTCTCACTGGGGAGCTTGAATTGGGTCAGAGAGGAGTCAAATGGGAGGGAGTTTGTAGGCCAATTTTAGCTGTCAGCTGATACACTGAAAAGAAGGAAAAGGGAAAATAAGTAGAAACAGTGGCTCAAGGTTATGATAAATATATAGCTAGAAATTTCTGTTAATTTCTTTCAAAATTTATTGTCTATGTAAATTGGATTGCTTTAATAATAATGACTGGGAAGACAAGGCTGTGATTTTTCTTTATTATAAGGAAGCTTTGTTTTGAGTTCTGCTGCCTATGAGCAGTTCATATTTCAGATGTGGTTGACAACCCCATGGGCTTTATTGCCTCACTTGAAAAGTTGTAAAACAGCAGCCTCACTTGCCTCAAAATTCTCTCTTCTAGAGTGGTGAACCCAACAGAATGTCAATTGAAATGCTTAAATTTAATCATTTAATTTAATTCCATATTAGGCCATCTGGTTAGCAGAATTTAATATTTCATTGTTGAGAAGCCAAGAAAATATGAGGGCCATCGTGACGCAGTTTGATTACAGTTTTGCAAATACTTTGAATGGTGCTGTTAATTAAATAGATGTTTATGTTTAGCTTCTGTATTCTGTTCTCTTTATAGGGTTCTGGAGATAATAAACTCCAAACAATCTTGTAGTATATAAATTATATTTCTAAGTATCACTCTTCAGTGGCTACAGAAAAAGTCATATTTTCAATAACATTCATATCATGAGGCCACACATGACCTCAAGAAATCTTCACCCTTCACAATGCCAGCAAGATATTTCTATGAGTTTCTTAGGGGCTGTCTTACATGTGTTTAACTCCATCCCTGTTACCATCATATGTTCTTGTTACATTGTAGGTCATCCATGGTTCCTCCCAACCTTAGCATAGTCAACCCAGTGGTTGAAAGGGTAGCCAGAGAGTACCCTTGAATTGTCTTGTCCCCTCACTCCCAGTTCAATCCACCACTAATCTCTATTGACTCCTGTACTCCTCTCTTATCCCTGTTACTTCAACCATTTCAGGATGCTTTAGTCAATTCCCAGCAGCTGGTATCCGCTTCTCTAAGCCTGAAGGCTTCACTTCATAGAAGGCCACTCTGCCTGGACTTGAAGTAATTGGAAATCATGAGAAATGAACTCCCTCTGGCCCCCCACCAATATCCTCAAACAAGGAAGCTCAGCACTTTTATATAAATGCTTCCTATCCCTGACCTCTAGTAAAATAATTCTGAAATGTGTGTTTTCTGGAGTTTCCCATGAGAGTAAGCTCTGGTTACCTACTGTAGTAGTTGGCTTGATACACACCATTACTGACTGACTTCCTTTCCTTGTCTTACTTTCCCACTCACCTAACAGCATGCCCGTGCCTCCCAAATAAAATACTTACACTTGAATCTTTGTCTTAGAATATACTTTTGGGATAACATAAACTAGCAAAACCTCACATTCAAGAACGATGCCTAATTTGTTCTCCCATTCAATCTTTTTTGCTATCCCTCCAGTCATTGCTCTTTCAGGAACAAGAACCTCCAAAAGAGAGATTGCAGGACTCTCTGAAGTCCCCGAAAGTCATTGTCTTCAGAGCTGGTTGTGTAGGTCCATTCTATTTCTTCATAAGTTTTTCAAAGTACCTACCTATGAGTGCCTAAAACGTTGACGAAAAGAGAGAGCTCAAAGAGCAAAGAAGAGGATTCTTCTGTTCAGGTCAGGCATGACTCAGGTTCAAGTTTATTCTTGGAGTATTAATCTGAATGTTCTAGTTAGTCAATGATGTCAGCTATAGATAACAAAATTTGACCCCCCTTTCCAATATGTTTAGGATTATTCTGTTTTCTAATTGCAGAGGCCAGTCTTTAATTAATTCCAAATATCCTCCAGGAGTACCTGAACAAAAATGCTTCTACTCTTTCACCATATAGGTCTGAAAACCACCTTTTATTGTTTGCTATTATACAAAAACTAGAGGAGAAAATAAAAATTATCTCAATGATGAATCCAGCTATATATGTTCTACTAAAGAATGTTACTAAGAAATTTGTTTTTAACATACATATGTAAGTAAACATATGCATTAGTTTGTTTTTATGCTGCTGACAAAAGACATACCTGAGACTTGATAATTTACAAAGAAAAAGAAGTTTAAAGGACTCACAGTTCCACGTGGCTGGGGAGACCTCACAATTATGATAGAAGGCGAAAGGGATGTCTTACACGGTGGCAGGCAAGAGAGAAATGTGAGTCAAATGAAAGGGGAAACCGCTTATAAAATCATTGCATCTTGTGAGACTTACTCACTACCACAAGAGTAGTATGGGGGAAACTGCTCCCAAGATTGAATTATCTCCCACTAGGTCCCTCCCACAACATGTGGGAATTATGGGAGCTATAATTCAAGATGAGATTTGGGTGGGGACAGAGTCAAACCATATCAATATATATATAAAGCAGATTAACATCTATAGGTTTTCTAGGGATAAGTCTAAATTGGTCATATTGTATTTTTCATTTAATTCTCTGTATCATTGTTCAATTCTTAGGATAGTAGTTTTTAGGCTGTACTTAAAGATTGAGGAGGAGACTTCAGGAGACATTTTGGTGCGAAAATAATTGCCTGGAGAAGCTGAAACTCTATCCACAATACTCCTTCAGCTGAAGCTTCTGTGTTATCCATATTTGCAGTTTTATATTGAGAATATCTACAAAATATTTGGAAGCTCATTCTTTTTTATGGGAGATGCACTTTGTTGTCTACATGAAAGCAGTTTACCAAACCCCATTTCTTCTTGATACCAGAACCTTGATTGTGTACAGGTATTGCTGGACAATGTTCGCAGACAAAAGAGATCAATCAAAATCGGTCTAAACTAATAAGGGTACTCCCAGCCTACTTTTCTAGTCACTAGAGTTGATGTAAATGAATGATGCAGTTATTGGCAATGAGGTACAGAGGGACATCTTCTGAGATTCTTCTGGGAGACATTTTCTGCCCTGGGACAAAGAGGAATTTGCAAGGACAGAGCTCTGTTCCCACTTTGCAGTTTTGGAGATATCATCTGAGTGTGGAATGCTGAAGAGCTGGTGCAAATATCTTATTAGAACAAAGTAAAGGCCAAGAAAAGCAACTGAAAGCTTATGACTTCTCTAATTTTTTAATGGACCCTGAAGCAATCTATTTCTGACTTTGTCTTTGTATGTAATGTTAATCTGCTTCTGTTGTTTAATCAGGAAACCAAAAGTAGTCTAGATGATACATTTGCTAAGAAATCCTTTTTAAATACCTGTCCTAGGCCACTTCTTTTTTTTTTTTAGCATATTAAGCGTCCAAGATAAGCAATTGTTCTACAAGATTGCTACTTAAAGAGGCAAAAACTTAGCTGGGCATGGTGGCACGTACCTGTAATCCCAGCTACTCAGGAGGCTGAGGCAGGAGAATTACCAAAACCCAGGAGGCGGAGGTTGCAGTGAGCCGAGATCACACCATTGCACTCCAGACTGGGTAACAAGAGCAAAACTCCGTCTCATTAAAAAAAAAAGAGGAGTCTCTGCCAAAAGATTGCTTCAGCCGTTCTATCAAGAGACACACATTTGCACTCCATTTGTTCTCTAATGAAGACAACACAACAACATATTTTCACACACATTTATTGAAATGTAAAATTAATTGTGATGCTAACCGACATTCACCCACATTTTTAGTAGTTCTAAAAGACTGCTTATGTCCCACAGAAACTGCATTGGCTGGTAAACCTCAGCAAAGTTTCATACAACAGGGGATAAACTCAGTTGGCACGTTCTTCAGGTCATCCTTATTCTATTGTTTACATTTGCCAATTTTGCATTTTTGGTAGGTACTATTATTTGCATTATATCACAATTCTCAAAGCTGAATCAATATATAAAACTAATCATTGAAGTATAAAAGCAGAGATGAAAATAGTAGCTATAACTAAAAATTTTGTTATATACAGCAAGGGTGGGGGGTGTGGTTTTGGAATGAAACTATTTTACCTCAGATAATCAGGTATTAGTTCGATTCTCATAAGGAACACACAACCTAGATCCCTCGCATGCACAATTCACAATAGGATTCACACTCCTATTAGAATCTAATGCCGCTGCCGATCTGACAGAAGGTGGAGCTCAGACAGTAATGCCCACTGGCCTGCAACCTACCCTTCTGTGCCATACCGGTCCACAGACAGGGGTTTGGGGACCCCTGAAATACAGAGTGACCAGGATTCCAGTGAATCTGTTCCTGCTGTGACAAGTGCACGTGTAAGTGTGAAGACCTTACCTGCTGTGACAGGTGCACGTGTAAGTGTGAAGTGTATGACTTCATCTTGAGTTAGTTTTGAGAAAAGTGGACAACTGTGGACAGGATTGATTGGTAGCCATAGCGTGCACAAGCAGCTGAGAAAAAAAAAAAACTACTGAAATGCAGAGGATTTGCACACTCCTTCCATTTCTCCTGATTACCATTGTTCTCTCTAGTATGATCTTGGTAAAGCAGTAGCATGATTTCTATAAAACTGCATAGTGACCTCTCTGGCAGATCTATTAAAATTGTCCAGATCAAGCCCCAAAAGGATTAATTACTTAACCAACATATTTTTGTTAAGAGAGAAAGAGCCAAAAAGTCAAGTGACACCATTTAAGGTTTCATTTCTTATTGCAGAATCAGGCACAAGTCACATCGTTTCCAAGAAGTTGATACAACTGCCTTCAAAGTTAACAAAAAATATTCTTAGAGAGAAAATGGCACTGTTGGGCAGTGTGCAACATCACTGCTGTGGCATATGGCATTGCGATGATAGTCACCTGTGCATACCAGCAGATATTCCTCTTTTCGGGTGCACTAAGTTATCAGTCGGCAGAGAATGCCTTTTCCTTTGGCATATGCAGACTACATATATGAGCAAGAACAGCTCTGTGAATCTTTTCCCCAAAACAATTGTTTTGTGAGTTCTGATATTCTGTAAGACGTGCGCTGGCAAGAGTTTCAGTTGGCTATGGTTGCCAAGCCACATACTTTATTTGGCGAGCACCCTTGGCAGTCAGTAATATATGACTTCATCTTGAGTTAGTTTTGAGAAAAGTGGACAACTGTGGACAGGATTGATCGGTAGCCAGAGCGTGCTGCATGATAAAAGCATATTTTGTCCCAATGAAATTCACTACATGTCAAGGAGAAGGAGCATGATAGGAATTTATAACATTGGATGTAACATAATTATTTTTATGACACTCTTATTACAAGTAAAATCCATTTCTATGATTTGAAGTGGCAAATCTCCATTCTGACCTGGTAATCTTGAATAGCATAAACTTTGTGTAGGAGACATTCAGGATATACATGTCACTTTTTTAATAGCAAGATTTCTAAGTGGCTGAAATTGTAACTCAGATGGCTTTGACTCTTTTCTAATACTGGGTGATTTTGTGTTCACTTGTTAGAGAAAGACTCAGTGGCACAAAGGTAAATGCAAACTGCCTGTAAACAGATCTACAGAAAATAACAATATTTTACAGAATCAAATGAAACCCCAAAATGGATTAATAATCTAATCACTGCTATTCACAAGTTGAAATATTCATCCTCCCACTTTTGGGCCATGTTCTGTTCATAGGACAGACTGCATGGTAGGGAGCTCTTCAGAGTAAAGTCTTCAGAGTCCTAGTACCTATGATAAAGTCTTTCTATGAGGATTAAATAAGCTCATACCCATGAAGTGCTTAGAACTCTCCCCAGATCGATGATGTTAGCTATTTTTAATATTGTTACGCTACCTATTCAGACAGGGAAGCAAATACAGTTTTCAGTGAAAAATTCCTTCTACATTTTAGAGGCCTCATTTAATCCAAATAGTCAAAACTATTTTAGAGCCACCAACTTTTGTGTTTTATAGGCTTTTATTGTTTGTGTTTTGAGCCAGGGTCTTGCTCTGTCATCCAGGCTGGAGCGCAGTGGCGCAATCTCAGCTCACTGCAACCTCTGCTTCCTGAGTTCAAGCGATTCTCATGCCTCAGCCTCTCAAGTAGCTGGGACCACAGGTATGTGCCATCGTATCTGGCTTATTTTTGTATTTTTAGTCCAGACAGGGTTTCATTATGTTGACCAGGCTGGTCTCAAACTCCTGGCTTCAAGTGATCTGCGCCTGCCTCGGCCTCCTAAAGTGCTGAGATTACAGACATGAACCACCATGCCTGGATGAGCCACTAAACTTTTGTTGCATGTTCTGGTGACCTAATTAAGAGGCAGGGTTTGCTAATGAGATAGAAGAAATAAAGTGTAAAAAAAAAAAAAAAAAAAGAGAAGGAACAAATTGACTCATGATTCATACTATATGCTATATATTTTGAGATATGTTTATGAACACTTGGAAGTCCACAGATCAGGCAGGTGTATGGCTAATTTGGCCCATGCCTCTTCCCTTGATCGCAGAACCTGGCTAGTTTCTCTTGATTGTTTTTCTAACGTCTGAAACCACAAAGCCTCCATCTCCTATTCTCTATTTAGTATAATCCAACTTAGACAATTGACTCATATTTTTGATCACCTGCTAAGATTATTCTCAGCAGGAAATATTTCTCCTGAGTGAATAATAATAGAAAGAAGAGATAATGATTATTTTTGCTTCCCCAAGTGAGTATTTTAAGACACATGGAAAGTATTTACTTTTTTTTTAATATTAAAAAGCTTGCCAGATCCCCCTCCATGATAAATGATTCCCTATTCAGAGAGGAGAATAGGAATAGTGTGTGTGTGTGTGTGTGTGTGTGTGCGCAGCCAGCCCAGATTTAAAGGAAATAATAATTTGTGATATGAAATGTACTTTCAAGGTCACTTTCCAGAAATCATTAAACAGAATCCAAGGAACACAAAATGCAGAAGTTCCCCCTTACCTAAAAAATAGTGAAAGAAAGAATTGCTTTAAACTGGCATTATGAAAGCCAGGGAATAATAAGAAACTGATGGTTTCCTCCCTACCCTGTGGGGCGCCTGAGCTCTGGACAGGGGTTATTTACATTGGATTTCGTGGTTTTGCTTTTTTTTTCAAGTAGACTCAGCAGTTCTTTTCCCAAACCTCTATAGGTAGACTTAGAATCTTTTTATTTTTAATAAGTCCAGGTCACAGGATAAAAAAAGAAAGAGAATAGAAAATCACCAACACAGTACACTAATTGCCTATTTGTCATTCTATAATTTAAGTGTGGGAGAAAGAAACACAAATCCAAAAGAATTCGGGCAGAGCATAATCATGGTGGAGATAGATCTACAACGTAAAGAAAGTAAATGACACTAGAAGCAGCAGCATAAGCTTTATAATGTATATGTAGACTGTGGGAGCCAGGAGAGTGCATGACTCAGTCCATCTCCTTGGGGGCACAGTTGAGGGAGAGCTCCAGGTGTGCTGTGAGATCTGCAGTATTCATGCTGAAGCCACCCTCTCCAGGGCTGTTTGCCTGCTAATATATTACTAAGCATAATGCCAGCAATAATACAGCCCTATTCCTGTCAAACACAAGACACTCTAATGGGTGACTTTGGTTCCAGGACTCCACATTAGCATGACTCAAACTTTTGGAGAATAACACAGTAGTCTGAGAATCAGGCGGAATCTTCCCACCAACCCTCCTGCCTTTTCCCTTCCTCTGCCTGACTACTCTGGTCTTCAATTTCATTCTTTCTGGGCTTTCTTTCAATAAATTTCTATGCATTTAATCCTGTCTTGGCATCTGCTTCTCAGAGGTCCTGAACGGGTGCTTATGCTCATATTATTTATTATACAAGCATCATGATCTATGACATCAGTCTGAGAAAGAGAAAAGACCATCGGTCCATTCCTCTCCTCCTGTTTTCCATGTTTATATAATGACAATATTTCATAATTATTAATCATTCTCTAAAAATAATGTTAGTTTTATTTATCATTTTATTTTACCATTGATTATATAGTTTTCTTAAGTTTAGTTATAGGCTGTATAACATTGCAACTGATATGCCATAAATTGTGCATATATTTATAGTCATTTATATATCACCTTCTTATTTCACTAGTACTGGAAGAAATTTTTCACACACACACACACACACACACACTCCCCTCCCCCCCACCCATTTTTTTTAGACGGAGTTTCTCTCCTGTTACTCAGGCTGGAGTGCAATGGCGTGATCTCGGCTCACTGCAACCTCCTCCTCCTGGGTTCAGGCAATTCTCCTGCCTCAGCCTCCTGAGTAGCTGGGATTACAGGCACGCGCCACCATGCCCAGCTAATTTTTTGTATCTTTAGTAGAGGCGGGGTTTCACCATGTTGACCAGGATGGTCTCGATCTCTTGACCTCGTGATCCACTCGCCTCGGCCTCTCAAAGTGCTGGGATTACAGGCTTGAGCCACCGCGCCCGGCCCCTCCCCGCTTTTTTAGAGGTCCTGAGATGATAATGTCCTGAATGACTCCATTGTGTGTAGGAAAAAAACAACTAGTATGACCCGAGTATTATTACTACAGGAAATGGGGCTGAAGTGTTGGGATAAGAATTGTCTTTCCACGGCTTAATTTTCTTATCTGTAAAATGGGCATAATAAGGGTATCTCATAGGATTTTGGGGAGGATTTTAAGGCTTAGCAAACAAATGGACATATTACTTAGTCATTAAAATACATGATTTTTTTTTGTATTACTTTTATTATAATTCTTCTGAATAAGGAAATTTTAAAGTCTCACTTGAATTTCCAGTCTCCAAAGTCTTTAAGAACTCCCTTGTCATTAAAGTAGTCTTTCCTTTATCATAACTCAAAGCTCATTCTCTTCCTTTATCCCCCTCGACATGGAGCCAGGCTGTACCTAACTTCTAGCACACAACTCCCTCTTTCATTTATAAAGTTCTTGCATGCTTTACATTTTAGGAGAACAAAAGGGAAATGTCAGAGACTGCTCAAACTATTATGTCAAACCTTTTCTTCTAAATTTTTATTCTAAGTGATTTGTTTTCTAAGTTTTCGAAACTAAGACTTAAAATAATTGTAGCAATTAAGGCTGAACTCAAAATTAAAGATACCATAAGGGACTTGCAGCACAGAGAATAAAAAAAACGTAACTCATTGTTAAATGCCTGCTCCCATAGCCCTAGATGGGACCACCTAGAGGCTTTTCTGCTCTGGGAGACTAACACCTCATCTCTGTGGGGCTCCTTCCAACTGACATCCGCTTTTCTTCTTTAATGCTTATTTTTATCCTGTTCCAGACATAAAGTCTCATAAAAGAATACATATAATACTGTATTATAAAATATTTATTACATAATATATTTGTATTAGTCTGTTCTCCCACTGTTACAAAGAAATGCCGGAGACTGGGTAATTTATAAGGAAAGAGATTTCCGCAGTCTGTACAGGAAGCATGGCAGCATCTGCCTCCGGGGAGGCCTCAGAAAGCTTTTATTCATGGTGGAGCAGGTGTCTTAGACGAAAGGAGCAGGACCCAGAGAGAGGGAGAGGTGGTGCGAAACCCCCGATGTCGCGAGGATTCACTCAATCTACAACACCAAGGGGGATGGTGCTAAATCATTCATGAGAACTCCGCCCTCAGGATCCAACCCCTCCCACCAGGCCCCACCTCCAACACTGGGGGTGGTGTTTGACATTAGATTTTATGGGGACACAGATCCAAATCATGCCGATATTACATATGTGAAAGAACCCATTCTCCCTCAATTAGCAAACTTTGTACATTATTAAACATACATTTAACATTCCACGGTTTCTTCATCAATGTCTAGCAGGTGTGTAGGTTCTTGAGTTTTGACTGAAAGGATTCACCAGGGAGAGTTGCCTGAACACAGAAACGGTCTGCCCCAGGGCCTCATCCCTGCTTCTATCTAGAGCTCCACAAAATTCATTTTTCTTTTTTTACCATTTTGTTCTTTTTTACATTACTTTTAGCTCTTTTTAATATATAGGTGTAGTCCCAGAGCTTCCAGTCAAATATGAATCCTCAAGCGGAAGCAGAGGAAGCCTTCCCTTAGAGAGCGATTTTCATCTGCGCTGCATCCCCATCGTGGTTTCATCCGTGTGAAAATGAGCGCCTTCGAAGTGCTGTTAACTAAGCGCAGATAGAGCGATTGGCTAGGAGCCAGGTTACAACCTTCTTACTTGGAATATTCGTCTATATTCCACATAATGAAGTATATTAATGTTTATTCATTTTGTGGCAGTTATTTACTCCGTTTTCTTATTTTAAACCAACAGGAATTCTTTGCCTCGGACATATCCTAATTAAAATTATTTTAAATAAAATTATAAAGACTGTAGGATTTAAAAACGAAGTATTTATAATACATTTATTATTGCAGATACTATTTTCTCATTTGTAGTTCTCCAGTCTGTCAGCAGGTTGCAGCAGAGGGCTGACTTTAGTTTTAAATTAGCATGTTAAAGAGCATTAAAATCTTCCTCCCTCCCTCCCTTCCTTCCTTCCTTTTCTTCCTCCCCTCCATCCTTCTTTCATCCCTTTCATCCATCTTCTTTCCTCCCTTCTTCCTTTGTATCTTTCTTTTTTCTTCCCTCTCTTCCTTGTTTCCTTTCTTCTTTTATATTTTTTCTCTTTTCTCATCTCTCCCTTTCTTTCTTTTCTTCACTCTATCTCTTTCTTATCACTATCCCTCCCTTCCTTCCTTCTTTCCTTCCTTTTCTTTTTTCTTCCTTTCTTCCTCATTTCTTTTTCTTACAATATGAACACGATACTCCATTTACATTTTGTAAACGGAGGAGCTGGCTCAGTAAAGTGTTTATGTATATGTATATTTAAAATGAGGTTCCAATTTTTAGGATGTAAAAAAGTAGTACTTTAGTTAAAAATGGAGACCTTATACAGAAGATTAGAGTATCAATAAAAATAAGAATTGATGAACTTCTAGTTTGACTGACAAAGAGAACCATAGCAAAGCCTAGATTTGATGTGATGTATACAAACTCCTATGATCGCACGCCACTCACACAGCATATGCAAATGCCCTCGTTTTTGCTACTACATTTGGAAATGTGGAAGAGGGAAAAAGGCATTTCAATCATAGCTCTCATTAGTTATTCACTGTATCCAGGCCGCTCAATTGTGCTTCTGTCTTTAATGTAATAGTAAGCAATAATTTCACAGCTGTGCTTTGTAGAGTGAACTATATAAGCATCTATATTGAGATTTCATACACACATAACATAAAAGCAAAAGAAAAGCATCAGGAATACTGCTTGGCCCACTGCAAAACCATACAAAAGAAATAATGACTCTTTCAGATGGTTTTGTAGAATGACCAGCTGTAAGATTGATTTGTATTCTATAATGAAATCACCATTCAAAAGGCGATTACTTCAAGGTATGACACTACTTTCCCTTTGAGACATTGATTTTTTTAATTATACAACATCAGTATCTGCCACTGGGATGAGCTAAAACAGCCTCCTAAGCCAAAATTTGTCTCCCTTTCAATGTTCTCATTCACTTCATCTCCTTCTAAGCACTTACCCAAAACTTCGAAAGGACATTGCTCACATATGAGACACGATGGATGCTTACTGCTGTAGCATTTGAGTTTGAGTGTTCAGTGTTAACTGGGAGGTGTTTTAGGCTTATCGTCTAATTCACAAAAATGTCAGTTTTGGCAGTGTTCTGTAATAAAAATTTCTTAGTAATAGTTTGCATTCCACATTCATTTGACAAATATTTTCTGAACTACTGTCAATGTTCTTGTCGTGCATTAAACAGACTAGGCCTTGCTCAATATGGAGTTTAGAATGGGCAGGAGGGAGGATAGACAAGCTGATAATTATAACGATCTTTAAAGTAATTACAATTGTGTTAAGTGCTATGAAAGCAAAGGACACTGTGTTATGAGAAAGCACAAGAAAAACACTTGACCTGGCCTGGGGGTTGGGAAATTAAAATTAGAGTCGCTTTCCTCTGTGACACATAGGGAAATTCATTAGTTTCAGGCAGTGGTTTAGAGTGAGGTTTGATTATTGTCTTTAATTTGTAATTAAATAGGAGAAACTATAACTGAGCATGAAGCAAAACCTTATGTAACATAGCACATTAATTTATTATATGGGATGATTATTGCAGTGAGTGATACGAGATAGAGCAACTTCATTTGAAGAGTCACCTTTTGAATGGTATGAAACACATTTGTCTTTAATTATGGCAAGCCTGAAAAAGTGTGGTTACTATTGTTCATGTGAGCAAGACTCCATATTTTAAATATTGTGGCTGTGAATCTATAGATTAGGACTTGGTCTCTTCTTGGATCCTATAGTCTGTAAAAACACATAAAATCACAAATCACATTTTGGTAAAAAGCCCATTTTCAAAAAGTCCATCTTGCATATCTTTTCCCTTCATCTTTATAAATAAAATTTTATAGTTTTCTTTTTTTCAAGTGTGTCAAGACCCATAGCTGATATTGGTTTTAAGTAGAGATTCTGTGGTACTATTTTTTATACTCTTAATTCATAGGTAGAGTGAATTAATGTACTAACTTGAATGGAAGCTGACTAAATGCCTATAATGTAATGATAATTAGGAGAATGCATAGCAATAGGCAGTTTTAATATATTTGTTAATAGAAAAAAAGAGAAGAAATAGGTGAAATTAGCAGACAGTGAGTTAAGTTACTATAAACATAAAACACATCTGTAGAAAATGATAAATTATAAAAATTAACTCAGTACAGTTCTAAAATAAATACTGGAAGCAGAAAAACAAAAATAAAATTAAAACGGAAATTTACTCATATTAAAATAGAACAGCAAGAGATCATCTTTATTTGGCAATATTTTGAAAATAATATTTTGAGAAATAGAGGAATAAGAAGGTTAACATAGAGATGTGTAAAAAATTATGATTCATACTAGAAAACAACAAAATTTCAAACCAAAATAATAAAACTGCATAAAAAGTATGAATACTGAGGTAAAGGATATGGTATGTTCTACGAGAAAATCAAGAAAAAAATACAAAGGAAAAGATCATCTAAAATGAAAAACCTAACTGAAAATATCAACCATTGCACTTAGATTACTGATGACTTGGATTTATTCCAACAAGGTATATAATCATTCTTTTTTTTAAAAATTTAATTTTATTCTAAGTTCCAGGAAACGTGCAAAATGTGCAGGTCTGTTACATAGGTATACATGTGCCATGGTGGTTTGCTGCACCTACCAAACCATTCTCTAAGTTTCCTCATCTCACCCTCCACCCCACAACAGGCTCTGGTGTTGTGTTGTTCCCCTCCCTGTGTCCGTGTGTTCTCTTGTTTGACTCCCACTTTGAGTGAGAACATGTGGTGTTCAATTTTCTGTTCTTGTGTTAATTTGCTGAGGATAATGGCTTTTAGCTTCATGTCCTTTACAAGGACATGATCACATTCATTTTTATGGCTGCATAGTATTCCATGGTATATATGTGTCACATTTTCTTTATCCAGTCTATTATTGATGGGCATTTGGATTGGTTCTATAACTTTGCTATTGTAAATAAGGTTGCAGTAAACATACATGTGCATATGTCTTTATAGTAGAATGATTTATATTCCTTTGAGTATATATCCAGTAATGAGGTTGGTGGGTCAAATGGTATTTCAGGTTCTAGATCATTGAGGAATCACTGTACTCTCTTCCACAATGGTTACATTCCCACCAACAGTGTAAAAATGTTCCTATTTCTTCACAGCCCTACCAGTGTCTATTGTTTCTTCATCTTTTAATCACCATTCTGACTGGCGTGAGATGGTATCTCATTGTGGTTTTGATTTGCATTTCTCTAATGATCTGTGATATCAAACTTTTTTCGTATGCCTGCATAAATGTCTTCTTTTGAGAAGTGTCTGTTCATATTCTTTGCTCACTTTTTGATGAAGTTGTTTGTTTTTACTTATAAATTTGTCTAAGTTCCTTATAGATTCTGGATATTAGACCTTTGTCAGATGGGCAGTAGTAGATCGAAAAATTTTATCCCATACTGTAGGTTGCCTGTTCACTCCGATGATAATTTCTTTTGCTGTGCAGAAGCTCTTTTATATAATTAGATCCCATTTGTCAATTTTGGGTTTTGTCGGAATTGCTTTTGGCATTTTTGTCATGAAGTCTTTGCCCATGCCTGTGTCCTGAATAATATTGCCTAGGTTTTCTTCTAGGGTTTTTATGGTTTTGAGTTTTACATTTAAGTCTTTAATTCATCTTGGGTTAATTTTTGTATAATGTGTAAGGAAGGGGTCAGTGGCCCAGTTTCAGTTTTCTGCATATGTCTATCTGGTTTTCCCAGCACCATTTATTGAATAGGAAATCCTTTCCCCATTGCTTGTTTTTGTCAGGTTTGTCAAAGATCAGATGGCTGAAGATGTGTGGTGTTATTTATGAGATCTCAGTTCTATTCCATTGGTTTAGATGCCTGTTTTTGTGCTAGTACCATGGTGTTTTGGTTACTATAGTCAGGTAGTATAGTTTGAAGCCAGGAAGCATGATGCCTCCAACAGTAAAACACCTCTCAGCAAATGCAAAACAAAAACAAAAACAAAAACAAAACCTGAAAATAACAGTCTCTCAGAACACAGTGCAATCAAATTAGAACTCAGGATTAAGAAACTCGCTTAAAACCACACAATTACATGAAAATTGACAACTTGCCTCTCAATGACTCCTGAATAAATAATGAAATTAAGACAGAAATCAAGAAGTTCTTTGAAACCAATGAGAACAAAGAGACAATGTACCAGAATCTCTGGGACATAGCTAAAGCAGTGGTAAGAGGGAAATTTATAGCACTAAATGCCCACATCAGAAAGCTAGAAAGAGATTAAATCAACACCCTAACATGACAAGTAAAAGAGCTAGAGAGGCAGGAGCCAACTAATCCAAAAGCTAGCAAAAGGCAAGAAATAACAAAGAGATGAGGCCAAAAAACATATGAAAAAATACTCATCATCACTGGTCATTAAAGAAATGCAAATCAAAACTACATTGAGATATCATCTCATGCCAATTAGAATAGCGCTCATTAAAAAATCTGGAGACAACAGATGCTAGAGAGGATGTGGAGAAATATGAACACTTTTGCACTGCTGGTGGGAGTGTAAATTAGTTCAACCATTGTGGAAGATAGTGTGGCGATTCCTCAACGACCTAGAAATAGAAATTCCATTTGACCCAGCAATCCCATTACTGGGTATATATCCGAAGGATTATAAATCATTCTACTATAAAGATACATGCACATGAATGTTCATTGCAGCACAGTTTACAATAGCAAAGACCTGGAATCAACCCAAATGCCCATCGATGATAGACTGGACAGGGAAAATGTGGCACATATACACCATGGAATATTATGCAGCAATCAAAAATGATGAGTTTGTGTCCTTTGTAGGGACATGGGCGAACCTGGAGAACATAATTCTCAGCAACCTGACACAAGAATAGAAAATGAAATACCGCATGTTCTCACTCATAGGTGGGTGTTGACCAATGAGAACACATGGACACAGGCAGGGGAGCACTACACACTGGGGTCCGTTGGGGGGAATTGTGGAGGGACAGCGGGCGGTGGGGAGTTGGGGAGAGATAGCATGGGGAGAAATGCCAGATGTGGGTGAAGGGGAGGAAGGCAGTGAATCACACTGCCACGTGTGTACCTATGCAGCTATCTTGCATGTTCTTCACATGTACCCCAAAACCTAAAATGCAATAAAAAAAAAGAAAAAAAGAAAAAAAAAAGAAATAACAGAGCAGAATTAAAGGAGATAGAGACATGAAAAACCCTCCAAAAAATCAATGAATCCAAGAACTGGCTTTTTGAAAAAAATTTACAAAATAGAAGACCACTAGCTAACTAATCAAGAAAAAAAGAGAAAAAATCAAATAGACATAATGAAAAATGATAAAGGGGACATCAATTCTGATCCCACAGAAATATAAACTACCATCAGAGAATACTATGAACACTTCTATGCAGATAAACTAGAAAATCTAGAAGAAATGAATAAATTCCTGGACAAATACATCCTCCCAAGACTAAACCAGGAAGAAGTTGAATCGTTGAATAGACCAATAGCAAAAGTTCTGAAATTGAGTCAGTAATTAATAGCCTACCAACCAACAAAAGCCCAAGACTAGATGGATTCACATCCAAATTCTACCAGAGGTACAGAAAAGGAGCAGGTATCATTCCTTGTGAAACTCTTCCAAACAATTGAAAAGAATGGACTCCTCCCTAACTCATTTTGTGAAGCCAGCATCATCCTGATATGAAAACTGGAAAGAGACACAACAAAAAAAGAAAACTTCGGGCCAGTATCCCTGATGAACATTGATTAGAAAATCCTCAGTAAAACACTGGCAAACTGAATCCAGCAGCATATCCAAAAACTTATCCACTGCGATCAAGTCAGCTTCATCTCTGGGATGCAAGGCAGGTTCAACATATGCAAATCAGTAAACATAAATCATCACATAAACAGAAACAAAGACAACAATCAATGATTATCTCAACAGATGCAGATAAGGCCTTTGATAAAATTCAATATCCCTTCATGTTAAAAACTCTCAACAAACTAGGTATTGATGGAACATATCTCAAAATAATAAGAGATATTTATGACAAACCCACAGCCAATATCATACTGAATGGGCAAAAGCTGGAAGCATTCCCTTTGAAAATTGGTACAAGACAAGGATGTACTCTCTCATCACTCTTATTCAAAATGGTATTAGAAGTTCTGGCTAGGGCAATCAGACAAGAGAAAGAAATAAAGGGTATTCAAATAGGAAGAGAGTAAGTCAAATTGTCTCATTTGCAGACAATGTGATTTTATGTTTAGAAAACCCCATCATCTCAGCCCAAATACTCCTTAAACTGAAAAGCAACCTCAGCAAAGTCTCAGGATACAAAATCAATGTGCAAAAATCACAAGCATTCCTTTACACCAACAATAGACTTGCAGGGAGCCAAATCATGAATGAACTCCCATTTACAGTTGTTACAAAGAGAATAAAATACCTAGGAATACAGCTAACAAGGGATGTTAGTAGTTCTTGAAGGGAACTATTAACCGCTGCTCAAGGAAATAAGAGAGGACACAAACAAGTGGAAAAAAATTCCATCCTTGTGGATAGAAATAATCAATATTGTGAAAATGGCCACACTGTCCAAGTAATTTGGTACATTCAGTGCAATTCCCATCAAACTACCTGACATTCTTCATAGAATTAGAAAAAAAACTACTTTAAATTCTATATAGAATCAAGGAAGACCCCATATAGCCAAGACAATACTAAGCTAAAAAAAACAAAGCTGGATGAATCATGCTACTTGACTATAAACACTCTTTAGAATTTTAAGAATGAGGTTAATCAAGTAATAAAAATAGTTTTATAGTCATTGCTGGTTTAGGGACGAGAGTGTTTTTAGGTAGCTAGTCACTTTGGGACTATACAAGTGTGTATGATCCACTTGAATTTTAGAGAGTAGCACAAGTTTTCCCAGGGAAATCCACTGACATCCTACACCAACATTCTCATACCCACGTCCCACTGTGAGGTAGGAGAAATATATGAGCTTTGTTAGCAGACACAACCTGACAACTGTCACTTCATCTCTTATCTGTTTAATTCCCAAATGGGTGCAATGAAACTTATTTATTCCCAAGCCAAGCTTCACAACCTTAATGTTCTAAAATATATGTTCCAGATAAGGGAAAAGACACTTTCCATTACCTTGTTATGCATAGTCTTATTTTACCAAAGGTTACAATTAGGTCCAAGGGTCTTTCTCAAAGACTGTTTAATAGAGATGTCCTAACTCAATTATCTGGGAATAAAAGGAACAAAAGAAAGCCATTATGCAAATGTCAGCAAATGAAGGAGAAACAAAGTTTCTTGGGTTTTACAATGAAGAGCGAGCGGCTCCTTGTATGCCATTAATATTGTAGCCTCCAAAATGTAGGAACAATTGGAAAATGTATGAGATATGATAAGGAGTAAAAAAAGAGTAGAGTATACATGAGATTTAGGCCATAATCTCTATGACGATATGGTTACAACTGATCGGGCTGATTGTGCAAACTAGCCATAAGTGCCCATTGTGCAAACTAGCCATAAGTGCCCATTGTGCAAACTAGCCATAAGTCCCCATTGTGCAAACTAGCCATAAGTGCCCATTGTGCAAACTAGCCATAAGTCCCCATTGTGCAAACTAGCCATAAGTGCCCATTGTGCAAACTAGCCATAAGTGCCCATTGTGCAAACTAGCCATAAGTGCCCATTGACTTTAAAAACACCCTGCCTTATTAAACAGACAGAAATAAACATAGATTAACTATCCATGAGCTGCCTCTTCTTCCTTTAAATCTAATGATATAACTTTTCCAAAGTGTTAAAAAATTTTACTTTATGATGTGAAAGTAAATGGAGTAACCTCTTTGATATAAGACATTTAGAGTTATTGATGGAAGTCTGAAAAGAAGGTGTGCTTAAGTGGAGACTGCGTTTTGCCCTTCACAGAGTTTAGTATTTTCACATCAAAATCTTTGTTGAAATTTACTGGTCATCAATCATTAACATCCCTGAACGCAGATTGGATTCTATGCTTAGGTACGTTAGGTATATATGTCTACCTATGTATGTATCTTTATCTATAGATGTTATACACACATATATGCACACACACATACCTATTCAGGAATATGGCATATTAGTATATAATATGTATTATACTTATATATAAATATGTGTATTAATATTTTAAAAATAATGTGTTTTCCAACTTGTGAAATCAACAAATAGAATATATGCATAATATAATGTATATTACATATGATATACATAATGTAAACATGTACATTATATAATATTTACAGGTATCTAAGATAGTCACAAATTCTGGGTGACAGAGCTAGGTTGGGTACTAAATCCTTATTTTGGAAATTTTACTTGAAAAGAATCCTGTTGGTCTCAGGGCTCTGTTTCACCTGTCTCCAGTTGGTATTAATGGGTTCAGCAATGCCATTTCACCCTTATCACTCCTAGTTGTAGAGGTAGTCCCTGCGCATACGTCAATGATAGGCTGAGCTCCTCTGTTTTCAACTTGTTAATGCTTTCTTTTGCTCACACCTTTATATTTTTATTTCCCATAATTTCTTCAAGACTTGACATTTACTATTTTTTACCCTGTAGGTATAGCTAACCTAGAGGTTTTTGTTTTCCTAACGAATGATCATCACTTACTGTTTTCTTCTTCTTCTTTTCACTCCATGGGTGAAGGACAGCTTCCCTCCTGGGGTTCTGGGCATTCATTGCTGTCCAGAGAATACCTAGCACTGGACAGTGGAGATTGGCAGCAGGGTATTTATTAATCACATGCACCTAGAGCTGCAGGGAGAAGGCTACTAGAGGCCACGAGAGGAAACTGTAAGGCCAAGAAAATTTGGTACCCTCTTCGCCTGCCTTATTCTCATGAGGGGATGTGCTTCGCTTATAGGCTGGCAAGGAAGTGAGATCTTTCGGGTTGAGGTCCAGGTAAAGTGGAGCTTGCTTGGAGGATAGGGGCACTAGCTGGCTGGAGTCTGTCCTGTAGGTGAGGAACACATCTGGCGAGAGCAGGATTTCATAAACTATAAAATTCATTGTTAAAATCTGGCACACGCTGCTTTGCCTTGCAGTTGTTTGCTGGCTGTTTTGCTAATGTTAACCTAGCCTCTCAGATTGTAAAACGAGAAGACAGTTTATCTCTTTTTAATGACGTCTCTATGTTTAAAAAATTTATACTTCACGTACATTTTATATATGTGTGTGCATGTTGCTTTAGTTTCCTAGGGTTAATGTAAGAAATTATCATAAATGGGTGACTTTAATGTATTCTCTGATGGTTCTGGGGGTCTAATGTTTGAAATCAAGGTGTCAGTGACACCAAGCTCCCTCATAATACCTTGGAAGAAAAATGCTTCTTTACGTCTTTTAGCTTCTGGTGGTTGCTGGCAATTCTTGGCTTTTCAGGCCTTCTGGTGGACTAATCCTAATTCCTCGCTCTGTATTCACATGGCTGTCTTCCTTCTCATGTGTCTCTGCATCTTTCTCCTAATAAGGACACCAGTCATTGGATTTAGGGCTCACTTTGATCCAATGCGACCTCACTTTGACTTGATTACGTCTGCATAGATCCTTTTTCCAAATAAGGTCTAATGCACAGGGATCAGGAGTTAAGACTTCATGATATCTTTTTGTGGGAAAGGATTCCAACTACAATACATATGATTAGAAAATATATATCTGTTGTGTCTCTACAGATACACTCCAGAAAAACTCCTGTAAATTATTTGTCCAAAATTAAACGAAAAAGCACAGGTAGGAGTAGAAAAATATCTCAGATTCCAGGACTCCCAGCCAAGGATTTCTTGTTAATGGCTGTAAATGAATAACATATTTCAGATGTGCCTTCTGAGAAACATAATTTGCTTCTCACACATAATCAAATCTACTCAATGCCTATGAAGTTCTTTGTCAGGTTAAGGGATTATCTCAATGTCAGCCAATTCTTTAGATAAAGTTGCTATAATTTGTATTATCTGTAAGGGCAAAGAAGAGAGACAGAAATATTTGTGTTGGCTTTACTTTGTGGGTTTTGCCTCTAGCAAAAGAACATATAACATAGGAGGCTAGAACAAATGGTCATTTCCCTTTTGTGACTGGACAAGTCACAGAATGAGATTTGAAGCTTTCTTGGCATATTCTACTCCCTTTCTGCCAATTTGTAGTTAATCACAATTGGCAGAACCAGCAGACCTCCTGTGGGTGAAATTTTTGTGTTGTTTTCTTATACTGGTGATTTCATATTTTTTCCAAGGTCAGAGAAACAACTGACATTAATCACTCACCTTCTTCATTATAGAGAGAGTCTACAACTACAATATGCATGTAGCAATGCGGGAAGAGCTGCTCGGACAGGCTGCTTTACCAAACAAAGTTAAATGCAAAAGAAGGGCTAAAGAGCAATTTACTACAGCCTCCGCAGCTGTAGACGGTATCACATTTACTAACACAGTATTCTTATAATTTTTCTCCTCCTCAATGAGTGCTTATTTGAGATAAAACAAAAACATTGAACCAAGAGAATACATACTGCATCTCTCAGTTGACTCAATTTTCCTACTGAGAAAGAATTCCAGATACATCTATTATATGGTTATTAGTATTGGTCAAGGATTAGGATGAAACCCAATATCATAAATTAAAAATAGTTGCTAAGTGTTTATGGCTCTTGCTGCAGTTCTTAAAACTAAAGAAGGATATTCCAGATCAATGCTCATTGATAAATATGCAGAATTGTTTGGGGTTCAGCATTTGTATTAGTCCATTCTCATGCTGCTGATAAAGACATACCTGGACTGGGTAATTTATAAAGGAAAAGATTTAATTGACTCACAGTTCAGCATGGGTGGGGAAGCCTGAGGAAACTTACAATCATGGTGGAAGGGGAAGCAAACATGTTCTTCTTCACATGGCAGCAGGAAGAAGTGCCAAGCAAAATGGGGAAAAGCCCCTTATAAAACCATTAGCTCTCATGAGAACTCACTCATTGTCACGAGAACAGCATGAGGGTAATCGCCCCCAGGATTAAATTACCTCCCATTGATTATGGGAACTACACACTTTAAGATTAGATTTGGTTGGCAACAAAGCCAAATCGTATCAGCACTATTATTTACTAACTTAACGAATGAGTGTCGGTCATGTTTGATTGGTTCCATAAACATGGGGTTGTGGTAGAATTATTGGAAAAGCAAATCAAGGAGAGTTCCCTTGTATGAATCACCTCCTGCTTATCCTATTGGCTTTGGTCAATTTGGCACATGTAATAAATGCTATAGAAATTTTGACTCACTGATCTCTCGTTTTTTTTTCTTCTTCTCATACTGATGTCATTACCTAGAAGGGAATTCCATGTATCAGGAATTCTACACTGGGAAGAGGCACAGACTTGTACTTTTGGCATCTTGGGTAAAGGTGCAGAAAAATCTGGTCAGCCTGACTTTTTTTTACTACTGCTTAGTATAGTAATGGAGATTGTGGTAGCATTGTATGAGATTTCATTGCCTTGGTTCTGAAGACACTCTTATTGAGTTGAATCTCTTTCAGCAGCTTGCTAGCTCTGTGATTCTGGGCAAGTCTCTTCAGCACTCTGTGTTCAGTTATCTTAAGTGGGAATAATAGAGGTTGCCAGATTTAGCAAATAAAAACCAGAACACTTAGTTAAATTTGCATTTCAGATAAACAATAGTCTTTTGAAAAGTAAAAGTATGGGCTGGGAGTGGTGGCTCACGCCTGTAATCCCAGCACTTTGGGAGGCTGAGGCGGGAGCGGTCACGAGGTAGGAGTTCGAGACCAGCCTGAACAACATGGTGAAACACCGTCTCTACTAAAAAAGTACAAGAATTAGCAGGGCATGGTGGTGCACCCCTATAATCCCAGCTACTCAGGAGGCTAAGGCAGGAGAATTGCTGAACCCTGGAGGTGGAGGTTGCAGTGAGTTGAGATCGCATCATTGCACTCCAGCCAGGGTAACAAGAGCAAAATTCTGTCTCAAAAAAATTTTTAAAAATAAAAAATAAAATAAAAGTTACGTCCCGTGCAATATTTGGGATATTATACTAAAAAATTCGCTGTTTTTCTGAATTCAAATTTAACAAAGCATCCTGTATGTAATCTGACAACCCTAAGATAGTAGGTGTATCTACATTATAAAATTCTTAATAGGTTAAACATGTTGAAATGAGAAAGCCTTTAATGTGATGCCTAGCACTTAATACATACCAGTTATTATTATTTCTAATTACAACACCATTTAATATCAGACATTGTGTTGTCATTTTAAAATCATATTATTCAACTTAACAGTAATTCACCTGGTTTAGGCTTAACAGAACCAATTTAAAATAGATAAACATGGATTAGAAAATTTGAAATTTGTACAGCTAGCCACTGTCTTGAGTTCAGGACATACAATCATTCTAGAATACCACATTAGCTTGCTTTAGATTTTAGCCCAAAAGACTGAACTTCACAAAGGTGTGTAGAGTATTACAGCTAATTGGAATGTAGTTAATAGTAAACCGTTTTGTATGGTAAAATTCTGAAACTTCTCTACTCCTTATCCTTTTCCTGAATGATTATATATAGCAGCAGGACTTAAGAGAGAGTTCTACACAGAAAATGCAACCAATACTTCAAAAAACACCTACTGTGGTCTCTGTCCCTCCTATGAATTCAATAGATGAAGAAAAAAGACCAGTTGTATACAGTGTAATTATAGCTTTAAAGGTTTGCATCATTCAATTTCCTCCTTGCTAAGAGAGAAATATTTATAGGATATTTTGTGAACCAAAATAGATGGTCATATAATTTCAGTTTTGGATGCATATTTGGGAAATGTTTATAAGCTGTACAGGGAGCCCGTGGAGCTTGGGCAAAAGGGCTCCCAGGGATTCCTGATAAGAGTCTTCTGCTCATGTTCCCTGCAGAGTGGTGGTAGAGGATGTTGGCAAAGGAGCTGCTAGAAACAGGGCTTGGTACTGACTGGACACTGAAGCTATTTAGCTGCTTTAATAAAAGGGATTTCAAATTTAATTCAGTTTGTGAGATAACTAAGTGCTCATATCTGGAAATAGTTCTACTGCAGTCAGCAAAAAGATGCCATTACCAGCAACCTTTCCTACAGGGGGCTTGAATCATTTGGAGGCAAATTCCTTTTCCTTCCTAAGATGATTAATATGAAGACTAATGTCAGGGTGAAGAAGAGTTTCATGCATGCTGCATGAATCTTACTTCTCCTGAGAATAAGGGTGTGGCCACATGTCAGATTGGAAATAAAGATGGCATTGTTTGGATGGTTACCAAAGCTTGTCAGGGCTGACCACCGTGTTTCTCAAGGAGACAGAGGGTGTGTGTGGCATCTGAGGCTTTGCACTTCATCACAGTGGTACATTATACTGACTTATGCACAGGTGTCACTTTAATTCAACAGATCAATTTTCCCATTTGTTTGTATAACAACACTCAGTACTAGAGTCCCAACTTTGTTGCATCATTCATTAATTGGGTGATTTTTCTTTAGCTTCTTTTTCCAGCCAGATTTTAAACTTGTTTTTTGTCTAAATGCTGATTCATACATCTTATGGGTGCTCAAGCACCTGCTGTAGTATGAGGCACAAAATAATTTCCCAGTAGATTCAGATTCATTAATAGGAATAAGCATCCCTGATTCAATCATGTATGGATTTTTTCCTTGCCTGAAATCTCACAGAAAGTTATTTCTGATGTGACTGTTTGAGTATTTTCCACGGATTGAGTATGGCCGGTAGAAGGTAGACCACCTATAAAATATGACACTGGACTTTGGTGAACATTTGCTTTCTGTCTGTAATGTCATGTTAATATTGTCATCCCTTCTCTCTCCTACTCCCATTCACTTCTCATATTTATGGGGTACAGAGAAATAGTAAAAACTGGTGTATATATATATATATATATATATACACACCCATATATATATATATTCTCATTGCCTGCATATTTAGGAATAATAAATCAAGCTACAATATAGTTAAATATATTATGGTTTATTCATTTTTTTTTTGAGACGGAGTCTTACTCTGTTGCCAGGT
Source organism: Callithrix jacchus (assembly GCF_049354715.1). Classification (NCBI taxonomy): domain Eukaryota; kingdom Metazoa; phylum Chordata; class Mammalia; order Primates; family Cebidae; genus Callithrix; species Callithrix jacchus. The sequence goes on from NC_133507.1 coordinate 146,840,310, forward strand.
TAAAGTGCAGTGACGCAATCTCGGCTCACTGCAACCTCTGCCTGGGTTCAAGAGATTCTTCCACCTCAGCCTCCCGAGTAGCTGGGACCACAGGCACGTGCCACCACGCCTGGCTAATTTTTGTATTTTTAGTAGAAATGGGGTTTCACCATAGCCAGGATGGTCTCGATCTCTTGACCTTGTGATCCACCCACCTCGGCCTCCCAAAGTGCTGGGATTACAGGCGTGACCCACAGTGCCCAGTCGGTTTATTCTTATACCTTGACTGATGTAACATTACAGCAAGAAATTATTTTTAATGTGAAGACATTTTTATGACTAGAAGTTAACAAAACATTAAAAATGATTCTTTCTAATCATTATTACTATATATGTTTGGGTGTTCCATTGTTGGGTTGATTTTTCAGTTTGTCTCTTGTAGATGAAGAAGCTGAGAGAGCTAGAAAGGTAAGAGCTTTGATATAGAGTAATACTTATAAAATATAATGCAGAAGGGAGTATAACTGAACAGCTAAGGCCTTCAGAAAGCAATGTAAAGCTAATATATGTGAAAAGATAAAAGAGAAAGCAGAATTGGGTAGGAGAGCCTCAGATGGTAGTTATGATTTGTCAGAAGTAGTTCTGACAAAGTCTCAGCTCACCCAAAAGAAAATTCTGAAACCATGACTTCATATTGAAGGAGTCCTGCATTGGACTGAAATGGCCCCAGGATACATGCTACGGTCAGTCATTGGCTGGTTTCTACCTGAGAAGAACTTGAAACTAAAGTTAACTTTGAAGCCTCCAAAGCTGGTGATTGTCAGCTAACTCCATTCCTATGGTGGAATGTCATCATTTATTCAAAGTGTGTCCTAGCTATGTGCTTCCATAGTTGCCAGTGTAGATCTTATCTGCATAGATCCAATTTTCCACCATCCGATCTTTGACAAACCTGACAAAAACAAGCAATGGGGAAAGGATTCCCTGTTTAATAAATGGTGTTGGGAAAACTGGCTAGCCATGTGCAGAAAGCAGAAACTGGACCCCTTCCTGACACCTTACACTAAAATTAACTCCAGATAGATTAAAGACGTAAATATAAGACCTAACACCATAAAAACCCTAGAAGAAAATCTAGGCAAAACCATTCAGGACATAGGTGCAGGCAAGGACTTCATGACCAAAACACCAAAAGCATTGACAACAAAAGCCAAAAGAGACAAATGGAACCTAATTAAACTCCACAGCTTCTGCACGGCAAAAGAAACAGTCATTAGAGTGAATCGGCAACCAACAGAATGGGAAAAAATTTTTGCAGTTTACCCATCTGACAAAGGGCTGATATCCAGAATTTACAAAGAACTCAAACAGATCTAAAAGAAAAAAACAAACAAGCCCACTCAAAAGTGGGCAAAGGATATGAACAGACACTTTACAAAAGAAGATATACATGAGGCCAACAAACATATGAAAAAATGCTCATTATCACTGGTCATTAGAGAAATGCAAATCAAAACTACATTGAGATACCATCTCACACCAGTTAGAATGGCGATCATTAAAAAATCTGGAGATGATAGATGCTGGAGAGGATGTGGAGAAATAGGAACGCTTTTACACTGCTGGTGGGAGTGTAAATTAGTTCAACCATTGTGGAAGACAGTGTGGCAATTCCTCAAAAATCTAGAAATAGAAATTCCATTTGACCCAGCAATCCCATTACTGGGTATATATCCAGAGGATTATAAATTGTTCTACTATAAGGACACATGCACACGAATGTTCAATACAGCACTGTTTACAATAGCAAAGACCTGGAACCAACCCAAATGCCCATCGATGATAGACTGGATATGGAAAATGTGGCACATATACACCATGGAATATTATGCAACCATCAAAAACGATGAGTTTGTGTCCTTTGTAGGGACATGGATGAACCTGGAAACCATCATTCTCAGCAAACTGACACGAGAACAGAAAATAAAACACTGCATGTTCTCACTCATAGGCGGGTGTTGAAAAATGAGAACACATGGACACAGGGAGGGGAGCACTACATACTGGGGTCTGTTGGGGGGAAATAGGGGAGAGCAGGGGATGGAGAGTTGGGGAAAGATAGTGTGGGGAGAAATGCCAGATATAGGTAGAGGGGAGGAAGGCAGCAAATCACACTGCCATGTGTGTACCTGTTCAACAATCTTGCATGTTCTTCACATGTACCCCAAAACCTAAAATGCAATTTAAAAAAAAAGAAAAAGAAAAGTCACACACACACAAAAAAGAAGAAACGGAGTGGAAGCAGCTCTCCAGAATTCCAGTGGGAAGAACCTTTTACAGGAAATTAGTGGAATGAACTGGAACTCTTCTCCCTCTCCCCCAACTACAGTTGATCTTAAGTCTCCAACTGGTACTCATTGTATCTCTCCTCACTATACATCCCCCTTGCCCTCAACCACCATCATTGCATATCTCAATGGTTTACCTGAGAGTTATGAGACCCTAGAACCATGTTTCTAAGGCTGGTGCTGTTGCTCTTGTCTTCACAGTCACAGCTGGACAATTGAGTATTTACAGGCAAGCAGGTGGATCGTTTCTATTTCACTCTAATTTCTTCCTGCCTCACTGTGTAACTGCAGCTTTGTCTCCTTTTGCTGATCAGGGTCAATTAATCTCCCAAATGATGACTCCCCTTCTTGCCCACTATTCTTGGGATACAAAAAAAAACAAAGTGATGCATGGCTCCTGTAGCTTGTTGTTCAATTCACCCCCTTGCGCCTTTGGGGATCAGGACCTTTGCATATCGTCCAAAGTTGTGGATATAGGAAAAAATGTTTCTCATTTGGGGAATAAAAGTCAATGATGTCATTCCTGCATCGTCTCCTTGTTTCTGGACTAATCCAACCTCAATATTGGGAACATATCACCTAGACGAAGAAAATAGCCTAAAGAAACTGGGCAAAAAATTTAAATAGGTACCCTATCAAAGACTATATACAAATGAAAAATAAGGATATAGAAAAATGTTTCTCATCAATTGTCATTAAAGCAGTATAAATTCAAACTGCAGTAATATTGGAAGGCAGAGAAAGATGGTAGAATAGGACTCTCCAGTGAATGTTTCCTGCAGAAACGTCAATTTCAACGATTATCCACAGGAAAAAATATTTTCACAAGAGCTAAAGAAAGCAGGTCAGAGATTACAGTAACTGGTTATAGCACAATAATTTGAAAAGACACTGAAGAGAGTAGGAATGACAGTTTTACATCAGGCAGCACAGCATGGAGAGAGATACAGTAGGATTGCAAGAAAGAGAAAAAAGTGAGCATTGAACTTTAACTTGGAGCATAGTGCTGGGAATCACTACAGTAAAACCCAGCACTAAGCAAACACATAGGAACCCTCAATCTTGCCTGGTACATGCAGACTGAACCTCTAGAGCTGCACCAGCATCAGGTGGAAAACCACAGGCCCTATGAGGTAGATTTGATCTCCAGTCCACATTCTAACAGGTAACCACAGTGACCTTGAGCTCTGGACTGCCTTTAGTAGCAGGCAGTCCTCAGTTAGCTTGGGCTGTGGGCACACCCCAGCCCCATGCCAACCTCAACTGCTATAGGATTCTAGCCTGGCACTCCATCAGCTGCAGCAGTCCTGAGCTTAGAGATTATGCTAGATGGCCAGAATCTCTGAACAGGTTAACTGTTGAAGGGTGTTCCCAGGCAAAGCCAATAGGCAAAGACTGGAATAAGTACCAAGGACTTCAAATGTGCAGGCATGAATGCACGTCCATAGAAATCAACAATAATCAGGGAACACAACATTACCAAATGGAAACAAGAAAGTGCCAGTGATTGACCCTAATGAAATGCAGATGTATGAACAGCCTGGCAAATAATTCAAAATTGCAATTTTAAGGAGGCTCATCAAACTTCAAGAAAATATAGGAGAACAATTAAACAAGAAAAACAGTAAATGGCTAGAATGAGAAATTTAAGATTGAAGTAAAAATAATAATTAAAACAGAAACTCAAGAGCTCATAAATGTGATGAATGAAATGAAAAATTTGATAGAGAAAAGCAAGGGAAGAATTAATCAAAAACAAGAAAGAATCTGTGAATTCAAAGAAAGACATCTTGAAAATATACAGTCAGGGGAGAGAAAAGAAAAAGGAATGCAAAGGAATGAAGAAGGCTTACAGTATTTATAGAACATCATTAAAAGAGGAAATATTTGAGCTAAAGGAGTTTGAGAAGGATAATAGCAAAATAAAAGTGTAGAAAACTTATTTAAAGAAATAAGAGCAGAAAATTTTCCACACCTGAAGAAATATATAAATATTTAGGGACAGGAAACTCAACTATCACTTAGTCCAAATCACATTTAATCCAATAAGACTACCCCAAGAAATATTATAATCAAACTATCAAAAATCAAAGATGAAGAAAGGACCCCAAAAGCAGCAAGAAAAAAGAATCATAAAATATAAGTGAGTTCCATTATACCTAGCATACTTCTCAGCAGAAACCTTCTAGTCAGGAGAGAATGGGGTGCTATAGTCAAAGTGCTGGAAAGGAAAGGACTGGTAACCAAGAACACTTTACCCCCAAAAGCTGTCCTTTAGGAAAGGAGAAATAAGAACTTTCCAGATACTATTGTAAATAGGGCTGCAATAAACCTATGTGTGCATGTGTCTTTATGGTAGAATGGTTTATTTTCCTTTGGGTATATAACCAGTAATGGGATTGCTGGGTAAATGGTATTTCTAGTTCCAGATCCTTGAAGAATCACCACATTGTATTCCACGATGGTTGAACTGATTTAGAGTCCCACCAACAGTGTACAAGCATTCCTATTTCCCCATAGCCTTGCCAGCATCTATTGTTTCTTAACTTTTTAATAATTGTCGTTCTGACTGGCATGAGATGGTATCTGATTGTGGTTTTGATTTGCATTTCTCTAGTGATCAGTGATGATGAGCTTTATTTCATGTTTGTTGGCTGCATAAATATCTTCTTTCGAGAAGCGTCTGTTGATATCCTTTGCCCATTTTTTGATGGGGTTGTTTGTTTGTTTCTAGTAAATTTGCTTAAGTTCCTTGTAGATTCTGAATATTAGATGTTTGTCAGGTGGAGAAAGAAAATGAGGTACATGTACACCATGGAATACTATGCAGCCATTAAAAAATGAGATCGTGTCCTTTGCAGGGACATGGGTGAAACTGGAAGCTGTCATCCTCAGCAAACTAACACAGGAACAGAAAACCAAACACCGCATATTATCGCTGATAAGTGGGAGTTGAACAATGAGAACTCAGGGATATAGGGAGGGCACAACACACACCAGGCCTGTCAGGGAGTGGGTGGCAAGGACAGAGAGAGCATTAGGACAAATACCTAATGCATTCAGGGCTTAAAACCTAGGTGACAGGTTGATAGACGCAGCAAACCACTGTAACAAACCTGCAGATTCTGTACTTTTCCCTTAAAGTAAAATTAAAAAAGAAAGAAAGAAAAAAGAAAACCAAATACCACGTTTTCACGTATAAATGGAAGCCAAACAATGAGAACACACGGACACACGGAAGAGAACTACACACACCAGGGCCTGTTGGTGGGTTGGTGGGGGGTGGGCAAGAGAAGGGAGAGTATCAGAACAAATAGCTAATGCATGCTGGACTTAATACCTAGGTGATGGGTTGATAGGTGCAGCAAACAACCATGGTACAGATTTACGTACATAACAAACCTGCACATCCTGCACATGTGCCCCAGAACTTAAAATGAAATTATAAAATAAAACAAAAACAAACAAACCAAAATCTTTTCCAGATACAGAAAAGCTGAGTAATTTTATTATCATTGTGACAATTTTACAAAAAATGTTCTAGGGAGTTCTTCAGTCTGAAAGAAAGGAACAGTGATGAATAATACAAAAACATCTGAAAGTATATAACTCCCTGTAAAAGTTAGTACACAATCAAATTCAGAACACTTAACCTTTTTCCTGTTTAGAAAAAAAAATGCAGCTCATTGTTAGCAATCATTTAATTTTACATAAACACACTCTTTGATGCTGAAGCAAATCTGACTGATTTTCAATGTGAAAATAAAAAAACTGTTCTTGGAGTTATTTCTAAAGAGAACTAACATCAGAATGTCTGAATCATCAGAATCATCTGTTTCAGAAAAATTGGATTCATCAGATGAATCTTCGGCCAACAATTGTTCAAGTATGATATTAACATCACGTGTAGGAATGCTACATTTTCTAGGAATTTATATTTTCAGTAATTGAGAATTACTATATTTTATAAATGAAAATGCCACTACTAAAAACAGAATGCTATAAATAGATTGACGTCTTTTGTTTTCAAAGTCAGCATAGTAGAGCAATGCAAAAATAATAATAAAAGCTAGATATATCATGGCAAAGTTATCTCAGGGTAAACACTGAAGCTACAAGTGTTGTTGGTGAATATTCTTCCAGCAAATGGGAAAAAGGTTGATACTGTAATGATGGTATACAAATCACTTACTTCAGTTGAAGATTTAAAGGTAAAATTATTAAAATAGTAATAACTACAATGATGTATTAAGAGAAATGGAATATAAACTACGTAAATTGTAACTTCAAAAATTCAATATGCTGGTGGGAATGAAATAAATTTTTGTAACCCTTATGGCAACCACAAAGCAAAAACCTATAGCAGATACACTAAAAATAAAAATCAGGGAATTAAAACATACCACCAGAGAAAAATCATTTAATTACAAAGGAAGTTAGCCAGAGAGAAAGAAAGGACCAAAAGATCTACAAAACAAGAAATGAAATTACCATAGTAAACCTTCACTTATCAATAATTACCTTCACAGTAAGTAGATTAAATTCTCTAATCAAAAGACATAGAATGGTTAACCATAGAATGGTTAAATGAATAGACAAGCAACACCCAACTATATTCTGCCTGAAAGAGACCATTTCATCTGTAAGAACACACATAGACTAAAAGTAAAGAAATGAAGAAAGATAGTTGATATAAATAGAAACCAGTAGAAAGCAGGAGTAGCTATATTTATATTAGAGAAAATAGATGTGAAGTCAAAAACTGCAAAAAGGGCAAAGAAGGTCATTAAACAGTGATAAAGAGGTAAACCTAGCTAGAGGATACGACAATTGTAAATATATATGCACTCAACGCTGGAACATCTAAATATGTAAAGCAAATGCTAATTGATCTGAAGGGAGATATTGATTGCAATACAATAATAGTAGGGAACTTCAAAACCCCACTTTTAGTAATAGACAGATCATCCAGACAGAAAATCAATGAGGAAACATCAGACTTAAACAATACTTTAGACCAAATGGATCTAATTGACATTTACAGAACATTTCATCCAACAGCTGCAGAATAAACACTCTTTTTAAGTGCATAGGGAATATTCTCTAGGCTACATCATATGTTTGGTCACAAACAGGTCTTAACAAATTTAAGAAGATTGAGATCATGTCAAACATCTTTTCTGACCACAAGGTATAAAATTAGAAATCAATAACAAGAGCAACTTTGGAAAATTTACAAATAAATGGAAGTTAAATAACATGCTCTAGAAAAACCCAATGGGTCAATGAAGAAATTAAAAGTGAAATTAAAAAATATGCTAAGAGAAATAAAAATGAAAACACAACATGCCCTAACTTAGGGAATGCAGCAAAAGAAATTCTAACAGTGATGTTTACAGCAATCAATGTCTATATCAAAGAGGAACAATTCAACAAATAACCAAATGTTGTACCTCAAGCAACTAGAGAAACAAGAACAAACTAAAGTCCAAAATTGGTAGGAGAAAGGAAATAATAAAGATTAGAGCAGAAATAAGTGAAACGGAGGCTAGAAAAATGATAGAAAATATCAACAAAATGAATAACTCATTTTTTGAAAAGACAAACAAAATGGACAAACCTTTACCTAGAATAAAATAAATTCAAATAAATAAAATCATAAATGAAAACCAATCCATTACAACAGATCCCATGGAAATCCAAAGGATTATAAGAGACTATTATGCATCAACAAATATAATAAACTAGAAGAAATGGATAACTTCCTTGACACATACAACTTTTCAAGTTGAATTACAAAGACTAGACTATCTTATCTGAACAAATAACAAATAAAGAGATTGAATTAGTAATATGCGACTTCGTGCTTGGATCCTCTTCCACCAACACTCTCATGCTTGTGGAGGCTGTTTTTCTCTATCTTGGATTTTCCCTCTGAAGTCCCCCTCAAACACTCTCGTGGAAGCCTGTCTTCCCCTCCTAAACTCCATCTCTCTCTATTTTCTTCCACTCAGTGTGGAAGCTGCTTTCCTCTCTTGGATTCTAACTTTCTGGATTCTCTCACTCAATGTGAGAATTAGCTGTTTCTTTCTCTCTCCCTCTCTGGTTTCTCTCTCTCTCAATAAATCACTTTATATACAAAAAAAGAGAGAGAGAGAGAGAGAGATTGAATTAGTAATATGAGTTTTCCCACCAAAAAGAGAAGCCCAGACCCAGATGTCTTCACAGCTGAATTCTACCAAACTTTTAAAGAACCAATGCAAATTCTTCTCAAACTCTTCCAAAAAACTAAAGGGGAATGAATACTTCCTAACTCATTTTCTGAGGCCAAAACTGAGTTCAACAAAACCTAAAATCTACAGGCCAATATCTCTGATCAAGACAGGTGCAAATATCCTCAACAAAATAACAGCAAAATAAATTTAACAGCACATTAAGAATATAATTCATCATGATCAAGTGGGATTCATCCCAAAGACACAAGGATAGCTCAATATATGTGAGTCAAAAATGAAATACATCACATTAACAGAATGAAGGACAAAAACCATATGCTTATTTCAATAATGTAGAAAAGAATTTGACAAAAGTAAACATTATTTCACATTGAAAACTCTCAACAAGTTAGGCATATAAAGGATGTATCTTAACAAAATAAGGATCATGTAGGAGAAAGCCATAGATCATATTAGAAAGAGGAAAATGTTTTCTCTAAGATCCAGAAAAAATCAAGGATGCTCACTCTTGCCACTTCAATGCAACATGTTACTGGAAGTCCTAGCCAGAGCAATTAGGCCAGAGAAAGAAATAAAAGGTATTCAAATTGGAAAAGAGGTAGTCAAATTGCCCTGGTTTGTGTCTGACATAAGCTTATGTAGAAAACCCCAGTTTCTACCCAAAAAAAAAAAAACCTATTCAAAGTCATAAGTGAATTCAGTAAAATTGTAGGATACGAAAATCAGCAGCATTTCTACAAAGAGCAAACTATCTGAAGAAGCAATCATAAAAAAAATCATGTTTATGATGACTACAAAAATGATAAATACTTAAGAGTAAATTTAATTAAAAAGGTACCAGGCACGGTTGCTCATGTCTGTAATCCTAGCACTTTGAGAGGCCGAGGTGGGTGGATCACCTGAGATCAGGAGTTTGAGACCAGCTTGGCAAACATGGCAAAACCCTGTCTCTACTAAAAAAAAAAAAAAAAAAAAAAAAAAAATTGGTGTGTTGGGAGGCTGAGGCAGGAGAATTGCTTGAATCTGGGAGTCGGAAGTGTTAGTGAGACGAGATAGTGCCACTGCACTCCAGCCTGGGTGACAGAGAGAGATTCCATCCAAAAAAAAAAGCGGGGGTGGTGTAAAAAATCTCTACACTAAAAATCTGTGAAACAGTGATTTTAAAAAAGCTGAAGAACACACAAATAAATATAAAACATCCCATGTTCATGGTTTGGAAGAATTAACATTGTTAAAATGTCCATCTTACCCAGAGTGATCTGTGGATTCAATACAATCTCTATCAAAACACTGATGACTTTCTTCACAGAAACAGAACAAATATTCCTAAAACTTCAGAATCCAGAAAAGACTCTGAAAAGTTAAAGCAATCTTGAGCAAAAAGAACAAAGTTGGAGACATCACATTGTCTGACATCATAAAATACCACAAAGTAACAGTAACCCAAATGCCAGGCTACTAGCATAAATACAGACACATAGGCCAAAAGAATAGGAAGCCCAGAAATAAATTCATGCATTTACAGCCAACTGTTTTTCAGCAATGGTGCCAAGAACACAAAGTGGGGACAGGATAGTCTCTTTAATAAATGGTATTTGGAAAACTGGACATCCATAAGCAGAAGAATGAAATTAAACCCTTATAACACACCATATACAAAATCAAGGCATAATGCAACAAAGACTTAAATATAAGACCTGTCTTTGGTGTTGTATCTAAAAAAATCACTGCTAAATCTAAAGATATCTAGATTATCTCCTATGTTATCTTCTAGAAGTTTTGTAGTTTTGTATTTTACATTTAGGTCTATAATCAATTTTGAGTTAATTTTTGTGAGAAGTGTATGGTTTGTGTCTAGATTATTTTTCTTTCTTTAATGTAGGTATCCAGTAGTGTCAGCACTATCTGTTGAAAAGACTATCTTCTCTGTATTTTATTGCCTTTGCTCTTTGTCAAGCATTTTTTTCTTGAACGCATCATTCTGCTGAAACTGCTCTTTCCAGGTCATGGGCCACCTGACCCATGTTGAAAACTCCAGTGGAAATTCTAAGTGCCCATTTTATTTGACCTGTCAGCAGCATTGGACATACAGTTGAACACTCTGTGATCCTTGAAAAGTTTTCTTTGCTTAAATTCCACAACAACAGACACTTGTAGTTAACTTTCTGTCACACTGACAGCTCCTTTCTAGTCTCATTTGCTAATCTCTTCTCTTTTTCCAGAACTCTTAATTTTAGAGTGTTCTGTGACTCAGTCCTTGGACTTCACTCTGATTTATCCATAATGATTCCTTTGATGTCCTTACATAGTCTCACACGATTTTTGACCACCTCCAAATTTATATTTGCAGACTTATGCTTGCCACTGAACTCTGGTATAAATTATACCCTTCAATTCATTCAGCTTTTCTATGTCCTATCTAATGAACATCTTCAACTAAACTAGTCACAAAGTGAACTTCAAAACTTCCCTTAAAACTTGAAATGAATGACAACTTCATCTATCTCACTGCTAAGGTCAAAATTCTGTGTTTATCCTTGACTCTTCTTTTCATCCTATTCCACAGTTCTGCTTTGCCAGAATATCCTTTTGGCTCAACTTTCAAAATATATTTAGAAAACAAAAGCGCTCCTTATCGGCCCTACTGCTACAGTCTTTGTCAAAGACTTTACCTCTCACTGGATTATGGCAAAACCCTGATTTCCTGCACTGCTTTCATTCCTGTTTCTCTGTAGTGTAAGATCAGCTTCAGTAGACTGCAAAAATGGCCAAATATTTTTTTTCTTCCATCAAGATATGAAGCCTGAGAACTTGCTTTGTCCAATGACACATAAGCTACTAATAAAAAGATATGAGTAGAGGTGTGGAAAGTATATGTGCGTTTGGACTTGTCCTGTTTCTGTTCTTGAAAACCTTTGGAATCCCAATAAGTTAAGAATTACAGTCTAGCCTAATGGATGATGGAACACACATGGTCCAGTTGCCGCTGTCTTCCAATCTGACGACCATCTAAACTCCAAAAGTAAGACCACATACCTAACCAGTTACTAACCACAGACACGTGAATGGACCTAAGGAGACTAACAGAGGAACACATCAGTTCAGTCTAGCTCTGTCCAAATTGCTGATCCTCAGAATCACGATCTAAATAAATGTTTATAGTTTTAAGCCACCAGGTTTAGGTGGTTTGAAATGCAGCAAATGCTACCTGAAACATTAGCAAAGCAGACAATGTAAATTGCTTAAAGTTTTGTTTAAGTTATATTATGTCATTCCTCTGCTCAAAACCTTGTAAAGCAAGTGTCCTTATCGTAGCCTATAAGCTTGCACATATTCTGGGACCCTCTTCCCACTATGACCCCTTGGCCTATTACTCTTCCCCTTGCTCAGATCCTCTAGCCACGCTGGTTTCCTCTTATTCCTCAAACTCAGTAGCCACACACTCCATTTTAAGGCCTTTGCCTGGCCCTTTTCTCTGCTTAGGGCATTCTAGTAGCAGATGTCTTTTTAGCTAGATCCCTTCCTTCATCAAGCCTTTGCTCACCTTCTAATTATTTCATTAAAAATTCTCCCTCACTCTGAACTTCAATCTACTTACTATGATTCATTTTTTCATTCAAAGAAGTGATGTACAACATGCTTTACTTAGTCACGATGTTTATCGTCTAACTCCTCCGCTCTAGAATGTACAATACTATGTCTAAGAATTTTTGTTTGTTATGTTTAGCGCTAAATTTCCAGCACATACAATTCCTGGCATAAGTTAGGTTCAAAATAAATATTGTTCAATGAATGAGTTATGGAAGACACGTGAAGTGAGATAACAAGTGTAGACTATCTTTCAAGGAGCTTTGGTTTAGCAATTTTTAGTTTAACGAATTGAAACTTTTTAATCCTTGCTAGTTTGTGTTTGTGTGGTTTGTTTATGTGTGTGTGTGTCTCTGTCTGTGTCTACGTCTCTGTCTGGGTCTATGTGTATTAACATGTAAATTACAGGACAAAGCCTATCAGTATTGAAAGGGGCAGAAAGTGCTCTTTTCTTTCCCAATTACTAAAGAGATTCTATTTGAATGAAAATAGAAGTGTACATCAGTGCTTTTAAACTGTTAAAAAAATGAATGGATATTTCAAAAGGTCAGAATTTGCTGATTGTCTTTTAAAATATTCTCTTGTCTCTAAAATATGCCATATTTATATGGTGTTATCCTTTGCATTGTGTGACCTCTGTGTTGGTAAAAGACAGGTATAGTATCCTATAATTCAATGCTCCTTAAGTCAGCGTGAAATGGTCTCTTTACAAAACGAAGTTTGAAAGTAAAATTATGCTTTGCCACTAGTCTTGGTTCTTAGTAAACATACCTTTAATCTTTTTGATACCTTGAGTGTATTATATTTCATGGACTTTGCAAAGGTCACAGAAGACAATTTCCTTTTTAAATAGATCCTTTCAAGCATCTCATATTTGATTTGTTTGAAGATGAGCCTTTTATGCTTTCCTTTCCCTCTTCCTTCATTACTAACAGAAAAAAGCTATATTCTGTATATCTTAGACACTGCTGCTTGATGTGTTTAATTTTTTCTTCATCAAGATATTCATATTCTGAAGCTCTATAAAATCTTTACCCATACTCATTACCGTGTTGATCTCTGCAGACTGTCATGTTACAAAAATTATTGACTGAGACTAGGTATAAAAATACGAACAGAATTTAGTTTAACAGTAAGGTTCATGACAGCAGTGTTTTACCCACTGTTCATTCATTCATTCATTCATCCATCTGTCAAATAGCAAATTATAGAGCACTTACTAGCAACCAAGGTTCCTGTTAGGTATGTAGGTATTAGAATAAATATCAGACATAGGCCTTTTTCTTGAAAAGGTTAGTTTAGTGGTGGAAACATAAACATATGTGCTGCAAAAGACATCCCTAGGCAAGTGCTCCTCTATATATACAACAATCAATTTGAGCAAGTATTTCATTTTATCAACGAATTGTTTCAATATTCTATGGACAAAACATCAGAGACCTCATTTGTTTCGCTACTGTTTGACTTAAAAGTAGCATGGGGCATCTTCGATTGGAAGGTCTGGAAACATATCTCACCCATGGTCCAAGTTTTGCTTTCTGTCTCTGCAGGGACAAACAGCACGAACTGCAGTGGAAAGAGAACTTGACTCCACTGCTTGCATGTGTAGGCAAAATATAAATTCATATACAAAAGCCCACCATGGATTTTCTTCCATGTGTTTATAGTAATCTGAACTCCTGGCAGAGTGGCTGAGATTGGAGATCATTATGTTGCTCTAACTTAAAAAATTGTTTTTGAAAACTCCTCTAGTCATTTTGTTTGATTTGCCTTTACGTGTGATGTGGGCTTTTATTTGGTATCTTTAGCATCAGGTGTCACAGACACAACATTGGAGGCTATAGGTTTGATTTTCAGTTTCTTTAAGCTTGAATATCCAGCTGAGTATTGACCATTAATGAGACAGGGCTCAGGTGGTATTATTGTCAGTCTTCCAAGTTAAATAGAGGGACCCCAAGGATTCGGGTACATATTAGAAATATGTTTAGAATTGTAGATGGTTTGTAGAAGAAAGTACATTGAATTCCTTAAAGTTGGCTTTATCTTCAAGGATAAAAGTTTAAGGAACCAGATCAAATCTCTGCACTTTAGAAAGAGAAGAATATATTAACAAGCCACCTCATGAAAAGGTTTTACATTATGTTTATCATGTATAAGTTATTGAAACCTATGTATCGATTTGAAGATTGGATTGCAGAATTTATATCAGGAATTACGGAAATGTGAAAGTAGGAACAAAGTGTGATGAAATAACTTTCAAAAAGCAGAATACAAGGATGTGTTAATATATAAATATAAGTTATAAATGAAACATAAAAAAGAATACAAAAGTTTTAGATGAGTAATGAGTTGGTGTATGTCAGGTTGGGGAAACCTAGGAGGTGATTTTACCTTACGGTTTAAGAATATAAAGATTACACATACACATATGATAGCAGCTCACATGGATGTCACCAGATCTTTTTTACTCAGCTGACTCATTCACATGCTAATTTCCATAAAGACAGAGATAACACTCAGAAGTAAAGTTTCACCAGATATGTGGGCCTCTGGGCATCCCTTAGGCCAGTCGAGTTAACAGATAACCATCACATTTATATCCTTTTTGTCATTTGATCCTTAAAACAACACTTTGGAGTAGACATTATCATTTTACACATGAGAATACTGTTTTCTTGCTCACCGTACTGCTGCTGGACTTTTTAAATTTTATCTTATTTTTTTTAGAGACAGAATGTCTCTCTGTCGCCCAGGCTGGAGTGCAGTGACACAATCACAGCTCCCTGCAGGCTCGAACTCTTAAATTCAAGTGATCTTTCTCCATCAGCTTCCCAAGTATCTAGGACTACAGGCACAAGCCACCAAACCCGGCTAATTTATAGTTAATAATATAATGACTAATATAATATATAAATTATATTTTATATAATTAATTATATAATAATATGTAATTAATTATACTTAATAAAATAAATATATATGTCATAAATATATATACATAATAGATAAATAAAAAAATATATATTTTTGGAGGAGATGGGGTTTCCCTCTGTTGCCCAGGCTTGTTTTGAACTCCTAGGCTCAGATGAACCTCTGCCTAGGCCTCCCAAAGTGTTGAGATTATAGGCATGAGCCACTGTGCCCAGCCCTGCTGAACCTTTTATATCCAGCTGGTCACCTAGCTTTAACTCTGATTCTGGGAACTGGTGACAACTGAATTTCTGTGTAATCTGCTTTGGTTTGTCAAGCCTCTCTCTTTTAAGGTGTTTTGCTGTTCTTTTGACTTTTAAAGAGGGTCAATATATCTGTTCAAAATAAAGTCTCACAAAATTTGTTCCTTCATTTCTTTCCTAGTTAACCTATTTTCTCTTTCGTTAATCTCTCCTTTCCATGTCTGCAAAGCTGTCAAATCAATGACTTGGCCATCTCTTGCCCGTCTCTGTTTATCTTAAGCCTTGTCTTTCTGATTTTCTTCCCCATTAAACAGGTTAAACTCCATTAAGACATAAGTGGATTCTGAATTTTCAGAGAATGAGAACAATAAAATGGAAAGTGTAAAACATGTAGTTAAATCTGCATAGGAAATATTTCCTAAATGATTCTAAAATGACCTCAGTCTATAAATTACTGTTTAATATTTTAATTATACATGGTACACAAGGTAAGCAAAGATCCAGTCCTGCACTGAAGTGAAACAGATCACTTTACATGTGGCAGAATTTGAGGGACTGAAAACCCTTCTTGCTCTCTTGCCTAGGTCTGTAATTCCTCTCAGTCTCTTCCGCATGAGCCCCTGAATATCATCTGTTAGTTATTAGCACACAAAAGGTAAGGCTTCTGCTCAAACCTTCGAATACATCAAATGGGAGAGTTGCTATAGGAACATCATCACTATTGGGCATTAACAACTTAGCAGAAATTATATAAGATGAGAAGACCATGAGAAAATGAGGAGGATGATGGCTAAATCGATGGTGGTCAGGAGCTGAGGAAGGTGTGGGCACACAAGCAATGGCAATGATGGTATCTCCAAGGTGAGCTGCATTAGGAGAGGACACAGGTCCCCTGAAGAAGTGTAGGGATTAGTGAGCTGCTGTCTGAATGGGTTATCAATTTTATGTGGAAATTTCTCTCTCTTCTATTTCATTTTTTCTTTCATTTAACAAAAATGTTAGGTAGTAGACATACTTTTCCACACACCTCTTTAATCCCTCAGCCACAGGATCATTTTGCTAGGGACAGGTTTCGTAGGGCAGACATCTGGAGGAACTGTTTTGAGTAACAGGACTCTCTAACATTTAAGTGCTGTAGTCATGTGTTTGAATAGTTAGGCTGTTCAAGATACAACTTCTAAAAGTTGCTTTTCACTCAGATGCACCCTTTCCTTAGGAAACTCTTCGAGAATCCAGCTTATCCAAACCAGGTTCTATCTTCAGCTATTTTCTAATTTTAAAACATCATTATCCAACAGGCCAGTTTACCTTTAGGAGATTTGGGTTTTTTTTGGTTAAGAAACAGAAAATTTTATTCTTTTTCAAAATGTATCACATTGGATCTTTTTTTTTTTTTGAGACGGAGTTTTGCTCTTGTTACCCAGGCTGGAGTGCAATGGCACGCGATCTTGGCTCACCGCAACCTCCGCCCCCTGGGTTCAGACAATTCTCCTGCCTCAGCCTCCTGAGTAGCTGGGATTACAGGCATGCACCACCATGCCCAGCTATGTTTTTGTATTTTTAGTAGAGACGGGGTTTCACCATGTTGACCAGGATGGTCTCGATCTCTTGACCTCGTGATCCACCCTTCTCGGCCTCCCAAAGTGCTGGGATTACAGGCTTGAGCCACCGCGCCTGGCCCACATTGGATCTTAATTAATCCTTTAAGTTTGGACTGATGTATGAGTTTAAAAGTAACATTAACATACGTCCAGGTTTTCTCTCAATCTTTCTGGTTAGTATTGAGGGACAATGGTAAAAATATAGTTGCTGTGAACTTTGATTTTTTTGCCAGCATGGGGTGAGACCCCCACATATCATATGTACCTATCATTCAGGTCTGCTCTTGTTGTGTTTCCAAAAATAAGCCTGTTACATGAGCCCTTAATTTTGTTTAGAAGCTAATATTTTTCTGGAAAATGAGGGTTAAACATTTAAAAAAAAGCTCATTGGTTAAGTTAAACATGAGACTGCAGCACGTTGTGCTTGGATAAAATGTAAGTGTTCAAAGTGACTGACTGAAAGTTGGAGTATTTTTGCAAGTAATTTTGAAATTTAAGATTTTTCTACATTTGTGGTATGCATGTTCTTGAAATTCATTAAAATAGCTACTTAGTCAAACTGGCCTTCCCAACCAGATGAATATTTGTTTGCTTCATTTCTTCTAAAGACCTATGAGGGATTTCCAAGCTGTCCCTTTTATAGCAGATGGAATACTCTCAGGAGTCCATCCCTATAGCAACCACAGCTACACCGGGCAACCAGCGCTCTACTGATTTCCAAATAGCATGTGAGGCCACCGAAGGCTGCAAAACCTTCCACTGACTGCTGCTATTTGGAAAATGCCTACTTTAACCTGTATCTCAGAGTAGCTTGCTATCTTATGTGTAATTTAGGAAAATACTCAACCTGAAGATAGAATTATTTCAGGAAAAATAATTTTCTAGATGTTTTATCTTCAGAGTCATATATTCTAAGTTCTTCCCTTATGTTATATAAGGTCATATCTGCCGTAGATAAAGCTACACGATAAACCTCATAGATGAGGAATACTCAAGTCAGGTGATTAAAACTTTGCTAAAACCCTGGACCATGACGGCATTTTTGGGAGGATTTAGCAGCTGTCTTATGAAAATTTGTATGAATTTAGGTCAACATTGAGGACAAGGTTTGTGCTCAGGGACTGTCCTGGGAAATTCCTCTTTGGGTTGGTATGCCCCTGACTGGACACTTGGTAATACTTTCTTGGTGACAATACTTTCTTGACAACACTGTTGGCGCTTTTTCTGGAAATCCATCAGTAGTCTTGATAGCTGCAAACAAACTGGGATAAAGCCACTGTTTTGATTGCGCATTACAAAAATGGTGACTATTCAAACGTAATCAGTTTAATGAGGTTTTAGGGAATGTTCCTGTTTTGGGGATAATGGCAAGTTCTGATATAAAGTTTGAAGTCTAAAGGGTATACAGGTGAGAACAATTTCAATCAATCAAAGCATTAGACTTATATTAGCATGAAAAGTGCATTGTCTATGACTGAGGACTCTTGATACAGCACTATGGCATGGTTTCATTTTTCCTAACATCCATGATTAACCAGGTTTTACCGCCCTTTCCTGCTTCCTTCCCCCAAATCTCCTTAAGTTAGTTTGGGTCAGAAGGATGATCAGATAGAATCTGTTCAAAGCAACATCTGTTTTTAGCATGCATTCATCTATCATGACCAATACCATTTGATGAGGAGTTGATGAGCAGAAGAAACCCAAGGTCACGTGAAGGCATATAAAACCCCTTCTCTCACAATAGAATTAAGCTTATTCCCACTCCAACTTTGGTAGATTAATTACTTAGAGGTTTTTGAGAATAATCCCCTCCTAAACACAAATTTCCCTGCCTTAGCTTAAGGCTATATCTAGGTTATCTACTGAAGTGAAAAGGAGTCTGTCATTCAGATAGTCTCCACGTAATTCCAAACATACACATGTTTTTCTTCTTGGAACTCAAATATCCAGGTGGCAGATGGGATCGTCATATTCCCCACATTGTTCGTGTCAGGTAAACACAGCTTTTGTGTCATGTACACACTGCAATATGATCGCACATGGTTTCACTGAGAATTCCATATTTATAGGGTGGAACTACACCATAACATGAAATCTGAAAGGCTAGAAATGAGCATTGGGCCCATCTTGGACTTTCTCCAAGGAGGTTTTGAGTTCTTGGAAGTGGGCACAAAGGTACTCATGATAACACAGTCTTGTCTGTGGCATGGACCGTGAATGTGGACCTTGAGGATAACGTTACAAGGAAGCTCTGCATTTCAGGGAAATGCTTCCTTGCCAGAGAATTGTATCTGCTCCCCACACGCACATTCATTATGTTGCCAGCTGTTCTCTGCTATCATCTCTTGCAGTCTGCAGGCGGGGTCCACTCAGGAGTGGCTCTCTCCAGGGTGAGAGGGAAGCAGAGACAGCTGCCACTGAACCGGATTCTGTCCTTGCTGCTGCTGCTGTGCAGAATCCTGACTTTTGTCTGCCTTGTCCCTGGGCTCTCAGCAGTTTGGCTGACTAGCTACTTATCGTTGCTTGACTCTCCAAACTTCTGCCCCTGCTTCCCTGCTTTTCTTTAAGTCCTGACAGTCCGCGGATTGCGGAAAGTCCCCGGATACCTCTTGCCTGCCTCTTGCTCAGGACCTGTGGCTTCTGTCTTTTTTTTTTTATGATACTTCCTGCCCAGCTACTACCTGGAACCTGAATCAGTTCATGTGCTTTTTCCCACAATCTAGATCCTCAGTGCCTGTTTGTGCAGCACTCTTCGCATTTCCACCCATAACCCAGAACAGTTACACTTTGAGTGACAGAAACAATGAAAATCAAACCTTGTAGCAGCTTCGCATTGCCACGAGTTGGAGTTCAATTTTCATGCACTTACTGTATCATTAGAGCTTGTTTTCCTTGATGAGAACTTTGTTAGATGGTGACTAAATTCATTATGTAGAATAACTATCATCGAAACATTAGTCATTTGAGAAATCTGGGTGAATCAGAAGAGAAAAGCTAGTAGCTTAGGCATTCAAATTAAGTTCTTTAGAGAGTTATCGAGAATAAATAGGGTTCTTTTCTTTTTCCCTGACAAGAGTTGTGAAGTTGTGTTTGTAATCTAATGAATCAGTTCTTAGTTTTGGAGAGAATATAATTTTCAAGGTTTGGGATGTAGAAACACAAAAGTTAGGATTGGTTGAGCCTAAGTATGTGGTTTTATATACATGATTGTATATTATTAAGTGAGGAGTATATTGTTACATTTTCTCTATCCTTACTTAATTTCAGACTGGAAAATTTTTGTCAAATTTGGGCAATGATCTCTGAAAATTATCTGCTATGTACCTAAAAAAGTAGAAGCAACCAATATCCCTTTAAAAAAATAAACACTTTCTCCTCTTGGCATATTTATGTTTTTATTTTTATTCTACTACTGTACATTTCTGCCTCTTTTCTGAATCTCTAAGGACTGCAATTTGAGATCTAGAGGCCTATAACATTATTAAGAAAAAACAGACTCACCTAACTCTTTCCACTTGGTGACACTCTCCCTATTTGGAAGACTGGGCTGAAGTTTAAAACCTTTCTAATTACTTTGAATGCTCCAGAGTTTATGTTTCTCGGACATTCTGAAACTTTCTAGTGGGATGTTGATGCTCTTTCCTCAGGAAGTTCTAAAATGTCAACCTCTAAGGTTTTTGTCCACTATTTCTAGGTGCCATGGTGATTTCAAACACGAACATGGATTGGATCCGATGGGATGTATGAACCAAGTGTCAAAGCAGCTTCGCAGAGAATGGATCTGGTGAAGAACTGTCTCTAGCTGTGAGCCCCACTTACAACTTTTAAGCTTATAGGTTGTTCATGAGTAAATTCAAGCAGCAACATACCCAAGGGAGTTCTGTATTCCCTTCACAAACCAAAAGACTGTGCCTCTTTCTTAGTGGTAGATTTTGCAAGGTACAACAACTTATTCTCCACCTTGGTGGGGATGTCTGGGCATGTGTCAGACCAATGGACCCCTGGAAAATTCACCAAGTTGGCAGCATCTGAATTTTCCCATTTTCTGCCTCTTCCCTATAAGAAGAAGACTGCCAGTACATATTTTGGCAGTAAAGCAAATAATTATTCAAGGGAATTAATCTTTCCTTTCATTCAAGAGGCTCCATCTAGGATCTGGGAATTGGGGGAAAGGTGTGACTCTTTATTATGATGATTTAAGTCACAAAACCATGAGCTTTAGGTTCCTTTGCTTATGCATATGCTGTAACTCTCTAGTAGACTACTCATCAACTTCAGTCTCAGGGACTTCATGAAATAAAAAAGGCTCTGTGGATTCAAGTATTTTCAGTGCTTTTCTGCCTTTGCAAAACCTGCAGTATTGATGCTTACCTGATCTTTGGTGATATTCATTTCTCTGTTAGCTCTGCCGCAATGTACACTGGATATCCTGAAACTTAAGCACTAAATTATAGAGTTAACTCTTCTTAGCAAACCTAAGACTTATAAAGGCAAAATGTACTACTTTATTTTTCTCCCTTTGGGATTGCATCATCCCTGTTGAATTCTAGGGGGCCCTTTTTAACTGCGGCATTTCCAACTCTAATCTCTGGCATGTATAGAACAGACACTATAGAACCTTTCAGGATGCTAGTAACCTCTCTACCAATGCATTTCTCAAAGCCTTTGTGAGGAGCGTGCCCTCTCTATGCTCTTGGGACTCATGAAAGGTAGGGAAGGCCAGGTTTGGTGGCTCACACCTGTAATCCGTGCAGTCAGGTGTTCAAGACCGGCCTGGCCAATATGGTGAAACCCCATCTCTACTGAAAATACAAAAACTTAACTGGGTGTGGTGGCAGGCACCTATAGTCCCAGCTACTCAGGAGGCTGAGGCAGGAGAATTGCTTGAACCCAGGAAGCAGAAGTTGCAGTGAGCTGAGATTGTGTCACTGCACTTCAGCATGGGTTACAAAGCGAGACTCTGTCTCAAAAAAAAAAAAAAAAAAAAAAATAGGGAAGAACTAACATGAGAAATCCACCCCAGCTTTCTTATTTCCCTACTCGCTCAGATTCCTTCATACACAGCATACCAAGGAAGTTCTAGCACCTCACTTTCATTTAGTGTACTGTTGAATCAGATTTCAGTCAGCCAACCACGTGAACTTTTAAAGCTACTCACAGTACTTTGAACTAACACTCTATATCCATAATCTCGGATCAATGTTTACATACAATAAATTCAGCCAAGTCTAGCACAAAAGAAGTCATTTCTCCTAGGTCTGCTACCTTCAGAATCTACTTCCATGAATATTCTCCAAGTATCTACCAATATAAATGGGAAAAATCATGACATTGCTTTGCTATGCCTTGCTTATCGTTTTAGGTCAGATTTTTGTGGTGGGCCTCTTGGCATCTGCCAGAATTTAAGAATACTTATGAGTCTGGAAACAATAAGAGGTGGTAGGAGTTGAGCATAAACTTTCAAGAAAACCATTAGGCATGGTAATTATATGGTCTTCAAGGAAGTGAAGCCTGAAACTTTCACACAGAAGAGGGAAGAAGACGCTGCTTTGTTGGCAAGAAAAGCCCAGAAAACCTAGAGTGAGGCTAAGCTTATTAGATGTTTTGAAGTATGTTCATTCCAATTAGTACATCCCACTCTTTTTTGTGTGTGTGCATGTGTCAATCCCTTAACTTTACATTAAGAACCATACAAGGCTGTGAATTTGATTTGCCTTGTAACTCAACCACCTACAGGGTCAAATTTTAGTTTTCCCAAATCTCACCATGTGGATTCAAGAAAGGATTCATTAGAAAAGTCAAAGAATCACTGTGGTCCTCTACCCTGTGACTTGAACTGGGAATTAATTAAAACTTTGAACTTGTATTCTTTCTCTGTGTGCTCCAGGGTGCTTGTGAGAAGTGGTGTTCACTGCACCAGCTACTTTGGCTTCTAAAGACTTGCCTTATGCAAGCATTTGACTTCAGGCAAAAAAAGGTTATAAAACAAGCAGCTCTTTTACCACTTATTGAGAGGGACTGCCCATGTCTCACTGGGGCAGGCACCATATCTTGGTTCTGCATTCATATTTCTCTCCTATGTGCTGTAGGCTGTTTATTATTATCATTTCTGGCTCTCTGCTGAAGAACTTTTCTGTTTTTCTTCCTGATGCAGGAGCATGCTCAATTGAATGCTGGACAAGACAAATGGACTGGAAGATCCACACTCCTGGAAGTAGCCTTCAATCAACAACGACGAACAGTTCATGGCTAGAAACTCTCACTTTATCCCTTAGTTGGGCTTACCCTGTGTGAACATAGACCTTGTCAGCAGCACCACTGCTGTCTAGCACTGTTGAGTTCCAGTTGCTCAGCAAAGTGTGGTGGATCAAGAATTTAAGATGTCTTCCTTCTCATGGTGCTCTCATTTTCCCACTTTATTAATAGCAGTTCTGCAATCAATTCTCAGTTTAAGTACTTGCATTCAAATTCTTTTCTCAGGATCTGCTTCCCAAGTTCCACTGGGAATGAAGTAATTACTGCCTTAAATCTAATAAACCAACTCCAGATTCTCATCTTTAAGGTTGGTCTCTGTGATGCTTAATATTTTTTTTTTTGAGACGGAGTTTCGCTCTGGTTACCCAGGCTGAAGTGCAATGGCGTGATCTCAGCTCACCACAACCTCCGCCTCCTGGGTTCAGGCAATTCTCCTGCCTCAGCCTCCTGAGTAGCTGGGATTACAGGCACACGCCACCATGCCCAGCTAATTTTTTGTAATTTTTAGTAGAGACGGGGTTTCACCATGTTGACCAGGATGGTCTCGATCTCTTGACCTTGTGATCCACCCGCCTCGGCCTCCCAAAGTGCTGGGATTACAGGCTATGATGGTTAATATTGAGTGTTAACTTGATTGAATTGAACAGTGCAAAGTACTGTTCTTGGGTGTATCTGTGAGGGTGTTGCCAAAGGAGATTAACATTTGAGCCAATGGATTGGGAAATGCAGACCCACCCTCAATCTGGGTGGGCACAGTCTAATCAGCTGCAGTGTGGCCAGAATAAAAGCAGGAAAAAGAACATGAAAAGACTAGGCTGGTTTAGCTTCTCGTCCTAGATTTTTCTCCTGTGCTGAATGCTTCCTGCCCTTGAACATCAGACTCCAGAAGTTCTTCAGCTCTGGAACTTGAACTGACTTCCTAGCTCCTCAGCCTGAAGATGGCCTATTGTGTGACCTCATCTTGTGATCATGTGAATCAATACTTCTTAATAAACTCCCTTTATATTTACATCTGTTCTATTAGTTCTGTCCCTGTAGAGAACCCTGACTAATACAGTCCCCCATAATCAATTCTACGATTAAAACGTATCAGTCAGGATTTGCTCAGGGAAACAGATATTACTCTGTGTATATCATGGGCCTGAAATATAGAGGCACATGCAACACCTGGAAAAGGTGAAAATGTGAGATCCTAGATGCTGCCACTGAAAGTCAAGGAAGTGCTAGTGAAGTGCTGTAGAAAACTTACCTAGGGGCAGGAGAAAAGATGGCTGCTCTAAAAGCTTTTGGCAAGCATAGCATGTGCTTTTTAGAGCTTTTTAGAAGCAGCTGTGATTTCCATGACTGCCTTTGCCTTCTACTGTCAATACATCAAGAGAACAAAAACTCTTCTCTTCTGCTTTCAGAATTTTGCATGAGTGTGTCATTGACAAATTCTAAACAGAGAAAAGAATTCTGAGAAATGCAGTTCCTGGACTCTCCTCTTCATCCCAGGCAAGTTCTTGGAAGGGGATGGCCACACAATAATGTTGAGGTATTACCAGTCCATCTGGAATAAAGAGCAAAACCTGGAATGTGAAAGGCTTTGCATGAGATTTTAACCACTTTTGTTTTAATTCCAAGAAGAAGGGGAAGATGTTGATAATTTCTAAGGAAGAATGACACATGTTCAGTTTGCATTTTCTAATCCTTATTTAAAGCACAGAGTTTGGGATGGCAAGAAAATCAGTTAGGAAAACATATAGAGTTAGTCGAAGAAAAAGATGATGGCCATCTATTACAGTAGAGTCAGAGGATTTCAAGAAGTGATAGAGATAAGAGTTATCAGGAAGTACGAGTAATTTGACATATTGGTGCACTGGGTTTGGGGATGTAGATGATACAATTATGGCTACTGATTTGTTGTCAATCATTAAGGTGGGGAATATTGGAAGACAGCCAGTTTGGGTCAGGGTAGTTGGTTTGGGGGTAGGCTATGGCTTTGGATTTGCTGAATTTGAGGTGACTTTGAAGTACTTTTTGAGGATCCTGAGCAGGCAGCACACTTGGTCATACTATTTATCCTAGGAGGGCTCCTATGGGTACCCAGTGCCTCTTGGTAGTTGTACGTTGCTAACAGTCACTAAGGATGGTAATAAATCCCAGCAACTGGTTCCATGTTCAGTGTTCAGGGTCACAAAGACTCTCTTTTGCAATAGTTTCTAAGAGCAGTGCCTCCAAGGGCTTCTTTTTAAGTGTTAGATGATCAGAAATCTTAGCAGTGGCTTTACATAATCCCAACTATTTCTCCCTTCACAGAAGAGATTGCACAATCATTGACTGTTAGGTTGGTGTTACTCTCTCAGCCACCCTTAAGGGGTAACTGTGATGGTGCCTTGCTGAGATGTCTCCAGGAAGCTGTTCATGCAAAGAAAAGCCACCTCACAACAGCCAAATTGAACTGAAGGAAACAGCCATATAGGAAGCCATTTAATACTACATTGCACTGCTATTTTATCCGGTTCTTTGCTATTATACCTGAGGAGGGCTGATACAGGTGAGCTCTCACTTTCCCGTAGTTCTGCCCAGGAACTGCAAGGATAATTTTTATTTTTTCCCTGGCTTCATTAACTTCGGCAACTAAGGAGTTTCACAGATCCATATGTCATGGATTTGTCACGGGCCCTTGGATGTAGGCATGGTCTTTTCTAACCATAGGGTACTATAAACGACCTAAAGTTTCTTACAGACTATATGTAAACTCCTAAGACAACCCTTAAATTATATAAAATTTTATGTCATTTGCAATTCTTCTGTAAGGAGGATTTGCCTCTTTCCTTTCATTTATTAATTTAGTCAATTAGTTATTAGTCATGGACTTAAAGGTATATTTCTTTTATACTTTGAATTATAGCCTGGTTCTACATTACTGTATTGCATGAATTATTCCAATTTTTCTCTTTGGAAGTTCATTCAGGTTGGCTCCTGTGTTCCTATTAAATCCTTCTGTTTTCTGAGTACTTCCTCACTTTCTGGTTCTACAAGATGTTCAGGGCTCATCTTTTACTTTCTTCATCCTATCCTAGAATCAGCCATCTATGTAAGGAACTCTGGTTCCTTTGATGGGAGACTGGTATTTATAAAACAGGATCTGAGCACAGGTGTGTCACTTTCTCTCTTTCTGAAGCTTCCTTTAGCATGCCTTGCAGTGCAGTTCTGCTGGTGATCAATTCTATCCACTCCTGTATATCTGGTGGTTCTTACCTTGTCTTCTCACAGTTTTCTTGCATGCATGTGGTGATCGATATTGTGTTGAAGACTAAAAGAAATCCCCTGCAGGATTCTAGAACTCTTACTCTGCACAGCTCTCTGCTCTCCACGGACGTATCTCCTCTCTGGTATTCTGCTTCATGAATTTTAGCTTCCCTGACCGGACTCAATTCTCGAGTCCATTGGCTCAAATTGGAGACCTTCAGGCTTTGTTTCAGTTTCCCTTTCTTGTGCTTTACTGTACAAGCACTCTGGGGGAATCACAGGGCATGGGCTATTCCTATTTGCTTCCACTCTGTCTCCTTTGGATTACCAATAGAAGCTGCTTGCCACATCCTGCCTGAAAATAATATTTTGTCTGCCTTGCTATTTGTTTGAGGTGGGTTTCTTACTCCATCTTTGTTGGAAGTAGACTCTCCTTTGGCCTTTATTTATATTCTTTTTAATGAAGATATGGAATATCAGAGTAATATTATCAATAATTCTTGAAAGAGAAGATTTAATTAAACATTTTAAGAAACATATTTTATTTAAACTAATGTAAAAGTTCAAAACATTAAAAAAGTCTTATCCTTTTAAAAATTAAGCATTCAAATGAAATGGTCCTTTTTGGTGAATAAATAACAAAAATGATAATACTGCATCTCTAAACAGAACACTGAGCCAGACTCCAAGGAAAATGAATGATTTCATTATTAAATAAGAAAAGAATTAACAACTGTAAATTAAAATTTCAACTAAGAGAGGGAAGAAAACTAATAGAATCATAAAAAAATCTGAAATTATAGAATTTGAAAATATAAATAATTAAATACAGAAATAAGTAAAAATGCTTGTTCTTGAAATAAACAAAAAACCTTTTAAAAGGCAACTTTTAAATAGTCTACTGAGAAAAATAAAAAACCAAAATGAAATATAATTAGAACTCAGATAATTTAAATACAAGTTTGGATGAAGTTTTAAATATGAGAAGATACTACAGTGATGTCAGTGTTAATACATTTTAAATATGAGAAGATACTACAGTGATGTCAGTGTTAATACATTTTAAATATGAGAAGATACTACAGTGATGTCAGTGTTAATACATTTTAAAAGATGCGGTATCATTAATTATGAATGTAATAAATATAATTTTATTCCTAGAAAAAGTGAACAAATTCTTTGTCCCATCGCAAAATAGCTTACTTTGATAGGTAAACCTACAGTACATCTGAAACAATATTTATGTAAAAATAACCAAGATAGGCCAGGTGCAGTGGCTCACACCTGTAATCCCAGCACTTTGGAAGGCCAAGGTTGGAAGATCACTGGAGGTCAAGAGTTCGAGACCATTATGACCAATACAGTGAAACCCTGTCTCTACTTTAAAAAAAATACAAAAATTAGCCAGTGTGATGATGCGTGCTTGTAATTTCAGCTACTCAAGAGGCTGAGGCAGGAGAATCATTTGAACCTGGGAGGTAGAGGTTGCAGTGAGGTGAGATCACACCACTGCACTCCAGCCTGGGCAACAGATTGGACTCCATCTAAACAAACAAACAAACCAAGATGATGTTGATAAAGAAGAAAAATAAATATCTCATTTTCCATGAGAGAGAAAACCAAAAATAAGACAAGTTAAACATCTTGCCCAGTCATTTGTCTTGTCACAGGTAGAGTCAAGATGCAAGCCAAGAATCTGAAAACAAAACTCCTGTAAATCTGCTGCTCTCCCTTAGTGTGATGTGTGCAAATGCAGCAGATTGCTGTAATGGCTCCCAAATCACCCTTCAGTGTTGAGCTTCTAGCTGAGGGGGGTGCTGGATTGAGTAAGCTTCTTTACAAAGGTTGTACCCTGTCCCCAAGGGCATCCCACATCCATGACCAGTTAATGTAAGGGTTCAGAGACACAGCCCTTGCGTCAATCTTGGACAACTCTGACGGGTCATCCTAGCCGGAGTACCCGCTGTGGGATCACCTGAAGCCCTTTTGCAAATGCATTGCGTTCAACTTCATCCTCTGCCCAACTCTTTTTCCCTTATTTCTTTATAGGTGTTGTTCCTGCAGGTACTCCCCAGTAAACCTCCTGCATATATATCTGTCTCAGAGCTCATGTCCTGGAAACTCAGACACATATTGGATGCCATAGTAGCCCTAGGAAGCAGATTCAGAAACAGGAATTTGGAACTGTATCACCCCTGGCCAGCCGGCAATGCAATCGCTTCACTGGTCGGTGGAGTACTGATCACCTCTGACAAGCCGTAACAGAACAATTGTTAAAGCGGTCCTTGGGGATAAACTGAAATGCCATGCTGGGGAAGGTAATGCATTGACTACTGCAATAGCTCATAGGTTAGAGAGGTTTGAGGAAGGACCAGTTATAAAGACAATAGAATCACAGTCCTATTGATGTATTCAAAGACCATAAAAAGCTGATGGTGATTAATCAACAATTTCAGGTAAAATGTGAAAATCAGAAGGCCTATTTGGCAGCATATAAAAAGAGTCCCAGGCTTTGCAGCTGGAGGCCAGAAAAAGCTGAGGATCAAGCCAGGATATAATTATAAGAGTAGCAGAGCTCCAGAGGAGGTTGAATTCTCATTCTTAGCAAATGTGCAATTGTCAAGGTCAGAGTCATGGTTGGGAAGGTCTGGAAGCTGAGAATTGGAATGGGGTCATGTGAATTGACGATATCAGAACCTTGAAACCCTAAGATACCCCTACATCCACTGGATCTGCAGAAATGATGGACTGCTGTGAATTAAACTCCCTGAGATATAGAGGATGCTTGAAGATATAGAGGATGCTGCCTTGCAAGTCAGGATCTGTCTCCACCTCTCTTTCTGGAGGCCAGACTAATCACTGTTGTTGTCACAAGATAACCAGGCCAGTTTACTCTAGTGTATTTTGCTAAGGGAGGAGAAGGGCTATTTCCTGAAAGAGTTGCTGCAGTACCTAGTCAAATATAAAAGCAGGAGCCAGTAACATATGTATTGAACTGAATTCTGAGGGTGCTAGATCATGGTGGTAAGTGGAAGAGGCACACAGTCAGGTTGGATAAGGAAGTATTTAATATAACGGGGCACTCTATTTGATACAGAATTGTACACCCTGGCAAGGACCCTGGGAAACAATGCAAACATACTACTATGTTGGCTCTTGCAAGCTTGGAGAAAATGAAACCTTGTACTAAGTGAAGGAGAAATATTAGAACTGTTATGCAAACAACGGAGGAGGAAATGCAAAGTTCAGAGAATGGGCCTGCTGAAGTGCATATACTACCTAAGGGCAAAAAATCCACTGTGTTCTGTGGGAGAACCCAGGGAACCCTCCATTTACCAAATAAGAGTGCACTGGTGAAGGTAATTACTAGGGAAGGTAATAGGAGTTGCTTAACAGAACTGGATTCCCTGATAAAAATAGGGCAATGCAGTCCTCAAAACAGAGGCAAGTGATGGCACTTAACCCTCAGAAGTGAAGTATGCAAAATTATTATAATGAACACTAAGATTAAAGTGGCAGCAAGACTGGCTTGTTCTGCAGAGAACTACGGAGATGGTTAACAGAACATGGGTTTGCCTAAGACAAAATAGATGGGTGGACAAGAGTTTTGTTTAATATACAGAGTGATAAGAGATCAGGATGGATAATAAGGAAATTGAGAACAATAAAAAGTCAAAACTGGTTTGGCTACTGCCTCTACTGAAGATCCAACAGATGGACAGCTCCAATGTGTAACAGCCTCCTCAATATGGCATCATCCCTCAGAGACAAGTCAACCACTGGTTGACAAGTTGATTACATTGGACTGCTTTTGCTTGGGAATAAACAGTGTTTTTTGACTGGAAATGATACATATTCTTGGTATGAATGTGTCTTTCCTGCTTTACCAGCACCGTTATTTGAGGGCTTACAGTATTGGACCCCACCGGCAGTCTTTGACACAGAATACTGCATAGAGTCATTTCAGGCTAAAGAACCCAAGTCTACAGCAAAGGAGGAGGAACTGTGTTGCCACCGTGGTCCTATCACATAACACACTATCCAGAAACTGTTGACCTGATAGAGCAAGAGTCTATCTAAAATTTTATTTTTAATAATATTATATTGCATAAAATGGCACATGATGAATTGTACTGCCTGTCTAAAGATGTGATAATTATAATTGTTATTTTACTTTAAAAAGTTGCTCTGTTTGCTCATGTTATAAACAGTAGAGACTATCTCTCTTAAACACAAAGTGAATTTATTGGTCAGAATATGGAAACAGGAAGGAAGGAAGGAAAAGCAGAATAGTGATTGGAAATAACAGGAACTAGCAATTATAAATTTGACAGATCTCAATATAGAAAACATTTGATAGCATAGCTCTACTACCTTCACTGGAGAAACTAATTCCCCTATTTCTTCAGTTTTTAATGCATTATGTTCAAATTTCAAAGCGCAATGGCAGAGATGTCAATGACTATTGCTTACATCACGTTTCTGCGTTATGGCCTTTAGTAGGAGGAAGAGGTATGATCTGCCATAGTACCTCGGTTTCTCCATGGTTTTCTTCGTGAAAGGGCATCCGAATGTACTGTGTAAATAAGACAATACACAATGTGGGGAGATGTAACTCCCCAAAGGACATCATACTGCTATTCCTTAAGGGAGAAATGGATGCTAGATGATTAGAAACACATGAATTGCCCTCTTAGGTACATGTAACTATTCGTTAAAGTAACCACTCAATTACTTCTGGTTAATACATGCACTACGGGATGTATTGAGGACCCCATCCTGCTTGCTTCCTCATGCACCATTTTCCTCCTCTCCTGTTAGTTGCGTGGAGGTTGGGCAAAGACACTTCCTTTGATTGCCTCTGGTGTTCCATCTTACAGTGCCATCTGGGGCAATTCTGCCTTCTGGGAATGCCTCACAGTTTTCTGTGGTGCTAATGAATGCTAAGGCCTTAGAGAGCCACAGTGCACTTCATTATACAATGACTTCATTAAGCCAAAATTATGAAACAGTCAGTGTTAGTCCGTTTCGTACTGCTATTACAGAACACCACAGACTAAGTAGTTTACAAACAATGGAAATTTATTTCTCACTGTTCTGGCGGCTATGAAATTCAAGAGCAAGGTTGGACTCTTGGTCCAAGATCAAGGAGGGCAGTTTTGGTGTCTGGTGAGGGCCTGGTGTCCTCTTCCAAGATGGTGCCCTGAACGCTGCATCCTCTACAGAGAAGTGCTATTTCTCATATGGCAGAAGAGGAGAAGAGCCAAGAGAGAAAACTCATTCCTGAAAGTGGTTTTATGAAGGCATTAAACCCATCCATGAGGTAGTCCTTCTCTGTCACCCAGGCTGGAGTGCAGTGGTACAATCTCGGTTGACTGCAATCTCCACTTCTCACATTCAAATGATTCTCCAGCCTCAGCCTCCCCAGTAACTGGGATTACAGGTGCATGCCACTGTGTCTAATTTTGTATTTTTAGTCGATATGGGATTTCACCATGTTGGCCAGGCTTATCTTGAACTCCTGACTTCAAATGATCCTCCTGCCTTGGCCTCCCCAAATCTTGGGATTACAGGCGTGAGCCACCGCGTCCAGCCTCCATGTGAGTTTTCAGGGGGACAAACATTCAAACTATTGCATAATCCATGCCATTGTTTTTTTTTTTTTTTTTTTTTTTTTGCCTTCTTTCCCTCTGAACTTCTTTCTATCATTTCTTTATCTTCTTTCCTTTGGAACTGGTCAAAAAGTTTGAACCTGGACACTGAAGAGATGGTGTTTGTGAATCACAGAATGAAAATAACTCAATTGGGTTTTACCTGCAGGCCTAAGGGAGCAAAAATACAGGTTCCCAGAGTTTAATAAGAGCTAGAATGAGATGTTCTTTAATCACCGTAGTGTCCTGATTCTCTACTCTTATAACTCTGCTGACCACCCTCATCCTCTTTTCCCTTTTCATTCCCTTTCTCACAGCAGTCCTGAATGAATTCCTTCTCCCTAATGCTTCTGTTTCTCTGCCTTTCCCCAAGTCCAAAGCAAATAAATCAAGTGCTCCTTGTTTGCATTATGAAAAATTCTTTCTTGTACAAGAATATTTAATATGGTTCTCTTAAAGCTTGCTCACTACTGATTGTGATTTAATTCACAGACATAGTATCTGCGCTTTAAATTTTAGGTAAGGCCAAGTCTACTTTATGGAATAACCTGAAAAGCAGTAGTAAGAAAATAGCATATAGCTGGCAGGAAATTATTCAAGCTGTTCATGCCTTCCTCTTCAAACCAGTTTCAAGAGAGTAGTGAACTAGAGTTCCCTGATAGGAAATGCATTTTGCTGAAGGACAATAAAATCACGCTAAACTTAATGAGAATGTTTTTAAATTGTTCCTATTTTCCCTTTCAGGTGATGCTTGAAACACATTTATTCTATTCTCCTGATGCTGTGACAGGAAAGAAACTGTATTGTTACTTCTACTACCTGGGGAAAAATAGCTGATTAGCTAGTTTTGACTTTAAGACTATTCTCAAATCGTTCTCTGAGAACATGTCTTCGCCTTTTTTCAATGACAGAGAAATAAGACCATCACATGCTTTCCATTATCGTTAATGACTCTTCTAATGATTTGATGCCTGATGCCTTTAATTTTTATTTTCGAAAAGACATCTACTACTGACACTAAGTCTCTTTGTTGTTCACTGTAAATTTCCCTTGAGGCATGTGTTTTTGTTTAAAGAGGCATAAATAAATAATCAATAAATCAAAGTTCATAGTACAAAGTGGACTGAAGTCAAATGACTTCTATGCTTCCAACAGAGCGATATAATAAGTGAATATAGAGTATTTACTGTATAATGCAATATCAATAATTAAAAACCTGTTTAAGAATAAAAAATATAAAATGGATGAGTGACTTAATAGCAAAGTTTATATGAAAAGGTAATTGAGAGAGCTAACATTGTATACAACTAATTTTTGCATTTACGAGTATTTTATAAGCATGACAATTACCATGTGGATTTCTGACATACCTATTACTTTAGTGTTGGATACAGAAAGCTGATAATTTAAAGGCATAGTAAATGTACAAAATCTTTGTGTTTTTAATAACCTTTGGTCAGTAGGACATGGGCTTTTATGGTTTTTCTAGTGGTTATGATGGTTATGAGTCAAAGCAGTCACTGCTTCATGCTAGGTTAATGCACTTTTTGATTAAATTGGCAGATTTGTGAGATAACCAGCCATGGCCATGGGCATAGTTTATAATTATACAATAAAATTGGACAAGCTGGTGAATGAAACAATCAACTCCATAGCCCTAAGTTACAGACGCATTTTATACAGACTGCTGGGTGAGGTTGGGACCTTTTTCAGGGGAAGAATTTTAGGCTATGTTTTATAACACTTGTTACTTCTTCATTAGAGTTTGGGTTCTCATGGATTTCTGCTCATTTTTCAGGTGAGCTTTCTAGGGCATAGTAAAAAGGGCACATGTACCCCAAAACCTAAAATGCAATAAAAAAATTAATAATAAAAAAAGAATATCTTACTCAGACGTTTCCTCATCCATTGTTTTTCAAAACTGCAATTAAATCATGTCATTTTATTGCTAGATAAAATGGCTTCCTAACTCACTTAGGAAAAAATCTAAACTCCTTGCTGAGTGAGAAGAATGATCTGCAAATAAGATTGTTACACATCTCTCTCATCAAACGGTGGCATTTGTTTTCCTTATGCAGTCATGTTGTGTGAGGAAATGACAGGAATATGTTCTGAGAAATGCATTGCTGGGTGATTTTATTTTTGTGTGAACATCATGGAGGGGACTTACACAAATCTAGATTGTATAGCCTACTACATATGTAGACTGTGTGGTATAATCTATTGCCCCTAGGCTACAAAGCTGTATAGCATGTTATTATACCAAATATTGTAGGCAATTGTTAACACAATGCTAAGTATTTGTGTATCTAAATATACTTAGACATAGAAAAAGTGCAGTAAAAATACAATCTAAAGAATAAAAAATGGTACATCTGTATGGAACACTTATAATTAATGGAGCTTGCAGGACTGTAAGTTGCTCTGGATGCGTTAGTGAGGGGGTGAATGAATGTGAAGGTGTAGGACATTACCATACCTATTTTAATATTATGGGACCACAAGCATACATGTGGTCCATCGTTGAATGAAGTGTAGTTATGAATTACATGACTATACCTGAACCTGGACTATCCCTGTAGCTTGTTTTTAATCTATGAAATGTAACAGAAATGTCACTATGCCTGTTCCAGGCTTAGGCCTTAAGGGACCTTGTGTTATATAAAACCATCCACTAAAGTCCAATGACCTTACTGCCAAAAAAAGCCCATGTGCAGAGAGAGAGGCTTTGGCGGCGTTGAAACTCTAAAGGGAGAGAGAGAAGAGCTCAGCCAGCCCTTGGGCGGGAGCCACCTCACCACAGGAACCAGCCATGACGGTGAAGCCGTTTGGACTTTGCAGGCCCGGTTGAAACACTCAACAGCTCCCCGGGGCAACAGTGGAACAGACTGGAGCCATACCCACTAAGCGCTGCCAAAATTTCAGTATTGTGAGCAAATACATGATTGTTGTTGATTTAAGGCAGGGGGGCATTATGGATTTCAGAAATCTAGACAGTGGATCTACCTACAGTAAGGGGAGGAAATCATTAATGAATGAATAAGAAGAATGGGGATATTTAGTATAAGAAGGTATGTCACTCTCTTGAATGTCAAGGTAGAAAACTTCAAGGAAGTCATTGCAAGACCATAATTAAATATAATTAAAGAAATATTTATGCCTGGAGCACTATATCTCTAGAGCAACTTCATATAATGGACATACAATATTAGCCACACACTTGATTTAGTAGTCATATTGAATTAGTAGTCAATATGGTTTAGTAAATTG
Organism: Callithrix jacchus; assembly: GCF_049354715.1. Classification (NCBI taxonomy): domain Eukaryota; kingdom Metazoa; phylum Chordata; class Mammalia; order Primates; family Cebidae; genus Callithrix; species Callithrix jacchus. Next base: position 146,875,645 of record NC_133507.1, read on the forward strand.
AATAAAAAGCAAAAAGTAACAGATGGATTTATTTTTGTAATACATTTTACTTAACTAAAAATATCCAAAACATTCTTTTCAATATGCTGTTAATATGAAAATCATTAATGATATATTTCTGTATTACTTTTTGTACAAAGTTTTTGAAACTCAGTGTATGTTTTATATTTTACACATGTAGAAAATCTGAAGTCAAACTAGCCACATTGCAAGTTGCTCTGAGATACAGAAAAAAAACCTGTGAGGATGAGAACTGAGTCTTTGGAATCCTAGCACTTTGGGAGGCTGAGGCGGGAGGATTGCTTAAGGCTAGGAGTTTAAGACCAGCCTGGGCAACATAGTGTAGCAAGACTCTCTCTCTCTATAATATATATATATATAAAATATATATTTTAATATATATAATATATATTACATATATAATATTTATATGAAAACATACAAAAACTAAAAACCATAAAAATATGTATTACAATGTAAAAAGGAGAATTGAGAACATGTAGCAGAGACTGTTAGCACTTATTATACATCCTATCCATACATGCATTTGTCCATTTCTCCATTCACAACTCCCTTGACATTAGCGATCATGTGATTCATTTTTATCTAATATATGTGGAAAGAAGTTATGTAAACATCTTCCATGCCTGGCCCTTAAAGTCATCCCACGCAGTTTTCCAGCTCTCTCTTTTCCTGCCATGGAGATTTGGAAGCTGTGTGGTCCAGAGGGCACTGCTGCAAGATGGACACTGGACACTTAACCCAAACCCTGGCTGGGATGTGAGCAGCCGTGGATCTTTTGTCTTGGTAGTTTACTGGCATTCCAGTGTTTGTGTCTTGCGGCCACTAGAATTGACTACCCAATATGTGAAGAGAGAATTACTTAGGCTTTGGAAAAGGCACACTAAGAACATCAGTAGCAATATTAAGTGAATTACAAAAAAAAAAGTCTTGTTTTGCTGTAAAAATAGAAACTGTGGAAAAAGAAATAAGATGATACTCTTATCCAGTTAAAGTTCAGCCTTATGAATGGAAGAGAAATGGGATCTAATTGAAGAAGCAGGTTGAACTTTATAAACCTCAGCTAAGATCTGCTTGAAAGTAGAAGGGAATATAAAAAAAGGAAATAGAAATGGTAATCTGGAGGATATAGACACATATTCATCTGCTTCAGAAAAATACAGTAGAAAGAAGTGTTTCCTCTCCTGTTCAATAAGTCTTAATTTATGCAGGTCCTGGAAAAAGTCAAATTCTGAGCATAGGTGAGATTTTGGGGGAGTATCATGTGACCGAGGACACATTGGCTGTGAACTTTGCTTGGAGAGTTTCCTGTTATGAACTCAGGATACCCATGTCAAGATGCCACTCAGTCTAGAGAAATGCAATTTAAACCCAGGATTGACACCAAGCAAAAGGAATGGAAGTCCAAGAAAACTTGAGAACTTCAGGTGCAACGATGGCAAATATTTGCATTTTGCGAGAAAACAAGATTGTTTTAAAGCCGAGGCAAGTAGATTTTTCTTCCTGACTGTAGACAGCATCATAATTTACCTCTTGGCACCACACATACATACAGTGTGAAAGTGCTAGAATTAGGATGCTGTCCTTAATTCCTCTATTTTTAATGGTAGTAAGGAAGAAAAAATCTAGTTTGAGAGTTGGCCACAGAACTCCACTCAAGGAAAAGTGAGGTTTGTTTGTAAAACCACCTTCACTGGCATATTTACTTTTGAAGTTGAATCTCTCTAGTGATAACCTTGATATATTTAGGGGGATAAAGAGAAAGTGAATAGAGCTTTTGGGGAAGATAAGACAATATGGATGGTTGGGAAAAAGATAAGAGACAATACGTAGAAGGCAGGAGATATGGGAAGAAATACTGAACAATGAAAAATTTCTGGTATCTGCAGGATATTTGAAGGAGAGATTATTCCATTTTGAAATGGGTAGCTCTGTTTCACTTTTAAAAGAATGCATACATCTGTTATACACCCTCTTCACATCCTCCTTAACCTCCAAGAGTTAGTTACACAGGTACAAAGTGGGTTGGTGTTTAGAGAAAGCAAGGAAATGGGGCTTAGTCTCCTGTGAAGGTAAGGGTGATGTTAAGGACTAAGGAAGACTATAGGAGTTGACATATGAGGGAGAAGGAGTTCAGAGTCATGGGGAATAGAACGTGACAAGCAGTTCCGACAGCTTGAAGCTCCTAGGATTTGCAGACATCTTGGGAGGAGTGCTGGAATTCCACAGGTTGGCATAAAGATGATGTCAGTTTTATGTAAATGTCAGGGGAAAAGTGATTCTTACCCATGTCGGCATTGTCCCGTCAATTCTCATTGATTTTGTATTCTAAAATTTTCCAAATGTTATTGCTTCCTTCCATTTAATCTGGTAGTTCCTTCACCCAAGCTTCCATTGTTTTTTGCTGAGACTTCTGCCATAACTTCCTAAATGGCCTTTTGGATTCCTGTACAGTTAGCTTTTGTATCTGTGGCTTCAACTAACTGTGGATAGAAATTATAAAAAAAATAAATAACAATATGACAATAAAAATAATATACATTTTTATGTATAAAGTATAACAACTATTTACATTGTATTATGTATTATAAATAACATAGAGAAGACTTAAAATACTATATGTGGGAAGATGTGCATAGGTTATATACAAATACTATACTATTGTGTATAAGGACCTCGAACATTTGAGGACCTTGGTTTCCTTCTAGGGTCCTGAAACCAATCCCCATGGATATGGAGGGATGGGTGTAGTCCTCACTTCAAATCAATCTTAGAACAGCAGCCAGATGATTACTTGTTGGAAAGTGGTGAGGACATCTATGTTAAAAATGGTTTCATGTCTTCTAACCGCCTTATCATAAGGACCAAAATCTGGAACAAACTCTATTAATACCTAAAGACGTATCTAGGGAGGTGTGCAGAAAGAACACAGTGAGTCTCCGTGATATAATTTGGGTGCTAGAACATTGCTTTTGTGTGGGGAAACATCATTGCATGAGAAAATTGACTGGACTAAAAGCCAATATCATGACTGCTTTGGGGTCTTCACCTTTGTTTCTGTTTTCTAATGCTGTATGTTTGTGTGTGACTTGGTTATGTGTGATCATCTTCAAAGGTTAGTTTTTTGGAACTTTAAAGACATGAAAGGCATGGGAGATTTTCCACTGGGTAATGCTCCATCTTTGGAGATGCCGCAGAAGCTAAAGTGCTCCCAGTAAAGGGTAGTTGGTGTATGAGGACTGAAGAAGCAATTGACACAAAGATCCTTGAGTGAGGTTCCTCTGGGTGAAATCGGGACAGGAAGCTAGTTTTGACCTCTCATCTGCTTAGAAGAGTGGCCCCTTCTTATTTTTGCCTATTTAGTCATCTTCCAGTTCAGAAGCTTTCTCCATCTAATACCCTGTTGTTCTAGTGGGTCTGACAGTCTCAATACATACCCTGAGCCTAGTCAATCATAGAACTCCATGCATTATAAGCAGAGACTGGCCCAGGAGTGAGCATAGGAAGCAAGCTAGACTGATCAAGTTGCTGATTTGCTATAAAGACACTGAAAAAGTGAGAGACTGAGAGATTGACTTTTGTATTGCTAAAGTCCTTGTACGAGGTTTCACTGAAGTTAGATTCACTGTTGGATTTCTTCTTCTTCTCTCTCTCTCTCTCCATCTATTCTTTTATCTATCTATCTATCTAGAATTGTTCACGGTGGAGTATTTGGTGTTGCTGACCTCACATCATTTTAGCTATACTACTAAGCAGTCTGGAGTGTATAAAGGATCTGGTAATTGAGATTATACAATATAGCTGAGCTTAGTGATAAACTAGAAGAGAGTAGGAATTTTATGATATTCTGATTCATCACAAGTCATAAGCTTTAGAGACTGCCTTCTGACAGGACTCAATGGATACACAGGCACAGGGATCTGGAGAAGTGATGATGTGAGTGTGAAACAGAATTTGTTTCTATTTCACTAACCCTGCTTATGTCAGTAGAGGAGAGGGGCCATAATTTTTCTAATGACACTTGTGTGGTGAGGCAATGCTTAATAAAAGTAAAGAAGATTGTAATATTTTTACCATAGAATGACATTTGAGGCACCTTCATTATTTTAAATTAATTTTAACAGAGGAGAAGTTGATAAGCATTTTCATCAAGTCATGTTTGTTAGTGGGTACAGTCATTGTGTTATAGAAAAGAATGGAGAACCTAGAAATAGATTAAAAAAAAAAAGCTCAGCTGATTTTTGACAAAGATGAAAAACCAATTTAATGAAAGAAATGTAGCCTTTTTAACAATTGATGCCGGAGTAGTTAGAGATCCATAGACCTAAATGTCAATCTTTACCTAAACCTCACACCTTCTGCAAAACTAAAATGGAACACAGACTTAAATGTAAAACATTAAACTACAAAACTGTTAGGAAAAAATTGGATAAAATCTTGGACTCTAGGAAAAGTCAAGGTCTTTGGATCTTAGACTTGAAACCAAAAGCATGATTTATACATGAAAAAGTAATAATTTGTGCTTTACTAAAATTAAACATTTTTGTTCTGTGAAAGGCCCTGTTAAAAGAATGAAAAGACAAGCAAAAGACTGGAAGAAAATATTTGCAAACCACATATTTCAAAAAAGACTAATAACCAGATTATACAAAAAACTTTTACAACTCAACAGTAAAGAGAAACCACCCAGTTAGAAAATGGGCAAAAGACATTAACAGACATCACACTAAAGAGGAGGTACAGACAGGAAATAAGCACATAAAAGGAATTTTTACAACCTTAGCCATTTGGAAAACGCAAATTAAAACTATAGTGGAATATCACCATATACTCATCAGAATGTCGAAATAAAAAATAGAGACAACATCAAACAGGAGTGAGGATGCTGTGAAACTGGGCCACTTATACATTGCTGGTGGAAGTGCAGAGTTCTAGAACCACTCTGGAGTTTCTTAAAAGCTAAACATTTAGCTCTCTGACCCTTTAGGCTTTGGAGTCTTCTACCACTACCTTTAAATTCACATGGAGATGCTAATAGAAAGGCATCCTGTGAAAGGTTTTACAGATTGGCCATAAATGACACATATGAACTTGAGAGCTCTTCTGTGAAGGAATCAGTTTGTGGTTTTCTTGGAAATACTGTAATTTTACACAGTCACCACCATCATTATGAGCTCTATGTACCTGCTTCTCTTGAGGCTGCCAATGTGATTCTTTGGTGAGAAAGAGTAGAAGGAACAGCAACCACTTTTTTATGACATGAGTCTACTGCCCTCTCCTTGGCATTTGGAAGTGAAGGAATGGAGAGAATTAAACAGTGTTACTTGGTCTCTGCTCTCTCAACTGGTCATTCATTGCCACTCACTTAGGCATGAGAGGTGTTTCTTTCCTCTGGGCCAGCAGCTTTCTGCTTACTAGCAGCCTCTGCTTTTCCAGCCACCAGGGCATCCTTGCAAGTCCACATTCCTACCATGAAACCCAGCTTCTATTTCCAGGGATGAAATCAGCAAGGCAAAAGATAAGTTTCAGTTAATCTAATCTCATAGATTCAGTAGCTCCAAAGCAGTGATCTACAAGGTCAAGTTTATCTATGGCCCATGTTTTCACTTGAAAGTAACATTGTAGCCTGCTCTCTTGAGAAAAAGTTGCAATTGGTAAAACAATTGCCAATGTTATAAGAACATGGGTGGTAGTTGTTGCTCTAACTTCCTGGATCTGATCAACAAGAAAAGAAAGAGGACAATGAGGGCCAGCTGTAATATACACGTCCTCACTTTGAATAGGAAATGCCACAGTGAAAGGCATCTAGAATTGGTATCCACAGAGTGGTATCCACAACTAAGGACGTGCCAGTCAAGTCCTACCTTTTCACTTTGCAAATCCTATATTTATCTCCCAAACCAGTGATTTGCAGCACAGGCTGTATGTTAGAACCTCTTATGGTGACATTTAAACACTGTGCTTGGAATCTGAGGACCTATATTTAATTGGAAAGAGACCCAGACTTACACATTTTATAAAGCTTTCCAAGTAATACTGATGCACAGATGAAGGCGAGAACCAGGCTCAGCCTCATGAATCTCCCCTACCCTGGAAAGCTAGACATTCAGGTGCTAAAATTTAAAAGGCTAATCAGGGAGCTGGTAATGTGCTAAGTTTTAGGGAAGCTGCCGTGGAGCATCCATATTTTTCTTGGATTCCTACATTTGTAGTAAATCCCACATCCTCAAAATGTCCCATTTTCTAGGGATGACATGTTCCCAGCTCCTGTAAGTTACTTTTTATTGTAATTTGTCTTTTCAAGATCCCCTAGTCCCTTCGTTTTGCTTCCTTATCACATGACCAAACAGTAACACACATCATTGAAGAGCTGATTTCTGAGTAAGGAAGACCATAAGATTTGCCCTAGTTTTTGGCAAAACATCAGTGGTATAGGTACTCTTTAGAAAATCATTTTATAGAAAACATAAAATTTGATTCCCTAAGGGTTGTTAGTGAGGATAGTCCTCTGTCCTTTTGATAAATAAACTGGTTAGATTTATTGACATCATGTGAAGTATCTTTTTCTCTCAATTCACAGAGCTTAAGAAGTGGCATTCCCGCAGATCTGCCCAAGGTTTTCAGAAGAACAAAATCCCACAAGGTGGTTCTTTATGCTCATGGGCTGTTGATAATGACATGTTTCTCTAATCCTTTTTGGCCAAAATAATTGTTCATTGCATAATTTTTAGATTGTTATTTGGATCTATTAATATGCTGTCCAGAAAAGACAATTTCAAAACAGAATTTATAAAGCAAGGTGTGTGCCCTTCTTTTAGAAGGAAGTACTACAGCTTTTCTGGATCAAATGTCCTTGTCATTTGAATAAAAGAACATCTTTTCTGTCCACTTGAACAAATTGAATTGAATTAGATCTACCCCCTTTTGATCTTGGCATTTTCAAAGTCATGAATAAAGCATTTTGCTGGGGCAGAATGAGATTTCTGCTTTCCAGACATGACTTGTGAAAGGTTAGAAGATAACATGCTGGAATTAACATCACATTTAAGAATCTACTTATTATTTGTTTGCATTTTCTGTGGTCATGGATTTAGCAGTTGGGTGAAAGGAAGTAAAAATGAATTTATAGAATTTAAGAAAACTTTCTTAGTGGTAGTTTAGCATAATCAAAACTCAAAATTTCTTAGATATTTCATTTGCTGAACATCAGTATATTTTAAACAGAAATATAGGTATTAAAAATACAAACTTCATTTAGAAACCAAGTACAGTAATTAGTATTACTATTTGAGTTTGTATAAGAAATTTAACCAAATTATTGTATTTCATTCTGATTACAACCTTGAGGGAGGGCAACTGTTATTTCATGGAGGTACACAATACTTAGGAGGTTTGTTTCAGTTATAAATATAATGTAGGGTTATTACTAAAAGTAATAACCATATAGGATGGAAACAAGTTATCTTGATGTGAGTCTTGAAATCTTTAATTTACATTTTGAAAGACAAATTGTTCCTCCGTAATGGTTCCAAAAGTTGTTTGTACAATGAAAAACATTGTCTTTACAAGCGGAGTTATAAAGAAGGCATTCTCTTGTTTACTCATAAAAAATACGCTGAATATCACCAAATTTAAATTTGATTAATCTTGAATCCAATGGCTAAAGCATTGTAAATGAAAAGATGAAATGAGATAAGAAATATCTGAAAGGAGTCAGTGACCCCAGATCGCAGCGCAGGCTTGTGGAAGTGGTACAGGCTTCTCTTGCTCATGTCTAATTCCCAGGTCATAGTTAAAGGGGCTTCCTCTCTCCAAGGCTGCCGTGAGCAGCTCTCTGTCTTTTGCAGTGTTTCTTTGAGCAAATCATTGTTGCCTGTAAGAGTTCCCACGTGGTTAAGAATGCTTAACTGGCAGCAAGCTTGCATGATTAGAGGGTGATAAAAAGCAAGCTTTTGTTTGGGGGATGATTATATAATCCAGTAAAAAGTATACATTATCTCATTAGTGCCTTATCATAAACAGAGATTTCTTTCCCCTTATTCTGTATAAGTTCCCTCTCTCTGCATTCTTTTTGTTTGTTTGTGTTTGTTTTTTGGTATTTAGGAAGTAGGGTTTGTTGAGTGTGATTGATCTGTAGAGTCTTTGGACAAATCCAAGTGGTCCAAGATTAGAGAACACTGAAGAACACCTATGACAGAATGTAGTAAATTAATCTACCCTTAAAAGGTACTTATGCAATTACTGGTCATTGGGAAAATGCAGAATTTTATGCTGGTTAAATACTAGTTTTCCAGAAGGTTTTAGGTTTACTTGTACTTATATAATTGCATGCCAGAAACTTGGCATGAAGGTGCAAATCTGTATTATAGCTTTCCCATTTTGTGATAGCTGGAACAATGTAGGTAGCAAAACTCCCCACTTGCTTTGCAGCCTGATTCTACCATGTTGATATATAAGATTTCATGTTTCATATAGCAAAGGGCATCACTGAATTTCTTCTTGGAATAAAAGAATGGCAGAAAAGTCAGAAGTTCCATATTTGCTGTAAAACAGGCAATTCAATGTGTTTAATACATTTGCACAGATGAAGTGGACATTTTTCTATTTCATATATAAAAGGAAAAACCCAATATTTTCACTTATCAGAAAAATTACTTTGAACTATGAAATATTGCTGTGAAAAGAAACTAAACTATGTTTAGTGTATATTAAACCTCAGACTATTTTAAACTCAAAAGTAGATCCATTAAATCAGTAAATAATGGTTACCTGTTATTGTCACAGGATTATGTGTAAATGTATGCTTATATTCCTTATTTTATTCTTTAACAAGTAAAAAATTTTGCACTATTTCATACTAAAAATGCCTAGCAAATAATTTTCTGAAATGAATAGTTACATAGTGGTAAATGCAAGTTTGGTCTCTTCCTGCCTAAAGTATGATGACCTCCAATTTACTTAGCTCCAATTTCCTGGTTTTATTGTATTCATGTTTTTAAATGTAGGGCTATATTAAAAGGGAAAATAAAAGAGATCTATCAAAAATAAATATATTTACCTATTTTATATACTTTGGTTTTAAATTGTGTAGGAAATAAATGTTTTTTTAAATGCTAATATCATATAAAATATATAAAATCATAAAATGCAGTAAAAACTCAGCATGGCAGCTCTGTGAATTTTTATGCTGCCAGTAGAAAAAGTGTGATGAAAACAACTGATGATTTGCTGCTTCCAGATCCAGAATTGTAACCTTGGACGGAACACCAAGAGAATCAGCTTAAATTACTCTACAGAACAGGAGGAAAGAAAAAAAGCCTTTTGATTTTTGTGGATAACATTTTGTATATGTAGTTTTGTTAGGAAATGAGATATTCTACATAAATATTATAGATAACTAAGCCTAAAATAAATACCTAACCATCATCTATTAAAAATTGCTTTAAGAAATATTATATTTGTTCCTCTTTTTTCAATAGTGAAAAGATTCTAACCTGATTACCTTTGACTTGAGAGCTCAACAGTGTTAATGTGATTATCTTTGAGGACTTCCAATGCTGCCTCCATTAAGTCACACCACCTAGTCTTGGCATATTCCAAAATGACATTAATTCTCCTCATAGTATGATTTCCCCTTGAATCAATATCAGATTTGTGTTGCATAAAATTCTAAAACTCTGAAATCATGATACTTATACAAATATAAAATGAACCCTTGTTAATTATTTTACAGTTTACTAATTAATGAGGGAAACAGTAAGTCATTCCAACCTGCTGGAAAAAGAACTAGCATAGACAAATATAGAGGTGGTCAGGAATGCTGAAATAAATTTATGCATATTTGTAAAATTAGTCAATATCCACAGGGCAATAGTCAGTTGTTTTCCACTTTAGAAGCATACTTGCATTATGATTAGTTTACATTAATTTACGAAGTTGTTAAATGGTTCAAAGATAAATAATGGCTGAGTGAACACAAGGAGTGGACTGGCCAGGACTCACTAATCTTTTTTACCCAGTTCAAAGTTTTTCACAATTCATTTTTTTGACAAATAAAATAAAGATATTTTTTACTAACTATTCCTGGTATAGTTCTGAGATCTTTACATGTCTTAATTCATTTTGTCTTTCCAAAACTTATGTATTAATAATAATAATCACTAGTAGTAATAAGAGGAAGTCCTGTTTAGATTCCCCCCCTTTCTTGATGCATGCTCACAGGTAGCAAGTGGTGAGATTGGACTCTGGGTCATTTGGCTCCATCTCTGGTCTTTATGCTATACTGTAACTAGTACTGTACTTTAACTTTTCATAGGCACATTATCTTGTAGCTGATTATAAAGATAGGTAACAAAATCCTTTATTTTGCTATTTGCAACAAACAAAATGAAATGATTTCCACATTACCATGGAAAATCACCTGTATAAAACTCTAAAGCCAATAGTCTTAGTTACAAACAATGCACTCTGCAGGCTTTGGAGCAATGCTTCATTGGGTAGCTCCAAGCATTCTTCTGAATTAGCATACATAAATTTGTGTTAAATGCTGTTTTTAGTCACCATTTTATCACTGTCTTCAAGCAGGAGGAAATCTAACTTTTGGATAGATGGTACCTATACTAAATGTAGATTTCACAAAATGTTACTGCATTGCAGTAAGTACTGTAGGTTACTATAAAGTTTGTTTTATGGAGTTAAGATTTGATGGTATATCTTAAAATTTCAGATAGATTTTTAATGGAGAATAACAATAATTGAGATGAAATAATGTACCAATATTTACAGATCATATTTATAAAAATAGTATTACATAAAATTATCTCTAAAGTGGTTTTCAAAGTGTAGTCTCGGAAACTCTGTGAGGAGATCCATAAAGCCAAATTACTTTTTTTTAATAGCAGTGAGATATTATTTGCCTTTTTCCTTGGGTTTATGTTTCTAAGTGGTGCAAAATCAATGGTGGGCAAAACTCTGGAAACGTAGTGAAAGCAATGTAGTGCTAGTAACACAGGAGAAAAAAATGCAGTTTCATTTATGAACGTCCTTAATGAAGCAAAATAAGCATAAAATTTATTAAATCTTGACTCTAAATTTTACATCTATTGAATGATCTCTGTGTTTAAATGAAGAGTAGGCATGAAGCGTTTCTCCTGCATACCAACATTATGATGAAACACCATTTTTACTTAAATAATGACTAGCAGACAAATCATTCATATTCAGTGTTCAATATTCAATGACATTTTCTCTGAAATAAAAAAGAGGAGCTTTTTTTTTTTTTTTTTTTTTTTTTTTTGAGACGGAGTCTCCTTCTATTGCCAGGCTGGAGTGCAGTGGTGCAATCTCAGCTCACTGCAGCCTCTGCCTCCTGGGTTCAACCAATTCTCATGCCTCAGCCTCCTGAGTAGCTGGGACTATAGGCATGTGCCGCCACATCTGTCTAATTTGTGTACATGTTGCTAGTGGTATAATTCAGGCTTTCATATCAATTAGAGTTTTGCACTTTCTTGATGAGACTTATAATGATATTATCAAATGTGCTTCAAAAAAATTTTTATAATGAATGTGCCAAAATTTAGAAGTTCTGCTTAGCTGAGTGGGCCATTATTTTCCAAGTAACTAATGTTTGATTTTACAAAATTCATGGGTAAAAGTTCCACATATACGCAATACAGACCAGTGGATATTCATGTGGATGTTAGTGTGTGGAATATGAAAATTTATTTATATGAATTTAGATTCTACATTAGCACCAACCTTTAAAACCTAGTAGTTGTTGGGTATTGGTGGGAGAGTGAAGAAAAATCACAAATATTTTTAAAGGCTGTTGAAGCACTCTTTTCCTTCCAGTAACATATCCCAATTAATTGAACGCAGAATCAGATATGGGAATCCAGCTGTCTTGTATTAAGCCAGAAATTAAAGAGATTTGCAAAAATGTCAGATGATGCCACACTTCTCACTAAATTTTTGTTTTAGAAAATATAGGGATTTTTAAAGTAAAATTATCTTTATATGAGATACATTAATTGCTAGTAGTTTTAGATATATTAATAACTTTTTAAAGTTTTAATTTCTATTATGGAAATATTAATACATCTAACTGACACAAAAAGACTCTAGGGTACTCCATAATTTTTGATGCTATGGAGATCTAGGAACCAAATACTTTGAAATACACTGCCCATCACTTTGAGTTGTTATTATTATTCTTTAAATTTTACTTTAGGTGTATACTATATCCAGCTTCATTAATTAAATAAAATGGATGATATTTCTTCACTCATGGAACTTCCGTTTTAATGGAAGAGACTCAGGGAGAGGAGTAGGCTTAGCAGAGTTAGGGGAAATAAGGTCTGCTTGGGGATATATTAAATTTGAGATGCCTATTAAATATCTGATGGGAGACATGATTTAATATATAGGTCTGAAATTTAAAGCACTATTATTTTTACTTCCAGTTTGGTTTTTATTGTAAACAAAAGAACTAAATCCTTAAATAAGGTGTTTGTGCTTAAAATGATTAATGTTTAAAGTAAATGTTTAAACATGAGATGCATTTCCTTGTTTCCATTATAATACCCTTATTTTTGGTAATCATAGCACACACACTTTTATGTAGAACGAATACTTAGTGTTTTAAATGCATAATAATGATCAAATTGATCATTTAAAAATTTTTTTCATCATAACATACTCATGTAAAAATATTTACATATTTTAAAATTTATTTTATGGAAATTAAATTATATATATAATTATTTACACACACATATATGTATATAATTTCAGTAGTGTGGGAAAAAAAGACGACTATGTACTCAAATTGCTTTCTTAAAGGTTATCAATGTTATCTTAATCCCTTAACTTATATGCTTCTTGAAAACATTTTCATTGCATTTAATACACTCTGTCTCACAACTAGAAACTCTTTTTCTTGTTCTCTGTTAACACTGGATTATTTTCTTCAACCTCCTGTAAATCTATCTTAAATATAGGTGTTGCTCAAATTCTTGTTTTTTACCTTCCATTAGTAAATTCCTTTATTCTCAAATTTTTACTGGTGGTTTACACTTCCCTGCTGTCTCCATTACCAACTTTACTTCCCTGTACAGCTGTCTAATATAACTTAACACTCACCGTCGTACTCCAAGCATTTCTCCTAACCCACCTCCCAAGCGTTCTACTGATCTTACTAATTATAACATGCCCTCAGTCATCTGGTGTTTAAATTTCAATATTTTTTTTTCTTCCCATCAGCTAACAGTTCAGTGATGAACAAATATCATCTCATATTTTAACATTTTAACAAATAGTGGTCCACACTCATATCATTGCTCTAATAATCTAATGAAGTAGTCATACCAGTATAATTCCCCAGTTTTGGTGAAGAAATAAAATAGAAAAGAGCAAATAACTTTCATAAGACAGAAATTTTAGTAAATGCCAAGCAAAGTGATTACTTCTGTTTTCCTGATTCAGTATCTATGGGCTTTAAAAATTCACTCTGCTGCTAAACTCTGACAATCCTATTTCCATATGACTTACAATCACAGCAACACAGCAACACTGTATCAGTTGTGGTGAATGACATATGTGACAACATTAATAATGTTTACATTGCTTACGACACATGATCATTAAAACTGGGTAACCAACCAACTTTGAAGACAATTACAAAAGATAATTTCAAAATATGTTTTGTGCAAGGGGAGCATCCTTGCAGTAAATTCCCTCCTAAAGTGATCACGTGCAAGCCCAGCAATGCACTTGAACTTGTAGGTTCTCTTTATGCTCGTGACCAAACAGCTCTCCATAAACATGTAAATTTAGAAAATAGACACATGAGAAAGATATTTAAACTAAAACTTGATTCAGATGAAGTTAGAAAAGTATTTGTATACTTACACTTATGCGGGGCTTTAATATTTTTGATATGTAACCTCTTTGGTTTCATACGATCACACTAATAGGTAGTCACCCTGTTATCAAGAAGAAAAGGGTGACCTACAAATGTTAAAGGATGAGTTTAACTTCATGCAACTGGTTGCAGGAGAACCAGGCTGGACTCAGAGTTTCCTGATGAGTAGTTCAGTAAAGTAATGACTGCTGTACTCTCTAATGTATTGTAGAGAAATTTCAGTAAGGCATTCAATTAGCCAAGATGAGACCATCCGAGTACAATAATCAAACACACTTACCTTTTAAGCTGTGGGTTTTCTTGTATGGTTTTTAGAAGTCAGGACTAGTAGTAATGTTTCCATCACATTCTTGTAGAGTAGTAACCCCTGATCTAAGGGTTTTTAATTTTCAAAGATTATTTCCCTATTGGTAAATCCCCACCAATGTTATTTGTGAATAATGTACATAAATTGCATGACAGTTCATCCGTATTTCTGGATTTCAAGAAGGTTCAGTCTACCTTTTATTTTATGTAATTCTGTCATATCTGCCCATATAGTTATGGGCCAGAATATTATTATATTTTATTTCAAAAATTTAGAAATTTGTGAATATAATGTATATAAGCTTAGAGAAATTACACATAGGAAATACTAACTAGTGCTGATCTGTATTTTATCTTCTCTGAAGTTGCTAGATTAGGATCAAGGGTAGGTCTTTATTAACTCTGGCATCTTGTAAAAGCATTTTTCTTCACATTTAGCTTCTGCTTATATTTTAGCAATTTTCCCAGTTACTCCCAATGAACAGAGGTGCACTGGATGAAATCACTTGAATACTGTCAAACTCACTGTATTTCTATATTATATTGGTAATTATAAATAATTATGGCTAACAGATAAAATGTTTCAAGATATTGAAGTTAATAATTAAATTTTATTAAAGAAATTTTAATTACTGTTTTATTAAATACTTTTCATTTATTATGTTATCAAGTACTTATGGTGTTATGCTTTGCAAACAATATAAACTCCTAGTTAAGTTTAAAATTTGTTATTATTGAAGTTACCAAAGTGAAGAGCACATATGGATTATGTACTAGCCATGCTGGTGGGAAGTTTAATTTCAGTCAAAACTGTGTGTATATTATTTTAGGGAAGAACACTCTATTTATTTGCCTTGCTTGCTCTGTGCACAAACTAGGCACAGTTATTAACTGCCAATGCCATGGGCAGTCTTGAAAGCTGTATGTTTGGGTTACTGGTTAATCTATGTCAGCAAGAATATAAAATATATCAGACATTATTAGAAACTGAACTATATTCCTTAGCGCCTGATAATGGGTACCAATAGTTTCTACTCTCTCTAGGGGAAGTGAGTCTATCATGCTAATCTAATAGCTAAAACCAAACCAATATATCAGGAAGCATGATGGCAGTAGTCATTATGGGGAATGTCACAAGTGAGCTTTAATTGTTCCTGCTGACAATTACCAAACTCTTTTCCAAATGATCTTCTCCACCCTGTTGCTATTCAATAAGTTAGAAACAGCTAACAATTGTGTTTATAAAATTTCCATTAATTCACTGTGAGTGCTAAAAATCGATTCATTGAACTTGTAATAGCTTCCACAATGAAATTTCACCTCCTGCCACCAACCTCCAATCATCATAACTGTACAGACCATTGGCTTTCTACCAGTTTAGAGTTCTTTGATTTCTTTTCCATAATATAATATGCTTATTTGTAAATGTTAAACAGTTCAGTGATCTGCCCTGTGGATCTAGTAGTATTTTACCTTTTTATTAGCAGATCAGGCAAATATAAGTAGGGAATAATAATGACCATAGAAAGACATCTTCCTTACTTTCCAACCCCATGTCCGCACAGACACACACACACACACACACACATACACAAACACATACACACCAATAAAAGAAATAAGGAGGCTAGGAAGCTAAGGTTGAGAAGTGGCAAAGACATCAGACCTCACTACCATCGAGACAAAGCAAAGGTAGATATATTAAATACGTTTAAAACTATCTCAAGAAAAGAGTTTGCTTAGTTAAAGGAGAGTTGCAATTCTGTGAGAATCCCATGGGTCTATGCCAACTCCCATTCTGTGCCCTCCAGAAATAAATGCCAGGGATACGGTAGGAGAAGTACATCTTTGCTTATATGTGAGGAGAGGAGGGAGAGTGGGGAGAAAACAAGGAAACAGAAATGATGAAGAGCTGAGGAATATTCCATCATATAACTGGTTGTTCTGTGTCCCCTTCTTTCTTGCTTGATCAGTGAGGAATAAATACTGGAACACGTGTTAATACAACATATTCTGTGCACCCATCAAGTCAAGAATTGGCTACTTTTCTGTGAGAAGGCGTACTTAAGGAAGCTTTATAGTAATGACAACTATAATTTCAAATTTAGACCAAGACTAATACTTAGTAATGAGACAATTTTTAACCTATGTTAATGTTTACCAGTAGTATTTGATATTATATATTTAATGTGCTCAAAAACCCCATGCCAACTCTTTTAAACTCTAAATAAATTATTTTTATCTTATAATAAGAGGAATGGAGGGAGTTTCTAGGGTTGGTGAATTCAGCAATTTCTTGCTTTTACCTGAAATTGAGTTATGTTTGTGTTTCTGCTCTTTTACCCTTAGCACATAGATGCAACCCTCAGGCCTGTGATTATAGCAGCCCAATTTCATATTCCCATGATATGTGGAGGCCAAAAGGGGGCTGTTATTCATGTTGTTTCATCCTTTATGGTTCATATTTCATCTATAGAGAAGACGTTTTGGAAGTTCTCGAATTTCCTCATCTGTATCACCTAGAATCGAGCTATATATCTATCCCTAAATTAAACATTAACAGGGGTAATGGGATCCCTAAAAAATGAGCATGTCACATGACCCCAGAAGTTTTCTCGTGCCCCTTTACTATCCCGTCCTCCTTCCCTGACCATCTACAGACATCATTGATCTGATTTCTGTCACTACAATTTGTAGTATCTAAAGTTTTTATAAACATAATCACATGGTTTGTGTGCTTTTCTATTTTTTTAAAATATTTTTAGAGATTCATCCATGTTGCTATGTATAACAATAACTCATTTCTTTTTATTCTTGAGCAGTTTCTTATTGTGTGGATATGCCATATTTGTTTATCTTTTCACAAGTTGACATTTGAGTTGTTTCCAAATTTTTGTTAATACAAATAAAGCTGACATAAATGTTTGCGCACAAAGTTTTGTGTGGACATATGCTTTCATTTCTCCTAGATAAATACGCTGGAATGGATGAATGGCTCATATCCTCAAGATTTTAATCAAATTGCCAAAGCATTTGTACTGTTTTTTATTTTCATCATCAGCATCTGAGAGCTCCACTTACTTCACATCTTTACCAATAGTGGCTTGGTCAGTTTTTTTTTTTAAAATACTTTTAGCCATTTTACTGGGTGTTTCAGTAATACACTATGGGGTTAACTTGTACTTTCCTAGTGACTAGAGATATTGATCATATTTCATGATTATCTATCATTTATATAATATCTTGTGCACATCTTTTGTGAGAATTTCCCCAAATGGTATTATATTTCATTGCAATATAGTTATAGTAATAAGGTTGTTTCTTCTATATAGATCTTATATATTACTTTAAGAAATTCATAAATTAGCTTTAGGGCTTTCAGTAGATTTATGATATGTCTGTTTAAATTTTTCCTCATTTTTAATAACTGGGTTGTTTGACCTTTTATTATTGAGTTATATGTATTCTTCTTATGGTGTAGATATAAATCCTTAATTAAATGTACGTTTTACAAATATTTTTCCCTGTCTGTGACTATTTTGTTGTCATAAAAGTATGTGTTTTGAAAAACAAAAATTCTCCCTTTTGATGAAGTGCATTGTTTTAAAGTTGTTAACTTCCACACTTATGAGAAAATAAACTTCTGCTGTTTAAGCTACTTAGCATCTGGTACTTTATTATGACATCCCTAGCAAACGAATACAGTATCCAATTGTTCCAGCCCTACTTGTTGAAAGGACTCCCTTTGCCCCACTGAATTGCCTTTGCTCTTTTCAGCAAAGTCAGTTGACCTTATATCCATGGGCCTATGTCTCATCCTCTTCTATTGATGTACTGTCTTGTTCTATTGATGTATTTTGGTTCCAGTTTTGATGCAGGGCAGGTGAGGTAAAAAGTGGGGCTGGGCCTCTGAGGGTTCTTGGCTTTGCCCAGGAAAGAATTCATGAGCAATTCTAATTTAAGAGCATAATTTATCTCTTCTTTATTAGGGCTTTAATTTCTCTCAGCAATATTTTGCCCTTTTTGGTAAAGAAGTCTTGCACATCTCTTTTGTAAGAATTTCCTCAAATGGTATTATATTTCATTGCAATTTCTGTTATAGTTATAAAGTTGTTTCTTCTATATAGATCTTATATACAACTTTAATAAACTCATAAATTAGCTTTAGGGCTTTTAATAGATTTTATGGTATTATATGTCTGGACAATCACCTCAACTATAAATAAGCTAGTTTTACTATGTTCTAATCTGTAGGCCTTTTATTTCTTTCACCTACCATAATGCAGTAGCTAAGACCTCCAGGTTGTTGAATAGATAGTGACAGAACATCTTAGAGAAAAAGCATTTAGCTTTTCAGTATTAAATGTGATGCTTGCTATAGTTTTTATTCTTGCTTTTTTCTTTTTGTCGCTATACTTTATCAAATTGAGAAGATCTTAGTTTGCTATATGTGTTGAGAGAAGTTCAAATTTGTAAAAATTGTTTACTGCACATGTTGATTGTAATATATTTGTTTTTATTCTATTAATATGCTGGATTGTATTCAAAAGTCAAGTTAACCTTGCATATCTGGGAGAAAATCCACCAGGTCAAAAAGTGTATAATCCTTTCAAGATATCTTTTTGGGTTTAATTTGCTAAACCTTTGTAAGAGATTTTGCATTAGTGTGCATGAAAGATTTTCATCTGTAGTTTGCTTTTCTTTCCAAGTCTTCCTTATTTTGTTTTGCTTAGGTATCATCATAATGCTGGCCTCATAGAATACATTCATAAGTATTTCCTTTTTTAAAATTTTCTGCACAATTCTGTGTAAAATTAGTATTGTTCCCATTTAAATGTTTGATATAATTCAGTAAAAACATAGAGGCCTAAGGTTTTCTTTCTGGGAAGCATTTTAACTATAATGAAATTACAATTTCTTTAGTAGATACAGGGCTACTCAGGTCGTCTAATTCTTCTTAGGTGAGATTTGCTAGTTTGTGTCTTGCAGGGAATCTGGTCATTTCATTCAAATGGACATATTATTCTTTAAATATGTGCAGAAGCTATAATAATAACACGTCTCATTCCTGAGATTGTTAACTTGTATGTTATCTTTTCTGCTGTTTAGGCTAGAAATTTATTAGTTTTATTGATTTTCACAAGAAAATCCTTTTGCTTTCAGTGATTTTTTTCTCTATTTTTGTTTTCTAATTTATTGTTGTTCATTCTAATTTTTATTATTTCAGAATTCTATTTGCTCTGAGTTTAATTTGCTTTTCTTTATAAAATTTGTTAAGTGAAAACTAAGTTCATCACTTGAGATCTTTCTTTTCTTATATAGATGTTTCTTATATAGATGTTTGTTAACTTCCTTCTGTATCTACTATAACAGCAACCCATAAACTTGGATATGTTGTTTTTAATTTCAGTTAGTTCAAAATAATTTGTAATTTCCAGTTCGATTTCTTTTTGACCCTTTAGTTTTTGAGAAGTATGTTACTTAATTTCCACACATTTGGGATTATCTAGATATATTTATATCATTAATTTGGATGTTACAACAGTTGTGGTCATAATAAATACTTTACGTGATTTGAATGCTATCAAACTTTTGAGATTTGCTTTATGGATCAAGATATGGTCTATATTGGCAGATGTATTAGGTGTTCTTTAAAAGAATCTCTATGGCTATGGTTTTAGGGAGATTTCCAGAAATATCAATTAGATCAAGTTATTAATAGTGTTACTCAATTCTTCTACATCCTTAGGTCTACTTGCTCTGTTACTTATTGATAGAGGAATATTATAATATCTGAGTGAAATTTCAAATTTGACCAGTTCTCTTTGAATTCCAGTTTGTCTTTATGTATTTTATAACAGTTTTATTAACATTATAATATTCATATGCATATTCATATACATAAATTTATTTTAAGTATATAATTCAGTTATTTTAATATTGATTTAATATTTGCATATATTAAATACATAGTAAATATTTCCCTCACTACAAAAGGAAAACCTGTATCAATTAGCAATCACTACTAATTCCTTCTTTCCTGAAGTTTTGATCCTACTATCTGTCTCTGGGATTTGCCTATTTTGGACTTGTGATCTGAAGATAATCAAACAATATGTGGTTATTTCAAAGATGGAAGGGTAAATTCAGTACTTCCAGTCCATCTTGACTAGAAATGAAATCATAAAGGTTGGATTCGCAATTTAATATATTTAATAAAACCAGAAGCTTCTAGATTTATAAAGCCCATTTTATAATATCTTATAATCTAAGCACATACAATGCAATCACACAACATGTTTGGTTGCAAAAATTACAACTTTAAAAATATTTTCAAGCCTCCTATATATATGACCACAGAACTTCATGTTTACCAGGAACAATGACTGAAATTCTGTATGTATTTACAACAAAAATATTGAATTACAATGTATACAATGTAAAACTGGTTTATGAAAACTCAGCCTTAAACAAATTACAGTAGTATCTTGAAAGCACACAGTTCCACTGTCCATTTGTTTTCAAATGTACTTAAAAAACAACATGAAGCTTGCTTTTAGTTTTTGCTTATCAGCCAGATGTTTTGACATCATATAGCCAAAGCTTTAGGCTGACTAAAATTGTGGAGAAAGAGTTACTGTTCTATACTGATGAATATAAGGACTCTTTTGCTTCAAAATTATATGTCAAAGAAAATTGTGGAAAAGAGCAAACTGGCAAAAATATTTGCCAAGATTACATCAGAAAAAGTCTTGGCACTTTGTAGAAGAGAATATATAAGTAAGGCGATCAATGAGAAAAATATTTAACTTCATTGCTGAAAATGCAATAAGATATTAAGACTACCAATAAAATATTTTTATATTTTGTTAGTTTATATTTAATCTATTATTTAGATCTTTTACTTTGTTTTCATTCTATTTCTCTTTTGTAAATTTTTACACAAGTTTTGTTTAGCTTTTTAAAGTAATAAGAATCAATACATTTTCTCTGTAAAAATTAAGTACAGAATTTGAAACTAAATTCAGAATTTGTCATTTTGAAATACACATATAAAGTCTAATTTGACATTTACTATATGTAATAAAAAAGGAAATAAGAATAAAAAGCATCAATGACAAGAACATCCTCTTAAAATCTGGACTAAAAATATTCTGTAGGTGTCTTAATTGTGTTTATAGATTATTATGCAATACATTAATGAAAAAAGCTGTCTTTTTTCTAAATCATTTTCTAGTCAATGTTTCATTTAAAATACACAAAAATAATGTACAGATCTGAATTCTCCCACAAATATTTTAATTACTTTATCCTCTAAGCAAAATAATTTAATTTATAATGGTATCTTTCTGAATGGTGGTTTTAATCTGAATTCCCCTAATGAAAATGACATTAAACATGTTTTCTTATGCTTATTTGTGATTCATGTATCTTTTTTGTTGTCGTGTCTGTGCAAGCCTTTGGCCAATATTTATTACTGATTTGTTTGTCTCAATGAATTGTAAGAGTTCTTTATGTATTTTGGTTACAATTTCTTATCAGTTATGTATTTTGTATATATGTTCTTTCACCCTATCACGTCTTTTCATTTTCTTAATGATCTCTTTTGAAGGTCAGATGTTTTTAATTGTTGATGAAGTTCAAGCTGTCTTTTTTATTTTACATTTCATGATTTTTGTGTCCTATCTAAAATGTCTTTGCTTAATCTGAGAGCATAAAGCTTTTTTGCCTATTTTTTCCTAGAAGTTTTTCAATTTTAGGTCTTACATTTAGAGCTATGATCCATATTAATTTAATTAACATATGATTGAGATAAGAATTTTTTGCAATTTAAACTTTTGTTTTTCATGCAGAGGGAATATGTGCAGGCTTGTTACATGGGTATATTGTACCCAGGTAGCAAGCATAGTACCCGGTAGGAAATTTTTCAACCCATGCCACTCTCCTTCCCTCTCCCTCTAATTGTGCTGGTGTCTATTTTTCCCATGTTTATGTCCATATGGGCTCAATGATTAGCTCCACTTATAAGTGAGAACATGTGGCATTTGGTTTTCTGTTCCTGTTTTAATTTTCTTAGTGCCAGCCAATGGTGGGTTGGATAAAGAAAATGTGGTATATATGTACCATGGAATACTACACAGCAATAAAAAAGGATTTAAAAAATATATTGTTCTGGTGCCATAAGATGACAAGACTATCTCTTCCCCATTAAATTCCTTTAGTATCTCTGTCAAAAATCAAGTGAACACATTTTTGCAGGTCTGTCTCTCAACTTTCTGTTCTGTTCCATTGATCTATGTGTTTGTTTTGATGCCCAAATCATGCAAAATTGATTTTTGTTATCTCAAGATCAGGAAATATGAGTCCTCCAATTTTTTCTTTTTTTTCAAAATTATTTTGGCAATTCTAGAGTTTTGTATTTCTTAAACATTCTTTTTTCTTTGATTCTTTCTCTGTCATCCAGGCTGGAGTGCAGTGGCACAATATTGGCTCACTGCAAACTCCACCTTCCTGGTTCAAGCATTGCCTCTGTTTCAGACTCCCAAGTAGCTGGAATGAAAGGTGTGCGCCACCACACCTGGCTAATTTTTCTGTATTTTTAGTAAAGACAGAGTTAAACCATATTGGTCAGACTGGTCTTGAACTTCTGACTTCAGGCAATCTGCCCACCTCGGCCTCCCAAAGTGCTGCAATTACAGGCGTGAGCCACTGCGCCTGGCTGTGTTTTGTATTTCTATAACAATTCAGAATAAACTTTCCAACTTCTATTTTAAAAAGCCTGAAATTTTGATTGAGATTACACATTAACTAGAATGGCCAAAATTTTAAAATAATGAGAATACTAAGTTCTGATGAGAATATGAAAATAACTGGAATTTTCATGAATTGCAGATAAGAACACAGAATGGTACAGCCACTTTGTAAAATGATTTGGTAATTTCTTATAATGTTATATGCACACTTACCAAATAATTCAGCAATCTTACTCATCAGTAATTGATATGGTTTGGTTGTGTTCCCACCTAAATCTCATCTTGAATTCCCACATGTTGTGGGATAGACACAGTGGAAGATAATCGGATCGTGGGAGAAGTCTTTCCTGTGCTGTTCTTGTGATAGTGAATACGTCTCATGAGACCTGATGGTCTTAAAAAGAGTAGTTCCCCTGCACAAGCTCTCTCTTTTTGCATGTCACCATCCACATAGTATGTGACTTTCTTCTCCTTGCCTTCGGCCATGATTGTGAGGCTTCCCCAGCCACAAAACTCTTTGATTTGTAAATTGCCCAATCTTGGGTATGTCTTTATCAGAAGCATGAAAATGGACGAATACGGTAATATAACCAAAGACTTGTATACAAATGTTTATGGCAATTAATCACCATAAACTAGAAAGAATCCAAATGTCCCTTAGATGGTGAATAGATAAATAATTGATGTATTCAATTTGGGGAATAGTACTTAACAATACAAAGGAACCAGCTATGATATATGCAACAACAAGGATGAATCTCAAAAGCCTATGCTAATGAAAAGAAGCCAGACACAAAAGATTAAGTATTGAAGGACTTCATTTACAGTCTAGAAAAGGCAAAACTATAGAGAATGCAAATACAAAGCCAAATGGCTGGCATGGGAAGAGGGAATTGATTGCAAAGGGGCAGAGGGAAACTTTCTCAGTTGATGAAAATGATTTATATACTGATTGTTGTGGTGGTTACACGATTATATATATTTGTCAAAGCTTTCCAAATTACATACTTCAAAAGGGTGACTTTTATTGCATGAGAGTTATACCTCTATAAGCTTGACAAAATAAAACAAAACACAACCCTTTTTTAGAAAGACTAATCAGTTAGCATTATCTCCACAGTGACTCTTTTTGTTAAGCTGATAGTGACATAAACTGCATATATTACAGCTTTCTCATCAATATAGGAGTGAAGAAGGGGCCGATATGGAAAGCATAATGAGAAAACACCAACTCTTCTTCTTTCCTTTTTACTACTAGTAGAAACATATTTTAATTGAAATACTTCTACATGTTTTGTGTTATGTATAAGGAGATCTAACTAGTCTCTTGTTTCTATATTAGCAATTTTAATAAATAATTTAATACATATTTAATATATATTTTCTATCAACCCCAGTTAATTTGTTTTAAAGAATACTCTATACAAGTTATGAGGTGGATTTTCAAAGTTCTCTCAAAGTATTCACTGCAGGTTTTTTGGCTTACATTTAATTTTAAAGTTGTTATATAATTTATTCTCAATGAAAATGTTGTATATTTAGTTAGTAAGCCTTTTGAACACAGTCACAAGTATATAAAAAATATGACCTTTCCAAAACAAACGATTGTCCTCAAAAGCTTTTCCTCAAATGGTATACTGCAGCCGTAACAGTTGCCATTTAAACATCTTATGGAGAAAGGTCAAGCACTTAGCGTAATTCATGTGGATGATAAGGGAAAGGAAACATAAAGTGCTTTTCTCTTCCAGAGTTGCCAAATTTTTCTTTTATAAAAGACTGCACAAAAGTGATTTGAGTTCCGTTTGTGTTTATGTTACAATTTACTATTATCTTTTTCTTTCTTTTTTTAAGCCATACTCTATAATCATTCACCAAGTAGTTCTCTGTGGATGCAGAATCCAGATGGCCTAGCAGATGGAGTCTTGGAAGATTGGTTGAAATGTCCCAGACACATCCATCACTTAAACACTCCATAGGAAATTTGAATAAAACTAAAGATCTGAAATTCTATGGGCTGTAGAGGGTAGTCAGCTGCAAAGTTCATGTGCAAACACATGGTTGATTATGACTTCTTAAAGAAACCTTATTATATTGTCCTATTTCTGCATTACTTAATCATTCGACATTTAAAAAATTTCACCAAATCATGATGGAAAGAAAACTTAAGTCAGATTTCTGGCTCTTTCATGCTTTTGTAACTTGTACTTAGAAACTGGATTTAGAAATGAGAAAAATTGTTTCGAATCAATGCAAGGAGTCAGAGGTGCTCTTCTCTTGGACAGAAATGATGAGCTGTTTTCTTTTTCTCATGGCCATGATTAATCAGCACATCGGTTTATGGAATTTTATATTGTATTGTGTGTAAGGACAGTTTTTCTCAAACATTCTTAAAAATGGTGACCTAATCAGTCTCACCATTTACTAGCGATTATGTAGTCATGTTAAAAGACAAGCTATTGATACTACATTTTTACATATTGGATGCTTTGTAACTATTTGCTCCTTCTCTTGCACTTATTATTTATATGTGTTAAGATCCAGAATGATACTGGAGAATGTCTAAGGATTTCAGTGGCCCCATGAGATGTACCCACATAAATTTAGATTTAAATTGGAAACAAACAAACGAGTTTTTTTTTAAACCCATTAATGACGTTTTACTGATTTTTCGAAAAATACCCAACACTCATATACCTGTATTTTCAAATCCATGTATTATTTCCTAGAAAAAAATGAATAATTAAAAAGTGTAATATGTGTTATATATAAATAAAGAAGAGAGTACTTGAGAATATTTATAAGTAAACATGTGACGGCTTTATCTTTAAAAGATATTGAAGGTCATGGACAATTTGGCCAATATTTCATTTTGGAGATTTCTGGTTCTAATTCATGTACCAAACATTCCAGCTCAGTGCTTCTGAAATACAGAATTACTGGTGGTAGGAAGATATGTTTAGGCAGCTCGCTGAATTGCAGAAGGATGTCAGGAGGCAAAGCTTAATTTTAAGCATCCAGACTAGCAAGAAACAGCGTTTGACATGGAATATAATTTCAAATGCAGTCCTTTACCTTACACAAACAGAGAATTAAATTGGGAGACAAGAGAAGGGCATGACCTTGAGCATCACCAGAGCCCAGGATGAGGAAGTCTTCTTGGAATCATTTCATTCCATCAAGATGAGGGGTCCAAATTTTATTGCATTTACCTATTAAATGATTTTCTATTCATGTTGAGGGATACTGCTGTTCAATTCATTATAGTGACACAGTATCTCCTTTTAAATACTTTTAAAATTAAGTAGCAATATGGAACGTATTTCATAAATGTGAGCACAGGTTGTAACAGGTAAGGCAGAAATGTGGAAGTGGCATGATGAAAATTTTGAGGTCACTGCTCTGATGAAATGAGGCTCTTTTCCCATCTCTGGACTCACACTTTTCCATCTCTGTGCCGGTTCTTCCTAGTTCCTGTGGACAAACTGGTTTGGCTTCTTCATTTAATGAACTTCAGGTCCATTTTGAAATATCCCTAGAGTCCTTTCTAAAGACTTCAATTCAAATCTCAGGGGTCCTTTCTGAGGATCTTCTGCCATCCACATAGACTGGTTCAATAACATCTCTACTGACATACACATCGTTTTCCCCTTTCTTATCTTTTAAGAGAAAGCTGAGCAATCCAAGTGTAAAATATATGAACTCTTCCCTCACAATATTACTAACTTGGTAAAACTATTTTAATTTTTATATCCCTTTCTCCATGTATCTGAATCTGACATGGATTAAATTCAGTTACGGATCTGTTTTAAGTCAGTCCTACAATATTGTGGCCTCCCATGGGTCACTGAACATCTTTCTTCAGTGTCTACCATGGCCCTGAATGCAGAACCACCTAACAAATTAATATGGCCCTGATCTAATTAGTAATGCATTAAACAAAAGCTGTCTCCATTTTAGAGACTGTTCTCATTTTTCTGGCTATTTCTGTGACTTGCCCTTTTAAGCCTTTCTCTTTTGAAAAGTAAACCACCTGCATGTACTTTTGGTCTCTGATATCTGGGGTATGATTGAAGGTTGTGGTATTATCAGCCTGAGTGGTGAAGAAGAACTTGAATTTTATGTCACATGTTTTTCCCCCAAGGAATTTAGATAATGCTTGATTGTACTGAGGCTTCATTGTTGAGAACTGCTATAAAATCACTAGCATGATTATAAGAAAAGAACTCACAGATATTAAAAAAATGGCTGAGAAATTACACGATGATTCCATGGAAGAAGCCAGAGGCCAGTTACTCTTGCTTTAAGGCTAGCAGTGTTTTGAGAAAATGGAAGTCTTTCTGAGTTATTTATCATGACTTTATTCTGCATTTGGATTTACTCCTGTATTTGGTAGTATTTTGTGATAAAACAAGTTATGCTTTGTGGAAGATCAATGTAAAATAATTTTAATCTTGCAATAGTAATCATATAAACATGATTTGGGAAATCATGAATATGAGCTTCTATAAGCTTCCTCATTTTAAAGAAAAGAAACAGTGGAATTTCATAGCTATTATAATAAACATAAAGTGTCTAATGTAGATGACTCAATAAATGACAAATTAAATGGCTAAGAATGTTATTTATAAATAGGCATATAAATTGTGTGTCTCTGTCATTAAAAATGACACACTAATGTTTTACTATTCTCAGGATGATTTGCTGCATGCAGTAACTTCAATTTTCTATGTTAGAAAATTATTGTGGTCACAAAGTAGCTGTGATATGAAAATATGTGTTTTGAGACATAAATAATTACAGTGTATATTTACTAGGTGAAAATGAATGTGATGCCTGAACTCTCTAAATCAGTTTCCTTATTGATATGATTTGGCCCTATGTTCCCACCCAAATCTTATCTTGAATTGTAACCCCACCCCCTCCCTGTGTTGAGGGAGGGACCAGGTGGGAAGTGATTGGATCATGGGGATGTTTTCCCCTATGCTGTTCACCTAATAGTGAGTGAGTTCTCATGAGATCTGATGGTTTTATGAGGCAGATTTCCCTGCTCTTGCTCACTCGCTCTCACCTGCTGCCATGTAAGACATGCCATGCCTCTTTCCCTTCCACCATGATTGTGAGTTTCCTGAGGCCTCCCCAGCCCATGGAGAACTGTGAGTCAGTTAAACCTCTTTTCTTCATAAATTGCTCAGCCTTGAGTATATCTTTATAGTCATGTGAAAATGGACTAATACATTTATATTTAAATTTAGACATCAGCAATATCTCCTGAGCTGGTTTACACTGCCACTCTAAAAGTGTCATCTCACACTTTTAGCACCTGACCCACAACATCACAGCACCTGACCCACAACATCACAGCACCTGGGCAGTTAACACTGAAAGTTCGCAAGCCCCCTCAGGACTTAGTAAATCGGATACTCTGGGTGCGAAGCCTTGCAAGCAGTCTGTGTTTAAAAGAAACAGGGAGGGGAGCACTACACACTGGGGTCTGTTGGGGGAAATAGGGGAGGGACAGCGGGAGGGGGAGTGGGGGAGGGATAGCATGGGGAGAAATGCCATATGTGGGTGAAGGGGAGGAAGGCAGCAAATCACACTGCCACATGTGTACCTATGCAACTATCTTGCATGTTCTGCACATGTAACCCAAAACCTAAAATGCAATTTAAATAAAAGAAACAAAACACTTCAGGTACCTTTGATGCACATTAAAGTTTGAGGACCACTGGTGGTAACTGGTTTGACACACCATTATATATTGCATTTCTACCTTATAGCTACAACAGATACACATAATCTCAAGAGGTTCTTATATATAATATATAGCATATATAAGTACTATTAATATGATATATAATGCAATGCACTATATACTGTATTATATATAGTATATTACTGTATATACACATACACACACAGAAAATCACCCTGAAAATAGTGAAACAGTACAGCATATAGTTTAATATACTATACAGTGTATATTACTATATAATAATACTATATAGAAACATATAGTATAAATTATATATAGTATAGTATATAGTAGCATGTGGTATGTAGTATATACTACTATGCTATATAGGGTATATTCAAATAGAGTCCTTGAGTGTTCATTTTTCCTTGTGAGGTTCTGAAACATACATAAGACAGGAAAGGTCAAATCAAAGCAAAATCTCTATATCTGATTAGCCAGAAATTCTATTCTAAATGTCTGGAAGGAGCTAGCATAGACCACATGGAAGCTTTTATTTCCCACTCCTAAGAAAGCTCACATAGCCTCAAACCACGCACTGTCCTTCCCATGCCATGAGAATACTCAAACTGTCTACATCCTGGGGTTGCTATAATAATTAAATAGAAAGATGTAAGTAAAGCATTTAGCCCGGAGCCCTCATGTCTGTCACATAGTGATTGCCCCACAGTGTTGGATATTTAGGGAGGAAGAGCCTGTTTACATGAGCATCCACACCACAGGCAGCCTAGGTCACCCAGACCTTTCCAGGAGAGCACCGTAGCTGCAAGCTTCATGGACACATGGTAGAGGAGAGGCCCTTCAAAAGTGGCCAGAAGACAAAAAGCTTAGATTACATGGAAGAATTCTAAACCCCTTACCTCTTATGCACAACAGTGGAAAAAAAGCTGTTAATCAGAGGAGAAATGAAGAAGATGGGGTAAAAGAGAGAGAGAGAGACCGAGAGTCTGAAGGAGCAAAGCAGCCTTGCTATATCATCAGTCCCATGGATGGAGGAACACTGCGAGCCACACCACAATAAGCAAATATTTTAGTTTTAAAAAAGTGTCTCACTCAGTAGGCTGAGTTCTTGTCTTAAAATCAGGCCCTTCAGGTTCTTCCTCCTTTTTCTGGCTTTGGTGTATGTACGAGGAGGCAGAGGTTGCAGTGGGCTGAGATCAGTCTGGGCAACAAAAGGAAAATGCCATCAAAAAAAAAAAAAAAAAAAAAAGAAAGAAAGAAAGAAAGAAAGAAAATGAGAGCACCAGAGTTTCCTCACATGCTGGACGACGACATTCCAACTCTTCCTGAGACCTCGCTATGGCTGCTGAGTTACTTGCTGATCTTTCTCTCATCCTCCTGTCTCTACATTAAACTCATTTACTGAGGCATAAGCCAAAGTTTCTGTTCAAAGGTGGAATTTGTTCTTATTTGGGAAAGTTTCAGTTCTTCTCCTAAGACCTTTCAGCTGATTCAATCAGTCCCACCTATATTATATAGGATAATCTTCCTTACATAAAATATCAGTGTATGGACTTTACAGACATTTGTAAAATTCCTTCACAGCAGCACCTAGATTAATGTTTGATTGAATGATCAAATACTATAGACTAGTAAAATTGACATATAAAACTGACGGTCACATCACCCGATACTTTTTCCTAGTCCCCCTGAAAATACAGTGTCATGGAAAGGATCTTCCTACCACAGCCCTCTTGAGCATCTATCACAGCCAAAATTGAATTTCAACTTATGAATCTTGTTTGTGCTTCCTTTACTTTATAGGAGCTTTTCTTTTTTTGGAGATGGAGTTTTGCTCTGTCGTGAGGCTGGAATGCGGAGTGCAGTGGCACGATCTTGTGTCACTGCAACCTCCACCTTCCAGGTTCAAGCGATTGCCCTGGCTCAGCCTCCTCCCAAGTAGCTGAGCTGAGACTACAGGTGTGCACCATCACACCCTGATGATTTTTGTATTTTTAGTAGAGACAGGGTTTCATCATATTGGCCAGGATGGAATCTCTTGACCTCATGACCGCCCCCAGCTCAGCCTCCCGAAGTGCTGGGATTACAGGTGTGAGCCACTGCACCTGGTCAGGAGCTCCTTTTTATTTTTCACTTGGAATGTCTTTACCCTTCCTTACTCCCACTGTTTATCTCCTAGTGTCCTACTAGAATTAAATGTCACTTCTCAGGATGCCTTCGTGTGTACTGTCCCTCCAGCACTCCCATAAAGTTTTGTGCTCGTCCCTATAATAGTGTTCATCCCACTGTATTTTCCTTCTCTCTTCTTATTTTTAATTTTTGAGATGGAGTCTCACTCTGTATCCCAGGCTGGAGTGCAGTGGCGTGATCTCAGCTCACTGCAATATGTGCCTCCTGAGTTCAAGTGATTCTTCTTTTTTTTTTTTTTTTTTGAGACGGAGTTTCACTCTTGTTGCCCAGGCTGGAGTGCAATGGCGCGATCTCGGCTCACCACAACCTCCGCCTCCTGGGTTCAGGCAATTCTCCTGCCTCAGCCTCCTGAGTAGCTGGGTTTATAGGCACGCGCCACCATGCCCAGCTAATTTTTTTGTATTTTGAGTAGAGAAGGGGTTTCACCATGTTGACCAGGATGGTCTCGATCACTTGACCTCGTGATCCACCGGCCTCAGCCTCCCAAAGTGCTGGGATTACAGGCTTGAGCCATCGAGTGATTCTTCTGCCTCATCCTCCTGAGTAGCTGGGACTCATTCTATTGTATTTTAATATCTTGTTTCCTTACTTGTCTCACAAGTCAGCAGTAAAATTGAATGATTACAGACTACATCTTATCACTAGATGTATTTGTAGTGCCTAACTCAGAGTCTTATATATAGTCAATACTCATTAGATATTTATTCACTCATGGAGTAAATGAATTATACAAGTTAATGTCCAGAATTAAACGCATAAAAGTTACACCAAATGAGTATATTTCCCAGTTTGAGCTGATATTTTGTATTTGTGTCAGTGTAACTTCCAACTGTAACAAACCTCCAGCTTACTCACATTAGGAGATACAGCGTCATTCAGTTAAAGAAAACTATAGAAACCATTTTCACATATCTGAAGTTCTCAATCTAGTGCTCCCTTTGAAGGCAGTGGATAGTAGATACATTAATGTTAGCATTGTTGCAATTAGGATGTATGTCTCAGTTTGTGTTGCTATAACAAAATACCTGAGACTTGGTAATTTATAAATATCAGAAATTTATCTTTCACAGTTCTATAGGCTGGAAGTCCAAGATCAAGGTGCTGGCAGGTTCCATGTCTGGCAAAGTCTCTGCTTCCAGGATAATGCACTGTTGCTTCGTCTTCCAGGGGAATGAATGCTGTGTCCTCACATGGTGAAAGGTTCAGAAGGCTCAGAAGGGCAAAAAAGGCTCAGCTAGTTCCCTCCAGCCCTTTGATAAGGGACAATCCCATTCATAAGAGTGGAGCCCTCACGGCCTACTCACCTCCTAAAAACCCCACTTTTTACCACTGCTGCACTGGAGATTTAAGTTTCAGCATGAATTTTGGAAAGGACACAAGCATTCAAAGCATAACAATGATATTTGCCAACCACTCCAAACATTTATTCCTGCTATTGTTATCTGGCAAAATGAACTGACAATTTTATATATCAGAGCTGTATATAAAGCAGATGGAATATATGTTCTCATGTTACTAAGGGGTCATACCAATATTAGAACAGATAATGGTAATTCTATTTTAATTAATTGGGGGAAATTTAATTTAAAGATCCCAAAGCAAACTGAAAACAAAAACCTTACTTTGAAACAATTTAACAAATATTTATTGAATACCACTTATGTACAAAGCACTATTAGGAGCTTGGATCTAAAAAGACATAGAAATTGTGTTTTCTCACAATTACACTATTGTTTTTCTTATTTTTCTCTTGAATTTTTTTAAAAAAATGAGTTAAAATGCCCTCATCTTGTTTTTCCCTAGAAACTATTATATAAAAAAATGTCATGCTTAGGAATTTTGTTTTTTAATTGAAGAAGCAAAGCCTTACTGTTTTCTTGAATATAGTTGAGGTGATAAAATGCTATTTTACTTTATTTTGTAAAATGATGCCTTTTATAAACATAAAATATGAAATGTCTTATCGCATGTTTAAAAAGAGCTTATGAAGCTGAAATAAAATCACCAAATTGTATGTCCAACCTGTAGATTTGTTCTGAAGAAAAGAAAAATCCACCTTTAATTAGAACTGTCTCTAGTTATATCTCAGCCTCCACTTCTCCAAGAAAAGGATGTCAGTTAAGCTAGTGAGGTAACAAAGGAGAGCTCTGATGGGATTTATGAGACCTGCCCCTAAGCACTAGGCTGTTTTAGAACCTGACACTTTCTTTTTTTTTTTTTTTAACATTAGAACCTGACACTTTCTGACACTCTCTCTGCCAAGTCTGTAGCAAGGGCAATTGACTGAGTAATTGATCATTTTTGCTGGCTCCTGAAAGATAACTGTAAAAGAATCAGGGATTAATATAGCAAGGTTTGATATATAATTCTCCTGGGTCAAATATCTGTGTATGCTATCTACTGTGACCTGAGGCATTTAAATTATTTTACCTGTCTCATTTTTTATTCTATAAAATAATTTATTAATCATATAAATTACATGGTTTGTTATTGTGCAAATGAATGTAAATAATGGTATGCATAGTAGACATTCATTACATCATAAATATTTTATGTTTATTTATAAAAGAACTCAGCCAATGGTTGTTAAGAGAAGAGAGAAAAAGAATTCTTTGGTTAAATACCCTGTGCAGACAATGCATTGTATGGTTTGTATGTGTTTCATTTAATTTTCATAGAAACAGCATTATAGGTACATTATTATTCTATATATATATAGGTGAAGAAGTGAAATACAAATTAAATGACTTTCTCAAGGTCACAGGAAGTAAATGGTGGCATCAAGATTCAAATTCAAATGTTTTACTATGAATCCTGTTACTTCTTTTATACAAGTTCTTCTGACTTTTTTTCTATCTGTCTTCAGTTCATTAATTACCTTTTCAGCCACATCTAATTGACCTGTCATTTTTAAATTAAAAAAAAATTCCACAACTTTTAAATATTTCTAACATTCATAATTGTTTCATTCCTAAATCTGGTTGTTTCTGTATCATGACTTCTCATTTTGTGTTTGGCATTATGTTATCTCTCGACGGTTTACGTATACTTTCAAAGATTCTGTCTAATTTCTCTTTTGAGTTTCTCAGTTCATTTATCTTCTTGTTTGGGTCTCTAATCAATCTTTCTCGGTGCTAAACTTGCTCAACTGTTTATGGCATTTGTTTACAACCTGGGTTTCTATAAAAAATGTCCTCTGAAAATGATAAATTCTTAGCACTGTGGATATATCTGGTTGGGGGCAGTTTTAGAGGGTTGTTTCTTAGGGTTTCTATCCAGCCTGGGTTTTGTAAATTGGGTTCATATATATGTACTCTAAAAAATGCTGTGTTTGGATTTCTATTTAGTCATTCAGTTTTCACACATGGTCTTCATGCCAAAGATCTGTACCAGCTGGTAGAAATTTTCCCGTTACAATTTGTGGGCAAGTCAACTTTTTTCCAGGTTTTATTTTAATGAAAGAATCCCCATCCTGGCTTTCTGATACCAAATTTTATCCCATCGCTGGCATCAAAAATCCAGTTCTTGGATTTATATGTGGTTCAGAGACCTTGGCAGCTAGCTACGGGGTTTCAAACATTACGTTTAAGGCTCTGGGTTTTCTTCTCCTTTTGGCACTTAGATACTTTGTTTTTCTTGCCTTTGAGCTCAGAAAGGATTTTAGTTCTTTAGATGCATGTTACTGTGCATGGCTTTTATGTGTGGAGAGTGGTCACATTTCTAAATGTATTGCTCTGCTGAACTTCCTCCCCAAATATTTGTAAGGGTCATTTATATGCAGGATGAACATATCATTTCGCATCCAAATTTTTGAGGGTGGTTGGGCACCATCAATAATTATACTGGGACAAGAGAACTGCATTGGTCAGAGTAAATGGTCATTCTCATTCTATGGAAATAAATATATTAAAACACT
Source organism: Callithrix jacchus (assembly GCF_049354715.1). Classification (NCBI taxonomy): domain Eukaryota; kingdom Metazoa; phylum Chordata; class Mammalia; order Primates; family Cebidae; genus Callithrix; species Callithrix jacchus. The sequence continues at coordinate 146,910,465 of NC_133507.1, forward strand.
CAAAGAGAATAGGTTTTAGAGGAAGTCTTAATTGGTCTATTCATTGGATTTGGAGGAAATGCGGAAACTGAGAAACTTGATGGAAAGGTTACTTTCAGGGCATTTAGGGATTAAGGCTTTCTGGTAATTCATATGCAGTCCGTGTACTCTCTGACAACTAATGCTATATCTAGTAGCTTCTGTTCATTAAACTCCTTAATACAAATCTGCGCTAAGGAAATTGGGAAAAATTGTCTACAGGGCAAGATGAGTACTATTTGCTTCAATGTAGTTACTATTCCCCAGTTTCCCATTTAGCAAATAAAGTGTGAAATTCATAAACAAAATTTAATGGGTCCTTTATCACAACTGCAGGCTGCTCGGAAGATACCAATTCACACAAAAGTTGAAAGGATGTAAAAACATCATGATTTTAGAATTTTTGTACTGGTACTCAACATCAGTTGCTCTGAAAAACAATTTCCCTTGTCTTTCAATGAGATACCAATTATATGGAATATTTTTAAAACCCTGTCTGCTGATAGGCTTATCTGTCTATTCATTTATTTATATGTAACAAACCTCATTTCACAAAAGAATTTGCAGTGGAAGTAATTACACTGGCCAGGTGTCCAGCAGAATTATAGTGAGGGAAACCATTAGATGTTATTTTTGCCACATGGAATTTTAGAATTGTTGAGACCTTACGATTATATTATTTTTTTGTGACCTTAATTAGGCAATCTGACTATTCATCATTATTTGAGGACCTCAGGAAATTTTGCCTTCTATAATCAGCAGGACTGTTTACGTTTTCCACTTACTGCAGCTGATCTTATAGGTCATTTTCAGTAGCTTGGCCTGCTAATAACTTTCAGTACTTACAATGTTAGCATCTCTACAAGACAGGTTCTCAGCATTTATAACATGATTTTATATACCTGAACAGAATGGAACAATCTGTGACACTGGAGAGGGGCTCATTCTGAGACTTTAAGTCAAAGAGTGAGCTGTACACCAGCCCAGCCACGCTTGTTTGGCAGCTACAGACCTGAATCTTCATGACTTGGGGATGTTTGGTCCTCTGCCTGGGAAATGTACATTCTTCTTCCCATCCCTGCACCCAAATCCACTTACAAGTCTATGTATCCTGCATAAGCCAGTTTCTCTGTAACCCAGTGTACTTAGACCATTTTCACACTGCTCTGAAGAAATACCCAAGACCGAGTAGCTTATAAAGAAAAATATATTTAATGGACTCACAGTTCCACATGGCTGGGGAAGCCTTAAAATCATGGCATAAGGCAAAAGAGGAGCAAATGTATGTCTTGCATAGCTGCAAGCAAGAGAGTGTTCAGGGGAACTGTCCTTTTTAACACCATCGGGTCTTGTGAGACTTATTCACTCTCACGGAACAGCAGGGGAAAAACCCACCTCCATAATTCAATTACATCCCACTCGGTCCCTCCCATGACATGTGAGGATTATGGGAGCTACAGTTCAAGATGTGATCTGGGTGGGGACACAGCCAAAAAATATTACCCAGCAATTCTATATTTTATAATATTTTTTGAGAAATAATTCTAAATATGAAACAAATTCTGAACAAAGATGTTCCTCTCTGAATTATTTAAAATAGCCAAATATTAGAAATGAACAAAATTATGGGAGGATATTTATAAATCATGTCTCAACATGCCAAATTAAATGTAGAAACAAAAACAAGGAAGACCAGGTCATGGGAACATTGGAAAGACTTCAGATGATATAAATTTCTTCAATGTTCCAGGGCACATTGCAGGACGTACAGGTTTGTTGCATAGATAAACATGTTCCATGTTAGTTTGCTATGCCTAGGTAATAAGCCCAGCATGCATTAGCTATTTTTCCTGATGCTCTCCCTCCCTTCACCTTACTCCATGACAGGCCCCAGTGTGTGTTGTTCCCCTCCCTGTGACCATGTGTTCTCATATTTCAGCTCCCAATTTTAAGTAAGAACATGTGGTATTTGGTTTTCTGTTCCTGCATTAGTTTGCTGAGAATAATGGTTTCCAGCTGCATCCATGTCCCTGCAAAGGATGTTCTTGTTCCTTTTTATGACTACATTGTATTCTTGGTGCATACGCACCATATTTTCTTTATCCAGTCTATCATTGATGGGCATTTGAGTTGATTCTGTGTCTTGCTATTGTGAATAGTGCGGTAATGAACCTAGCTGTGCATGTATCTTTGTAATAGAATGATTTATATTCCTTTAAGTATATACCCAGTAATGGATTTCTGGGTTTACAGAAGGGGAGAAAATTTTTACAAAATGTACTTAAAAAAACAAAAAGATTCAGCCCAAGTGCTTCTTCCTCTGTGAAACCTTCCCCTAGAATCATGTATAGTTCCATCCACTCTGTTCTCATGCCTGTTTAAACATCATTCATCATATTGTATTTTGGTGCTTTTTAAGGCCCCAGACAATATGTCAGGATGGGCTTTCTGTCTTGTTCACTAAGGCATCTGAAGCATCTCAACATTTGCTTGGTATGGTAGATGCTTCAGAATAAAATGGATAAATACTGAATAATGTTGAAACCAAAAGCCCTGTCATTCAGCCCTTCCATTCTTCAATGGTTAGGCTTGTGGACAAATCTTACACAAATAACTTTTTTGTTTCATGATTGTATCTTATTTACTCACAGGGTTATGGGTAAGGATTGACAATGAAAAACTGATAATTTAAAGCTCAAAAAGCACAGTTATCCTGGCTCCTGACATTGGTCCTTAGCCAAAAGTGATAATATTTAGAATATGTCAAAATGTTTACAATGTAAATAAATGTAAGTATGTATTTAGTTATATGTGAAAATTGTTAATAGCTGAAAAACTATCATTTTAATGGCTTAGACTATAAAATAGCTTTTTAGACATTTTTTCTGCAAAAAGATTTAAAATAGACATAAATTTTTTGATGCTGCCTTACTGCCCTTTTACAATGCCCTATGATCCTTTAAAAATATTTCACATTTATCTTTATTTTTAGGAATAAGCAGATTTATCTATGTTTTTATTGTTATTATATGCTTGAAAACATGTTCTCTGCTTAAAATCAGGGACAATAAAAACATAGATAAATCCGTGAATTAGTGTCTTCATGTAAATTATATTAATGAAAATAGTAAATTATTTTCAAATTAAAAATTAAGACCATTAGATTAGGTGCAGTCACTCACATCTGTAATCCCAGCACTTTGGGAGGTGGTGGCCAGCAGATCACCTGAGGTCAGGAGTTTAAGACCAGCCTGGCCAACATGGTGAAACCCCACCTCTACTAAAAATACAAAAATTAGCCAGGTGTGGTAGTGCACTCCTATAATCTCAGCTACTTGAGAGGCTGAGGCAGAAGAATTAACTGAACCTGGGAGGTGGAGGTTGCAGTGAGCTGAGATTGTGCCACACCATTCCAGCCTTGGAGACAGAGTGAGACTACATCTCAAAAATTAATCAGGACCATTGTAGGCCTTAAAAATAAGTTCTATATACCTGTCAATTGTATAAACCTCAAATTAGGGATTCAAATTTATCATTCCTAAAAATAAAGATAAATGTGAAATGCAGTCATCTGCTTTGCCTATTTGATCATTACAGATGTTGAATATTGGACACCAAGTAGACTATAAAAAAACCAACAGTACTTCCATCTTCTATACTTCCTTTGGAGGAAGGCATATATTGCTTAGATGTACAGGGTTTCTTCCATGAAAAAGGCTCTTGAAAAAAAACACCATAAGACGAAAAAGAAAGAAATCTAGGTATCATAATTCAAAGTCTTTAAAACATTTAAAAATGTAACTAGGACTGTTCCAGGACCAACATATAGATTTCCACTAAGGAGTGTTCTGTGACATCCAATAAATCGTTTGGATAGCATTGTGAAAAGAGGCTATGTAATAACTTTAGTAAAAGAAGCTTACATTTTCTAGTTAGCTAGCACTAGAAATTACTTATTCAATAGGATTTAATTACCAGCTAACTGCTATCTTTTAGTAATTAACTGCCACTGGGAATCATGCTAACCATCTTAGATCAATGAATGAGTGTCTGAAATTGAATAAAACTACAAATAGTAATTTAATGAAAAATTTAAAACAACTAAAATACCGTAATAACACTGCATTTTCCTGAAGGATTGTAGAAATGGAAAATCCAGTATGAAATATACCTCTAAAATATTTGACTGCGTTTGAGTAACAGACAATATTCATGCTGATGTAAATCACCTGGAACCACCAAGCATTATCAATAAACACACAGGTGTTTTATTTATTTATTTTTTTGAGATGAAGTTTCGCTCTTGTTACCCAGGCTGGAGTGCAATGGCGCGATCTCAGCTCACCGCAACCTCCGCCTCCTGGGTTCAAGCAATTTTCCTCCCTCAGCCTCCAGAGTAGCTGAGACTACAGGCATGTGCCACCATGCCCAGCTAATTTTTTGTATTTTTAGTAGAGACGGGGTTTCACCATGTTGACCAGGATGGTCTCGATCTCTTGACCTCGTGATCCACCTGCCTCGGCCTCCCAAAGTGCTGGGATTACAGGCATGAGCCACTGCGCCTGGCCAGGTGTTTTCTAAACAGGATAATTTGGTTTCTTTGTATAAATCTTCTTTATAATTTTAAACTTAGTGATCCAAATAGGTCTATAAAGTATGTAGATTAATCTGATCATGAAATGACAGAGAATGAATCAGATCAATTACAGACACTGTCATAGGCAAATATGAGGGAGTGAGATTCAAAGTCACTCAAGGGTCAGACTGAGTCTGGTTTCTGTGAATATGAAGACATTTTCTTGTTGTCTTAATATTTGTTACATTTCTCTTTCTCTGGGCGATTGATGAAATTTACTCTTATTGTGAGAGCATGATTAACCTAAATGAAGAGATCATCATGTAAGAAAGTAGATATAATAATATCAAAGTCTTGAAAAAAAACAGCCTATTTAAACCATCTTTGAGATGGAAATATTAAATTTCTTCATCTTTTATAATTGTTCATTTTAAAATGACATTTCTTATAAGACAGTTATTTGGACATTTATAATGAAAATATGCAAGAGATATATCTTACCTTTCTGAATAATTTAAAACAAAAAGATAAGCTATTTCAAAGCAAATATTTGGTGAAGCAAGAAGAATTAAATTCACTTTCTAGTCAAATAAAACACTTTAAAAAATCATAGAGTACTGTGTACAGATTTTATTGTAATTGACAATTTCACCTTTTTAATTATAGTGTCAATCATTATTTGCAAAAGGTATTTTTAACCTTTTTTTCTGAGTTTTGATCAGGTTTTGAAAGTCTTTGCTTAAACTATAGCTTTGACGTTTTACCTATATTCATCTAATTGATTCAATGTTTTATGAAAAATAAGGAATTCAGAAATGAATAATTTTATCTTGATGTTTCATTATACATCTTAGGAAATGGGGCATAAGGTGTTTAAGTGTTAAGATTTTCACACAGGAATAATTGTTTGTCTTCCTATTAAACATTTTCATTCTTACTCAAGCTTTTGTTTGTTCATTCAATACATACCTATTAACAATTTTTAGCATAGCTTTTGTGATCAAGATCCCTGGTGGAACACTAAAAAATGGGAAAAGTGCTTTATGAGAAGAACCTTTGCCTCCTAGAAGCAAGGAAAGGAAAATCAGATGTATTGAATACCCATCATATGATAACTATAATGCCCAGCATCTTACATAAACTATCAATTCTCAGCCCTTATTTCTGTAGAAGAGATCTAAATGGAGATGGAGCTGAGACTCAGATAGATCTAGTTTGTGGAAACCCTTGCCAAACTTTTGCTTGTATCTGTTAATTTACATGGATGGATGTGAGACTGGAGGTAAAACACAATACAAAATAAAAACTTAAAAACTATGTCCTTAATCTGAGCTGAGGCACATGCAGCTGTGTCTGAACGAGGTGGGTGGTTGTAGTTATAGATGTAGGTAAGGACACACAGAAATCTGCCATTTCCTGGCTTGAGGCCTTGTTTCAAATTAATAACGAATTGGTTCACAGCAAGTAGATTCAGCAATAAGGTCTCATGGCTGGAAGGAAATTGTGGTTGTGGTCATGGGGAAGCCAGTGATATCTCAATTCATCTCATCACCTAATTCATGATGACATAAATATATGTGGGGAAAACCCAACGCTCAGCATTGAGACCCTCACAGATGTATGCTCACATAGCGTAAGACACATTCAACTTATTACTTGAATGGCTTAGTCAGAAAACAGCAAAGCTATCACAGCACCGTAAGAATTGAGGTCAAACACTGGGTTAGCAGAGAACCATGGCAATGGAGAAGCACAGGGCTGAAGGGTGTGAATGAAATGAACAGCGGATCTTGGAATCACCGAGACCACAGTCATCCATGAGTGCAGGTAAGACTGTCTTGAAGAATGCATGGAGCTGTTGGAGAATGAGGCGGTTTCGCGTCCAGGTCAGCGAGTCGGGCATCATCGGCCCCACGTGGCCGGCATTCGTGGCCAAAGCAACTACAGAGCTTACTCCCTCGTCCTAACCGGGGGCTGAAGGATGATCTGGACCATTGGCATTTTTTCACATACACAGATAGTGGTGGCCGAGATCTTTCCGGCAACAAGAGGACCACGAGACAGTCCTATGATCAGAAACTCACCAACACCAACAGGGCGCTGCTTCTCAACTGCTTTGCTTCCATCGGTGACCAAGAAGGGGCCGAGGCCAAGGGCTGGCGGTCAGGGAAGCCGGTCAGGGTGGTGCGCAGCGTCAAGGTTGGCAAGAATAGCAGGGACGCCCAGCCGAAGGGACCACTACGACGGCATCCACAAGGGGTGAAGTACTGGCCGGAGAAGGGGAAGCCCGGGGTCCTCGCATGGCGCTACCTCCTGCGGAGGGACGATGACAAGCCTGGTCTCTGGGTGAAGGAGGGGAAGGACGGATCAAGAAGCTGGGGCTGACCGTGCAGCATCCAGAAGGCTACCTGGAAGCCCTGGACAACCAGAGCGGGAGAAGGAGAACAGTAAGGGGGAGGAGGAGGAGCAGGAGTGGGGCTTCGCGGCCTCCAGGACAGGCAAGGGCAAGCGGAAGGGAAGTCACCAGGAGGTGGTCCAGGCAGCGCCGCCTGGTCCCCACACCCGTCATGCAAGAAAACCAAGACGGAGCCCTACAGCCTCACAGCCCAACAGAGCGGCCTCATCGGAGAGGACAGGAGGCCTGAGACCTGGAGAACGAGGAGGTGTAAACAGGCCTGGACTTCCTGAAATTTGCTTTTAACTCCTCGTATTAGATGTTATAACCAGAAGCCTGTGAGGTAGAGGGAAATTCAGAGTACATATGTATGCATGTAGTTGCTTATTTTAAAATTCTCTATCTTGTTTCAAAATGGTGGGACGTTTTGTATGTTTGAAATTACCACTGACAGTTTATTATTTCCAGTGATAGAATTACAATGATAAATTACCAATGATAGAGTTTATTATTATTCTTAAGTAATAAAGATAAGGAAAGAGAAAATAAGTTTAGGCAGAAAATGAGATTCAAAAAGATGAAGCACATGACTGAAAAATAAAACATGAAATGAAAGCAGAGCTGGGATTTAAGTTCACGATGTCTGCCTCCCAAAGTCCATGCTGCAATATTAGTGGAGACTACACACATAATTCGTTTAAAGTTATTTCTGTATGAGAGATTATGAGGTAGGGTGGAAAAATAAAGGAGCTTCCGTGTAAACTCCGAAGGTGCATTGATGTAAAATTATAAGGTTTTCTACCTTTTTTTCTGAATTTAAAATAAATTTTTCTGATTTTTTGTTCTTTATGCAAAAATCGTGTTCAATTTTATGATTCAATGTTAATTTTATGCAAATTGTCTATAAAACAACTGGATTTCATATGTATATATCAGTTTTCTTTATGTGATTTAAATATAGTACATCGCAATTCAAACCAACATTTTATGTTATTGAAATGCTGGAATGTTAGACCATTTCAGTATATGCATGTGGTATCCTAATATGTATCATTCTCATGCTTATATAATTAAAATAGATACAAAACAAACAAGTAAAAGATTTTGGGCCAATTTTTCCAAAAAGTAGATTTATTAATAATAAGAATATTTTTAAACTGAAACATAAAAATTTGGACCATCTAGTATAGAGAAACAAGATAGTATAGAACAGAATAAAAATATTTCTATAACCTGCCAGGTTGTATAGTAGTTACAGTAGAAGAAAAGCCATTTCTATGTGATTATTACAGATGGAAGATACACTGTTTGGCTTTACAAATGAAAGTTTGTATATAGTGACGTTAAAAGAATTAATTACATTTTAAACCAGAGTTAAAGGATTGAAACAATACTGTAATTGAAAATGCATAGACTTTGAAGGTGGACATTTCCTACTAAGAGTTATAAATTCTTATTTACTAACTGTGATACCAGATAAGTTATTTAAATCTTCTGACCCTCAATTTTATTATCTGTAAAATGGACATCATAATACTGTCACTATTGGATTGTACTAAGGACGGAATGGGATGATACATGGAAAGCAGCAAGTCCATTGTGTGGCACATGGATAGAAACTCAATAAATTATGTGGTAAATGAAATAAATTTGCCAAATTAATCTTTCTGCAACAGTTGTAATTTTCTCCTATCTCTAGCTGTTCATATATATGAATCTCATTATGCTAAGTGAAAGAGGCCAGACATGAAGGTTATATATGATATGCTTCCGTTGATATACTATCTTGGAAAAGCCAAAACTGCAGAAATGGAGAAAGGTAAATGGTTATTAGCTGATGGTGGGATAGGAGCTAACAACAGAGATCCACAGGGTAATTTTGGGAGGTGACAGAACTATTCTATACCTCGATTGTGCTGGTGTTTACATGACTGCATTTGTGTGCCAGAAGCACAGACTATACCTTTAATAGCTTGATTCGTTGCATGTAAGGTATACCTTAATTAAAATTTAATTTTTAAAATTGAAAAAGAAAACACCCAATTGCTGTTAATTAGATAGTTGATAAAATGAAACAATGTTCCAGAAGAGATTCAGAGGCATACTCAGAAAAAACAAATAAGTGGCGAAATTTTTATTTGCAAATTTTGTGCTCAGACTTAGTGTTTGTTGCTGAAAAGCTCAGAGGGAACAAAAAGCATATTCGGAAAACTTCTCAATAAGGTCAAGTTGAAACACAAGAGATAAAAGCAACGATCACCAAAATACAAGATGAGAAATTGAAGTAGTATTGGTAAAAGACAAAAGGAAAATACATATAAAGGCATAGGAGGCATGTATCCATAGGAGGTAAATGCTGGTTGTGTTCAAGACTTTCAGAAATATGATAAATCTACAACAAGAATGCATAAGCAATGTGAGTGTGATACATATTGAGAGGTCTTCATGAACATATAGCTACCAGTAAGTAGTGATTATGAAAATGCTGGGTCACAAATTCTGTACAAACCTATTAAGGAAATTTGTGCTTTTTATAAGAGAACAGATGGCCAAAGTACACTTTTTAAGCTTTTTAAGGATTATATTGATCGATTCTTTCTCTTTCTATCACAATATAAAGCACACCGAAATAACTCTAACTCACAGCCTAAATTATGCCTTTGGATATTTTTAAAGGGAGATCTGGATGGTATGGCATAGAGGGATGTGGAATGGTCTTGTAGGAGGTAGGTGGTAGAGGTTAAGGACAAGGGCTTTTGAGTTAGAGAGATGGAATATTGGACAGTTTCGTAAAAATTCAACACATCTCAGAGTACTGGACACAGTGAGTGGCACAGAATTAGGACAGAAGAAACTGTGGCTTTGGTGGACATGGGAAATTGCCTTTCAGATCTTTGAAGAAAGTGAAACTGATGCAGGATATAAGCTGGTGATTCTGAAATTTATTGACGTGTAAGTGCTAATGACTATGGCAAATACATGGAGACCAGAGTTCCTGAGAGATGAGGTGATGGGTGGATTCTTTCTGACAGACGACTTTGGGTCAAGGACTCCTCAACAGTCATACTAAATTTCCTTTAAAACTACTCTGCAGTCTAAGATGTTTCTACCCAAGCGTCCTTTGTCCCTCTGTCCTTCACTTGAGATCAGAAATGCATGGAGATCTGAAGGCACTCGCAGCCTCTTTTCAACATTGTTCCCATTTTCAGTCACAGGTGTTTTCCCTAAGATTTTCTTTGACATTGGATTCAGCCTTGACCTCTGTTTCTCAGAGAACGTTGACAAATATAGGAGCTACTTGTCACTGTTGCTGATATTAATTTGCTATTTCTGTGGACAATGATTGTTAAACTAGGATATATTCAGTGAGACTTCTGTTGAGATATTTAATGGGAGAGAGATTTTTTTTTTTTCACAACAGTGGGTGGATTTAACCTGGGTGTCCTTGAGTGAAGGGAAAGGGTTACAATGGAAATTATAGGCTAGACCCATGCATTCTGATCCCAAAAGCCAAAATCATTTATAACAAATCATTTTCAGTACTTATGAACATCTGTCCACCACTTACATGACAATCTATTTCACTATTGTGTCATTTTGATGATAGAGGAGTTATTCTTAAAATCTCATGAAAAGATCTCATTTTAAAGATCTCTTTTAAAATCGCCACAGATGCAGAGAACAACCCCATTCAATCCTTCAAGATTGTAATCAGGTCACCCTTTCGTATATTTTTTTGTTCTATTATAAAGAGCCAATTCCATTCATGAGTTTGTATATTCATTTTTAGCAAGCAATTTGGGTGCCTTATTATACTTTTTTTTTGCCAATTTCATTATTTCTGTTTGCATTTCATGGAATCTCTCCAATTATTCTAGAATTTTTTAAAGGCTGATGATCAATATTAGACATTATTATACTAAGGATCTGATTTGCTAAAAGGATTAGATACTCAGTCTTTCCTCCTGATGTTCTATTATTACATTACCTCTGTTCCTCAGATCCTATGGCTAGCATCACTTCTGTGCCAACCACCAGAGAGGTATGTACTAATATTTCACTTGCAATCAAACACTGCTCCAGATTTTTTTTAAATTGCATTTAGTAATCTTCTTTAGTGGTTTGTTGCATATCTATTCTATTTTGCAATATTAGTACCAGCATCTGGACAATCTATTCACAGTGTTTTGTTTCTTTAAGTTCTTCTCTTTGTTTCATGGAACTTGATGTACAATGAAGGTAGAAATTCAATCTCACTCATTTATGAGTTGTGAACCTTTAGACAAATTATTTAACCCCGTCATTTTCTAATGTAAAAATGAGGATAATTACATTCAGATGACAAGCACAACATGGAAAAGAAATGACGTAGTAACATAAAGTAAGCACTGACATAAAGTAAGTGGTCAAATGCTAGTGTTCTTCACATGGAAGTGGCTGTTTACGTACACTAAACTGCAATAAAAGAAAGCTTAATTTGAGAGAGAATGTAGCTGAAGAAAACCTTTAGAAAAGCTCAGAGAGAGAATATAGTCTCAGTGCTTTTAGGAACAGCACATTTGACTGACTTAGAGAAAATCCAGGTATCATATTCTTTTCATTCATTTTTGCTTTAATTTATGGGAAAGACGTGGAAAAAAAAATGTTCCCCTCCCTAACTAAGAAACTGAGAAAATATTCCAATACTAAGGAAACATGCTTTTATTTTCTCAAAAAGGGAGAGAGATGTTTTTCGTAAGACCAAAGGAGAAAAGACCAGCAGAGAAAAGCTAGGAATAAAAAATAAAGAAACCTCAGACACAAATATGGGCAACACTATCATACAGAAAAGGGATTAGGTTTGTTGTAAGTGAGCCAAGAACTGTGGTTCGTGCAATGACAAATGGAAGGGAACTAAGAGAAAAGACTTTTTAACCCTGAAAAGCACTCAAAAGTGGAATGGACCAACTCAGGATGCATTAGTTTCAAATCACAGAGGCAAGAAAATCACTTTGTTGTATAAAGAACACTAAGGGTTGGCTGCATTAGACCTGTATGTATCAAGCTAACCTGTAGTACAGAGCAGGATACTCCCTGAATGACCCCATGGGGACCATTGGAGTAAGTGACCAGGGAGAAATAGAGGGAGAGAGAAGTCCCCTTGCAACTACTGAGCTATTAAAGAGGTGGAGGTAGAAAGGAACTAGAGGGAGACCATATGTATTTGCCTAGCCCAACACTGCACGGATGGTTGGCAAGCAGGCATCTAAATGTGCTCATTCTTTCAGGTGGCCCTACTCTGCTAAGGCACTGGCGTGGAAATAGGGCAGTGGACAAGGAATTTGTATTTTCTGACTTGTGAAACATCAAGGTAAACTCAAATGGCCATGACTGACAAATAAGTAAACAGGTGATGAAATTGAATAACATCAGCTTTGAAAGTGCTATGAGGAAAATAGGTGAAGGACTGACAGAGAAAACTGAGAACAGGAGTGGACTAGTCAGTGAAGACTTCACTAAGGAGCTGTCATTTATTAATCTGGGTGCTTCATAAAATAAAGAAAATAAGAGATGATAGATAGGTAGATAGATAGCTAAATGTGCAAATAGGGAAAGGAAAGCATCAAAAAGTAGAGAAAGATCATTTTCTTGAAAATGAAAGAAACCCATGGGCTCATTAGATTTGCTCTGTGTGAGGCTGTAGTGATGGTTGGGACATTCTAGGAATTTAATTTTACTATAACAGAATTGGGAAATGAACAGATTTAAGACACGCAATCAGAAGAAATATATATTTAAGAATTAGTTTTGAAATTTTTGACTGTTTTGAAACAAAATTTGCAAAAATAGTGCAATGTTTTTTTACACTTTATATTTGTGATTTATCACATGTCCTCTCTTTATATAGAAAAGAAATATCATTATTATTGTTATTAGTATTGAGCATTTCAGTGTGAGTTATAGACATCATGGCCCTTTTCCCAAAAGTATTTCAGTATCTCTAGAGAAAAAGGACTTCCTCTTATGTAACTCCAATGCAATCACCAAATTTATTAATTATAAAATGGATGTACTCTCTAATATATAAAGAATATTTAGGCTGGGCATGGTGGCTCATACCTGTAATCCCAGTACTTTGGGAGGCTGAAGTGGGTGGATCACCTGAGGTCAGGCATTTGAGATCAGCTTGGCTAACATGGTGAAAGCCTGTTTTTACTAAAAATACAAAAATTAGCCAGGCACGGTGGTATGCATCTGTACTCCCAGCTACTCAGGAGACTGAAGCAGGAGAACTGCTTGAACCTGGGAGGTGGAAGTTGCAGTGAATCAAGATCACACCACTGCATTCCAGCCTGGGTGACAGAGTGAAACTCTGTCTCAGAAAAAAAAAAATGTATTTATAAATTTTCCAACTGTCTCTTTAAGTTCTTTATAAGGAATTAGCTCCATTGTCTGGATGAAGGATTCATTCCAGGATCGCACACTGCATCTAGTTTCCCTGACTTCTGGGTCTCCTGGGTCTAAGGTCTCAGCCTTTGTCTTTCCTATCATTGACATTTGGAAGAGTATAGGCCAATTGAGGTACAAACTCAAAGTCCTTTAATCCAAAGTTGTCTGATACTACACCATGATTACATTTTGGTAATGTATTTTTGGCAGGAATACCACTGAAGTGATGTCCTCTGACAGCAATAATACAGAAATTATGACTCTTACTTCATTACATTAGAAAATATACTGTAGATCACTTTGTCCCATTAATTAGTGGCATTAACTTTAACTATTTGTTTAAGGTGGAAAAATCTGCTACATTTATACACTAGAAAGTTTATCATTTTCTTGGGAGATACTTTAGAATCTGTAAACATGCACTTTTCTATTAAACTTTGCATGGTGGTATTTAGCACTACTGGTAATTCTTACCCAAATCAATTATTATGATGATGGTTGAGTTTTATAACTCTTCCATGTTTTTTAGATTAGTTGTAATTCTTTTTTTTTTTTTTTTTTTTTTAGACGGAGTCTGGCTCTGTTGCCAGGCTGGAGTGCATTGGTGCAATCTTGGCTCACTGCAACTGCTACCTCCCAGGTTCAAGCAATTCTCCTGCCTTGGCCTCCCTAGTAGCTGGGACTACACATGTGCTCCACCATGTGCTGCTAATTTTTGTAGTTTTAGTAGAGACAGGGTTTCACCAAGTTGGCCAGGATGGTTTCGAACTCCTGATCTTGTGATCTGCCCACGTTGGCCTTCCAACGCTGGGATTACAGACATGAGCCACCACTCCCCACCCATTAGTTGTAATTTTTATTTACTGATTTCTTGCTTAACAATTGTTTACATGCTTATGTATTTACTCCATTATTCTCAGTATGAACTCATAGATACTGGTTTTATCTGTGGTTTAAACTCTATCCCTGCATTATTCATTTTGCAGCACAAATTGTCTTTATTCCATGAGTGGCAGCTCATTTAACTTGGGTCATTTGTTCTTTCAACATATTCCCATCGGTTTTGGGGTACTTCCTTAATTTTTTTGCCATAGTTATTCCCGGCACATCTTGTTTCCCCCTTCTAAACCTGGCTCCTTTACTGGAATGTGGTGTTTAAATAGTAACATCTAGGTGAAGTCATCCTTAGAGTGGCATGAGGAGCATGGAATATTGCAGGAAGGAGGCTAATTGACCAGAGACTGTTGCAGTCATCTGGGTGAAAGATTGCAATGGTCTAGTCCAAGGTGATAGAAATGGAGAGACAGAGATAAGAGCACACATTTTCCATATAGAAATTGATAATAAAGATTGGCTACACTATTGAGGGTGAAGAAAAAAATGGGGATTCAAAGGTAATCCCAGGCTACCAGAACCAATAGTCAAGAGGTTGTATATGTAATATTACTCTACTTCGATGACTTTTCCAAGCTCACATATTGATGATTTTATACCCTGGGTGCAGCTGGGTACTATGTGGTGTCTTTCTGTTGACTGTGCTGGATGTGACCACACTTGCATCTGCACTAGTGGGGTCATGTTCACATGTTGCCATGGCAACTTCCCAGGCTACAGTTGCATGATGGCTTCAGTGGTTTTCATGAATGGAAGCCTCTGGAATCAACTGCCTGAAGGTACTTGGAGGTGACCTAGCTGGTTCCAAATAGTATTGGGTGCCTCATTCCTGACATTAGAAACGGAATTAACAAAGGGAATAGTCTCAGGGTTTCTTCTGCAGAGCAATAGTGATTAAAAGTTTGAAATCAGATGAAAGAAAATGCTGGTTTGGGAATAAATAGGATGTGGTTTTCCTACTGTAAATGTACAAAATTTGAAATGGGAATATAGAGATGTAGGAAAGCAGCAAGGGAAATTTATATGATTTATATTTTGCTATCTGTGATAACAAGCTGATGGTCCATCACTTAATATTCATAAACACAATTTGACTGGCATTTATTAAGATAATTTCAAGCTATAAACATTTATTTGGCCTCCCATTTTCTTTAACTTTCAGATAAATAAATAATAAGCTTTTGAATCTAAAATTAAAAGACTGTAATATGCCAAAACTTCTCTGGAAGTTTGATATTTTATTTAGAAACACACTATGTATTATTTTGATTTTTATAAAACAATAAAGTATTCAAACTTGACAGAGTATAAATTCAAGAAGAATTTTCTTGAGGGGAAAGATCAGCTCATGTGTTTGGGAAAGTGAAATGTGATTTATTATGAATAGTCTGGTGGTTTTGTTGATGCTTACTAGAAAGCTTCTTCGTTTTGGGCACACTGAGTCCTTGCGTTGTTCTCCCCAACATCTAGTTTGTAGATTTTATAGCTCAAAACAGTTTCTGCCCCATCCTCAAGCTCTGCAAAGTCCCGGAGTGCCAGATACAAGTTCTAATGTCTTAACTCAGAAACCCTCACTCTAGATTTCTAAACCCTTGCTTAGCGTGGGGCCTTGGGTGTCCAAAAGAGTTCACTAATGAGTGATCAGGGTCAGACAGTATATCCTATTAAAGTTTATTAAATGCATTATATAATATTAGCTGTTTAAGAGACTGTTCTGGTGCTTGAGTGTGTGGGTTTGAGCTCTAGCTCCATCCTCTACTTAACCCTGGAACTTTGTAGCAGTCACTGGAGTTGTGCTTTCTCAACTGTATTTAAGTCACCAAATTGTCTCCAGACTTCAAGGAAATAATCTCCAGAAGAACTTGTTATAGGGTCTGGTGTTTAGTAGAATCAGAGTAAATGACGGTATGGTTTTAATAATAGTGAAACTATCATTTTACAATTATTTATTATGTGGAAGGCCTATGTGCAGTACTTTACCTACCTTCTCTTTTTTTGATGCTCAAAGCCATCCTATGAGGTAGGTGCCATCAGTAACCCAATTTTAGATATAAGGATGCTAATACTTACGAAGTTAAGAAGAGTCCAAGGCAGTTCTAGTGGAGTTGTCATTCAAGTCAGCGCTACCTGATTCCAAGGCCTGTGATTTCATTTTGAATGTCATGCATCCTCTGCCCAAACTGATGCCTGATGTGGTGCAAAAACAGGAACAGAGACTTTATGTCTGTTAATATGGCAGCTAATGTTCACGAAAACTTACTTTGCTAAATATCACCAATACCTAGTGTTCAGAATGTTTGCAACCTATGAAGCTACTTTGTTTATCTGAATTGTTTCTTTTAATTCCCTTAACCAACATACGAATTAAGGATATATTATTCCTATTTCCTAGGTAAGCAGACTGGGGGCTCCAGAGTTCAAGTGCACTGCTCAACGCTTCAGAAGGAGGAAGTGGAGGCAGCCCTTGGAGAGACGTCTGTCTGATCCCTGTCCAGAATGTCTGGCCAAAACTGTGAGAGAATAAATTTATTTTGTTTTAAGCCAACACATTTGTAGTAATTTGTCATAGCAGCCCTAAAGAAACCCTGAATACACACATCGTCCCCCATTCTGATCTTCTCCTGTTGCTTTGGAAGTCTGAAAGAAGAAAAAAGGAGGGCTGTCTATGTATACTTTGAAATTTAATTTTAGGGAACTGGCAGATACCCTTTGCATTTCGTTATGCTGAAAGAGACCTAGAGTTCTAGACTACAAAGCATTATTTTACTAGCTTAGCTTTGATATATAATAGGTTCAATCATTTCCCAGCTCCTGGGGAAAGGACTGTCTGATCATGTATGATTTCAAGGAAAAAAAAAAAAGAAGCTGTGCTTGCAATGGTGATCGAAAGAGAGAATAAAGACAGGGAAGATACTGCAATTCTAGGATAGTGATAATGAATCCCTAAACTATGAAACGTAAGATGGAGGAGGATGGACAGTGAATGCAGACAGCGTAAACCCAAAAGATTTCAGAGTCAAATTACAGAAAATGGTGCCTGATTAATTTTAGGAAATGCTGAGAGAAAGCAAATTAAAGAATAGCCCAGAAGTTTCTAGTCTGTTCAAAGTGAAAACTAGGTGTACATCGCAGTGTGTTAATTTATCAAGGATGCTGAACCACAGTACTAAAAACTGAGTAGTTCAGAACAGCAGAAATTCATTCTCTGGCAATCTGGAGGTCACAGGCTTGAAATCAAGGTGTTGGCAGGGCTACTCTCACTCTGAAGATCTTAGGAGAGAATCCTTCTTTCCTTCTTCCAGTTTCACTTAGCTTGTGAAATATAACTCTCACTTCCTCTGTCTTCAGTGGCTTTCCTTTTCAGTTCTTCTTTGTCCTCTTTTCTTACAGGGATACCAGTAATTGAGTTGAAACCCCTTCCTAAACCTAGAATGGTTTCATACGGCAATCATTAACTGCAAATACCCTATTTACAAATAAGGACACATTCCGAGGTTCTGAGTAAACACGGTCTTTCTAAGGCCACTCACTACAGGAGGGATATCAGTGGCTCATAACCCACATTGCTTCCTTTACCACCGGGCCATCACCACCCAATTTTGCAAATGGAACATATCCTAGAAATGTTCAAGGTAGAAATTGTGGAGACAAACAGAGGAAGTAGGTGAGATCTTCTGCCCATAGAAATTTCACACCATACTCACATGCACAGAGGAGATGCCTGTGGGGGACTGAACTTGAAGGGTAGCTGAGGACTGGAGTTACACAGCACTGGTGATATTGCTCCTTAAGAGGTAGAATGACTTTTCAGTGACTAAGAGAGTTGCTCTTACATATTTCTAAAAATCTGTGATGCATATAACAGAAGATTTTTCTCTTATGACACCCTCCTAAGTACACGTTCAACCATTTACCAGACTTTTGATACTTCATGGAAAATGAAAGGAAGCAGAAAATAAGAGTTGATACAATGCAGAAAATGCTTCAAGTGGCTAAGCATGTAATGGGGGGCGATAATCTTCTCCACATTCTTTTTCTCATTTTCTGGATGAATTTACAGGGCTCAGAGAACTCAACAGAGATTAGAATCACAACATAGAGGAAGCCTGGATCGCCAAATCACTCTATGGAATCCTTGTTAATGCACATGCCCTTAGGCTTTATGTGAATAAGAAATACACTTCCCATTGAAATACTAGGGTTATTTATTACAGCAGTAAGCTTTTACTAACAAATACAATGAAAGTACGTTGTCACTGTCTTACTCTTGTTACATGTTTTTGTTCTTAAAATGAAACACAGGCATATTTACCTCTCAGAAATTTTTGAATAACCCAATCAGCTAAGAAAAAAGGGAAAGAAAAAGAGGGAGAGAGAATGGAAATGTTGCTTTATTCTAAAAATGGTGATTGAAACCTCTTTTCTGCCAATAATTGTGCTTAATAATGGCCTATCAATATTTCATTTAAACCTATGAGTAGGTGTGATGTGGTACTGACAAGAATGTATAGTTTGTATATTTAAAGTGGAGAGCTCTATAAATGTTTATTAAGTTTACTTGTTCCAGATCTGAGTTCAAGTCCTGGATATCCTTATTAATTTTCTGTCTCGTTGATCTATCTAATATTGATGTGGAAGTCTCCCACTACTATTGTGTGGGAGTCTAGGGAGTCTAAGTCTCTTTATAGGTCTTATGTATCTGGGTGTTAGGATCGTTAGCTCTTATTTTTTTTTCTTTTCTTCTATCCTTTCTTAAAAAAAAATTCAGTCAGATAATACATGAAACTTCTTGTCTTGCTGCCAGAAATACTGCAAAGGCTCTATAAACACCAACTATTGCTATCACAGGATACTGCTCTTATACTGATGTGTCTATTAGTAGGACATACAAGGTCCTTCTTAATTAGGCACCATCTTTCTCTTCCAACCTAATTTCCAGGCTTACTCCATGTCTCCTAATATTTCTCTTATTTCTCCATCATGCTCTAGTCTCCATAGACTCTTTCACATGCATGTCTTGCCTTTCACACTCTTCAAACTTCGCTTATGCTATTTTTCTTACTTGAAATGTTTTCCCTTCCATCCCCATTTATTTTCTTACTTGAAATGTTTTCCCTTCCATCCCCATTTATCTCTCTAGTGAAATAATACTGATCCTTCAAAGAGTATCAAAAATTTTGTGAAAATTTCCCTAAACGACTTAGGGAAAATTGACTATTCTCTTTTCTGTGGTCAAAAGGCACATTTAACATACATTTATGATAGCAATTAATAATCTCTTGGTTTCTGCAACATTCACTTCTTTCTTACTCATAACGCCTTTTCAGTGTCTTCCTATCTCGTAATCTTCTACCCAAGCTCCAATACTTGGAGCTCCTAATGGCTTTGGTGGTAGGACTTCTTTCTAACCCTATTTTCCCTTTAGTGATCTCATCCACTCTGCAGACTTTAATCTTATATAGATGCTTATAAGAGCCACACTTATGTCTCTTTCTAATACACTGAGTCTAAGTCCAAATTCTTTCATCTCTAAGAGTGGTCAAATTTAATGTCTGAAATAGAACTCGCACCTCTCTTGCTTGCAAAAGTGTTCCTCTACCAACCTTAGGAATCTCAGTAAGTGACTATATTTTGTTTAGTTGTTCATACCAAGATTTTAAGTCAATAAAAGGATTGTAATATACCATTAAGTAAACTCTCAGAAAGTGAAAGGAAGTAAGACAGTTGGTTGAAAAATATGAGTTAAGAGAGAGAATCAGAGCAGAAAATCAATGATCCCACTAACAGGAGTTGCAGAAGGAAAAAAAAACTGGAAAAAGGGGGAAAAAAGAAAACCAGTGAAGAAATAATACAAGAAGTGTTTCTTAAAATGGAAGAGAGCCAAAAAGCCATTCTTTTTGCCAATGGGATGAAAGCAGACATTTACAAACAGGGTGTAAATGAATGATTCTGGCCAAAAGAATCCCAAAGTCACTGGAGTGAAGAAACATACTTTTCCTGCATGAAGTACGGTGAGGATGGGAAGAGTGTAAGTAGCTGTTAACTTTAAAAGCTACCACAGTATAGATGGGGAGTCAGGAAATAGAGACTAAAAATAAAAATATGTATCATATCTAACATAGGAAAGTGAGAAGTTGGCTGCTAAGCCAGTAGTGAAGAGACATTCCAAAGTTAATAATTTTACCTTTGATGTGGAGGCAAACATATTCAGATTGGAGCTGGAGGATACAGAACTCTGGGAAGAAAGAAAACAGGAAAAGAAAACTTGTAAATTGACAATCATATATTTGTGTAAAAAAATCGAACTGGAAATTCCTGAAATAACAATTTAAAAATAAAATTATGTCATTCCTCTCTTTAAAACTATTCAATGTCTTCCCACTTCCTTGAGAATAAAATTAAAATTCCAGCAGATCTTGCACATTCCAGCTTGTACATGTGCCCCAGACTTATCGACTGCCATATTCCCACTTGGTCTTTGAGCTGCAGCTATCAGAATGAGTTTGAATTCTCAGCCATGCCAAGCCGTCCTTACCTGAAAGCCTTTGTGCCACTCTTAGTTGTCAGCTCTTAGTCCAGCTTTTCAAATGTCTGGCTGGACCTCATCCTTCACATCTCTTAGTTCAAATTTATTCTTGAGTAGTATTCGATGTATAACTTGAGTAGCCTCTCCAGATAACATCATTTGTGTAATTTTCATCCACAGGCATTCTATCTTATATTCCATGCCATTGTCCTGTTCATTTCCCTTTTAAAAACAATTACAATTTTAATAATATTACCCATTAATTATTTTTCTTGTTTATTCAACATCTTTTTTCCACTTAGACTGTGAATTTTCTGGGGATAATAATCTTCTTTGTTCTGTTGTATTTCCTGTGTTTAGGTCAATGCCTGGCAGGGAGAAGACATTTAAGCAAATATTGAATAAGAGGATGTGTAAATAAATGAATGAAGCTCATGATGAAAAAGGAAGTAGAGGTTGCATAGGAATATTTGAGGGCAGCAACAACCCAGGCTTATAATAGTGAGAGTTTGTTCTGAGAAAGACAATGCCTGAACCGAAGTTTTAAGGATAAGGAGTTCATCAATAACAATAGAGGGAAGAATGTGCAGGGAGCTTAGGGAGCCTGTGCAAAGGCTCAAAGATTTGAGGTAACTTCGTGTACTCAGTAGAACCTAGGGAGACAATATAACTTTGCTGATGATAAATCATAAGTGCACGTTAAAGGCATCACAGATACCACTGAGCACTGTGAATAAGGCTTTTAAATACTGGTCATAATCAAGGTCTGTACTTAGATGCCTGCTATTTATAATGAGGGAAGGATCTTTGCAACATGTGACTAGTACAGTGTTTTCTGACTCGGGTTTATTAAGTGAAACTTTGTGGGGAACACCCCCGTGTGAGGCCCCCCAAAATTGGGCTACACAATACGGTGGGCTTGAGCCCAGACACAGAGTCTCCAGCTGAAATGAAGTCAAGCTATGGGAAAGCAGGAATGGGAAGAGGATCTAAGTTAAAGATAAACATATGCGGACAATCACTAGGTGCTCATGTGGTCATAAGATGCATTGTGTCTTTTAATTTAGTTCTTTCTCAGTAAACATGTGACTATCTTCTAAGAAAGTAATAAGACATACTGTGTTCTTTAATTTAGTTCTTTCTCAGTAAACATGTGATTCTCTTCTAGAAAGTAATGACTAACTTCTTACTAAGATAACGAGTCACCTGCTTAATTTAATTGTCTAGCTGACCTTTCCATTGTATCAGATAATGAGACCCACCTGCTCGGTTCCATTGTATAGCTGATCTTTTCTTTGTACCCCTTTGATGATGTTGTAAATTGTTTCTCTACTTTAAGACTTTCTGTCCCCCTTATTTCATGGAATTATGATGTATGCAAGTACCCCAAAATGTATATAAACTGACCCTGAGCACAATAAAGTTGTTGGTGAAGCATTGCTTCTCAACCCTCCAGACCCCGTCTATCTGTCATCTTTTACCTTCCACGCACCCCCCTATCCAGGTTGGAGCCCTCTTGCTGGACAAGAGTTTCCTGGCAGACGTGCCCCCGATAAAACTTCCTGAGTTAGGAATTTCTAACATCTTGAGTTAGAGAATTCTTGGTTAGAAGTCAACACAAGATTAGCATGAGGAAAAACTTGGAGAGTTGTGACATTGTTACATCTCAATGGTTAATGTTTGTGCCATGTTAGTTTGCCTTTATCAAAACCTACTCAGGGTAATTGGAGACCTGTATTTTTTTATGTTAAAAAGTTACATTGTTAATATGTCAATAAATGTAGTCCTTTAGTTTCCTGCCCAATAATTATGACTAGAATCCTAACAATTGACTTCCTGTCTTGATTTGTGAGTATGAGCAAATCTAGTGACCTCCTAGAGTAATCTTTTTCTCATCTGGAAATAGGGGGATAATATGGTAACACCCACCCCACACAGTTAATGTATGGGTCAAATGAATTAATTTGGACAAAAGTGTATCATGAATTCTAAATTCATAAGCAAAGCAAATTTATTACAAGTTTCGAGAGCATTGCCAAATAAAAATGTTCTAATCTGTCTACCTCCACTATGTACTACCAGCTCCAGTAGAAAATTTAATGTGAAAATGGTATTGTGCACCATCTCTTCAGGTTCAGAGAATTAAGCCTATGTACCTAAAGCTAATCTACTAAAGTGGGAGTAGAAGTGATGTCGTAAAAGAGAAATTTTCTAAGTAAGCTGTCATTCACTGGCTTTCAACACAATTGCTCTAGCCATAGATCATATTTTATAGAAAAATAGTGTTCTAATTCATGAAGGAGTGTGGGATAGTATAATAGCACACATACAAATCATGTGACGTGCAATATGTATGCAGAATAATGTTTTGACAAGAAGTTACATCTAGTGTCATGGAATTCATCTAGTACTGGATAGGTTACCAGGCTAGTCTAGTTTGTACACATTCTTGGAGTCACCTCCTTTCCCTGGAAATTGACCCTGTACCTGCTGCTTCTTCTTCTTCTTTTTTTTTTCTAGATAGAGTCTTACTCTGTTGCCCAGGCTGGAGTGCAGTAGCACCATCTCAGCTCACTGAAACCTACACCTCCTGGGTTCAAGAGATTCTCCTGCCTCAGCCTCCTGAGTAGCTAGGACTACAGGCCCACACCACCATGCCTGGCTAATTTTTGTATATATATTTTTAAGTAGAGATGAGGTTTTGCCATGTTGGCAAGGTTGGTCTCAAACTCCTGACCTGAGTGATCCAGCTGCTTCGGCCTCCCAAGGTGCTTGGATAATAGGCATGAGCCACCATGCCTGGCCAGCCTGTACCTACTTCTTATTGCTAGTTTTGTTGGTAAACCCTTGAATTCTAATTTCCCAAGCAGATTGCAGTGTTCATGGAAGTGGAAGCTGGTTGTCCATCTCTTTGAATTCCCTACAGAGTCTGAAACAGTGCCTTGCAGAATGGTATGGATTGAGAAAATCGATCTTTATATCTAGTCAGACAGTTTATATATGTTTGTTAAATTCAGGTTCATTTTGTCTTTTGGGTGCTCCAATGTGTTTGGCAGAGAGGAGACCTTGGTTACAAACTCATCTTGGCTTGGTATGTACTTCAGAGGTGAACTGAAGATGCTATCAGCTATGCTTTTTCATTTTGGTTTATTACAGTTATTCTTGGAATATTTGAAGTTGCTAAGATATTAATCTTGCAGGCATGAAATAATAGATCTTTCTTTATCTTTGCATTACTTGAGGGGAAATGAGTTGTAACAAAGAGCATATGTTTATTTTCCAAATTAATTTCAGAAGGAAAATTTTTACTTTGGAAATGCACATATTTTCATTTTGCAATATACCTGATAATGTGAAAAATACCATTTAATATATTATGTTATAAAAATAAACTCAAGCATGTAGCGGAATAGGTGACTTGAAAAACTTGTTACAAAACTTCTTGCATTTAGAATATTCTTTAAACACAACTTTATTTATTTCCAGATTTAAGAAATAAAGAAACTTATTGCCAAATTCGGTTTATTCTGTTGCAAATTTTCATTTTTAATCATTAAAAGAGTTCATGTTAATTTTATAAAATCTACATACATACATACATATTTATACTTTACATATATTGAATAACATTTACATACACGATTTACTTTATGAATTTAGAATGCATAAACAAATCTCCACTCCTATATCCAGATATCACTAATGTTAATATTTTAGAGCATAGCTTTTTGCTAAAGGGTATAGTACATAAATTACATTCATATTTTGAAAACGGTTCTAACACCTATTGCTTTATATGATATCATTATAACACTTAAACCCTAACTTGATGGCTAACTGTATGCTGGACACTGTTCTAACGCTTCTCTTATATTTGTTTATACAGCAGCCCTATGCTATACATTAGTTTGGCACTGTACTTATTCCTACTTCACAGATGAGCAAACTGAGCCACAGATAGGATTACACAGAACTCAGTTCTCTCATTTGCAAAATGCGGTTAAGGTTAGTATCTCCTTCTTTAGTGTTTTCATGGCTTTGAGAAACAAGAAGAGGATATAGCGAAGTACTTGACAATTATGAGTTAAACATATGACACTGCATTATTATTGTGGTGATGGTGGTGGGATGTTTATCGATTTATCTCTCGTGTTTCATATAATTCCTAGTATATGGTAGTTGCTAGAAAATACCTATTACATGAATTGTCTATAATGCCCTATTTCAATCTCCTGAAAATACAAATAAATGATTAGAAGTTGTTTACTAAGCCAGCGCAGTTAAATATCACTTCATTTTTTAAGTGAAATGTTTCTTGTTCTCCTATGTTTCACAGATTCCATCTTACTGACTTCCAACCTTATAAAAAAAATCACAGGTCAGATGTTTCCCAGGTCACTCCTACTCTATTCTGTGATTGATGCAGGGGAGACTTAAGTCTTGAATAACAGATGAGGATACCTTCTGTAGTGTTTTTATGGTTTTATGGTTTCATTGTTTACTTTTCTTTTTTGGCTTCATCTCTTCATTCACATTGAACTTGGGTAATAGGCCCAAGTTTATTTTAAGCAGTCAATTAGATACTGTTGAAGCATTGTCCTTTGAGAATGGGCCACTGCTTTTTATATCAGGTAATGGCTTCTTAATATTCCAGTTTATTTCTTTACAAGTGAAAATTGTGTCATGTCATATTGATAGGTAACCAGAAAGAGAGTGAGTTAAAGTACGTGACTATCATATAAATTCCTAGGTGGGCGAGCAGAAGAGTGGCAGTGATCCTTATTAAATAAGTGCATTTATAAAGACTTGAATATGTATTTGCATTTGCCTGCCAATGTAATCGTGCATAATAGAAAGACTCTACAGCAAAATAGGCAGAATAAAGCCATCAAAGGATGTTATTCAAAGAAACTAAATTTGATCATCATGTAGAAAATGTGCTGCTAAACTTATTGCTTGTATAATACCAACTTCAGCCAGTAGGCTTCTTCATAATGAAGTATTAGTGGCTGAATAGGATCTTAAAATGGAAATGCTGAATCCCAGAAAAGAACATAAATGATGATGCTAATGCCTTGACATAAATATAACAGAAGCATCATGTTGCAATCAAGAAGTACATATTTCTTTCAATTGATAGCTATTCCCACTGCTTATTAGCTTGATCAATGTGACAAATGTACAGAAAAACAAGGTTTCCCATAAATACCATGATGTTTTGCTTAATTAAAAAATCCTTAGTGTTAGGTTAGATATTCCCACTAGGTATCCTTGAATAAAGTGATTTGTTGCCCAAATGTAAGTGGAAGGTATTAAGAACAGCACAATACTCTTCAGTCATACAGTTATGTATTTTTAATTTTACTACATTATTTAATAGTTGTTTTCCTACCTCCACTATTTCTAGTAACTTAAGCTTTAATCCAATTCTCTGTGTAGCAATTTTGTGAATAAAAGTTGGATTCAATTTGAATAGCACTAGCAAATTGACATAAATATCAGAAATCATTTTGAAAACATGAACCAAGTTAATTATCCAGTTTGCAAATGAGTTATTATAATTTGATGGCTTTGCTTTGGAAAGCATATATGGGATTTAAAAATAAAAGAAAGCAGACAAACTATAACCCATAAAGGAAAAAAACTATTTTAATTAAGGGAAAATGGAGTTAAAATGGGAAGTGAGAGAAATTGTGTTTTTGATTCATTAATATTTTTATTAGGATGAAGGGACCAGATCTAATATTTACTAAAAATGTATTAAGTGTCAAGCACTGTGTCATATACTACATCATTTATAGGCTTCATATACAATACCTTATATTTTAAAAACATGTTTCTTTTCTATTATTTATTAGATAGAAAGAATATTTAATGATGCTTGTCTTATCCTTAAAAATATGAAATCAAGTAAACCATTAAAATACATAATGTGACCTTATTTAGTACTCAGTTCAGCCAATTTATTAAGTATCTGGACTACGCCAGTTGTCCTACTGGCACCAGGTGCTGTAGTAGTAATTTATAGTGTGCAATTGTATATCATGTTTCAAATATAAAATTATGATCTCAAACTTTTGAGATGCCCTATACCTGAAGGAATAATCTGAGATAAGTGAATGAAATACAAAATAATCCAGATTTTCCTGGCCAAGTGATTGACCTCCAAAACTGCTCTACTTTTAAGTTACAAATAGCCTTTAAAGTTTCATTGTCAAAGTGTAGCTTTCCTTTTATTGAAAGAGCAGGCCAATCTTAGTGAGAAAATTATCACCTTAATTTAATAGAAAAGTATGACAGTACAGACAATGCTATTTAGGTAACACAAAGCCAGAGTTGCCGTCTTAGGAAACTGTAATTAATACAAGTTCTCTAATTGATTTACTGAGCCACTAATCTGTGGAATGCAACAAAGGAATATCAAATAGTTCTTCAGTGAATCTCAGGTCATCTTTAGCTCAGATATCAGGATGCTCAGAGTGTGTGTTATAGGAAGGTTAAATCTGAAGACCCAGGCCATTTTTCATGGTCAAGTAAAAAAGAGATTAAAAAGTAGACTGCTGGAGAATGCCTTAGGAATCCAGTACTCCCATTATGGAACAATTGTTTTGTGAATGTCTGCTCACTTCCCTTGGAATTAACTGTTTAATGCCAGTGTTCTCCACAAAACTCTAGGTTCTGAGATGGTGGAGGCCACTGTATACTTGTTCACTATTGTATTCTTCACCACCTAGTACATAATGAACATTCCACATATTTGTGGAAGTAGTGTAATATATGATCCCTTGGTTCAAAGAGCTTATATTAAAAGAGATAGATAAGCAGACATTTTTTAGTAAAATGAGTACAATGATTATGAAGATAACTACACTTTACCTAACACCCAATACATGTATTCTATTCCCTACTCCTGTTTTTTGTCCATAACCACATAGTGCTGCCTAACATGCTATGTTTATCATGAATTTTACTTATCTGCTCTGTGTGTGTGTGTGTGTGTGTGCATGTATACAGTGTACATATGAATGTGTGTTGTATTCATATGTGTGTATATATGTATATACATATGTATATATATTTGTGTGTATGTGTGTAGAGATGTAAACACACACGTGTATATACACACATATATGGAAGTATCCTCCAGTCCTAGAAGAATGTTTGGCAGATAGTAGGGAATAAGAACTATAGCTTGAATAAATTAAAAGTAATGGTGGGTGCTGAGGGTGACTAGACTCTTAGAGGAGCTTTTCCAGAGCCATGGTAAGGGGTGAAGTCCTCAAGAGAGTGAAGCTTCTGCCAGCACCTGAGTCGTTACTGGAGGCGAGAACAAATCCAGAAGGAAGCTGGGTAAGATCTATCCAAAAGGGAATAGCATTAATCTGGACCTATTCAGATCAGTAACTGGGGAGGAGTTCATTTTAGGGGTGGTCAATGAAAAGGTATAAATGAAAGGTTTGCTGGAAAGAGACTCACTCAAGGGCAGAAAATTCAGGACCAAACATCAGGACCCTATGTATTGCTTCTCTGAAGTTAGCATGGCAGCTTCCTGCCAGAAGTCATGATCGTGGAGAAGAATGAGAAGAATGGGAGGGATCAAGGACTCATGGATCTAGCAGCTCATGAGAGCTCTGGGAACTATACTAGAATGCGTGACAGAGAAACTGTGTTAGGCAATATTTTATTTTTACTTTTATTTTAGGCTCAAGAGTACATGTGCTGGTGTGTTATACAGGTGAATTGTGTATCACAGGGGTTTGCTGTGCTGGCTAGTTTGTTGCCTGGTGATAAGCATAGTACTGAATAGGTAGTTTTTTGATAGTCACCCTCCTTCCTCCCTTCATCCTGAAGGCAGACCTGGTGTCTATTGTTCCCTTCTTTGTGTCCATGTCTACTCAATGTTTAGCTCCTTCATGTAAGTGAGAACATATGGAATTTGGCTTTCTGTTCGTGCACTAGTTTGTTAAAGATAATGGCCTCCAGCTCCATCCATGTTGCTTCAAAGTACACGATTTGTTCTTTTTATGCTGTGTAGTGTTCCATGGTGTAATTGTGTCACAATTTCTTTATCCAGTCTACCATTGATGGGCATTAGGTTAATTCCATGTCTTTGCTATTGTGAATATTGCTGCAATGAACATTCACGGGCATGTGTTTTTATGGTGGAATGATTTATATTCCTTTGGGTATATACCCAGTAACAGAATTATGTTCAGCAATGTTTGAATAACAAATGCACTGAGAGAGAGAGAGAAAATTTTCATTTATAAAATTTACTTGAATAGTATATCACCATCCATACCATCTTAAATTTCCTTTTCCAATTATTTTTAAATGATTTATCCATGGGGATCAGTATAGAACTTCTTTGTCTATTTCAATGGCAATGCAGTATGCTACTGTATGTTTGCAGTATATTAATTAAGAAATTGGCTGGATGTAGTAACTCACACCTATAGTCCCAACAATTTGGGAGGCTGAGGTGGGAGAATTTCTTGAGCCCTGGCATTAGAGACTGGCCTGGGCAACATAGTGAGACCCATCTCTTCAAAAATAATGAAATTAGCAGGTGTGGTAGTGTGCACCTGTAGCCCTAGCTACTCAAATGGCTGACACTAGAGGATTGTTAAAGTCAAGGGAGTCAAGACTGCAGTGAGTCATGATCACACTTTTGCACTCCAGCCTGGGTGACAGAGTAAAACCTTATACTTAAAAAAAAGGAAAGAAGTTGCTGAAGTGGTGTAGTAGGCAGAATTCTAAGATGATCCCTAAGATTCCTGGCCCCATATACATGTAATATATAATCTCAGAAGATGAACAAAATTAATTTTATGTCTGCAATTAGATTAACTTATATGGCACAAGTTAACTTTTTTTTTTTTGAGATGGAGTGTCACTCTTGTTACCCAGGCTGGAGTGCAATGCCACAATCTCGGCTCACCGCAACCTCCGCCTCCTGGGTTCAGGCAATTCTCCTGCCTCAGCCTCCTGAGTAGCTGGGATTACAGGCACATGCCACCACGCCAAGCTAATTTTTTTGTATTTTTAGTAGAGACGGGGTTTCACCATGTTGACCAGGATGGTCTCGATCTCTTGGACCTCGTAGTCCACCCGCCTGGGCCTCCCAAAGTGCTGGGATTACAGGCTTGAGCCACTGTGCCCAGCTAAGTTAACCTTTCAGAAAGGGTTGGCTGGGTGCAGTGGCTCACACTTATAATCCCAGCACTTTGGGAGACCGAGGAGGGTGGACCATTTGAGGTCAGGAGTTCAAGAACAATATGGTCAACATGGTGAAACCTCATCGCTACTAAAAATACAAAAATTATCCAGGCTTAATGGTGTATTCCTGTATTCACAGCTACTCGGGAGACTGAGGCAGGAGAATCACTTGAATCTGGGAGGCAGAGGTTGCAGTGAGCTGAGATCGAGCCCCTGCACTCCAGCCTGGAAGAAGGAGCAAGATTCCGTCAAAAAGAAAAAGAGGGTGGACCTGACTTAATCACATGAGCCCTTTAAATCTGGGTCTAGAGGTCAGGGATAGAGGAAGTCAGTGATTTAAAGTACAAGAAGGATCTGATATGCCATGGCTGGCTTGAAGATGAAGGAGCCACATGGCAAGAAATGCAGCTGAGAGCAGCTCCTGACTCACAGCCAGAGAGCAAATGGGGACTTTAGTCTTGGTGCTGCAAGGAACTGAAATTTTTTTTTTAACAAGAATGAGTGTGGAAGTAGATTGTTTTACCCACAGCTTAAAATGCAGCCCAGGTCTCACCTTGGTTTCAGCCTTGGGATACTCTAAACAGAAGGCGAGTCGTATGGTACCAGACTTACTTCCGCAGAAATGGTGAGATAATAAATTTCCGTTGTTTTCAGGCACAAGGCTTGTTGTAGTTTGTTACACAGCAACAGGAAATGAATGGAAGCAGTAATGGCAAAATGTTAAAATTTAATTTACTGAGAAATGGAATGATTTTTTTAATACTCTTCCATGTGCTGAAAGTATTTTATGATTTTAAATAAATGGAAGTTGTAACATTGAGGGAAAATGTCTGATAATTTTGTTAGTAGAAGACTCAAGGGGTCCATGATATTTGGGTGAAAAGGTGTGTATACTATGAAAAGTGAGGGCAGATTCCTCTCTCCCTGACTCCCCTCATTCTGCCTCCATTTCCATTAGCACTTTGCCCAGGATTATTTTTCTCGATAATTCCCCTAAGTCTAGGTTACAGTTTAGATTTTCAAGGACACAGCATATATTTTACGTGGGGAAAAAAATGCAAGTCTTTCTTTGGAAAAGCTAGAAAAGCAATAGGTAATTCAACTCGGATATTAATATGTGGCAAATGTCTCACTGCGGGGAGAATCAGGAAGTACATGAACAGTGTGGCTCCAGGAGAAGGAGAATGAACTGGGAGAAACAGCTTCAAAATGATCATAACGAAGACTGACTTTAGAAGAAATAGGACGTCTGGGAAATAACTTGCCGTTCAAAAATAATCGTAGAGGTCTACAAATGAGGCGCTCTAAAAGGATAAACGTGGAGTGGTTTAAAACAAAGAAATGAAAAAACGATCAAAGTTAATGATATGAAAATGGTCATAAACAAACTGTGGGAATAATTTCAAAAGGAAGACCAGGTCGACAAGAAACTAATTTTTGAATTTACCCTAAATTTAATTTTCAAAGAGAGCACTATGCTCTGTCTCTCCCCCCTTTTTTTTCCTGCATGCACCATAAACTCAATTAAAGTTAATGGGAGTTATGGGCAGCATTTCTAAATCACAACCTCTTGGAGGCTAATCATTCTGAACTAAATTGTTAAACAGCAACCTTTTCCTGGTTTGGTATTCAGCAAGATAACACCCTTGCACACATTATGTTACAATTCAAGAAAACATTTATGAAGATATTTCTTCTGCAACTGATTTTTTTGCAGCTAGTTTAAATTGACAAAAGATGTGAATTACGCTTTACACCTAACAAATGTTTTTATTATGACAGAACTGGCAACTTAACCTTCTTAAAGTTATAAAACACCTGGTCTGGGCTATCTTGCCTTTAATGGGTAGTTACCACCTGTAAAGCCAGGAGAGTTGGGTGAATAATCTCCATGGGCCCAGCTACCTTTCTTGTAGAATTATGTGACTCTGATGGCTTACCTCTTGGGTTCTTGAGAGATCTATAAATCATAGTCCAGAGTAACATCCACATGAAACCTAATATCACTTATGGAAAGTTATTCATTCATCATTTATTGGGAGCACTGGAGTCCCTGCATCAAGCACCCAGCACTTTGTCCTTTCCAAGCTCCTAAATTTTGTTTTACTGGAACCACCTATTTGAAAAAAAAAAAAATTAAGTAAAAGTTAAAATAATTTATGAAGTAACAGTCCACCTCTGTGCTTGCTGCTTTGATTGTTACAATGGCTTCATGGTTGTATGCATATGTCCAGACATGCATCAAATTTCATACATTAAATACATGCACAGTTTTGTATATCACTTATACCCAATAGACCTGTTAAAGAAAACTAAAATGAAATAAAAACAAATTAAAAAGTACATACTAAAAAAGCCTCATATATTGGGCTGGGCGCGGTGGCTCACGCTTGTAATCCCAGCACTTTGGGAGGCCAAGGCGGGTGCATCACGAGGTCAAGAGATCGAGACCATCCTGGTCAACATGGTGAAACCCCGTCTCTACTAAAAACACAAAAAATTAGCTGGGCATGGTGGCACGTGCCTGTAATCCCAGCTACTCAGGAGGCTGAGGCAGGATAATTGCCTGAACTCAGGAGGTGGAGGTTGCGGTGAGCCGAGATTGTGCCAATGCACTCCAGCCTGGGTAACAAGAGTGAAACTCCGTCTCAAAAAAAAAAAAAAAAAAAAACCACACCTCATATATTTTATAGTTTGTAAGTTCTTTCAGATATGTTATTTCATTCAATATTCATTGATAGCCCTTTAAGTGAGACTGCTAGCTTCACTCTACAGCTACATAAACTGGGACTTAGTAAGGATAAGGCTCTTGCTCCAGATCATCCAGCTAGTAAAAGAAAGAGCCAAATTCAGTTCTTTTGACTCTGCCCTTCACCAGCACCTGGTACCATAGTTAAAATACATCTTGGAGGACAGTGTCAGAATTAAGGCTGAAAGGTGTGAGCATCTTACCATGTTCCTTATCATGGAGACACTGAAGCTCAGCCCTGTAAGTGAGTTATTAATCCTGCATTCTGCTAGTTGCATCTATCCTAGGTCCTATTTTTATAAATATCGGGCTTGTTTTGGGAACTATTTGTAAAATTAATGGCATTCAACCTGTAAAAAAAAAATAGTGAAAGTAAACCAACTCTGGTCAAATTTGCTTTTAAACTGTAGTGTTTTGAAGATTTCTACATATTGCAAAATAAAAGCATTTGGGGTTAGTTTCTCAAGGGTTTATTTTTAGAAAAAGCTTTGCAGATGATATGCAGAAGACATTTACTAAGATAAAATTATTCTCATGACATGAATCAGCTTATTGCTGCTCATCTCCTTTAAAATAATGGGTTCTTTACATTTGTTGGATTTATTTTAACATATTAAACCATTTTCAAAAGTGAATGTCAACTTGAAAAATTACTCTCTCCATGTGTTCAGTAATGGAAGGGAAGCTCACAAGTGCGCCATCAGCAAATATCCAAAGGTTTCTCTCATTAAGCTTTCCCATTGCCTCTGAGCAGGTGAAAGGATTAGGCGACTTAATTCTTGCTTCTAATTCTGTCTCCATCTGAGCTTTAAATATTTACTACCACTTAGGAATCTTGCAGTTTGGTAATCTTCGATGAATCAGTTAAGTGTTTTGACTTATCACAAATGCCCTACAGAACAATCTTATTTTTTGCAGCTTTCCCTTCCTTCCAAGACCAGGCCCACTGAATATAGGTTAGTTAAACTAGATCAAACGTAAGTGTCAGTAATTGAAACTGAGCTCTCTCTGGGAGCAGTAGAAATCCTGTTGTAAAGCCAGCACAACGACTGCATAGAAAATTCTTCTGTAATTAATTTTATTTATTTATTTTTAAATAAGGCGTTTTCGTTTCCTTTGTCACTTTTCTTGATAAACACCCTGCACATAGTATTCAGGAATAATCTAAAAATCGAATTTGAATGTTTTTTCTTGGGGAATTAGGACAGCTTTTTCTCTCTGTTTTTCCTTCCCAATTCCCCTAAATATTCCGAAAGCTGAACGATGGTTTTACACTGGAGTTCTAAACTGGGGTTAGTGGACAGAATTAAAGGACTCTGTGGGACTCCTTTAATTAATCAATTTCGGAGGAAAAATGTATCTTTCCAATGAGGAATCTTGAATTAGAGGTCAGCATTTCCTTCTATTGTGAATATAAGCAATGTGCGCACCCCCCTGCCCCAAGCATTGTAATGCTTTCAGTGTTTCTAAACATTGATTGACAATGAAAAATTAGGGATGTTTTGAAATAACATTACGTATTTACAGATATTCCAAAATATCATTTATGTTTACCACTATTTCAAAAGTACTGGGCTCATTCCTGGATATTTTTATTTTCTGCATTCATAAGCTCATGTATTACAGTATCACATATTTGATTTTTATTACTCTAATAATCATATTTCAGTATATTTAGTTTCCTTAGTAGTCTCACACATCTCATTTTACAGATTTGAACAGAGCTGGAACTAGGGTCTTGCAAGGTGCAAACTGGAAAGTGAATGTTTCCTTCAGGGTCAGGTGACAAGGGTACAACATAAAAGAAATAACTGGCTCTCACGTCCCTGAAAGTGCAGGATCAGTGAGGGTAGAGCTAGCATTTCCACAGATCCAAGAGTGATTTTTGAAGTTTTGCAACCTCAATACCTTCTTTTCCTCACCCTAGTACAGGCTCCATCTCTCAAAATACTATCCTGAGTGTGATTCCCTTCTCAACTGTAATTCTTGATCATGTCCTCATCCCTCAGTGAAGTCTGGCATACTAATGAAATGTGCTTGGGAGGCATGAGGAAAAGGAATTCAGAGAAGGGTGGTTTTCTCACATTCCAGTTTCTCTTCTTTCCGTGGAAGACTGAGCAACAGCCTATTGAAGGCACTGTGGCCGAGAGTTCTGGGACATGGCATGACCAACTGCAAAGGAAGAGGAGATACTAAGCACTGAGGTAAGTGGGGTGGTCACAAAATGTGCTACTGACACAAACTTGAAAAAAAAAACCCTCAGAAGGGATGCAAGATGGACTCAACACTTTCTGAATATCCATTAGAAGTAGCTATGTCCTGCCCTAATACTCAGAGTCTATGATTATGTGCCTGGGAGGTTTCTCAGATGGGCTTAATCCTTAAGGAGCTATGAAAACCCTTAAAAGCAGGCAACTTTCTCAGACTAGTAGCATGAAAGGAAGTCAGAGTAGTTTAAAGCGTAATAAATTTTTGAAGAACTTTTGTTGGCTTGGAGATATAGGATAGACAAAGAGTATGGGTGTCTCTAGGTAAGAGAAAGCCCCAATTGGCAGCCTGCGAGGAAGCATAGCCTCAGTTCTACAATGGCAAGGAACTAAATTCTCCCACATGGGAATGGGCTTTGAAGCAGATTTTTCCTCAGAACATTAGATGAGGACGCAACTCTGCAGATACTCTGATTTCAAACATGTGATTCCATGAGCAAAAAACTCAGGTATACCATCTCAGACGTCTGACCTAAAGAACTGTGACCTGGGCTGGGTGCGGTGGCTCACGCCTGTAATCCCAGCACTTTGGGAGGCCGAGGCGGGTAGATCACGAGGTCAAGAGATAGAGACCATCCTGGTCAACATGGTGAAACCCCGTCTCTACTAAAAATACAAAAAATTAGCTGGGCACAGTGGCACATGCTTGTAATCCCAGCTACTCAGGAGGCTGAGGCAGGAGAATTGCCTGAACCCAGGAGGCGGAGGTTGCGGTGAGCTGAGATCGCACCATTGCACTCCAGCCTGGGTAACGAGCGAAACTCCGTCTAAAAAAAAAAGAACTGTGACCTGATAAAAGAGTGCTGGTTTAAGCTACTAGATTTGTGGTAACTTGTTACACAGTAACGTAAAGGAACACAGGAACTGACCACTGGAAATGGGGTGGGATAGGAGACATTTGGTTACCCAATGGTACAATTAAGTAAAACTCTTTGCTTGGCCAAAGTGCTGCACATAGACTTTCTCAAAACTTGTGTTCCCATCTCTGCCCTTTTTCCAACGTCTGCTTACGTAATTGATGTTGAATATCTGTGAATTGAGTAGTACACAAATGGAAAGCTAATTTCAAAGCCAGCAATCTTTCACTAGTGTGTTAGTCCATTCTTGCATTGCATTGCTATAGAAAAACACCTAAGACTGAGTAATTTATAAAGACATAAAGTTAATTTGACTCACGGTTCTGCAGACTGTACAGGAAGCATAGCACTGGAGTCTACTTCTGAGGAGGCCTCTGGAAGCACAGAATCACGGTGAGAGGTGAAGAGGGAGCTTGCACATCACCTGGAAAGAGCAGAAACAAGACAGATAGAGTTGTGGGGTGAGGGGTGTGCCACACACTTTTAAATCAGGTCTCGAGAGAACTCAATCACTATTGTGAGGGCAGCACCAAGGGGGAGGGGGATTGTGCTAAACCATTCATGAGAAATCCACCCCCGTGATCCAATCACTCCCACCAGGCCCCACCTCCAGCGTTGGGGATTACATTTCAACATGAGGTTTGGTAAGGGGAATGATATTCACAGGTCTAAAAAAAAAACAGAAATAGAGTGCAGGAGCAAGAAGGTGAAATAGAAGGCTCCACCAATCATCCCTCTGACAAGGGCGCCAATTTAATCACTATCTACATATATAAAACACTTTCCTAAGAACCAAAAACCAGGCGAGCCCTCATAGTATTGGTTTTACCTTCATGTCCTTGAAAGAGGCACTGAAGAGGTAGAAAAAAAGAGTCCTGAATTGCTGACACCACCCTTCTCCCACCCTGCTTACAGGGGAGTATGGTTTATAGAGCTTCTCTAGGTACTATAGGAAGGAGACAATGGTGAGGCATTGAACTCTGTGCTGTCCTGTTATAGAAGAAAGGAAAACCGACCAAACTCAGCTGTTGCCTGCCCATGAAGGAAGCATTTAAAGCAGCCCTAGCCAGAGAGAAATTGCATATCCCAATGGATAGAACTTGAATTCCAGGAAGTTCTGGGTGTAGAAGGAACATAGTTCAACTTAAGAAAAGCCATATATGACAGACCCACAGCTAGTATTATACTGAATGAAGAAAAAGTGAATACCTTTCCTCTAAGATCTGGAACACAACAAGGATGCCCACTTTCACCATTCCTATTTGACATAGTCCTGTAAGTCCTAGCTAGAGCAATTGTACAAGGGAAATAAATATGGAGCATCCAAATTGGAATAGAAGAAGTAAAATTGTCCTTGTTTGCAGATGATATAATCTTACATTCGGAAAAACCTAAAGACTCTACACAAAAATTACTTGAACTGATAAATTCAGTAAAGTTGCAGAATACAAAATCAAAATGCAAAAATTAGTAGCATTTCTATATGCCAACAGTGAAAAATATGAAAAAGAAATAATCTCATTTGTAGTTGCCTCAAATAGAGTTAAATATCTAGGAATTAATCAAAGAAGTGAAAGAATTCTATAATGAAAACCATAAAACACTGATGAGAGAGGGCACCAAAAATTAAAAAAAATTCCACTTTTATAGATAAGAAGAATTAATAGTTAAAAGAATTAATAGTTAAAAGAATTACTACCTAAAGCAATCTACAGATTCAATGCAGTCCCTACCAAAATATCAATGACATTCACCAAAGAAATAGGACAATTTTGAAATTTATATGGAACCACCAAATACCCAGGATAGTCAAAGCTATCTTAAGCAAAAAGAACAAAACTAGAGGAATCACATTACCTGACTTCAAAATTATCCTACAAAGACATAGAATCAAAATAACATGGTCCTGGCATAAAAACAGACATACAGACCAATGGAAAAGAAAAGAGAACCCAGAAGCACATCCACACACCTACAATGAACTCATTTTTGACCAAGAATATACACTGGGGAAAAGATACTCTCTTCAATAAATGGTGCTGGGAAAACTGAACATCCATATGCAGAAGAATGATTGAAACTAGACCCCTATGTGTCACCATATACAAAAATCATATTGAACTAGATTAAATACTTAAATTTAAGACCTAATGCTATGAAACTACTATAAGAAAACATTGGGGAAACTCTCCACGGTATGGATCTGGACAAAAGTTTCTTGAGCAATACCTCACAAACACAGGCAACCAAAGCAAAAATGTACACATGGGATGACAACAAGTTAAAAAGCTTCTGCACAGCAGAGGAAACAATCAACAAAGTGAAGACACACCTATAGAATGGGAGGGAATATTTGCAAACTACTCATCCGACAAGGGATTAATTACCAGAATATATAAGGAGCGCAATCAACTCTATAGGAAAAAAATCTGATAGTTCCATCAAAAAATATGCAAAAGATCTGAATAGAAATTTCTCAAAAGAAGACATGCAAATGGCAAACAAGCATATGAAAAGGTAGTCAACTTCCTCGATCATCAGATAAATGTAAATCACAACTACACTGAGATACCATCACCCCCTAGTTAAAATGACTTATATTTTTTAAAAAATGGGCAATAACAAATGATGGCGAGAATGTGGAGAAAACGGAAACCTTGTACAGTGCTGGTGGGAATGTAAATTAGTACAACCACTGTGGAGAACAATTTGGAGGTTCCGCAAAAATCAAAAAATAAGGCTACCACATGATCCGAAAACTAAAATTAGAGCAATCCCACTGGCCAGTGTACACCCATAAGAAAGAAAATTAGTATATTAAGGAAATAACCTGCACTCCCCATGTTTGTTGCAACACTGTTCACAATAGCTAAGATTTGAAAGCAACCTAAGTGTCCATCAACAGATAAATGGATTATAAAATGTGGTACATATACACAATGGAATACCAGGCAGCCATAAAAAAGAATGAGATCCTGTCATTTGCACTAACTAACCTGGGTGGAACTGGAGATCATTAAGTGAAATAAACCAGGCACATCAAAACAAATGTTGCATATTCTCGCTTATTTGTAGGATTGAAAAATCAAAACAATTGAACTCACGGACATAAAGAGTAGAAGGATGGTTACCAGAGGCTGGGAAGTGTAGTGGGGAGCAAAAGTGGAATGAATAAGACCTACTATTTAATTGTACAGCAGGTGCCTATAGTCACCAATAACTGTACATTTAAAAATAACTTTAATAATTAGATTAGATTTTTTTTGTTAACACAAGGATAACTACTCAAGTGGATGGGTACCCTATTCTCTATGATGTGATTATTTCACATTGCGTGTTTGTATTAAAACGTCTCATCTACCCCACAAATATATATACCTACTATGTACCCACAAAATTAAAAATTTTAAAAATGTAAAACAAACCCAGAAATTTTAGAAATTTATTTTTTCTCTCTTTTCATATGCCTTCCTTTGCTAGAGCTATGACTTTTCAAGCTAAATTGAGGCAGTTTGAGAAATCTTAGAGTATGAAGCATATCATATTCATCTTTAGGTTTTTAAAATTCAATCTAGTCTTTGGAGCACAGTAGGCTCTCAAACATATTGAATTAAAGTGGGAGCAGTACAAAGATCAGAATTTATGGTGATCAGTTTTATTTTTGACAAGATTATTTACCATGTAAATGTCATGGTGTCTGAAATGTGTTCATTACACATACTCGAGAGATCCCAAATACCAGTAAGGAAAACAGCAGACGAAAGTAACATAAAATAATTCAGGAGCGAAGAAAATTGACAGGCAGGAATGCTGCATAGTGTAACATCAAGAATATGATATTTAAATGTAAAACTGACTTGGGTTTAATCTCATCTTAGCTATGTAAAAAGTCTGAGACCTCAGAGAAATCATTTAACCACTCTGAATCCTGGTTTCCTGATCTAGAAATGAGAGGTCATTAAAACAATTCTCCCAAATGGTTGATGTGAATATCAAATGAGATCATTTATATAAAACCATTAACACAGTATTTGACTCACTGTAATTATAAAATTATCAGTAGTTACTATGAACTATAACAATTGAACTTTTTTTAGAAACTGACATTTTCAGGGAAAAATGAAATAGAATCCAAGGTAAATGCTATTAGAATATTGATTTTTTAAATCACTGATGGCATTACATATTTTTGCAAAGCAAAACTTATTGAATTTTAATAGTCCAAATAGTATATGATATACATATCTCATGCTATCTGTTGAATTAATGAATTTGAGTCTGTGTTGTAGTTTTCTTTTGCTTTTCTCCATTGCTGCATTTCAGCTGTTACCCTTGTTATCAAATTTGTAAGAGCCATGTTAGTTTAGTTGATAAAAATATTTTGCTTTACGGAAACATTCTTGAAATCAACCGGCCTATGCCATTCTTATTTCAGTGGAACTCAGTCTGATACAAAATATAAAGAGATGAAAAACATTCTCTATTGTATTTGTTTTGAAAATAAGAAAATAATAAATAAAACTTACCAGCGATGGCATTTATTACACTTCTGAACTCATCAATAAAATTGGTGGAAGAGTAATATTGCTGGTCACTATAGTGAGAGAAGTCTGACACTAACACTATATACTAGAACTAGACTTTTTCTGTAGCCTTATAACCTGTGTGTTTCTGGAACAATTCAGAAAATGCAAATAAATCATTTTTAAAGTAGACACATTTGCATTAATACACTAAGATTTCATATATAAAATGTACTCAGTTTAAACAAAGACTCCTCAAAACATCAAATGAATGGAACTTTGATCATGAATGGTTTTCCATCTGTAATTCAGTTTATTCAATTCTTAGTTGATTATGTATTTTTCTCTATTAAACTTTAAGCAATCTTTACTAAAAAGTTATAAAACTTCTTATAGTACAAGAAAATCCCAAGCACGAGTACGATTATACTTAATTGCCATATATCAACATTCTTCAACTAGAGAATAATTTCCTGTCATATATCAAAAAATAGTAAATTGATGAGCAACATACAAATATTTTGAGAATAAACGTTTAAATCAACAGAGATAATGTGTTAATATTCAGAAACTTTTGTTGTCCCCAAGGAATTAACATTTTCAAATAAAAATACTCAAAGAAAAAAAACACCAGAGGCCTGATTTGTCATTTTTCTTTTTTAACCAGTAGTTCTGAAAACAGATAGCTTAAATTCAATGAGCCTCAGTTTCTTTATTTGTAAAATGAATCAGTTTGACTAAATGTCTGTATGTTTTCTTAAAACAATAATTATTAAAGTTGAGAATGTCTTCTTCTTTATCAAGGTATATTATATATAGAAGGATCTTTGCAAAGAAAATATATTACTCCATTTTCATACTGCTATTAGAACCACTGAGACTGGGTAATTTATAAAGGAAAGAGGTTTAATTGACTCACAGTTCAGCATAGCTGGGGAGGACTCAGGAAACTTACAAGTATGGCAGAAGGTGAAGAGGAAGCAAGGCATCTTCTTCACATGGTGGCAGCAAGAAGTGCCTAGCGAAGGGAGAAGACTCTTTTATTATCATAAATAATTTGTCTGTTTTTAGAGTTATAAACATCTTTAACTCTAATAATTTTCATTTCCATCTAAAAATCAATATGATCTTAACAAAAAGTACATATGTTCAATTAAATCAGGACTGTGTCTGGTAAGTTAATGAAAGTGAAACAGAAACTGCTCTAAACAATGAAGTGGATTTATTGGATGATGA
Organism: Callithrix jacchus; assembly: GCF_049354715.1. NCBI lineage: Eukaryota > Metazoa > Chordata > Mammalia > Primates > Cebidae > Callithrix > Callithrix jacchus. Next base: position 146,952,154 of record NC_133507.1, read on the forward strand.
CATTGAAAAAACGTAGCAGACTCAATCTAGTTAAGACTCCAGGTCTATTCCTCTACCATTCAGGCATTCTTCTATGTGTTGGCTTAGTTCTCAGGCTGCTTTACCATGTAACTGGCAGACAGGTGCGAGTAGCAACTATAGCTATGGGTTCCTCAATTTCATTCATGTGGAGGGGGCATTGCTTCACCAGAAAGTCAAACAAATGCCTGTGCTTCCCCTAGATTGAGGGACTCCCAATTCAGACCCTGTGAGCACGGAAAATGCCATATACCAATTGCCCATTATCTGTTCCAGTACCCACAGTAGTATCCATAGTAAAAGCTGTACAATTAGGGTTCGTCCAGTGCTGCACAATGATGAATGGAAAATTCTCCAAAGAAAATTTTAGTTTCTGTTAGGGAGTGGGAAGAGAGAGTACTTATAGAGTATGCAACTGACCAATGTCAAATGTATGAGCATCTATTCAAATGCATTCAGTGTTTGCAGTGAAAATATTACACACCAGTTATGTTTTGTTTTCTTATAGTATTTGGAACTCTAAATATGAAAAATAGATATAAGTTAAAATATGGTGAATATTTATTGAAACGTCTAGTGGGAAATGAATTTAAGTATAAGAACAATGGACAAAATATAAGTGAAAAGGGTTACAACATTTTAAAATTGTACATAAAAATATCCATAAAAATTAAAAGACAAATATAAGTTAGGAAAAATAGTTGCTAGAAAAATGATGAAGAATTCACATCCTTCAAAATTAAAAGATTTCTTCACAACAATGAATGCAAAAATCCATCTTACAGATACCGTGGATGTCTCTTCTTGTCTCGTAATATTGGCAGGAAGCCAGTGCTCACCTCTCCTCACCCCTGGTTACCTTTGGTAGGCTGAAAATGCCAGAGAGTTAATGCCCAATCCCCTACCAGTCCCCAGCCATAGACAGACAGAAGTTGTTGTGGAAGTACCCCAGCTTTCTCGTCCATGGGTGGGATGATTTTGCATGGAAACCTACTAAAACACAGAGCCTTTATTGGTCCCTTCTTTTCTCTGTCTGACTTCCCTTCTCTCTGATCAGGGTTTTCCAGAATTACCAACTCAATCCACTATTTTCATTCAAATACCACTTTCAGGTAAAGTTTCTCTAAGAATCCAAACTAATACACACTTCAATAACAATTTTTAAAGTTTTCAAAATTGCTAAAAGGGTAGATTTGAAATGTTTTTATCACAAAAAAGATAAGCATTAAGATCATGAATTTATTAATTAGCCTGAGTTAAACCATTCCATATAGTAAACATATACTGAAACATCACATTGCACCCTATAAATATGTACAATTTTGTCAATTAAAAATAAAATTTATAGAAAGTGAGTAGACAAATCATTATAGAATAATGTGAGTATTTATTCACGGAAAACCCACAGAATAAAAGTGAAAAATCTTTCGCTTTGCAGTTATTAAACAGAGAGATCCTATTTTTATTTTATCAAGATTGTCCAAAATTAAGAGGAAAAACTCAGTGTTATAAGGGGCATATTCAGGAAATCTTCCCATACTGGGAAGGTAATTTAGAAAAAATATTTACAGATATATTTTTAAAACATTTATGTTTTTCAACTCAGTATGTCCACTTTTAATAATTATTCATTGATCTATTAGAAATTATATCTAATTAATTAGAAAAGACTTTGATTTATTGTATTCTTTGTATTAAAAATAAAATTAGAGATGAGAAAAACCTACATTCAAGCTCTCGGAATATTAGTTATTATAAGGGAAGCTGGGAAGACTGGAGGAGGCAAGTTTATGAGAGAATAGACAAAAGTTTTGTGAATGCCTTTTCCTTTTTCCTTCATGTATTCATGCAACTGATGTTGCACTGCCCTCAAGGCTCTGGCTTTCAGGTTCACCATTGCCGAAGTCTTGGAACCACCTTCTCTTGGCCTGTTTCCAGATCTTCACTTGTCCTGAGCTATATATCGCATTTCTGGCATTAGTCTGGCCCTGGCCTATCTGTTCTTTTCCTGGTACCTGACTTGGATCTCATCCAGTTTTCAAAGTCATTCCTCCCATGATTCAAAAGTCACTCGTTCCATTTTTTCCGTACATTATCACCTGGACGATTGTGCTGTTTGATAGAATGCAGCTACCATGCTCCATGTTTGAACAGCATGAACTGATTTTGCAATTTTACAATTCATGTCATAGTGATGGTGGTAAGGGATGTGCAGTGATGACATAAATTAAGAGGACATTATGCACATATTTTCCAGAATGTAAGAAGTAGCTTTTCTTAAAAACACTGGATAGTGGATTCACATTTCTGCAGAAATTCATTCTAAACCGTGAAAATCCCTCCTAAGTGGTAGGAGCCCAAATTGACTGTACCAGGGCAGACTGGCCCTTTCCATTCATTGGCTACTATTCATTACTGTCTAAATTCAATGACATCATATGTACAAGTGTGTTTTGCAAACTCTGAATCAAAACATCAATAGATGTTTTATTATTATGTTTTGTATGTTGTAGACTCCAGCACTGTGATTCCACTTTCCAGCTAGAGACTGAACATCTTTTCAAAATACTGGACAAAGTGTAGAGTTTTCACTTATTTTTATTCAAATTATTATGAATGTATTTAATATTATTATTGATCTTTTGCACAAAATAAACTAACATCATTTAGTAAATGTTTTTGTTTTATCTGGCAAATTAAAATACACAAAAATCCACAAGTTTTCATTTTTAAAACTGGGGAATCATTAGAAATCACCAATGATATGTATAGTTAATTGAAATGCTGGGCTAAAACAATATTACTAACAAATAATTCAATGACACATGGTTAAAATGAACTCATATGCAGACTATAATTATAAGGCACGATTAATCACATGCAGAGGTTATCTCCACTGTAAAATAAATAAGTGTCTCACTCAGAGCTGATTTGTTAAAATACTATCTGGGAAGCCAATAAATATTCATTATTCATATTAAACACAAAATTCTGCCAGGGGAAGATTACCCCTTTCAAGGTCACTTGTTTTGAAGAACACAAAGACAAGGCAGCAAAGATACACTTATTCAGGTCTTTGTTAAGCAAGATTTTTGACCTCTGGCAAATTCCTGTCTTTGCTCTGTCCCATTTGGGAAGTAGAATTTTGTATTCACCTACTCCTTTTGCTTTATAATCATATTGTAATCATAAAGTGCAAATAGTTCAGTGAAAATATCTGGAAAACATAAATATAAGGTATTCATCTTTCATTATTTCCAGCAGTTTTCAAATATTTTATTTGATGTGTAACATTAAATACTTCTCAAGTATTTTTAACCTATAAAAGCCACACAAATCATAAGGTCCTTGATATGGTTAGGCTTTGTGTCCCCATTCAAATCTCATCTGGAATTGTATCCCTATAATCCTGATTTGTCAAGGGAGAGACCAGGTGGAAGTAATTGAATCATGAGGGCAGTTTCTCCCATGCTATTCTTGTCATAGTGAGTTCTCAAGAGATGTGGTGGTTTTATAAGGAATGCTTCCCCTTCACTAGGCACTTCTCTTTCCTGCCACCTTATGAAGAAGTTGCCTTGCTTCCTTTCACCTTTTGCTGTGATTGTAAGTTTCCTGAGCCCTCCTCAGCCATGCTGAGTCAGTTAAGCCTCTTTCCTTCATAAATTACCCAGTGTAGGGTAATGTCTTTATAGCAGTGTAGAAATGGACTAATACAGTCCTATCACATGTTAATGGAAGGTATCTAAATCTGCATACACTTAACTTCCTATATATGTAAGTACATATACATATGAATATATACATATTTGTGAATATATACACATATATATTTTACAGTTGTGTTCTGTCACCCAGGCTAGAATGAGGTGGCATGATCATAACTCAGTGTAACCTTAACTCTTGTACTGAAGGGATTCTTCCATCTCAGTCTCTCGAGTAGCTGGTACCATAGGCATGTGCCACTATGCCTGGCTGAGGTTCTATTTATTAAATTTTTATGTAGAGATGGGGTCTTGCTAGCTTGTTCAGGCTGGTCTTGAACTCCTAGTCTCAAGTGATCCTTCCACCTGGCCTCCTAAAGCACTGATATTATAAGTCTGAGTTTCATATATTGAGACACGTAGTTATTAGGCACATTGAGATTTGTATGGGTCAGCACGACCCAATTGTATACTGGAAATCACCAGTATTTTGTCCCACAAATCCATCACTAAGCCAAAGAGAATATTTAAATATATTTGATCCAGGAATATCAATACACTTTACCAAATGGTTTATGTAGTGTTAAATATGACAGATGATTTTACTAGTACAAAAAATAAGTTTCATTTTTAAATGCTGGTAGGAAATTTAAATGTCTATTTAATTTCACAATGCATGTATTTTATCTTTTACCTTCCCAGAAGTAGTTAGATAATGCTCTTTGAGATTGATATGTACACTTCTGTCACCAAAATGCAAGTCTAAGGTTGGAGCCCAACTTCCTGGCATTTCTTTGAATAGAACTTCTGACCTGATCATCAACTATGATTACTTCTGTAAATCATGGTTTGGCACCAACTGTGCACCTACTTGCCGATACCAGAACGTCTTTGCAGGTGGCCAAATGATCAAGTAGTAGTGAATCCCTGGGATGTGGGGCTACTATGGAAGAACCCATCATTTCAAAACCTAGAACTGAGAAAAAATTCACTTCCTATGTTGAGAGTTTAGGAAAGCTTTGAGGTATTTTTTTTACACACTCACACATGGGTACACACACATACACCTGCACACACACACACACAGTGTCCCAATAATTTGTTAGTGATTTTCATGTTTTAATTTTTTTTTTAAGAAAAACCCAGTGTTTTAAAAAAGAGAATTCCTAGACTCTGGGATATATGTGTTAAAGTCTGTTAGTTTCACCTTTTTTTCCAGTCACTGTTGAGGACATGGATTGTAAAATAGCACAATTGGCACATTATCTTAAAACATAGACCCTGGAAGTGCATGCTACCAAATGGAGCAACAGTTTGGGTGATAATATGTTACAAGATAGTTAACATCGTGTTATGGGGGAAGAGATGTTAAAAACCGAATGAGATCCAATTCAGGCACCCAGGAAAAAATAGGTAAGCCAATGCCAGAAATACAATTTCATAACTCAGGAAGAGTCAACAAGGGAATCCAAGGAAATGTTGTCTATTCCTCATTAACCCCAGCTCCTCCCATTTACTGATTTCCTCTAATATAACTAACACTCTGAGTGTCTGTACTTAGGTTTCCTTTGTCTGAATTTATACTTAGCATAAAGATGCTGTGCATCAAAGCACATTTAATTTCATGTAATTTAGTGAATAAAGAAGCAATAAAAGTGGACTCAATGAGCAAAAGAGCATAAACATTTTGGAAAGATATATTTTGCTAAGTTCCCTTTTTACATGGTTTTTATTGATGCATATTCTCATCAGCAGAATGTGAAAGGATTACTGAATACAGTTTCTATAACATTAAGGATTAATTTTAAATCCTGGACAATCTGATAAATTTAAAAAATTAGTTATTCCTTTAATGTTCATTTCCTTGATAACTGTGAGGCAAAATACATTTATCTTTGACAGTTTTTTCTTCTTTTATGATTTGTCTCTGAACAACCCACCTTTTTTGTGGATGTGTGTCTTAACTTGAGTTCCCCAGAAGCTGTTATGAGACTAGGATATGAGAATAAGCAGTTAATTTGGTTGCTAATCCTGGGAAACACTGGTAGGGGCACGGGGAAATGAGACAGGGACAGAAGAAATCCCCTAACATGTGCATTTTGAGCAGATTGCCAGCACAGACAGGCGAACTTTAATCCCATTATGGAACTGAGAAATTCAGAGTTATCCCATACACAGGACTAGAGAGCTGGGCTCAGAGTTATCCCATACACAGGACTAGAGAATTGGGCTCAGAGTTATCCCATACACATGACTAGAGAGCTGGGCTCAGAGTTATCCCATACACAGGACTAGAGAACTGGGCTCAGAGTTATCCCATAGACAGGACTAGAGAGCTGGGCTCAGAGTTATCCCATACACAGGACTAGAGAACTGGGCTCAGAGTTATCCCATACACAGGACTAGAGAACTGGGCTCAGAGTTATCCCATACACAGGACTAGAGAGCTGGGCTCAGAGTTATCCCATACACAGGACGAGAGAGCTGGGCTCAGAGTTATCCCATACACAGGACGAGAGAGCTGGGCTCAGAGTTATCCCATACACAGGACGAGAGAGCTGGGCTCAGAGTTATCCCATACACAGGACTAGAGAACTGGGCTCAGAGTTATCCCATACACAGGACTAGAGAACTGGGCTCAGAGTTATCCCATACACAGGACTAGAGAACTGGGCTCAGAGTTATCCCATACACAGGACTAGAGAACTGGGCTCATTACTTACTCTTGTTATTCCTTGGCTGGGGGTTGCAAAAGGAAGTGACTTTTACCAGATGAAACGGAGAAAGCTCTTGGGCAAAGAGATGAAGGTGCTGGTGTTTGGAATTGTTCACATTTCACTGAAATGGTTTTGTCTGAGAGAATTGGTTGGGTAAAAAACACTGAAGTGTCCAATACAAGAAAATTTATTTTTTCCCTCATCAATGAGTTAAATCATTTTAACTTCAAGTTTATTTACTTTCATTACATCGTTTTTCCTAGCAATGAATTGTTTTAGTTTGTACCTGGTTGTTTCTTTCCTTTTTTTCCTTTTTTAGTTTTTAATAGAGATGAGTTCTCACTATGCTGCTTAGGCTGGTTTTGAACTCCTGAGCTCAAGTGATCCTCCTGCCTCAGCCTCCTAAAGTGCTAGGATCATAGGCTTGAGCCACCATGCCCGGCCTGTTTATTTATTTATAAATTTTAATGTAACATTTTAAAATTATGCATTAATTTTCTCTCATATTTTGTTGATTACATTTTCTTTCAACAACTTCCTTCTTGTAAAGACCCATTGAATATTTGTATTTAAAGTTAGATTTTAAATATTTAGTTTTATAATTTATCTAGAATTGATATGGTAGAGGTATGGTTATTTTTTGTTTTCAAAATACTCAGACAATAAGCCAAGACATTTTATAATAATATATTTGTTCTATACTGTTTTGAGATAATTTTTAACCTGTATGTACTGAAAGTGTTTATATAGATGATAGAATGGCTTCGTCAATAGCAACTTTTTTCCAATTATTTCCTATCGTTGCCTGTATTTTTCTTCATGCCTCAAGTTACGGTAAAATTCAGAATGATTTTGTTCATATAAATTATCATTGAGATTGTGGGAACTCCCATCTTTTCAGTATTTCTTCTTTCATCTTCATAGAATCATGTCTTTATGACATCAGTAAAGCTTTACTTCTGTAGTATTGTTCTAGGCTTTTACATATCACATTTTCTTTCTTTTTTGAGGTGGAGTTTTGCTCTTGTTGCCCAGGCTCCAGTACAATGACACGATCTTGGCTCACTGCAACCTCTGCCTCCTGGTTCAAGCAGTTCTCCTGCTTCAGCCTCTTGAGTAGCTGGGATTGCAGGCATACGCCACCACACCTGGCTAATTTTGTATTTTTAGTAGAGACGGGGTTTCTTCATGTTGGTCAGGCTGGTCTTGAACTCCTGACCTCAGGTGATCTGCCTGTCTTGGCCTCCCAAAGTGCTGGGATTACAGGAGTGAGCCACTGTGCCCGACCTTTATATTTTCATGAATAGAATCTTTTGGGGCTTAAGCCAAGAGGTAAAAATGTTTTCTGAGCTTCCTTGGGAAAAGATAGGGTGAAGGAGAACCTGCTGTTTCTCTTGGATAATGGTTCATGGTGTTGTGAAGAGGGGTGGTGAAAACAAATGGAAAGAGTTGTTGCCTTAGGTAATTCTGAGACAAGCACCCTCAGCCAGGTATGTTTTCGTTCTAGGGACAGCATGCAACTGAGAGACAGCGGGGAGGGTCTGTGCAACCCCAACCCTGGCTGACCTCTCTGCACTGCGGGCTCCTGGGAGTTAGCATCTAGAAGGTCTGTTGCTCTGAGGGACAGAGTTGGTAACCAGAAAATAAGTCACGATGTGAAGCGGTGCTTTCAAGTGGCTACAAGAGGGAAAGCAGTAGCCTTGGATGCAGAAGATAAGAGAAAGTACCGAAGCAACGAGAATGGAAGGTTAAGACCAGTTATTACTAGCTGGGGATGTTCTCTACTGTAACATGAACAATGATTTTTTACTGGGTGTTGGACGAACAGTATTTATCATGTCCTTAAACGATTGCTTGTTCCAAAACAGCTTCTGAACCTCTAACCTAAGGGCAGCTCTCTGAGTAGACATAATAAGATAATGGCCTTCATGCTGTTATTTGAAGCATATTTTAAATTTTAGGTGTTTTAATTTTTATGGATTAGAGTTTCACTATGCTACCCAGGCTGGCCTCCAACTCCTGGGTTCAAGCAATCCTCCCATCTGAGCCTCCCAAGTGGCTGAGGCTACAGGCATGTGTCATGCACCTGGCTTGAGGCATATTTTAAATTTTTCTGCCAGTGCCTATAGAAGTTGTTTACTTTCTCTTACCCTGCTTAGAAATATCCTGTCATTCTACTCATAGAAAAGAAAGAGGAGAAGAATAATCACTATCAACTTAGTAGTTTCACAATTAAATAAAAACTAAAGCCAGTTAATAAAAATTAATATAAGCTAATGGATGAAAATGTTCCAAGGAGAAGGACATTCAGAGAGATTCAGCACAATGCAGTAAATGTTCCTTGGAGACCTGTTGGGTATTAAGCACTCAACTAGGAATGGTCCGATTTTTTTTTAACTCCCTTTGAATAAAGAAAGAGGCATTTTTCCTTTCATCATGGGTCATCGCAGGTAATGCAAAACATATTTCTCTGTACAATATCCCTTAGCAACTCCCTAGCAACATTCAAATGAGCAAGCTTTTACCAATGGGGTTCATAGGACAAAATTGTAAGAAAAAGTAGACTTTTTTTGCCACTAAATTTTTAATTTTAAATGTTTTACAAGATAATGTTTCATACGAAGGTTTAAATTATTCACCATCAAGTGCTCCTTTCTATATTAACATCTAGCATAATATTGTGAACAATAAAAGTCTGTGGAATTGTATCTTATTAAATGTAGTAAGACTGGGACAATATGGAAGAAACATTACTCTTCTCTTGAGGTTCATGATGTCATTTTCTCTCCTTTTCCTCATAGATGTCACTTATCTAATTTCTAATTGTGGCTTCTAATCAACTGAATATCTGAGTGCCTGAATAGATTCTTGCCCTCTACCTAGGAAAATTTATTATTCATGTTTATAAATCATCTACTACAATAACCTGGAATTCCATTTACATGGTTTTCTCTCTTTGCCTCAGCTTCAGGCTTTAAAAACTAACTAACAAACAAACAAATTAACTGACTAATCTGAAGAAACAAAAAATGCTGAAACTTTTAATCATATTCTATGTCACTAATACTAAATGTCCACATTTGAGACTCTGATGATGACTTCCTATTCTTCTAAAATTACTAATGCTTATGTTACGGATTGAATGTCTCTATCCCTCTGAAAATTCGTGTTAAAATCCTAACCCTCAATGTGACTGTGTTAAGGGTGAGGCCCCCTAACTAAGAGTGGAGCCCTCATGGACGAGATTTGTGCCCTTATATAAAAGAAACCCCAGAGAGCTCTTTTGTCCTCCCTCTGTCATGCAAAGATACAGCAAGAAGTTGGCACCCCAGAGGAGGGCCCACACCAGAACCTGACCATACTGGCACCCTGATCTTGGATTTTTCAGGTGGCAGAGCCATGAGAAATATATTTCTGTTGTTTATAAGGCCCCCAGTCTAGCACTCTGCACTTACTATGAGATCTCATATTCTATATTTTAATCCAGTGGTGTGCCAGTAGACTGTCTTCCTGAAAAAAGTGAGGCTCTGGTTTGTGGTGCTTGCTGATTTCCAAGGCATAAATGCTCCCAACAAAGCTCTTTTCCAAACTACCAATATGACGTTATTCAAACAGTTGAAAAGAGAGGTGCACAATGAGCTCTTGCAAGTTTCCTAGGCTACAGCCTGCCACTCTACTCTTCTCTCCATTTTCTCTGTCTCAAAGTGCCTATTGAGGCTTTCCTCTTCTATCTTCTTGTCTGGAACTCTGACGTGAAGACAGGCGTTTACGCCCTTAGGATCTCTGTCACCAGCCTTTCCTCCTTTCCATCTAGTAATGCCTCATTCTGGTATCAATACAACAATCTACGCTTTGACTCAAATTGGGTTTCTGGGAGCGCTGTGAACCAGGACTCAGCTGGGTGGACTGGAAATTGATAGATTCTACCTGCCATTGATCCCTCAACTGATCCAGGCAGGGTTTACTCTATTGATTCTTAATTTATTGAGCAATGAAAACCTCCGTTGCCTTCCTCAGACCGCTCTCCTGTCCCTCCACCATGACGAGTGCTGAAACACCTTAGCATTAGCTTTGGCAAGAAAATGGAGATCTTTGGGAAGTAAATCACCCAATCTCGTGATCTGACCTCCCGCCAACGTCTTCTTCGCACACGTCTGTTTACTTCGTAACCTCCAGCTGCAGAAGGCATTTTTCTTTTCTTTTCTTTTTTTCTTTTCTCTTTTTTTTTTTTTTTTTTTTTTTTTTTGAGACAGAGTTTCGCTCTTTTACCCAGGCTGGAGTGTAATGGCGCGACCTCGGCTCACCGCAACCTCTGCCTCGTGGGTTCAGGCAATTCTCCTGAGAAGGCATTTTTCATGAAGCCATTTCCTACACCTTTGCTCATCTCCCCGGCACTCGCATCTCTCTGGGAACCTCCTTCCTCAGTGGACGCCTCTCCATAGCCACAACTGCTCCCTCCAGATTTAATCTCTTCCTTCAGCCCTTAAACATTCTCTGGCCACTTCAGCTCTAAAATAAATGCGACCTCTTGTAAGGTGACATCTTCTTTTGCTGTTGTCACAACTTTCTCTCATTTAAGATCCCAGATAGGGTTACCTAGTCATGGCAGAGGCATTTCCTTTCTGGTTTATCTGGATTTCTTCCATTCTTAATTTTTCATTTGCTCTGCACACTCATAACCCCCATACACAAACACACACACACACACACTCACAATTCCCCTCTCTCATAACCCACCGACCTCCCACCCATACTCATGTTGATTACACTCACTCAATCTCCAACAGTGCCCCATGCTTAACATTTATAGTGCTTATATAATCTGCATGTCTCTGTCGAATATAATCATTGATTCCTGCCCAACTTCTATGATGTCAATGAAATGTTACATTTTTTTACCTTCTTTCCCCCTTCTGTGGTACTTTCTTCTATATATTTACCCAGTTTCAAAAAGTGATTATATTGGCAAATGCCTGTGGCTTTATTATAACACTTTTCTGAGCAACATGATTCACTTATATGGTTTTAACTATCCATTTTTAGTCAGAATAAACCCCAAATATATATTTCCACCCCTTATATTTTCTGCTTTTTATTTAAATTCTACCTGAGAATCTCTACCATAAAGGAAAAACACTGGACTCATCTTCGGTCTCCCCAGATGTTCTCACCTTTCTGTTTTTGCTCTCTCACTGAGGGAACTACTATTTGGACAGGGAAAAGATTTGAAGTTGCCTTTGAGTCCTTCCCTTCCTGTAATATTCCCATGGCCAGTCAATTACCAATCTCTAAATATTTCTGGAATCTAAACACTTTCCCCCCTTATTTAGACCTGCATCAGTTTTCACTGGAATTATTGCAAAGATTCCTCATCCTTTCTGTCTCCTCCCACCAAATCCTGCCTCCACACCGTCTCCAGGGTGTTCTAGCTAACTCTGCATGGCCTCTACATGGTAAAGCTCAAGCTTTGATCAGATCAAAAGGGGTCCCTCTGGGAGCAGTGGCTCACACCTGTAATCCCGGCACTTGAGAGGCCGAGGTAGGCAGATCACCTGAGGTCAGGAGTTCAAGACCAGCCTGGACAACGTGGTAAACCCCATCTCTACTAAAAATACAAAATTTAACTGGGCATAGTGGCAGGTGCCTGTAATCCCAGCTACTAAGGAGGCTGAGGTAGGAGAATCGCTTGAACCTGGGAGGCAAAAATTACAGTGAGCCACGATCGAGCCATTGCACTCCAGCCTGGACAACAAGAACAAGACTGTCTCAGAAAAAAAAAAGAAATAAAACGGGGAGGCTCCCCCTGAGCCGGTCTTTTATTTCTTTTCCCCAACACCCCTTATGTCAAATGCAGTGTGCCAGCAACTCTGAACTTCACACCAACTCTGGTACACACCATGCTTATTCTCCCTCTTTATATTTGTGCAAACTTTTCCCTCTGCCTGGAATCTCTTACTCTTTGTTCATTTCATTAGCTTTTCCACACCGAAATGTAGACAAAAAAACTCTCCAAAAGGAAGAAAGGGCGGGCAGTAAGTAATGAGCTTTCTAATTGATTTTCTTTTTAAACTAGAAATAAGTGTAGAGTGAGGGTTAAGATCAGGGTGAATGTGAAGGAGAAGAGAGGAAGATGCTGAGGACTAATTCTAACACCATTTTGTCCAAGGCTGGTCTTAGACTTGACCGGGTGGGTATGCGCCAAATGCTCTAAGCAGTGATGTGCTTGCTGCCAATAATCACAGTGAGGTCTAGACGAGGAACTGATGCTGTTTCTTTCATCAGCCAGCAGAGGGGGCAATAGAGCAAAGGCGTTGGTAAGCTTAGACTAATTTAGGAAATGTTGCTTCCTTTCCCACCACTTTCTGTCCAAGCTGAGGCTACCTCTGGGGGAATTTCTATTATTGATTGCATGCTGTTTACTACCTTACCATCATTTATCCATGGCAACCCATGGCAATATTGCTGCTCTGTGTCAAAACGGCAAGAAAAATGGATGGGTTTTCAGTGATAAGGCTAAGAACTCATTGGTTAATCATACTTTAAGCACAAAATAAAGTCAACGATGAGTGGAACGCATAAACGTTTATTTTTGAAAACCTTTTTGACTAATTTTCATAGGGTAATGAAAACATGCAGATGTTACAAGCTCTTTCAGTGCCCGCACCCATCAACCCTGCCTTTGCTGGTGCATGAGTCAACCAGCTTCTTAAATCACTGCATGCTTTTAGTGTCATTTCCAGTCGGCAGCGCTGCAAACAACTCAGTTGTCAGAGGAGACAGATTTGTGCGTAACATCACTTGCAAATGATTTATTTTTTAAAGTACATAAAGATGCATTTTGAGCTCCTACGCTTATTATTCCCATAGTAAACAACGGAGTAAAGAGAACTCTTTATTTGTTCCCAGTGTGAGGGATGTCAAGGAGAAGGCAGGTTATGTTTAACATCTTTTACATTATCAGTTGGCTAATAGGGTCACTGGGGTGGGGGGAAGCCACTTGAATTAAGTGCCTGGAAATAACCTTACTTATTTACTTACTGTGAAGATATGCTGAAGATGAGAAGCTAAAATCCAGATAAAACTAATCTCTCTCCATTTCCCAAGTTTCCTCCAAATGCTCTTTTGTTTTGTTTTGCTTTGTTAGAGTGGCATTATCCCAGGCAGCTTAACTAGAGTTGGATACAGGTCTTTTAAGGCAGTTCATACAAAAAAAGAGAGAGGGTCGTTCAAGAGGAATGAACAAACGATCTCCTGCTAATGACTTCCAATTAGGCCCTGTTGGCATTTTGGATAAGAGTATTCTTAACTGAGAGAAGCTGTGTCCTACATTCTGAAGCAGTTAGCACCGTAGCTTCCCTCCCACAAGATACCAGGAGCATGCAACAGTTACCATGATAACCAACTGCATGATGTTCGTAGATGGTCTCCACCTAAGTAATGCCAGTTGGAAATGTCTCATAATGTGTAGTTTCACCATGGAAGTTTGTCATCTCAGAATGTTTCATTTCGCACCATAAACAAACAAGGGGATAACAGACTTACAGAGATGTAAGGACCTGAAATAACATGCGGAGAGATGACATACCACACAGTGGGGATTTTATAAATGGTATTTAATACTAATACTATTGTGAGGAAATGTGCAAGATGTACCAGTGAAGGAGGATGCACTCCTTACTCCCATAGGACTATTTAGTGGAGAAAACATACATGCGGGTATGCCCCAGATAATAAAACAAGTCAACACAGTTGTTAGGCTTATTGCGGTCTGAACAGGGCTGAGTAATAGTGCTTTTGGGCTGCCTACCTCTGATCTTAAATGAGTGCCCTTTCTCCGGCGGGGAAAAGGTATGGTTTTTACTCTGTCTGTGAATGAGGTGTGTGGTTTCCACCCAAATTTTGAGGTGAAGAAGAAAACATATAGACGAGTATTTATTTTATATATATATATATAAAATCAGCCTAGGTAACAGAGGAAGACCCTGTCTTTATTTTATATATATAATATATATATAAAATCCTCATATATAGCTGAGTTTATATATATATATGTGTATTTATATATAATATTTATATATATTATATAATATATTTAAATACATATTTTATATAATATTAAATAAGTATATATATAAATTCATCTATATGTGGGGATTATATATATATAAATATATAATTTATATATATAATAAATATATATTTATATATATTATATATATATTCATATATATTATATGAATATAAATATATTATATATATTTATTATATATAATAAATAATATATATAAATATATTATATATATTTATTATATATAATAAATAATATATATAAATATATAAAAATATATATATATTTATATTTTTATATATTTACATTTATATATATTTATATAATTATATATATTTATATTTTTATTTTTATATATTTATATTTATTTATATATATTTATATTTATATATAAAATAATATATATAATATATAAAATATATAAAATAATATATATAAAAATATATAAATATATATAAAATAAATATATAAATATGTATATTTTATAAATATATAAAATAATATATATAATAAATAATACATATATAATATATATTTTTTATATATATATAATATATATAATAAAGACAGGGTCTCCCTCTGTTATCCAGGTGTAGTGCAGTGATCTATCTATCTATCTATCTAGCTATACTCATCTACATGTGGGGATTATATATATATGCATATATATATGTGTGTATATGTGTATATATATCTATAGATATGTGTATATATATCTCTATATTTATAGATATATAGATATAAAATAAAGACAGGGTTTTCCTCTGTCACCCAGGCTGGAGTGCAGTAATGCAATCTTGGCTCACTGCAGCCTTGACCTGGGCTTAAGCGATCCTCCCTGCTCAGCCCCCCACCCCACAGTAGCTGGGACTACAGGCAAATGCCACCATGCGTGGCTAATTTTTGTATTTTTTCTATAGATGGGGTTTTGCCATGTTGCCCAGGCTAGTCTGGAACTCTGGAGCACAAGTGATCTGCCTGCCTAAGCCTCCCAAAGTGCTAGGATTATAGCCGTGAGCCACCATGTCCACCTCATGGGTCTATTTTTTTAAGTCCAACCTGGGATATGGCCCGTAGGTAAATGTAGCCTGGAGAGAAACTTAGAAACTTCAAAATGGTTTCCGGAAATTGATGTTAAATTTTTGTTTTACTCTCATTAGGAGGAATTTTTAAAATTCAGTTGAAACAGACTTTGATTTTATTGTACTTCAAATCCTTATGGCTATTCCCCTTCAATTTGCTAGTCCCAAATGTTTCATGTGCTAATGTTTAAAACAGAATTTGATTTCCAGACTCATGTGTTCCCTTAGAATTATCTAATAGCCATTTCATACCCTTTTTTAAAATTTTTACTGCATGGATTTATGTATGATTAGGACTCCCATTTCTATTGCTATTTGTAAGGTATTTTAGTTTTTAAAAATTCCTATATATAAATCCATTCATTCAGTGCTTTACATGTTTATATTTAGCTGAATGCATGTCACCAGAAGCTAGGATATTTACTTATAGCTTGGAAGAACTGAAATATCTGGTAATAAGGTCATGTAGGTAAAAGTTATACATTTAACACGAAAAGAAATAAAGTACGTGTCTGCAAAATTTTCAATTGAGTATAAACAGGTCTTTTTCTAGGGTCAACTGAGTTTCTGGGCATTTTTAAAACTGAGATTACTTTTTAATTACTTTCAAATTAAGGAACATTCAATTCTATAGCACCTTTTGTGAAATAAATTAAAATAAATTAAAACTGTTTCCTGAGATACATAGTCTGGATTTCCTCCTACTCTTGTTACTAGGAGGAAGAAAAAGAGAACAAGAAAGATAGTAAATAATTCAACCTTAAATTCTATGTAATATACCACCCTTCTGCCTTATCTTAAGCTAAATGTTCTAAACAATAAAATGAAAAAATAAAGGATGGGGATTTCAGAGAACTCCAAGTTAATGATGCATCAGTCAACCAGCTATTACCAACAAATTCTTTCCAGAATGAAGAATAACCAACCATGCTTTGACCTGGAACCCTTGCTTCCCAGGTCCTTGTCCAGCAACCAGGAAGAATCAGGTCACACAGGGACTTGAAGGATGAATGCAGTGTTTTATTGAGTGGTGGAGTTGGCTCTCAGTGGGATGAATGTGGAGAAGAATTTGAGGGACCTGATTCTTCCTGGTTGCTGGACAAGGACCCGGGCACCAAGGATCCCAGGTCAAAGCAGTGGTAGGTTATTCTTCATTCTGGAATCCCTCAAATTTTTCTCAACAGAGTTCTGGGCAAAAACTTGGAAGCCCAACGTTAAAGTTGAAAAATAACTGCAACAGTGAGGTATTTCTTATTTGTGACTTGTGGAATTTTTCCTCAAACCCACCTTCTGTTCCTACGATAACAGCCACAACCATAGCAACAATAACAATGATGTGGACAGGAGACAGGGAAATACTGGGTAGGAGAGGGCAGTTCCCTGGCAAAGGCCCTGCCCTCAAGCCTGGAAACCCACAGCTGTAAGTGAGAAAAAGTATTCCTGTTTCTGTACCCCAAAAGTTGCCTTTTGATCCACCACACCCCCCACCCTGTACTCATATAAACTCTGAACCCCAGGCTCCAAAAGGAGATGAGCAGATGAACAATGGCAGAATGATACAGCAGAAAAGAAGAGAAGAGAAGGAGCATCTGAACGTCCAGAGCAGCTCAGCTGTAAACAACTGGAGAAGAGATTGGCCGCCAATGGCCAAACTCCAGGGAAGATCGTTTTCCCACTCCGTCCCCCTTCCAGCTCCACATTCATCCCACTGAGAACCACCTCCACCACTCAGTGAAACACTGCATTCATCCTTCAAGTCCCTGTGTGACCTGATTCTTCCTGGTTGCTGGACAAGGACTTGGGCACCAAGGGGGTCCACTGAGGTGTCTAACACTTAAGCCACCTGCAGGTGGCAAGGCTAAAAGAACACACTGTAACATGTGCCCACTTAGGCTTTGGGAGTTGCAGACACCCACCCCTAGATGCTACCATGGGGCCAGAGCCCGAAAAAAACTCACCCTGGCTCCTATACCTGCCCATCTATGTGCCCCCACTCCTGCAAGGGATTTGAGTATGGAGGTGAACATACTAGCTACACCCCTCTTGCTTGTCCTGCGAGTAGGGTCAGGGAACTCTCCTGTTTCAACACTGTACTCCAGACATGGTGTAAGTTCCTCAGATATACCAACTAATTCATTTCTTATTACAACCCTAGGAAGCCAATAACTTTATATCACACTTATTAGAAGTTGCTAAACATATGCTACATTTTTTCAGCGAGGAATAAAGGGGACCAAATGCTTAAATCTGGTAGCAACAAAAAACTAAATTCTGCAAAAATAATGTTTAGTTGAAAAGCATGAATGGAAAACTCCAAAATGACCAACAAAGCATAACAGTATCTTTTTCTTTGATAGTGTGGATAAAAGAGGAAAACAAAGATGGTATAAAATGGCAGGGCTCTCTCACAACCTGGCATACATGGCTGGTGTAGACAACTTCCTTGCTCTCCACAGACATGTTGGCTAAAATACAGTAACAACAACAATAATTCTACCTGTATATGTAATGTTAGCTTAAATAAACTATATGTACCATCATCTTATAGATCTCATATCTCAAATATTATACCATCTTGTATAATTCTTAATCTTTACTATTTGTATATCCACATCCATTCATTTATTCATATTTTTACACTCACAGCCATATCTGGATCTTGATATATAATTTTTAGTAGAAGCTGAGTTGTACATTTAGATATTCCTTTCATTGTTCTTCACACTGATTTGGTGTTTTAAATGTTTTCTAATAAATTCAAACAAAGAAAAAATATATTGGTAGCTTTTGTGAACACTTAATCAAACGGCATATTAAAATTTAGGAAAATGAACAGAGAGATCTGGCAGTGACTCGGCAATTGATATTGTTTGGTTCTGTGTCCCCACCCAAATCTCATCTTGTAGCTCCCACGATTCCCATGTGTTGTTTCAGGGACCTGGTGGGAGATGGTTGAATCATGGGGGCAGGTCTTTTCCATGCTTTTCTTGTGATGGTGTATAAGTCTCATGAGATCTGATGGTTTTAAAAACAGAAGTTTCTGGCTGGGCATAGTGGCTCATGCCTGTAATACCAGCACTTTGGAAGGTGGGTGGATCACTTGTGGTCAGGAGTTCCAAACCAGTCTGGCCAACATGGTGAAACCCCATCTCTACTGAAAATACAAAAATTATCTGGGTGTGGTGGTGGGCACCTGTACTCCCAGCTACTTGATATACTGAGGCAGGAGAATCTCTTGAATCCAGGAGGTAAAGTTCACAGTGAGCCAAGATCATGCCACCGTACTCCAGCCTGAGTGACAGAATGACACACCGTCAAAAACAAAGCAAAACAACAAAAAAACAACAACAGGAGTTTCCCTGTACAAGCTCTCTCTGCCTGCTGCCATCCATGTAAGATGTGACTTGCTTCTGCCTGCCTTCTGCCATGATTGTGAGGCCTCCCTAGCCACGTGGAGCAGTAAGTTCATTAAGCCTCTTTCTTTTATAAATTGCCCAGTCTGAGGTATGTCTTATCAGCAGCATAAAAATGGACTAATACAGCAATCCAATGGGGCTCTAGTCCTGTATATGGCCTGATAGTGGGGATGTGATTCTAATGTTCTCTGAGAGCAGAAAGCATGTCCAAAGTACAGAGGAAGATGGTGAAGCTGAAACTGAGCATGAAACCTTGAATTTCTACCCCATGTATTCAAATACAGTCCTTCAGTCTAACAAGGCCGAGAGTACACTTCCTTCATTTGGCGTCATGAATGGCCAGTCTAATGTGCTGTGTAGGTCTGAATTTATACTATTTGTGGATCATGAACTGAGAAATATAAGCAAGACCTATAGGCTCTCAAGCAAATACACAAACAGTGTAGGTGGGTACATTTATACAGAAGGCCCACAGCATTCTAAGTCTTGGTCTGAGTTACTTCACAAGCAATCCTTGAGACTAATATTTGAGTGCCAATTGTATATTTGAAAAGTGATTCAAGAAACATCCATCAGGGAGAGGTGAATAGAGGTAAGCAAATGTGCAAACCCAACAAAAGCTGTGCTATTATTAAATAGTCACCACTGTGGGCAACTGGAGTGGAATCTCATTGAGGAACTCATAGACACTATGTGAAATTTGCTTCAGAGTTATGTCAACTGAAGGGCAAGGGAACAGCAGTTTTATATGCCAGCTTCTTGTCTTCCATTGGTTAAAGTGCTTCTAGGTTCATCATCTCTCTGGAACTTCTAAATTGCCCTGTACAGTAAGTAATGCAGTCTCTTGATCAGAAAAAACTGTTCTCAGGCAGAGAGTTCATGATGTTTGCACTAAAGAGTCTTCTGGGTAGCAGATGTGAGTGCCTGAGGCTATGGAGAGGTCATTGACACTTCTACAATAACAGTGCCCCAAATCAAGAGAGAAAACGTTGTGCTTGTCAGTCTCAAAGATTATATTGATTTTTCAATTACTTGAACATTATACCAGTTAATCTAGTTGTGCTCATCAATTGCCAAAAGCAATAATGAGAAAAGAAAAAGAGAATCACAACATACTTACTAATGGCTAATCCAGAATCCTTTCAACATTGTGTTCACATCGTTCGTATGAATAAAGAAATGTGTGTAATTCCAAATAGATTGGCCAAATGCAATTCTGTCAGTTTTCAGGAATTTGTAGAGTCATGTACATGAGTTGGTGTTTTTGATTTTTTGTTTGTTTATTTGTTTTGAAATGTTTTCTCAACAAAAATCATGACAGACTACTAAGCGTGCACAATCCTCAGTCATCTGCCTGGGACTGACAATATCACTCAGCCCTCATGCATTTCTGCTGTCTGCCTTTGTATGCATTCAGAGTCCAAGAGCCCCATTTCTGACAGCAATTTGGAAGCAGAGGTATCATAAAACCAACTGAAACAATCTCATGATTAATCATGGTCCACTGACTAATTGTGGTGACAATTGAGACACAGCTTCTGGGCCAGACATCACAAAGATGTGAAGACATTGAAAGAGCCACCTATGATCCCGAAAATCTCTTAAGTGATATGCCTGAGGCCCTTCTCCTAACCTGGAACTGAGAGTGATGAAGTTTGACTTGTAGTTACTGTGATTTACCACTGGGAAAACCATCATTCACTTCTCATTTTTTTCTACTGGGGAGAAAGTTAAACCAGTTCATTAAATATGCTTATAGTCACATGTGCTGAATTATCCTCTAATGGTCATTTATAAAACATAATTTTACATTTGTCAGCAAAGATTTTTTTAACACAATACAAGAAAACATTTTAAATATTATTTTTGTAGTCTGTGTTAAATACATTCTCTTTGAACATGCAGAAAGAATCATCAGCGTCTGACATTTTTTGCTGGAATATTCTTCAAGGGAGAGGGATGCAGAAGTTGGTTAGTGAAAGCGTCCAAAAGCATAATTTGTATTGACTTTTACTTGCTCACAGTTTAAAGCAATCCACCATTCTTTCCTTGCATATCAGAACTTCCACAATCTGGACCCAAATTCTCTAAACTTCTTGGCTCTCACCACTCCCTGCTACTCCTTCTGCTGTATTCCTAATTGGATGAGCTAATTTCCTTGCAGTTTTAGGAGTTTCAAACCTTCCTATGTGGGCCATGTGGATCTCTCTGTCTGAAGTTCCCTTGCTATCACTTTCCATTGAGTAACATGTGCTTCCCCACAGTGAAGCTCAAACGTCACTTCCTCTACCAAGTCTGACATCTTCCATCCTTCATCAACATCACTTCCTTTCCTGAACTCCCTAAAGACTCTTAACAACCTCCCTAATATGTTTTTCAAGCGATTTGTCAACTTGATGGCCTGTTTTACTCAATGATGATCTCTTTGAAAGACGAAATGATTATGTGTATCTTACTACTTCCTGGCAACAAGCACAGTGGCTGACATACAAGTCAGTTCTTAGTAGGTGATCAAATGTGCGTAGACGATGAAAGGAACCAAAAGGATGGAGAAAAAGCTTTTTACCAGACCCACATCAGGCAGCAACAGACATAAGAGGAGTAGAACCAGGTGTCTATTAAATTTTTAACCCATGTGGCTGACATTGCATTAAGTGCTTAATGTATAAAGCACAATAAGTCCTTAAAATATTAATCCTGGTACTTCCTTTTTCAGCATTTTTTGTACTTGACTCATCGCTAGTTGGGTCAGTGGCATGCCCTTTGCCTTGAGGAGACTTACAATCATTACAAAAGGGAAGAAAGGAGGAAGAAACTATATTTCGTTGTTAAAACACCCCAAATAGGCTTTTAATTCTTGTAAAAAGAATATCAGCCTAAAAGCCAAAGTTTTTTCACTTGAAATAAAATGAAAATTTTGGGGGGGAGTAAAAGTGGTTGGGATAGCTCCAAAGGAAGCAGAGCATTGAGTTTATGCCACAATAGAGTAGCAAGAGAGTAAAAGGAGTCCCAGCCTAGCTCATTGTCAGAATAACAAGATGGAAATTAACTAGGCAGGAGATGATGGGGAAATCAGGAAGTGGTTTGGCCTTGAGCGGAAGTCCTTGAGGGGACCCACAGAGGAAAGTTCAGGGCAGCATTGACATCCTGGTGAACTCCATGCTGCCCCAGCAGGACCACATCTGTTCTGCAGTCTGAGCATTCCATTAGGGCTTGGGTGAGCTCTTCACTTTGCCTCTTCTTGTGTTCAACACCTTTTTGTTATCTGATGAAGACCTTCTACCAGCAGCTTTCTTTATATCTATTCTAGATCCTCCAGCATAGGTGATTCCTGGTTGTGAACAGGGCCTTTCAAATTTCCCATTCAAACTTTCAGTAAGGTCATTCCCACCTTAAAGTATTGCATAAAAATTCACCAAAACAGACAGTGGAATTTTTAAAATCCAGAAAGGCAGTGGCAGTATGGTCAGGAAAGTACTGAACATATGTAGTTGGATGGAACTGAACAGTGGCAAAAATGACATTCTTAACATTTAAAGAATTTTATTTAAAGCGCACAACAATTCTGTGATGTAGGAATTACCACCTGGCTTTCACAAATAAGTAAACTGAGGCCCAAAGAGTTTGAATAGTTTGTCCAAGATCACACCATTGGTAGTGTCAGAATAAGATAACAAACCTAAGTAGACATGATTTATGATGCTGTGTTGCCTCTTTTTTCAAATAGTGTATGTGTGGTGTGTGTGTGTGTGTGTGTGTGTGTGCGCATTTATGATGCTCATCTTTCATGCTATTTATGGGCTTACCAGATAGGTGCATGCCTGCCTTTTCTACAGTGGACACATACAATAATAAAGTGTGTCCATAACCATCTTAATCTCTCTTTCCTCCTTCCCTCCCTCCCATCTTTATTCCTTCCTTTCTCTTTTCTCTCCCTGTTTTTCAGGGTTACAGTTCACTGTCAAACCAAGGAGAAGAGTGTATTTAGAGCAACACTAATAATTCTGGCCACTAACTGGGAATTTGATCTTCTGGGCTTTTCTCCCAGCTCTCCCATGGTGTGATTTTAAACTAGATTGAGCTCCTGTTTATCCAACTGTAAAATACAGGTAATATAGTCCCTCACAAGGACTGAGAAAGAATACTGTTATGTACAGTGCCTTATGACCTACAGATGAAAGATATAATCAATGACAACTTCATTATTCTGAAAGAGTTTTCAGAGTCACCTTGTCCTCTCCTTTGTCTTGACATCAGTGCTGTCCTAGAGGTGATGGTGCAAAAATATACCATTCTTGGACATGCATGGAATTTCAAAAAGCTTATAATTCTTATGAAAAATGGTGAAAGATATAGCTTTTCTCCAATGCAAGGAAAGTGTAAATTTTGATACAATTCTGTTGTCTGAATTTAAGAAATTTGAAAGCCTCAATTACCTTCAAGTATGTGAAAATTAATTTTTAGAAATTCTCCATAGTTACAGAAAACACACATCCCACACTCTAATCCCAACCAAGCTATTAATTTTTCAGAAATTCTAGACTGTGTTATTTAATTTCTCAAAATCAAAATCATGTATTGAGCAGGTTAATGTATCTATCAATTTCAGGTAGACGAGCTATTTTCTTGATTTAAATAACTAGAAAAAAATCATGAATCAAGAGAAAAATCTGGTGCAGAAGCCACATATGATACTTTTCTAGAAGGCAAATGAATGGATGGTGGCTTTGCCAATGTGCTGACTTCTGTCATTTTTATGTTCAGTGACAAGCACCATATGAATGATTCTACTCTGCTGATTCTAGAGAAGACCAAAATGAACAGATTGTCGGCTGGCGTGCCGTTGCAGCTCACCAGAGTGCCAGCAAAGACTATGAAGAGCAGTGCACTTGTTTATTCCTGAAAATGCACTTGCTTGCCAGAAACTTAATTTTAGCAATTCTATAGCCAGCAAATTTAAACATTAATGAGTATAATCATTTTTCACTCTATCTTGGTCAAAGAAGGCCGTATGTTAGAAATGTGCATGTTTAAAATCTGATTTGGGGCAGAGATTTAAAAGAAAACATTATAGGAGAGTTTCTCATTCATAAAAAAGGCAGAAACTATAACTACTAAAGTATTCTTCAAACTACAGTAGTGCTTTCCTTAACAACAGGGATACATTCTGAGAACATGTCATTACATGATTTCACCATTGTGCAAGTATTATAGAGTGCACTTACATATACCTGGATAGTGTAGTCTATCATACACTGAGGCTAGATGGGGTAGCCTATTGCTCCTAGGCTGCAAAACTGTGCATCATATTACTGTACTGAATACTGTAGGCAAATTTTAACAGAATGTTAAGTATTTGTGTATCTTAATATACCAAAACATAGAAAAGGTACAGTAAAAATACGATATAAAAGATAAAACATGGGACACCTGTGTCGGAGTCTTAGCATGAATGAAGCCTGCAGGACTGGAAGTTCTGTGGGTGAGTCAGTGAGTGAGTAGTGAGTGAATGTGAAGGCCAAGGTCATTACTGAGCATGACCATAGTCTTTATAAACACTGTGCACTTAGGCCACACTATATTTATTAGACATACTTTTTCAATAATAAACATTAGCTTATTGTAACTTTTTTACTTTGTAAACTTTACTTTTAAACTTTCTGATTCTTTTGTAATATCATTTAGCTTAAAACACAAGCACATTGTACAACCGTACAAAACGTTTTTTTTTTTTGAGACAGTCTTGCTCTGTCACCCAGGCTAGAGTGGTGTGATCTTGGCTCATGGCAACCTCCACCTCCTGGGTTCAAGCGATTCTCCTGTCTCAGCCTCCCAAGTAGCTGGAATTACAGGTATGCGCCACCAAGCCTGGCTAATTTTTGTATTTTTAGTAAAGTTGGTATTTCACCATGTTGGACAGGTTGGTCTCCATTTCTTGACCTCATGATCCTACCTCTTTGGCCTCCCAAAGTGCTGGGATTACAGGTATGAGCCACTGCGCCTGGCCACTATTTTTTCCTTATAGTCTTATTTTATAAGCTTTTTCCTATTTAAATTTTCTTTTTTAGTTTTCAACCATTTTTCTTAAAAACTGAAACACAAACACTCATATTATCCTAGGCTTACATGGGGTCAGGATCATTTATATCACTGTCTTCCACCCCTATGATTTGCCCAGGTCTTCAGGGGCAATATCAGGCATGGAGCTATAATCTCCTACGGTAATGCCTTCTTCTGTATATCTCCCAACGGCCCCACCTAAGGCTGTTTTAAGTTAACTTTATTCTTACATAAGTAAAGGGAGTACACTCTAAAATAATAATAAAAATTATGGTATAGTAAATACATAAGTCAATAACATGGTTGTTTATTATCATTGTCAATTATTATGTACTATACATATTTGTATGTGCTATAGTTTTGTATGACTGGAAATGCAATAGTTATGTTTATACAAGCATTACCCTAAACACATGAATACTGCATTGTGCTGTGACTGAGGATGGCTGTGACATCACGAAGTGATATTCAGCTTCATTATAATCTTATGAGGCCATCATGTAATAGGTAGTCTGTCGATAAGCAAAAATCTTCTTATACAACACATGGATATTTATGCGTCCAAACTGAATAATCATCATCAAGTTGGACTCACAACTCCTGGTGATAAAGGTTTGAAACCTGGTGCTGATTATTAGGCCATTCTCCTTTCACAAACAAATATCAGTTTTTGTGCACCATGAATTCCACATGTTTAGGACTAGTCAAATACCTCTCTTCTCCATACCCACTACATTGTCAGAAGGCTTCTATTATCATAGCCTCTTATTTGGTCTCCAGATTCTATCCCTCTTCCTTGCTAAAGCATTCTATACTTACTTCCAGACTAATCTTTATTAAAACTCTTCTCATCCATAGCAGTGAAGAGTTTCTAATTTCCTAACAAATAAAGACCAATATCTTAAGTGTGGAACTGAAATCTCTCTTCAGTCTAATGTCAACTATTATTAAATAACTTCTGAATTTATTATTTTTGTTCATGCACATTATACTGCCATAGAAATAAATTAATGTAATTCCTTCATATAATTCCATGATTTAGTAGTCTTTTTCTCACATTTGAGCTGTTCCTACTCTTGGAATGTTAACTTCTCCATTTCTGTATGTCCGGATCCTGCATGTGCCTCTAGGAGCCCAAGCCACACGGCATCTCCATTCAATAATGAATTGTTGATCACTTCCTGTGTTCCAGGTTCTCCTCCACTTGCTCCAACATAGTACTTTAATTATGTCTGCAGATAGAAATAATCTCTGTCTTATTTAAATTCCCATGCTGTATTGTCTGTAATAGGTGGTAATAGCCTTGTGATATAGTCATGGGTACAGGTGCTACATTGAGACAATACAATGGGAAATCCTTGAGACAGTCTGTTAGTTCGTAAACTTTATAAAGCCTGAGGTCTCCTAACACAAAGTTAGTGTTTTATAAATATTTTTGAATTAAAAAAAAGAATTAAAGACAGAATTGTCTATAAGACACAAGAAGTCTAGAGAAAATGTCTGAAGCCATCAGTTGTAAAAATTGACTTGGGGTGTTTTTTTTTGATTTTTGTATCTGTCAACAACAATGTAGACCCCAATACTATTGCATGCCTTTTTAAAAACATATATGTTGAATGTGGAGCAAATGTAGTTTCCCTAAAGCTAGAGCTAATTTGACATGTCTATGTGTGAATACCTCTATCTCATTGCACATACAAAATGTAAATGAAGTTAGTTCAGAAAACTTCCATGCAAATTTGTGCTTGAGTAGGTAAGGGAGGAATAGTTTCTCATTCAGTTTTTATCTATGTAATTTGGTATGTAAAGCATATTTAAATGTATGCATGCATTTCATTCCAATGAAATGGGTAATTAAGTACTGTTAATTGTACCACGCTTATACTCAGGATTTAATAAGACTCGGTGTCTATTGAAGATGCAAGTGCTGGCGCGCCACCTCTGACACCTGAAATCCAACACTCCGTGAATGAGGCCAGAGATCTGTATTTTAGGCAACTCTTAAGGTGGTTCTGACGCATGTTAAAATTTGAAAAGCAGATTCTAGAGAGTTAAACTTCAGAGACGCTCACTGTATGAGTGAAATTCAACATACAAATTAAAGGAGAAAACTTAATGTGCTATAAATCAAGGATTATCAGCGTTTTAGGAACAGGAAACAAAGTGTTCTTTTATACAAAATAATTTCTTTATAATGTATACATTCTTTAAGTCTTAGTCTCACAAAGCCAACTGATGTCCTCCTGCTAGAAAGAAAAAGAATCTTCATGGGGCAGGAATTTTAAAGAGCCAGTGTGGTTGTTATTTTCCATCTGAACAAGATTGAAAGACTCCACATTTCTGCATAGCACTGTACTGCTCCCCCTGCCCATGTGCTAACAAAACCAAGCCAAGTTAAAAGTATGGCATTCTAAACCACTCTGTAACTTGCATAAAGAAAACTTGAAAAGAACTTTTGCTCTGAGACTATCTTGTGCCCCAAACTCCTAGAGCAATCCAGTTATTGTGAAGTCATTGTTTTCCTTGTCTGCTTTCCAAGAGGTAGCCATATGATTACTATTAGAAAAGGCACGTAAACTAACACAAGAACAGAAAACCAAACACATGTTCTCACTCATAGGTGGGAGCTGAACAATGAGAACACATGGACACAGGGAGGCGAATATCACATACCAGGGCCTGTCAAGGGATGGGAGTCAGGGGAAGGGAAAGCATTAGGAGAAATACCTAATGTAGATGACAGGTTGATGGGTACAGCAAACCACCATGGCACACGTATACCTGTGTAACAAACATTCTGCACATGCACCCCAGAACTTAAAGTATAATATAATAAAAAAAAGGCAATTAATATATTTTTACTTCTACCAATATTTGAGTTTAGTTTTCCTCTAGATTTTGACTACTAATTTAGTTCATCAATTTTGTATGTTGCTATATTTCTTTCTTAATGTCAGATGACTGTGCATTCTCAATATAGATGGTATCGGCTGTGCATAGAGAGCAGGAGAAGTCCGTGACTCAGTGTACTGCAATCCAGCAATGCCCAGAAGCCGGGTGATAAGTATATTTTATAATTCTTGGGAAACTAACAAAAACTCCAGTCATAGTACTGTACACTATGCTTCTTTGTGTGATGGATCAGTAACAGTGGGGTGGGATGAGTTTCACCATATTCCATTTAGCTACGAAATTTTTATTGTCTTCAGATCCTTGGGTATAATGGCAAGAGAGGTATTAAGCTCTATGGATGGAAAAGTAACTCCTAATTCTAAGAGAGGTAATAAATAATCACTTGGATTTCTATGGCAAATTATCACAAGTTATCCTTTATTTCACTATACAGATTCCATATAAGCAGTTTTAATGGCACAATAAGTGATTTTATTTTTTGTTTTTTGCAGCTTTTTATAGTCGAGTTTTGGAAAGATTTTTTTCATCAGTAGCAATAGAACATCCCATCAGAATTTATCTTCCTCATGGAATTAGAGGCTTGCCTTTAAACATTCACTATTGAATTCAAATAAATATGATTTGAATTCAGTTTTTAATGATCAGGTGAGAATGTTTTCTGCCTTCATGCTAGGTAGATGATGATAAAGATGCTTACCAGTGACCAGCCTCACACATCAAACCTTTAAAAAGGAACTTTTAAACTAACACTTTCATTTCAAAATAAGACCCAAGAGAAGATAAAGTACAGGAATCCAAAAATTATTTTAACCTAAAATTTATATATTCATTACAAATATGAACATTTTAACAAAATCTCTGTAGTATTATAACCATATAGGAAGTTAAAAATTGCATAGCATTTTCAATGAATTGGTTGATGACTTTGCATTGCTTTCATTTGAATAAGTGTAGATGCAGTGTTAACAAAATCAATTAATTTAAAAGGGAGATTAACGTGAGAATTAAAAGTGGCACTCTCAAAACCTTTCCAACTTTCCAGCTTCCATTTGGAAGAGCATAATTAAATGTACAAATTAAATATCCATAAAGGAAGTAGAAATAGTGTAAAGGAAACTATGGTTGAAAGAGATGCCAGTGTTCTAATTCTGGGTTCTGCCACTGAGTCATACTGCCACCTTCATTGCAACAGCTCTTAAATGTGCACAAGTTCTTAACATTCCTCTCAGTAGCAAGTGGACTTTATGTTTTTGTACCTTGAATGTGGGCTGGCATTAAGTGACTTCCTTGCAAATGTAGGAATGTAGTGGATATGACACTGTATAACATTTGAGGCTAGATCAGGAGAGTTCAAGTTTTACCAACCCGATTCTCTGGTAGTTGGGGAAGATGTCTGACCACCTGAGACTGCTATACTCAGGTGGCTAGAGATGGTTCCCCCAAATGATAGTTCCAGTTGAGCTCACAGACAGAGCTGACACCATCTGTCAGCTATGTGATGGCGCCATCTTGGTAACCCACCAGCCGAGATCCCAAGAAGGACATTCTGAGATTTTTTTTAGTGAAGCAGTGGTAACAGGATCATAGACAAATCACTTAACTTCTTTATGCCTCAGTTTTTTTTTATTGTGATGACTGACCTGCATGTCTCACAAAGTAAGATGGGAACATGAAGTAAAATAATGCACATGAAACTTCTGTGGAAATTCTAGCCCATTTCTTATGAGAGCAAGGGGCATATCTTATTTACCTTTGAGCTTATGATGGCTAGACTTATGCCTTCCATTAGAAAGGTAGTCAGTGTATGCTTTAAAAAGTTTTGTTCTATTTGTATTGATTATTCATAATAATTTCAACAAGTAACAGATTTTGTTTTAGAAATTTTGAAAAGGTCCAAGTATTAAAAAATTAATCTATAGCTCCACTACAAAGACACATCTGTTATCATTTCTGCATATTTTATTCCTTTATTTTTTAAAAAATAGATTCTTTTTACTTTGCATATTACTGGGCCCTTACTGGAAAGATTAAGGAGGCCTGGCAATAGATCAGAGAGAAATCCCCCTTGGTAGTACAGACATGTGGTGGTGGGTGACTGGCTGCTGTTTGAGAGAGGCATAACTTCCCTAGACCTTTCTCACATGTGTTGCTTTCTTACACATGTAGTTACAAGAAAGAGATAGAAGCCTGCACCTTGTGGGAAGATATGAACAGAAACCAACTGTTCTTAAGGAGAAGGCCAGGAAATACCACTGGACCCAAGATCTTACACTGATACAAAGCCAGTAGAAGAGGCAGAAGAGTTTCCTAACCAAGGCCCCCCATGATTGCAAGGCAGAGTTTTGCTGCCATGGAGGGCAAGTGGAGGGTGAACTAACAAATGTTCACCTTTCAAACTCAGACCTAAGTTGAGGATGGACAAGAAAAAACAGTATCTTTTGCCCCCATCCCCACTCCCACCCTTTGCCTACAATGAGCATAGGCTGGAGTCAGAAGCAAAAAAAAAAATCTACTGCTGGTAGAGGAACAATAGAGTAGAGAGAGACACACCCCCACACTTCTGACACAAGTGTGCAGGAACTGCTGAAACCTGAGGATGAGGCAAGACACTGGGAAAACCTGTTTCCCAGGCTCCACATGAAATGCCAAGGAACAGCAGATCACAGCTGGAGGAGTTTGACATTTCTCATGTGTTGATGACCAAAGCAAAAAACAAGCAAACAACAACAACAACAACAAACAAATATAAATTGACTCAACTCACTTCTAACTACTTCACAGAAGTGTATTTATTTCTGCCATGAGTACTATTTACCTCAAGCTCTACAAATCATTTCCACATATTCCATTGCTTACTTCCACATAGAATGGACAAAGAATTTGAATAGATACTGCCAAGGAAGAGGTATGGATGGTGACTAAGCACATGGAGAGTCTCAAGATTAGGAATATCAAAGCCATCTCTGATACTAAATACTAACATACACAGTGAGTACAGTGACTAAAATTCAAACAAACAAGTGCTGGCAAGGATGCAGAGCAATGGAGACTCATATATTGCTGGTAGGAATGCAAATCATATAGCCACCTTGGAAAATGATTTGGCAGCTCCATATAAACTTAAAAAAAACACTTACCATGATAACCCAGTAAATTTTACCTAAGAGAAATGGAAACATACATTTACACTAAGATCCAAAAGATTTTGTAAACTTTATTTAGTTTAGCCCTACACTGGAAACAACTCAAATGTTCATCAACTGGTGAGTGGATAATAGAGTGCTACTCACCAATAAAAATAACGAACGACTGCTTCATATGGTTTGGCTCTGTGTCTCTACCCAAATCTCATCTTGTAGCTCCCACAATTCCCACATGTCATGGGAGAAACCCAGTGGGAGGTGATTGAATTATGTAGGTGGGTCTTTCCTGTGCTGCTGTGATAATGAATAAGTCTCATGAGATCTGATGGTTTTAAAAATGGGAGTTTCCCTCCAAAAACTCTCTCCTTGCCTGCTGCCACCCATGTAAGATGTGACTAGCTCTTCTTGTCTTCTGCAATGATTGTGAGGCCTCCCCAGTCATGTGGAACTGTAAGTCCATTAAACTCTTTCTTTTGTAAATTGCTCAGCCTTGCTTATGTTTTATCAGTAGTGTAAAAACAGACTAATACAGTAAATTGGTACCAGTAGAGTGGGTCACTGCTGAAAAGGTACCTAAAAATGTGAACACAGCTTTGGAACTGGGTAACAGGCAGAGGCTGAAACAGAGTGGAGGGATCAGAAGAAGACAGAAAATGTGGGAAAGTTTTGAACTTCCTAGAGACTTGTTAAAAGGCTTTGCCCAAAGTGCTGATAGCGATATGGACAATAAAGTACAGGCTGAGGTGGTCTCAAATGGAGATGAGGAGCTTGTTGGGAACTGGAGTAAAGGTGACTCTTGCTAGGTTTTAGTAAAAAGACTGGTGGCAATTTGCTGCTGTTCTAGAGATTCGTGGAGCTTTGAACTTGGGAGAGATTCTTTAGTGTATCTAGTTGAAGAAATTTCTAAGCAGCAAAGGATTCAAGATGTGACTTGGGTGCTGTTAAAGACATTCAGTTTTATAAGGGAAGCAGAGCATAGAGTTCAGAAAATTTGCAGCCTGGCAATGCGATAGAAAAGAAAATTCCATTTTCTGAGGAGAAATCCAACCAGCTACAGAAATTTGCATAAGCAACAGGAGCCAAATGTTAATCCCCAAGGACAATGAGAAAAATGTCTCCAGGTCATGTCAGAGGTCTTCAGGGAAGACCCTCCTATCACAGGCCTGGAGGTCTAGGAGAAAAAAAGTGGTTTTAGGGGCTGGACCCAGGGTCCCTGTGCTATGTGCAGGCTAGGGACTTGTTGCCCTGCATCCCAGCCTTTCAAGCCATGACTGAAAGGGGCCAATGTAGAGCTCAGGCTGTGGCTTCAGAGGAGGCAATTCACAAGCCTTGGAAGCTTCCACATGGAGTTGTTCCTGCCAGTGTATGGAAGTCAAGAATTGGGGTTTGGGAACCTCCAACTAGATTTCAGAAGATGTATGGAAATGCCTGATGCCCAGGCAGAATTTTACTGCAGGGGCAAGGTTCTCATGAAGAACCTTTGCTAGGAGAGTGTGGAAGGAAAATGTGGGGTTGGAATCCCCACAGAGTCCCTATTGGGGCATCACTGCCTAGTGAAGCTGTGAGAAGAAGGCCTCTGTTTTCTAGACCCCAGACTGGTAGATCCACTGACAGCTTGCACTGTGTACACAGGAAAACCACAGGCACTTAATGCCAGCCAGTGAAAACAGCCAGGAGGGAGGTTATACCTTGCAAATCCACAGGGGTGGAGCTGCCCAAGACCATGGGAACCCACCTCTTGCATCAACATGATCTGGATATGAGATGTGAGGTCAAAGGGGATCATTTTGGAGCTTTAAGATTTGACTGCTCTGATGGATTTTGGACTGCAAGGGGCCTGTAGACCATTTGTTTTGACCATTACCTCCCATTTGGAATGGCTGTATTTATCCAATGCCTGTACCCCCACTGTATTTAGGAAGCAACAAATTTTTTTTTTTGAGATGGACTCTTACGCTGTCACCTAGGCTGTAGTGCAGTGGCATGATCTCAGCTCACTGCAATGTCTGCCTCCCAGGTTCAAGAGATTCTCTTACCTCAGTCTCCCAAGTAGTTAAGATTACAGGTGCCCATCACCATGCCTGGCTAATTTTTGTATTTTTAGTAGAGATGGGGTTTCACCATGTTGGCCAGGCTGGTCTTGAATCCCTAACCTCAGGTGATCTGCCTGCCTTGGCCTCCCAAAGTGCTGGGAAACAGGTGTGAGCCACCACACCTGGCCACAAGTAACTAACTTGCTTCTGATTTTACAGGCTCGTAGGTGGAAAGGA
Source organism: Callithrix jacchus (assembly GCF_049354715.1). NCBI lineage: Eukaryota > Metazoa > Chordata > Mammalia > Primates > Cebidae > Callithrix > Callithrix jacchus. The sequence goes on from NC_133507.1 coordinate 146,985,542, forward strand.
CTTGCCTTTTCTCAGATAAGACTTTAGACTGTGGACTTTTGAGTTAATGCTGAAGTGAGTTAAGACTTTCGGGGACTGTTGGGAAGGCTCAATTGGGTTTGAAATATGAGAACATGAAATTTGGGAGGGGCCAGGGTAGAATGATATGGTTTGGCTCTGTGTCCCCACTCAAATCTGATCTTGAATTGTAACCCCCATTATTCTCACAGGTCATGGGAGGAACCCAGTGGGAGGTAATTCAATCATGAGGGCAGGTCTTTTTTCATGCTGTTCTTCTCATGATCATAAATGAGTCTAAGGAGATTTGATGGTTTTAAAAACAGGAGTTTCCCTGCACAAGCTTTCTCTTTGCCAGCCACCATCCCTGTAAGACATGACTTGCTCTTTCTTGCTTTCCACTATGATTGTGAGACCTCCTCAGCAATGTGGAACTGTAAGTCTAGTAAACCTCTTTCTTTTGTAAATGATCCAGTCTCAGGTATGTCTTAATCAGTAGTGTGAGAATGGACTAATACACTGCTGTGCCAAATGACATGAATAACTCTCAAAATCATAAGGCTAGGTAAAAGAAACCAGACACAAAATGCTCACACTGTATGATTTAATTTTTATGACATTCTAGAAAAACCATGAAACAGAATTCAAATAATATGTTGCCCACATTGGAATTGGACATCAGGGATTGACTATTAATGGACATGAGAAAATTCTTTCAGGTAACTGGAATTTTTTTCAATTTTGCTAGTGGTAATTACCTGACTCCATATATCTGTCAAAATACATGTCAACATGAAAAAGGGTACATTTTACTGCATGTAAACTTTTACCACAATAAACCAGAGTTAAAAAAAAAAGCACATAAAACATGGCTTAGAGCCTTAGGAGAATAGTATGGAAAAGTGAAGTGGTAAATCCTATTGTTTGAGATTTATTTAATGTTGAGATATTTAAGATGCATTATTTACAGTTCTTTCCCTTGTGATTTTTAGTCTCTATTTTTCCATAATTACTAAAATATTAAATTTTATTTGAGCACATTATTGTTTGGTTTTCTTGAATATTTTCTCTTTTTAGAGAGCTTAATTAATGTCACTATATTCCATTTAAGAAGCTGTGTGGATAAGAAATGTTTTCACTTCTCTACTTTCATAGAGGAAATCCTACTCACGTAAGTGCTTTTCTTCCTAATTCTGAAGTTTTGTGAATTGCCTATTTTACAGGCTTGATGAAATCAGTAGGGTGATGTTGAAAGGAATGACATATTAAATCCTTTTGTAAGTTATGTATCAATTTTGTGATGTACAGAAATGCCCTTAGCTTATATATTTCTTATTTTTTGCATTTTATAATTTCCTTAAAGCCAGGTACACCTACATATGCTTATGATTCATCAACATATCCAGCATTCAACTTAGAGAGATCCTTAAACCCATGTGGTCACTGGCCTTTTAAACACAGTAAACTCTTCCATTTCATACAATAAAGACTTCAAGAAAAAAAAATTGCGATATTGTCTTTTCCCCAAATTCACCCAAGCATCTCTCTTGCTGGCATTCTAACCATTATTTTTCTCTTTACATGGTCCTCTGATTCCTAAACTCGATACTGGGTTTGTGACCCTGGTGATCTCCTCTTTCGGCCTCCATCTTTAATTTGGGAACCACCTTTTGCAGAGGACTCCCCCTGTCTCTTGATTCTTGTGTACTTTTGATTCCCTTGTCTTACAAAACTGGAATACAGATGTTTCTTTTTTTCACTTTGCTGGAATTTCAGACTCATGGGATTGCTTTACTGGATCCTCTCCCACCCTGCAAAGTACCCTGGAGCAGAGGTTCTCCAAGTATATTCTGTGACTGCCTGGTGTTTGACCAGACCTAAGAGGCCAAAACTATTTTTACAATAGTAACATGCTATTTGCCTCTTTCCTTCACTGTGTTAATATTTTCACAGAGCAATAGTGGGCAATACTGCTGGCACCTCTAAGAATCAAGACAATGTGCTTGATTACTACTAAACTGTAGTAATTCTCAAATTCTTCATCACCACATACTAGTGAAATGAAAAAAGGCCAATTTCATTTTTTAAAAATTGTTCTTACTAAATGTTGACCCTGAATGCATGCTATTTTAATGTTCCAAACTATGTGAGGAAATGGGAAGCATATAAAGCACTTTGTGCATGTTGAAGTTTGATGTTGTTTTGAGGAAAGAGATCAGTGTAATTGAATTAGTTGTGAGCTGAGCTAGCACTGACTTTTCTTTCTTTTTAAAAATTTTACTTATAAAATCTACTGACAGGCAAACTGGTTATCATATTTGGATATTTTGAAGACATTTTCTCAAAAAGGAATGATTAAACCAGTCAGTCAATTTATTGCAAATAGCTGACAGTGTTCATTGCCAGCATCAAATAACTGATGTTTTATAGCATTATGGACAGTAACTGACAATATTCATTATCAGTGTTAAAATTTGACCTCTTTAGCAACATCTAGAAATTTTGGAAAATTTCTGTGTACTATTGTGAACTAGACTCTCTCCTAAATCATAAACATTTTTGTGATCAGAGTGGTTGTACTATTCACAATTGTGATACTTTTGCTATTTTATATGAAAATGTGTCAGCACGTGGAAGATGTGCATGACTCAGTGTATGAATATATTCCAATTGATCTATCTATGTTGTTACAAAATAATGCATGGGTAAAACATTCATTGAAAGTACAAGTTAGATCAAAGGGATTTTAATGTAACAGAGTACCAAAAAAAAAAAAATCATTAATGTGGTTTCAGATTCACACTGCAAACAAGTTGTTAAGAAATACCTCAGCCAGGCACGGTGGCTCATGCCTGTAATCCCAGCACTTTGGGAGGCGGAGGCAGGTGGATCACTTGAGGTCAGGAGTGTGAGACCAGCCTGACCAACATGGTGAAACCCATCTCTACTAAAAATACAAAAATTAGCCAGGTGTGGTGGCACATGCCTATAATCCAGCTACCTGGGAGGCTGAGGTAGGAGAATTGCTTGAACCTGAGAGGCAGAGTTTGCACTGAGCAGGGATTGCACCACTGCACTCCAGCTTGGGTGATAGAGTGAGATCTTTTCTCAAAATAAATAAATAAATAAAAATTTAAAAAGAAAGAAATACCTCTTAATACTTTTTGTTAAATTTCGGTGTAGTACCAAATATGAATACCCATAGTTATCTGAAAAGCTATTAAAGTACTTCTCCCTTTTTCAGCTACAGATTTGATGCAGAACATATATGAGAACTCAGCTGTCTTTTACTAAGCAAGACATTAAATAGATTTGAAGAATGTAAAACAATGTTACTTTTTTATTATGATGTTTTATAAATATGCTTTTTCTTAAAAGTATATTATCTATTTTAGCATAAGAAGTATTTGTTACCATTTTAAGTGAATTAAATAAATATTTGTTATCACTTCTCAATTTTCATTTTAAATATAATAAAATGGATAGGTATAATCTAAATTAAAATAAGGACTTGGAGTCCTCAATAATTTTTAGGAGTATAGAAGTTTCCTGAGACCACATTTAATAACTGCTGCCCTGGAGCTTTGTATACTAAAAGTCTTCATGCATGATTTAGTTGGTCTAGTGCATTTCTTGAAACTAAACTGTAAGCTTCCTAGATTTATGAAATCACAACTCGGAATTCACCATTTTGCTGATGGAAGTACTGATCAAGTGTCAGGAGCACAGGCTTCTGCAATTCCTGAGCCTAATGCCTCATATGTGTTTATTCCTTCTCTCTCTTGAGAGTTTCTACCAAATTGCACAGCTTCCTAATGGGGCCTAACTTACACAGCTTGTCTTAAGGCCCCGGTTCAGAATGGAGCCTAATTATAGTACAATTCCATCTCTTTTTGTTAGTTGACACTGACCAGTAAGAGTGTCTTCTATTCAACTGAGGAGCTCATTGTTCAGTGTTTATCTTGTGGACCATGCTTATGAGGATTCCTTAACATGACATAGCCTAAATGATTTTCTCATAATGGTAAATAAACTAACCGTGAGGCACAATTTATTGCTGAGTACCCCATTACTTGAAATAATATTGTATCCAGTTGCAAAAAGATGGAGCATACTATGGGATAAATGGTACAAAGTGAAAAGACCCCCAGGAAAAAGACCACCTAGAATTTCATATAAAACTAGAAGAAACTACTTGGGAGGCTGAGACAGGAGAATCACTTGAACTAGGGAAACAGAAGTTACAGTGAGCCAAGATCACACCCCTGCACTCCAGCCTGGGCAACAGAGCAAGACTCTGTCTCAAAAACAACAACAAAACAAGAACAAACAAACAAAAACTAGAAGATTTTCGGACTCATTCAAATCATCTTTCAGAGGTTGGACTGGGGGAGGAATCACGGGGCATACTATGGGATAAATGGTTCAAAGTGAAAAGACACCCAGGAAAAAGACTGCCTAGAATTTCATATAAAACTAGAAGATCTTTGGATTTATTTAAATCATCTTTCAAAGGTTGGATTGAGAGAGGAACTCACTCATACACTTCTTTGCCTAAAGCTTCTGTTAAACCAACTTTCCTAAAAAGTAGTATGAGGCAAAGGCTTATGTACAGATACTTTATAGAAAGGAAAAATCCCATAAAATCAGGAGTGAAAGACAAGGGCGCTGAGGCAGGGAGGGTGGAAGAACAAATACAGGGGAATGCTTTAACCATCTGGCCACTGCTTGTTACTAGCACAATGAACTGCCTGATCTCATGAGACCATCTTTAGAGAGACCCTATGGACACCTGCATTTCAGGATAGTCTCTCTTGGAGGGGAAAGAATTGCCGGCTGGCTTCTTCATTTCACTAAGGTCCACAGTTCACCCTACAGTATATTAGATCCCACTGAGCAGGCCTCTCATACCTCAGCTGCAGCAGGGAAGTCTCAGATCAACAAAGTGTGCAGGGTAGGAGTGATAGTAGAGATTCCCTCTGATGGTGCACACGAAAACCTGGTTTCTATGGGGACTAAGCAGAAGAAAATAACCAAGGGCCTTGGTGATAGTTGCAGCTGAGACGATCTCACATGTTGCACAGGACATGTTGGACACATTGGTATCAATGTCAAAATTCCATAAAGGACAATTATATCTACATTGTATTTGACGTGGCATGTCAACAAGATGTAAGTGCCTGAAGGCTATGAATATGAAAAATAGATACTCTGTTGCTGTTCCACTTAATCTATGTGTAATGATGACTTGCTTAGCACAGAAACTCATATTTTTGCAACTGGATACAATATTATTTCAAGTAACCGTTGCTTGTACTCTACCTTCATCTTCTATTTATGCTTAAGTTCTGGACTCCACTGAAAAATCGTGTATTCAAAGAAAGGGGCTATGCCTCTAAGGGAAAGAATCCTAGCTTGCAGATGTCAAGGCATTTCAGGTAAAAAACCCATCCAGGTTAGCTCCTGTAAATAATAAAGAAACTCTAGAGATGAGTTTGTTTCTTAAAACCTGCTATTTTGTTTTGTTTTTTCTCATCGAGTTTATTTTATTACAATACAGGCATTGCGTTAAACTTCAGTCATTCCTAAATAAGATTTACATTTTTACTTCTTTTCATCTGCACAAAAATTATTTTACCAATGAAATTCATATACGGAATGAATCACTGAGTATGCAGCTTCCAACTGTGTTGGCCTGGTGTCCCCTTGAAGCATATCACAAACTGATAACTAATCTGCTTTCCCCATCTGGTCTCTGCCTCACTCCCGGCATCTCCTGCTTTCCAAGTTATTCACACTGAATGTATATCCTTCCAGGGAAAACTAAAAAAATCAGCAAATGTGATCCAATATGGTAAGATACCTGTAAAAACATGAAATAATAGGATAAAACATGTGAACACTATCTTAATTTGGTCCTATAAAGCATGGAAATTGGATACTCTATTTTGAGTTCACATTACAGGAACGATTATCTCACATTTCAGAGAGTCAATTATCCTTGCCTGCCTACTTGATTCTGGTCTATCCACACCTGAAAAATTCTATTTAATTTAATATAATTAAGTTAAATAAATGATATAGCCAAATGGCAAAATAAAAGTGAAAAAGAAAAGTACCCAATGAATAGAACAGCAGAATCAGCTTTTGAGAGAAGGTGGAAGACTTAGGATAGAGATGCAATGAGATCAAACATGATTTTTCTCACATTTTCTGCCTAACACTAAACATGTTATTTAATTACCTATTTTGTCTTTCTCAATCAGATGGAGTCTTGCTTTAGTGCAATGGCATGATCTTGGCCCACTGCACCCTCCATCTCCCGGGTTCAAGTAATTCCCTGCCTCAGCCTCCAGGTGTCCACCACCGTGCCCAGCTAACTTTTGCATTTTTAGTAGAGACTGGGTTTTACCATTTTGTCGAGGCTGGTCTTGAACTCTCAACCTCGTAATCTACCCTGCTCAGCCTCCCAAAGTGCTGGGATTACAGGCGTGAGACACTGTGCCCAACCCTTTTTCAAAAATTTTAAGAATGCATTTGAGACCTAGGACAACAATTTTCTAATGACCTAGCAATCTCTGTTACTCCCAGTATCTTATTTCTTACTCTTTCTACATCATCTTAATTAGAAGAAACTGTCAAAACAATTTTATCTCCACCATCCATACCTGTACTGCTTTGTAGCTTTTATTCTGAGACCAGGAGCTAGAACTTTTTCTTTTCCACCAGTTTTCCCTCCAATTAGTCCTCTGCATTCCACCAGATAGTAGTTGGTCCATGAAAAAATAAATAAACATCATGGAGGCTTGTGGCAAGTAAAAGAATTTGGTATGAATAGACTAAGAAATAATAGCTCAGTGTAAAAGTTATATTTGGCATTTCAGATTCCCAATACTCTTTTATACTGCATGTATTGAATGGCCTTGTTGATAACAATCATAATGATAAATGATGGTTTTAAGTAATATATAATTTTTATCTTTTATCATAAGAGATGTAAATGCCTGCAGGCTATGGATATATAAAGTAGATACGCTGTTGATGTTGCTACTTAAATTATGTTTAATGATGACTAGTGGAGCACAGCAAGTCATCTTCTTTGCAAGTCATTTTCTTTATCATCTCATTTTGATGTAAACTGATGTTCTCAATGATGTTGCTCAAAGGCTAAAAATAAGATCCTTTAATTAATTAGTCAAGCCAGCCTGATCCAAGGCTAGGGGTGTAGGGCAGGTTTGCATGCTAGAGTAAATTAGCTTTGGAGGAGGGCCCAGAAATCAGTGGAAAGGTGGAGTCTAGGTCTGGCACTAGAGAATCAGTCTCATGTGGGGGTGTATAAAAGGCAGGCTCATAGTGGAATAGGAGTGCAGACATTTAGGTAAGACTCACATGTAAAGGAGGTTTGTAATATTCAGGTAATGTTATAAAGTAAATAAGACACCGGGCAGAATGTATTGGAAATCCAGAAAGAGTCAAAGCAATTCTTAATAATAATTCTTTGTTTTGTTGTTACCCTCTCCCTGCCCCTTGAAAACATTTTATAATGAAGATATCATTCCACTGTAGGGCACTGTGTCTGAAATATTATATGTATACAATAATTTTTATATAAATGAATACATTGAAATAATGAGAAAATGTGTATTATGAAATAAGACTAGGAATTCAGTGGTCAGCTGAATAGTGGCTCTCAAGGATATCCCCGTCTAAATCCCTGGAACCTGTGAATGTTAACTTACATGACAAAAGAGACTTTGCAGATATGACAAAGTTAAGGATCTTGAGATGAGAAGATTACTTTAGATCGCCCAGGTGGCCCCAGGTAGGTCCTGAATGGAAACACAAGTGTTCTGATAACCAGGAGGCAGAGGGAGATACGTGACTACGAAAGCAAGAGGTTGAAGTCATTTGCAGGAGTGCAGGTGGCATCCAGAATCCAGAAAAGGCAAGAAACCACTTCTTCCTTGAATCCTGTAGAAGAAATCAGCCGTGATGACATATTAACTTTAATCTACTAAAACTGATTTGGGGCTTTTGGTTTCCAGAACCGTGAGAGAAAAATTTGTATTGTTTTAAGCCAATACATTTGTAGTAAGCTGCTACAGCAGCAACGGGCAACCAACATAACTAGTAAAGTAAGATATTCATAATTATAGACCTTATGTGACCTTTCTCAATACAGTCTGTGGTACCTTCTGTTAAGGTTTTTTACTTGTATTTATTTTTTATTGGTGCATTATTATTTAAATTTTTTCAAATATTTTCAACCTACACTTGATTGAATCTGTGGATACGAAACCCAAGGATATAGAGAGTGTCAACTGAATGTGTGTGTATATGCATATATATAATTCATTTATATATAATGTATTATTATATATAAATGAATTATATATATTTTATATATATTATATTGGTTATATACAATTATATATATGTTATGTTGGATATATACAATTATATATGTTATGTTGGATAAGTATATGTAAATGTATTATATATAAAATATTTTTTCAAATATTTCAAATATTATATATAAAATATATACATTATACATTTATATATATTATACATTTATATATACTTATCCAACATGACACATTTATACTATGCAATATATGTTATATAATGTTAATGCAACATAATCTATAATAATATTTTTATTCTGCCTAGTAGAGACAATTCAACAGTCCTTTAGAGAGAGGAAGAGGTAAATGAAAATATGGCATATAAAATATGGAATTTGATGTTATTTGGGGTAGGCTGAATAACGACCTCCCAAAGATGTCTATGTCCTAATCTCTGTGAATATGTTGGGTTACATGACAAGGAAAAATAAAGTTTTCAGATGGAACTCAATTTGCTAATCATCTGACCCTAAAATTATGACACTATCCTGAATTATCTAGGTGGCCCCAGGATAATCGCAAGTATCCTTAATTGGAGAGCATGGGGGCAGAAGTGTTACGGTGATGCAATGTGAGAAAGGCTCCACCAACCATTGTCGCTGGCTTTGAAGATGTAAAGGGGCCATAAGTCCAGGAGTGTGGGCAGCCTTTGGAAGCTGGAAAACGTATGTAAACAATTTCTTCCCTAGAGCTTTTAGAAAAAAATTGTAATGCTGGCAACATCTTGATTTTAGCCCAGTGAGATCCATTTTGGGTTTCTGACCTCTAAAACTTAAGGGAATACATTTGTGTTGTTTTAAATCACTAAATTTCTGGTAATTTGTTTTAGGAGCAATAGGAAAAGAGCACAAAGTTACTAGATCAATAGAGTAACCTGAGTAGATGTTAAAAGTAGCACCGAGTAGGAAGAAACAGAAAGAAAAGGAATAATGTGTGTGTGTGTGTGTGTATATATATATATATATATATATATAGTATAATTATATAAATTAAAAATACACACAAACAATGCAATATTATAAAATAGGATGCACATCAAACCAATGGTTGCACCTTGAACTGGTGGAGAACGGAAGTGGGGGGAGTTTATGAAAAGAGTAAGAACCAAAATAAAATATGAAGTCAGAATAGCAATCTTTTCATCATAAAAAGTGCAATAAAGTTAAAGCACTCTTTACATAATAAAAAATGCAATAAAGCTAAGATGAATAAAGACTCGAGCCTTTGTGCATGTTCATAGCTATATTTCGAATGTCTAAGAGAGCTCAATTAAAAATTATATCTACAGAAACATTTGTGTTCATTTAGCTCTGCGGTGATTGATTAGCTAATTAATTAACATAATGTCTCACATTGTTCACCAAAGTATTTACTCATAAAATTCAAGAGTAAACGAATTGTATAAAGTAAGAAAGGGAAATTATGGAAAAGGGATAATAAAGTGCAAATTTAGCACTTGTAAAAACCCAAGTGCAATTCTGTATTCTACATTGTCCACCGGGCTGGTTTCCAAAGACTTCTGTGTTTTCTGAACCTTAGTCTGTGTATATTTGTGCCAAGCCACCAAGCACCTTCTGGGAAAAAAATACTAAGAGACAAATCTGGGATTCTAAATTAGATTTTTAAAAAATAAACCTGGGGATTTCTGAACAACCTGTTTTCTGCTTTTCTAAAATTCCAGGACAATCAAAGAATGAAGAACTTGTCTTGTTGATAATTCTGAAAATCGCTTCAGCCCCTTAGTGTCATTAAGGTTAGAAGTAATCTCTTTTGATAGATTTAAGAAAGCATTGAACTTGAGCTTGTTCCAAAGATGCAGATTACAGTGGGGACCTTTGCTGCTCTCTTGGTCCACAGCACGGTGTGGTGTCTACATTGCATTTTCTTAATATTTTTGATGTTTTCTGACATATGCACAACTGTGGAGGCTGATCTTCTTGGAGTGTCTTCAAACAGAAATGCTTTAATCTGGAGACTCTTCTAAATTAGTCATAATAACATCCCCATTAACTGTTCTATCATTTTCTCCTTCCTGCCAGCTCTTTATCTTGTATGGGCCACTTCAACCAGCGCCAGGAGCTTACAGGATTTCAGTGTCTTTTTATATTTAGACCAGGCACAGTGGCTCATACCCGTAATCCCAGCATTTTGAAAGGCTGAGATGGGCAGTTCACTTGAGGTCAGAAGTTTGAGACCAGCCTAACCAAAATGGTGAAACCTTATCTCTACTAAAAATACAAAAACAGGCTGGGCACGGTGGCTCAAGCCTGTAATCCCAGCACTTTGGGAGGCCGAGGCGGGTGGATCACGAGGTCAAGAGATCGATACCATTCTAGTCAACATGGTGAAACCCCGTCTCTACTAAAAATACAAAAAATTGGCTGGGCATAGTGGTGCATGCCTGTAATCCCAGCTACTCAGGAGGCTGAGGCAGAATTGCCTGAACCCAGGAGGTGGAGGTTGCAGTGAGCCGAGATCGCGCCATTGCACTCCAGCCTGGGTAACAAGAGCCAAACTCTGTCTCAAAAAAAAAAAAAAAAAAAATTAGCTGGGTGTAATCCCAGATACTCAGGAGGCTGAGGCAGTGGAATCACTTGAATCCAGGAAGCAGAGGTTGCAATGAGCTGTTATCACACCACAGCATTCCAGCCTGGGTGACAGAGTGAGACTCCGTTTCCAAAAAAAAAAAATTTTTTTAAGTAATAATAGTAATTTCTTATATTTAAGTAGTAAAATGTGTTTTGTTCTATGCATACGTTCAGTGTACTCAATTAAGGTAATCAATGTACCCATCACTTTACCAACTTAACATTTTTTTGAGGAGGGAATATTAAAAATCTATTTTTAAGGAATTTTGAAATATGCAGTATATTATTTAACTGTGGTCACAAAGCCTTATTAGTTGCTTGTTCTTGCCTTGGGAGATGAAATAAAAAGAGAAATATATTGAGAAATGAGGAAAGCAGAGAATAGAATGTTTATAAAGTTTCAAATAAAGATTTTACATGGGAATCATGAGGAATTTCACCTTTTTATCTACCTTGCCTCGAGGTCATTATTATTTAAAAATAACTTAAAATATCACTAAAGAAAAAATCAAAATGATAGAAGAGAAAAATATTAAAGGAGAAAAATTCTCCACAAAATATTCAAAGAACAATGGCAGAAAGAACAAATATGGAGTATAACATTGGAATGAGAAATAAGGCCACAATATAAGGTAAGAATTAAAAATAGATAAAATGCTAGCAAAATTAGATACGCTAAAGACATATTAAAAGACAAAAAGACAAATAATTAAAGTTAAGAAAAAACAGGTATGAGGAAGGTACACCCCGATTACTGAGTTATAAGTCACACAAATGGAGGATGATGGCTACAGCCATGGGTTCAAAGGTTGGGGTGGGCAGAGTGAAAGCAAGAGGCCCGAGAAGATTTATGAGGAATATGGGGGAAAGTGGGGTAAGAGGCAGTGGTCAAAGGGTGAGTAGTAAGGACTTTGGGTGAATACAGCCTTTCCCACTTTAAGGAAGGTCAGGACACACTCAGAGCATGCTGTCACCTCTTTGTTCTGTCTTATTGTCTGGATTATTAGTGGAAAAGGCTGCTTCCTAAAAGGTTGGCAGTGGAGGGGGCAAAGTTCATTCACAGAAAAAGTCCAACAGGAATCCACGGGATCAAAATGTGGGAAGTATGAAAGAACATGAGATGCTTTTGGCCAGCTCTGGGGAAGACAGAAAATAAATGGTCAGTTTAGAGAAGAGATAGTAGTTATTTTCTCTGGTCTGGGCAAGAATAGGTTAGAAGTGATCATCATCTAATTGATGCCTTACTTGACAGTCAATTTCATGCACCAAATTTCCTGCCATTTGCTTTGAAATAGGTTCTAAATACCCAAAGTAAATATTTACTAAGAAAATACACACTCTTGCTTTTATTAACTTAATTTCCAAAATTCAAATTCAGCTGTAAGTTGATTTGTTACTACTTTGCTGGAATTATATACCCTGTGTTTTATTTATCAGTTGACTTATTTACACAATATAGTGCTTTATATTGTTAGAATGGTAAGCAGGATTATATAACAGTTCTGTCACAGAGGGCTGGTAATGAACAGATGAATTATAGAGGCCATCTCTTCTATTCTACTTTGTTTAATTCTACCCTCTCTGATTTCTTCCATTTCCCAATAACATCTTTTTTTTTTTGGAGATCCCTTTGCATGAGATTTAAATGAGATTGAAGCTACCCTGTAGCTCCAGTTATAAGAATGAAATAATGTGACTTCAGGACTAACTATGCACTATGCCACTCCCAGGAATATAAGGAGTTTTAAGAGATTCTGTTCTTGAGGGATGTGCAATTCTGTTTAATAGCTAAATTATTTCCAAAGAAAGATAAATGAAAATGCTTTGATGCACAGACTGAGTGATGGACAAATGAGGAAGATAATTAATCCTGTAGGAATTTGAAATCAAAGGAGGTATAACCAAAAAGAGTAAAGTGTTCTAGGAGGTCACAGTGAAGGAGCTGAGATTTTAATTAGGGTTAGACCTTTGTTTGTTCTGTCTTGAAGAGAGGAAAAGACAGAAAAAAAGTGGTAAAGAGTACGAAACACATTCTTGAGTTAGGGTTTGGGGAGGGGTGGAGGAGGAAGAGATCAGCATGAGCAAAGCAATCAAAATGAAACTAAGTACTGTGATAAAGAAAACAGAAAACGGAAATGTGAAGCTAGAAAAGAGATGGACTAAGGAAGAGGAGAAAAAATATTAAGCTCATATTTATGTCCATTTCACACAGCCAGAGCAGGAGGAAGAGAGAGAGGGGAAAGGTGCAACATACTTTTGAACAACATACTTTTGAACAAAAGCATAGCTTTTACAGGCATACCTTGGAGATACTGTGAACTCAGTCTGTTAAGTGGTAATAGCATTGATACGGCTTATATCTTGGATTTTTTTTGGTGTCCTCACCCATATATCATGTTCAATTTTAATTCCCAGTGTTGCAGGTGGGATGTGATTTGATCACAGGGGCTGTTAAAAGAAAATTTTAGACAAACTAAATTTAACAGAGTTTAACTGAACAATGGGGAAAAAAAACAATTTGCAAATTAGGCAGACTCCTGAATCACAGCAGATTCAGATAGACTCCAGGGGTGTCTCATGGTCACAGTAAATTTCCTTTTTTTTTTTTTTTTTTAAGACAGAGTTTCACTCTTGTTACCCAGGCTGGAGTGCAATGGCGTGATCTCGGCTCACCGCAACCTCCGCCTCCTGGGTTCAGGCAATTCTCCTGCCTCTGCCTCCCGAGTAGCTTGGATTACAGGCACACACCACCATGCCCAGCTAATTTTTTGTGTTTTTAGTAGAGACAGGGTTTCACCATGTTGACCAGGATGGTCTCGATCTCTTGACCTTATGATCCACCCACCTCGGCCTCCCAAAGTGCTGGGATTACAGGCTTGAGCCACCACGCCCGGCCGGTCACAGTAAATTTATAGACAAAAAAAGGAAAGTGATATATAGAACACAGATGTGAGGTACAGAAACAGCCGGATTGGTTATAGCTTGGCATTTGCCTAATTTGAACACAGTTTGAACAGTCAGCAGCATATGAGTGGTTTAAGTATGGCTGCTGTATTTGACTAAGACTCAGCAATTGTTAAAGAAACATACTTCTAAATTAGGTGTTCAGTCTTGTCTACCTACTTGTTAGGTTATGGTTTGTTCTCAAGGACTCAAATATGGAAGCACAGAGGGTTTGTCAGGCCATATTTAGTTTGATTTAACAGGGTGAAGTTCTCATGAATGGCTTGGTACCATCCCCCCACCCAGTACTGTGTATTAAGTGAATTCTCACAAGATCTGGTTGTTCAAAAGTATGTTGCACCTTTCCCCTCTCTCTCTTCCTCCTGCTCTGGCTGTGTGAAATGGGCCTGCCTCCCTTTCACCTTCTCCCATTATTATAAGTTTCCTGAAGCCTCCCCAGAAACAGAAGCTACTATGCTTCCTGTGCAGACTGCAGAACCATAAGTTAACTAAACCTCTTTTTTCAATAAGTTACTCAGTCTCAGGTATTTCTTTATAGTAGTGCAAGAACTGACTAATACAGAAAATTGGTACTGAGGAGTAGGGCATTGCTATAAAGATACTTGAAAATGTAGAAGCAGCTTTGGAACTGGGTAACAGACAAAGGTTGGTATAGTGTAGAGGGTTCAGAAGACCATGGGAAAATGGAAAAAAACTTTGGAACTTTGTAGGGAGTTGTTAATGCTCTACATATGAAGTCCAGGTTGAGGAGATCTCAGATGGAAATGAAGACCTAATTGAAAACTGAAGCAAAGGTCACTTTCGTTATGCATTAGCAAAGAGGTTGGTTGCATTGTGCCCCTGCCTTGGGGACCTGCAGAACTTTGAAGTTGAGAATTATTATTGACATTATCTGGTGGAGAAATTTCCAAACAGCAAAGTGTTCAAGGTTTGGTCTGGCTGCTTCTAACAGCCTATTCCCATATGTGTGAGCAAAGAGATGATCTGAAACTGGAACTTATATTTAAAAGGAAAGCAGAGCACAAAAGTTTGGAAACTTTGCATTCTGGCCATATGGTAGAAAAAGGAAAGCCCATTTTCAGGGGGGGAATTCAAGTTGCAGAAATTTGCATAACTAAAAAGAAGGCAAGTGCAGAAATCCAAAACATTGGAGAAAAAGCCTTGAAAGCATTTCAGAAAACTTTGTGGCAGCCCTTCCCATCACAGACTTAGGGGCCTGGGAGGATAGAATGGTTTCATTGTCCAGGCCCAGGACCTCACTGCCCTGCACAGCTTTTGGAGGCTGTTCCCTGAATCCCACCAGCTCCAACTCCAGTCATGGCTAAAAGGGGCCCAAATACAGCTTGCCTGTATAAGCATGAGCCACTGCACCTGGCCTATCCTCATTCCCCTTTTAACTACACAGCATCTCCTGCTTTGCACTGAGTAATTGGCAACTGTATTTTGTGCTTGTGTCTTCTGATTGATTCTCTTTTCTCACCTTTCTCATAAGGTCTTTGAGGACAGAAACTACATCTCTTCCAGCTCTCCACTATACTTGCAGAACCCAGGAGAGGGCATATAGTGAGAACCAGAAAAGAGTATTAATGAATGAATTTAATGAATTAAATAATTAAACAGAAAAAAAGAAAGGCAGCAGATAGAACAGACTGGACTCTTTTATAATCCTTCAGATGTGAGGTGGTTGCAGATAAGACACAGGTGTGGGACACAGAAGGTATTTTATAGCACCTTCTGTAATGTGTTGTAGATGTTGAATTGGAAAATAAAGTTTTAATGATACATTGATGAAAATGTCTTGATTCCGTGTAATTTACAAGATCAGTGAGCTTCTCAAATATTTTTACAAATAGCTTAAACTAAAAACCTTTAGATAAAGAAGAATGCAATATGATAAAAACGTGAAAGAATTGTTTTCACGTACTTACACATGACATCATTTGTAAGAGAGAAGAAAATGGATGCATATTAACTCAAAAATCAGGAAAAGGAGATTTGTTTAGGCCTTGATTATCAGAATGAAATCCATTCTGACTGACACTTGGTGGTTATATAGAACTTATCTATCTGGCTGAGGTGCAAGAAAAAAGGCTCTCATCTCAGGCAGTTTAATCAGGTCTTAGGATGGTTATCAGATATAATATTTCAAGGATCTCTGAAATGACAAAAAAATCAGCACTGACAAGCAATTCCCTAGAAGTCCGTGGTATGAACTGATGATAAATGCGAAGACAGGCTACCATGATAACCATAAATTAAGTCCTAAGCTTCATGGTGAGCAATTTGTTGAGGAAGAGGTCAGCTAATCTTTGCTACAACCCGGACTTCTTTGTAGCTTAAAATAAAAGGCCAAATTAATTTTAAACAACTCAAATTAATCTGTCTGTATGGTTTTAGATTTTCATCATCAAAACCTCTAAAATTAGTTGTCCTAAACTAGACATTAACCTTATTGCCCCAACTACACACAGAACACTTGAAAACCAACAGTAGGTAATGAAAAGTACAGACTGAAATGTGACAATTACAGTCACCAACTTTTAATTTGCTTGTTATTTTCAGAAAAAAGCTTAGGTGAAGAAGATATAATTATCCATATAGGAAGAAAAATGTGATCTGGAAAAATAGTAATACTATTATCCTATTATCTGATCTATGCTAAAGCCATCTGGTGAGCTCATAGGTTAAAGACTACTCATTTCTCATTTATAACACCAGCTGAAACAAATTTAAAGAGCACTTTTTTGGTCTTATGATGGAGAATAAATAGGTAGATGCTACCAGGCATGGCTGGTGGAGGAAGACGCTTCCATCTTCATATAAAAAGTGCCTATTCGTTGGGAGGCCGAGGCGGATGGATAACGAGGTCAAGAGATGGAGACCATCCTGGTCAACAAGGTGAAACCCCGTCTCTACTAAAAATACAAAAATTAGCGGGGCATGGTGGCATGCACCTGTAATCCCAGCTACTTGGGAGGCTGAGGCAGGAGAATTGCTTGAACCCAGGAGGCAGAGGTTGCGGTGAGCCGAGATCATGCCATTGTATTCCAGCCTGGGTAACAAGAGCAAAACTCCATCTCAAAAAAAAAAAAATGTGCCTATTTAGTTAGGACTTCCGTTTGATACATACTCAGAGTAATCATGTGACATTAGGCATGATAGGATATGCTTCCAAATCCTAAAATATGCTTTGATGTACCATTTCATCAGTGACTGTCATAATATCATAATTTTGAAAATATAGAAAATGATACTGTGAGAATTTAAGAATATTTGAAAAGTACTGTTAGTAAAAACAACTTTAGTTTTGCTCAAGAGAAATTAATTTTTTCTAAAACTCATGGGCACCCATCATCTTTTCTGGTTAGTGCTATCTTCTGTTATACTGTAAGTCATTTTAATCTTCATCTATCTTTATTTAAGTTTTACTTGGCCACGCTGATGAGATGACAGGTTATCTTTTGATGTTTAGTGTTAGAACACACTGAAAACTATGAAATAAGATGAACATTAACACTAAGATAATTCTCTATTCAACAAATGAAAAATGTCCATTTCCAGGCAATCTGATTTTGCTAAAATGAGAATAGTCAGTCGAGGGTCTAGACATGGCTAATGGACAGAATCTAACATGTACTCTTGACTCAGGTTTATTTTCCTGCTTGAATAATATCTGTATTTATGAATGATAATAAACATTTTGTATAAGCCTGAGAAATTATATATATGTATTTCTCTTTGTATGCATATATACATGTACGTGTATGTGCATATATATATGTATATTTGCATGTGTGGATATACATATATACATTTTTCAAAATTAAATGTAAATGTTTCATAATTATTCTCAATTTTTTCTGTAAGTCTCTTTTACTCCCATTTGATTTGAAGATGAACATTTTAGACTCATGTCCAAATCTGTCTTCTCATTATTTGTCGTTTAAAGTACACTTCTTAATAGTTAGGTCTGTCTTCATTATTAAGATAGTGAGAATAAATATATTGTACTAGGTGCTTTAAATATAATATGGCATTTAATTTTTTTTTTCAAGATAGAATTTTGCTCTTGTTGCCCAGGCTGGAGTACAACGATGTGATGTTGGGTCACTTGCAACCTCTGCCTCCCAAGTAACTGGGGTTACAGGCATCTTCCCACCACCCCAGCTAATTCTATTAGATTAGATTTCCCTCTATTAGGTTTCCTTCTAGAATTATAGCCCTGTCTTTTATGAGTTCCCATTTTGAGGTTATAAAAGCATAAGTGACATGTTTCTTATAACCTTTACAATTTTCAATTACTATTTTTATCTAAACAATCCAAGCTTATTTTTTAAAGAAAATAGTTTAATTTGAATTGAAGCATAATAATAGAAATATGACCATTACTAAGATTAAAATGATTTAACTGTGAAATGATCATTTTGAGAGCAAATTATGGCATTACTTGGCTAAATTCTTTGTATTTTAATATAGATGTGGTTTCACCATGTTGGCCAGGCTTGCCTCAAACTCCTGACCTCAGGTGATGGCATTTAATTTTTATAATAACTTGCCCAATGTGTAACAGCTGGCAAACGCTAGAGACAGAATAGGAATCCAGATGTCTCTCCACAGCCCATACTCCTAATCTTGATTTTGCTTCCAGGTGGTTGAGTACCATAGTAGCCATGCTCCTCTAACTTTAGTGGGATTATGAATCATTGGGCATCTTGTTAAAATGCAAATTCTGATTCAGCAAGTCTGGAGAGGGGTCTGAGAGTCTGCCTTTTAAACCAATTCTCAAGTGATATTGATGGTGCCGGTTTGTGGAACACACATTGAATAGCAAGATATTATATTACCCTGAACCTAGAGAAGATTACTTCCTTTTTGTTTTCTTTTTTACATGCATCTCAGGTTATACATTGTAATAGTCATCATACTGTATCTTCAAACAATCCTTAGGTAAGCAGTGCCCTAGAGATGTGAGAATCAGGCTCTGACTCCATTTTTCCATGAGTGCTTGTCATTTGATTTATCTGAGTCAGTTTCTTATTGAATCATTGAAAAATGAATAGGTTAGACTAAATCATCATCATCGTCGTCTTCACAAACATCCTCATCATCTAAAGTTTGAGTGCTTATTATAAGCTTGATTCTAACCTTATTATAAACTCAGACCTGTTGCTTTACATAAATTGTATCGTTTGCTCCTCAAAATCATTTTGTAAAGTAAATTGAGACATTAACAAGGTTAAGTCAAGTTCAATATATGCCTGTGATTCTAACTGATGGTATCAGTTTAAAGAAATCCATATGCCTGAAATAACTAAGTAGAATTTATAGTTATAAGAGTAGGATTATATAGAAAGAATTATTAGGTTTTAGATATCAGGTAAGTAATAGAAGATGAATGTTAAATCATTTATGCCAATTCTTTGAACCTCAGTGTCCTTATCTGTAGAGAAAAGAGAACATTATCTACTTTAGAGTATATTTGTGAGAATTAGAAGGGATAGTTCATGCAAAGAATCTAGTGTTTTGCCCGATAGAGACTCAAATAATAGTCATTGTTATAGTCAGTTTAGAGAATAGTCATTGTCATAGTTAGTTTAGTTTAAAATATTTCATTGGGTAAATGAAGAAGCAGTGAGATGTATGTGGCTCCTTATCACTTGTTTTTCCTCAATATCTGATACAAAAATATTAGGATTCTGGCTATTAGATTTCCCCCTAGAATTACAGCCCTGTTTTTTATAAATTCCTATTTTGAGGTTATAAAAGCATAAGTGACATGTTTCTTATAACCTTTATAATTTTCAATTACTATTTTTATCTAAACTATCCAAGTTTCCAGCTTAATTTTTTAAGAAAATTGTTTAATTTGAATTGAATTGTAATAATAGAAATATAACCATTACTAAGATTAAAATGAATTAACTGTGAAGTGATATTTTTGAGAGCAAATTATGGCATTACTTGGCTAAATGGATCATTGACTTTGGGTATTAAAGTGATCTACTTGTTTAAATGTATTAAAACTTCACTACTAAAATAGCCACATATGCCATTAACAGGTACTCAGAGCCTTGGTTTTTGATAATCGAAAACACCAAACTTCTAAACTTGTTCCTAATGAAGTTCAGTGAATGATTCCAAAGTATTTTTAAGGTAGGAAATAACCATTTCATCTATTCCTGCTCTCATTCACCCCACAATTACTGAGTACTTATATAAAGCTTGATCCTTGTCAAGGATTTGAATAGAAAGGTGAATGAGATGTTGTGCAGTACCTAAGAAGCTCACTTTATTGGTCGACCAGGTAGCTATATTCTTGGAAGACTGGACTACAACTTGTGTCATAGGAGATGTCATATTGCAATGCCAACAGGCAGATTGGCTGTGGGCATTGCATAGTCATCTTTATCAGCATAAAACAGTTGAAACAGTGTGCTCATTTTGTAAACAAAGCTCCAAGAAGGGTCTCCTTGCCTACCCCCACTATCCCTCCCTTGTAAATAGATTTTTTCCTCTGAGACTCCCATACAGAAATTCTGAGATCATCTGAAGAAGTAACATTATATAGAAAGTTATTCCATTCTTCTCTCTGAGCCTTGGGAGGTGAGCTCATATCTAAACTGAGATTTAAAAGCCAAATGAGGGTTTTTTTTCTAGCAAAGAATTGGATGTAGGGCATTCCACACAGGAGAAAGGACAAAGATTTTAAGCCAGGAAACACCATCAATCATCATCATGTGCTTGGACAGTTTCCTTCTCCTCAGTTTCCTTTCCTACAAAATAGAAGCAATCATTCCTATGTATTTACAATGCTGTGCAGATTTCATGCTTCAAAAATTAAGTGTGCTCAACAAATGTTACTTCTGATATTCTTTTCTGTGCTGGAAGAATGACATATGCAAATGTATGTGTATGTGGGCAAGAAAAAAATGACGTATGGAAAGAATGGTGGCAAGTGTGATGGGAGAGAGGATGAAGCAGCAGAGATGATGGCAGAGATGGCATCCTGATGTTAGAGTAGAAACATGACATACAAAGACTTTTATGCCACCCTAAGTAGTTTGTATCTATCTTATCTGCACAAAGAGATGGAGGAAGTTGTTTCTCTATTTTTAAAAGCAGAACAGTTAGACAGATGTACAGATAAATCTTAGCAGGAGCAGGAAAAATAAGCGAAGGATGGGAATCAGGAAGACCAACTGAAGCTTCCTGAGCCAATTTAGGAAAGAAAGGATGAGGATTAGTTACTAAGTAAGTAGAAAGGAGAGGACAATAAATCAGGGGACACTTGGAAATCTTGTCTGATGAGTGAACTGATAAGTCTATGGTCCATTGAATATGGGAGTGGCAGTGAAGTAAGAGAAATATAGGCATTTGGAAAAGACGGTAGGGGCTGGGTTAGTGGTGATGCCAAAACTTTCCTGGTTTTGTTATCAAAAGTACTCTCATATTCAGCCTATTTCATCTTGGGGTATTGTTCATGATGTTAAGAGCAAAAAACAATTAGGTTCTTCTTGGTCTTCTACCTGACTTGTGTTTCTTATGGGAATTGACTGGGGAGGGGGGAAGAGTGTACGGCTGAAAAAGGTTCAGTTGAGGATGTCTCACTTCTTTCTATTTCCATTCTGTCACCCTGCCTATTTACTGATTTCCCTGCTACCTCTGGTATAAGTTGGGAGACGCTGTGCTTCGGCAGGCTATAAGTGGTGCAAGGACGTGCCTGCCTCGGGTGACTGACTGTTGGATAGCAATTGTCTACTTGGAGCAGAGATGAAACGATTCTTTAGTTCTTTCAGGAATATGTAAGAAAGTCAGGAAAAGCTTGTTCCCCCAACAGGAGATAACTGGGAATATGGTTTTTATTTTTCTGTCTTGCAATTTTAGAGATGATTCCCAATGGGTTTAATAACAAAAATAGTTGTTCACATGTTACATTGAGTTTAAACTTAGGGTTAACTTGGAGTTCAAAATAATTTATAAATATATTTTTGAACCTGCTCCATTCTAAGGCAACTATGTAATTTATCTTACTTAGGGTATGTGTTAATTGGTTTACATAGTAAATGTGCATTTGAATGATTATTATTATTTTAGCACTTTTACCCAGACTAAGAAGATATCCAATGCTACTTTAGTGTTCAGCAGTTTATAAAAACTAAAATGGAAAATCTGATGAATATCTAGCTATTTAAGTAGTTAGCTAACAAAGAACTGAAATAAAAATAGAAATTCAGGTGAATTCTTAAACTTTTCGAATAGTATGAGAAATGCTGTATATTCTATAGATATGAACATTTGAAAAATTAGTAGAGGGCAATTTGAACAAATGCAGAGTAGTTTATTCTTAAAAGAAAAATAAGCATATCAAAGTTATTCAGAAGAAAACAAAGGAAGAAAAACACCAAAATATTTAATAGTACTTAAATTTGAATGACAGAATTATGTATACATCGACTGAAAAATCACCAGTTTATAAATTTAGAAAGGAGCCTTTATTGCTTATGAAGGGTTACAATCCGCAGGTTGGCCCTCACACAGGCTGGGGAGCAGAGGTACCAGGAGAGCCAAAAGGCAGTTACTTAGAAGGAGGGAAGGTGAGACAGGAGTTTATCCTGGAGGGGTTGGCTAAGTATTCAACAGTTTATAGGAGGAGCTATAGATATTCACAAAGGGGACCCTGACACATGCATACTGAACAAACATGCATTTTTCATATGACCCATGTTCCCTTTACCTTTAAATATATTACAATTAGGCCCTATACATCAAAAGGTGAAGCAGAGAGTCCAAGTGCCCAGCTTTTGTAAACCAGTCAGAGCCAGTCCACAGTCTCTGTTCTCTCATCAAGAGGTAACAACTAAAATCAGTCTCTTGGTTTGATCAAAGCTGTAGTTTTGGCTGGTGAAGCCAGGGGGGGTCAGTGAGTCAATGTCTGGAGGAGGATGAACTATAATGGTTCAATACTGCTTATCTCAGAGTCATTGTTTATTTAGCTACCAGAAAAAAAGGGCAACATTGTGGCAGTTAGAACATAGTTTATTTAAATGTGAGGATGAGTGACTTAATCCTTGCCTGGCATGGCTTCACGTCTTGTTTATGATTTGGTATTTTATTGTCACTAAGAGTTTATTCCATCAGTCTATGATCTCTATTTTAACAGGAATGCTGGTCAGTTGTCTCTCCAAACTGCAAAAGAGAAGAGATATAACAAGGTGTATCTAACCTTTCTTCCTATCATAGCTAGGAACTCAGTTTTTAAGGTTTTTTTTAGGGTCCTCTTGATCAAAAGGGGACCTGTTCCACTCTTTGGGGGACTTAGGATTTTATATTTAGTTCTCATATCATGGTTTCTTCTTTCCTTTTTTTCTTATAATTTTGTTTTTCCTATATATCTTGTATTAGTTCTTGCACTGCTATAAAGAAATACTGAGATCGGATAATTTATAAAGAAAAGAGGTTTAATTGGCTCACAGATTTGCAGGCTGTACAGGAAACGTGATTCTGGCATTTGCTCAGCTTTTGGGGAGGCCTCAGGAAACTTACAATCATGGCACAAGGCAAAGGGGGAATGAGGCCTCTCACATGGTGGGATTAGGAAGAAGAGAAGGAATGGGGAGGTGCTACACCCCTTTAAATAACCAGATCTTATGATAATTCACTCACTATTACAAGAATAGCACCAAGGGAATGGTGCTAAACCTTCATGGAAAGCTGCCCCCGTGATGATCCAGTCACCTACCATCAGTCTCCACCTTCAACAGCGGGGATTACAATTCGACATGAGATTTGTGTGGGAACCCAGATCCAAACCACATCAATTTTTTTTTGCTTATAGAATAGAAACAGACCAGAAAGGCATATGAACCAAACTGAAAAATCCAAAGGAAAATAGTACATTATTTCAGTGATTGAATAATATTAACTGCCATGCAATAACAGTTATGATCATAAGATAAAAGAGAGGAGGAGGGAGAGGAGAAGGAAAACATTAATATTTAATATTTATTGAGCACTTACTTCGTGCCAAACATTTCACAATAACCTCACTTCACAATGCTATAGGTAAGAATTATTATTACCCTATCCTAGACATTAAGCAACTGAGGCTTAGAAAAGTGAAAACTCTCACAAAACATTGCATGGAATTTGAATTCAATAAGCAACTGATTCTAAAATTCACACCATCTCTAGATCATATCATCTTTGAGATGATGAGAAGGGAGAATTTTGTCATTGTTATCTTTCGTGGCCATAGCATCATCTTATCAAATATTTATGGGTTCTCCCAAGCAGATTGAATAAAGCATGATTCTTATCCCTGTGAATCTTTTTTTTATTTTAGGTAATAGAGAAGCAGTTAAATTAAAAAAACTGTTGCTTATCTCTCATGTTTACTTTATAAAATGTCGTTTAGTTACTATTTTTTTCTTAAATGGGTGTTTTTACAACCTACACTTCATTCAGAAACACATGCTGATATCAACTAATTGTTTACTGGTTCTTGCCTTTCCTAAAATATCCTGTAACCTTGCATCATTATGCTGGATCCTTTCTGCCTGTGGTTAATGAAAATCTGGCCATGGCTAAGGTGTCCCCAGAAATGCTTGTCATATTTGTCATTCACTCATCCATGAAAGAGACTCATTTTTCTTGCAAGTTCCTTGGAGCCCTCACCCCAATGTCTCTGTTGCCCTGTGATGGACAATTGCTTGCTAGTTTTTTTGAAGGCTATTACGGATTCCCTTTCTTTAGGTAGGAGCAATATGCATTTTGGCAGAAAATACCTGTCTTCAATTTCAGGTATTGTGCTTCAGATAGGACACCATCCCTGACTCCAGAGAGGGAGCATGGGAAAACATAGGCGTTATTTTAAGCTCTAAGTATTTCTACATGTCATAATTGGTTTAGGGTTAGGTTCAGGAATACAGGATCTAAGTTAGCCATTGGAATGATTGTGGGAGCTTAAACATGGCCTATTTAAAGAGGCTTGTCTGCTATTTAGCTTGTACTTAGAATAATGTTAACCTGGAACTGAAAAGGGTCCCCAAATATGGGACCTGAAAATGAAGTCAACAGGACTGCAAATGAAGCCAAGAAATGAAGAATCATTAGGTCCTGGTGACATCATCATTGTAGCTCTGAAATAAAGCCTCCCCTTGATCTCGTCCCACTTCCAGAACATTGAAGTTACATAGCCCAGTAAATTTTATTCTAGTTTTTTTATTTTAATTTATGTTAATCCTTCTATCCTTGCAAAAGAAAGAGTATAGCAGCATCCACTTCACAAGGCAACGCTTCGCCTCTCTTGCTCTCTGGAGTCCACAGATGAAAACGGAGTTAAGATAATTTGGGGAATAATAAAGGGAGCATACTATTATAAAATATACCAAAAATTAGAAGCGTGTGACACTGATCCAATTTAACTTCCAGGCAGAGAACCAGAGATTGAAAAAAGTCAAA
Organism: Callithrix jacchus; assembly: GCF_049354715.1. NCBI lineage: Eukaryota > Metazoa > Chordata > Mammalia > Primates > Cebidae > Callithrix > Callithrix jacchus. Next base: position 147,010,959 of record NC_133507.1, read on the forward strand.
TTGCTCTTCATAGCCTTCAGACAAGTATCTGAGAAGACAAAGTGTCTCTTTACCATAATAGTTCTCAGTCTTGGTTACTCATTGGAATCTCCTGAGAAGCCTAAATAAAATATGCTGATGCTGGGGCCCAAGGCCAGAGATTCTGATTTAATTGGTTTGTGGTAGGACCTGTGAATGAAGTTGTAGAAAAGCTCCTCAGGTGATTCCAATGTCAAGCCAGGGTTGAGAACCACCACTTTAAAGAAATGGTTATAAGAATAAGGAAAAGTTGCAGAAAAGGTACAGAATGATTACTCATTTACTAAAAACACTTTATCGAGCATCCAGGACATTTATAAATCTGTAACAAACCCTTTCAAATGACTGAAAGCATGGCCACCAACTTCCACTGACATGCGTGGCAAAGGAGTATCTAGAAGGCAGGATTAGCAGGAGGGGGAGCAACAGTCCAAACGTCAAATTTCATATCCCACAGAACAAATTGGCCAGCCCTGCCTGACCTTTCAGAGGAGCAATTAATGACACTGACTGGAGAAATCTGCTCCCATATTGAAGAAACATCATTTTGAAAATCAGTCAAAATTTTATCTATAATCTCCACCCAGAGCTTTTGAGTCAGAGTGCTAATCAAGGAACACTTCCAATTTATAAGCCAGAGTACTTGAAGCACAGATCTTGGTAACTGCTGGAGAAGTGCTTAGAGGTGAATTTATTAGGAAGTCTCACCATTTAGAAGGAGCTTGGCTTTTAATATACTTTGATAGACAATGAAATCATTAAGAATCTGACCAAGGCTCTCCCATGAGCTAGATGTTGAATCAACCACATATCTTGTGTACTTGAGCTCTGAGACTTACTAGATATATGAGGGCCCAGAAGAAAAATAAGACACAGATAAAGCTGATAAATGTGAAACTAATAACTTTTATTAGTCTTTGAACTCTTGAAGTGTGCAGTAATAACAGGAGAAAACTCTCTTCCCGTAATTATTTTGAAAATTTGTCCTTCAAAAATGTCTGGCAGAAGTACCTTAACACCAACAAGAAAGTATGTTATATTTACATATAATAAAAATATATTTATATTATATTTATATACTATATAGTATTATATATAGTAATATATAATATGCAGTATATATGAAGTAGTACATAATATGTAGTAGTAAATAATATATAATAGAAATATATATAAATACACTGTATTTCCTCAATAGGGTCAAGTACTTTAATTGTTATTGGGGATATGTTTGTTAACTGTATTACAATTAGAGTATCAGTTATAAGAAAAGGGTTGGTATAAATTAGAGGCAGGACTAAGAATTTTGGCTTCTTTTTATAACTTGCTAATAGTCATAATAATGACAAAGTCAGATTTACACTCTAAATATATTATATGTGTTTACATAGTCTAAGTTTATCCTATGGTTGGTTTAAGTAAATGAAAATTTGTTATTGCCTGTTGAAAGCATATATTTTATATGTCATAGGCATTTTATTAAACAAAATTTTACAATGTCTTCTGAACATATAAAACAGACCAAAATTGAGATTTCCTAGTGAAATCAGATTCCTTCAGGGGCTTTGACTAGGTGGATCGACAATCCCAGATTTTACTGAGCTCACTTTTGTATTGCATCATGTCTAAGTGCCTAGAGATCAGATTCTTATAAATCCTGCTAGTTCAATTATCTAACAGTATTATCTATTACACTGTAGTTATACTATATAGCGTTCATAATTACCCATAAACCCAGCATGTCCCTTCTCACTTCTTTTTCTTCACACTGTTAGTCTGTCCTGTGGATACGTTCAGTATCCACATCTTTCTGTGTAAAACCTATTTCTTCCTCAGAGTTGTTGTAAGCCCCACTCCCTTTATGAAACCTCCCAATATTGTGTAGATATTGGCCTTTTTATCCTATACTACTTATATTTAATGATTATATTCTGCCTACAGTATCTACTATTGTTTGATACATATTCCTATTAGATATGAGAAATCTTTATTGAGTCTAGAGGTTTTTTTAATGTATGTTTATCATATGGCCTTGTTCAGTGCCTTTAATAACAACTTGATTGAGTAATTAGAGTTGTAATTATATAAACAAAGAAAAAATAATACATATTTTCAAATCTATTCAATTAGCATTAAATATATTGACTGTGCTGGGGAAGACTATTTTTAATATGTAATAGTTTCTTCCACAAGCAGTCATTCATTGATTCATTCACTGATTCATTTGCTTTTTATCATTCAGTCCAAATTATTTCCCATTTCCCAATAAAACATTTTTACACATTGAAAAATGTTCTACTCTCACAAGTAATGATGATTCAATAAACACTGTGGGTGCTAAACTTGGAAAATGTACACTGGCTTGCTGCACACTGTCTTAAATTCCATTTTAATAATACAGTGTAAATTCATTAATTATAAATGCACAGCCATTTGTTGGTAAAAAGAAAACAGGATGTCAAGGGCAAATAAAGAATTCATTGGTGAAGCAATACCTTTGACAAGAACTTCTATTTGTCTAATGCTCTGTATAACTTTAATAGCACCCAGCAGTTAGTGGTCTGCAGTGGTTCTAGGCAATGAGTGGATTGCCTTTTCTTTGTTTGCTTTGCAACTGAAGGATGTTTGCAATATTAAAAAGCACACACACACATACAGACACACGCCATAACAAAAACTGCCTCAAGGATACCATATGGCGGGGGCCCTGCACCTGAAACCCAAACAAAGCCAACAGCAACAGATTCAGTGTTTGTCTTTGGCTAAGAATTTGAGCTGACATCAATTATATTTTTGAGCCTGGACTGAATTCAATGAAAGCTTGTCAGTTGGCACTTTAGAAAAATGAATTAAACTAAGCCTGTTCCTTATCATTGAATGTACCAGCCAAACTGTTCTGTGCATGCCTTTGACATTTTAATTGCAGAAACTAGGTGAATTTTTTCTAAGTCTTTCTAGGTCAGGTAAACAAAATACACGTTTTTCCTGGGTATATAGTTTGGACAGGTTGAATGGTAGTGCCAAAAGATCAATGCCTCATCATGGAGATCAGCTAATAAAAAAGTAACTATAAAACTTCATTTAATCCTTTAGAACTGTAAATATCTTCTTGCTGTTATTGTTTTATTTTGTCATATTTTAAATTGGGTCCAAAATAAGTTTAGAAAACAGTAGAAGAAGCTATTTTGCCAAATGTAGGATAGGCACAGGCTTACAGATTTCTTTGAATGAGGTTAAATTTTAGAATTTTATGGTAAATGGTTTTCCAACTAAATATATACCTTAGCTCCAAAAAATAATTTTTATATATATCACTAAGTGTAAAGGAGTGCTTCATGTTTTATATAGTGAACACTTATTTTTAAGATTAATAATAGAAAAAATAAGCATCTATATTGGGTATTTTTATGAGTCTTAACGCATTTAAATATTCATTTATTGACCCATTTCTAATATTTATTCTACCTTCCTCTAGCTGTTCTCGGCTATGTTTAACATTTCTTTTATAAAAGAAAATGTAATTATTAAAAAATCTATGCGCTATCGTATGCATGCTTCCTACATCAAAAAGCACAGTGAATATGCATTTACAAACATCACTGAACGTTAATAAATACTATAAAATCACACAGATCTTTAAACACAAACTTTATTGATTTAAATTTTATTTAATAATGCAATGAATTCCCTTCTTTTAGAAGAGACTTTACTATAAATAAGCACTTTATAGAAAAACTTCATTTTGGTTTAGGGGAATTTGAATTTTGGTTTAGGAGAGTTTTAGGACTGAAAATATTTTGAATAAGATGGAAGATGACACTGGAAATTGTGACCTGATCAGTTTCTTGTGAGAGTGTGAATAATTTTATTTTTGCCACTATTAGTGAAAAACGTAGTTTTTAACAGTTACCAGCAAATTTCTTCTTTTTTTTTCGAAATCCCATGATTGTCATTACATGGAACAGAATTATTGGCTAGCTGTTAATTTTGCTGATGAAGAAGGAAAAAGTATTAGTAGCTTGAGTTCCTAGGCTGTACTTATAATATGGGAACCATATTTAAATTAAGCTCGGATTTAATTTAATTTTATCAAGTGGCAATTGAGCACTTGAAAGGTAACTATTGCAATTGAGACACTGACTTTTTAATTTTACAGTGTAGGTAGGGGACATTTTCATCATTTCAGAAAGTTGTATTTCACAACATTGTCCTATAGTTTAGGGTGATACTGTTGCTCATGTAAAATTTGGAACATTTTTTACCATTTACATTACTTAGTAATAACTTTCTAGTAAGAAGAGTATAAAACAATGTCCCTACTGGAGAGGTAAATCCTGAGATGCTGAAGGGTTGAATGAGTTCCAACAAAATCTCATGGAAGATCAAGAGATAGAATAAATAAATAAATGTATAGATACGTGATTATAAGGCTATACTGTCTCAAACAATTATGGCCTATCATATTTTTATGGAAAAAACACATCATGTTAAATTGTTTCAGATTTACCTAAAATGGTTAGCACTGGTTTGCATATTGTTGACTTATTTCAAACCCTAGTCATGACCTGTGATAGCTGATTTTATGCATCAACATAAATGGACCACAGGGTGGCCAGATATTTGGTTAAACATTATTTTGGGTGTGTCTTAAGGGGTCTTTCTGGATGAGATTACCATTTGCATTGGTAGACTGAGTTGTTTGCCCTCCAAACATGATTGGGCCTCAATTAATTATTGAAGGCCTAAATAGAACAAAAAACTCAGAATTCTCTCTCTGTGCCTGACTGTCTTTGAGCTGGGACATGTCTTCCCTTGCCTTTGGATTAAGACTTGTCTCCTGGGTCTCCAGCTTGCTGACTGCAGATCTTAAGACTGCTCAGCCTCTATAATCATATGAGCCAAGTCTTCATTATCTCTCTCTCTCTCTCTCTCTCTCTCTCTCTCTCTCTCTCTCTCTCTCTCTCTCTCTCTTTATCTCTCTTTCTCTCTCTCTCTCTCATATTAATATTCTCTTTCTCTCCAACCTTTTCTATTTCTCTGGAGCACACTGACATACAAATTTTGGTTCTGAGTAGTTCTAGAAGAACAATGTTAAGGATGTGTTTTCTGAATTCGTTCTGGCACTTCTGGAATTGTCTCTCTGATTAGATTTACAGACACTAATAACTATAGTATTAGTAAAGAGCATTGATGGTCTATGATGTTATCTGTCAATTGAGATATGAAAAATATCTGCATCAGATACTCCTAATCAACTCCTTATAAGAAACAGGCAGCAGGGTGACTGTTTATAAAATACTTTCCAACATTCTTGGAAAACTAACGAATAAATGAGATTAACTGGTTGCTGCTAATGCTGCTGGACAAAGTGGTCTAAAAAAAAAACCAACAAGATGAGCTCAGAGCTCAGGAATGCAAATTTCAACTCAAATACTGAATAAATAAGCTGAAAGTGTCTACTTATATCCTCAAAGGGACCCTTATCTCCTGTAGCCACAGTATTGAGACTGCTGAAAATCAAACACAGGGTATCATCCTGAAACTGTCTCAATTACAACACAGGTTGAATTCTCAGCCTTTCAGACTGTCAACTGTAAAACTTAGGCATTTTTACAGTTGGGCAACTATAAAAGAGGGCATTGATTTGGAATAAATCGGAATTGGCATGCTAGAATTGAGACGTGTGGGAAGATCCTGATGAAATTTGGGTCATTTAGCCCTTAAATTATGATGAGGCTTCTTTGCCAGTGGCTTCCCCACCCCCAGGGCTAGCAGACTCTCCACAACTTCCTCCATCTAAGTGGGTTAACCCTGCATTGCCTGAGGAAATTGCGGTGGCCTCCCCTGAGACGGTTTCCTTGAAAATAACGCTGAATCCCCCTGGGACTCACTTTCACTCCTTGATTCTAGATCTACAACTTGATTTATGTCTTAGGGGAGCCCAAAGGTTAAGGTATAAAGAGTGTGATCCATAGGAGACACTCTATAATTACATATAACTGCCCAAATTTTCTAATTTATAAGGCAGAATCTGTAAAACATGTACTGGAATAGATCTTAACAATGAGATAAAGGTAAAAGAAACATAATATCAAATCAGAAATAATTTATGGGTATGGGATTACTAAACAGATTCTTCATCTAATGTTGCAGCTTGAAGAGATGGAAAGGGCTATAACAATTTTTTTAGTTGGCTGAAATATGAACAAAAAATATGGCTCACAGTGATCAAACTGGAAATGCTGGGCTGACTTGGTTTAACATAGAGTGAAAGACTCAAAGGGTTAAGGTGATTGGATTGTTAGAATAAGTTTGTTGTTGCAGACCTCGTTGCCCACACTAGGAGGGTCCAGAAGGCATATCTTTTACTAAAAGTATGAGAAGTAAATTTGTGAGATCTCTGGTATCCTTGAAGAAATCTATGATTAGTCTTCTCTATAGGCCAGGCATTACAATGGGAACTGCAGTCACCAAATTGGGAAATCTAAATGTAATGGGAATACTTGGATCCCAGGGAAGCAAGGGCCAAGTGGTCGCACTTAATTGTCAAAGGCAAGGTGGAAGTGGTCACAGAACTTACAGTGAACTTATAGAATGCCTTAAGCAACATTATTGTATTCCACACAACAGTGCTTCTGATCAAGGAACTCACTTCATAGAAGAAGTATGACAACAGTCCCACTTTCATGTCATTTATTAGTTTTACCATGTTCCCAGCCATCCTGGAGAGCTAGCTTGATAAAACAGTGGAATGACCTTTTGAAGACTCAGAGTGATAGCTAGGTGGCATTACCTTGCAGGGCTGGCCTCCAAAAGGCTCTATGTGCTTTGAATAAGTACCCAATACATGGGGCTGTTTCACGCATATGGAGGCTTCACCTGTTTCAGAATGGAAACCGGCATCACAGCACTCACTATTACCCCTAGTGATCCACTAGAAAAATACTTGCTTTCTGCTTCCACAACTTTTTGCTCTGCAGGTCTTGAAGCCTTAGTCCCAAAGAAAGGGAATGTTTCCAGCATGAGCCATGTAAATGACTCCATTCAATTGAAAGTTATGATTACTGCCTGATACTGCTTGACTCCTATAGATCCCTTATGTCTCTGAATCAACAGAAGAATGGAGTTACTGTGCTGGCCTGAGTGATTGATCCTGACTTCTAAGGGGAAGTTGGGTTATGATTCCATAGGGAAGTAAGAAAGAGTATGTCTGAAACAGACAATCTCAGAACGTCTCTTATTGCCATGCCCTGTGATTAAGGTTGATAGGAAACTGTAATGACCCATTCCTAGCAGGACTACTAATGGCCCAGACTCTTTAGGAAAGGGAGAAGTGTTACTCCACCAGGTAAAGAATCACAACCAGCAGAGGTGCTTACTGAATGCAAGGAAACTATAGTGTGAGCTGTATAAGAATATTGTTATAAATACCAGCAATGACTGGTTTGAAAAACAGAATGGTAATTGTCATTAGTATTCTTTGTTCTGTCATAAATATGTTTTGTTTGTTTATATGTATTAAGGTAATATTTTTGTTTTCTTCCCTCTCTTATTCCTTTATCATGTGACATAAAATGTATTGACTTCCTATCACAACATTTAAGCATTGTTAGTTTTATACAATAGTATTTAAATTACAGGATGTCAAAGAGAAGAGTAAACATCACTCAAAAATTTAACCTCCTATTCTGGATAAGTGATTTGTGCATTTTCAGTTGTACATAGGATACTTGTATCATATTACTAAGAACTGCAACCTTGCCATGTCTTTATCTGGATATTAAGTATGATTAAAGTTGATGTTTATGGGTGCCAAGTTGACAAGGGGAAGATTTGTGGTGGTTCATTGTATAATTCAATTTGAGTGGGCTAGAGGGTGCTCAAATATTTGGTTAAACGTTATTCTGGGTATGTCTGTGAGGGTTTTTCTGGATAAGGTTAGCATTTGAACTCATAGACTGAGTAAAGCAAATTGCCCTCCCCGATGTGGCCAATTGCTAAAGGCCTGAATAAAACAAAACAGCTGACTGAGAGGGAATCTGCTGTCTATGCCTGACTAATTTGAGCTGGAACGTGAATCCTTTTCTGTCTTTGAACTCAGACTGGAAATGAAACAAACACCATTAATTCTCCTGGTTTTCAGGCCATTGACTCAGGCTTGGGGACTTACCCAAGGGCTCTTCTGGTGCTAATGCTCTGAAATTCAGACTTGAACTTACATCATAGGCTCTACTGGTTCTCAGACTTTGAAACTTATCCCATCAGTTCTCTTAGGTCTTCAGCTCTTGAACCGCAGGCCTTGAGAATTTTCAGCCTCCATTATTACGTGAGCCAATTTCCTATAATAAATATGTTTGTGTGTGTGAAGATGATATGATATTATATATCATGTATATGACATTCATGATACACATACAAGATCCATATATTCTATAGGAGTATATAATGAGAGAGATATATAGATATACATACACACACACTGGGTATAGGATATATATAGTCCATTGGTTCTACTTCTCTGGATTAGCCCAATACATATCCCCAAAATAAATTATTAGGTACCTATGAAGAGCCATGGTTTGTTCCAACAGTCAGCCCTAGACCACCCAAGAACAATAATCAATTTATACATTTCCTCAAACATACTGGAATGGAAGAGTGACTTGACTTGGAAATACAGTCTTACTGAAACTATATCTGAAATGCAACTTTCTTTCTGGTTCTCCTTAGTCACTTTCTCCTAATTACGTCTGTGAATCAGAAACACAACTTCTCTTTTTATGTGTATAACTCTACCTACATTCCCTACTCAATTTCCTCTGAGTAGACATACCAAGGGAATGTGAGAAAACCAGTTTTAAATTGGTTTGCTGGAAGGGGATTGTGCTGGCTTGAGAGAGCTGGTTATTAGCATCTTTTCCTTACTCTGCATTTAGGGACATCATCTTGGTCATCCATAATGGAGGTGTTAATACCATGAAAATCTGCAAATGCAATAGATCAGATGGACTCCACTCTTGTGACCTGGCTGTTAAGTATTGCCAGTGTATTGCTGACTTTGAAAATGTGGGGAAACGTTTTTTGTTTTTTTTGTTTATTAAATTTTTTTTAATGGTATAACTGTATTTATTGTGCCTGGGAGGCAAGGTGAAGGAAAAATATCAACAGGAGCAAGTTTGGGGAAAGTGTGGAATCCCTAGTAAAAAGCAGGAAGGTCTCTGCTGTACCCCTCACAGAATGGGAGAGATCTCAATAGATCATTCCCTTTGTTTCTCCCCTGGGCTTCTTGAGCTTCTCGAAGTTCTTCAGGATGATGTCATATAACACAGCATAAGCATTACGGATCTCCATGACCATCAGCCGGATGTCGCGGTACTCTGCCTCATCCAGCACGTGCACCAGCTGCCTATAATCACCCACGTGGGGCTGCTTGGCTGCTTTGGTCACTGCATCACCACGCTCAGAGAAATACTTAGAGATTTGAGTGTGGAAGCCTTCTAGCTTGGTGTGGAGGCTGGTCATCAGCTCAAATACCTTCTCCTGGACAGCCACTCCAAAATTGTTCCCATCCTCAATCCGCGGTATCTGCAGCTGCAGCCAGGTGGTGACCAGGGTGAGCTGCTCAGTGACATCCTTGATCTCAGGCTTCAAGCGCTGCAGAAAGACCACAATCTATTCATTGCAGTTCACTGGGCCACAGGGAGGACCTTTGTCTTCATCTTCCCTTTTCTTCTTTTCATCCTTGTCTTCCTTCTCCTGCTATTTCTTCCGCTCCTCTTTTTCTTTCTCCTTGACTGGATCAGGCACTGGAATGTCCAACGGGGCCTTCAGATTGCTCAGGCTGGCTTCATTGAGAGCTGGCTCCTTTAAAAATGCATCCAGCTCAGAAATCTTCTTGGGGAAATAGCTCCCGAGCAGGGTCTCTGTCTTGGTGCAGAGGTCTTCACGAAACACATCCACCTTGGCTTGGGCCTCGGGATGGACCCTGAGTGTGGTCATGGCCGGGGTGGGGGTCTTAGCGCCGCACGAGGAACAGAGTGGGCACCGCGAAGGGAAAGTGAAAGCAGTGCCAGCACCCCGCTCGGCCTTCCTGGGCAGTGGGGCGGGGAGGGCTTTTCGCTTTGCTTCTCTACTCTGCCTCCCAAGGATTAGGCACCTAGTGGTTTTGGCAGAAATTCTGAGTGTAACATAAAGACAATAGTCAGGAAACACTGGGTCATAAAATTACGTATAGGCCTGTCTTAGTAAGTGTCTTGATAAAGAGAAAGACACAATTTTAATTCTGTTAACCCAAGAATTGAGGGGGTGAAGGTTCATGTTGACTGTCCTAGTTAAGATTTTAGCATAACATTAAAATGACATGGTATCACCTACATATTTATTACATATGCAGCCACTTTGTGTCTATACATAGCAAGATTTACAGAAACTCTTAGTAACTAACTGGTGTCTGCCAAGCATTAACGAAATCCTTAAGACAAACTTCATCACTGTTTTAGCCCAAAGAGGTTTTTTGTTTGTTTATTTGTTTGTTTTTCGTCTTGGCAATACAACAATTGAGATGCAGGCATTTTCTCTGATTGGATAACATACAAGTCATTAAACATAAATCTAAAATCGCCTTTAAAATCTCTGTCTTACTCTAGAAGAGTTGAAAAGAAAAAAAAATACTTCATTCTGCAATAAATAAAATAATGCAAAATATATTTTTATAACTCTGGGCTTCTATTATCTTCCACATCTCTGGCTTATATATACTATGTATGTCTACAATGAGTAAAGAAAAAAGCACAGCAAAGCCCAACTTCCAAATTTCAGGCTGTTAGGAAGCTTCCACAGCTTTTCAAAGATGCTGATAATCAACAGAAAAACCATTATATTAATACACGAGGTCTCCTCCATGTCAAAACACATAGGCATGCATCTTGCAGAAGCGGCAGGCAGATGTCATTAGATGCTCAGGCATAGCAGCTGATTTAGAAGATGTACCATGTTATTGGAGACATTAAAGGGAAGATTCACGTAGCCTAGTGGCCCCAGTACTTTTCTAGGATATATATGAACCTTGAATCTACCTGAAATAGCTTATTAATATCAGTCACTGTTTTATGGGAGTCTATCAATTATATGCTGGTATGTTTATCCCAGTGGCCTATAATAAATATAAAATTTTATGTTCTGCACATGTACCCCAAAACCGAAAGTGCAATAAAAAATTTAAAATAATTCACATTATCATGGGAAAAACAAAGCTAACTTTTATGTTACAGTTATAACATTTTTCTGATTTGTAAGAAATGGAAACCATGTGTTCAGATATTTATTAACACTATTTGTTTAAATGCTTCATATTTTTTCATACCATCTCAGTACAGACTAAATTTTACTTGCCCTCTCTCGGACTTGATGACAAATTTTGCAGTGAGAGAAATCATAGGAATAAATAAGTGTGATTCTAGGTGTAGTATTCTCCATATGCAAGAAGTACGGGGACCAAGAAAATTCACTTACAAACTCTTCAAGCCAAAAGATGTGTGATATGCTGCTGCGTCCTAGTGGACTCAAATTATCAGCAATTCCTTCACAGATTGGTTGAAATTTTCAAACTGGTCAAAATCTTGCCAAGTGTAAAGTTGAATTATAATAATCCATTTTGAGACCCTGGCCTTATTTTAAAGTATTGTATAACTACATTTGAAGTTTAAGGTTACAGAAATACACTTTAGAGAATTTATCCTACAGAAATAAAGGCAGCAATATCTAAAGATATATGTATAAAAATGTCTATTAAAACACCATTTTAAGTAGCCAAATCTGGAAATAACCTTAATGCCTACCAATAAGAAAAGGTTGATTGGGATTTTAACACATTCACTTCAAGAACCATCATGCAGCTATCGAAAAGAATGCATTAGATCCAAACTATTGTTTTGGAAAGAGCAATTATCTATAGTTGGTAAAAAAAGCAAGATGTTGATAAGTATGTATTGGATAATTTCATTTGTATAAAACAAACAATCTAAAAGATATAGAAAGTAGTTCTTTCTACCATATTTCACTTAACTGATGCAACAAATTCCTCTATGTTCTTTATTCCTCTATAAAATGTGCAAAAAGCACATAGATTGTTCCCTGAAAATTGATTTCAATCTGGTTATTCACACATTTCTATTCCTGTCATCAAACGTTCACTTACTAAGAATTAGTTGTATTTGTTACCAAATCTCTTTGGGCACTTGTTCTTTCTATTGGAAGTATGACATTTAATAAAATATTACATGAAGTGATTATAAATAAATGTGATGAAAAAGTTACTGCTTCTATGAAAACAAAATTAAAAATCTTGGAAAGACTACAGAAATGAAAGTCACTAAAACATATATATTTAGAAAATAGATGTGAACAAAACCATTGTGAAAAGAGCAGGGTAGAAAATTCTACATTAAATTGCTTAGCAAATGAGATGCACTTCAAAGAAATCCAAAATGGAAGTTTTGGTGTGATTAATGCAAGAAAGTTTAAAATCAGCTGGGCTATGCTCTTAGAAACATAATGTTTTTAAATGTATGTGATTAAATTAAAATATTTTCAAGCTGTACCTCTATCAGTTTTGTGATCCCCATTTATTGGACAACCACCAGTTCTGATGAATGAGATAGATCTTTGATCACAGAAATTTGTTCATATCCTGTGAAAATGAAAAATACTCACACATGAAAGGATGTATGTCAGTTTGTTAACACGGGTGGAAAGCTAGATAGGGAAAAGTAAAAAGAAAGGAGAAGAGATAAGAAAAAAGCTGTGGCAAGTAAGAATATATGCATGGTATTCTCTATTATATGTAGAATAGCATTCTATCTGTAGAGTTGCCTTAAACAAGTAAAAATGTGCACGTGAACAAGTTCAAGGGGTACTGTGAACAAAGACATCGATTTCATTAGGTAGTGGAACATGGAGTACTTTTCCTTCTGGCTTCTAGCTAGTCTAATGTTGGGTTCTCACTAAACTGAAAGAATTAAAACTTTAAAAAAGAAAATGGAAATGAGAGAATGTTGACTTGTATAACTTTACTTCACTAGAGGCTTTGCAGATTTTATTTTACTTTTCTATATGATACTAATTTTTTGAGTTATAACACATGCTATTTTAAAAACATATAACTGTGGGGAATAGGGGCATATATTAGTGTACAATTTCCTAAGGAAAGAAATTAAAGGGCATGGTAATTAAAAAGTACAACCTAGCAGAGAATACATACTAATTCTATTCTAATTCCTTACCTTAGTGCTGACAGCATGTATAGCCAAAAAAGAAAAATGTGACGATATCATATTTTTGAGTGAGAATTGAGTGCTAAGTTAAATAAATGAGTCAGTCTATATTTTTCACCCTTCCTTCAAAACCAATATGAGGAAATGAATAATTTAGTCTCCAAAACCTTAGATCTCGAGAGCAGATATTAAAGCTGGGAAATCTTCCCTGTGACACTTGTTTACTAAATTTGTTTCATGGTAGAGAACTGAAAGAATTTCAAATACAGTTTTGATCAAAACACAAAGAAGTTTTGATGTTAAACCATTAAAATGTATAAGGAGTTGTTCACACAGAAAAACTTCTGCCAGGTCTAATATTTCATGTTGAAAAATAACTTCCATATGGTTCCTAATTGTCCTTTTGTTAGATATTACAAGAACCTTCTCCATTTCTTTGTTCCTACATTCTTTGACTCTAAGAAAACAACAAAATTAGAACAACGTTTTACCTAACACTTCAATAGGCATTTTCATTTATTCACAGTGAAATTCAACATTTTTATAACTTACAAATATGATTTCAATCTTACATGAAAGTGGCAAGAATCATATAAAGATATTACATATATATACCATTACCTACGTTTAAATACTTCGAAGACTTTGTACAATTGTTTTACGTTATTTCTCCCTCTTTCTCTCTCCATCATGTATCTATATTTTAGGATTATTGGAGAATGTGCTGGAGACATCATATCCCTTTGCTTCTAACACACCAATGAGCATTTCCTAAGAACAAGAACTTTCTCTTACATAACTGTGCTACCATTATAAAAAATCAGAATATTTAGCATTGTTACTATACTCTTATTTAATCTGCAGTCCATGTTCAAATTTTGCCACTTATATCCATATGTCCTTTCTCACAAATATTCTCCTGGGTTTAGGGTCCAATCTGGGATCATGTGTTGCATTTAGTTGTCAGGTCTCCTTAGACTCTCTTTTCCCTAAGAATATTATTTTTAATATGATCACATTTTAAATCAAATCTACTAATTTTGTGCAATTTTTAAGAAATGATAACAGCTAAACAACTTCCAACTGAGCAGTGTATCTCTCATAGCCTGTTTAAATGGACAGGATTCAGAGCCTTTCTTTGTCTTTCTTTATCTTGGTACTTCTGAAGAGTATAGTACAGTTGTTTTGTAGAATGTACATCAATTTGAATTGGTCTGATAATTTCTCATACTTAAATTTAGACTGCGCTATCTTCTTCAACAATGCCACAGGAATCTCAGTGCATCATATCAGGAGGCCCATAGTGTCTAGTTGTCTTACTGCTGGGGGGGTAGCTTTGATTCCTTGGTTAAGACGGTGTCTGTAAGTTTTCTTCAATGTACAGTTAGTGTTTTCCTTTTGGTTATTAAGCATTTTCTTATTTTTCTTTTAAATTGTTAAAATACTCAAGTTTTTCTCTTAAAACAGTACATATTTAAATTTTGACTCAATCTCAGAGTTGTATTATTTTAATGGGAGTGTTTAATGCATTTCTACTTATTGCTATAATTAACATGTATGTCTAAAATCCCCAGCTTCTGCCATCATTCTTCATCATCCTTTTTGAAGTCCATGTGTAAGTCTGATGATTTTTAAAAATTTCAAAAATTAAATTTCTGATAATTCAAAAGCCTTGCACTACCAAGTATCTAACCACTTATTACTATCACAAATGCAATTCTCAGTTTAGCTTGGAAATAGTGTATGTGTGCATGTGTGTATTTATATGTGAAAGTGTTCATTTTTGTTTGTGTCTCTGCCACAATATGTGATTTCTCTTGGAACAATGTCTCTGTAATTATCCTCAGCCCTTGGCACAGTTCTTGTCATCTATAAATGGTACCTGAACCACCTGCCATGTTACCTGGCTCCGGGAGGTCACCATTCACATTCCTGTCTTGAATGGACTTTTGGAACAACTTCACAGCCAATGATAGTCCTAGAGTTGTGCATGCAAGGACCCTGAATGGCGCTCAGTAATGAACACATGAAAAATTAGATGTCTAGTTTTCTATTGCTTGTCATAGCTACACACGGTGCTACAGACGTGGGGTGACCTTCCTTTATTCAGTGTCTTCCTCTCTTGTGACTAATGATTCCAAGATTATATGATTTTGTTCCTCCATCACTTTGACAGTTTCTCCTTATTAATTAGACTCAAAGTTCACTGTGAGTGAACTCACAAAATATACTGTGAGACTTTCTGGACTTGGAGGTGGAGAGCTTCCTCTAGCAAGCGCTTACTCTTCCTACCATCTCAAATTCCTAGGTCTATCTTGCCTTCAATCATCCTGAACAGATAATATTATTTTAAAGGGCATTAAGCACGAGTAATCACTTTTTTTCATAGCTTTTTATCTTCACTGTTTGCTTACAGTATTTTTAAAGGTCTATATACCTTAATGAAAAAATTTTTAGAATAAAATTTAAAGAGTTTGAAAAATACATTCGCCCTTGAAAAGTATTACATTCATATTAAACTACAAACAATTTCATTATTTTTGGAGATCTCCTCTTACTTATCAGCCTGCTCATCCATAGGAAACTACTTATCTTTGTGGGTTTTTTTTTTCTACTACACATTAGTTTCATCAGTTACGAAATGCAATCTACATATAATACACACCAATTTTGTGTCTGGCATCTTTTGCTCAGCACAATGACTTTGAGGTTCAGTCGTTATGCTTTTGTATATGCTTTATTTCTTTTAGTTACTGAGTAATACTCCCCTGAATGATTACACCATAATTTGTTTATTAAGCCTTATATTGATGGATATTTGGATTGTCTCTAGTTTTTGACCCTTAAAAATGCAGCTGCTATGAAGACTCTTGACTAAGTGTTTTTGTGGACATATTATTTTATTCCTCTTGATTAAATACCTAAGAGTGCAACTGTTGTGTCAGAGGTGAATGTGTGCTTAGATTTGTAACATACAAAAAACACAATATTTTTCAAAGTCTTTGTATCATCTTATATTTTCATCAGCAATTTATGAGAGTTCCAGCCACTCTATATGCTTTCCATTATTTGAGACTTGACAATCTTTTTATTTTATTTTTTTTCTGGTGAGATTGTTGTGATATTTGATTGTGATTGCAACTTCTTGTTCATTATATTCAATAACTTTCCATGTGCTTATTGGCTATTCATAAAGTTTTTTTGGGAAATGTTCATTTAAGAGTTTGTGTTTTGTATTTATTTTTACTTCAATAACTTCTGAAGTATACGGTTTTTTTTGGTTACATGGATGAATTGTGTAATGGTGAGTTCTGAGATTTTAGTGCACTCATCATCTAAGTAGTGTACATTGGACCTAACATGTAGTTTGTTTAAACACCTAGCCCTGTTCCCACCCTCCCTGTTCTGAGTCTTTAAAGTCCATTATGTCACTCTGTATGCCTTTACATACTCATAGCTTAGCTCTCACTTCTACGTGATAACACAGTTTTTTATTTTCCACTTCTATGTCACTTCACTTAGCATGATGGCCTTCATTTCCAAGAAGACATTATTTTCTTTGTTTTACCACATTTTCTTTATTTACTCATTTGTGGATGGGCACTTAGGTTGGTTCCTCCTCTTTGCAGTTGTAAATTTTGCTGCTCTAAACACACATGTGCAAGTGTCTTTTTCGTATAATGACTTCTTTTCTTCCGGGTAGATGTTTAGTAGTGAGATTGCTGGATTGAATGGTAGGTCTACTTTTAGCTCTTTAAGGAATCTCCATACTGTTTTTCAGAGGTTGTACTAATTTATATTCCCACCAGCAGTGCATAAGCATTCCCCCACATCTAGGCCATCATCTATTGTCTATTGTTTGTGTTTTTAAAATTCAATTTGCTGCAATCCTCTTATTTAATTGCAGTAATTTTTATATACTTTTAATATGAGTCCTTTTATCAGATATATGTTTTGCAAATATCCTCTCGCATTTGTGGCTGCTTATTCATTTCCTTAAGGATTCCTTTTATAGAGAGAAATTTTTATTTCTTGATCCATTTTTATGTTTGGAATTACTGCTTTTTGTTCTCTAAGAAATTTTTGATTTCTGACACTACATGAAGAGATTATCAAATACTTTCTCCTAGCAGATTTATGGCTTTATCTTTAACGTTAAGGCTTCTAATACATATCAAATTAATGTTTTATAGTTTTCAGTGTACAAGTCTTTGGCTTATTTGTTATATTCATTCCTAAATATTTTCATCATTTTGATGTTATTACAAGTAAAATTGTTTTTCAATTTATTTTTTAGATAATTCATTGCTAAATTATAGAAGTACAATTGATTTTTGTGTTCTGGTTTTAGATCTTGAAATCTTACTGAACTCATTTATTCACTCTCATAGTGTTTGTGTGTATGTGTGTGTATTCCTTACAATTTTCTATATACGAGATTATGTCATATGCAAGAAGTGATAGTTTTACTTCTCCTTTTCCAAATTGGGTGACTTTTATTTCTTTTTCTTGCCTAATTGCCTTGGCTAGAACCTCCAACACGATACTAAATAGAGGTGGTTAGAGCAGACCTCCCTCTCTTGTTCCCAATCTTAGGAGGAAAGCATTCAGTCTTTGATATGGTATGGATTTGTGTCGCCAGTCAAATCTCGTGTTGAATTGTAATCTCCAATGTTGGAGGAGGGGCCTGGTGGGATGTGATTGGATCATGGTGACAGATCCTTGCTATTCTCGTGATAGTGAGTTCTCACGAGATCTGGTTGTTTAACAATGTGTAGCACCACCCCATTCTCTCTATCTTTCCCTTACTTCAGCCATGTAGGACATGCCTGCTTCACCTTCACCTTCACCTTCTGCATGATTAAAAGTTTTCTGAAGCCTCCTCAGCTATGCTTCCTGTAAAGCCTGCAGAACCATAAGTCAATTACACGTTTTCTTTATAAATTACTCAGTCTCAGGTAGCTCATTATAGTAATGCGAGAATGGACTAATGAATTTCACCATTAATTATGATGGTAAGTTGTAAATTTATCAGAGATAATTTTTTTTATCAGAGACATATTTATCAGGGATAAATTTTATCAGGTAAAAAAGTTCTCTATCAGTTATTGATTTTTTTTTTTATCATGGAGGGGCATTGGATTTTTTCAAATACTTTTCCTGTGTCCATTGAAATAATCATTATTCTTTGTCTTTTATTCTGTTGATATGGCATATTATATTAATTGATTTTTTTAATTACTTCAATCTTGCATTCCTGGGATAAAGTCTTCTTTGCCATAATGTATGACACACACACACACACACACACACACACACACACACACATATATAGATAAATTACAGTAATTTTTATATACTTTTAATATGAGTCCTTTTATAAGATATATGTTTTGCAAATATCCTCTCTCATTTGTGGCTGCTTATTCATTTCCTTAAGGATTCCTTAAGGATATAACTATATATAACTATATAACTATATATATATAACTACATATATATAACTATATGTATATATAACTATATATATATATATAGTTAGATTTCATTTGCAATTTATTATTTGTTCAGGACTTTGAGTCTATATTCTTAAGGGATATGGGCCTATTTTATTTGTGATTCCTTTTTCTGGCTTTGGTATCAGGGTAGTAACTGGTTTTATAAAATGATTTGAGAACTATCTTCCCCCCTCTCTTCTCCTCTTCCTCTCTTTTCCTTCTTGTGGAAGAGATTAGGAAGAATTTGGTAGAATCCACCAGTGAAGCTATCTTGACCTACGCTTTAATTTGTGGGAAGATTTTGCTTAATGATTCCATTTTTTAACTTGTTGTAAGTCTATTGATATTTTCAATTTCTTCTTGATTTAGTTTTAATATTTTACATCTTTCTACCTAAGTTGTATATCATTGTAGCTAAGTCACGTATGTCATTGAATTTGTTGTCATAAAGTCATTTATACTGTTTTCTTATAACCCTTCTTATTTCTGTAAGGTTGGTAATGATGGTCCCTCTCATTCCTGATTTTAATAATTTGAATTATCTCCTGTTTTCTTGTTCGGTCTTGCTGAAAGATGACAATTTTGTTGATGTTTTCAAAGCAGCAATGTGTGTGTTTTCTTCTAATCTCTATTGATTTATTTGTACTGGAGTTTTGTTATTATTTTCTTCCTTCTGTTTGTTCTGTGTTTAGTTTTCTCTTCTTTCTTTAGTTTGTTAAGGTGAACGTTTAGCTTGTTGACTTGAAATTTTTCTTCTTTTTACATGTAGATGTTTATAGCTAGAAATACCCATCTAAAGATTGCATACACATATCCTTTAAGTTTTTCTATGTTATATTTTTGTTTTCACTCATCTCCCAGTGTTTTCTAATTTCCTTTGGGATGTTTGTTTGACCCATTGACTATTTCAGAATGTGCTTTTACTTTCTACATTTTTAAAAATTTCCTAAATTTTCTTTCTTTTACTAATTTCCAGTTTAATTCTATTTTGGTCAGAGAACATACTTTGTATGTTTACATTCCTTTTAAATACATTGGGGTGTATTTTATGACCTAAAATAAGGTCTCACTTACAGAATATTCCATAAGCACATGAAAGAATGTTTTCTGATGTCGTTGGGTAGCCTTTTCTATGGACAGCTTTTAGCTCCATTTTGTTTATAGTCTACTTGAAGTCAACTATTCCTTATTGGCTTGCTGGTTGATCCATTCATTACTAAAAGGGATATATTTATCATTGTGTTTAAAGATATTTTTACAGCATATGGAATGCTGAATTCACAGATTTCTTTTACTTTCTGTATTTTAAAGGCTATCCATTGCCTTTTGGCTTTCATTGTTTCTGATAAGAAGTTAGTGTAATTGTTCCTGTTTATATAATTTGATTTTTTTTTTCTGTTTTTAAATATTTTCTCTTAATCTTTGGTTTTAAATAGCTTGACTATGATGTGTCCAACACTGGTTTCTTTTTATGTTATTTTGTTTACTAAGCCTCACAGATTTATGGTTTTTACCAAATTTTGGAAAATTTCTTCACACTTGTTCTTAACTTTATTTTCTTCATTTTTTCTCCTTCTGGGAATCCAAGTTTAGGTATGTCAGCTCACCTGACATTATTTCACAAATACTTGAAGCTCTGTTCATTTGTTTTTTTTTTTTTTTCACTTGGTGCGTTTAGATCTTTTTTCCTTCATTTGTTTTAGATCTATAGATTTTGCTTCAGGATCACCATTCCTCTCTTCTAGCATTTCCAATGTGCTTTTAAGACAGTCTTACGAATTTTGCATTTGGATATTTCATTTTTTTTAGTTCTAGAAATTTTAGTTGGTTCTTCTCATATTTTCTATTTAATTGCTAGAATTATCTATTTATTCATTATGATCACATTTTCCTTTATTTCTCAGAGACATTTAAATAGAGCTTTAGAGTCCTTGTCCACATATTCCAACACAAGAGTCATCTTGATTGTTTCTAATTTTTTTAAGTCATATTTTTCTTTGTCTTTGCAAATACAATATTTAAAATTATGTTGGCACCGTGGTTGCTGTGTTATGGAGATTCAGGATTATGTCATCTTTGGCATGTGTTTACTTGACCAAGCGGGCAGTTAGTTTTCCAGACTCAAGTCTTATATTCTGGCTTATTTGCCATGGGAAAGAGAAAATTTCTGCTGAGTTCTTTTAGTCCTTCAGATGTTGCTTTGGTCTTTTTCTTTCACTATTTTCTTTTTCTTCTTTTGAGATGTAATGACGTAAATAATGTGGTTGAAAAATTTATTGGATGTTGTTTGTGGTGTGCTATTTGATCTTTCAAGTGTTCCACTGGCATTTCTTTCAGAGAATGTTTTTCCCTTTGCTATGATTGTATTTCCAAAGAAGGCTGATATCGTCTTACCAATATGGACACTCACATTCAGTCACAAAGAATGTATATCCAGCCAAACAGAGGAATAATAGTATTTCCACAGTTTCATTTTTAAAATTAGAAAAGCTGAGAGGTATCCTCAATGTTTGTAAAGGCTTTATTCAATGCTGTTTTCAAATTACAGATCTGTCTTAAAACAATAATTAAAAAATTAATCCTTAATATTTAATAAAATGTTATGTCTTATTGGGAGGGTAAGCAATTTATTTTTTTAGCATCTATTTATAATACAAGCATTATTTATTCTTTAACATTAACCACATTTTATCTTTTAATAGACAAAATTACAATTAAGCTGATAACTCTTCATTAGAAGTATTATCTTTAAATAACTACAGTTGGCACCATGATTTCAGGTTTCAGTAAATTTTTATTACATACAGAATAAGAAACAAAGCCTTTCCTTAGGGGAATGTTTGTAGGATTTTTTGGGGGCCGTTTGTTTTGTTTTGTTGGTGGTATTGGTATTGTTTTTAATAAAAATATTCAGAAAGACACACTTAGTATATTTCTCAAGAAGTAGACACGTTGTCAGTATTCCTCAGTCCCATGGGTTGCTATCCACTAGAAGGCCTCTAGCTTTGTAGTGTAGCCATGCATACATGTCTGGTCTATATCTTACCAAATCTGTCTCAGGAATATGCCTATTCTTCCAGTATTAAGAGCATCTCTACTAGAATTATTCCAGCCTTCTCAGCTCTCTCTGTTTTGAACTAATAAATTGATTTTGAATATTTTGTTCTATCTTTAGCCTTGGACGGAGAAACTATCTCTGAACAGGTTATGGATTTTTTTTCACCTGAGCAATATGTTCTGCACTAGAAGTGGTTTAGTGTAAGAGCAAAATAGACTGCTCCCAATCTGTCTCGTCTTCCTCTTGTACCCCCACTCTGATCCAGACTTAGTCAAAAGAAATAAATCTTCAGATTAAACACAGATGAGTTACTGCCTTGTACTCTGGGAAGGAAAGAAAAGGAAAAGACATCCTGTGAGTTTTTATAGATTAGCTGCCTCAATTGAAAAACATGGACCAACGAGCTAATATATATGAGCAAATGAGCTAAATATATCAGCATTCCTTGCTCTGTGTTTTGATCAACAGGTAGGAGAAGAACAAGAAACTAGGAATGTATAAAGAAAATACCTCATCCTAGGTACTTTTCCCATAAACACTGTTCTTTGCATGGGAAGGACCAGGTGTGTCTATGTGACACCTTGTTTACCCTCTAGGCTGGCGTGGTCTTCCTGATCAACTCCCATTTTTGGTCCCTCCTATCTCATAGGTTGTGAATCTTCACCTCTCAGGTAATTACTACCATTCCATTTTTTTTTTCAAGCCTTTATTCTGCTTCTAGAAACTGTCAAATTGACTGGAAGGAAGTACCTTTACCTGTGATTCAGACAAAACCTGTTTTCTAGAATCCTTTTCTCTGCTTGTTACCTCATCCTCCAGCCTTGCATTTGCTGCATGCCTTATTTTTAGAGGTTTGGCTCTTGGTCTTTCCTTGGAATATGTTTCTCCCAAAGATCATCATATCATCTTTGATTCATTCCTTCTTTTCTCCTAGGAGTGAGCAGCTTATGTTCCAACATAGCTGTGCCATACTACTTTGAGTGACTTGTGAATATCAGCATCATCATCATTAAACCACCACTGCCATCATTTAGTAAACTGGAAAGGACATAGTTACTATCCCCAAGAATCTCAACTAGTACTAAGGAAAAAAATATTGGCTAAACAAAGCCTTATGCAATTAATCGATAAATTATGCAAACTCTACATTCTAAAGTAATTCAGAGGAATAAGAGTTTGTTGACATTTGAAGTCAGGAAAAATTATATGCATAAAATTTATGTTTTTAAATTGACCTCCAAATAAAATGTTCACTTTATAGATATAAAGAAGCATAAAATTATCACGAACTGTAAGAATCAGCAAGGCTTTTGCACCCAGGACTAACATGTACAGGGCAATGATTAGGGGAGATCAAATCGAGAACTGTGCTTGACATTGATTTGAAGAGGCCAACACTAAAATTAGGGGTATAAGGGTGTGGAGATCAGTCAGGACACTGTTGCAGTAATTTAGAGAAACAGTGTTATCCTTTGAAAAGGACAATGTAAATGTTGAGAATTATATGCAACAATATATAGGAAAAACCAATAAGCCTTAGGGATTAAGTGGATGTAGGAAATGAAGGAAAATGATGATTTGAACGTTGGGCTCAGGAAATTGAGAAAATGGTAACAGCCTCTGACAAAACACAGTGGTTAGGACGGGAAGTTCTTTAGAAAATGGGAATGTGTGATGAATTCAGTTTCAAATGTAATGCTTTTGAGAAATCTAAGTAGAAGTGCCTGACTAGCATTTTGAGCTGTGGCACTTGAGTTAAAGGACTACATTGGAGATAAGGATTTGGGATTCCCTGTAAAGGTACTAGCCGAATGTGTTCCATGAAGGAAACGTGGAAATTAGCAGAGTCTAAGTAAAGAGTTTGGAAGACGATTAGGGTGGGAAGTGAAAGAAAGATGGGCTAAGAAAGAGTGAGAGCTTTGACGATTCTAGTTTCCATCAATAAGCAAGTACATTAATTGTCAGGACATAAGTGATAAGACTTAAGTTTTAAAATTATTGAGACTCCCTGATAGTTTCAAACTAAGGATTAGTTCTCAGGGTAAAATACTGGCTGTGGTGACCCAACGAATAATTCCAAGCCTGAAGGTCTACATTGTGGTGTCCCTTGAATCACTCTATTTTTTTTTATTGGATCCTTTAATTATAATCTTTGTTAATTTTATAGCCTCAAAATGACCCTGGAGTTGACCTTGACTTCAGAATTTTTTTTGAGAATAGATAAAACAAAATGAACTTTTTGTTCCATTGGTTTGTTATATCTTGGGTTTTACATTAGAGGCAAACCAATTTCAGAAGGAGCCTGGGACGGGGAGCTGGATTGGGGAAATGAAAGTCATTTAGTTTTCATGATGTTTTGTCCTTCAGCGGTGGTAGCCAAGTAGCCATATGAACCTGAGATCCTTTTTTTTTCCTCCTTATTCCAGCCCTTAATTTTCTTCTCAAGAATTTGAGGTTACTTTGATTTGTTTCTGCTTTGTTATTGTTTTATATATGTATACGTCTACAACTTAATTTTTGAGGGGTCATTTGGACAAGGATGAAAGCAAGCAAGTCATAAAATGCATACGCTTTCCTTGATGTACTTAGGAATAATATAATATTTTATGTACTTATACTTGGCTGAAAAAAAAGAGAGAGAAATTGTGGGGCAGTCGTTGTTTGAAAAAACTTTGTTACTTTCTGTTAGCCGAATGCCTAAGGAGCAGCATGACCTGAGAACTATTTCAGGAGGAAGATGAAGGAGAAAGGAAAGCCCTCAATAATCCACATCACAGACTAGAGCTAAAGCACAACAAACAGGTACTTCTCAAAGACAGAATGATGGGAACAACTATGTTTTGTCTGCGTTCTGGATAACTGAATGCCACTATAATTAAAAAGGTTGCATCTCATTAAACCATATGCATTAGGTAATATCCAATTCAGTCTCTTAACTCAGCTTGCAAGGTCTTTTTTTTTTTCTTTTATGTTGGCTAAGGGGAATAAGTAACCCTGAATTTTGCAAACAGTCACATACAGTCAATCAAGAAAGGAGAAGAATGTTGGTCATGGATATTATTTAACAAAAAGCCCACGAATACAGAAAGTTAGATATTTGCTTTTTCTAAAAATCAGTTTTGATATATAATTGGCATAGCATACAATTCACTCACTTAAAGGAGGTGAGTGCAATGTTATTTAGTATGCTCATATCACCACATAACTTTAGAACATTTTCACCACCCCAAAAAGAAATCCCTTGTTCCATAATCATCATCCCTCAATCCATGGCTCTCTCTTTATATAAGACAAGATCATGCATACAAATAGGAAAAGTTTCCCCTATAAGGCTCTCCAAATTATACAGTACAGTTAACTACTAGAAGACAACAAACAAACAAAACTTAAATGCATTGTTAAATGAAATGCAGTACTAAATATCAAAACAATACTACTTCTCTGGAATATATGGTGATACGTTTTTATTCCCAGAGAGGTTATTTTCATTATTCTCTCTCTGGAATGATTGACTTGTCTGGGTGGGATTGAGCCAGCAGCTGAATTATAAAATGATGTCATGGGCAATCCTATCAGTATTTCAGGGCAAGCTCAGAGGTTGAAAAGTAGAGTTCAGTGGAAAATTTCCAGCAGTAATAGATCTGCTTTGTATAGTCATAGATTCAGCCTAGAATTGATTACTGTCTTTTACTCTAAGAGCCCTTGACCATCAGAGCTTCTGCAGGAACTTCATTCAGTACCTGTGTAATATACCAGAGCTTCCAGAGCGGCGCTCTGACCGCACGCTGAATCTCAGTAAAGGTTACTGCCTGACTGACAGTCTGTCCCTGGATGCCTAGACTTAGAGATTTGCAAAGTGTTTTAGTTTGTAGCTGCCATAAAGATAAAAGGAGAGCAGAAGGGAAGTTTTTTCTTTGCGGTCTGCTTTCAGCTGCTGTAAATTGGTCATGGATCACAATAGGAAAGGGAAAGCAGAGAGTTTGTATGTAATGAGAAAGTGCGGAGGGTCCAGGGCACCTATATGTGACTCACAACTGTATCTTCTTGGTCCATATGTTTTATCTAACAGATTAAATCGATGCAAAGTGCCATTGCATTGGTATTGCTCTTGGACAAGACTTCTAGACATAATTAAAATAGTCATTTAGATGAAACTTGTATTGTGGTTGACACTGGGAAATTAAATATCCTTTATACTGCCTAATCATTTTGTTCCCCACATTATTCTGGGTGACTATAATTAAACCATTGTTAAGTATCTGAAACACCCAAGGAAAGAGGAACTGATAATGTGGTTGGGAAATGGCATAAGACAGATGAATAATGAAGCTTAGCAGATAAGAAGTAATAATGTCACCTTCATTCTTTATGACTATTTTTGCATGGACAGAAAATTCACTTCACCTCTCATATTATATCCTTGTGGCGTTAACAATGATGATCAAAATCCTGATTGATAAAAGAGCCACATGAATTTTGTTCCTTAGATTTCTACTAAAATAATGGAACATTAGGCATTTCATTTCTAAACTGGTTTGATTGCTAAAATACTGTCTATAAATTTGGATGTGGAAAATTTAATGTGAACAAAACTTGGAAAATGCTGTAATAAAAAAAGGTAATGATTCAGTTTTCAGATTTTGGGAGTTTCTTTCTTTTAGAAATAAATGGTTTGTACAGTTTTTAAAATGTAATTTTAAACACCTCCCCTATCCACCCAATAGCCCTATCATAAATGGAGTGCCTCCAAATTGCTTGGATGAAGATTCTGACATTTCATCCTGCCAGACTTGACTGTTAAACTGATCAACTTTGATGGAATGAACAAATAAATGCATGGTCTCAACACGAAGCCTAAAAAAATAAGAAACTAGAGCAAAACTGAAAAAAAAGTAATCAGATTTTTTGCTCCCTGAATTAACATAGTACCTACCCTATGGGTTCCATAGTACTTAAATTTTTCTAATTCTCTCATCAGTGTTAACATTTGTAATTACCTGCTTAACGCCTCTCTTGCCTGATAAACCATAAATTCCATGAAGGTGGAGACCACATTGGTCCTATGTATCCATTTTTTGCTGTGTATATCTCAAGCACCTAGCATAGTGCCAGCCACACAAATAAAATCAAATTAAATTGGTTGAATGGATATATAAGTAGAACTGCATTTGTATCTTGCTGTGACATGTTTAATATATTTAAGAGCCAGGTGATGTACTAGCAGAAGGTAAAATTCTGAAAAACAGGGAGCCTTAATGCACAGGGTGTGCCCAGTGCCTAAATCTTTGTGAATGCTCCATAAATATAGATAACAGCAAGTTGTATGCCTCAGGGGAATGGTGAACATCTGTCAGTAAAATGGATAATAGCCATATATTTAATCAATTTACATTACAAGTGCTTTAACCGAAGATCCATTCATTCAATGAACAAACATACATCTATAATTTAATATATGGATGGCGTCATGCTCAACACTATTGGTTTAAAGCCTTATTAACTAATACTGGGGGCTTTCTGTTTAGGAGTAAAACCATCAGACATGTTGTTCTCACATATTAAGTTAAAAATTTTAAAGCTTTTTACAATGTCTTCAGATCTACAGAACTCTTATTTTTATGCCATCTGCATTTAAATGTTTACTACTATATAAAAAAAGGAATTGATACTCAGACTTTAATTAACTGCAAAATTGTTCATCATCAGCACTAATACCATGTTAATTATGTTTCTTGAGGCAGGATAGTGTATTGAAATGATTTAGAAATGTTTTCATAACAGCAGACCTTAACAAAGGCTTTGTTAGTTATTTCTAAGACAACTAGAAAATTAGGTAAATATACTGGATACGTATAAATATACAACGAATTAGACATATTTTAATAGCAGTACTTAAAAGAGCCTTGCTAATTCTCACATAACTAGAAAAATTAGGAAAAAATATGTTACGAACATTTTAATAAGTGGCATTTTTTACTATAAAATGCATTTTTTACTCTAAAATACATTTTATATGATCTCCTTTTAGAGGAGTGAGTAATATTTTAGTGACAATAAATTTATTTTCAGAGATGGAGGAGAAATCAATAGGCAAACTAAAATATCCATTCATTTGTGTGCAATTTTGCTTGCATATGTCTACTTATTACCTCTGGGTAATATGGCTATTATTAGAATGATTGAAATACATAAACATTGTAACAGGATTAAAATTTCTTTAGCATATCAGTCCAGTTATCACAATATTGACATCAATCTATCATGTTAATTCCCAACTTTAAATTGTATGCTGCTCCCAATCTCCACTCATTGCCCACAGAGTCAACTTCAAACCCTCACAAGGCATCCAAGAGCTGGTCTTACGGTTTTCAGCCTTATCTTCCATTACTTTCACCTGCTGTCACCCCAGACAGATTCTATTCCAACTGCTCTAAGCCTATTTGCTATTCCCCAGCATTGGAACATGTCTCATCTCAAACACCTTTGCACACATTCATCTCTCCCTTTGATAAATTTCTTCCCATCTTTCTCATACTGCTATTTACGAATTCAATTCAAATATTATTCATTCTTTGAGCTCCACCCATTTCACCCAGTTGACTATCTCTTCTATCTCCCATGGTCCATTCTATGGTTCTCATTTTGAATTAAAATTAACTATACTTCTGTGTCTCTCATACAATGCATACTCTTGAAAAGCAGGGTTCATATCTTCAAGGCTTTAAAAAATGTATCTTGGTGCCATTCGCAGTGGCTATCAGGTCTTCAGTGCATGCTAGTTATTATAATCATTTAATTTCAATCATCTAATGATCTCCATGGAGGAAGAAACTCAGAACTGTTTTTATTCAATATAGTCATATTCCTAATACTAACCTGAAGGAACCCAAAATGTAATTGTTTCACCACTCCATTGCTTCAGCTTTTCTGAGTGCATTTCTTGGTCATCAGCCTGGCATATGATAGCAAGGATGTCCTATCCCATTCTTCCCAACTTGCTAGATTCTATTCTCAGTTTCTCCTTTTGTGGCAGAGACTCCCACCTCTGCTCTCTTGTGTAGCTAGTTATCTCAAAAAGCCAACTGACTTTGATGTCATTATAGTAACACATCAGGTTTTTGCTTAACATCATTACGAACTGGCTGGAAAAGTACGTTAATTAAATTTGCTAATGATGCTAAATGCAATGATTTCGAATTCACAAGTGAGGGTGAAAAGATAACGTAAAAAGATCTGAAGAGGTTAGAAATATGACCGGGGAAAAAGCCTCCTATTGGAAACACAAACGAACATCTGTGGGAGAAATTAAGTGGAAATTCAGCTGTTCTATGTGTGTTAAGATGGAAGATAAGATTCTAACTCTTTGAGATGCTCTATAAATACCAAGACATATTAATTTTTAACAAATTAATAATGATTTCTATTAATGCAGAAAATTTTTATAGGCAGATCTTAGATCACATAATATACTCTAGGACACATCTCTGTTTGAGGTCAGAAATGGAAACTGATATGAACACTGGCATACAGAATGAGAAAACGTTTAATTTAAAGAATTATACAATGTTTTCAAGGTCACTTGAAGAGCTATTGACTTCTATTCTGAACAGATAATTACTAAGACAGAGTTTAAATATATCCATTAATTGCAATTGCACATTTGCCTGGTTTATTTCTTCCATTTATCCAACAATCTATTTAGATATAATGTCTCTTTCTAAGATTTAATTAAAATTTAGCATTACTAGAGCTTAATGTACCCCTTCCAACTTGTGGCTAAATTTTCGTAAACTGGAGGATTACTTCGCGTAGAGTTGAAGACAAAGGAATTGAAAAGGACACTGGGTTTGAGGTATCTGCACTAGAGGATACATCATGTCTTTGGAGAAAGTGTTGGTTATTTCTTGTAGGGGAAGAGCAACTATGGCTTTATATCATTCAAGGTCTTTGGACTATTTTGACATGCTTAAATCCAATGGAAAATGAATAAAAAGAAGTGAGTCTCCAAGTTAATCCGCCCCTGCCGCCACACACACACTTGTCTTATATGCAACTGGCATTGACTGGGTTGAAATGTGCCAGTTCATGTATTTGTGTATTTTTGCCTTCCCCAATTACAGTAGAACATAGATCCTATGAAAGCAGACTGCTCAGCCATGTTTTTCCCTGCTGTATTCCCAGAAACTAGGACAAAGCTAGTATGTGCTAAATACTCAAATATGCATGGAATTAATGAATAAATATGAATGAATGAATAAATAAGTTGCAATTGCAATTAGTGTATATATTTAAGCTCTATCTTAGTAATTTTCTGTTAAGAATAGGAGTCAATGGCTCTTGAAGTGACCTTGAACGCATTGTATAATTCTTGAAGTTAAAAGTTTTCTCATTCTTTTCACCCTCACTTGTGAATTCAAATTCATCACATTTAGCATCATTAGCAAATTTAATTAACATATATATATGTGTGTGTGTGTACACACACACACACACACACACACAGAGAAAGAGAGAGAGAGAGAGAGAGAGATGGAGTCTTGCTCTGTCTCCCAAGCTGGAGTGCAGTGGCGTCATCTTGACACACTGCAACCTCTGCTGCCTGGGTTCAAGCAATTCTCCCACCCCAGCCTCCCAAGTAGCTGGGATTACAGGCATGTGTGTGCATACAAACTCAGCTAATTTTTGTGTTTTTAGTAAAGACAGGTTTCACTATGTCGGCCAGACTGGTCTTAAACTCCTGACCTTAGGTGATCAACCAGCCTCGGCCTTGCAAAGTGCTGGATTACTGAGTAAGCCACCATACCTAGCCTATCATTATATTTTACATATAATTAATGTGTATAATACCAAGAGAAAAAACCTATATTTTTGCTCAATAATCAATTCACAAAAGAGTTCATTCCTATTCTCTTTGAGTGACAATATTCTTTTTTTTTAACACATAAATTTAAAATCAGTTTTTTTTTTTGAGACAGGGTCTCTCTCTGTTGCCCAGGCTGAAGTGAAGTGACACAGTCATAGCTCACTGCAGTCTTGAACTCCTGGGCTCAAACGTTCCTCCCACCTCAGCCTCTCAAGTAACTGGGACCACAAGCACTGATACCATATCTGACCAATTTTCTTTTTAAGTTTTGTAGAGGTAGGGTCTCACTATGTTGCCCCAGCTGGTCTCAAATTCCTGGCCCCAAGCTATCCTCCTACCTTGGCCTCCCAAAGAGTTGAGATTACAGGCTTGAGCCAGTTTAAATGTAAAAAAGTAGCTGGAGAAATAATTTTTATTTTTTGTTTACTTCAAGAAACTATTACAGCAGCTGGATTGATTATTCAAAGCCTGAAATATGAGGAAGAACTAAATGAGATTCCAGGTGCTCATTTTGGTTACCAACTGTCCTTATATGGAGCAACCAGCTAGAACCTCTGAAAACCTAAGAATCCTGGGTCCCTCTGCACACCTCCCACCCTGGCCTGCCTCTTTTTCTTTATACCACCAAAGGAGGTGTCAAAGATGGACGCTGGTTGACCTACACCGGCATAGTTGAAGGAGAAAGATCTCACTAATGATTATATTTTGCCATTTACTCGGGTATCTTTTTTTAAGGAGTAAGGCATAAAATTCAAAAGTAAACATCTAAAAATATTGTTTGTGAGCATCCTTGCCTTATGTTGGGTTTAATCAATCCACACTATGGGGTTAAAATACAAGAACTTAGCTATTCGTTCATTCATTCTTCAACATCTGTTGCTTTTTAAGTATCAGACACCATTCTAGGCACTAGGAAGACAAGCTCATATTCTAAAGACAAAGTAACATTTCAGGATGAAAAGAAAACTTCTAAAGTATGGGAGGCATTCCTGAAGAGGTTACATGTGAAATGAAACTGCCAGGTCAACATTTGTGGGCAAAGCATTCTAAGTGGATGTATGGGCAAAAGCCAAAAGTAGAATGAGGTGGAAAATAAATATAGAAAGAAGACCCAGTGTGGATAGAACACCTTTGCTCATGAGGAAGCAACACAAGATGCTCAACAATGGGATTTCCTACATATCCATGACTTTATAATACAGCTAGTAAAAGACTCGTGAGTTCTAACTTTTCCTATTTCTAATGCAAAGATAGTTGATCATATGCTTAGCTAGCATATTATGCAGAGTGTTTAGCCTAATAGAGACACTCTTTTTTTTCACAACGAATTACTTATGGAGATGACTTAGTCTCTGTATTTTATGCTTTTAATATCACCAAAATCTTTTCAGATGCTTTTTCCATTAAGCTTTTCCTTTATTTCCTGCTAATAGTGTGATGATATATTTGCAATAGCTGTTTGCAGTACTATTAACAAGTATTACAGTGCTGATTCAAAGGAAATAAAAACTTTATTAATAAAATAAGAGATGTTGCAAAAGTCATCAAACCAAATTCCCTTTCAGATGTCTTGCCAACAATTATAACCATACCCTTGAGCACATTAATTCTTTGTATCTCACTAGAGATTCAGAGACATACACTTCCATCTATGCGGTAGAGAGATTTCAAGCAACATTATTCTATTAGAATAAAAGAAAGTTTTAGTAATATAAGCTAAGGATATTAGCTTATCTGTGCCAAAGCTACTTCCTTCTAAATATAGCATAAGAAAAACTGACTCATCTGAATGTGGCACAAACTGACATCTCACAATAATCCATGTTAAAGAGCTGGTGCTTCTGTGGGAACATGGTTCTTCCCCCACTGTACCCATCTCAAATCAGGAGGCTCATTCTACTCTTTTGTTGAGTGTGCTTAGTGTTTTCCTTATATTGTCATGTTCAGATCTAATAGTAAAACCATGCAGCTTACTAATTCTCCTACTCAAGTGTGGTGGATGTGATAGATAGAAAACTAACATTGTATGGCAACCATTTGCTCTGTGATACCATGACAATTTTGCAAATGAGGAAACAAGAGTCAGAGTGATGACTCGGTTAGGGTCACTCAGCTAGTAAGTGCTGGAATCAAGACTGCAATCAGCCAGAATGCGTGATTCTATATTCTGTAGCCCCCAGAATAGAGTTCCTCTGCTAAGTTGGTTGCCACTTTTATTCCAGAATAAGGAAGGACTTGCAAATTATTTTATTTAAAAATGGGAATATGAAAAAAAGAACTTAAAAGAAAACTCCCCTGAGCATAGAATTTAGGGC
Organism: Callithrix jacchus; assembly: GCF_049354715.1. NCBI lineage: Eukaryota > Metazoa > Chordata > Mammalia > Primates > Cebidae > Callithrix > Callithrix jacchus. The sequence goes on from NC_133507.1 coordinate 147,043,982, forward strand.
ATTCACATCCTGAGGGTTACTTTTAGGAAACCCGAAGCCGCACCTCTTCTTGTAGGACTCCTTTGTCATTTCATATCTTTCCTATTGCACTTACACTTTGCTCTGCCTTCTCTCTGTCCAACTCCAAAAATACCTGACATCAGTAACTGGTATATAACCATGTCATCCTGCTGTTCCTCAAAGGGATGCTTGTTTTTTGTTTCAGTCTTGTCTTTATGGAATAATAATGGGTTTTGCAACTTTCCAAGAAATTCCAGGTGACATTAGAACCAACAGAATAGATATTTTGTTGATTTGAGGCCTTCTTTTAATATTATGCTATATTGGTAAATATAATAGTAACCTATTAGGATTGATCTTTATATAATTATTTCATGAACATTTTTTCACTATCAAATAGTTCTGTGATATTATAATGACCTGGCTTTATTTATCAAAATACTGAAGCATGAGAGAAGACAATTTGTTTAAATAAAAACAAACAAAACCAAAAACTTAAATACGTCCTAAATCCAGACTATATTCTTGAGTCTTCATTAATTCAACATTAATTGCACAGACATGTATTAAGTATTCACCATGTTCAAAGCTCTGGAGATTTATACTGAGATAGGCTACTTGCACTCTGGAGATCAGAGGACAGAAGAAGATGCCATCATGTAAACATAATTATTAGGCAATGAGTTAAGGATAAGATTTTAAAAATTATAAGAACGATATATGGGGACTCACTGTCTTTTACATTTAGACTTCTCAGACTTTGTATTTTGTCTGAGAACTTGTCAAGAGAGCTTTATCAGATATTTTGGAACTTAGATATTTAAGGAAGCCAGAATCAAGCATTTTTCCAGTTTCCAAATAGATTTTATTAAAGATTTTTTCAATATTTGGCCAGAACTGAAAGATTTTTTTAAGACTTTTTTCTTTTCATGCTATGTGTATGAGAAAGACGGAGGTAGTGAAGAAGAAGACATTGAAACGATTATCAGGACTGCATCAAAGACTAAAACTGTCCTGACTTGAAGACTGACTCCTTATGGGAGTAGATTTTTTTTCTACCTTTAACAGGTAATCATTGAATTAAAGCTGATCACTTTTTTTTTTAACATATAGCCATTCTGGTTGTTGATATTTTCCTATAACTCATGAAAATCTACTGTTTGATTTTACTGAGATTCGAAGATTTGCATTGCTAATTGCTGTGCTGATAACCTGCCCTATATTAAGAATTTCAGGGTTGAACTTAATCTTCTGATTACATCTCTCCTCGCCAAAAGAGAAAGTGTACTGATTTTAATGTATGTCATCATGGCTATAGAATTCATGTATCCTGGGAATATGGAGACTGTTAAATCCATGAAAGTTCACAGGCTTCTCTTTACATTTAAAAAGATTCTTCAAAAACATCACATCCAGTCTCTTCATTTTTCAGATCAGAGAACTGAGCCCCAATGAATCAGAATGAATTGCCTGTGGTGACACAGAGACTGGTGACAAATCCAGAAATACAACCTGTTCTATTCCAGTTCAATATTATTTTCACTAAAAACATTGCCTCCTTTCTAGCCTTTCAAGGGTAATTGTGAATTATTTACTGATGTTTTGAATTTCTGGATTCATTGTCAGTGTCTAAAATAATGTGTGAAATAAGAGCCTAACCAAGTCTTCTATAATAAAGCAACTGAATTTATTTTGAAATGCCTTTTAGGAAAGCCAAGTTTTGAAGGGGTTTTAAGACTATCACATTCCAGATATTTTTAGATAAGAAGAGAATAGAATCCTGGAAACAGGAAACTTCTTATTAAACAACATGATCCTAGTCTGCTAAGAAACCAATTTAGCTTGTTAAACTGATTCTCCAAGGACATATTAAGTGTGCTGGTTTTGCCTTTCTTTACAACCTTTAGAATTATCTTTCTCCTCCTTCCACTCACCTCCCAAAATATATTAAATTAGAGCTCTGTCTTCTTCAATCTGGAAATATTTAAGAGAAAGTAAACATAAGAACATGAGCTTTGGCCGGGCACGGTGGCTCACACCTGTAATCCCAGCACTTTGGGAGGCTGAGGTGGGTGGATCACTTGAGGTCAAGAAGTTTGAGTCCAGCCTGGCCAGCATGGTGAAATCCCATCCGTACTAAAAATACAAAAATTAGCAAGGCATGGTGGCACAAGCATGGCGTGCCTGTGATCCCAGCTACTTGGGAGGCTGAGGCAGGAGAATTGCTTAAACCCAGGAAGCAGAGGTTGCAGTGAGCTAAGATCATGCCACTGCATTCCACCCTGGGCAACAGAGTGAGCTTTGTCTCAAACAAACATACACAAAAACATGAGCTTTCTAGACACCATGAACACCAATCTCAAGGGAAAAAATTCCATGTCAATCTGTTTCCTTAAAATGTCATTATGAAAGTGTACAATAATTTGAATTAATGACCATTGAAATGCATACACTAGATATGTCTATATTAGGATATTATTCTAATCTCTAAGCATTCATTTACTTTATTTATTCTGTTACTAAAAATGTGACAGGCTAGGCATGGTGGCTTACATCTATTTTCTTAACACTTTGGGAGGCCAAAGTGGGAGGATCATTTGAGGACAGGTGTTTGAGACCAATATGATTAACATAAAAGACCCAGTCACTACAAAAACTAAAATAATAATAAGCAACACATGTTCATATTAGAAAATTCTTCATGAGCCTGCCACTCAGAGAAAACTTCTATAAATTGCTTGGTGTGCTTTTTGGCCAGTATTCATTTCAGTGCGTCTATCCATGTTTTCAGCTTTCTCTCCTCATCTCTTAAAATCTTTACCAGCCCTTTTATACAATGTGTGTGTTGTTTTCCTCTATCATTTACCTTTTTGGTATATTTGCTTTTGCATGTCCTTCAACATAATCAAAATATATGATTTTATTTTTGGCATAATGGTCTCTTAGGCAGTGTTATAATTAAATCATTCAATTCTTTAGTCTTGGACTATTTTTTGCATGCAATTTTGATGTCATAGAAATCAGTACCTTTAAATATTTACTACAAGATGAATGAAATGCTATGTTCTTTATATTACTTCCTAAACAGACTATAACAATTTATGATATAAACATTCTAAGTCCTATTTTGCAAAGAAGGCTCAAGGGTTTTCAGAAGATGAATAAATTGTCCAAGGTCATACTACAAGTCAATGGTAGAATCTGAATTTAAGTTTCCCAAATCAAAAGGCCCAGTTTTTATCCATGGCTATACCACTACCACATGGATATTTTATTTTTCAAGAACATTCAATTATTTGCCTGCTTTTTAATTGGTATAATAATCTTTTGCCTATTCTTTTAAGAATACCATATATTCAGTATTTCTTTTCCCATAGATTTGCCATATCATCTTTATCTCATATTAATTAAATTCAGAACTCATTGGCTAACTTTCTAATTTGTCAGTATTTTGATAATTACAGTTGTTACAGCTTAATATCAGCAAAGTTATAGTGTATCTCCCTCACCCCTGTTGCTTCTCCTCCCCCAGTAACTGCCTGTTTTCACTCATGTAGATGAATCTTGAGCTCGTTTTGTTCAATTTCAAACCGTTTCCAGCTGGGGATTACATTGACTCTAGGAATTAATTTGAGAGCAGTAAGTGTCCTTCCCTTACTCAGTCAGCAAATATCAATGGAATTTCGACTATGTCTAGGCACTGCTCTGTCAGCCAGCTTTCTAACAATGAACAGTACACACACAAACCTCAGTAACCACGAGCTTACCCTCTTGTTGAGAGATTCTGAAAATAAACCAGTAAATAAATCAAATATATAGCGTTATTATCATCCAGAAATAATGAAAAAATTTACTTCTGTGTTCTAATGATTGTGTTTCTTCCTAGGTTTCATATCTTGTGTCGCCTATATTCCAACTTCTAGAAGTAAGGTTGGCAGGCCAAATTCAGCCCTCCATCTGTTTTGTCATTGTTTAAAACTGTTGTACACATAAAAGTGAACATGACATAAAATTTACCATCGTAACCATTTTTAAGTGTTATGTATGCCACATTTTGCTTATCCTCTCATTTGCAATTGGATATTTTGGTTACTATCATGTCTTAGAAATTGTAAGTAATTGTTATGAACATAATTGTACAAAAATGCTTCTTCAAGACCCTGCTTTTAATTCTTTTGGGGACACACCCAGAATTACCGGATCATATGGTTATTCTATTTTTAACTTTTTGAGGAACCTCCATACTGTTTTTCACAGTGGCTGTACCATTTTACATTCCTATCAACAGTGCACAAATGTTCCAATAACTCCGCATCTTCACCAACGCTTTTTTTTTTGTAGTAGCCATTGCATTGTAATGGATGTGGGTGGTATCTCTTAGTTGTGATTCGCATTTCTCTAATAATTAATGACATTGAACACCTTTTTATGTGCTTATTGACCATTTTGCCTTATCTGTTTTTTAAAAAAATGTTTTATTGGAACAAAACCACACCCACTCATTTAAAAACTGTTTGTCTGTTAAAACTATATTGGCAGAGTTGTAACAGAGACAAGGCTAAAAAGCCTAAAATATTCAGTATTTGGTCCTTTGCAGAAAAATGTTGTCTATTGAATATTGCCTGAAACATGCGATACTGCCTAGAACTAACTTCAGCATGCATTATAGTCACCTGCGGAACTTGTTAGAACTCCAGTTGCTGCTCGGTGCTACTTTCTGGAGTTTACAATTCAACAGGAATCAGGCGGGGCTCACCAATTTGCATTTCTAATAATTCCCAGAGGATGCTGGTATGGCTGGTTCGTGGACCACCTCTTGAACCACTGATCTGAAACTATAAGAAAAAGTAAATAATGATGATGGTAGATATCATTACCTTGCTCCTGATTTGATTGGAAGTATTTCTAGGTGAACTATTAAAGACTGTTGATTATTGATTTAAGATAGATATTTTAAAATGTGAAAGAAGAATTCTACTATTTTATTCAGTGCTTTTAAAATTTGGTTTGTTTTATTAAATCAGAAATGGGTATTTAATTTTTATCAAGTTTGAACATTTATCAAATAATTTCTGGAAGAAAATGTATTTATGTAGTCTGCATTATCCTTTTATTTGTATACTTTGTGTATGTGTGTGTGTGTGTGTGTGCATGTGTGTGTGTATGTGTGTGTGTTGAGCAAGAAGGCCTTAACATTCCCTCAACTTGACTAAACTTGAGACAGATTTATTTTTGTCCTTAGAACCTTGACTTTGATTTTCTTAGAAGGTTTACTTTAGAAAACATGCAATTGCACCCTTTGCCCCTTTGAAATATGAACCTTCTCCCAGACTCTTGCCAGTTTTACAAACCAAGAATGTCTTTCTCAAGGACCTGAGAGCCATCTCTTTCAAAGATTATCATCAAGAAAGGCAGTGCTCCTGTCTCCCATACTTTCTAGGGGGGTAGGGACTTCACTTAGATAAGTGCCAACAATTAGCAAACACAGTGGGCCTGATCTCAGCGACCAAGACCCTCCCCTCCATGTCTTCCATCTTTTCACCAATTCACGTCACTGCTTAAAAACTCTCCTGCCTTTGTTTCAGTGGAGTCAAGTTCAGTCTCTCTTCCCCATTGCAACAGTTTTGAGTAAATATTCCTTGATAATGTAAAATTTTCCAGGCACCAATCTATTTTACAAAGCATAGAAAGCATTATTTGCTGGTGACAAAATAACAACAAACCAAAACTTTTTTTTTCTGTTTTAAACCAAATTTTGTATATATGTATTTCCTGATTTTTCCATTTTATTGGACTTGCCATAGGTTTGTTTTTGACAATTTGCAATCTGTATACATATTAGTATTCTCCTCCCTTGCAAAGAACCAACATGCATTTTTCCTAGTATCTAATCCATTTTCCCTCAGTTTGTATTTATTTTCACAGGGCATCTTTAACTTGCCAATGTTTGAATGTATTTTAGAAAGAATTCAATATATATGGCTTTCACTGGGACACAGCTATAACTCACAGAGATTTACAGGATGTGCTCTGAATCAATTTACACTAAGAATGCTATTTTCATTTTACGTTAAATCTCAAAAATCCAGTGGAAATAAGATATGGGCCTTTTCTTCAAATGTTATGATTGTTTATAGAATTACTGTTATAATCTTACATATTTAATGGAAACTGTATACCTTGTCTTTTCAACATGTAGTTTCGATATGTAGCCAATGTTTTGCACAATTTTAAAAAGCAATTTTATACTGAACAACTTGTGTTTAAACACTTTGAATGTTGAAATGTATTAATTCCACAAGAATTGCCTGGGTATTTGAACTTCATAATATTGCACCTAAAGCTAAAACAGATGCTGTTAAAACCTAGAATGATGCAGTAGGAAATAATCTGCCTGTTTCAGCTAAGTTTGAAAGAGTGTATTTGCCATTAAACTATGCCCCAGACTGGGGGAAATATTGTTCCCCCTTATTTTCTCTCTATTGTTTCTTTACTTCAGTGTAACAATTACCAAAGTTATTTTTGTTATTAGTCTTTAACTTTTGCTTCTTCAGGCTGCTAGGGAAATTAGGGACAATAAGAAAAGAAATGTCTTTTTTAATGACCATGAGTAAAATTGAAGGAAACTTTCATTAGGAAACCCATTTTCTGTGTCCCATTTGAAGCTAATAGCCATGATCTAGCATTCAAGGAAGAATAGGCTCAGTTTGTTGCACTGGTACTTTTGCTCTTGGACTGAACCACACTTACCCCGTAGTCTTAGTGGAGCAAAAATGTTGCTGAAATACTATAAGGGAACATAATATGTAACTATTGATTCATAATGTGTTCAGTTCTTTTGTTTTGTCTTGTTTTGGTCCAGGAAAACGTGTGCTTCCTATACCATTATCTATTCTGATGTTCCCAGGTGGTATTGCTTCTACTGTTAGTTGAAGGAACTTCTTAAGGTTAACACTTTGTCTCCTGCACTGGAAGAGGATGATGTTTTTTACCCCTAATCTGTGGCTAATGGATGACAGGACAGTCGTGGTTGAAAACCTTCACTTACAGCAAATATACAATTCCATGGGCTGCTTATTTCAGCATCACAGAAGTCATCTTTTGTGGTAATTTTAAAACCAGCACAATGTGATTACTCTCCATATTGTCCTGACATGAAGGACCCTTGGCACGATGCTTTCTCTTTGCATTGCAGCAACTGATGCAAAACCAGGTACCCTCTGAGAGCCCACTTGTCTGCTAATTAAATAGAACTCCATTTTGCATTAAAATTCACATCCCAAAATATTACTTTATACAATCATTCTTATTCACTGTATATTTAAACACATTCTTTAACAATTTAGAAACTTAAAAGAAAACTTTCATTACTGAGTCCTGACTTACATGAACAAAAGCAGCCCATTGAAGGCACTAAATAGGGTCACGTTCTAGCTTCCTAGCACTGCCAAAGCTAAACTCATTCCAAATTATGCTGACTTCTGCATGATAACACAGAATCTGTGTGTCTATGTATTTAATATTTTAGTAACGATTGACTACTTTCTTTTACCTATATAAATGTATATAAGGCTATATTTTCTGAATTGCCTTACATGGAAACTTCCATTGTTTGGGATATGTAGCTGCTAAGGGTCCAACTGAAGATAAGAAAACCACAAAATATTATGGACTTTTAGCCATGTACTAAGACTCACTAAAGAATCTGTGTGAAGCTTACTGTCTGCCGCAAAAAGCAAATTTTAAAAGACATAGACTGGAATCCAAACTCGGATTTTCTTTGCTGCATAGTTAGAAGGACATGTAGAGAATGTAAGGAAGATTAACTTTTTCACTATGTGGATTGATGCTGTTTAATGCCACACCACATAAAAGCATTTAGCACCCCTTGCAGTGAAGGAACACCAGTTCAGATGGAATCCGGTGAGCATTATCAGAAAAAAGAGAGAAAAAAATGTTTGGCACATCTTCTGCCACTGAGAAAACAAATGAGTGAACCAATCTGAATCTGAATCACTTGACTAATAGCTAGCAATCGCAGATTAGAGTTGGGAAGAGGTAGATTATAGTACATGATGATGATTGGTAGGAGAGTAAAAGAACAAGTCAACATGTAGCATTTGTTTTTCCCGTTATTTGAAATAGCCACTTGTAGGTTTGGCAACAGCAATAAGAAAAGCATTGGTGTAAATGGTTTCCACCACAGAGAAAATAAAGACACATAATGAACTTGTTTCTTCATATTATAGCAGGAAGATATTTACATTGAAAAGGAACCATATGGGACACATTTGTTTTGGTCTGCCCAGTGTATAGCCTCCCTTTTTAACGAGAATACCTCAGTTTTCCTTTGGAATATCACTGCTTACCTCCCAGTCAGTGTGGATACAGCAAGGCTAACCCCAGTCTTGGCTCCAGGAATCATCATGTGACCTAAACCTGGACAACCAGAGTATCAGCACGTCTGCACTCCACATCACATCCTCTAGAGAAGTTCACAGTGGTACAGAAGATATAGGCTCACCTGGGATTTTTCTGGCGCAGCAGGGAAATGGGGGATCTATTTCTAGGAAAGTTGGTGGGATAGTAACATGTCATTGTGGAGCTGCCGAATCACTACATTGTCAGGCGTGTCCAAAACAAATCCAGCAGGTAAGAGAGCACAGTTGAGAGCTGGAAAGTTATTGATATCTGACATCACTGTCCTGGATCCAGCTGTGCTGAGGTTTATCAGCCAGAGCAAAGATTTCTTCCACTGCTTATACCACATTGAATTGCATTTTTGTTACTTGCAAACAAAATATTCTGAGTAATCCAGAAATATTGACAGATTTGAGAGGATTCTAATATCCATAGTAGAAGTTTCACTAAATCAGTGCAGACTTCAATAATAACTGGCTGGAGCTATGGAGCCACACTTTCTTATCCATCTCTCATCCATTAATACTTTTTAAGAAAGGTAAGCACATATTGTGTCCCTGGTGTTGTTTTGACCTTGAGAACATGAGGCTTAATAAGACACTGACATGCCCCCTGCAGTTCAAAACTTAGTGAGAAGACACACACACAAACATGCAATGGGAAAAGGATAGCAGATGAACAATGTACTGTGAGAGTGTGGAGGATTCGGCGTGTGACACCCTAGAAGAGTCAAAACTCTGTAGAGGTGAACATGACAGGGAGATGAGAGGAGCATAAAAATTTCTGTGTTATAGAAAGATTTTTCAGTGTGTTCTAGAGGCAGCAGATGCAAAAGATTGGCAGGGAGAGAGAAAACATAAAAATGATATGTTAAGGAATAAGAGGTAGTTCAGGTGTGACTGAAGCATAAGAGGTATAATTGGTAATGGTCAGATATTAAATTGGACAGGTCTGGTCTTCACTTTCTCATAAATGGCTTTGGCAATTTTCACCTTTGTGCACTAGATAATTTCAGTAGTTCTGACGGAAGTATGTTACCTGTTCCTCTCCACATGACTGTGTTATATATTCTCTTCAAGGCCTACCCTTGATCTTGCCTAAAGCAATAATGACTCCCCCACACTGTTCTCCTACCTGAATTCGTCTCTACTTCTCACACACTAGTCCCTGCAAGTTGAGGAAGGCACCCATTTACTACCAGTGGAGAGGCAGACACTCAGATCATGATAACTGAGGAACTAATTCCTGCCCCTGGCACCATCATACTGTTGGCAGTGAAATGGGCACACTCAGATCTTGAATTTCCAGAGCCGGATTTGGAAATATACTAGCGTGATGTAAGAGAGCCTTTGTACACCTGAAACCTAGACAGAAGCAGAGGGGTTTCACTTTTATACTGATGTAAATTCGGGAATGCTCTGCCTGTCAGAGAGGGAGGGAGTATTCGAGAAGAAATGAAATAAACACTATATTATATATACACATACATAGTTTTTCATATATTTGTATTTAAATAATACCTGATACACTTTTACATGTTGGTACAAGGTTATAAGTACAAAATAGCAATATCCTTGAGGCATTTTCAGGATAATTTTGACTATGTACTATTTGTTTCTTATTTGTTTGTACTGTGCTAGAAACTTTTCAGTGAAATAAAGGGACACAAAAGGGCTCTGCAATTATGGCCCAACTGAATGTGAGCTCAGCATTGCATAGGCCAGTGCCATCCAAAAGAATATTCTTCCATTAAAGAAATGTTTTATGTTTGTGCTGTCCAATGCGGTAACCACTGGCCACACGTGGCTGCTGAGCACTTAAACTTGGCTAGTGTGATTGAGGGCTGGCTTTATACTGTCCATTAATTTTAGTGAACTCTAATCTGAGTAAAAAAGCCACACCAGGCTAGTGGCTACCACATTAAACAGGACAGAGTACAGAATGTTTATGGTGTTGTTGTTTCAGGGATGATAGTAGGAGTCCATAGGGCCCTGCTGTCCCACTGACATGTTTGGCTGTTTGTGCTTAGGCAGATTTGACCAATGAAAACTGCCTTAGGAGGACGTGTTACTTGAGGTTTTCCAGAGAAACAATATCCAAAGGATATGTGTCCTAATGTCCATGTACATAAATATATTTGAATTATATATATACACACATATACATATGCACATGGAAATTACAAGTACTCTATTCAAACTAGTTTAGTGTTTTCCTGGTTAAGAAAAAAGTACACTGTGGGTTTTGTTACTGAAAATGGGTTATTTACTTTCAGTGAATACAAACTGTTAAATAAGATGAATGTGTAAATTTTTAATTGATACTTAGCTCTGGATTTAATGAAAGTAATGTGGGGATTTGAATAACGAAGAGTTATGTATGTGTGATGTTTTACGTTTCCCTAATAAAGGGAAGAACTTGTAGGATAGATTAAAAAAATTGAAATGGGGAAAAAGTAATATCTAGCCTATCTTCTTCAAGTTGATCCCAAATTTGTCAGATAATTTAAAATCAAAATCATATGGTGAAACAAATCTTCAGCCTTATTTATATCAATTTACTCAGCTGCAACTTTTTTTTTTAAAGCACATGGCACTGTTTCGTTCCCTGTGGTGAGCAAAATGAAGTCCCTGTTCTCATGGAACTTACATTCTGTAGACGATCATCCAACCATTAAATCCAAGTTATCAATCTAATGTGTTATTCTTTAATGCATTCCCTTAAAAAAATTACATCATTGTGATTTTTAAAACATGACCACAATACCTTGACGTATAAAATGCTGATTTCTGTTTTCTTTTCTTTACGTCTTTGACTACCTGACATCAGGAATAGCTGAGAACATAAACACTAACTTCTCTAACGGGTAACTATAAATCGTTTCTTCTACCCCCTGAAATTTATACTTGTTATCTCACTCCCCAGATTCATACCAACCTGAAAGAAAGAAACTTGATTGTTTGATCTTTGCTTTGGCAGTGAGTAAATTACTCTCTCCTGCATGAAGACAGCTGGAATCCTCCTTGTTTAAATTCTTTGCCTGGGATAGCAAAGGGCCAAAAATAAATTCAGGTAAATCTGAGAAATCTGACAGAAGGTTTGGTTGAGAATCTCATGAAAGCTTTGCTCTTGTATTAGGGGAAGAACAGTAGCAGAGTTGGGCAGGGGAGGGTAAAGACCTCTATCCATTGGAGGTGTTCCTAGTTTCCTGGTGGGCTTGAAGGTAGACCATGAATGTGATTTGGGAGTATGTTATATTTTGCTATCTCCCAAAAGAGGCTGATGAAATAACTCCGCCAGCAGAGGCTGTGGGATGGACTTTGGACAACTGGCCAGGCTGCCACACTCTCAGCTATGTAAGAATCTGTGCATAAATCTATTTAAGTACCCAAGACCCTCTCATTTATCAAAACGTAAAAGTAGAAAATAACACGAATGAGAGAGTCGCCGCTCAGACATGAGTAGCTGGACCAGCCAGCATCAGAGAGACCACAGCTATGAGGACTCCAACAGTGAAAATAGAGAAAGAAGAGCTATACGGAACCAAATACAAACCCTCTGCACATTTCTATGCTGACAACCACTTAAAAAGATGGTGTAGTCCTTCTTTTGCCTGCTACTTGAGTGTCCTAGGCAAGTTTTGTGAAATTAAAAGCTGGACAATAGAAACAGAATAACATTTTTGCCAGTGGAGAGGGAGCTTTACAGAGGGGATTTTGTATTGGCTAGAGACAGAAAGAATAACTTAATTTGACCTCTAAAATTACTTGATCCTGTGCAGTTTGCCAGAGTTGTCTAGAGTAAATTGTCATTAGACATCCTTGGAGGTGGAGTGAGGTGGGATATTAGGCTGCAATAATTCAGCCTAGCAAACCACAGCAAAATACAACCACATGCATCTATTTTTCTCACTCATGGGGCCGAAGTCGCAATGAAAGATATTGTTTCAGAAGGCTGCAGGCAGTTCAGCTGGCTTGTTTGGGATGATTCCGTCCCACAGGAGAAGAGATAGTGGCTACCAAGGTATGCTTTTCCTACGTTCATCTTAGCAATGCAGGAAGACAACAGAAGCCATGTGTGCACATTTGAAATCTCTGCTTGCATCACATCTGCTCACTGCCAAAAGGTCAAGCTAATTCATGTTCAAAGGAAGTATGGGGCCTAGATATTTGCTAAATAATAACCCTATCTATGATAGGTAGTGACCCTTAGAATCAAGAGAACATTTAATTATTAAATACCATTTTAAAAATTATTTTTGTTATATTTGTTTATGACTGTTTGTGACACCTGCTTGGTGTGACTTCTATCTTGATATTTGCGAGAATTTACTAAACCATGCTTCGCTGGGTAGTTTGGTATTTCTCTATCTTCAGCTTTATGGGCAGGATTTTGCTGCATGCTACAGATGCACTGGAGTGTTGTTTTATCTTAATTAGAAAGAAGAAAGCTGTCAGTGGATGCTAGAGAAAAAGGCTAATGAAAACACTGATAGACCCTGCTGATGAGTGGTATAATACAGAAGATTTGTTTCTTTTTAATTTTAAAGGTCAATCAAGACCAAATCTTTGCCACGGTTGTGACAGTTTCAGAATTATATTGATACAGAAATAATTTCAGGAATGACTTACAAATCTATTTTTTTCCCTAATGCTCCCTTGAAAATGGTGACCAAACTCTTAACATGCATTTTATCCATTAAGTGGTCTTATTTCTTTTCCTTTTCATATATTTTAGTCTACTGAAAACCGGAAGAGTTTGACTGATCAAGGAATGCAGGTTAGACCTGCTTGCTAACTGCACTTTCACCATGCAGAAGAGGCCGGTGATCTTTTCACACACAAGTGTAGTGAAGCATTTCAGTGAAGCCAGGTGTCTAAAACCTTTAATGAAGGGATTATTGATATGCAGAGCTTCCAATCACATCCGCTCTTGTTGGAGCAGATCCCAGAGGTAGTCAGGAAACATGAGAAAGATCACTCAGGCACTCTGTCCTCTCCCTCTCAACTGAGGCAGGGATCTGGATGCCTAAAACATAGCTTCAAACATCAAAGCTTCCTTGGGACCTGAATCCTGAAATCTCTTGGTGTCATGACACAAAATAAAGCACACATTTTGGGAAATGGCTTTATTGTAATCTGTTTGTTAAAAAAAATAGAAAAAGCAATGAAGACCATGGACTTGGGCTTATTCATATTTACATTCCTATCCTGCTTCAGCTGCTATCGTGGACATGATGCTTTTACAATTCACTTCCCTGTTGGTAACATTGGAACCGCCTATATATGCTCTTCAGAGTTGTTTGATATTTCAGCAGAGGCATGTAAAAAATTTTATACAGGTCTTGGCACATTATAAATGCTCAGTATATTATAACCATTATTGGTATATGGCCACTTCCCCATTAATTTGGTAATAAATCTCTCTCCAAACTCGGATCCATTAGCATTGCAATTGTAAGATCAGGCATGCAGGCACTTCGATAGGCAAGCCTTGTGAAAATGCATCATTAAACATTTTTACGGTATGTTTGAATTGTAACAGAGCCAATTCTACCCTTGAGTGGAGACAACCTTGCTCTCCCCTTGACAGAGATTTTGGCATACATGTTTATTTCAGCTCCACCCTGTCTACAGGGCTCTGCTTCTTTGGTAGAACTTGTAACTGAAGTCACACGGGTTTCTGCTCAGAACACTGAATCAGAGCTTCTCAGGTTGCAAACTCACTGTAATACCTAAAATTTCTGGCAGTTACTTGTATCTCTGGGCTGGAGGGCATAGACACTGGGCCACTTGGATTAAAAGCACCATCCCTATATCAATCTATCTTAGCCTCCAAGCCTCCCAAAAAGGAGAAAAACAAAGTTAGCATGTGCATTTTTTTTAAAGAAAAACAGATTTATCTGAAACAGTTTAAAGAAGGGTCACTGAGAAGGCAAAGCTTCCTGTTGCCTACAGCAGCGGCTCCTAGAGAGCACTATATCCAAGGACTAGAAACAGACAAAAGCTTTTTGTTTCTGTTGTTTTTTATTGAAGCAGCAGATATTCTCAAAGCTTTTATAATCCTTCTTGTTCATTTTGAAACTCAAGAGTGGTTCTTCAACAGTTATGGGGATCCATGTTTTAAGAATCGTCTTTCCAGCATCAATGTTACTCTTTGGAGAAACACGGATGTACTGGGTTATTCCTGGGAAAATGCTGATAATCTGACCCCTCCCTTATTCTTCAGGCCCATATCTAGATACGACTCATCCTTCCTGCCTCCCAAACATTTTGCACCCCACTTTCCTCAGACAGTTTGAGATCTTCAGTAGTTTGTGTATATTATTGATGTTGCCGGAGATGACATTTTTTGAACAGTCAATGTGATGGTGCCTTGATGCTGCTTAATCATCTCAGCTTCTCCTGGGGCATGAGATCCTCAAAGAAGCTTTTATGACCGGGCACCCCCATGGTCCCCTCTACACTCTGTGACAGCACCTTTACAAACTTTATCGTCCTTATTGTCCTCTCTGCTTTCTGAGTTCTTACTCACTTCGAGTTTTCAGACCCAACCTTGGTAGTGAGTACAAAGTTAGTCATGAGATATTTTATGTGTGACTGTATAAATTAAGGAGTGAAATTAACAACATTGTGAAAAATATAACATTTTTTCCTCCTTTAGACAAAAGAGAGTAATGGTTGAAGTCAGGGACTTTGGAGTCTATGAGTAGTACCTGCCTTACTTTATTTAAAGTTATATATAATAACTTTTAACAAGTTATTATACATAAAAATATGGTTTCTTTATCTTTGATGCCTGATTAAAGTCCCTCTCCTCACAGGACTGTTACGTGCATAATGTAAGGTAACACTTGGAAACGCTTTGGCATCATGGTCCCCAAGCTGTGCCCAAGTACCCCTGAGTGCTAGCAGAAAACTCATAGCAGAGATATTTGGAATTTAAACGTAAGATTGCACAACATTATTTTTGATGCTGTCATATCTTTGTAGAGCTGGCTTTTGATAGTGGTTTCGATAAAAATCAAGTGCCATGCAAAACTCAACTAGGAAAGGGAAACGAGGTTGGCGATGCCCAAAACTGTTTTGTGTTAGATAAATTGTGTGACGTCTGATATGTGTACACAACACTTTAGTAAATCATGTGGCTATTTCTGAACAAAATAAAAATATTTTTGTTCAGTATTAGTGTATTATTTTTCAAATTGATATTAGGTTATTACAATATAGTTATTTAGGTATTTGGATCTAACCATTTAATAAATGGAACAGTTAGGTATTTCTTTTGACCTATAGGTGCCACGGAAAAGTTACTGATATAAGAAGGGTGGGGACTTCTGCTTAGCACAGGGGCTGTTGTGACCACTCAGTGAATATTAAGTATTTGGTAGAAATAATATATTGAGACATTAGTTTCTATTTTGTGCTTTCTGTATTTTTTCTTTTATCACATTCTCTTTCCAATGATGTCCCTGATGTTTAATCACTACAGAGAGATTTTGTATGGTAGAGCAAAATCTTTACACAGAAGACTTCCCAGCATGGCTTTGAAGGCTGAAGATGCCAACAGTTTTCTGAGAGAGAAGAGAGGGAAGTGTGTTTTGAGGCAATAGGGAGGTTTCCCCCAGTCATAGGACAAAGATGTGAATCCACAGATTGAAAAATAGTGGCCTATACTAGTCTCTTGCAGTGCTCCAAGGACCTTGTAAGAGGAATTTTTTGAACCTCTTAAAGGCTCACTAGTGTTTCTTGGGTTAAATGAAATTCAAGAACTAGTGGACCAGAGAGTAGAATACGAGTTCTAGAGGATATCCCTGAAAGGGTCATGTTCTCTGAAAGTCACATACTTCACTCAGCTCATACAAAGACACTTGTAAATCTTTAACAAATAATAAATACCACTTACTGAGCTCATCTTTTATTCCAGGCACTTGGATAAGTCCTTACATGCACTATCTCATTTAACACAAACAAGGTACCATTATTAGGCTCATTTTAAAAACAAAGACTCTGCAGCCTGGAGAAAGTATGTAGCTTGCCCTGGTCACACAGCTAGTTAGAAGTAAAGAGCAGATGTAAACTCCATAGTACAAGTTCGTGCTGAATATTGATAGAAACCTATCTTCTTTGAAAAAGCAGACTTAATTCAAACAAGCTTAAATTTAAAAGACGAAAAAATTGTCTATTGACAAAATATGGCGGTAGAATTTTTGTCACAGCAGGATGCAGGTATTTTGAGATGATGCAATTAACACGCTGTCTCCAGCATCTCTTAGCCCTGTATTCCTTGGAGCTGGCTTCACTCTGGGTAAGTTAGTAAAGCATGTCCACAGGTAGCAAGGGAGCCACCAGCCACTCCTGGGGAGCGGCTAAGGCAGCCCAGCAGAAAGAGAGCACTTCTTTCCCGAATCTTCTGTAAGAAGCCCCAGAACAGATCTCATTGACTTGGCTTTGTCATATGCCCAACTCTGAGCCAATTTCAGTGTTACCACGTAAATGAAATAGGTGAATGGGCCAGGTCTGGACAACCTACCCATCCTTGCCGCAGTTGGGATTCACCCAAATCAAGTGATTGACAATAA
Source organism: Callithrix jacchus (assembly GCF_049354715.1). Lineage (NCBI taxonomy): Eukaryota > Metazoa > Chordata > Mammalia > Primates > Cebidae > Callithrix > Callithrix jacchus. The sequence goes on from NC_133507.1 coordinate 147,060,984, forward strand.
GGAAAGTGTAGTTCTCAAAAGAAGCTGAAATTGCTATTAATTGAAAAAAGAAAGAAGGAATACTGGAAGGTAAAGCACAACAACGTCCCAATATAACACACTTATATTTTTTATTTATTAACAAGAGAAGACTGTGAGACAGTACACCCATTTTAGAGGCTAGTAAGGCACACTTACATTTCTAGAATCATCTGAATTTGGAACAAGCTGTTACTGTGAATTTTCCATCATTGCTGACACTGTGATGTGCGTGCTTTTTCATTCTTACACAATAAACCAAGGTGCTAGATACTTGTCAAACGAAACAACCTTTACTGATATTCAGGCTCTGCTCAGAGAAGCAAACCCACATCTCCATCTTCAACTTCATTTGACTACCAGGATGGAGGAGAATATGCCCTCGGGCAACAGGTAGATGTTTACCTGCTTGTAGTCTGGGTGCTCTTTCGACAGGGCTGCATCGAAGCACTCATAATAACTCCTCTGCGTGGCAACTAACTCCACTAGGATTCAGTTGCCATGCAACTGCATGGTATTTCTCTATAATGCTGCCTTTCCTATGATTACAGATTGAGGCGCTTTTATAGTCATAATAATACCTTACACTCGTGCCAGGCCTTTTACATAAGAAGATCCCAATAGGGTGAATAGAGTTGCTCTTTATGTAAGTTTTTTCACCAAGCACTAAAAATATCCATGCTTCCAATTTAGCTACATGGCAGCCATCCTCTCCTAGTTAAAATATACAATAGATATTTTGGCAGGAGATGATACAAAGAATTACTCATCAGATTTAAAAAGTGAAAGATATTTAGGTGCACATAATAGATCTCCATTAGAGAACACCTGAGGCATTCCATCAGGTGCTGACAGTATTTTTGGGGTGTCTCTGAATCAGGTACCTGAAAGGGGTTTGATTGTTTCTGCTTTTTATAAGAAATTAGGGAACAATTGAAAAGTGGATTGGGTCAGGCTCTATCTACTTCATGACTCAACTGCTCCGAGGTCCTAAATAGGTACTTAGAATGAGGGAGTCAGCATGGCTTCACTGAAGTGCCATTTAACACTCATTGGAGAAAACTGTGTTTCTGATGTCCTACTTTTTCACCCAGTGAGTAGTTACTCAATGGGCAGGGCCTAGCACATTCTTTTTAATCTCTTAATCAGAAGCTTTCAGAAGTTCAGGTGTTATTAAGGAAGCAATCTTCTCTCTGAAAGCAAACAGGTTCCTGAATTTCCTGACAAGCACACTCATTCATTAACCTTTTAAATAAAAGTACTATAATAACAATGGAGGAAACCAAAACTAAACTGCTTTGACCTTAATTTTATGAGCTAGCTAAAAATGTTGTAAAAATAATTTGAAAGTAAAAGCCTTATTTGCAGTAATGAGGTTTTTTAAAAACATTTTTTGTTTTTATTTTTTGTGAATATATAGTAGGTGTATATATCTATGGGTTACAGGAGTTGCTTTGATACAGGCATGCAATGCATAGTAATCGCATTTTGGAAAATGGGGTATTTATCCCCTCAAACATTTATCTTTTGTGATACATACAATCCAATTATTCCCTTTTATTATTTTTAAATGTGCAACTAAGTTGTTATTGATGAAAATCATCCTGTTGTGCTATCAAATACGAGGTCTTATTCTTTCTGATTTTTATACCCATTAACTATCCCCACCTCCCCAACCCTGCTTTACTACACTTCCCAGTCTCTAGCAACCATCCCTCTACTCTCTATTTCCATGAGTTCAACTGTTTTGATTTTCAGACCTCACAAATAAGTGAGAACATGTGATGTTTGTTTTTCTGTGCCTGATTTATTTCACCTAGCATAATGAACTTCAGTTTCATCCATGAATGAAGAAAATGTGGCACTTAAACACCATGGACTATGATTCAGCCATAAAAAAGACTTTTTTAAAAGGATGTCTTCTAAAGTAGAGGTCCCCAACCTTTTTGGCATCAGGGACTGGTTTCATGGAAGACAATTTTTCAATGGACTGGCGTGGGTTGAGGGGGGTTGGTCAAGGATGATTCAAGTGCATTACATTTATCGTGCACTTTATCTCTATTATTATTACATTGTAATATATAATAAAATAATTATACAACTCACTATAATGTAGAATCAGTGGGAACCTTGAGCCTTTGCTGCAATTAGACGGTCCCATCTGGGGATGATGGAAGACTGACAGATCATCAGGCATGAAATTCTCTTATGGAGTGAGCAACCTAGATCTCTCGCATGTGCCGTTCACAGTAGGGTTTTTGCTCCTGTGAGAATCTAATGCCACCTCTGATTTGACAGCAGGTGGGGCTTAGGCAGTAGTGTGAACGATGGGGAGCAGCTGTAAATACACATGAAGCTTCACTCACTTGCCCACCACTCATCTCATACTATGTGGCCGGGTTCCTAACAGGTACAAACTGGTACCAGTGGGGCTTTAGAACAGGGAATTGGAGACTCCTGTTCTAAAGCCTTCTTTCTTATTTTGGGAAGCACCTTTCTTTTGGTTCTTCTTTGTAACTCAGTTACATTCATCTATTAATGCTTGAGTTATTGTTAATATATCTTCACTGCCATAATTGTCAAATTTATGTTGTCCTTTAATATTCATAGCATTCTTTAATATATTTCTTAAAATTTTTGTGGATATATGTCTGCCTTGGTTAAGGCAACTTTTTCAGTCTTTGCAGCTAAGTTTGGCCGTGAGTCAAAATTCTGACTGGTAGCATTTAAGGACTAGTGATTCGTGAATGCTTTTAAAGGAAACAGATGTGTTCTCTCCTTTCTCCCTTCTCCCCTGGAACTTCAAATATGGATAATTCCTCTTAGTGATGAGAACTGTAAGCTATGAATCTTAAGAACTATCGTTAGCCATGTCCACTGCCATGTGAAGAAAACTACTCTATATTCAAAGCAAATCAAGCCAAGGTAACCCAAAAGAGCATGTAAGAGACAGCGTGAGACTCTTCTTTTGGCATTTGACCTCGTATCTATTGTCTCTTATGTGTACCAAATCCAGCCCTCAGATCATTGATTGTTCAGACACTGAAGATGAAGACAACATACCATAATTTAAAAAAAAAACTTTCATTTTTAAGTTCATTTAAGTTTTGTTTTTGCCATAAGCAGGAGATCTAATTCATAAATCAGGATAAACTCTATAACAAAAATAGTAGACTTTGTGAATATATGACTATGCAATTGCCCTATTAGCATTTAATAACGCCATATAACAATGAAAAAATGTGGGACCTCCAATGTGACTTGAGGTGAAAACTTAGAAGAAACATCAATTAAACATTGAGTAGCAAACTATTTTCTTTTTTCCCATGTTTATCTCCACAGGAAGACATAAATGAGTTTAGAATATATGATGTATATTTAGAACAGCAAAATCTTTCAATCCAATTGAATACTTGTTTAGGTTGTACAATGATACAGTTTGGCTCTGTATCCCACCCAAATCTCATGTTTAATTGTGAATTCCAATATTGGGGGAGGAACCTGATGGGAGATGATTGGATCATGGTAGTGTTTCCCTCTTGCTGTTCTCAGGATAGTGAATTCTCACGAGATCTGGTTGTTTAAAAGTGTGTAACTCTCCCCCTTTCACGCTCTCTCTCCCACTCTGCCATGAGAAGAAGGCGCTTGCTTCCCCTTTGTCCTTCTGCCATGATTGTAAGTTTCCTGAGGCTCCCCAACCATGCTTCCTGTACAGACTGCAAAACTCTGAGTCAGTTAAACCTTTTCTTCATAAATTACCCAGTCTTAGGTAGTTCTTTATGACAGCATGAGGATGAACTGATACAGAAAATTGGTACCAGGAGTGGTGCATTGCTATAAAGATACCTTCTAAAAGGCAGAATAAAAATAGAAAGAAATGAAAACGTGGAATCAGCTTTGAAACTGGGTAATGGGCAAAGGTTGGAACAGTGTTGGAGGGCTCAGAAGAAGACATAAAGATAAGGGAAAGTTAGGAACTTCTTAGAGACTTGTTGAATGGTTGTGACCAAAATTCTGATAGTGATATGGACAGCAAAGTCCAGGCTGAGGTGGTTTCAGAGAGAGATGAGGAACTTATTGGGAACTGGTTGCCACTCTTGCTATGCCTTAGCAAAGAGACTGGTGGCATTATGCCCCTGCTCTAGAGATCTGTGAAACTTTGAACTTCAGAGAGATAATATAGGGTAGCTGATGGAAGAAATTCCTAAGCAGCAAAGCATTCAGGATGCGGTCTGGCTGCTTCTAAAAGCCTATGTTCATTTTCATAAGCAAAGAAATGACCTGAAACTAGAACTTATATTTAAAAGGGAAGCAGAACATAAATTTGGAAAATTTGCAGCCCAATTCTATGGTAGAAAAGAAAAACTCATTTCCTGGAGAGGAATTCAAGACTGCAGAAGTTGCCATAAGTAAAGAAGAGCCAAATGTTAATAGCCAAGACAATGGGGAAAATGCCTTTAAGGTATTTCAGAGACCTACATGGCAGCCCCTCCCATCACAGGCCCAGAGGCCTAGGAGGGAAAAGTGCTTCATGGGACTGAGAGCCCCACTGCTCTGTGCAGCCTGGGGACATGGTCTCCTGTGTTTCAACTGCTCCAGCTCCAGCTGTGGTTAAAAGGGGTCAATGTATAGCTTGAGCTGTTGTTTCAAAGGATGCAAGCCTTTGCAGCTTCCATGTGGTGTTGATCTATGGGTGCACAGAAGACAAGAGTTGAGGCTTGGGAGCCTCTGCCTAGATGTCAGAGGATGTATGGAAATGCAATGATGTTTAGGCAGAAGTCTGCTGCAGAAACAGAGCCCTCATGAAGAGTCTCTACCAGTGCAGTGCTGAGGGGAAATTTGGGATTGGAGTTCTCACGCAGAATCTCCCTGTGGGCACTTCCTAGTGCAGCTGTGAGAAGGGGGACACTGTCCTCCAGACCACAGAATGGTAGATTCACTGACAGCTTTCACTGTGTACTAGAAAAGCTGTAGGTACTCAACACCAGCCCATTGATGCAGACACAGGGGCTGTACCCTACAAAATCACAAGGGTGGAGCTGCCGGAAGCTTTGAGATCTCACTCATTACATCAGTGTACCCTGGATGTGAGACATATGGTCAAGGAGATTATTTTGAGCTTTAAGATTTAATAACTGCTCTACTGGGTTTAGACTTGCATGGGGCCTGCATCCCCTTTATTTTAACCAATTTCTCCTTTTTGAATGGAGGCATTTATGCAATTCTTGTACCCTCATTGTATCTTGGAAGTAACTAACTTGTTTTTGATTTTACAGGCTCATAGGCAGAAGGGACTCAGACTAGACTTTGGACTTGTACTTTTAAGTAAAATGCTAGAATGAATTAAAACTTTGGGGGACTGTTGGGAAGGCATGATTGTATTTTGAAATGTGAGAAGAACATGAGATTTGGAAAGGACTAGGGGAAAAAAATGACATGGTTTGGCTCTGTTCCCCACCCAAATCTCATGTGGAATTGTAATTCCCGATGTTGGGGGAGGGACTTGGTGGGAGGTGATTGGATCATTGGGGCAGATTTTCCCCATGCTGATTTCATGACAGTGAGTGAGTTCTCATGAGATCTGATTGTTTAAAAGTACATAGAACTCCCCGCTTCATTCTCTCTCCTGTTCCACCATGTGAAGAATGTGCTTGTTTCCCCTTCTCTCTTCCACCATGATTGTAAGTTTCCTGAGGCCTACCCAGTCATGTTTCCTGGAGAGCCTATGGAATTGTGAGTCAATTAAGCCTCTTTTCTTCAAAATTACCCAGTCTCAGGTAGTTCTGTATAGCACTGTGAGAATGGATTAATACATATAAATCATTTGTTGTGTATGATTATTAGTTTTAGGACCTGAGTATAAGGAGAACAGTATAGCTTTTAATGGGGTTAATAATAACCTGTCAAAATTTAAATGCGTTTTCACAGCAAAACATTTCCATTAAAAATTTTCTAAGAAAATAATGAAAGACAGCCAAATTCAAGATACTGCAAGTAGTTTAAGGTTTTTTTTAAGATAATTTTAGATGGTTGTACCTTTATTTCTTTTTTTAAAAAAGTAAATGCATAACTCTTCACAGAGGGCCTCAGATTAAAATAGGCTGTGTGCATTTATCATCTGGGGTTTGGTTTTGCTTTATTATAGCATCCTGCAATTTGTATGTTTTATTTTAAGTGGACAAAAATTTTAATCCTTATACACAATGCTATGAATATTTTAAATGAGATGAGTCTCCATTCAAAATAAATATTGTACTATAAATCAGTTGTAATTATATTAGACTTTTACTATCTTTTAAAAATTTGTTTTTTATTGGATTTTTACTGCCTATCTCCTGATGGTACAGCCATGCTGAGTTCCCTACCCTGATTGCATTATAAAATAAAATTTAGAGCATCTACTAAAAACCATTTTCTTCAAATCCTGTATCTTAATATAATTTTACATTAACATATAAATGGGTAGATTTTAAAATATGATGGTGCATTTACTCTGAGAATTTAGTTGGCCATTTTTATCTGTTTGTTGATTCAACTAACTATGGGTTGAAAATATTAACCAAAAAACAATATAAAAAATACAATAATAATACTCATACAAAGCACAGTGTAACAACTATTTATATAGTATTTACAAGGTATCAGCTATTATAAATAACCTAGAGATGATTTAAAGTACATGGAGAAATGCATGTAAATTATTTAAAAGTACTGCAAATATGACACCATTTTATTATACAAGAGACTTGAGCATCCACAGATTTTGGTATCTTCAGGGGTCTTTGAACCAATTCCCTGCAGATACTGAGGGATAACTCTCTGTACACATAGCAGTTACATACACTACATGATTTTCTACATGTAGAAAACTACAGTTGCTCACTACATGATTTTCTAGGTGAATGTACCTGGGAACATCCTTAAACACAAACTACTGTTTTCTAGCTGAAGAATTGCAAGTTTGGTCACATCTACTCCAGCCTCTGTTCTTCCAGGTCATCTGTCTGGTGAAAAGAGCAGCAAACTGTGAGTGAGAAAATTAGAATCTTACCACAGATTGATCACTGGGGGATGGCACAAATCACAAATTTTTCTGGTGTCGTGTTCTTTACTTACAAAATAAAGACATTGGAAACATTAATTTTATGTATCTGTTTTATGTTATGTGGTTTTACATAACATAGTTTTCTTATAATTATATTATCATAATTTTAATATGGTTGTATTTTATTTGTATAGGCAAAGTAATTTATAGCCCCTATTTTATTAATAGGGAATAGAAACACATTGATAATAAAATGATTCATGTAAACATCAACAGGTATATAAGTGAAATTTTAACAAAAAACTCCAGAATACTCCAAGCTCTAATCTAAACTGTAAAATAAATGAAGCAGTGAGGCTATCCTCTTCTGTTTCTACATTCTTTCATTCTGTCTCCTCCTCATCTGAAAACATCTTCACTAGATGCCCAGGTAGAACTCAGTGACAAAAATTTGTTTTTGGTTATTTTTACTTAAATTGTGGGAGCACAAAATAAATATTAATTTAAATGTGCTTTAAATATGTATGACCATAGGAAAGGAAGAAAGAAAGAAAGAAAGAGAAAGAAAGAAAGAACATAAAGAAGAAAGAAAGGACAGAAAGAGGAAGAAAGGAAGGAAAGGAAAGAAAGAAAAACACAGGAGGGAAGGAAGGAAGGAAGGAATGAAGGAAGGAAGGAAGGAAGGGAGGGAAAAAAGAAAGAAGGAAAGAAAGAAAAAGCCTGTTATCTCTATGCTATACATTATTCAATAAGCAGCTTTTATTGAATGCCTACTGATGGCAGCTCCTGCACTAGAGAGCCATTGGGTATCTATGTCTTCAAATTTTTTTTCACTTCCAAAATCAGCTCTTCACATTTCCTTACCTTTGGTGATATTTGTGCTTTGCCTGATTATCTGTACTTCCTTCAGATCTATTGCTGGTCTCTTAGACTTAAGGTCAAATGTGATCCAAACTTGGAAAGCAGTTGATTTTCTTTCATCCGTGACTTTTTTCTAAGGCTAGTTTATTTCATTCTCCAAGGCATGGCTTTCCATATATTGTTTGACGGTTTGGCATTCTGTTCCAGATTCATTTATTTCAGACATAGAGACAAAACAAGTTGAAGAAATTTTTAAAAATATAAAGTCTTCGTAGCAAAAAAAGTAATAAGCTGTGTTGCCTTTGTATTTCATTTCTATCATTTTGTCTGTCCTGTTGTTAGGTACTTACATAGCATTGGCCAGAATAATTAGGTGATTATAAGCACAAGCTTTGCTTTTGTTGTCAGAACCTTCTTTACTAGCAAAATGATTAAACTAGTTGATAACCTAGAAGTTAGAATTCACATGTATATGAATACAAATATCTTGAATTGGGTATTTTAGTGACCTTTTGGTAGACTGAGCTTAAGTGAAGAAAATAATAGAATTCCAGAAATTACTGTGGTTCATGTGGGAAAACCTCTTGGGGAAGGACTGCTCAGTGCTCAGAGGTCACTCATGTAGACACACAGTTGATGGTGCCTGTACACATGAGGTTGCAACACCTTCCACAGTCCTCTTTACTGAGGCCTAAACCACCTTTAAACAGAACAGAGCTTCATTCAGTGGTTAAAAATGAGGCTGGGCAAGCCCATCACTGGATATATACCCAAAGGATTATAAACCATTTTACTATAAAGACACATGCATACATATGTCTATTGTAGCACTATTTACAATAACAATGACTTGGAACCAACCCAAATGTCCATCAGTGATAGACTGGATAAAGATAATGTGGCATATATACACCATGGAACACTAGCCATAAAAAAGAATGAGTTTAGCAGGGACATGGATGAAGCTGGAAACCATCATCCTCAGCAAACTAACAGAAGAACAGAAAACCAAACACCACATGTTCTCACTTATAAGTGGGAGTTGAACAATGAGAACACGTGGACACAGGGAGGGGAAGGAAAATCACATGCCCTGGCCTGTCTGGGGGTGGGGAGAAAGAGGAGGGAAAGCATTAGGACAAATCCCTAATGCATGCGGGGCTTAAAACCTAGATGATGGGCTGACAGGTACAGAAAACCACCATGTCACATGTATACCTATGTAACCAACCTGCAAGATCAGCACATGTATCCCAGAACCTAAAGTAAAATTTAAAAAAAAAATGGGGCTCTGGCTGAAATGTGAATAACTGTTGGCTTCTTAACAAATAGTTACAGAGGGCCTTCTCTTTGCAGAGAAACTTTCTGAATACTTGGGATAAAAGCTGAAAAAGAAAATCATTTGAGAGGCTGAGATAGGATTGCTTGATCCCAGGAGTTCAAGACCATCTTGGAGAATATAGTGAGATCCCCACCTCTACAAGAAGTGTTATAAACATTAGCTGAGCATAATGGTCTTCACCTGTGGTCCCAGATGCTTGGGAGGCTGATACGGGAGGATCACTTGAGCCCAGAAGGTTGAGGGTGTCTTGAGCCATGATCGGGATCACACTACTGCACTCCAGCCTGGGTGACAATGCAAGAACCTGTCTTGAAGGAAAAAAGAAAAAGAAAAAGATCGAGTTCCCTACTCTCATAGAATTGTATTGTAAGAGCAGAGATAAACAATACATTAACTAATAAATGGGTAAATATATTAAGATAACATTCAAAAAAATACATGAAAGGTAAAAAAGGCCGGGCACAGTGGTTCACACCTGTAATCCCAGCACTTTGGGAGGCCAAGGCAGATGGATTACTTGAATGCAGGAGTTTGAGACCAGCCTGGCCAACACGGGGAAGCCCCATCTCTACCAAGAAAAATACAAAAATCAACGGAATGTGGTGACACGTGTCTGTAGTTCCAGCTACTCTGGAAGCTGAAGTGGGAGGAGAGTTCCAGCCCAGGAGGAAGAGGTTTCAGAGCCACCATCATGCCACTGCACTCCAGCCTGGGTGACAGAGTGAGACCCTGACTCAAAAATTAAAAACAAAGGTAATAAATAGGATAATAGAAGCTAATGTGTTTTGTGTTGCAAATTCAGTTTACTCTTTAATTACATTTGAAATCCAGTAGTTTATTTTATTTTATTATTATTATTTTTTTATTTTTGAGACAGAGTTTCGCTCGTTACCCAGGCTGGAGTGCAATGGCGCCATCTCGGCTCACCGCAACCTCCGCCTCCTGGGTTCAGGCGATTCTCCTGCCTCCGCCTCCTGAGTAGCTGGGATTACAGGCACGCGCCACCACAACCGGCCAGTTTATTCTTAACTTCCTGGAAAGAGAGCTAAGAAAAAGGTCTTTGAATGAAGATAAAGTGTTACACACTAGAAAAAAACTAGTCCTGAAACGCGAAGAAGCAGTTCTGTATTCCCAGACAAGCGGCCTGACTTTCTGAGCTTCAATTTCCTGTTCTGTTTAATGAAGGGGTTAGACTAGATTATCTCCAAAATCCTGTTTCTGTATTTAAATTTGACCTCAGAATAATGGTCAGCCACCCAGAAAGTACTACAGAACAATTGAACTTCAATTTTATCCAAGAGTACCTTAGGTTCAATTTGTAGTCAACCTAGAGTTAAAAAATCAGAACGTGGAGAAATAGAATTGTGAATTTATTACTGTGTTGATTGTCAAGTTTTGAGAGTATTAGGTCCTCATGTTTTACTTTAGTAATCAATTTCTCCTGACCTCCTTTATATGCTTTAAAACTCCCTCAAATTGCTATACTTGAATGAACTAAATGAAGTGAGGAAATAGACTTGTAGAATATATTACAGGGTGCAGCTGTCATTTGTTTGTTCCACTGTTGTCTAATTACTGATGGGCATTTTCAAATACTTATTAACTCTGGTGTGAGATTAAAGAAAACTACAGTGTTCCCACTCAGGTGAAGCAGGCTATAGTATTTTATGTGACAGAAGCTGAAAAAGTGGGCAAGACTTGGCTCATCATGAAGAAAGCCAGTCACAGAAAACCAACCTGCTCCCATATCTGAAGGATATCGTCTCCTAAACTCTGTTTCAAATATTTTCATTAGGCAGGTTCTGTTTCCACCTGCAACCCCCTCCTTTCTTTATTACTTTCCCCCAAATCCTATCTGCCCAATACACTCATACTTACTTTTGAATGTTTAGATCTTTGTTGCAGATATTGCCAACCTGGAACTGCATTGGTGTCATTTCTGTTCCACAGATCCTCCTGACCCAGCCTTCTTATTTTAAAAAGAAGTGGAAACCCACAGATTCCAAAGGCTCTTCTTTCAGGGGGAGCTTTGTGAAGATATAATCTTATGTTTCCCCTAAAATTATCATATAAAATTACCGTAAAAATAGTATCCACCTATTGGGGAAAATGAAGCAACACAGATATCTGTTTTTAAATAAAAAAATAGACAAATGCCAGATATAAACACAAATATGGTATTTTTCTGTACATTTTCCTCTACATTTGCATAGCCTTAGACATCACTTAAACTCTGTTTGGCTTACATTCTAATTTTTAAAATGAGAAGAATTAAAGAGGCTATCACTTAAAATTAGTGTGGCAATTGAAAGATGCAGTTAATATGAGTAGGGCTCATAATAAACACTGTGTACGTGCTTTCTATTACTGTTGTTATTGTGAATATTACATTTACACAAAAGCATTATGTGTATGCACCTGTGCTAGAAGATGATCTTTCCTAGATTATACAGTTATTCAATAAATTTTATTTCAGAAACTCTTATACAAGACACACTGATCCATGTGCTGTGATGCAAAGATGAACAAGCACATACAAGGTTCTTATTCTCATGGGGCTTGTATCTTAGTAAGGAGAAACTAATAAAATTACCAGTAGTAAGAACATATCTTAAATGTGTGTGTGTAAACAAGATCATATCAAATGGTGGTAGGTATTTGCAATGAAATGTATCCAGTTGATGTAATAATGAATGACTGGTGGCTTTCATTTTTAGACTGAAGGATCAGGATGAAAATATGGATAGAGAAGGGCAGGGCGCCAGGCCTGAGATCTGGAGCATTCCAACATTTAGAACTTAAACAGAGGCGAGAGTCAGCAAAAGACACCAGGAGAAAGAAGTCTTTGAAATAAGAGGAGAAACAGAAAAATACAATGTCATGAAAGACAGGATGGAACAGTATTTTAAGTGAAATAGTAAAGGAAGTTAAATAGTCACTCATGAACTAATGGTGACTTGGCAAAGGCATACCTATTACTGATTGTCTTTCCAAGTACTTTCTTATTGCTATTATCACATCTATTAAAAGATTAGCTATGGTGTTATGTAGCACATTTTCTTTAGTCTATCATTGGTAGGAATGCTATGCAGCCATAAAAAGGAATGAGATAATGTCCTTTTTAGGGACCTGGATGGAGCTGGAAACCATTATCCCCAGCCAACTAATGCAGGAACGAAAAACCAAACACCACATCTTCTCACTTATAAGTGGGATCTGAACAATGAGAACACATGGACACAGGGAGGGGAACTACACACTGGGGCCTGTCGGGGGTGGCGATAGGGAGAGCATTAGGACAAATAGCTAATGCATGCTGGGCTTAATACCTAGGTGATGGGTTGATAGCTGCAGCAAACCACATGACACATGTTTACCTGTGTAATGAAACTGCACATTCTGTACATGTACCCCAGAACTTAAAATTAGAATTTAAGAAGTTTATTGATTATTAAATTCCAAATACAGTTATTTTACATATAACTAATTCAATCTTCAAAATAAAGGTGTGAGTTTATACTATTATTATTGTCATTTCTCAGATAAATAGAGGCAGGGAGAAATTATGTATCCTTCCCATTGTCACACAGTTGGGTTACAGGGTAAGCCGTACATCAGCTCAGTGGTTCCTTCTCAGAGCCAATGCTCTTGCCCTCCTCACAGTACTCACATTCACATAAATGAGTATAGACCTATTTGTAATTTTAATTATTACATAATAACTTTCTTCACTCTCCTGTTGTAATACATACAGGAAACTTTAACATTTTTGCTATTCCAAACCATGAATAGCCTCAAACATACTGTCTGGCACACTTTTCATGTCTTGAAAGTAAAATTATTATTTCAAAGACTGTGCACATCAAAACATTGAAACACTATCAGATTTCCTTATATTTCGGTTGCACGCATTTACACAACTATTCATTTCTTCACATGTATGCCATCATGAGCTATTATGAAAAACTAAGACCCACTGTTGATTTAATTTTCATCTTATTACTATAAGATTAAACATATTTGTATGTATTTGCCATTTTGATTTCTTATTTATGATTGACCCCTTTCTTTTCTTTGCCCTTGTTTAGTACTACAGTGTTTAGTTCTTGTTTGTTTATAATAAAATAGAGATTTGTAACTATTAAATTTATTTATAATCTTTCTTATTTACTTTACATTTTTAAGAATAATAGCCTCCAGCTCCATCCAGGTTCCCACAGAAGACATGATTTCATTCTTTTTCATGGTTGCAAAGTATTCCATGGTGTATATATAGTTCATTTTTTTTAACCAATATGTCACTGATGAATGTTTAGGTTGATTCCATGACTTTGCTATTGTGAATAGTGATACAATGAACATTCACATGCACATATTTTGATGGTAGAATGATCTATATTCCTCAGAGTATATACCTAGTAATGAGATTGCTGGATTGAATGGTAGTTCTGCTTTTCGCTCTTTGAGGAGTTGCCCTACTGCATTCCACAATGGTTGAGCTAAGGCAGGAACAGAAAATCAAATACCACATGTTCTCACTTATAAGTAGGAGCTAAATGATGAGACCTCATGAACACAAAGAAAGGATACTGTTTACTTGAGGGTGGAGGTTAGGAGGAGGGAGAAGAGCACAAAAAAATTATTGGGTACTAAGCTTAATACCTGGGTGATGAGATAATCTGTACAATAAACCCCCATGACACGAGTTCACCAATATAATAAACTTTCACATGAACGCACAAACCTAAAATAAAAGTTAAAAACAAATTATAAAAAAAGTTTTACATTTTTATGTATTTAGTTTTCTTTATTATCACTTAATGGTTTCAGCCTTTATTTTTAGTTGTCTCTAGAGGGGCGATCTCCAGTCTAAGGTCATGCTAAAGTTTCTTCTGGCAAATTAGTGTTTTTATATACAAATATTTCAAATGTCTAGAGCCGAATTGTTCAATATGGTAACCATTTTTACAGATAGATTTTAAATTTAAATTACTGAAAATAGAGCTTAAATTTTAGTTCCTCAGTCATACTAACCAAAGTTTAAGTGCTCAATAGCCATGTGTAGCGAATGGCTACTATATTTGATTTTCTCAGGGACTAGGTCTCCTTATGCTGCCCAGACTGGCCTTGAATTCCTGGGCTTAAGCAATCCTCCTGCCTGAGCTTCCCATGTAGGCTGACTACAGGCTCATGCTACTGCATCAGGCTGATGGTATTATTTTTGACAGTGCAGATATATACCATTTCCATCATCAGAGAGATTTCTTTGAACAGTACTTCTCAAATGTTAATACGTATCCCCAATCACCCAGGCATATGTTATAATGCAGACCCTGACCCGAATAATGTTATGGACTACATGTTTGTGTTCCCTCAAATTCATATGTTGAAACTGTAAATTCTCAAGTCGATGGTATTTGGAGATGGGGCCTTAGGAAGGTAATTTGGTCATGAGGTAGAGCCCTCGTGATGGGATTAGTGTTCTTATGAGAATGCGTGCGCGCTCTCTCTCTCTCTCCCTCTCTCTCTCTCCCCCCCCTTTCTCTCTCCCCCCACCCGACTACCATCCCACCGCCCACCCACTGCCCCATGTGAGGACACCAGAAAGAAAACTTTCACCAGAACCCAAGCATGTTGGCATTCTGAACTCAGATCTCCATTCTCTAGAATTGTGATAAATTAATTTCTGTTATTTAAGCGAGCTAGTCAATGACATTTTGTTACAGTAGCCTGAACAGACTAAGACAGACATTCTGGGGAAGAGACCCGAACTGCATATTTAACAAGCTGATGCGGTAGGTTCTTAAACCACATTTTGAGTTGCAAGTGCCTGGATTTATTTTTATGTAAGGAACTGTGAAAATTCATTGTGTATGTATACATTTCTTTGTTTTTCAATTTTATTATTAATATGCAATGACATGTTTATTATATGCTAAATACCTACAGCTGTATATGTTTTTCCTGCACTTTGTAACCTCTTCTATAGATTCACAATCAAGTCCTGTGCCATACTACAATAAAATCAATATAGCTTTGTGGAATGTTTTAATATTTAGTCAAGAATATCTCTGCCAATAGCTTTACAAGGACCATCAAACAACAATGTTATTTAAATTGGATTTGCATTCACTCTAGTGAATTTAGTAAGAAGTAATTTTTTATAAAATGTATTCTTTCTATTCAAGAACAAGGAATTCCTGTATTTCCCTGAATCTTTTTGATGTCTGTTTTGAATTGAATCTTTGTATCTGCTCCCAAACCCATACATTGAAGCTCTAACCCCCAGTGTGATGGTATTTGGAGGTGGCGCATTTGGGAGAGAATACAGTTTAGAAGATGTCAAGAGAGTGGGGCCCCCATGATGGGATTAGTGTCCTTATAAGAAGAGGAAGAGAGGAAGAGAGACTCTCTCTCTCTCTCTGTTCTTCTCTCTCTTTCTCCCATGTGAGGACACACAGCCAGAAGTTACAATTTGCAAGCCAGGAAGGAAGCCCTGACCAGGAACCAAACCTGCCAGCATTTTGATCTTGAACTACCCAAGCTCCAGAACTGTGAAAAATAAACTTCTGTTATTTAAGCCACTCAGTCCTGTTTTCAAAGCCTGAGTTGACTAAAACAGTATCTTAGAAGAATTTTACTGTTTTCTCTAAATATGATTCTTATGTTCATATATTCAGTTGGTCTTCCTATGGAGCAATCTTATTATTTCTAGTAAGTTTCAAACTAGTTATTTTGGATTTTTAGGTAGAAAAACTATGGAGTCTCTTTGGATATATTTTTTCCTCACTTACTTGGAGTTTCGTTTGGTCACTTCTATATTTAAATTTCCATTTATATTTGATTCTAAAAAAGATAATTTCACTTTCATTATATGGGTATTTTGAAATTTCTACTTATGCAGAACATGTCATCAGATGAAATATGTAGTCACATATTCATTCAATAAATCCCTACTGCTAGCTAGACATAGTCAATATGCTGGGGCCATGGGAACAGAAAGGAAGGGTTCTACTCTTAAGGAGTCTTCAACAAAAACATTTGAACAATGAAATAAGAATGTTTGGTAGAGTTTAAAAAATTAACGACTCTATTTTTAATTATACTTGGCATTTCATAATACAGAGAGCAAGCATCCAGTTTGAATGTGGTAAATTAGGACAAACTATAAGAGTAAGAAAAATTTGACTTTTTAAAAGTACAGATATTATTCATTCAAAGACGGGAGATGGTTGGTTGGAGTGGGGGTGTCAGATTCACTGGAATATATGGATCCTTTGTTTAGCAATATTTTTAAATCATTTTTAGCATAGTGATGAATACGTTGATGGTATCTCTGAAATCTTTACTAGAAAATATCTATTGGACAAAACAAAGAAGGGATGTCCGGATGTATTCCCAAGTCTCTTGACATGGGAACATTTCATTTATTGCCAGTTTGCCCCCTTGGCACTATAAATGTAGTTTTTGTGTGTATTATTAGACGATAAATCTTTTACTTTTTCTTTCTTTTTTCACTACTGAGTACACTGGATCTTGGAGCACCTATATCGCCATCTGCTGCCCCACAACCCCTAAGTCCTATGTGTGATTTCTGTCGAGATCTACATTGTTACAGGCAAAAATCACGAGGAGCATATGGTTCTCATTCTACCAAGACTTTCATTTCATGCTGTTACCAGAAGGGTTAGAAATCCTGATTGGATGAGAAAGAGATTAGCTTTTTCCCTAGTGAAATAATTTCATTATAACAGAGGGGTCACCTCCCTAAGCTAAATTGTGAAAAGAATAATAGAAAAAGTATTGATTATGGAAAAAATAACTAGAAAGGCTTTGTTATAAATTTTCATATGACTTCAGAGAGTATATCCTCACTTCACATATTTGAATAAACTCTTTAAAATTTAGGTAACTAAGTTGTTCTATTTCAATTCTCACTTTTCTCATTTACGTCACTTTTATACAAGAAGCACTTTCTACCATCTGGCTGATGTATAGAATAAGATGCATTTTCAGGACTTTGACTTTCCTGGTCTATCCAAGTTCGCTGAATGGACCTATTTAACCCCAATGCATCAAACTCTATTAATACAGTGTAACAAAAAGAGCTAAACTCTACCCTGACTTGCTACCTTTAAAAGAAATACCAAATTGTGTGATATTTCAATGCCTTGTTTCTTACTGAGATCAGAAACATCCATGTATTTTATAAAGATGCTCAAGAAATAAACCAGTGCAGGAGTATAATTTGTGCTTTTTAAATATCTCAATACTTTGATTCCTGATATGAGGATTTTTAACTTAAATTTTATCCAATGTGCTTTTCTCCAGATACTACTGAAATGAGTAGAAGTGAGTTCTGCATTTGGCTCTAAGATTACTTGCAAGAGTAAAGATCCTTTGCTGTTTCATTCAGTGAGAGCTAAATTAATTCTGGGGCCCTTCTCAGCCAATCCTCAAAGGTTTCATAAACTCCTATACACTAATATGTCTTCAGAGAAGAAATTGCTCCATCAGTGATGTTAGTGACACATAGAATGAGGAAACTGTGGGATTGAGAAAATGGGTTTGGTATAATGTGATGATTCTCAAGCTGTATTCTGTAACATAAAGAGAAAAAAAAGAAATAGAAGAGAAAGGCAGGGAGACAGGAAAGCAGGAAGGAAGGAAGAAAGAAATAAAAGAAAGGAGGGAGGGAGGAAGGAAGGAAGGAGAAGGAGGGAAGGAAGGAAGAAGGAAGCAAGGAAGGAAGGAAGGAAGAGAGAAAAGAAGGAAGAAAGGAAACGGGAAAAAACATACACATTCTTAAAGTTGAAGATATGAAACTTAAAAGGCCATCTATTGTTATAAATAGGGTTTCTCTATTCTTCTAAGATAAAAATGCCCTTTACTTTTTGAACTTTTATGATAAGAAAATAACAGATTCTTTATTTTTTACACTTGGCAATGGTATGTCAGCCTCTCCTCATTTTGTTTGGATTATTCTGGTGCATGAATCAAGGGGACAGAGAACCACTCTGTTGGCCAAAATGAGGAGACCTGCAGTCAGCACAGTGACTATGAGTCTTAATCCTAATAAGGCAATAAACATGAGCTTGGAAGCAAGTCAAGTTACTTATCGTGTTATTATTTTTCTCATACATAGAAATGGGCTTTACACCAGAGCTTATTCAAGCTCTCTATAGTTCAAAATATAGACACACAGACTGGTAAAATTATCAGTCATTAAAAAGCATTTCTATTTTCTAAAATGTCTGCCAATAATTTTCCTGTAAATAATTCTTTCCACCTTTGGCCATGTGCTGAAAGACAACGTCTATGAGAACACTTCACTACCAAAAATAATGGCACATTAATAAACCTCTTGATCACAGTGTGGTGGATGCAGTTTAAAAGTGGGGCTTGGGGCACTTTCCTGCAATGTGCTAAGTTTTTAAAACCTGAGAGAGAGAGAGAGAGAGAGAGAGAGAGAGAGAGAGAGAGAGAGAGAGAGAGAGAGAGAGAACGAGAGCGCCTTGGGATGGAGGAGAGAGTATGAGGGAGATGTGGCCTCTTCTCTTTCCCATTTATATTTCTCTTCCTTCTTTACTTTTAATCTATCTAGTTTTGCAAAATCCTTCTTAGAATTAAATGGAAGTCCTGTTCCAACCAAAAGCTAGATACACAAAAAGCAAGAAATAAGTGATGAGTTTTAGGAATGCACTTCAGAACATGTGAAATAGAAAAGCTTTATAGCAATGCAATGTGTTGATTTTATTTTTCTCCAGGTACTTACAAGTTAAAGAAATATAATTTAAGAAAATCATAGCACAATCCCCAATGACATTTAAGAATTAGGCAGGTGAACTTAAGTTTATTTTTGTGGGCTGCTGATGCATTAAAAACTAAATTCAGAAAACTATTTTCTAAGAAATTGGTTATGAATCTAGATGTTAAAAATAACTCTTGGGAAAATCAGCTTGCAAGTGAAGGTCATTTACAGTGAGTTGCTGAAGAAGAATGTGAGGGTAAAAATCTACAGGTCACTATGAAATAATAAGCACATTTCCCCCTGTCAAAGTTGGTATCAATCAGAAATGTATTGTATATTGTTCCTTTTTATAACAGCACAAACTTAATACATTGAAACATCTACATTTTACCTTTTACTGAGGAGGGGCAAGTTTGATAAAAACTTTGAACTTAATAACTGCAAACACACCCACATATATAAGTTGTGGTATATAACATGATATATATGTATATAGTCAGCAGAATATTAAGAACAGAATGAGGAGAGTCCTTGGGAAATAAGAGAAATAGAATAACTTTAATTTTAACAATGGATTAATTTTAACAATGGGTCTGTAGGAATTAATGACATACATATGATAATTATTTTGCACCTTATTTTAATTGAAAACAAATGTGCAGTCTGAGTAAGACCTTTGTTCCACACACGTGTGTGCTGTACATGTTCTTTCTAAGTGAGCTAGTTTTGTTCTTATGCCATGGGAGCAGGTGGCATGAAGCTGTTTTGATGAGGTTAAAAGGCTCCTCCCCTCTCTCCCCAAGCAGCAGCCTGAAGTACGTCAGCAGTAATTGTGTGCATGGCTCGGCTGTGTAGGGAGGGTGGAGGCAAAATTGATATCAAATAAGGGTATCAAACTGAGATCTAGATGTTCCCTTTAAGTTGTTGCTCATTTTCATTAGTCATGCCAGGGGTGAAAAGCTTATAACTTAAGCATTCTATGTAGTAAGAACATTTGTTTTAAATGGATTTATATTTTTCCTCTCCATAAAGACTGAATTAGTCCTATCGTGAATATAAATGAAGGGTGTTTCTTTACCCTCTTTTCCTTTTATTATTTACTAATCAGACTTCAGCTCAGTTGAATAAAAGAGAGAGGTTCTGTCGCCTAGATGTGAGGCCTTTAATGAGGATAGGAGCCCCCAGGGAGCCGAAATCCAAAGTAGAACGATGCCGCTTTCCGGTTTCTTGCAATTTCTTCAGTTGCTTCTTTTCCCTTTTCCAATGGGCCTAGTGAGCAGGAACTATCCAAGGTGCTAGAACGCTGGCAGCTTTGCCGTTCAATGCAGACGGATTGCATAAACAGAGAAGAAAGATTACTGCTTATTTCAGAAGGTAGGTTCTTTGTTTCAGAATCCCTGATTAATCAGCAGCAGCTTCAACAGACTAAGGCAGCTGGAGAGGAGAAAGAGAAGCAGGAAGGGAGGGAGTCGGGGCAGGGAGGGAGGGAGGGAGGGAGGGAGTGGAGGGAGAGAGAATGAGAGAGAGCTGGTTGTCACGGGGGAGGGACTATGCCACAAGCTGGGCTGCTCCAAACCTTCTGTATGTAAGTGGCAATGAGAAAGAACATCCTTTTGGCTGAAAGGAGACATTTAGGAAGGATGTTTCTGATTTTTTGTTTTCATTTCTTTTTTTCTTCGCAGAATATAATCAAATGAGGTATCTTAGCCAGCTTGGTGATTGCTTCGGGTCTTGTAATCATCTGTGTAGCAAAGTGGGTAAAATCATTCAATTTCTTCCCTGCTGGACCTGGAAGGAGAGGGGCTGTGTGTTCATCCCCACCCATTAGCTATGCCCTCTTTTCTCCGAATGTCGATTTAAGGAAGCAAGCACCTGTCTTCTGCCACTGCATCTTCCTAGCAAACTTTAAAGGCCATTTTATCTGATAGGAAGGATATCAAGAATGCTCTGATCTAGTGATGAAGAATCTGGGAGTCGACACTTTTCCCATCCAGACACAATGCACTTTAATTGAAGAAACACTGAGCTGAACTACAAGTCTATTTCTTATGGTGCTGGATTACTCCTACAGAACTGCCCTGAGATCAACCGTGAGAGAGGGCTCTGACAGACACAAGTCACCTTCTGGTTATTGCACTTAGCTCTCCCTGGGGACTTAAATTTTGGTATGTATCTCATTTCTCGGATTCTCTAAGCATGCTAATCGAATCCAGCACTAAATAGATCAAGCAATCTGGTGATAAAATGGAATGGATTTTAGTTAGGGATACTTAATGCTGAAGTTTGCATGCCATATTAGGTGGGGTAGAAATAAAGCCACAGTGAAGGCATCCAGGGCTTTAGTGAGCCTCAGGCTATTTTTACTCCCTTACCCACTTAGTTACATTACCATGGAAATGGTTAAACTAGATTTTCATTAGTAAAATAAGCCATGTTGAATTATTAAAAGCATTGAAAATGTTTTCCAGGGTATTAATTGGCATTCAAGTTGTGCATACTAGCTATTTATCTGCTATTCCATACCATAAATATTTTACAACAGTCTCTTAGCACATTTGTGTCAGCAGTGCAAGCCCAATTTTACATTCTCAGGAAAAAAGGGCACAGCACTCCCCAAAATTCAAAACTACCAGACAAACAGCAAAGCTGGCACTGCTTCTTCCTGACTGATTAGACATAAACCTCTTTTGAAACATATTTTGATACTATTCAATGTCAAAAGACTTCATTAGTCTCATCACAATAAATATTTTTTGTAAAACTTTAGGTGGACTTGTTTTACTTGGGACGTGTACTTATTTTGTTAGGGTGTCTCCATCTTAATTTTTCCAACTACTCAGCAATATTTTAAATACAAGGCATGTGGGTAATTCATATTTGGAAAAACTGTTACATAAAATAATATTTTTCACTATCATGAGGAAATATTAAAATTGTTTTGGTGCTATAGAATTAAATTTTTTTCTAAATATAGTCAAACAATGGTGAAATTCATATGAAAAGTCTACATAACATAGCTTTAGTCATTTTAACACCCAAGCATTTATAACTCGGTAGTGTGGAATAACAAATATAGAGAAAGAGTGGAAATTCACTCTCTTTTTAATTCTTCACATTTTAGACAATCTTTCCATTTATTATTTATATTGTCAAGTGCTAATTATACAAATTAATAAGAAAACGTGGGCCACTAATGCAGAAATTATTTTGTATTTCTATGGAAAGTGCAAAATACATGAGCCAACTCAGCAAAGAAAGGGACTATGTGAAGGGCATAGACAGTTTAGAATATTAGTGGAAACAGACCTGAGGAAAATATTACAACTTCACAAGGGACAGTGGAGAAGCCTAAGGACTTGAAGCATCTGTAAAGTTTATAAAGAGAAGTGTAAAAATCCTAAACACAAGACAGTTGGCTATTGTTTAAAAAAAGAAATAAATTACAGACTCCCAATTCAATTAGATCATTTCCATTGTAGCTCCAGTCAGCAGTTTATTAAACTTACTACATCTACTTTGCAAATAATGCCTTGTAAGCATCTAGACTCATTTGGCCCAAGCCTGCAAAAAGTATCTCAGCCACTGGCATTTTGCATGAGTCTCTAATACTAATGAAATGTATGATCTCTTCAGACCATGGGCGAACAGCACTATGACAACCTGAAAGATGAGGGGGAGATATCCAATTTATGATGCTACTGCATTAACACAATTTATGCCTATTTTACTCATTTTGGGAAGAGAGATAGTGGAGAAAAACTCACTGCAAAGTAATATGCTTTCTGAGAAAAAAGCAATCAGTGTCTTTGTAGTCACTTCAGCAAGCTTTCTTGGTTGTAACTTCAACATTTCCCATTTTGGGCAGAACAGCTGCATTTTGATGACACTGAGAATGAGAAAATGAGTGTGACCATTTGTGGGGTGGGGAGTAGGATTTCAAGCATAATCAAAGTAAAATTATAGGAGTAATGCTTGTCAAATTATAATATTTTGTCAGAAAAAAACAATTTTGACATGGGATTACATGTGTTATGAGTTATAACCAGGCTATCTAGTCTGATGATTTGGTCCTACATGAAGTCAGCAAATTTTAAACATTAATTTGCATATGTATTTTACATATGTATCAGAGGCCTGATTAAATACTTACATTTTCATACACAATGTGTTTTCAAATAGGTTTGAGTGGATGCAAAAGTTGTAAAAGATCTTTTTCTCCTGGTGAACAAAAACAACAAAAAATAGTCAAAATTACCTTGGGAAACTTTTATTGGATCAAGACTACTAGGAAAAAAAATAGGATTCTCTATCTCAAAGAAGATGCAATGATTGGAGTGGGAAGGAATCTCAGATTGTAATAACTCAAATTCTAATAACTTCCTCACAGCATTGAGACAGGTGTGGTTTAAAGACCTTAACAATATATAAAGGTGGAAACTAGAAAACTCTCCCCTCTGCAAATAAAATGAAAACACAAATGTGAAGTATAACAAAAGTAAAATATTTAAGTTTTTATCAGGAAATGTATTCCATTCTATGTATTGTGTTCTTCTGGCTGCTCACAAGTAGCATTATAATAATTACACAAAATAAACTATCTTATTATAGCTATAAGATTATCTTGTAGGATTAACTGTGGACTAAAATTAAGGAAGCTTCTCATAGAGACTCAGGTATTAGGATTAGGAAGCTATCCTTTCCAAAAACAGAAACTTTTCTCCCTCTACCACTTAGTATATGTGGCAAATAACCAAATTAATGAAGTTGTCACAACTTTATATCTTGGAAAATAAAAGTTTCGGATGGAGAATAGCTCCATATCAGAAATTCCAGATAAATACCTTAATAAAAGGAAAAAGGACCTGTGCCGATGAAGTCTACTGGACTAACTTACTCAGATGATACTACTTCCTATAAAACCCTGCTTTTGGTAAATGGAAATAAATTCCCCTTGGAAGGCTCTGCCCAACAAATCAGTGTACATGTCCATTCCAGCAAGTCCTTATAGAGCTAGAGTAGTTGATAGAACAATGCATGATATTACACTCATGGGGGAATTTGTTCTGAAGCAAAGAGAAAGTAAATGCTTAACCATATATGAGAAGGAAGATGACATGCCTAATATTAATCTCTTTGTACACCCTTGATTCAACAATAGCTTGTAATTAATTAAAAGCCCTCTGTACCATGGGAAACTCAATCTTGATATTAGTTGGTGACACATTAAATACACTTTGGTAGATTGAGATCACATTGATACCTTAATTTACAAAGGGAATAGCCCATGTAAATCTATAATCTTAGTTCAATTCTATTGCATATACATCTGTCTTAAAAATGCTGCTTTTTTTTAAGCTTTGAAACTAAGTGTCATTTAATGTCTTAGCTTCTTGATTTCTCTGGATGGAAGCAGTAGCAGGAAACGATAGAAAAGAAAAATATGAGCTGATTTTAAAATTTTTTAATGTTTCTGCGAATTCCATTTGGTCATACCATACTTAGCTTATGCTCCATGTGTGTATATAACGGTTGATTTTATTTCAGTGGAAACAATTGTAAAGAATTGAAATGTTACTTTCAGCTCTAGGTTCAGCATTGGTAAAGTATAATGATGGCCTTGCACAAAAGAAAATAAAAAAATGGTTAACTCAATAAAAAGTTAAATGCTTAGTATTTGACATATGGTAAGAATTCCACCAGTTTAAGTTGGTGCAATCTAGCAGGGTGGAATGAAATTGCGAATTTTGGTAAGTGTCACAGTATGATACAAAGTGATCCTGGTGAAGGGTGTGGTCAACATGATGTAAGTAACGAAGTGAAAGAATAAAATAAAGCTGAAAGATTAATCATACAGTTGTGTGAAAGCTGACATCTGTAACTTATATTAGATGGCTGTGATTCTAGATACAGTAGTCTAAAAATTTAAACGAAAAGAGTCTTTCATGAATGAAGAATACCACAGTGGAGGAAAGGCAGAGAGGGAGGATATGAAGGTATCTGTAAATTGCACAGGAGATCCCATCTCAGTTCATTTTAGGTGCTTTCCCAGGAAGGTTCCTGA
Organism: Callithrix jacchus; assembly: GCF_049354715.1. Lineage (NCBI taxonomy): Eukaryota > Metazoa > Chordata > Mammalia > Primates > Cebidae > Callithrix > Callithrix jacchus. The sequence continues at coordinate 147,086,062 of NC_133507.1, forward strand.
TACAAATTTTAAATGTTGGCCACAAATTTCAAGGATGCACACACAGTGTTGCTCTACTTGTATCAATATTGTGCATTGCAAAGAGAACACATCTGTCTTCTAATTGAAGACCATGGATGCTCATTTTCAACCAATGCTCAGGGAGCAGGGAAGAGGCTAAAATAATATAATTTGTTTTGCGCAAAAATGGCAACAGATTCAATGAACTTAATTAAAGGGGATGAACTCAATTAAAAGGGATGCCTGTAGAAAAGCCAGAGTTCCTCCTTAGTCTCACTCACTCTGTTGTCACAAATACCCCACGCACTAATTAACAGTCCAGTATGCCAAATTCCCTTACTTCCCGAGACAGAGCTCAAGATGCTACCTGGAAGAGAGGGGTCTATTTGCCTCTTAACAAATAGGGTCTTCTAGGATTCTGATGCAAGATCCTATGCTTAAGGCAAGTCTTTATAATATGCTTGTATATAGCATTGTCACATAAGGGCCAGAAATAAACTTGATTGAATATCCAACAGTCAAAATGCAGATAAGTTTTTGGTGGTTTACAACATACCTTATTCAATATCTATCTTAGCTGTGAATATAATTTTCTGAAAGATGAAGAGATGTATGGTTATACTTGTCTGTGAGTTCTCACTGCTTTGAAATGGTACAAGTTATAATGAAGTAGACAATAACATAAGGTCTACTTTCTCTAGTGAGGACATGAATCTAGTTACTCGTACTTCAGATGCCTGAGAAACACTTTTTGGCTTGGAAGGGTGACGACCAAAGGTTTGAGAGATGGGATGAGCTTTGTGGTCCATATATTCGAGTTTCCTTATTTTCTAGATGCAAACAGTGGGGGGCAATGGATACATGGGGCTTCCCATATATATTTGATTGGTGGAAAAATGTATTAACTCCTAACCTAGCCTCCGTTTACACATGCATGATTAGGGAAGTTGAACTACACTAAACATTGTACTCACCTTTGTTTCAAAGTAAAATTACATTCATCAAGGGGTTAGATTGTTATTAAATATAATTCTAGCCACAGTTAAGAACTGGGAAGCTATCTAATAGTAATGTTAGTGGCTAATAATTATGATTAAATTCATGGAATACTTTTATGCATTTCTAACTCAACCTTCACAACATGAGTCTATTCCAACCACCATTTTTTTTTTGAAATGTGGAAACTGAAGCTTAAAAACATTAATTAACTTGTACAAACTCTAGAGCTAGCGGTGCCTTCACTGGGATTTATAGAGCATTCTGCCAGCCTCCTCATCTGTGCCCTTTAGGACAGTCTCACAGCCTCCTCAATATTACAAACTGTTATACTTTTTATGTGTGGACAAGAAAACAAAGAGGTGTGATGTTTAGACCTCAATAAGGTGTGTGTCCATTTTCAGAGACTAAACACGATTGTTGAAAAATGGTTCTTGTTCACCCTTAAAAATAGTGAAAATAAGACATGTATGACCAACTATGAAGTCCACCTGAATCAATACTAGTCACAAAATTGCAATTATTTATTTATTTTGCTCTAACCCTGACATATAGATATCTAGAAGGACATAATTCTGCCTTCATTAGGACCTGTTCATAATACATGCTCAACAAATACTAGAATTAATGAATGGTCATGGAATTTAATACTTTTCTAGAATTAGGTGGCAGGAGCATGTATATGAATATTTATTCAATTTTCATTACTTTGAAGTTTTACTAGATGCAATGGTTGATTTTCATTTCAAAACATTTGATCTCCATTTTTTTTTAAAAGAAATACGTTTCTATAGTGTAAAACTTTGTAATATTATTATTTAACATATTCTCAGAACAAAAATAATTTAAACTCCAGCCAATTCGAAACACCACTTAGAAAGATAATTAGCTTTCAGAGGTAAACAAATAACCTTATTGATATTTGGAATATGTAAACTGTGTAAGAATCTCTGGTGTCATTTTGGTTGGAGGAAAACTTAAGAAAAAGTAATAATGGGTAATAATGGCTTATTCAATTGGTAAATATACAATTTTGCTAGAGGGCAAAGAAGGAATGATCATCTTCCAGCTGGAGGCATTATCTCTAGAATTCTTGTAATAGTGACTTGGCTTGCTTAACTTCGGTAGAATTAATTGTCGTGAAGTTATGCTGATCTTTTTTATCCAGGCACTACTAGTGCTAAAGTCCTTGATAGAAGTGGATTCCTGACAATGGCAATGCTTTAGCTCTCTGAGAATCATTTTCCTGTATTTTTCCCTAAATCGCAATCATTTGTCACATTAATTTACTATTCTGAATGTCCATCGTGTAAGCATCTAATCTGATTGACTGATATTAAAATACAATTCCGTTGCACTACATAGTTGTAATTAAAAGACCATTTCATTTGCTAACCCATTACAGCTTAACATAGAACAAAACATTCCAAAACTTAACATAAAAAAAATCAAGACTCAACAAATAGCCTTATCTAGACTCCAGTTTCAATAACTTCTAGGATGGAAGAGAAAATCTTTAAATTCAGGTTGGGTTCCAAATATATATTGACTGGCAGCTGAAATGTTAATAAAGTCTTATGAAAAGTAAAATTTCCATAGTTATGATCCAGGTTTGGGAACATGATTATACTTGTAAAAAAATCAGAATGAAAATGATTTGTAATTGAAAAAGTGAAAGTCTGGGAGTTTTACATCAAATAGTTGGGATGATATTTTTAAAATATCTTCAAAGCCTTTTAAAGAAAGTAAAACATGTAAGGGAATTGACAACTTTTTTGTTGTCAAAAAAACAAATGGGGGAATGGAGATTTTTTTCCCCCTTGTTAATTGATTTTGCTTCTGGTTTTTCAATCTGACTCAAAGATACTAGTTTCTTATACCACAATGAACATGCAATTAGGATGGTAAGAGTTCCATCCATTCGTCCATGTACCCATCTATCTACATATATCCATTTGACATTACTATTGCTGCCAGTCTTCCTTCCATACTTTTTTTTTTTTTTTTTGAGACGGAGTTTCACTCTTATTACCCAGGCTGGAGTGCAATGGCGTGATCTCGGCTTAGCGTAACCTCCGCTTCCTGGGTTCAGGCAATTCTCCTGTCTCAGCATCCTGAGTAGCTGGGATTACAGGCATGCAACATCATGCCCAGCTATTTTTTTTTTTTTTTGTATTTTTAGTAGAGACAGGGTTTCACCATGTTGACCAGGATGGTCTTGATCTCTTGACCTCGTGATCCACCCGCCTCGGCCTCCCAAAGTGCTGGGATTACAGGCGTGAACCACCGCGCCCAGCCCCATTCTTTTAAATGATAATATTAGCTAACAGTATTAGATATTGGCTGTCGCTGAACTCTAATATAAATTATTATTATTTTATTCTAAATTATTTACAGTCTTCACCTCTCCTAATTTTCACATCAGCAGGAGGTAGGAGTTACTACTGCTATCACTTTACAGTTGAGACTAATATATACTGGTTGAAATTCCCATGCTTTTTTTGTTTTGTTTTGTTTTGTTTTGTTTTGATTTAATTTTGGTTTCTCAGTCATACTTTCTGAACCTCAAGTTTTTAAAACTTCATGTAACAATAAGACAACAGTTGTCAATGCTTGAATTACCAGACTGATCAGGATTAATGTGGTCCTAGTGATCTATGATGTTAGTTACAGTATGAAGGCCTGATGGAGGACCATTATGGAAAGAAATGAAAGGTTAAAAAGGATTATTTCCTAGACAAGTTGTATTACAAACATGTCTTTCTTTTGCCACTACTATATTTTGCATAAATACTTCAGATTCATACATTTTAATTTTAAAAACTAAGAAAAATCACATATATGTACAAAAGTTCTTTCCAAATAATTACATCGTTTTATTTGAAATTGAACAGAAAAGTCTTTCTGGAAATGAGAAATATGTGAAGCTTGGATCTTACATAGCTTATTTGTATAAAAACACTTTCTAAGAAACAAAATTATTATTATAATTATGCAAACCAAATGTTTATCTTTGCATACAGTATTTACACTTTCATATCGTCTTTTAGTTCAAGAGCTTTGGCCTTTTTCCTGCCAGTGTAGCTACTTTGAGGGAGGGTTTACTACTCGGCCTTTCTCCTGCCAGTGTAGCTGCTTTGAGGGATGGTTTACTACTAGGCCTTTCTCCTGCCAGTGTAGCTGCTTTGAGGGATGGTTTACTACTCGGGTAGCATTTATTCATTACTTCAAATACTCTGGTTGCAATTATTCTAGTGAGACATTTGCTCCAATTGGATTCTGTCCTATCTTCAGAGATTTGAGTTATTAAGGATAATAAACAGCACCTTGGTATTTTTCCCCACTCTGGATAAAAGTATAATGTGTTCTCATCCTGTAGGCAGTGTTCCTCTTTACATGATATCCTCCAAGATGATGAGTTCTAATCCTGAGGAAGATCCTTTGGACACATTTCTCCAGTACATAGAGGATATGGGGATGAAGGCCTACGATGGCTTGGTTATTCAGAACGCATCAGACATTGCTCGAGAGAATGATCGCTTGAGAAATGAAACTAACTTGGCCTATTTGAAAGAGAAGAATGAAAAACGCCGAAGACAAGAAGAAGCAATAAAGCGGTAAATATAAATAAAATTATTTCGAGTTTCGTGCATATGAGAAAGTCTGCAAGTGATGCTGAGGTTGTGATGTTGTCAGTTGGTCAGGAAAGGTCTTTCAGAGTTGGTTAGACTTAATGAGAGCATGTGAAAGTGACCCCTCAGCTCTAATAAAAACAACACCCAGCCTGACAACAGCATCCTCGGTTAACAAAAGTTATTTCATTCTGTGTTGTGCATATGCAGCTACAAACGAGATATGGGAAAATCCCATTTTCTCTTAACAAAAGCTCATGCTCAATAACCACTTGGCAAATGTGAGAGGGAACACACAAACCCTTTAATAGTCCAAGTGTGGTGAAAATCCCCACCTTTAATAGCCTTTGGTTACAGTTCTTACCTTTAAATGGAGCTCATCTTCTTTCTAGATTGTGACAAGACACATCAATAATTAGAGTCATGTGAGCCTCTGAAGGCAGGTAGAATCCTCAGGGTGTGCTCTCCCTATGCAGAATTTTATGGCTGTTAAATTTCTTTTTTGGAACCAAGTGCCACAAGTTTGTTCAAACAGAATTACTTTTATGATGCAAAAGTTACCAGCTACTAGCTGATGAGCCCCAGATAGTGGCCTTCCAAATTGAGGTTAAATTTCCTAGAAGGTTGACACCAAAAGAAGAATATACATCTTTTTATTTTTTTAAATAATGTTACAGTGTTTTCAGTTTGCATGTGTGTGTGTCTTCTGGTGGTAAGGTAGATGCCTGTGTCTGATGCAGTCCTGTTTCTTTAATAAAGTTCATTTAATAAGTGCAAAATCCAGAATATAGGGAATTAGTCCATATCAATTAGCTTGATAACTGAATAATAATAATAATATGGAAGATATTTTGATGGTTCACTGGGAGATTTTTGCATGTATTTATATTTAAAGTCAATTAATTTGTTGTTGAGTACTGTTATTTTGATTCGAACCAATTTTAATGGGTATAATGATTCCTTTCTAGGGTGTGTAAATGCCTTCTTAGGACGTTTTTCTTTTTCTGTGAGGTATTTTTGCTGGATTTCTTTGTGTATGTGAGCATTTAACTTTAGTTTTATGAGTCTGAGTTTTCTAAAATTCAAAATACAAAGGATTGCCTACATGTTTTTGAAAGTAACTTCAAAACTCTAAAATCTGAAGTTTGCAATCTTGGCATTAAAACTCAGTAATAAATCTGTTTCTATAAGCATATAAATAAAATTATTTTCTGGATTATCTTACAGAACACCAAAGTGTGCTTATCACTGTACTACTGTCTTCTGAATTTCATTAACAAGCTTCAGTAGGTTTCTATTTAAAGATTCGTAGTTATTAAGACAACAAAGATGGCTAATTTTTAGGTGGTTAACTGTCAAGTGTTCAAAAAGGGGCATAACTTCAGAGGTCTAAAGTCCAAGGGGCTTAGGAACAGGAATTTAGGTAGAGGGAGACATAGCAAAACCCTGTCATTACATAATAAGTGAGGTGTAAGTAATCCATTTATGTAATCTTTGAACTGATTCCTGCTAGTCTGATAAAGCAATATTTTTTCAGAACTATGTTAATAGCGTAAAAGTAAAGATAATTCAGATCACACATTGAATTGAAGAAGTCCCACGTGATCTGGAGACATTCCCTTCCACTCACCCCATCAACAGAAGATAAAACTTGAGTTTAGTCATGCTTGAGAATAGAGCAAAAGACAGAATTAAATCACCCATTATGTTGTGTCCTAACTGGTGAGAGATAATGTTGGTTTGCACTGGGATGACAGCAGTAAAGGTGGTGTAAAATAATCAAATTTTGGGCACCATCTGAATTTTCTGATTGATGAAATGCAGTAGTTGAGCAAGATAAAATAATTAATTAGAGGTGGCTCTCAAATTTGTTCTGTTGTTGTTGTTTTCTATTTTATTTTGTTTCTGCCTAAACTAGCAGAATGATGTTTTCATTTAATGGAATGGCAAAGACTAAAAGAGGAACAAGTTTAGGGTAAGTGATGGGGGAACGGGAGCTTGGTATGACAATTTCATGAAGACTTTTAAATGTACAAGTGGAGTTGGTGGAGAGGCAGCTGAGTAAAGAATCTGGAAGTTACAGTAGAATTCCAAGCCGAAGATACAAATGTAAGGGTTGTCTATTGATTTCACCATCATGAGCCTATATGAGGATAACTAGGATTTAAATTTAAATAGAGATGATAAAAAAAAAACCCAGAATTGCTCCCTGGTGGCATCTGATGGCTCATATGTAGGAACAGTGGAAGAATCTAGTAATAACAGTTAGTGAGAGGGGAGAGCCATAAAGGAGAATGATGTCTTAGAGTGAAGTGTCAAAAGAGATTAAAGAAGAGAGAAACATTTGGCTGATACTTCAAATATATTGAAGCCTGAGAATTGACCATTGCTTTTTACTACATTTGTGTTATTAATAAGAGCAATTTCATCAAAGGACTGAGAAAAAAACCCAGTGGAATTATGTTCACAAGAGAATGGAAATAAAGGATTTGAAGCAGAATATAAATAATTATTTTGAGAACTTATGAGGTTACAAAATTAAAAATACAAAGAGTAGTTGGAGGAGCAAGTGGCATCTGTGGCAGTTTTAAAAAAAATTTTTAATTTTTAAATTTTGTTTCTGTAAGAAGGGAGAACATTAGCATATTTAAATGCGGATGTTAGTGATTTCTGTAGAAAGAGAAATATTGATGACTTACAGAAAGGGAAAAAGTACTTTTCAAATGTCTTTGAGCAGGTAGAAAGGGAGGCACCTACGACATTTTAGATGGATCACAGACTTCTCAGCCCTCATAAGAGGACATACACCATAGTATGTGGATGGATATATAATGAATGAATGAAAGACTAAAAACTTGTGTGAAAAGTCCCCAAAACTGGTTCTTTAAAGTCAACACATAGATTTAAATCAGAAGGCAAATTATGGAGGTAAAACTTGTGAAAAACCATTAGAGCAGCTGACAATAACTAGTAGAAAAAGAAACTGAAGGATGGAATTAAAGAACAGTCATTTCTCCCTGTTTCTCCAAAAACCAGTACAGTTAAAAGTTGCTGAGTGGTGAAGAGTTAGAGCCTTGGGTCAGAACAAGATCTAGTCGGAAAATAGCAGGCTGGGAAAATAAACCAAGATGGTTTACTTCTGCCTCCACTGCAGAAGCACAGAAGAATTGCCCCATCAGGACACACTCAGACCTCACCTCAAAGACAACTACAGGTAGAAACTCAGATGGCAGCAGGAGCACTGACCAGGTGCACATATGGGAGACAGTCATTTGTGAGGCATGCCCCAAGCCTGGTGAGGTCAATTATATATCCCAAACACTATTTTATTACTGTCCTCACAGTCAGGACATACTCTAGGATTTGAAAAATTCAGTATGTGTCTTGCTATCTAGAACTTTGCTTTCTTTCCTATTCTCCCTCCCCAGTTTTCTAGAATTTTCATTTAAAATATAAGTATCTCTGGAAGGGACAGAATACTAGTAAACCTTTCTAGTTGTTGAGATTTCTCAGGTGTCTTTCTTTTCCAAAATCAGGACCCAGGTACAGTGTGAGGACAGAGGTAGTATCTGGATAGGTAAAGGAGGAAGTTGGAGAGACAAAAGTGAAACAGGCCAAACAAATGATGATAGGACAGGAGGAGGAAACTAAAGTCTTAAACGTCCTTAATCTCAAGTGTTCTAGTCTCAGCATTCATGGTCTTGTCCAAATTCATTTATTTGATTCATATGGCGACTGGGTATCTTGGAGTTCTGACAATTGAAAAATAATAACAACCTTTTATTCTCTCCTCAAACTACATTTTTGGAATTGCTGCCACTTTCTTAATAAAAAATATTTTTAATATTTTGAGAAAGTCCATGGCAAGATCCTAGCCACAGTGGCATTTTTGGATTCCAGGGATAATGAAAGATACAGAAGACCAACATCTAAATCTAACACATATTTTAATATTTTTAACATGCAATTTACATTGAGTAGAGAGAATTCAATTCAGCATTAATAAACATAGTCTAAGTAATTAAAATTATATGACATAACTGCTGGATGCCTTTCAAAAATATATGATTTAGTGTATAGAATACACATGCTGAAAAATCTAAAGACGGGGCATGTTTGACCTTGAAAAGGCATTGATGATAATTCTCTGTGAAATATGCCAGTTGCAATTTCAGAAACGCGCAGACTGCCAAGGATTGCTTAAAAAATGGAAATAGGATTTCATATGATTGACCTTCTGGATCACATATGTGCTGAAATGCCTTTTGTGCTGAAGCTGGGAAGCTTAAAACACTGAGCTCTAAGAAAAAGAATATCCTCATCACTTTCTCAGTGTTCTAAGTCACATAGGCTTTCTGAGCCCAATTCCTTATTTTTAAACTAACTTGAGCACCTTGTCACTATTAACTGTCTTGTACCTTCACTTCCATTTCTCAAATGGGATTTACTCAAAAGTCTGGCTGGGTGAAAAATATCAAATAAATAAAAAGCAATGCTGTTAGTGTTTTTCTTAACAGCTCTGAATAACATTTGGTGAGAGAGAGAAAAAGACTTAAAGGAAACAAGTTAATGGAGAATGAAAAAATATTTTAGTAGCTCATCTTTTCTGCTATTTTAAATCCTAATGGTTTTGTGCAGGCACTGTTAAATGAGATTTACTTTTTTATAAAAAACCTATAATAAAACAAGCACACAAAACCTATGGCTTCACAGAAATGAGTTGAAAAAACTATAAGAGAATAAACATACAAAACCTACAGCTTCACACAAATGAGTTCCTTTGAGATGGATTGCAAAATACCAGTTTATCATGTAAGTGAGTGAAAAGGTAAGAAACAGGAACGATAGTCACGTATTGAACCATTGACAAGCTCAGGAACCAGCCAATGAGACGAAGGCAAGTGACCAATGAGAACAGAGTTCAGCCACAACATCCCTTAAGGCAGTATCTGGGTGTACCTGTGAACATAAGGTTCTCTTGGAGGTTGACTATTTACAGTCCACCAAGTTTTGGCCATCAAGTGATGATATTCACTGAGAAGGACAGGCAATCCAGAGATCATCTGATACATCAAATGCACAAAAATTCCTTTCAAGCGAAGTTTTCTTTCTGAATTCTGGAACTAGTCCCGGCACTGTCTCATTTTGCTATTAGTTATAGTATTTTAAAAACAATATGGGAAAAATCCTTTAAATTGAAAGCAACAAGAAAATCTATTCCCAGTACATGTCTTTCAAGCATAGAAAAGGGTAGGATCTTTTTTTTCTCTAATCAAACAAATGCTACATTAGTTAAAATTTCCTAAACATTGTGAATCTGGAAGACAGCTCTCGACTTCAGCAAAGTGGTTCTGACACAAAGGACTACTTAGGCTGATTAGGAATGTCTCTGTCCCTGTGGATGCCCTCAAGGGATCTATATGAGGTTATATTTCCTCTTTAAAAGTGGCAGTCAGAAATGGAATTAGATTACTTACCGCTCTTTTAAAAACTACAGACAATTGCATATTAGTATATATATCAAAGAACCACTGAAGTCCATCCTTCGGAACATGAAGAAAAATAAAGCAAAAATAAAAGTAAAGAAAATATTAGTTTTTCCTTTACTAACACATTGCTACAAACAAAAAGCAAATGATTATATCCAATTGGTTAATATTTTAAATGACTGCTTTACCTAAAGACATAATTACACATAGAGCTCTTACTACAGAAATGTTAACAGTGACATAAATCCTCTTTAGATAGTATAATGGCTTCTGGATCATACCCATGATTTCTGGCATTAGACTTTATGGAAATAGCATCTATTGAAGTATATTTTTGTGAATGATATATCCACTCAGTACAGCATGAATAGCTATTTTGGTCAGGGATAGCTAATATTATTAGATTTGTTTTAACTGGAGCCATGTAGAGAAACGAAATATCCTATTTGTACATGTAAAGGAGTGTGTAAGCTCCGTTACACAGGTGAAGTGAACATGGTTAAACAAAGGTTTGGAAACACACTGTCGGTTTTAAGAAATACTCTACCAGCTTGCCTTAGATTATTTAGGAATACTCTACAGGTAGCACAGAAATACTGTACAACTAGCCTATGCTTTGAGCAACATATAAAAGACAAAGCAAAACAAAACCAAAAAGCCCTCAGCCATCCTCCTACCTAGAATTAAACTGAAATCTGCAGCATGTCAGGGTCTTGCTGGAATGAATCAGCTGATCTGATCTGATGTGAATTTCTGACCTAATTTTGCTGTAGGACTTAGTGCTCAGGCAGAGAAAACAAGGTTAATGTGTTGATAAGGGGTGAGATTAAACAGCAGCCAGTATCTTAATAACCCTCTCTAATTTCAGTTTCCTCTTATGTTTGTGATTAATTCTAATCACTTTTCTATTAATCATTTCAAGGGACCACAAGCTGCTTTGCTTGTTTTTTTGTTAAAATCATGCATCCATATTTTTTTCTTCAAAGCTAAACAAGATATTCAGATACGGGAGTAATTTTGGATAAAAAGTAACATACACAGGCAAGGTTTTTATTCCTCAAACCATACGATTAGACCAAAATATGTATTTATTGAGCCAGAAGTTCAATCTACAAGGCTGATTCTAAATGAATTAACTTATAATAGGTGCTCCATCTATTTTTTCCATTGCTCATGGAGAAAGTTAATCTAAGGAGTCCCTTTATACAAGTCAAAATGGCGTCTGTCTTGCTAGCCTATTGTTTTCAGTTAGAGCCTTCAAGGATTCCAAGATGCTTAATACAAACTTGAGAATTTATAAATTTACAATTTACTTCATGCTTATGTTTGTAATACAGATGATCCTGGGTTTTTCATCTAGTCACCTGCCAGGACAGATTAGAAGCAACATAAAGAAAAAAACGTCTTTTAAAGGCTTCTGTTAGGATGAGACTCCTCCAGTCTTCTCATATACCTTTCAAGAGCTATTTATACTTTCATTTGTTTTGACTTTAATTATATCCTAGACGTAGCACTGATTTTACATTTTAAGAAGCTCAGTATCTGTTCTATATATGAAATAAATAGACAGATGTTGGCAAGAGGAGGGGCTTTTCAGAACAGAGCCCCACGTGAGCTACTCAGTCAGCATGAGAATTAAGCTCTTCTGACAGAGGAAATTGCACTGAAGAGTGGACCTTCCAAACATCCAACACCATGGCAAATTGAATGATTAAACAGAAGCCTGTTGGAAAATTTAAGGTAATCTTTCTTTGAAAAGTAATGTTAAATTTGGAGAGACGGTGATAGACTGATTGGCAACAGTTTTCTGTTGAGGGCTATTTTATTATATTCTTCAAGCTATTGGAGGATATTCTCTCTCTTTAAGTAAAGATGGCCTTTGTAAAACGTTTCAAAACAACAGTTAAGAAAAAGAAATTATTATGGAGCAAGACTATGAGTCCAGGGACTTTTTTAACTACTGTAAATGCAATTTCTTCTGGAAAATGTGTCTAATGCAACAAATGAAACTGCTAGACTAGAGCCCGAGTATGCTAATAAAATTGCTTCAAGGCATCTATCTAACTTTGAGGTAGCCTAAAGAAAATGTCTTCATTATAAATGTATGAGTTACCTTAAAATTAATTTTAATCATGAATTGATAAAAAGAAAACCAAGTCCCTCCTCAAAATGAATCTCTGCATGAAACACATGCCTCTAGTTAAAAGTTATTCTCAGTAATACTCATATATGGAAATACACAATGGAATATTCATGTCCATACTGGAATATTAATATAGCTAGCCTGCCAGGAAGCAGAAAAAAAGATCACTTTTATTTAAAAAAAAAAGAGAAAAGCAATTTCAATAAGATGTACAAGGAAGATGTTTTTAAAAATTTTTTAAAAGGCAACTATTTAAAATCCATTATTTTAATTAGTAAGTTGCATTTTCATCTCTGATTTGGGGATAAGTATACCACTCAGAATATCCTGATGTTTGAATAAGAAAGGAAGTGGTTCAGCAAAGAATGAAGAGAGCTGTTACCAAGGATACCTCTTAATTTTCTATTACGCTGATATTTATGGGTATTGCGCAGCTCTTTTGTTTCCATATGAAATTTTTCATTAAGTATATATTGGGCATCTCTTATATGTCAGCCATTGCTTTAGGTGCTTGGAATAAAATGGTGAACAAAATAGCAAAACGTGGTTGTCCTCATAGAAGTTGCAATCTGGTAGGGGGTTGGGAGATGGAGAAAGCAGACAAAAAAGAAGCAAGTAAATACAGAGTAAGTGCAATCACAATAAATTCTGTGGAAAAAAACTGAACTAGAGAACTGGGGGTCAGGGGCATGGGATTGTGTAATTTTAAACAAGCTCAGGGAAAGACTCACTGAGGATGGGACATTTGCGTAAAGACCTGAAGTAATAAGTGAGGAAAGAAGCCATGCAGATCTCAGGAACAACAGATTTCTAGGAAGAATGAATGCGGAGAGAAGAGGTTGTAGTGGGGAGCATTTCTGGCACATAGGAGTTCCCTGAAGGACATCACTGTGGCTTGACCAGGGCAGAGCAGGTGAGGTGGAAAAGGTTAGAAGATCATGCCAATCTTGTAAGGACATGGAGGTTACTGTCAAGACGTTGGCTTAGCTCAGGGTAAAACTGGGATGAGATTGGCCTCGCCTCAGTAAGGGCAGGGCAGGGAGACCAGTCAGGAGGCTGTAAAAGCAATCGAGATGAGGGAAGATTGTGGCTGGGACCAGAGCAATAGCCCTGGAGGAGGTGAGGTGTGGTGGAATTGGAGTTGCATGCTGAGGGTGGAAGTGACAGAATTTGGTAACAGATTGATGGGAGGTGTGAGGGCAAGCTAAAAGGATGGCATTTCCATTAACTGAGATGGGGAAGATGGCAGAAGAAGCAGGTTTGATGAGAAAAGTTTTAGACATAGTATGTTTCAGATGTGTATTAGGATTTCAATGATTTGTTGATATTTGTTAGAATTTCATGTTTCGTTTTTGATCATTTGTAGGTGTGAGGTTAAAAATTTTACATAAATGTTATACTTTTATCAAACATATACATTTAGAAAAGTCTAAAATTTTGAAATACTTTTATAAAACTCTAAAAACTATATATATACACACATTTAAGTTTCAGGAAATAATTTTTATTGCATATGTGTAATAACATCACACGTGAGATCTATTCTCCTAACAAATTTTTAAGTATGTAACACAGTATTGTTAACTATAGGCACAGTGTTGTACAGATCTCTAGAACTTATTCATCTTATAAAACTGAAACTTTACACTCATTAAATAGCAAATGGAGGGCAAGCACCCAGATCAACCAGAGCAAACGAACAATTGCCTAGAGGTCTCTGCCTTTTGTGCAGTTAGTGAAATGCAGTCGGTGATACTGATTCTAAGAAGCTATACGATCCACACATTCAGCTGCTTTCCAGTTCAGAGCAGAGATGGCAGTCACAAATCCTATAATCTGAGAAGGAAGATAAAAGGCAGATGTAGGCCTATAGAATACTTGACATTTTCAAAAAGGAAAAATGCTCTGATAATGGGGAGATTCAGTTATTAGCATTGGTAATGTTCACTGAAGGCATTTTTGCAATGATGGAGGCATAATTAGTTGATGCACATTAGGCAGGTTTTCTGTTCTTGAGTATTTCATAAATCTGTATGTTATTACCCGACTGCAAGAATGAAACCTGGAGTAATACTGTGTATGTGGGTGAAGAGGAACATAGGAGTGGGAAATTCCTTGTCCCTTCATACAAGAAGGGATCATTTTTTTTCCACTTGCTAGCTTTGGTGAGATTTATAATGGGTTCCTTAACTCCTAAAGTTGTTTATTCCTTTTAATTGGAAATCACAATCTTCATATTGCTGAGTTGTTAAAGGAAAGAAAAGATATAACACGTGGCATAACTAGTGGAGTAGCCATCATATTATAGAATTGGTAGCTTCTATTATTATTTTTACTGTCACAATTTTTACCTTCATCTTTTTCACTTAATGTGGCTATTTTAATAACATCATATAGTACATATACAGGGAAAGATTGTTTGCTTTGGGCATTTGCAAATGACACATGTACCCAGCCCCCAACTGTGAATTTTCTACTTTATCATTTTGTTTTATCTTATCAATGTACACATAGTTTTGTTCTTTCTCCTAAAATAGTTAAAATTACATGAGAATAATTTTGGCGTATGAATAGATTCAAAAGGATGCAATAATTGGTAGGTTTAGTCTTAATTATTAAACTGGCTTCCAAGAGTGGAGAAGCTGTCTCTTGTGCATAGTAGGTTATTAAACATTTGTCAAATCAGATTGTGTTGAACCCACTCAGTGCACTGACGATGGCTTCTCCAAGGGAATACTAAATAAGCTGGCATAGCATGTGGTATTTTAAATGCAATTCACTAATGAATTTCCAGATATTTTCAGGGAATTACCCTGAAAGTTTTCTTTCTTGGCACATGAGCTGCTATATTTTTACTCTATTAATGGAAATGTTTTGGTGAAACTGCTGTACATTTAAGGCTACCATTAAAGACGGAAAGAAACAATGAATTGTGAAGATAAAATGCCTACTTTATGTCTACAAGAACTTTAAACCTAAAATAATTTTTAAAAATTCCTTGGAGTTCTATTTTTCTTCTGAGGAGCAATGTATTTTCAGCATCACAGAGTAAATGCTCCTGCCAGGTTTCAGCTTCATATTATTTGAGGATGGTGGGGGAAGCAGGCCCAACAATAACCTGCAGCTGCCCTTTGCACAGGGAAAGCAGAGTTCTTTTTACTTTTTCTTTTTCTTTTTTTTTTTTTTTTTGGAGACAGAGTCTTACTCTTCACCCAGACTGAGTGCCTCTGGAGTAGCTGGGATTACACATGCAGGCCACCATGCCCAGCTAATTTTTGTATTTCTTTTTTCATATAGTACTTGATGCAGTCATTGTATCTCTGACATATTCAGCATTTTTACAGAGAGCATCAGAATGGCATGGAGAAACTGAAAATATTAGGACATTTTTCTAGAGGGATTCTTTCTTTTCTTTCTTTCTTTTTTTTTCCTTCCTTCCCTCCCCCTTCCTTCCTTCCTTCCTTCCTTCCTTTTCTTTCTTTTTCCTTCCTTCCTTCCTTTTCTTTCTTTTTCCTTCCTTCCTTCCTTCCTTCCTTCCTTCCTTCCTTCCTTCCTTCCTTCTTTCTTTCTTTCTTTCTTTTCTTTGTTTTTCTTTCTTTCTTTCTCTTTCTCTCTTTTTCTTACAGGGTCTCCCTCTGTTGCCCAGGCTGAAGTGCACTGGGGCAATCATGGCTCATTGCAGCCTCAACCTCCCAGGTTCAAGGGATTCTCCCATCTCAGCCTTCTAAGTAGGTAGGACTACAGTCACACACTGCTCTGCCCAGCTAATGGTAGAGATGGGATCTCACAATGTTACCCAGGCTGACCTTGAAATCCCAGGCTCAAGCAGTCCTCCATCTCAGGCTTCCAAATTCTTAGGATTATAACCATGATTCACCACACCTGAGAAGGCTTCTTAACCACCTAAGATGCTTGTTATCAGATTGACACATGTAATTTTAAAAATAATTTACATGCCTGTTAGTATATACAATGTAAATAGTATTTGGTTTTGAGATGAGTGACAAAAGAAGATTAAAAATCATTTGTTGAGCAAATTGTTTTCTAGGTTATTTTTAGGAGAATATTATTCTTTCAGAAATTGGTATTTTATTTTATTTAGGGAACAGGTGACATTTTGTGATTTACAAAAAATAAACCATAATGGGGAAATTTAAAATAAAGATAATGGGAAAATATCTATAGTGATCAGAGCACATGAGGACTCTTCTCTCAGGAACTGAGAAGTGACTTCCATTTTTAGCCTCCTCCTATATCAGGTTGGAAATTACATAGGAGAAAATATTTGTTCAGGGTGAGAATAGAATCTAAAATAGTTCATCCTTATGTCACCTCCTGGTGTTTTTGAAAAAAACTCAAAACTAAGATAAATTATTCTCTCTAGCCTAGTGGCCTCTGGACAATGAAGGAAAGGGTTAAGAGATGTGTGGCTTGTGGCTGTCCTCTAGACTTTAGCTAGGCCCTATTTGAAGTCCCAAAACCTCAGCAACTAGCAGCTCTCAGCAAATTAATACAAATAGCATATTTTATGCTTTACAACCTTTATCAGTACAAATACATTCATTTCCAGAAATCAGTTCTTTCAAATGTTAAATGTTATTCTTGGGTTGTTTTCTTCTTTTCCACATCATTTTACATTTATTTCTTTTAAATAACTTTTTAAGATTTTAATTCTTTTCCTGGGTTCCTGTCTTTTGTAATCCATTTCAACTCCAATATTTATTTTATTTTGTGTTTGTTCTGTTCAGTTTGCCAGCAATTATTTAAAATGTCTGGGTTTTTCAAATAAAAGTAGAAGAGAGAAACACATTTTCAAAACATGGTACACAGTTCAACAGATTAAATGGGATAAAGAGAGATGGAAAGGGGGAAGGAAAATGACTACCCAGTAAAAGGCTTTTTAGCAAATCATGCTGAATCTCATTAATAAGGAATACGTCCACTAAAGCTGTACAATCAATCTGCCATGTGCATTAGTGATGTCTAGTCCAATTCAGGTAGATAAATTGTTCTCTAAGTGTCAGTCGGCTGCCACTCAAATCACAATACCAATAATATATGCCCTGAGGAATTTCCCCTAACTCATGACAAATTTTTTTTACAGGGTTACACCAGACTAAAACGGTAAAAGGGAAGAATGTGTCTGTCTGAATGAACACCACCAGCAACAGAAAAAAGGACAGATAACTGAAGAGATAAGCAATAGGCAAGGACACTGTGAATCGATCTATTAAAAAAAACTGGCAGGGAGTAATTCAACTACACACCATTGCCAAGAGTGTCAGCTAAAAATACAACTGGACAAAAAGTATAGTCAATACAAAACTTGCAAAGTCAGATGAGCGTATTAGTGTAGTGTAGAGATATCCTTCAGGTGGAAACTCTCAGGCACAAGACAAGGAGAATAAAGGAGAAAGGGAAACAAAATAATGGAACACTTCCGTGAATATTTTAATGACAGCATCTTAGTCTGTCTTCTATTCATGAATCATTCTAGCATCCTTCCCAATGGCTAGCTATCAGAAGCTCTCATTATTATAAACAGATGTTATTAAAAGACACAATAAAATATGGCTTTGTGAACTCTGGTTTGAGTTGACACCACATGAGTTTTCTAAAGAAGTCAATCCGTGGGGCCGGGCTCGGTGGCTCAAGCCTGTAATCCCAGCACTTTGGGAGGCCAAGGCGGGTGGATCACGAGGTCAAGAGATTGAGAACATCCTGGTCAACATGGTGAAACCCCGTCTCTACTAAAAATACAAAAAATTAGCTGGGCATGGTGGCGCGTGCCTGTAATCCCAGCTACTCGGGAGGCTGAGGCAGGAGAATTGCCTGAACCCAGGAGGCGGAGGTTGCAGTGAGCCGAGATCACGCCATTGCACTCCAGCCTGGGTAACAAGAGCGAAACTCCGTCTCAAAAAAAAAAAAAAAAAAAAAAAAGTCAATCCGTTTCACACAAGACCAGAAAATAAAAGCACTTGTTTCCGAGCCTATACTGGAAGGGAAAGTATTCTATCACTTCTTACAAGATTAGACCTCTCCAAGGAGAGACGGTGCATATAAGAGAGCATTTTGAAATGAGGTGAAAACACTAAGCCTGCGCAGTTATATGATTGCATTAAAGAAGAGAAATGAAAGATTAAGATAGTATTGGGTTTTAGAAAGGAATACCATGCTACTGGTGGGTTTGTCATTAATGCAGTGACCCTATCTGTCCAAGCCATTCCATTTCAATGAGACTTAGAATTCTAAAAGAAAGTCAGCTTAAAGGTGTGACACAACATTCTGTGTAAACTGCCTTCAGCAAAGAACCTCTATCTTTAATTTAACACGGTTGGCTGTCTTGGTTTGAGACAGACTGTGATTTAGTTAACATGAAAACAGTGTGACCTCTGTCACCCCAGAATTGAATGGAGAGTTCAATTCAGGCTTGATGGCGTGTATGAACTGTTGTAGGAACTATAACCTGGGAACAAAATGAAATGGCCTCGGTGAACATGTGGAGGAATAAACAAATCTCTCCTATTGTGGCCTGGTGTTCGCCAAGACAAGTGTATGCATGTTTATTTTTTAATGATGTGCTTTAATAATGCCTGCATGTTATGTTACCTCAGTCACACAGATAAAACCCTATTTTCATGACAGGCTCATAATGATCGACCTGACAGAGCACAATAAAACTATCTCCATGTGCCAACTAGCGGTTCTTGTTAGTTGCTGATAAGAATGCAACATATTCTGGCAGACAAGACATAGTACCTGTAGATAAATTCACTAGTTTCAATTCCTTGAGCAGTCAATTTAGTTAATAAAAGCCTCACCTTTTAAATACGTTCATCGTGAAGGTATGATCAATGATGGAAATGGATGATCTTTTTATAAAATTTTCTATGATCAAGATTTGGGGATACTTTATTCCTCATGTTGACAACACAGTTCCTAAGATACTTGATGAAATGCAGTATCATGCATTTAAGATTGTGCCTGAATATCTCAAGGATGGCATTTTATTTTATTTTGTTTACATTCATATCTGAACTTTGGTGAAAAGAGAGTCTCTCTCAACTCTTTCAAATTCATTAAGATAGATTTTAAAAAGTGAACTAAGAAAATGTTATTTTTGTATTAAATATGATAGCAGGATAATTAACTAATTAAAATTAAAGTTTTTATCACATTATTTTTCTTCTGAGGTATAAGTACATCAAATGAATCAATCTCGTCTGCATACTTTCAATATTCTCCAGCTTCAATTTGTTTTACTTGAACCCTAAATATCATCTCTGAGCAAAGCAAGTAACCTCATAAATAATATAGCACATGACTTCTAAGCATTATACGAAGAGTCATCCATTTTACTTAACTCATAAATTAACATAGAAATTAAAAAAATTTTGAATATTGGCTTTTGAAACACAAAGTCCCAGAGTTACAATCTAGTGTTATTTTTTATCAAGTCCTTATATTTCAGTAGCTTCACTATAAATGCCATAAATTTATTGGTTTAGCAAGGCGTTTACTTATACTTACCCGTCTAAAATACAAAGTTAAAAAGTCAATGTAAAGGTTTTAGAATTCCCTAAAATTATAATTTCCTCTGTTTAATTAATTTATTTTATCTTTATTCTATTGTCTTCTACTACCCTCACTAACTTATTTCGTATAAACCCAAAGCATTATGTAGATATAAATTCGATGTAAAGTAAGGTCAAAAGTGAAAAGGGAGAGTAGAGGTCGAGAAACGTTAGCTCGGTCACTAAACAGCCAGAGTTTGTTTCCATCTCCTGTAGTCTCTGAACTAATAAGTTTGCAAAATGCTGCTTAGAAGTAATCATGAAGAGACATCTTTGCAGTTCTATGAAGTATAAAAAAAAATTGAGTTCATTTCCATCATGTTAAAAGTGGTATGTCTCAACTGACATGTAATCATTATAGAAACATTGCTTTGCTAGAAGCCAACCTTTTGACAACCTCAACTATAGAAATTGATTCTTTTAAAGAAATAGAGCTTTCAAGAAAAGGGGAGAGAAACATGTAAGGTGCCTAGCAAACTCATGTCTGTGGAGTGGCCACGTAATCTCCTACAACTACTCCTACAACTGAGTCCTTGAGCACACAGCTATGAGAGAAGGAATCAGGTGCATTCCTACAAAAGACGCAGTCACCTGCCAGGCTGGTTCATTCTAAACTAGTCAGCTTGGCCTATCAGCATTTATATTTTTCTTTTAGTTTCCGTGAGTGTGAGTGTGTGCGTGAGAGAGTGTGTGTGTGTTTGATCTATTGATGTTTTGATGGATTACACACAGAGCATATCTCACTAGGAATTTATCCAACAAGTAAGGGCACTCTCGTTATTAAATTGAGGTCTCATGTTAGAGGCCATTAAGCAAATTATTTAGTGCATTCTGCTTTAGAAGGCAAGGGCACAAGTACGGTATTTTATAACTGGCTAATTTCATGCTGCAATTAAAATCTTGACACTCACTTGGAATGGGAAACTTAATGTGAAGGGGAAATTAAAGAGGCCTTTCTATTGTCGAGTTTCTGTTTGAAAATGGACTTTTCTAAGAGGCCTATCTAATATATTTAAAAACACACTTTTTTTTTCCCCTGGGGTAGGATGGAAACTACTGTTGTGTAGAGAATAATCAAAGGGAAATAAATGTTTGTGTTTTTAGGATTACTTTAGGATTTTATACAACCAACAAGAGTTTTATTATAATAGATTTTAGCAGGCACATTAATGAAGAGGTTTTCAAGGGAAACTCTTTTGTTTAAGTAACGAAACTGCACTAATTGGACATAAATGTTATATAGGTGGATTATTTTCAGTTTGATGACTGGATTGTGAAAAAGTAGAATTAGTGTGTCATTGTATGAGAGAGAGAAAAGGAAAGAAAGGAAGGAGGAGAGGAATAGTTAAGAATACACTCAAGTTTAAATTCATTACAGTGAGAAACATCAAAATAAAAATATAAAGATATAGATTGACAGGAATTAATTGTTAATAATTTAAATTTTAAAATTATAACATCCCCTAGAAAATTAGTTACATGTTATACTTACCTTTTCTTTCTTTCTATTTTCTTTTTTTAAAACTTCTACTTAATATTTTCATCTCAACCTATAATATAATGTAGTAGTGTGATCTATAGAGTCAGACGTCCTTCCAAGCTACATTTTACTCTCATTCTTCCTAGCTGTTGAGTATAGAGAAATTACTCAGACTCAGGGGGCTGCAGTTTCTCCATGTGATATCAGTACCTACAGTGTAGGATGTTGTAAGCAATAAGTGACTTAGGACACAATGAAAGCCTAAAAGAGAACCCATGGCTAGTGCTAAGGCAGTGTGAACTCTTATTCACAAACGTACCCACAACACAAGGGCAGGAACTCGCTTTTCTCATCTGCTGCACTTGGAACAGGGGACACTCCATAAGTATATATGAGTGATTGATTCAATGATTGATTAATATCCTGAGATCTTATTCATGAATGAATAGGAAGCTAGTCATGTGGTATAATTTGAGGAAGTGCTTACTAAACACTTACCCTGAGAAAATACCTCTCTTGAAATACCTAAAGCCATAAATCCCAAAATTATGAAACAATTCTTTTGGCTTGTACATTTGTTCACTTTTAATAAGACAGGTGAAGAGATAACATATTGGTATAGTTTGATGATTATTAGTCACTTCTTCCTTACTGTGATTGATTTTATCAGACCCAGTCTTCATAACAAGTGAGAGGGCACTGCAGTTTTAAGGGAAAATAGAAGCAGCAAGAAGACTGTGAAACAAAAAGAGTGGCACTGAGCTTGTAACTAATCCCCTATTTTACATTTTTTCTCGAGTTTGGATTAATATGTAATGTCATCCAAGCAGGGAAAGTGGGTTACCTGTGGTCGGTAGCAAGTCATCCCTAATTTAAAAAGAGAAATAAGATTAATTCCAGCCAAAATTATTCTGCTTAGTTTAGATTTTTGTTGGACGTAGAAATCAGTTGGGCAATCAAACCTAGAATCTTTGTGTAAGAGAAATGGAAACTTTAAAAATCTCCTAAGGAGCTCTGAGCAGAAAAGCTGTCTGTCATCCTAAAAGTTTCTCCACGTTAACTCCAAACATGTATAGAGAAATGTTAGGAATTGGCTAAATATTCAATCTTACCCCAAATAGTCACCATCTAGAATTGAACAACCCAGAGATTATCCATAAAAGGGACAACTTTCTTAATGTAATACTGAGATACAAATAATGGTACCTCATCAAACTATGTAATTTTAGTCAAATACATTTATCCTTATAATATAGTTTCCTCATTTGTGAAAATCACAATCCTAATGTCCATCTTGACAGATTGCAGTGAGGACTATCAATCATCAGTATTGCTAGGTGGGACACTGCTCTCCAGACGTAGAGAATGTGTGGTCCTCCCTCAAGTTCAGCCTCTGCTCACGCCTGCATCCTTTACATCATTCGCCACCTGTGTGGCTCCTTCCCTGTCCAAGTCCCTGTGCCTCCTGCAGGGACTCAGACCAAGTAGTATCTCACTGAAAACTCCGGTCTTCACAGGCATTATTGCTTGTTATCTTTTATTTGGTCTACTAGCATTCTTTACATAATCTACATAATTCTATTCTGAGTTTAATGTGCCTTCTCTAATCATTTTCTTTCCATGCATAAAATTAAAAGTGAGCCAATAATGGCCAGACTCTGGCGTAGAATCCCTTTTGAACAAATGAGAATCTAATGACCTGGAAGATATGTAAAGTGATTCAGATCTTTGCTGGTGTCTCTCGAAGAACAGCCAAAGGAACATTTTATTCCAAAACAAAAAAAAAGCAACACAATGACTCTTCTTTTTATGTATAAACACACCAGCCAACCCAGGCTTTCCTCTCTCAACTCCCCTCTGTGGTTAAGCTCATTATTCTGCAGATCAAGGTAACCTTTCTGGATTTGAGGGATATGATGGGTACGCAAAAGGTGTTGATTTTTCCTCCTTCAGTCTTTGAAGGATACCTGAACTTTGCACAAGAGAGCAGGTCCCTGGGCTGACCTAGTAAGAAAGCATTCTTCCTTCTTAGGAAGAGAAGAATCAATGAAGCTTATTACCATTTATACTTTACAATCTTCATTTTTGTCCCAGCCATGGTTGATTATTGCCCTTTCTTCCCTGCTGGCCTGTGAGTACTTTTTCAATATCAGAATTGAAGGGAAGCCTGGAATGATTACTTGAAACTTGAGTTCTGAATATCATTTGGCAGCTCTGCTCTTTAAAAACCTCCTCCCATTTTCCGTTTTGCGACTTGGGTACCCTCTAGTCCATAGGTCAGCAAATATTTTCAGATAGTAATCATTTGATTATTTCGGGCTTTTTGTACCATAAGGTCTCTGTTGCAACTACCCAGTTCTGCTGTTGTAGCATGAAATTGCCCTCAAGTATACTTAAATGAATGAATGTGGCAGTGTTTCAAAAAACTTTATTTACAAAGACAGGTGACAGGCTGGATTTGACCCACAGTTCATAGCTTTCAAACACCTGCCATGCTAGCCATTCATTTTGTTGACCTAATTGTCACCACTTAGGCCAATTCTTTGGAAGAGATTTCAGTGTATTTTGGCCTTCCCAAACGTGTGATTCTTGGGAAAGCATCAGGAAACTGGGCTTTAGAATTGTATTTGTGGTTGAATTCTTTGGATTATTGATCCATATACACAGTAAAACTTCAAGAACATTTCAGGAAATTTTTAAAGTTCTAGGACAGCTAGTTTTTAAAAATTTGCATAATGTAAGAGAGAAAAATGTAAGTAACCATAAAGAGATCATAATAGCAATGACATTGGTTTAGTGCTTATTATATAGCATATCCTATAAATTCTTTACATGTTATATCCATTTAATCCAGATAATATTTCCATGAGGCAGATTCTGTCATTTGCTTTATTTAAGCTGAGTCTTAGAGACTTTAAGAAATTTTCCAAGATCATATTATTAGCCAGTGGTAGAATTAGGGTAAAGCTCAGATGTATCTGACTCCAAAGAACAGTTATGAAAAAGAAAAGAGAGAATAAGAAATAATGCATTATCTGGTGGGGTTGAGGAAGGGGGATTTAGGGACAAGTAATGACCTGCCCATCAGTTTCTTTTATATGAATTAAATCTGGCAGACTGCAGAAGAAACCACAGCAGGATTCCAAACTCACAGTTCAAATGCTAAGCTTGCATTTTGCATAGTGACACTACGGAGAACGAAGAGGGCCTTCTGAGCACTTGAAAGTTTCCAAAGTCATGAACTGGTATTTGTGGCAGCTTTTACGTCACATCCATAATTTAACGTCTTCAGATTTTCACAAAGTTCGCATACCAGGAATTCTTTGCAATGTCTCCGGCATTTTGTAGGGCATATTTTGAAGAACAAAGAAAAATCATTTCCTTTTGAAATTAATAATGTTCAGGTAGCTAAAAAAAACTCACTATAATATAAACCTCAGAATAGCAAAAGAGAAAACAATAAAACTGAGGTTAATATATTTATTTAATTGTATGCTGATAATCCATAGACTATTTTAAGATAAATTACATTTGAGGAAATATTATGGATATAGCACATGTTTGCAGAATCTAGGGTGAGCCCATGCATATGTGCTGAATATTTAACCAAAGCTCCATAAAGCTGCTTTTTGCAGTGATTTTCTTTTTAGTATTAATTTGAATTCTGGTGCATCTATGATGGAGCAGCATATCAGGAAAAAAGGCATCAGTTGCACACTATGTACTTACCATGGCAACCCCAGCGTCACGTGGTACACATGCTAGTTTGGAGCCAAAGAGCTTCACGGGCTCTTAAGCAGACACACACACAGCCGCCTGGTCATGTGACTCTGCCTACAGTCAGGGCCTTTGCCAGGAAAATGTGTCAGCATAAACTGATAAACTCTGGATTATTCTGATTCCTGCAACTCTCTGCTTTTTTAAAATCTATTCACTCATATTTCTGTCTCACGTTGTCTCTTTTTCTCTTTATCGTCCTCTCTTCTTCTTTCTCTCCCTAATTTCCTCTTCTTTTAGATATAGAATGCAATGACTAAAGGTTTATTTGCCAACTGAGATTTTCCCAAAATAACCCTTTCTATTGAACTCACCATGACTGGAAACAATGTTTTCCAGTGCCCAGGACCTTATTAATTTCCCCATCAAAGCCTTAGAACATGAATAGCAAATAAAGAATAATCAAATATGTCTATAGCACAAATTATGAAAAGCTGCACATATTGTTTAGATTCCTTTCTTCAATTTATGAAGAGAATATTATTGTCTTAGCCATTATTTTAATAGCATCAAAGTTATTTATTAGGTGAAAGTGATTTATTTGTGTATCAGATATTCAATTTGTTAGTTGCTTCTGTTATGGTGGATGACACTACTAACATTTACCACACACTGATGATGTGCCTGCCACTGTACAAAATACATTGCATATATTAACTCACACCCCACCACACTGTAAATTAGTTACTATTACCATCTCCAGTTTATAGGAAACTGAGGCCCTAGAGCTCGCTTATTAATCAATACATCAGGGATTTGAAACTAAAAGGCACTGCCCTAACCACAATGCTGATTTTTTTAATTAAAACCAAAAGGAAATAAAAATACAGACAAATATGAAAATACAGCAAACAATACCAAAACAGATGTTAAACACTGTGTGGACCATGTGAGGTAATGCATAAGGTAATTGGCTAGATTTACTCATTCCAAAGTGTGTATGTATTTCAAAATATCATGTCTTACACAACAAATGCTATAATTTTATCAATTTAAAAAATAAATAAAGTAAAAGATTAAATTGAGGATTGAGCAATGAAAATGTACATTCAGAAAGAAAAAAAGATTTAAAATTTTGAGGGCCAAAAACGAGCTTGTTCATGTATTCTTCAAATTTTTATGTCATTTAGATTAATATGACTCACATTGAACATGTTTAAATAACTCTAAAATAAAATAAACTGTGTTAGATATCAATTCTGTTTCTTGAAAACTGTGATGAAACTATAGTAACTTTATATTTTTCAGAAGTTATTTCAAACGTCAGACTAGTATTTTAATCCACTTGGATCAAATATATCACAGTTACGTGATCTCCATATGCTGCTGTTGCAGAGAAATCATACCTCATCAACAAACGGTAGACCCTTGGCATTCTTTCAGACTTTCTGTTTACATATTATTTTAATTAACAAAATTCCACTTTCTAGTTGCTTTCTGGGACTCTGCTTTTCTAGTTTAAGCTTCATGAACAAAAAGGCTGCAGATTTTACAATAGGCAACTCCCAAGATCCTATGTAGAGTAATTAATGCTTCTTGTGATTTGTGGTAAAGCTTTGTACTTCAAGGGAGTCTATTTTAAATTTCCAATGTCAGTCAATCAGACTCTGATGCAATTTCTCAAGTAATCACATTTATGCGCAAATGTTTTTAGTTAACAGTCATTGAATAAATGCCTGCCTCTAAACTCTCTCTCTCTCTTTCTCTTAAATGAGCTTGTTTGCTTGCAACCACTTTGGAAATGATCCAGAACAAAATATCATTAGCATGTTCCGGGAACTCATTAGCAAAATGCATTTATTCATTAAGAAGCCCACTTATAAGGGCAGCCATGTTTCATCTACTGTGAACACAGAAATGTTTAGGAATTGAACATGGGAAGGGTTGACCAAAAGTTCCTATCAATGAGCAAAGTCATCATCAGACTTACATTTAAGTGTGAGAAAATAATAAACAATATTTCCAACATATATATGTGTGTGTGTGTGTATATATGTATGTGTATGTATATATATATATATATGTGTGTGTGTGTGTATGTATATATATACTGCAAGTGTGTGCATGACCATACAGTTTATAACAATAATAGGTTTTAAAGCTCTTGACTGTGGTGACTGATCAGTGATATTATATATATATTTGTACTGTGGTATATAAGTATGTTCAGACTTGATAGAAAAGGCAATGTAAATAAAATCAATTTTATATATAGATTTATGTATGTGTGCACATCTATATATTATATAGATGTATATAGATATAGAGATATACATATATTTATATATCTACATATAAATATTTCCATACATAAAAATTATATATATCTATATATACATACGTATAGATATATAGATATCTTCTGTACCAGAACATCTTGAGAGCTGAAGTTATATCTAATTCTGCTCCGCACTTTACAAAATACCACCTAGGATGCAGTTCCTTTGTTGTAACAAAGGAAAAAAGTAACCTTGACTTAAGTAAAGTAAAAGACTCTTCTCCCTCTTCTCTCTGTGATATTCTAAACATAACGAGTTCAGGACTAATATGGCATCTCCATCATGTTTTAGATCCCGACTCCTTCATGTTTTTCTTACCTATCTTCTCCATACAAATTCCCTCTTGTGATCTAAAAAGGCTGCTCCATCTCCTTCTGCCATATCTGCATTTTAGCCCTCAAGTAGGGGCAAGGGGAGGCAGGTTTCTTTATTCTACAGCATGACCAAAAGTTGTAGACTTCCCTTTCACTCATAAACCATATGCCCTGGCTGGGTCACATGACTATACCTAGCTGCAAGGGACACTGTAAAGTACAGTTTTTCACTCAGCAAGAAAACGAATAATGGTTGAGCATCCTGAATTATTGGTTTCAAAATACTTTTTTTAAAAAAACTATAAATGTAATTAACATCTCATCAAATATTTATGATGAGAAAGTATACCAACTTCATTAATTGTTTAATTCTGTATTCACTAAAAAAGACATTTTTAGCTGGGTGCAGTAGTGCATGCCTGCAGTCCCAGCTTACTCAGGAGGCTGAGACAAGAGGATTACTTGAGCTTTGAACAATATGCAGCTGTAATATGCCAGGATCGTGCCTGTCAATGCCACTGCACTCGTCTGTGCAACATAGTGAGACCCCATCTATCTATCTATTTATTTATTTATTTATATTTTTAAAAAAGTATTTTTTAAAACAATATTTACAATGAATTTCCTCTCTTTGCCAAAATTGTGGCCTAAGCACATTTGCTGAAAAATTTTATAGCTAACCGTAAATTAAACAAGATGTGTATAGTCAAATATTTTAAGGGGCAAATTAAAAAAAATCTTTTAAAATATGTAGCAAAATATGATATTAAGTGATATGTGTGTCTATTTTAGTTTGCATGTGTAGAATAGGAAAGTGTCAAAACAAAGTGATTTAATAGTCTTCAAATATTTTTAAATAGTCCTAAGTAATTGATTTAAAAACTATTAGAGTCAAGCAGTTGAAGTGATAAAATATTAGCTGTTTCATTAAGCTGTATTTTGCAAAGATCAATATGTAGGGAATGTAAAACGGAATGTGAATAAAACAATTTGAAATAGCATATATCTCTATAATTATCAAGCCAATATATTTTAATGAAAAGATCTACTATCATCACAACTACCCACGAGTTTCTTCTCTTCATTGGTAAGGGAGGGTTTGTGTGAATATTGTAGAGAAATGTTCTCTGTGTTATCTTCAGAAGAGTTAGGAAGGAGAACCTAGCAAGGTTGTCTGCGATGTAAATAACACGTCATAAAGACAGCCCAATACCCTGGAGCTGCAATAGGTAAGATTGGGAACTGTCCTGTGGTGTCAGAGACAACTGCCCTTTTGCCCTCAGCTACGACAGCATCCTAGGGGCCTTCAAAGCTGCTTAAATCTTTCTATCAGCCCACAACCACTGTAGCACCAGCTTTTCCACGTGTAAATGGAGGGAAGAAACCTATTTCTTTCATAAAATTCTAGCACAGATTTGAGTACTGGGGCACAAGACGTGGCTGTTCTTAAAGTTTAGAAGTGTGAGACTTCTGCAATTAAAAGCAGAGACTTGAAAACTAATCATTTGAGTTTCCATTAAGAGAGAAGCAGTTGTTTTGAAAATGTTCATGTATTCAACTGATACCGATAGATTGACTGTCCACTCTGTGCCAGTGTTATTAGTGGCTACCGGAACGTATATCATGAATTTGGAAGTGTTACATTACACCAGCTGGTATGTCCCAATAATGCAGTTTCTCTGTGAACTTTCTCCTCTGAAGACTGTACGCTGTCTTATTTCATAATACAGAAATATATGAACAATGCCATTGTTGTAGATGATACACATTTATATATTATCATTTAATGTATTTGACACATTTCATTAAGTGAATCACACCACCATTTTATATGTGTGGGTGTGTGTGTGTGTGTCCACAAATGTGTAAAACTGATACAGGTATGTTTAAAAACCAACTTGAGACCCTTCATACCTGATTAGACTTGTTGAATATATCAGTGCTGAATTGATCCCTCATTGAGAAGAACCTTACTTTTCTTGAAAGATATTGTGCAACTAGCTGAGTGTGCTCTTCTAGGCAAGCCTGAAGAGTGTCCTGATATATGAAAAGTTTATTTTATCTCATGGTACTACTCTTCCTGCATTTTGACCCATGGTTTGTGACTTCTTTATTGGCTTTTATAAATATGATCTTTTGTGGTTTTCCTTTTTTTTGGTGACACTTCTTCTCTGAATTTATATCCCAGACGGTTGCTATTTGCCCTCAAAGATCTTGAAAAATCAAATAAGCATTGAAAGTAAATTAAGCAAAGAGATAAATGAATAAGGGCATCATTTTATTCTATTGAATACATAAGGCAGTAAAGGATTGGGTAAGAAAGAGAAAGCGGCCCATATAAGTGATAGAAAAATACAAGTCTACTGAAACTCAACTGTGTCAATGTCATAAATAAAAATGAAGGTGAGTTGAAATGAGAACTCCTGAGAGGCAAAGGATCTTTCACACATCAGTTAGAGCCTTCAAAAGAAGTCATCAAAGTGGACGTTAAATAGGCTTAATTTTTAAATTTGACTTGACTAGTCCAATACTCAACATTTCAAACATCCTCATGCCTGTAGTTACAGTCTGCTTCTTAATTTAGTTTCCTTTGGCAGAATAAATTGTGTATCATTCCTAATTATTAAAATATGTATAAATTTTCCACACATTGGAATTTCTTTTTCTAATTAATTTCTCTGTGATGTATCCCATTCAGTAACCTGAAGGGATGATTTCCTATTATAGCTGTCACCCTTCTTGGCCTTATTTTTCAGTCATACTTACGCGCATGCAAACACAGGCATCCTTACACATTCACTCAGTTATTAAATGTATATTTAGTACATGATCATGTAGGAGAGTAGCAAAGAACTTGGGCCCTCTAAACAGACAAATCTGGATTTAAGTTTTGGCTCCATCTCTCACCATTCTTGAGCATCGATTTGCTCATTTGTAAACGAGAGATACTATCTCCCTCACGGGGTGATTGCAGGGGTTAAAGGAAGTGATGCCAGAACTATGTGAGATATTAAGAACTAGGAAACATAAGATATAGTTATGTATTGGTCACCTACGAGGTGACAGATACTGTAATTTACAGCTGTGCTGTGGACTCCATCCTGGACTTCTGTTGTTGGACTCCTCTAGCCTCTACACACTCTGTTTAGTCAATTTAACATGGAACCCAGATGAACTGGTCAGATCATGTCTCTGCCCTGACTTTTTTTTTCCTTTTTGCCTGTAATATAAAGGTCAAACAATCTTTATTCTGACATTAAACATGTGTAAGTTTCCTTGGGATGTCCTAACAAAGTACCACAAACCAATTGACCTAAACAATGGAATTTTATTGTCTCACAATTCTCGAAGCTAGAAGTTCAGGATCAAGATACTGTCATTGTTTTTCCCTGGAGTTGTGAGGAAGATCCTCCCTAGCTTGTGATGGTTTACTAGCAATTTCTGGCTTCCTTGCTTTGTGGAAGCATCACTCTGGACTCTGGCTTCATCTTTACCTGGCATTCTCCCTATGTGTGCCTCTGTCCAAATTTCCCCCCATTTTTTAAAGAGGACACCAGTCATATTGGATTAGCGGCCCACCCTATTCTAGGATGACCTTATTTTACCTAATTATACCGCAATGACCTTATTTCCCCGTGAGGTACAAGGAGTTAACACTTCAACATATTAATTTTGGGAAGGATACAATTTAACCCATAATGTAAAACATGCTATGACCTGATCCCAATTCCAATTTGTCTAACCTAACTCTGATTGTTTTCTTCTAAGTAGTCTAAAAGCAAAAAAAAAAAAAAAAAAAAAGAGAGCTTCCCAATCTCTGTACATGTCATACTTGCATACTTTCCTGCCTCTCTGTCTTTCATTAGCATACAAGATATGGTAGTGCACTTTTCTATTTTTCCAGTTCTATCCCTTCTGAAAAGACTCTGCTCTGAACTTCTGCCATATCAGAGCCTCACTCCCTCAAATGGGATCTGGTGGTGGGGGTAAGGGACTGGATACCCGCCAGGGCAAGGCATGGCTTGTGCAGTCCTGAGGAATTGTCGAATGGAATTAGTTATTGAATGGAAAAGCTGAACTGAGCTATGAAGTGGAAAATACAATTCATCAAGCTATATATATATATATATATATATATATATATATACACACACACATGTATATATGTATATGTATGTATATATATGTATATGTGTGTGTATGTATATGTATATGCATATGTAGTCCCCAAGCAATATAAATTAGAATAATCTTGTTATTTGGTGTCTAGTTTCTAAAACGAAATCGCTATCTTTTCTGAAGGGGTAGTGTGCTGGACTGGAGCAAGGGCACTACATAGATACTCCTCCACAGCCACATGGAAAGGCTTCATGGTGATCATAAAACTGCTCAAGCTTGTGGAGGATTCAGCATATGACAGTTGTGAAGGATACTTTCTGCTCCTGTGTTCTAATCATCTAAAGAGAAAAACAGATATGAACTGTTGGCATTATGCTGAAGGAGGTTTGTCAGGATGAGCTATGAGGTAGCCAGGCCATTCCTGTCTATATGTAAAAACCATTCCTGAAATCTTACATTAAAATTAACCCCAGATGGATTAAAGATCTAAACATAAGACCTAACACCATAAAAACCCTAGAAGAAAACCTAGGCAAAACCATTCAGGACATAGGCATAGGCAAGGACTTCATGGCTAAAACACCAAAAGCATTGGCAACAAAAACCAAAATAGACAAGTGGGATCTAATTAAACTTCCAGAGCTTCTGCACAGCAAAGGAAACAATCATTAGAGCAAACCAGCAACCAACAGAATGGGAAAAAAGTTTTACAATCTACCCATCTGACAAAGGACTTATATCCAGAATCTACAAAGTACGAAAACAGATTTATAAGAAAACAAAAAAAAAACCCATTCAAAAGTGGTGAAGGATATGAACAGACACTTTACAAAAGAAGACATCCATGAGGCCAACAAGCATATAAAAAAATGCTCATAATCACTGGTCATTAGAGCAATGCAAATCAAAGCCACAGTGAGATATCATCTCACACCAGTTAGAATGGTGATCATTAAAATATCTGGGGGCAACAGATGCTGGAGAGGATGTGGAGGAACAGGAACACTTTTACACTGTTGGTAGGAGTGCAAATTAGTGCAACTATTGTGGAAGACAGTGTGGCTATTCCTCAGGGACCAAGAAATAGAAATACCATTTGATCCAGCAATCCCTGGGTATATACCCAAAGAATTATAAATTGTTCTATAATAAAGACACATGCACACGTATGTTCATTGAGGCACTGTTTACAATAGCAAAGACCTGGAACCAACCCAAATGTCCATCAACAACAGACTGGATAAAGAAAATGTGGCATATATACACCACGGAATACTATGCAGCCATAAAAACGATGAGCTCATGTCGTCCTTCATAGGGACATGGATGAATCTGGAAACCATCATTCTCAGCAAACTGACACAAGAACAGAAAACCACACACTGCATGTTATCACTCATAGGCTGGTGTTGAACAATTAGAACACATGGACACAGGGTGGGGAGCATCACACACTGTGGTCAGCTGGGGAGGGATAACATGGGGAGAAATACCAGATATAGGTGATGAGGGGATGAAGGCAGCAAACCACCTTATCATGTATGTACCCATGCAACAATCCTGTGTGATCTGCCCATATACCCCAGAACCTAAAGTACAATTAAAAACAAAACAAAACAAAAAGCATTTCAGCAGGCTCTGATACCTGGGGATGTTTGCATGACCTTTTCCACTTTCAGGTCACACTGCTTGTAGATCACAATTGTTCCATGATTTCCCTTCCACTCACTAATTGGAATAACGTCACAATGCATGAAAATATTTTGAATTCATTTCAGAAAAGAAGGGCACGTCCCCACCACCATGCCAAATAAAATAAAATCAACATTTCTGCAAGTTTAAAAGAGGTCTTCTTTCACTTGCCACAAACAGTGGGCTAGGTGCTTCATGGAAACATCTGATTAAATCATCCCTTCAGATGAGAAAGCTTAGGTTTAGAGAGGCTAAGTAAGGTGACCAACATGAAACACCTGGTAAGTTTCAGAAATCAGATCAAACCTAGTCCCATCTGACTTCAAAGTTTATGCTTCTATCTATTGCATCATCTCATTTCTCTTTCTGTAAGCAATCTATGACCAGATAATGATAAAGCTTTACCAGTTACTCTGGCTAACAATGATATACCTCTCTCACTTTCTTTCTCTCTCTTCTACTCTTCTACTCACTCTCATTCTCTCTCTCTCTCCCTCCCTCCCTCCCTCCCTCCCCCCATCTCTCCCTCTCTCTCTCTCTCCCTCTCTCTGTCTCTCTGTCTCTCTCTCTCTGAACTAGTACAGCATATACCTATGGCTGAATACAGCAGCTTGGAACATGATTGTTTTCTTGTTACAAGATTAGATCTTAAGTAC
This sequence comes from Callithrix jacchus, assembly GCF_049354715.1. Classification (NCBI taxonomy): domain Eukaryota; kingdom Metazoa; phylum Chordata; class Mammalia; order Primates; family Cebidae; genus Callithrix; species Callithrix jacchus. Next base: position 147,120,213 of record NC_133507.1, read on the forward strand.
TCCTAATAGCAAGTTTCATGTCTTATTTTATGTTTCTTGGATACTTTATTCTGGTCTGCCCAGTACCGAGTATCTAGATGTGTTGAAACTCCTACTGATTGCTTCTGGATATTTAACTTTATGAGTATAGATGAGTTTCATCTAAAAAACTGTCACATCAAGTAATGCCATGGACAAACTCAGGAACATTTATAACGCTGTTGCAGTGGTGTAAAGAGACTGCCACAGAACAGAAGAGTCTGGCAAGTACTTTAGCTTTATCAAAGATAGACACATCCTTCCATTCATCACAGTGCATTGCCTCTGCTATGGCATTATGGTAACAGGCTCATCCACTGAGCCCTGGATGGGAGATTCAAAAGCCCTATTTGGCAAGTATCATGAAATCACTGACAAATGCCTGCTGCTGTTCAATAGCACTTTGCATTGATTTCATTGCTAGAGATAAAAATATCAAGATGTTTTGGGAGATAACTTACATAATATTTTTCTGTATTTCCAAATGAAAGAATTAGAAATTAAAAGTAGTAGATATCTTTAAAATAACATCAACAGAAGTCCAAAGGTAAAACGAGAAGACAATCTGAACTGTTTATTCATTCATCTACTCATTTATTCAACACACGAAGAGTTAACACTGACTTTTTTTGCACTAATAATTATTATGGGGATGTATATGCTTTGGAATCACACAGGGCATACACCTAAACCAGAATTAGAGTATTAAACAAGATTTCCTAGGAAAAGAAATATATAAAGTAAGACCTACAGGATGAGTAGAAGAGTATTCTAGGTCAAAGGGAGAAACATGCTCAGAAGTCCCCAAGCATAATGTGTTTAAGAGAGTCAAAGAAGTGGTGTGACGAAAGGACAATGTATTGGGTAAGAGAGATATGCTGGAGAGGAAAGCTGGGGTCAGAGGATGCATGCATCTGCATATAAGTTGGTGTAAATATTGCAGGGTGAGGAGGTGACAGTTGAAGGTTTGGGGATTGTGGAGAATTGGCCAGTGCTCAGGATCTTGGGTTAGGCTATGAAGAAGACACCCAACTGTACATGGGTTGAGTTTTAATTAGGTAGATTTAAAGGATGTATTTGAGGAAGCGAAGTTGAAAGTATAGGAAAGAGCATAATTGAAAAAATAGATCATGGATTCTAAGCCAACTAAAGAAGGGAATTAAGCCAGTGATGGCCTCATAATTAGGGAGAAAGTAGAAAGGCTAAAATTTGGAGTTTTGTTGAGATTAATGGACAAGGTAGTAGAACATGAGTAAGAGGAAGAGTCACTGAGAGTCCTGAGAGGATGGAAAGTTGTGATTACAGAATAGGGTGTCTGAACTTATTATTTCAGTGGTGGAGAATTCTGGGTCACTACCAATCTCAGGCTGTAGCCATGGAGGTGGGTCCCTAAAGTTAAATAGAAGTAAATGTTGTTGGAAATTAGGACACCAAGGTGATGGGAGACAAGAATGTTGCGTGAGTCAGTTTCCATGAGACACTGATGATGCCCAGAATGATGATAAGAGATGGAGTGGAGGGGGACAACAGAGATCCACATTCCCTATTTTCAATAAATGAGGAAGGGTGAAAATAAGTGAAGCTAAGCACATGCCAAGAAGTTCAAGGAACAGTGTATTAGCTCATTCGTTCTCATGCTGCTATGAAGAAATACCTGAAACTGGGTAATTTATAAAAAAAGAGGCTTAACTGACTCACAGTTCTGCATGGCCGGGGAGGCCTTACAGACTTACAACCATGGGAAGGCACCTCTTTACAGGGTGGCAGGAGAGAGAGTGAGTATAAGCAGTGGAAATGCCAGAGGCTTATGAAACCATCAGATCTTGTGAGACTCACTCATTATTACTAGAACAGCATGTGGGAAACCACACCTATGACTCAATTACCTTCACCTGGTCCCACCCTTGACACCAGTGGGGATTATCGGGATCATAATTCAAGGAGAGATTTGGGTGGGAACACAGAGCCAAACCTTATCAAACAGTCATTTTTCACATGAGGCTAGAGGACTAAATGCTTGGAAGTAGCATTTTGCAGGCATGGAGATGCTATTCCACCTTCAGATTATAGAAGCCACTGGGGAGAATAAATGAAGAAATTTCAGTTAATACTGACAGTTAATGAGAGAATGACAGTGAAAATATTAGCTGATAATTTCAACAATGCTACAAAGTCTGTTTTTTCCTGAATAATTTAGGGTGAAGCATGTATATGACCTTTGGAATATGATGGCTTGGGTTCCAATCTTCACAAAAAGCAAAGCAAAACAAAACAACTTTGGAGAAGCATTGAAGCATTGTGGTTCTTTAAGGCTAAGGAGAAATAATAACTGCTCAATAAAGCCTTCTGAATCTACAGAAGATTTTGTTAATGTAAAACATGGGTTAGAGAGAGCAGAGTAAAAAGACTTAAGAGAAAGAAGAATAATGTAAAGTTAGGAAAAGATTAAGGAGAGTGGAATAGATTGAGGTACATGATGTAAGGCACAGGCTTGAGAAAAGACAAAAAAGTTTGGAGATGAACAAAAAAAATTATAGTCTGTTGTTGGAGGAAATGTCATATCTGGGACTATGTCCAAGGAAAACTGAGCTGTGAAAGAGCTGGATTGAATTTATCTAATCTCTGGTTTGTCAAAAGATTTAGCTCTCCTGCTAGGTAGGAATGAGTGTGCCTAGAATTCTGAGAACCTGCAACTTGGGTGAATTGCCCTTATAGATGGGAGACTCCTTGCTTTAGATATGTCAAACAAAATCTGGCTGTCTCCATGTCTAGAATGGAGATACTGGTGTCAATGGAGGTTGGTGTCAAGGAATCTTGGTGATCAGTGCTGCTCCCTATGAGTTACATTCTGTACAGTGATCAACATTACCATCTAACCATAACTCCTTTCTGATGCAAATTGTGTCACGGCCATCCTCTGTGAGAAGAAGCAGCCTTTGGGGCCCCAAGGACTGCAGTAACGAGAATACTATGGACTAGGGTGAGTCCTTAAGGGCTACGTATTCCACAGGCATGATGCTATGCAAGTCAGTGAATCCCTCTATAGAACTAATACTACACAATGGTCTACCTTTCCAAAACTTACACGTATGGTTGAACTAATTTACACTCCCACCAACAGTGTAAAAGCATTCCTTTTTCTCCACATCCTCTCCAGCATCTGTTGTCTCCAGAGTTTTTAATGATCGCCATTCTGACTGGTGTGAGATGGTATCTCAATGTGGTTTTGATTTGCATCTCTCTAATGACAGTGATGATGAGCATTTTTCATACTATTGTTGGCCTCATATATGTCTTCTTTTGTAAAGTGTCTGTTCATATTCTTTGCCCATTTTTGAATGGGCTTGTTTGTTTTTTTCCTGTAAATCTGTTTGAGTTCTTTGTAAATTCTGGATATCAGCCCTTTGTCAGATGGGTAAACTGCAAAAATTTTTTCCCATTCTGTTGGTTGCCAATTCACTCTAGTGACTGTTTCTTTTGCCGTGCAGAAGCTGTGGAGTTTGATTAGGTCCCATTTGTCTATTTTGGCTTTTGTTGGCAATGCTTTTGGTGTTTTGGTCATGAAGTCCTTGCCTACTCCTATGTCCTGGATGGTTTTGCCTAGATTTTCTTCTAGGGTTTTCATGGTGCCAGGTCTTATGTTTAAGTCTTTAATCCATCTGGAGTTAATTTTAGTGTAAGGTGTCAGGAAGGGGTCCAGTTTCTGCTTTCTGCACATGGCTAGCCAGTTTTCCCAACACCATTTATTAAACAGGGAATCCTTTCCCCATTGTTTGTTTTTGTCAGGTTTATCAAAGATTGTATGGTTGTAGATGTTGTGTTGCCTCTGATGCCTCTGTTTTGTTCCATTAGTCTATATCTCTGTTTTGGTACCAGTACCATGCTGTTTTGATTACTGTAGCCTTGTAGTATAGTTTGAAATCCAGTAGTGTGATGCCCCCTACTGTGTTCTTTTTTGCTTGGAAAGTCTTTGAAAACAGAAAAGCCTGGGCTCAAATCACATATCTGCCACTGACTCTGGGCAAATTATTACTTTCCTGGGATTTAGTTTCTTCATTGAGGTAGTTACCTATCTGACAGACTCATAGTAAGGCATTAATGAGGCAGCAGAATAACAACATCTACTAAGATACTTAAACATGAGTTCTTCCTCCATTCCAAAAGCACGAACAGGAAGTAGTTTAAGAACCCAGACATGGATTGGACGAGGTGGCTCACGCCTGTAATCCCAGCACTTTGGGAGGCCGAGGTGGGTGGATCACGAGGTCAAGAGATCAAGACCATCCTGGTCAACATGGTGAAACCCCATCTCTACTAAAAATTCAAAAAATTAGCTGGGCATGGTGGCATGTGCCTGTAATCTCAGCTACTCGGGAGGCTGAGGCAGGAGAATTGCCTGAACCCAGGAGGCAGAGGTTGCGTTGAGCTGAGATCGTGCCATTGCACTCCAGCCTGGGTAACAGGGGCGAAACTCTGACTCAAAAAAAAAAAAAAAAAAAAAGGAAAGAACCCAGACACGCAGCTCTGGGAGCAGATGTAAGGTGCCAGGTGAAATGACATTTTAATGCTGATATAAACCGAGATCCTTTTACACATCAATACTTCTTACTGAAGCCGAACCAATCCACAAGCATAGTATAAAATGATGGTGCTGATACATATATGGTTCCATGGCCAAGAAAAAAAAATCATACATCCAATTTAAAAATTGAACTAGACCCGCAAGAAACTACCTGTAAAATAGTGAGACATCTCTATTAATCATTAAATCAATTATTTTTTCTCGGAATTATATACAAATATTACACATAGAGTTTTGAGTTTTCTTCTAAAGAACAGCTTTATAGTAATTGTTTCCTACAATTGTTACGCCTTTCCCTGTGGACTAGTAAAGTAGCTTTATGAGATGCCTGTCTAGACTTACATAAGGAATGGTCACGACCATAGATTGAAGTGAGTTGACATACTTTTCCAAAGATCAAATACTTGACCTTTTGTCATCCGCCAGCCCCCAAGAAGCTTACACATTCCTTTGTATGGTCTTGTGCCAAGCCATGATGGCAGCTGCTACTTAAATTCAAATGATCTCAATAGGTATTTCCATATGGAGTGAGTTAAATACATAATGGCAATCATCTGCTCATGTCACTTTTTTTTTCCAGATAACCTTGGAATTATTTTAAAACACTGAAACTGTATAAATTTAAATGGCAGACAGCAACTAAGAAAGAATTACCATTCAAGTCATTAATTCTCAGAGATCTTTGTGTTCTGTCTCCATTATGGCATTGGTATTTCCTGTAGAAACTCACCATATATGGTCTAACATTCTATACCACCATGGCTAGAATCAATACAAGTTACATTATGTGCACTGATGACCACACTCACCTTGAGTAGTGTTTCTTTCTCTTAGCACAAACATCTTCTGTATCCCCACCGCTGCCAGTGGGAATTTAAGATCATGATGCAGACCGAAGTGTTTCTGAAAAGTTAAATCTTCCTATAAATATTTGCATAGAAATTTATACATTCCTGAAATATTTTATTTATTGGATTTATATACACACACATTCACACACACACACACTCACACAGGTGACATGGTAATATAAAATTTAGAAATCCTAATTTAGAGAATACTATCTGTTCAATCAACTTACTTGGAGAAAACTTCCTGGTGGAAATGATTCTTTATTTTGATAATGAAGGATTTCTAGAATTTGTACTGTGGTGAGGCAGGGAAAGTGGATTTCTGAGTTCAGTGAAGTCATCATTGGCCAGAAGTAGCTTGAAAAACATCACCTTCCTCACCATTTGTCCACCAACCAGACTATAATATCATAGGAACTTAGAAAAAAAAACATTTCACCAATCTACTTTGGAAATGTTAATAATGTGTATAATAGCATGTTAAGAGGCAATAACACTTATTGTGCTATTGATCAGTGCCTCTAATAAAACTGAAGAGACTGAAAATCTGAAACATTTTTCTCTTCCCTTCCCTTAACAGCATAAAATATTTGGAATGAAAAACAATTATTCCATATTCTTTGTTACTGAGTTGGCTATAGTTATGTTGATTTGCATTTAACTATGCTTATATAACTTATCCAGAGAAAGTGTTGTATTTTGGAAAAAAAATTTATAGAGGTGTGCAACTGACATTTTCCATGGCAAAACATTCAAAACATGTTTGGGTTAGTCATATCGTCAGAAGATGTTTCAACTGCTCTAACTACAAAATGTCAACTTATTTTCTGTGTATAAGTTTACCAAAATACTACCTTCGCCAGACTGCTAAAAATTTTCCTCTTTTAATTTTTTAAAGGACAACAAAGTGTCAATTGAACATAAAAACAGCTCTCAACCACTGATATTTCTGATGCTTAATTTGCATTTATATAAAATCAGTAAGCAGATCTTAGAATTACAGAATGACAGAGTTTTCAGAGTGCCATCTGGAAAAGGCAGTGCTTCTCTCTTCATTGACCACTTGTTATACTAGATATACTGAATTTACTGAATTTTATGTATATTGGGAAAACTGAATTGTAATGTGAATCACTAAGATGTGATTTATGTGACCTGTGATGTCTTTTTAAAAATATATTTAGAAAATTTAAAAATATAAAGCTTAAAAACATAAGGCTTATAATCAAACTTAAGCAACCCAATTTGGCGCTGCGTTAAAATAAGAATGATTTAGATAGAGTATGAGTGTCCTGTAAAATATTGCAAAGAAGAAATTGAAGTCAAAATATTTTGATTATAGGAGTGTATAGATACATAAATAAAGGTCAAAAATAAACATTTTCCCTTGCAGTTTTTGAAAAACTAGTTTATTTATTTACTTATTAGAAATGATATTCAATCTTACCTTGGGCTATATCACCTTTCTGTGTCTAAATTTCCTCATCTGTAAAACTAGTGTAAAACTCATAAAGTTACTGTGATTATTAAGTAATTAAATGACTTAGAAAGTATATGGAACTTTGGCAAGTTGGTTCAGGCCTGTAATCCCAGCTACTCTGGAGGCCAAGGCGGGAGAACCACTTGAACCTGGGAGGTGGAAGTTGAAGTGGGCCCAGATGTCATCACTGCACTCCAGCCTGTACAACAGACTGAGACTTCATCTTAAAAAAAAAGGTATATAAATATGCATATGTATGTATGCATTTATATATGAAAGTAGGAAGTAGTAAATGAATATTAGCTGTTTTGTTCATTTGTTCATTCATTGAATTAATTTTACTCTACTGAATCTGAAGTACTAAAACCAAAAGTACTCTCCAGGACGAATAATTTCACCGGGTAGGAAAAAGATGCAAAAAAAAAAAAACCACCCGAAAAACAATTGCATTACCAATTCTGTTAAACGTGAGAAAATGTCATGAGGTTACGTAAAAGTTATCCAGAAAAAATATGAAAATACAAAGTTACACAGAAGAACAGAGGAAGGAGGAACTAGAACTGAACGCAGGCTAGAATTGCAAGACCCAATACTGTGGTACCTACAAATGCTGACAATCTTAGTGGTTGGCAATTCATTGTAAAATCCAATTATGCAATACTGATTTATTGAAAACAGCCTAACTTTGAAGCAACTGAAATTTTCCTAAGTAGTAAAACAGTCTGTAAACAGCAGCAGGGTGATTAACAGGGCCGCAAGGATGACTATTGCGCCTGTTAGATTTGGCTGGTAGAAAGACAATGAGCCCAAACAGATTCAGACAGTTTATTACACAGACAGCAAAGGCAAGATAAGCATAGTGTCAGCTCCCCATATTCTAGTCCCACAGGACAATTCAACCAGAGAGGCCATAAGAAGACAAAGCAGACAGTGTCTCTTTCACCAGGAAGCCAAGCTAACTTACACAACCAAGGGGTTTTACACACTTACTGGGAATCCTGCATCAATAGCCTAAAATGAGTGGGGGCAAGCAAGATTGATGAGAAATTGCCTCATGATGATTCCTCATCACACTGCTTACCTTCCTTGGCTCCAGCAGAAATTGCAGGGTCTTCTGCCAAGAATCCAATAAGACTGTGGTTCAGCCTTGCCCATATAGCCCAGGGAGACAAGAAAACTCAACAGGAGACTTCCTAGTGGAGCTGTTCCCTTCAGAAGCACTGAATGGTGACCCCTAGATTAGACTCCATTGTTCTTTCATTCTTATAACCAATACTACAGCCTTCCTCAGGTTCTGTTAAATACATAGAGGTTTTTTTGTTTGTTTTGTTGTTTCTACTGTAATTTTTACTAATACCTAACTTTATAATATTAGATTTGTTAATCTCAATACATCTTGACATAGTTGATACTAATATCAAACTCCAACCTTATTACATAGAGGGAGAGAATTTTACATTAAGACAACATGAATCTTCTATAATTTGAATTATAAACTCTAAACCTGATGTAGTATACTAGCATTGAAAAGAAAATATCTATCAGAAAATTTAAATAAGAATAATGTTGAGTACACTCTAAACATAAAGGTTAGAACCTCAAATCTACTGTCAGTTCTTTAAATTCATATAGAATGCATGAAAAAATCAAACAAAATGATTAGATAAAAGAGGTTGAAAGATCAAATAAAATAAATCTGTGATACTCAAAGCACTAAAACTAGAAGGAAGTTAGAAATGGCCAGGGAATGGCAAAATCGATGTCGTCTACATTCCACTGCATCATTTATGTTTAATTCAATATTAGCAATTTGAACTTATAGCTCCCTGACCAAGAGATTATAAAAGAAGATTCTGACTACAGGGAGAGCAGTTCCAAGCAGCTGTTCAAACAAATATAATTTCTGTGAATGTTCTTGAAGTCCTTGGGTCTTATCTTTAGTTTAAAAAGAACTCAGGTGTGGATTCCATTTGAAGTGGAATGTGGGAAGATTGAACTTGGGATGACAAAGCTAATAAACCTGGGAAGCTGTCCCAGTTTGTTGCCACCTCATATTGGTCTTCTCTGCTCTGCTGGCAAAATACAGGTGTGAGGCTATGGCTGGTAAGTGATACATCCCGCTCTCTGAAAGCAGAGCAAAGAAAGCACTTTGGTGGAAAAAGAAAAATAGAGACAGAGGGCTAAGTGGAGGAGTTGGAATCTTTTCAGCCAATTAACACACCACGTCCTGCTTTTGCGGACAGGAATTGTAATTCAGTGATAGCCATCAATAATCATCACAGCTCAGGAGAGTGTGACGTGGCTGTGAGTGTGGAGCTTCACACCTGAAAGCGATCAGGGAAATTAATCACGGCAAAGAGAAGAGATTTATTTAAACTGAAACATTAAGGGGATGGAAGTGGGGAAGGATGCCAGATTATTTAAGCAGATACCTCTCTTTTAATGAAATACCTGAATTAATGTGCCCATTCTTATTAATTTAGAAGAAGTATGTGAATGAATTTGTCCTAAAAGAAATCTCTTATAGTCAAGTTATGGGTCATGAATGATCCTAAGCGGTTGATTTCGACAACTAATTTAATATATGTGTTTAGATCTCTTATTCCTGTATGTAACCAGTGTTCCCAGTAGGGCTAGCCCTCCTCGTCCCCCAGAGAGCTAACATTTTCAGCTGCAACTATCAAGCTTTCAAATTATTATTACTATTTAGAAGCACTGAATGGTGACAAGCCATTGTCGTTGTCATGCTCCAGAATCAAAATTAGCCAGAGAGATGCAATGAGCAGTTCTAAGTTTACGTTATTAATTTTTAAAAACAGTTTGCAAATGGTGATCTTTATTTATATTCATTGTCCTTGGGTTGATGTATATTCAGATCTTCACCAACTCCAGCGAGCAAAAAGGACTCAGAAGTGTTTACAATGGGACATTTCTGTACAAAGTGCATGACGAACCCCTTGGAGACAATAAAAAATGTCTGTGTGGTATAACGCCTCATTGACTCTTATAGTATACAATATATCATACAGAATATATTTATAATAAGAAGGATAGCAGTCAGTTAAACAAATATATATTTATTAAACATCTGCTAAGTGGTAGATATTCTTCTAGTCATACAATAATAAAATTTAAAAATGGAATGAGTTCATGTGTAGGTGTCAAAGGTTTCCAGCATAATATTAGATGTTCACTCACTAGGAGTCATTTATCCTTGAATGTAATTTTCCTTAACTATACAATAGAGTAGTAGTACTGACCTCACAAGTTCATTGTGAAGCTCTAATGATACAACACGTGTTTCACACAAAGTAAACTTCAATAAGCTTTGCAAATACAAACTCTTATAATGTGATAGATATGAAACACTATCTCCAATAATGAAAACTTTACTATTTACTTAAGAATATGAAAGCTGATTCTTGATACAGCAAAAACTGCATTGAAGAGTGATATTATGAGATCATTAAATGTGTGTAACACAAAAGCAAAATCTAGATTAAATTTTTTCAAAATACATTTAATTTTAAAATATCATTTTCTATCTTGTACTCAAGGAAGCCAGATCTCTCTTTCTTTCTTCCTTTATTTTTTTGAGACAGAGTCTAACTTTGTTTCCCAGGCTGGAGTGCAGTGGCACGATCTCCGCTCACTGCAACCTCTACCACCCAGGTTCAAATGATTCTCCTGCTCAGCCTCCTGAGTAGCTGGGATTACAGGCGCCCGCCACTATATCTAGCTAATTTGCTTTTTTTTTGTATTTTTAGTAGAGATGGTGTTTCACCATGTTGGTCTGCCTGGTCTTGAACTCCTTCCTGACCTCAAGTGATCTGCCTGCTTTAGCCTTCCAAAATGCAGAATTATAGGTATAAGCCACTGCACCTGACCAATCTCTCTTAAACCATATATGAGATGTTTCCTGTGCACCATACCTGTTTCTGATAATCTGACACCTGATAAGTATTTATTAGGTATCATAATAAATACCATTAGGTAGTATGTCTCCTGAGGAATCAGAGAAAGATAATATGTGATCTTGATCCTTATTGTAAGTACATAGGGCTTATTTGGAAAACAGATACCATAGGCATTAGAAATGAAAAAGTTGACATTGTTGAGAATGCTGCATAACCTGCCTTTGTGAAGGTTTCTTATGTATAGGGTAGGGAGCAGACTCATAGACTGGAGTGGGTGGGGTGGCTTCATGTGGGAAATGTGACTTCAGTAGAAAATACCCAGCTGGAAAGAATAGATTTAATGGACTTTTTCTAACGTCAGTAAATATGAAGATAGAAGCACATGAGATATGTTTGTTTCTGAAGGGACTGATCTGGTCTTTTGTAGCAATGGCAAAAACAACTCAAAGTGCACTAGGGTAATTTTTGAGCTCTATGAAATGAAAATCACAGCACTAGAACTGGCTTCTGGCTCACGTGATGACACTTGGAGAGGCAGAAGAGCGTGGTAAACAAAACACACTGCCTGGAGCCACATTTTTCAGGTTCAAACCCCAGCTCTGCTACTTGATAATTGTATGTCTTTTGGTCCTTCTTAAAAATTATGTGCCCAGTTTCCTCAAGTGTAAATGGGAATCCAATTTTTATGACCAACTAATTTCTGCATTTACATATTTATAATATTGAGAAAAGTGCACGCCACATAGTAAATGCTCCACAAATGTTAATCTTGTAAATACTAGGGCTCAGTTTCTTTACATCTCTGCCATCTCTCTCCATCTCTCAGGATTTGTGGGGCATCTAACACTTCCAAGACTGAGGACAGGTAGAGCCTTCAGGGCCCTGCTTTGTTATTCTTACACCAATCACTGCGGCCAGAAAATTTCTGTTTCTATCCAAGGCTGAATCCTGTTCATGAGAATACTTTAGGAAAAGATAAAAAAAAAATCACTTAGACTGGGGAAGGGGAACTTTCCAAAAAACAAAACGCAGGTGCCGTTGTCATTTAAAAGGGGACTTAATGCTAAATAGTAAAACCCATAAATTACTACTGCAGGATGCAAAGAGAGTAATTTTCAATAATGAATTAAATTAACAAGAAAGGTGTGAACCTGGTTGTAGAAGGATTTCATCTTTGGCGATGGAAGGAACAGGTGAATAAAATGAGAAAAACTTAGTGGCAGAAGACCTGACTACAGCTGACAGGCACCAGGAAGACAAGAAACTACTGGGATCAATTTGAAACTTTCTTCACCATCTGTTCATGTCCACTGTAAATGGCAAAAAGGCTTTTTCTCTAAGTATTTTAAATGCACTCGATCTGTCAATATTAATATCTTCTTTGTTTGCATAATTATATCTGTAGAAATGCAAATATGCCTTTTATACAAAAAATAACTTCAATGCAGCTAAAAAAAGAAAGTTTATAAAATTATACTATGATAATTTAGATCTGGCACAATACCATTACTACTTATGCCTTTATCTGTATCTGTGTGTCAGGATCAACGCATTTATCAGACCTAGAAGACGATGTATTCTTTACAGAAACCATTACTGAGACTGTAATTTAGAGTAACAGGTAGACCACTTTAGAGCTGCTAGGAACTGCAGGCTAATTCTATTTCATATTGATCACAAAACCTTATATCATCTCCTTTACTTACTTTACTTAGATACAAATTTTTGTGGCATTTCAGAAATATAAGCTAAAAATAATGAGTCAAATAGGTTTTTTTATCTTCAAACCTCTGTTATATGGTAGGTTAGTAAGAATGGAAAGTTCATTCATTTGTACATTCATGCAACAAACATTTCTTGAATTTCTTCTAAACCATTCACTCTTGAATTGCTTTATGTTAACTTGTTTGATCCTGTCAATAACTGTACAGTAGGTAGTGATGACCTACCAATTTCTCTCTCTCTCTTAAATGTATGTATATACAAATATATACACACACACATACATAAATTGTTATGGAGAAATATTTAATGACTTAAAAAAGTCAAAATGTAAAGCATCATCCTTAAAAGGTAATCACTTAACACTAATTACCAGGAAGCATGTTCCAGTTGAAGGGAAGGTGAAGGCCCACATCTATTCTGCTTCATTTGCAATGTGTTATAGCTCTATAATCTGAGGAACTTGGATTCAAATTCTGTTTCTGCCACTCATCGCTTAGATTAAGTCTTTTAACTTCTTCGAACCTCTTTTTCAAATGGAGAGAAGAGTAGCATCTACCTTAAGAAGCTGTTGTGGGCAAACAAGTTAATATTATAAGTTGCATTAGCACTATAGAAAGCGCACTCTTAAGAGTGCTCAACAAATATGAGCTATTATTATTAATCATCCAAATGAAATTTGAATTCTCTCTGCCGGCACTCTGCCTAAAACTAAACACCTGAGGCAGAAGACAAGTCTTTAAGTCTCAAAGCAGCTCATTTGATCTTTGGACAGCTCTCTTGGATGGTTGTAAGTTATTTCTTATGAAGAATAAAATCCTTCCTCTGTAACTTCTTTATATAGGTCTCAGTCTTACCATTTAGGGCCTCGAAGTACATTTCTCGCTCCTCTTTTCTTTCCTCAAATCTATAAAGACAATTGCGGTTTCCCACTGAATTTGATTTATTCTAAACTAAGCAGCCCCAAAGTGCTTAGAGTGTTATGTTGATTGGTCTTTTCGTATTGTTTATTTTGATTTTTTTCTTTCCAAGTCAATAGTAAAAGACAACACAGTCCACTAATACAGACAGTCACGTGTACAATCCCGTCATTACATGCAAACGTACATACAGAGCTCAGCACACAGGGCTCAGTTTCAGCCACAGGGAGGGTTTGGCTAAAATCTACTTGTTAGCTTTGGCTTTATCCTTGGCCTTTGGAAGGCACAGTAACCAAATGCCTATTTCAATGCAATTCCCAGAAATGCTAAATTTGTGCATAATCAACCATCATGAAATATTTTAGGATACCTTTGCATCCAATCAGCATGCCCAGCTGAGTGATAAAACAGGTCATGGCACTCAGCTCTATGGTTATGTCTGAATAGCCACTTTCAAATACAGGTGAATTCTAGAGGTAACTCAGTGTGTCTTCTGTCTTTATAGATTAAAATCTTACCAATGATTTAAAATATAAATGTGTATTTGTTATTATACAAATAGAAGCATGATTATGAAAGTTGTTAATTTCATATACCAAAACATTAATAAAGCCCATGCAAACACTTAAATAAACAGAGAAACATTGACAGCTAACATAAATGTTTATATTAAGTAAGAGACGGTTTGCTATATCAATGTTTCTCAGACTCTGCTCACAAATTGGCTGGGAATATTGTAAAAACTTAAATTCTAATTCAGGGGGATTGGCTCTAAGATTCTGTTATTTCTTGCAAGCTACCCGGTGATGCCAATCCTGAGAAGTATTAACTCTTGCTTGTGACAACTAATTATGAAAATTATTACAAATATATAGCAGAAAACCAAAATGAGGTATTGTAGTTCTAAGTTTAAATAATTTTTTTATCATTACATATAACAAAATAATTTTTAATTTCTGTTTTAAAATTTCAGATAAAAATTTTTCTAAGGTATCATGGGATACTTTTCAGAGAAAACACTCAATCCATGTATATATATATATATATATATATATATATATATTTTTTTTTTTTTTTTTTTTTTTTGACATGGAGTGTCACTCTGTAGCCCAGGCTGGAGTGCAGTGGTGTGATATCTCTACTTACTGCAACCTTGGCCCCCCAGGTTTGAGAAATTCTCTTGCCCCAGCCTCCCAAGTAGTTGGATTTACAGGCATCTGCCACCAGGGCTGGATAATTTTTTAAAAAAAATTTTTAGTAGAGACAGGATTTTACCATGTTGGCCAGGCTGATCTCAAACTCCTGACCTTGAATGATCCACCTGCCTTGGCCTCCCAAAGTACTGATATTATAGACATGAGTCACCACACCTGGCCATCTATTAATTTTTTTATAGAGCAATTAATATTTTTGTGTTATAATGTAAAATTTTTGAGGCAGGAGTGGTGGTTCATGCCTATGCCTATAATTCCAACACTGGGAAGTCAAGGTGGGAGAATCACTTGAGCCTAGGAGTTTGAGACCAGCCCGGACAACACAGTGAAACTCTATCTACACACAGAAATTAAAAGATTAGCTGGGCATGGTGGCATGTGCCTGAAATCCCAGCTATAACACTTGGCAGGCTGAGGTGGGAGAATCACTTGAACCCAGGAGGTTGAGGCTGCAGTGAGCCATGACTGTACCACTGCACTCTGGCCTGAGTGGCAGAGTAAGACCCTGTCTTAAAAAAATAAGTAAATAAATAAAATAAAATTTGACTGATAGATTATTATCAATAAATCTCTATAATTTTTTTAATAAAATGATAGACTTATTCTATTGTCCTAGGAATTCAGTTGCGATGGTATTATTAGCTTCAATTTTAGTCTAGTAGGCACAATAAGGGCTCCCCAAAAATGTCCATGTCCGATTGCCAGAAGCTGTGAATACCTTACCTCTGGGGTAGGAATCAGGCTGCACAGCAGGAGATGAGTGGCGGGCAAGAGAGTATCACCATCTGAGCTCTGCCTCCTGTCAGATCAGTGGCAGCTTAGATTCTCATAGGAGCATGAACCCCATTGTGAACTATGCATGCAAAGAATCTGGGTTACATATTCCTTATCGAAATCTAATGCCTGATGATGACCTGAGGTAGAACAGTGTCATCCCAAGACCAGCTCCCTCCCCATCTGCGGAAAAATTGTCTTCCATGAAACCAATCCCTGGTGCCAAAAAGTTTGGGTGCCACTGTATTATGTTAAATAGCAAGGGCGGATTAAGATTCCAGATGGAATTAGATTTGCTAATCAGCTGGCCATAAAATAATTAGATTTATTATTGGTTGATCTCAATGTAGTCAAAAGCATCCTTAAATGGGGAAGAGGGAGGAAAAAGTGTCATAGTGATAGTACCTGAGCAAACTTCACTGGTAATTGAAGATGTAGTAAAGAGCTTGAATGAAGAAATGCAGACAGCCTCCAGAAGTTGGAAAAGGCAAAACAAAACAAAACAAAACAAAACAAAATAACAACAACAAAAAAACCCCAAAAACCCAAGATTGGATTCTCCCCCAGAGCCTTGGAAAGAGCTGCTGATACCTTAATTTTAGCCAGTTAGACCCGTTTCAGACTCCTGAACTCAAGAGCTATGCAAAAATAAATGTTTTAAAGCTCTGGTCATTGGTTCTAGTAGCTATAGGAAATGGATACACTTGTCTTTGTCTGAATAATTATTTTAACATTTGATCAGGCAGTGCACGTTCAAAATGTGCACCTCTAATCTATATCCATATCTCTACTGGCATTCTCAGCTATACCTTATCCAGTATGTACAGGATACTATTTAATACCAAACAGCCTGAGAAATAATTAGTGGTACCCCCTTCGTTGGTACTTCCAAACTTCATTGGTACAGTCCAGTGAAATTTTCCTCATAATTAATCATATAATTTTATTGTTAATGGACAGAAAAGGCAACGACCAATGACTCAGTGTAAAATGGAAATAATAATGTCCATGATTTTAGACACAAATGAGACTGGTGTATGTAAAGTGAGAATAAACATGGCATATACTTCTATAGCATTTTGTTATTTTTATATTTTGAAATGGATATGTTATAAAGAATATGAAACATTAACATAAGTTTTGGGGTGAATAAAGAAAATATTGGTAAATTGTAGGGTTCTCTCACATGCATCTTCCCTTCTCCAGGACCATACTTTAACTCTGCCATCTTACAACTACTAGATGAAAATGTTTAAGAAACTTATTGCTTTGGTTGAAGGTTCAGTGTTCACTCAACTACTTTATGATTATTGACAAGCTATTTAAATGTCAGTGTTAAGTGATGCATAGACCTGCCATTAGAAAATAAATGTTAAAGTGTTTATGATGGGTCTATTCTCTTAAGCAGGTATCATGTAAATAGCTCTGGGATTTCTAGAAGCACTGGTCCATAAGAAAATTAGCATATTCATTCCCCAGGTAGGTTGGTCTCCTAGTATCTAAGTGTACAAAAACCAGCCACTTGAATTATTTCATTGGCAGAGTTCTCAGATGAAAGACATTTGTCACACATACATCTGCATTTGAGTCCACTGCTTAATTAGCAATGGGTTTAGGCTGCTCTTTTTGAAAATCTCCGAAACAACCAGATATGACCCAATGAATCTGAGTCACCCTTGCCCAGAGTTTCTGCATAATTCTATATATCCTGATGAAAGATTGGACACCATTAGTTCCTCATATTGTCTTGGATTCATACTTCAAAATCTGATACTTGCCCTATTGATTTGTGTCCTGGCATCTTCTCCTCTCAGACTGAGAACATGAATTTGGCTTGAATCTCTGTCTCTGCCTTGGCCTCACTTTCTTCACTCCCTCCTGTAAGAGAAGAAGAAGGAAAGAAACACAAAAAGCAGCTTAACAGTCAAAGACAGATTTATTTTGGGAAATAAACCTGAGAGGGGATTCTGGCCAAATTAGGTCAGGAGCTTCTCTCTTACAGACTAAGGATATTTAAGGGTTCAGGAGGTCATGAGGAGGGGACACCTTATCCTCCTAGGGCCTGATGGTTCAGATATGACCAGAGGTACTATTTCTCTACA
The DNA here is from genome assembly GCF_049354715.1 of Callithrix jacchus. Taxonomy (NCBI): domain Eukaryota; kingdom Metazoa; phylum Chordata; class Mammalia; order Primates; family Cebidae; genus Callithrix; species Callithrix jacchus. The sequence goes on from NC_133507.1 coordinate 147,137,793, forward strand.
GCAGAGTTTTTAGCAGCTTTCGCCTTATTCCCAGACCACATAGGACAACTTTTAGTTTGTGTCTCTTTGTCTCATTTATCTGAGGAGAGTTTTTGTGTCTGTTCCCATACATCTTCGTGTAGCTGCAGGCATACCCTAAGAGTCTGCTTTTAGCTTCCCTATCTTAGTGCACCTAAAGGGCAAGAAATGTGCTTATTAGGGCTCACTGTTTTACTGGGTCCATTGTTTAAGTGTGAAGTTTGGTGATTACTCAAAAGACTTTCCCTTCTTCTTCTGTGCCCAAGCTATCTTACCTGTGTTTTACTGTCTGCCCTTTCTATCTGCTTGTTGTTAGAAGTGATTTCCTTGAAATGGATGAGATTAGAAAGGGAGCTGGAACCTAAAATGGCAGTGTTTGTCTGAGATGACAGTGCTCCTGCCCTGTCACCTTCCATTATTAATTCATTGTGTATTTATCAAGTCCATATCATGAGCCAGGCACTGGTCCTACACTAGGCAGAGTGAATGCAATGTTCACACTGTGCTTTTCTTATAATATCACTGTCATGTGCCTGGTGTTGGTCTCTACTCAGTTCTGAAACTAGTGCAGAATAGAATTTTATTATGTAGATTTAATGCAATAGTTAACATTCTTTTAATGGGCTCTCAGATTTGTTTTTGGAAGGCATGCTAATAATTTTGAGTAAAACAGATTTCACCAGCCCTTCAATGGACACATTCCTTTGTCGACTTAAAAAAAACACTTTGAACTAATCCCACTTTATATACTATTGTGGTTATTTTCATGTCAAATAAAGGAACAAAAAGTCTAACACTAGACAACTGACATCACTGCTGTTCACACTATCAGGAAAATAGGAAAACTTGAATGCAATAAACCTAAAACAAGGAACGAAGTAACATCGTAACCCCTGAGTCCAAGGAACGTGGTGGACTCTTGTCAACTTCCACCAGGATGAAAATGTTTAGCTCATAATAATTATGACTGAACAGATGATTCAATTATGCCATATGCCATTTCATTGGTCCCAAGAGTATATTTGTGAACACAGAGAGATAAATGTAATTCATTATTATGTTAATCAAGACCAAAGGTCATGTGGCAGGCAGGTAGGAAAAAGATAGTGCTTAATGAAACATTTGCTTTTCTGTTTTAAACATCATGGGAGAAAAACAAGTGTTTTAATACCCAAATGAGTCTACAGGGGCAACAGTGCTCATACATGATGTTTTTTAGAACAAAAGCACTTGGTCATGCAGAAATAATGTAGAATCATTTCTAAGATGTTTTTCTGGCAACTAATTTGTTGGGCTTTTGTTCTGTCTCCTTATTCTTTAGTTACCTGATTAAGTGTTACAGGTTAACTTATTTCCACAGATACTTAGGAAAAGAAAACAATATGTATACTACAAATGAGATTCATTTAAGGAATCATTGAAGAAAACGTAAAATGCCTGGCTAATTTTACATTTTCTTTAATGACTCCCTAAATAAATCCCTTTTGTATTCTACATGTTGCTATTGTACTCTTCATACTACAGGTGGCACGCACATGTAGTCCCGGCTACTCAGGAGGCTGAGGTGGGAGGATCACTTGAGTGGGGAAGTTGAGGCTGAAGTGAGTCATGATTGTGCCACTGCCCACCAGCCTGGGTGACAGAAAATGTATGTACATTAAGACATTCTCTTTAGCTTTAATATTTCAAAATGCAAGTCAGAATCTATAGGTAAACTGAGTTATAATTTTTATTGAATCAATGTTAGTATAGCTTTAATCCTTATGTTTAGAAAAAAAGATCACTTAAAGTTTTTGTTTTAATACAATATAACAAAGGCTTAGGTTTATCTGATTGCCAAACCAAAGGAATGCTGCTTTGTTCTGGAGAGACAGAACTCGGAGCTCTGATTCATACTAAGGAAGAACATGCTGTTAGATCCAGGTTCCACCAGAACAGAAGCCTGATCTCTGCTTCATTTCCATTGTTTCCATGGCTATGAGAAAACTTTGCTAAGAGTGCTCAGCTGAGCGCGTCCACTGAATGTGTCTCACCTTTAGTAGCTCAAAATTTAAATACATAAATTTGGGTTCTTAAAAATAACCCAAATGTTATTAAAAATATAAACATCTAGTTCCTTCTTATCACTTTAGTCAAGAAATTATTATAGTTTTTATAAATTCATTCTTTGTTGAGAGTGAAATTTAAATCAATTTCCTCTTTTTCCATGGACAGACATGGAGAGTGTGAACAGGGGTCTCTTTCTTAAACATGAATCATGTTTTGCTTCAACTTTTCATTGGTCCACTATGCTTTCCACTTCACAACCTCATATTCAGTCTCTTTCTAGTTTCTCTTTATTTTTCTAGAAGCAAAACGATGCATATTCACCAATTTTCAGTGTATGTAGGATAAGCAAAGAGTGGGAAATATTTATAGGTACTTTCTGCTTTATTGTATCATATGTGTTTTATGGATTAAAAATCTATGTAATATAGCTAAACAGTTTAACATGTCGTTGGTAATGAGTTTAAATTATGTGTACTTTTTAATATGTTTTTAATTGGATTCTCATTGTGCTAAAGTTATAGATACACCTATCTTCTTCCTCATCTATATTGATGCACAAAATAGTGTTGGCATTGACGTTTGGGTTAGGGTTATAGTCAGGGTGTCTTGTTCTTTGTATCCCCCAATGACTGACATAGTACTTCCTCCCCACCAAATGTTTGCACAGTACTTTTTCTTTAGGAACTCCAAAAATCTGTTAAGTAATTTAACAGATTGAAAAGAAGTATCTCCCGCTAACAATGGATGAACTATGTTTGCAGACTAACTTAAAATTTCATATAATTACTTCAACATACTGAAATTTAAATTGAATAATTAAACATATGTACATTTGAAAGTGAACAACAGATACTTTGATTAATAATAGATTAGGGCTAAATTCTTTTCTCTATTGACGTTTTGATGCTTTGGAAACTCAGTCTAAGGTAGCTGATTATAATTAGAAAGTACTAGCAATTGAGGTAGTTCAAAAGATTCAAACTGCCATTGTCTCTTATTCACTGCTCTTTAGGTGTAAAGTGCATTCTAATCAGTTAACCAATCCAATGATGATTTTTTTTTTGTATATACATTATCTATCACCCATAATATTGGCTCTTTAAAGATTCTAATAGGCTACCAATCTCCATTACAGATATTATGTAATTAATAAGGTAGCAGTTTTTTATTAATCAGTTTGACATATATATTTTAGGTGACAGTTTCTACTAGCAGTGCTCATGGTAGGTTATTTTTAATGATTATTCACTTCGATAAAATATTGAACTTGTAATTTGTTAATTTGTCGTATTTTTCTATTTGTCAGATTTCATTAGAAAGCTTACTGAGTTACACCGTAAAGTCAAGTTTGGTGATATATTTATTGTTTCATGTTGGGAGGTGGATAATAATAATTATTCTCTAACCTTGATATTTCTGTCCACATAGAGGAAGATCAATCAGTGTAACATTTCTAGTCTCTCTCTGAAGGTAAGAGAGGAGAGGTTACTCTCTGATTGTCCATTTGAAAGAATTATCTGGGTATGCTTACTTTAGTTCATTCTTATTTTCTTTCTGAATTAAGATTGTCAGAGAGAGAAAGTGTTTGCCCATGCTAGACCACCGCGTTGGACTTTAAAATTGGCATTTAGAAAATAGAGGATGAACATATTACTCCTGTTGGGTGGATTCATTATACCCAGCAATAAGTGATCAAAATTTACTCTGATGACTGAAAGAGAGGTTAGTTTATCCATTAAGTGGATACAATTTGGTTTACAAGAGAATATTAGTGATCATTTGTACACTGGCATGGTGAGGATTGTTCATAAACTCTACCGCAATTCTTCCTTCCCATGCAAATAGTTCTGCTTAAAGCTAAATGATGGCTCCCTCTAAATAAATGCCAGCTGCACCTTACCACTTGTTCTGTGTGTGGAGGTGCCTAACTGGGTTATCTCAGATTCTGGCCCAGAAAAGCCTGTGCCAAAAACTTTCAGGGACTTGGAAACGTATCAAGGCTTTTTCACGTAAGTGTGTAGCACTGAAATTGCCACCCAGTCTGAAATTGCACCCAGGATGTGCACAATCCTCCATACATCTTTTCTCATTGGGCAATCTGTCCTTGTAAAGTGGCGTTTGAACACTTTACAGAAAACGAGAAACTGCCTAATACTGCCAAATAAGAATGAACCAATAGAGAAAAGTCTGTTCCTGGAATAAACTTCTGGTAGTGGAAGACTGAGTGACTTTCAAAGACAAACTGGTCTCTTTCTGTGTATATGGAGGTAGAAGTCCTTGCAACTTTTACCTTTCATTATTGGGCTTCAGATGTCTCTGTCCTACTTTTTGCTTCATAGCTTCTACCGTATTTTGTTTTGGGGACCATCTCAGGGTAGGAGGGGAATTCAAGAATCCTTTTATTTACAAAGTATATCCCTAAAATTTCATTATTCTCCATGGATTGGAGATAAGATAATGTTCATTGACAAAGGCAACTAGTTCTCATGCTTTCTGTTAAATAGATCTGTTAGTGAAAAATCTGCTAGGTTCTGAATCATTGGCGATAAATTATTATAGACTTATAATTTATTTTGAAGTTTAGAGTCACTGTTAACTTAGGTAATACAGTAATTTATGTACTTTTGTTTTATTTATTTGAATGAAAACATGTATATTCTGCTACAGATTGCACTATAATTGAATGTGGGTGTCTCAACATCAACACTAATTAATTAGAAATGTAAATTTCACAAAGACTTGATTCTAATTAGAAAGTGATTTCCCCCTGAAGTCTGTCTGTATGTCATGTAAAGAAATAATATCTCATTCAATAAACTTGCACATATAAATGTGTATTGTGTACGTATATATACTGCATAGTTGCATAGGTTTATTTAACTGATATTCAGGTTGAGATCAGTGGATTTGCTATTCTACATGTATTTCTATACATATTTCTAAATTAAAGTACATGGAACTGATTGTTACTAAACTTGGTGGAAAAGGTCTGAAAGTTTAAGTCATAAGAATGACGAAAATTTGGATTTATGATTGAGATGAAGGTTGAACACATTTTCCGTTCTTTTCGTTTTGTACTTTCTTTCTGTGTGTTCTCTTCCTTTTTCTCTCTTCCTCCCATCATCATTCCATCAAGACCTGACTTCACCTTTCTTTTATGCCTTCAGAAGTTTTACCCATTTCCCTGAACAAATGTACCCACCCAGACTAGAAGACTCCAGTTTCCGATTCTTCCATCCCAGTGAATGACTTTATTACTTGGATGATGTTATGCATAGGTCAGAGGAGAAACACATCTCCTATTCATCTTTTTGATCTTATTAGATCATACATTTCCAGGCCAGCTCCCAGGAAATGTGATTCCCCATAAACCACACTGAAATTCCTGACTTTGCAAATGTGAATGACCTGAATCAGAACACAATCAGAATATCAGACAATAGAAGTATTTTTAGTAACACTGAATTCTAGTCAGATTGAAATATCTTTTAGAGCCCCCTCTAGGAGTTTTAGTTGGTCCATTTAAAAAAAATGTAGCTTTTTTGCCTTCACTGGTGTGTGACTGTTTATCCCAGAGCATTTCAAATTATCGATTTCAATTTATTAATCCAGATAATCTTAGCCATGTCAATCTTTTTAAATGGTTATGATCATCTGGTGGTGTCTATATACTAATGATCTGTAGCAGAAGATCCAAACCCAAATAACTTATACAGACTAGACATGTAATTTACATCATGAAGCAGGCTAGATAAGAAATAAGCAGGTGGAGATGGGTGAAGTAGAGAGGGGTGCCCGAGCTAAGTCTGTCAGCTACCTCTCCCCTCTAGTGGTATAATACATGCATATAACATGTTTTAACAGTGTGGATTTGAAATAGACATTGCTAAGTGTAGGCTTACACCTGCATTGCACCAGTCTTGGACTTAAAAGTTAGCTGTCTTAACAGAGTGAAAACCGTGAGCAGCCCTGTTCTCAGTGCTAGAATGTGGGAAAAAGACAAGCCCAGTTTCATCTGTGGCATTTAAAATAATTATCTAGCAGAGTATTTGGTGGCAAACAGATTTGCAGAAATAATTCTGTCAAATTGAATAGGCGATCAGTCAATCAATCATGTGTTTTCATGTATTTGTAGCACTGATGTTTCCTTGATGAACATTTTATTTGTGAACAATTAGATCTCTTATTCAGAGTGATCCTACTTTGAAAAACGTATTTATCTATTTTGTTTGTAATAGTGATACTTTAGGGCAGGGAAACCTGCCCACAATGTCTTTTAAAGTTACCAGCAAGTGAAAAACAAAGACAAAAATAAGTGCTGGGCTTATTTTATTGTCAGTCACGTTTAATTGCACCATTTAGATAACTGCATGGACAAAATGACTTTGGTCAAATCATTTGGAGCTCTTTTCTTTCACATCTCACTCTTTCCTTCATATACTCCCAGAAAACCCCTGTGCAGGTCTTTTTTAGGAGACTTAGTAAGCACTGGGGTGGTGAAAAGTGGCAGGCAATGACAGGATAAGCACAACATTTATCTGGCTGTGGATTGTAAGCAGCATTCACTTTGGGAATCTTGGAAAACTCTGCTTGTGTTGAGGGGCAGCTGCAGAGTCCCTCCTGGTGATTCTCTGGAGTTACAGAAGCATGGGATCCTTAGAGCAGTTGGAGAGATTACAGGATACAACAAAGAACAGGCCTGTCAGTGACTTTTTAAATGCTATCTCAGATGGGAGGATTTGTGGAAAGAGGACCCAGGAAACTGGCTTGCAGAATGTGGTACACACAGAGATACTCTGCCAAAAGATCCTTCAAGGAAAGACTGTCTTCCCAGCTACTGGGTGTGTGGTCAGCAGCAGAGAGACACATATAGAGACCGATTGAGGCAGGGGTCTAAAAGCTAAATGCAGGATGATTCTGACAGCCATGTTAGCTACAGAATTCTCTGTGGTATCAGTCAAGGCTGTCATCTAGACTGCATTGCAGCTGGACCTCTCCCTCTGCTCAGTTGCCTCTTCCTTATCCCTTATGCAAATATTGGACCCACAGTCACCTTGTGATAAACATCCTATGGGCCGTCCTGCAATCCCATTTCATGAATCATCTTCATAGCTTAAAACCTCGGGGAAAAACAGAGTGAGAAGACCTGTGGAAGAAGGTGCAGAGAAGTAGGTAGACATCTCTGCATCAACAGGGAAAATGCTTTGCGGGCCAGGAAGGGATCATGAATGATGGAGGAATTCCAATGTTAGGCAAGTAGGGAGGGGTGGTAACTTCAAGGAACTGTGCAGCGCACTGAGTCCTACTCACCTCCTAGTCATTGAAGTGACAGGGGCTGTGGATCCATGGTTACCAGAACTTCTGCATGAAGGAGAAGCTAGACAATTGTTACATGAAATTCTGATTCTTATAAGTGTACAGGCTATGAGAAAACAATCCATGTTAGTTTCCTGTTCTAGATGAAACTATATTTTTCCATCCCATAAATGGTTTGGTGGGGAGAGTAGGAACGTGAGCAGTAGGCACAGATGTGTCCTCATTTTGCAAAGGGAAGAGACGATCATTGACTGAACATGTACCAGGAGCCAGGCAGTTGGATTTTTATCTGCAGTGCATGTTTGTTTTCCTCTTTGCTGCTTGCTCTCTGAAATTATTTCATATTGAGATAATACTTGTGTAACAAACTCAGCATAGGGTGAGCTAGTTAAAAACTTTTATTCAATTACTGGCAAAAGTTATGAGTATTTTCATCTTACCTTTGAATATGGTACAAATTTAGGAATCTAACACTAGAAAGCAATGCGATTTAACATTTTAAGAATCTAAAAGAGCTGATCTAAGGAAAATAGCAAATTTCTTTAGGTTCCCCATAAAATGAAAAGCAAATAGATGAGATGTGGAGGACTTATGGACTTACCCTTTGGGCCCGATTTTCTTTGCCACTGGGACAAAAGGAGTCCCCCTGACCTGAATCCTAGGGCTGCTACCTAAAAGCAGATCTCTACCTGTGCATAAACGTGACCCTCCTGCAGATACGCCCATTTATATATTCTGTCAACCTCTGGGACCCTACATTTTTGTTAGAGTTACAATTCCTTGGATAGAGTCACAAATAAATTTATATTATTGGGTGCTTCCTAGATCTATATACATTCTAAAATAACTCTCTGTGCCTTTGAGTGCATGGTTGAAAGACATGTCAGGGGTCCCACGACTACATTTCAGTGGACAGAACTCTGAACTCTTTCTTCCACAGTCACTTACTAAGTGTACTTACTCTTCTACACTGAGTCACTTCCTCCCTTTGTGTTTTTTTTCTTTTTGTGTGAGATGCTCTGTTCCTTAACATTCAGCAATTCCTTCTGCACAAAATCCACACTCTTAAGAAGCAATCAGAAGGCCTATTAAGGCTCACCTACAATTGAAGGCACCATGTTGCTTGCTGATTTACATTGCAAATGCAAGCCTGGCAGCCTGAGCCAGCCACTTGAATGGCTTGAGCACTTTGCAGCTTCTGGAGAAGCCCGCTCTCTTTTTGTGCTGTCATAACACACCAAACTAAGCAAATAACACATACACAACATTTTCCAAATATGCCATTTCCCCAAAACACTCTGCCTTCAAACACTTGAAGATTTATGCCCCCTTGATAAACACTGTTTTCTATTTGCTCATTCCTGCGTGGAATGTAAGGGACTCTTTGTGGAATGTAAGGGACTCTGTGTGGATTCTTTGCTTTTGTTCATTTCCTGTGGATGCCATGAATGCCTATTAAATTTTCCAGATTTATTTTCTTCAGGGCCTAGAAAGTGAGCATTTGGGGCCTACTTGGGGGATAAAGGGACTACTTAAGTGAAAACATTGATAGAAAGGTGGAAAAACATTTTAATTCTTTTCTTGAAAGCGTTCTTTATCATATTTAAGACCACAGGTGTGAGCTTTGCTCTGCTCCCTATTGTGCAGCTGATTAGGAGTTATGCAAAGTTAAGAGTGAAGCCTACAGGAGTTGTTCTTAAGATTTTCCCCTTGAAAATGCTGTTTAGCACTATACATTTCAATAAAACACACAAAAGAAGAGAGCCACTTGCCTCGAAAAAGTCAAGAGCCACTTTCCTCGAAAAAGTCAAAACTTGAGGTATGAAAGGTAAGTCCAGATGACATCTAAACAATTCTGATCAGCCACATATCTGGAATCTTTTATAATATTGAGAGAATATGTATTTGGTATTATTACCGGCTTCAAATCCATACGGGCCTGGGTTAACCTCCATTCTTGAACCCTCAGAAGAAAGAATTCAACTGAGGGGGACATAAGGCAGGAGAGACCAAAACAAATTTTGAGCAGTAGTAAAAGTTTATTCAAATGCCTTAGAACAAGAACAAAAGGAAGGAAAGTACACTTGGAAGAGGGCCAGGCGAGCGACTTGAAAGACAAATGTGCGGTTTGACCTTTCGACTTTGGGTTTTATAGGTTGGCATAGTTCCGGATCTTGTGTTCCTTCTCCCCTGATTCTTTCCTTGGGGTGGGCTGTCTGAATTCACAGTGGCCTGTCAGCACGTGGGAGGAGAACTCGTGCAGTGTGTTTGCTGGAGTTGTACGCAAGCTCACTTGAGGCGTTCTTCCCTCACCAGCTGAATGTCCTTGGAAGTCAGATAGCAATTAAACGCTGTCATTTGCCTCTTAGTGCTTATGTGTGAGCCCTGAGATCTTATCAGGAAGCCACTGATCACCAGTTTCAGTTTTTCCTATCTTTTGAGAGACTGCCTTTTACCTGGCACCAGCTGCAGCCAATTATTACTTTAGCGAGAGTTAAAAACTGCCTGACCACCAACTATGGTCACTTTGACATTCCTGACTGGAGGTGAGGGGGGCAGCTGTGGTTGGTGCCTCTCTTGCTCTGTTCATGTCTGGCTAGCTACCTACTGTAACAGAATAAACAAAAAATTAATCACCCAATCTACTTGGCCTTGCCTTTTTTCCTACGTGAAATAGACTTTCATTTTTAAAAGTACCTCAGAATAGACTATCAAAGTCTCACTGCTTTTCAATCCAATTTTTCTAGACCAATCAATTAGTGAAGCATTGATCAGATTACTATCCAAGTGGGAATTCCATGCTAGACTCTGGGGCTCTGGGATATAAAATAAGGTTAAAATAATGTCTTCCACATTTTCTTAGAGGAGCGGTTAATTCAAAGACAGAAAATAATACTATGCCACCATATTTTAAAAAATAACTTAAGTATTTGGTATACATGCATTTACTCGTTGAATATGTTCATCCAACAAATACTTATTAAGTTCTTACTGCATGCTGGCCAGTGTTTCAGGCCTTCTGGGATAGAATGATGAAAAAAAGCAGCCATAGTTTGTGTTCCAGGGAGTCATTCAGCCTATGAAACCTCAAAAAAAGGTGAACTGGAGAAACAAGAAGAGCCCTCCTGTTAGAATTTGGGCATATACTGAGCACTGAGAGATGGATAATATAATCACTTTTAGGGAAATGTTTGGATTGAATTGTGTGCTACATTAAGATACGTTGAAGTCCTAACTTCTGGGTTTCTATAAATGTAACTTTATTTGGAAATAGGGTCTATGGAGATTTAGTCAAGATGAGATCATGCTGAATTAGGTGGGCCTACTCTGATGTGACTGGCTTCCTTATAATAAAAGAAAAGGAGCCAGACACGAAGAGGAAAAACAACCATGTGTAGACGTAGGCAGAGATTGGAATGATGTGTCGATAAGCCCAGGAATGCCAAGAATTGGACTTCTAGCCTTCAGAACTTCAAAAGAACACATTTCTGTTATTTTAAGCCACCCAGCATGTGGTTCTTTTAATGGCAGTCCTAGGAAACTAACACAGGAAGCCAAGACAGCCAGTGAGAAAGGAAGGACAGACGAGAAACAGAACACAAACAAGTAGGGAAAGAAATATAGTCATTCAAACCACTGTTTCAACTGAAATGGGCAATATATTCTAGAAAGAATTGGCATTCAGAGGAAGAGTGTGATTCAATGATAAATGAAGAAACTAAGACAATAGAAAAATCAATGAGAAAAAGAGGTATGATCAAAGGAGCATTTTAGGAAATTAACCTACCATCAATATACAAAACTATTTATTTAATAATCCAACCATTCTAACAAACTGTTGGATGACAGTCTGTCTAATGAGACAGAGGAAAAATAAGTAACTGAGGATATGAAGGTACAAAAAAAGACAAAGAGGAGTTTCTTTTTAATTGAGATAATAATTCTGTGTAAGCTGTAAAGGTAATAGTTTGGACTATATATTTAAATTACTGAATTCTAGCATTGCCATTAAGAATTTCTCTGCCAGGTGGCCAGGTAGTACCTCAGGACTCTCATTCCAATTGGAAAAATAAGGAAAAAGTACTAGCTAATGGCTAACAGGCCTAACAGCTAATAGCTAACAGGACATTCTGAAGATTTCACAATGAAGTATATTGCATCTTTCTTATCTATTAAGCACTACATTAATGTAAGTAATTGCATTGTGCATTTCCCACTTAGAACCTAGCACACTTTTTAAAAATTGGTTTGTTTTCCTAATGTTAACTTGTGACCTGATTTTTTTGTGCCTAAAGTAGAGGACTTGATAAGCCCCTTCCCTTGAAACATTACTATAGAAAAATCTTGCCCTTCTTTATTTTCTTCACTTCTCTTCATTCTTTTACTGTATGCAAATGCACACACACCCATTTTCCCAGTTACTAGAAATAAAAGTAAAATCCCATATACCATATAAACCCCAACATTTAGGGGCATATATGGCATACGGGCATATATAACAGTCTGGCTTATATGATACAAACTCTTTTAAGTTTCTGTTGAGTCTTGCTAAAATTTGTGCCACACTTGGGGAAAAGGATACTCGACATTTCTGATGGGTAAAAAGCAATTGGAATAAAAGCATCATAGAGGGAATGCTGCTGAGAAATCCCCATTTTCCACAGAATACAGGAAATTATACGTGCTGTCTTACTGTGTTCTAAAATGTAAGTAGCCAACTCCTTACTTGAGACAGTGGTTAAAAAACAAAAGAAAAAACCTAGAACATATGATTGCATTGGCTTGTAAGAACTATTTTTTTTAATGTAAGATTTTACATATACAGAATCTTACATGAAATTATATATATGGGAGACTGAGGCAGAGGATTGCTTGATTTCTTTTTAGATGGCAATGTAAAAAGATGCTAAATCTTATTAATATGCTTCCTTATCTTTGAACTTCCCCACACAATATGTTCAAGTAAAATTGAAGATTGACCTTCAAATCAATGTAGAGGGATTTAGACAAACCTCCATTGTTTGTGGAAATGAAACAGATGCTAGCCACTTTGCAACGAATGTCTGCCAGATACCATGTCTGTATTACTGCATGTACTGTAAACATGGTTGTCCCAGATGAAGCAACTGTCAATTTAAAAACCAGTCCTGAACAGCTATTCACGTCCTCGCGTGTGTATGTATCTACACATGTGAGTGAATGTGGTGATGCAGAATGGTTTGGATGAATTTTAATTATTTTACTGCTTAGCAAACCTGCTTCTATTGTGACTTTGATCCTTGAATATGACTATAGTCATGAATATTTTAAAAATCTGATGTTTAAAAAATGTTTCTCTCAGATACTTTTATATTCTCTGCATGCAAGAAAATATTGAGGCACAAATATATTTGAACATAATTTTAAAATGATTTAGCTTACTGGAATTTGGGGTGGGTCACTAAATCAGACATATAGTAACATCTTCACAGAAACATCTGGGCAGCTACCCTCTCCCAACACCTGCATGGTTGCAGCTGATTTCAGCAAACACTTGTAGTGCATTTTACTAAGTCCCAGGTCTTAGATAAAGTGCTTTATGTAGGCATTATCTTATGTAATCTCCATACATTCCCTGTGAAGCATGTGTTGCCTCATTTACACAGAAGAAAACAAGTTGAGAGAGTGTAAGCTGCTTCCAAATGTGCACAGCAAATGGCAAAACCAGGACTGATACTGGTTCTGTTTGCCTTCAAACCCACCTTCAGCTATCTCTCTATGACAGCTGAAATGTTTCAAGGAACCCATTAATATGCAGCAAACCTATTCGACATCACATAGCTACTAATTTTAACATACAGAATTTAACCAAGAAGTAAAAATAATGATAATAATGACTGTTTAATGAGCACTTGTTATATTCCCTACACTGGCTATGTATTACCACATTTAATTCTCTACCATCCTTTGAGGGAGATATGAATATTAGAATGGATTAACTAAGCATTAAGAAGATTTTAAGTGACTTGCTTAAAGCCACATGTCTGGCAAGAGTTACAGCTGGGATCAGAACTCAGCCTGTCCAAAGAACCTGTCTCCCGCAACTTACCCGGTTTCTCAAGAAGAAAAAAACCTATTTAAAATGCATCACCTTTGATGTCACATGTGTCTATTCAATTGTTCAGGCTCTCATTTTGTTGTTTTTAACTTGTATTTGTAGCCAATTTTCATGTTTGCCTATGCATGTTCAGCCAGCACCAAGTAAGAAGCAGGCATTTCAAGGGGTAGACAGGGAAAAGACAGCACAAGAAGAGTCTGCTCCCGTAGCCCCACTGACCTCAGAAGAATGTAAGTGTGCTTAGCTGACCATGAGGCATAGCATATGTGCATTGCAGCCTGAGAGCATCTGGTACAGAGGCAAGAGCCCTTCAAAATTAAACAGTCCCTAAACGCTTGAACCTATGTTCAATCAGGGTACAATATTTATGCTCTTAATTATGGCCCTGAGTAGTCAAAAACGGGACCAATTTTCAAGATATGCTCTGGGAGGGCTGTATGAAAATCACAGAAGGTTTGTCATTCTTAGAAACATTTATGTCCAAAGAGTAAATTTTTAAATTTAAATTTTGGTTCAAAACTGTTTTAGTGTGAATTACCTAGAAAAAAACTCAAGAGGTGTCTTTTTCCTTGCTAGGAATAGATAAAGACAGTGTTACTCCTTTGTTTCTCAAAACGTCACCTGTTACAGAAGATTGTTATTTTCTGAATAAATGTACAAGTGTGAGACTTTATACAGCCAAAAAATTACCTGTATTTCTTTGTGTGACACTCCAGTTCTAGGAAGATCAGTATTTCTGTTGTCTAGAAGAAATCCGTATTCTAACTTTTAAAATATTAAATTTATACATGCTTATGAAAGAAACTTTTGAAAATACAGAAAACTATAGCAAAAGTATAATAAAATGAAGTCATAAATGAAGAAGAAAATGTATTTACCATTTCCATTTTGGAATATATCATGTGAAGAATGTCAACTTATCCAAACTGACAGTTTTTCAGGCTTTTTTTTTCCTAGCCAAGTTCTACGCATCCATTAAACCACACCAAACCAAACCACTCACAATACAATGCACTGATACAGTTCATTCTCCTTCTTCGAAAGACATCATTTTCTCTCTGTTCTACCCTCCCTTGCTGGCACTTAAAGTTCTCTCCATAATGTTAATGATAATGCCAATATTAAAATCATAAACTAAAAAAATAAGTGAAACTAACTTTCATTTGATGTATATACTATGAGCATACATTTTAAATAAGGTAGGGAAAAAAGCAATTCTACTTGAGGCTGAAAGGCAAGAATGGTATTTTGACATTTTTCTGTGTTTGTGTTATTCCCTGATATCTAGATTGAAAAATTACTTACTTAGATAATCAGTTGTGAGGCTTATGATCTGAATAAGTTACATATCTGAAAATAAACCTGTTCAGAAATCAGATATTTTGCAATTGGATAGAGGGAGCCGGAGAGTAAATCAATATTACGTTTATAATTCAAATTTCCTAGTCTAGTTTTGTAGGATATATTTTTATAATAATGAACTTCTTTCCCAATGAGAAACTGACAAATATACTTGTTTCAGTGTCTCATAAAAGCTATTTATTTAGAATATTCTCTGGCAGTAGTGGTTCTGGAGAACATGACGCCTTATGGAATATGGAACTCTTCATTATATAATGAAAGTAACAGAAGCCTTCAGAGCTTCCAGAACTGGAGAGATTAGGTGATTTTCCAATAAATAAGTGGGGTCAGAATGTATTTAGTGGAATAATTCGTATTTGGTGGTGCTACAGAGCTCAACATCAATTCAGAGAAAACTATGAGGAGAGTCTAAATGAATCGAAAAAAATCTGTAAGGCAGATTACTTTAATTTTAATAGATGTCTAAAAAAGTTTTTACATGAAAAATATGCCAGGTTTCTGTTCATTGTAGGAACATTCTATTTCTAGTGCCTTTGCCCAGCACTGTGCTGGTAAATTTTTAACAGGCTTTTAAAAAAAGAAAAATGTATGCAAATATCTATTTTATGACACACTTTTAAATTTAATCTGCATTATCATTTTCTCTATCACTTTTCTAAATCCAATCAAAACAACAAATCAAACCCTTACTTACAATATTTATGGATTTCCATTGTGTAAATGCTCCTGTTTTGATGAATTTCCAGCACACAGCAGTGGTCCCTGAATATAGAATTGAAAAGACACATACATCACTGTATAAAAATATGCCATACAGATATAATAGACCTAAGTAATTAAATGAATATAATATTAATAACATGCTGGGGTTGAGTATGTTACCTTTGTTTCTAATATCATTTATTTAATTGTGAATTTGTGTAATTGTTTAAAAAATGGGTGTGTTTAAAAACTGTCTCATACATTTTCTGAAATTTTAACAATTGTTTTTTGCTAACCTGTATTAACTACCTTTAAGCCACCACTGCCGATGCCTTTGAAGGAAAGGGAATATAAAAAAAAATTCCACAAGGTGCTACATATCATTTGTAGTGCACATCGTATCCAGCACTGCTCCAGCGGTATACTTCCAGAAGCCAATGTATTATGTGTGCTTTTAGAAGTATACCGCTAGAGCAGTGCTTCTCAAACTTTTATGTGTAGGTAAATCACATAGGCATCTTGTTAAAAGGCAGATTCTCATTTGGCAGGTCTGAGATTCTCTATTTCTAACAAGTTCGCACATCTTACTGATACTGCTGGTCTCTGCACCTAACTTTGAATAGCAAAAGCCCTGACTAATTTCCTTAGAAATGAACGTTATAGGCCAGCAGTTTGGGAGGCCGAGGCAGGTCATGAGGTTGAGAGATCAAGACCATCCTGGTCAACATGGTGAAACCCCGTCTCTACTAAAAATACAAAAAAAATTAGCTGGGCACGGTGGCGGGTGCCTGTAATCCGAGCTACTCAGGAGGCTGAGGCAGGAGAATTGCCTGAACCCAGGAGGCGGAGGTTGCAGTGAGCCGAGAATGCGCCATTGCCCTCCAGCCTGGGTAACAAGAGCGAAATTCCTTCTCAAAAAAAAAAAAAAAAAAAAAATAACTTTATAAAAGAGCCAGTCTTCCTCTCTCTCACTCCATATGTGTGTGTGTGTTAGTGTAGATAGACACACACATGTATACACACACGTAAACCCTTTTACACACATACATACACATATATACATACACTTCTATATCTATATCTGCAATATCAAATGGGACCCTCCATGTACTCAAACAAAATGATATATAATTCAGTCATTGTGTAGAGAAAACAGGAGAAGAATGGAAGTTGGAATTGCTGGGATGGCCTAGTGGAGGAAGAGGAGGAGAAATTGCCCTTATCAATACTTGTATTAAAAAAAAAAAAAACAATGTTTAAGGAGCCCCAAATCAGTTCAAGGTTGATAAGATGTTAGGTCATAAGGGAAGTGAGAAAATCTTGAGTTTCAGCCAGGAATGGTTTAAATTAATTCCTATAGGCATTTAAGGAACATAAGTCATTAATATTAAAAATTGTGCTCTAGGAAGTTTAATCGGGTGCTATTCAAGTGTGAGGCAAACTACCCTTGGTACAGAGATGCTGTTTGTCATAAGCTAGGGGTATGTGATAAGCATCTATGTCCAAGGGAAAGAATAATCTGGTAAGAATCTGGATCCTGTGGGTCCCAGTGACTGGGTCCATGATGGTGCAGTTGTGTGAACAGGAATCCAGGAAGAAGAAGCCAGTCAGTCTCTCTCTCGCTCTCTCTCTCTCTCCCTAAGTTAAACATAAAAGAAGATGCTAATCCATTTATGAATTCATTTTTGTCACAGTTACAGTGATTCAAAGACAGAATTCAGAGCAGGTTCAGTAACATGATAATCAAGAAGTTTATGGTCATAAACCTTGTGAGTTTGTGAGGAATCTTATATATGCTACCTTTTTGTCTTGGACCATAAGACAGATTTGCTAGATCCAAATCAACTTTAAGCCTGGAGGTGGGGATATCACTTTCTGATCAGTCCATCGCTCATATTGTTTTTATTCTTAGCAATGTAACCTTAAGTCTTTTCAAGGTTAATCTGTGTAAAAAACAAAATAGGTGACAAATTTTCATGAAAATACAACGGTCCTGAAAACTAGGTTCAGGAAGGTCAGATCGGAGTAATTCAGGATCCTGTTAGAGGGTGGTGAAGATTAGGTGAAAACTGGCTTTTCATCCTAATATAAAAAGTATTTTTTTAAAACAATACTATAGGGAATTTCAAAATATCTCTTGTATCACCTATTAGAGTAGGAACATGGTCTGAATATTGTGCAAGGATTGGAAGATGACTTTTCATGGCCCAAACACAAGAGTCAGAAGCTTTGACTTGTGAATTTAAGATGCTACTAGAGAATCCAATCATCGGAAAATAATAAGAGATTCAGCATGAGGGTGTCAATATGTTTTAAAATTTACTGGCAGATGTAATTGAATATTGAGGGAGGAAAATATGTTCATATGTGATTTGGGAACAGTCAATGAGTAGGATCGAATGGAAAAAAACAATAGGAAAAGATTGAAAAATGAACAGGTGATATTTGAAGAAGGAGTAAGAATTCCAGCAACATAAATTCTCCCTACTTTTCAACCAGAAGAAAAACCTCGTTCTAAATCCACTGCCACCTAA
The DNA here is from genome assembly GCF_049354715.1 of Callithrix jacchus. Lineage (NCBI taxonomy): Eukaryota > Metazoa > Chordata > Mammalia > Primates > Cebidae > Callithrix > Callithrix jacchus. The sequence goes on from NC_133507.1 coordinate 147,155,871, forward strand.
TCCATCGCTTTGAATTTGGTATAATTTGCATTAGACCTTCTTATTCTTATAAAATCAGGTCAGTTATTCTTAATTTAAAATACAAGTTGTCCTAAATTAACACTGCACCTCAGTGGATTAGAGTATGCCAACATGATCTACTTATTAAGTGAATCTCAGCAAGAGTACTTAATGAAAAAAAATCTAGACGATTCGAACCATCCTTAGTGACCCATTGAGATAGGTAAAAGGCACTGTTTCTATATGCAGACCAAAAATCCTTTAATAAAACAGTGTGGCAAGCCAAAGGTTAAGCATTTTATGGTACCTGTAGTCCAGCCAAAATAATAACTTCTAATAGCATTTTTGAAACTGTTCCAACGAATTGTGAAATGCTTAGAATTCCAAAGTATCATAGTTATCTTTTTATAAAATCCGCCAGTAATTAACAAAGGTATTTGCATTTGCAGTCACCTTGCATATTTTGTAGTATGATTAGCTTTTTCTCAAGGACAAACTTCAGAAGATTCAGAGGTTAAATTTAGCTAAGTTGTTAGGATATGAAAAGCATCTCAATTTTTTTCTATATGTAATTTCATCAAATTTTCCCAATGTGATTCCCTTTCCCCAGTCCTGTTTTCTTCAAAGCATCTTTCTTAATGCAAAATATTATTCCTGCTCCATATTCCTCTCTTCAATTTCCAAACGATCCCAAAGGTGAACATATATTAAGAAATTCTTCTACTTCTTTTACTCGTCCACTGACATCATTGTACTTCACCAGACACGTAACCTTGGTAAAAGTTAAATCAATCAAAATATGTATTACTAATACATATATTGTATATTTCCTAATAAGGAAATCCAAATTTCTGTAAATATGTGAATTCCTAACACAGACAATTGTTTCTGGCAGCCTGAGACATTTTTAGTTTTTAGAAAATAATTTTTAGAAGGTAGTTTCATGTTAAGACAAAAAATTTGATAGACATTATTGAATGACTACTACATGTGGGTATCATGACCGGTGTTATTGGGAAAAGTGGGTGTAGTAAAATTCTAGAAAGAAAAATATACGGTCTCTTCCATCTCAGATTTATATATGCCTACTAGGGGAATACAGACTTGTAAATGAAATTCTGATGCAAAACAAAATGTGCTATTAAAAATTGAAAGCATAACGGAGACATGAAGGAGAGAAAGATGGAGACCAAGCGGGTGAGTTGAAGCTCTGTCTCTTAGCTAAAATGGCATTTGAGCTAGCCCTTGAAGGAACATAGGATAAGTGAACTTCATTCAAAATGGACTTTTAGAGGAAGGAAATTAGCATAAAGCAATATTGAGGTATAAAAATGCAGGCTTTATAGATAGGCAAGTATGTGTGTGATTGGGACATAGGATAAATCGTGAAGCTATGCAAAAGTGGTTGAGGGAATAGCAAGAAGGCTCTTCAATGGGAAAATAAAATAAATGGTCAAATAGATCCATTTAGGATATTTAAGCAGAATTACATATAGGAGCTGTGTTCAAGAAGATGACTTAAAACTTGTATAGTATCATCTAAACAAGGAGGAGACAATTTGGTTTTCTTTGTCATATAATTAGTTTTTACATTGAAACTAATTGTTTTTTAAAAAATAGTTACTATACTTTAGTTCGATAACATGATCCAGGTATCCAGATATTAAGTTTCAGGATTAACTATTTTAAATTTAGAGTAAACGCCCCTTCTGCTAGTTTACAATTTCTTTGATGTAATGACTACTTAACAATCCAACAAGAGTCCCAAGAACAGAACTTTATCTTTTCCTTCCCATGTCTCCCTTAAGTTGACATCTCTGACATTTCAGAATCATTCTCAACATGTACCATGAAATCAAAGGGAAAACTCAGAGAAATGTAGGATGATGACTGTTGATCTCTACTGTTTCTTTCCTTAAAAACATCTTTTTCTTGGAAATATTTGTCAATTAAAAGTCTCATCCTGTATATAATTCATCATCTCGCAAGAAGCAATCAGGTTATCCATGTACTTTTTGTAACTCTACTTTTATCAGTGTTTTCATGTATGGTCAAATGCTCTTCACTAAATGGTCAGATTATAATAATTATTATTTATTTTATCTATTAGTTATTATCAATTCATCTAATGACCGTTGTATTCATTAGAAAATGATCTAGGATAAAAATACTCTCTTAAGTCCAGTGAGTCAATACATTTTGTTACCTTTACATTTTTGTTCTCAACTTCAACATTAAGTTTGAATGCAAAACATATTTACTTATCCACTTTTTGACCTGCTAACAAAGAATTGAATTGATTATGAACAACGTGGAGAGCAAACTTGTGGGACCAGTTACTAATTTATTAATTTCTCAAACTCAGGTTTTAATTTAAATTAATGGTGTTTACTTGTGAGCTACTTCTCTCTCTTAATCAGTGATATGAAGTAGTATTCCTTGGCGTTTGAAAAATCACTGAATATTTCATATATTGAGAGTCACAGGCCAGGCATGGTGGGTCACCCCTGTAATCCCAGCACTTTGAGAGGTTGAGGCAGGTGGATAATGAGGTAAGGAGTTCGAGATCAGCCTGGCCAAAATGTTGAAACCCTGTCTCTACTAAAAATACAAAAAGTTGGCCGGGTGTGTTGGAGGGTGTGTGTAATCTCAGCTACTTGGGAGACTGAGAAAGGACAATCACTTGAACCTGGGAGGTGGAGGTTGCAGTGAGCCAAAAGTTCGCCATTGCACTCTAGCCTAAGCAACAGAGCAAGACTCTGTCTCAAAAAAACAAAAGTCACAAATGCAAAATAGATGAAGTTTGTGACATTCTGGATCAGTGTGGCCCTTTGGGAGGCAAGTTTCCACCCCCTTAGACATCCATTTATCATTATACAATAAATATTTTTGATTCCTAGTTTGATCCAACACTGTGCTAAGTGCAGGAAATAAGAATGAGGAGGAAAACCCAAGACCCTTAGAGCTTGTGATTTAGTAGAGAGAGAGAGAGAGAGAGAGAGAGACATCATTAACAACAGCAATTTCAATAACAAATACACACGCACACAAACATGCAATGGCAACTGTGATGATTAACAAAAAGCAATGAGACATAGACTTATAGCATCTTGTAATGAGAGTAGAATTAAGTAAAGCAACAATATACAAAATAACTTATTTTTACATATAATGCATAGTAATTATTCCTATTCCATTGTTTTCTATTCCTTTAAAATAAAATTCTATAGTGACTTACTGAATTGATTTAAAGCCCTTTAAGCTTCACCACCTGCAATTTTACAGAAAGATCCATTAAAGTTTCTAGTAAAACTAAAAAAAGTAAAGATAGCAAACACCTTCCTATCTGCTTTTTCATATAAAAAATGTGGGGCCATTTTGTTGGGCTGCCTTCACCTTCTTTATTTATGTGTATGTGATGCGTGGTCTGAGAAAGAAACGGACTGGAAATAGGATGGTGACTGTTACGGTAGTGCACACTGTGGCTGCCGGCGGGTTCCTCTGCGGTGTTTCCTCTAGTCTTAGCCTTTCTTGCTGTTGTTGTATCAAAAATAAGATATTCAGTACTTTTCTGCTTCCCTATGCCAGCAGTGTTTAAGGGACTATGAAAAGGAACGTACAACTACTCATAATGGGTCACTTCAATAGCAGGAGAGTGTGGAGTGTCCTGAACGCTTCTGAAATGAACTTGTTTACCCCTTTCTCATCCTCTCCTGACTCAAATGCAGCAGACATCAAAACTCCCGAAGTGTTATTTGATGTTCTTGCTGCTCCACCACCACAGAGCCTATTTTCCTCACTGCCACCTCCTTCTTTCCCTTCTAGGATCATTAAGTTTTCTCCTCTAGGTCTCTTAGCTGCATTCCCTAGGCAGCTCTTTTCCCCAGCCAGCCATACCCCAAACAAACTCCTTGGGTAAACAAATGTGCAATCTTACTGCTAATGGGAAGAACAACAGAGTGGGAGACATGGAGGAAATGGTAAACGAAGAAAAGGCAAATCCCATGGATCCACTATTTCAGGGATTGTGTGGACTGTTCAGGACTTCTTCAGACAGCTGGTAAATATTGTGCTTCATTACCAGGAAGAGACTGGTTTGTGTTTTCCTAACAATTATGTTGCTATAGTGCACCTGTTTGAATATTCCATCCTGGTAACTTAAACGCAGGTGATGAGTAATGCGAAAATCTGTCATTTATTTTAAGTTGTTAAAAAAATTAAGTTACATAACATCTATACATCATAACACTGTATCATGTTTTAAGAAGGTAGATTTTGACTTAAGTGTTCCCTTAAGAAAATTATAATGATAAATAAGAGAGCTAGAGGAAATATTTGAAGGTAATAGGTAGGTTCAGGACATGGCTTGTGATGATGGCTTATTACTACTTATCTGTAAGCTCATCAAACTAGAATCATTAGTTATGCACAGCTTTTTATGTAAATATATACATAAATAATGACAGGAAAAATTATATTAATCCATCACTATCCAAAATCCCTGCCCTGATTCAAGCCGAGACTTTAAAAAGAAAAAATATTGGTTTCTTACCGAGTTCCACAGCTGTTTCTGTGGAAATGGAAAGCATGCAGTAAAAGCACTAGTCAGAATTGCTTCATTTAGGATTATTTGCAATTATTACAAGAGCCTCTCTCAGAAAACGTGAGAAGTGTATATACCACACACACATTTGTTTAAAATAATGGGTAGTAACATACCTAAGAAGAAAATATCTTCTAAATAAAAACATACTGCTCAAAATATTTGTTCATTTTTAGTTTTACATGGAGAATTGAAAGTTTTGTTTATATTTGAGTCCCCAAAGAGATTTAGATGGAAATAATTTTATGATATAGTTGCTAAATGAGAATAAAATATTATAGTCCTTTCCATATTTCAGGCATGAAAAAATAATTCTCTTGAAAAGTGTCTTTTAAATTATTCAAATACCATCAGGAATCAAAGAAATAAGATAAACTATAAGTACATGGAGAAAATTTAGTTTCAAATTTTAAATAACTATATGTGAATGAAATTTCTTTAAGGACTCATACTTCCCAAGGTTGTGGTTTATGGGAAAAATTTGAGTTCTTGAGGGTCTTGATGATTTCCAACTTAGTAAGATTGTTTTCCTTCACCGCCCTAGTAAATGATGACTAACTCTTTAGAGAAATCATGTTTTTAACTTGGGGCTTTATGGGTGGAGGTATTCCACTTTGCTAGGAGTGGCATCTGTTGGTCACATTTTCTAAGACACCAAGAGTAACTAAAGGTATGTGTCCACATGGCTCTTTTGTCTTAGCTCTGTAAGTAGGCCACAAACTGGAGGACTGTAAGAAGGATGGTGTTCCAACATGTGTTGCTTTCAGTGTATACGTCCCAAATGACTAATTGTCTTAGCTAGGAGGGCAGTCCTTCACTGGGGCTCGGCCACTTACATCTGCGGCTTCAGTCTAGTTGCTGGGTAATAGGCATTCTTACATTAATTTGCCTCTAGTGTTAAGATTTAATTTATCATTTTATCAAAGCCCATTTGATAATCTCTATGACAATGTGAATTAGGCAAGGAAGTATTTTCTCTTGATTACAGATGAGGGTCTGAAGATCCGAGATTAAATGCCTTACCAAAGCCAGTTAGCTCAAATAGTCCAGAGGCTGAGGAGTCACCAGGCTTAGAATCCAGATGTCCTGATGAGACATCTTTACTCTTTCTACTCTACTGTAAGCCTCCTGCTTAATGCTGACTGGCTTCCTGTCATGTTTTCTCACTTCGAGAGTGAGAGAGTTCTCTGTAAGGCAAATCTCTGCTCTAAAATTCTACTGTGAATCTTGCTACTGGAACACCTGCTTTGAAATCAAAGATGATTGGCCTAGTCTTGTGGTTCTCAAGGCATGCGCTTTGTATCAGCATCATCTGAAATGTATCAGCATCATCTGGAAGCTGGCTAGACATGAAAATTCTTGGGCTTCACCCTAGTGCTACTGAATTAGAAACCCTAAGAGTGAGGCCCTTCAGTGTGAGTTTTACGAAGCCCTGTGGGTAATTTCGAGGCTCTCTGAACCTGGTCTATGCAGATTCTCATTAAGGAGCTTATAGCAGTTGGTCATTAATATGGTTTGGCTTTGTGTACTCACCCAAAGTTCACTTTGAATGGTCATAATCCCCACATGCTAAGGGCAGGGCCAGGTGGACTGCCCTTAGCATGTGGGGATTAGACAATTCAAACTGAGATTTGGGTGAGGAGATAACTGAGTTATCTCCATCTGGCCCTGCCCTTAACATGTGGGGATTATGTTAGTATGGGGTTGGTTTCCCCCATACCGTTCTTGTGATGGCAAATAGGTCTCCGATGGTTTTATAAATGGGAGTTCCCCTGCACATGCTTTTTTGTCTGCCACCATATAAGACTTTGTTCCTTATTCACCTTCCGCCATGACTGTGAGGCCTCCCCAGCCAAGTGGAACTGTGAGTCAATTAAATCACTTTCCTTTATAATTTACCCAGTCTTGGGTATGTCTTTCTTAACAGCATGAGAACGAATACAGTTAGTATTAATTTGAGAGTACAGACTCTGAAACCACGTTAGCAACTTCACTGCTAAGTTAGGTTTGTGCTCACCTTCACCCAGCAGCATTTTTAAAAAGGTTACTTGACAGCGAAGCAGAATTAGATGTCTATAGGATGAATTTACTCCCTTTAGATTCTGGCTTTGTGTTATTTTCCAGAGGACTGTTTAACAGCTGGGCAATGGTGGGGAGGAGCCAGAGACTATTGATGGGAGGGGTGTGTGAGAGTCCCTGTGGTATTCATTTGTCCAGGAAAAACACGTAAAATGTATTTAAATGAAGTACCCTCTTATTGAATGTCACATCTCCATACTCAGGACAGTCACAGAAAGGGAGAGATGGATGTTTTTCAAATTGCTGAAATGACTTGGACAAAAAAGGAGAGAAGCATGCCATCACCTCAAAAATCTTCGGAAGCCTTAGGTCAAGGTTTCTCAGCAGTGGCATGACTGACATGCTGGACTATGGGTTTTTGCTGATGCAGCTGCCCTGTGGATTTTAGAATATTTGGCAGCATCCATGGCCTCTTCTTCTTAGATGCTAGTAAGCCACGCCCCTCCACCAGGCATGACAATCAGCAGTATCTCTAGACGCTGCCAAATGTCTCCTGTGGTGGGGGCGGGGGGGAGGTAAAACTGCCCCTATTTCTCTTCTACCCCCATTTGGTTGAGAACTGGTACCCTAGGGAATTCCCTTTATCACTTTCTCATTATCACGGGACTGCTCTTGAGCAAGGTGCTTGGTGCCCTGGCTAGAATAGGCATTATCCACCAAGCCTTCCTTCTCCTGGCTATTATTTTAGAACAAATGTGAAAAAGAGGAGACCCAGATTCTTGAGAAGCTTGGCGGCTCTGCTTGGAAAATAAATCAGCAAGCAGTGAGAGGTAGACTGTAAAACCAAGAGGGTATTCAGCACTCCTATGCTCCTGGCAACAGCGGCCTCTGAAAGAATAGCCAGGGGTGGGAGCTATGGGAGTGCATAAACTGAAAAGAAAACTGCCGGCTATTAGTGATTCTGTAGGAGGTAAATGTTCCAAGCTTGGATGCTACAGAGAATTCTCTGAAGGCCTGTGCAAACAACCCCGATGTGAGGAGCAGGCAGGTGCCGGCACTGAGCCTTGCCTGCTGCTGAGCTGGGCTTATGGTATTAACTAGACTTGATCTCTGCTTCCAAATGCCACTGATTTTCTCCACGGAGAAATTTGTGTCTCATAAATAACCTCTGAAATAACCTCTGGGTTTGTTTCCGGGCATTGCTCATCTAAATTCATTGTACTCACTCAAAGCAATTGTGGCTATTTTATAACGCAGAATAAGAAATCCATCAGGGCCTACTTTATAGGTGAGTTGGCTGGAGACCATGCTCTCTTTGAAGCTCTGTTAAGATATTCTCCCTGCACAGTTCAACCTTCCTGGGTCCTCCCCTTTGGGAAAATTATCAGATACCAGCCATTAACTTCTCCTCCCTGCAGATCTGAGTTCCAGCTATTCCTTAGAATTCTCTGCATTTAAACATTTTAAATGGGAACGGCCTTACAGTTAAGGAAACTTTAGCCAATAGTGCAGGAGAACACCACTGGGTTTGGGAAAAATATGACTAGCACTTTTGAAGTTATAGGTAGACAAAATTTACGTATTGCTGTCTGGCAATCAAGGCCAGCTTGGTGCTCCTATCTCCTCCAGTTCAGATTCTCTTGGACACTGCCTGGGGAATAAGTGAGGTCTCTCTGGCTGGACTTCCCCCTTATAGGGAAGAAGAATATTGGCATAGTCTCTGCTTTGCACCAGGAGTTAGTAAATGCTGGCCTTGCCTTGGCCACAAGCTAGTATGTGGGCAGGAAGTAAATGGAGTTGGACAATACATGTACATGGGATCTCTCAGGGACACTGGCCTTCAGGCCCACGATGGCCCTCACAGCTCTCCTCCACCTCTGCTCTAATCTTGAGCCTCCATTCTGATTCCTACTTGGCAACTTTCAACCTAATAGATTTTATTTAGGAATTTTGAAATAGCTTTGCTAGACCAGCTTTATCCACACAACATAGACACAGTATTTATGGGATTGTTCATAGATATTTAGGTATATTTTAGCAGACACTATTTTTTATACACCTTTCTGATATCCTGCACCCGCACCCACATGCAGAGTATCAATTGCATAGGTGGCATTTCCAAGTTTTATTGGTTTCAACCAATTCCTCTATTAGCTTTCTCTGTGTATGATGGTACATTTGTTCATGGCATTGGCTGAAGCTTAGTTGACATTCTCAAGATGCTTGTTGTAAGAGGAAAGGAAAGGACCCATCTGGGGCTAGAAAAGAGAATTCGGACTCAGCATTCACAAAGTTCTCTTTGTTTTCCTAGGAAGTTTCTTCTGATCCTTATCCACTGATCGTCATACAGGTTCAATCAAAATTTATGTATTGCCTTTGCATAATCCTGCTGCTGCTTAGAAAAAGGAATGACAGAGAAAAATCTTAATCATTCTCCCACAGAGCTTGAAGGCGAACAAACACGCTTGGCAGCTTATGTCTAATGAAGTCATAAGTACCAGGAAAAGGATGATAATCCTTAACCTTTAAAAATAAAATAAAACAGATTTTGTTTATTTAACTCAAGAAAAAAGTTAGACTGCTCATTTTATGAGACAATCACATAAACATAACAGAATCTTTATTTCATCTATTTTATATTACCTTTTTTTTTTTTTAAGACAGAGTCTTACTCTGTCACCCAGGCAAGAGTGCAGTGGCATATCTTGGCTCATTGCAACCTCTGCCTCCCAGGTTCAAGCAAGTCTCATGCCTCAGCCTCCCAAGTAACTGAGATTACAGGAATGCACCACCATGCCCAGCTAATTTTTGTATTTTTAGTAGAGATGGGGTTTTGCCATGTTGGCCAGGCTGGTCTCAAACCCCCAGTCTCAAATGATCTACCTATGATGGCCTCCCAAATTGCTGGAATTACAGATGTGAGCCACCGCACCCAGCCTTTGATAGGACTTTTATTTCCCAAGCTTTCTGAGTAGGTGGCTTGTCCTTTGGTTCCTCTCTAAGAAACGCTCTTTTGGGGCAGACTTTAGACAGTTTCCACAGAAAAGTCTACAGAACCGAGTCATGAAATGAATTCTTCTTCAACAGTTGGTGAGTTTGATTTTATCAGTATTATTGAAAAAGGGACTTCCTTTAAAGAATAAACTTTCTCAAAAGCATGTAGTAAATAGGGAAGTATGCCACTCAGGTGAGGAAATGAATGCTTACCAGAACAGCTTTTCTAAGAATCCAGGCAGAAGAACTGTTCCAACTTTGTCTGCAAAATGATGTCATGACTGATGATGTCAGTGCTCTACTGAAGTAACAGGTTTTGCTCACTCAGCAGCATTTTTACTCCAAAGTCTGCATCAACTCGTATTTTTGTAAAAGGTTTTCTTATATATAAGAGGCTCCCCATTTTCTTTCTTTTTTTTTTTAATTTTAATTTTTTTTCTTTTTTGTTGAGACAGAGTCTTGCTCTGTCGCCCAGTTTGGAGTGCAGTGGTGTGATCTCAGCTCACTGCAAACTCTGCCTCCTGGGTTCAAGCAATTCTCCTGCCTCAGCCTCCAGAGTAGCTGGGACTACAGGTGCCCATCAACACACCTGGCTAATTTTTTTGTATTCTTAGTAAAGATGGGGTTTTGCTAAATTGGCCAGGCTGGTCTTGAACTCCTGACTTCAGATGATCTGCCCGCCTCAGCCTCCCAAAGTGCTGGGATTACAGGCGTGAGCCAGCATGCCTGGCCTCCCCTTTTTCTAAGATTCACCTGTAGCTGGTAATTAATCATAAAATTAAGACAATAGATTCCTGTTTCCTTTCTTACTGAAAGTCTAATAATTTATTTCCCCTTTTAGAGAGGAAACAAGTACAAGCTTTTGCCATATTCTGAAGTCCCCAACTTTCTCCAGTAATCTGGAGTCATATGGCTAGAATGTGGATGTGTAAACCAGCAGGGTATCCTTATCCTGAAAACATAGGTATTGAACTCACACAGTGCGAGGATTCTCAACCCTAACGGCCGAATATAAGGCCCTTGGGAATTGTGTAAACAAACACTAGCGCACTGGAATCTTGACCCAGATCAAACAATAGATCTCTGTGGGGATGGATACCAGCACCAGCATTTTTTAAAGCTCCCCAGGTGGATCGCCAAGTTTGAGACCTGCTGTATTACAAGCTCTTTCCCCAAAGGGCATTCATAGCCTGTGGGATTCCTGGAAAAGCAGTTTGAGAAACAATGCAAACTGTGAAAGGTTCTTAGATGTTCACAACGTGCATTCTCACATTGTTCATCCAAGTGACCAGCAGTTAAGAGACCTCCTGAACTGTCTTTGACTTGGCTTTTTAAAATGATTTGACTATGAATCTTTTTTAAGTCACATCTTGATGATTAGAGGAGCTTCAATTTTTCAGAGCATTTCAGGAAACACTGAACTAAATACTCTAGGGAATTTGGGCAGCTTCTAGCTCTGAGATTCAATTTCCATCCTATTCTGTTTTGTTCTATACCATTCCACATGCAATGGTGTCCCAAAGGCATTGCTTTGATTACTTACAACATAGAGACTCTTGTTTGATTCCCTTAACAGCAACACATGAGACCCATAATCATTATCCTTTTAAGAAAAATTTCAAGGCATCTTCATGAAGGATGCTGTGGAGCATCAATACAAAATGCATTTTGTAAGTACAGGGAAAGACCAGCTTTGAGAAAGACTGGGGATTTTCTTTTTTTTTTTTTTTTTTTTTTTTGAGATGGAGTTTCACTGTTGTTACCCAGTCTGGAGTGCCATGGCATGATCTCGGCTCACTGCAACCTCCGCCTTCTGGGTTCAAGCAATTCTCCTGCCTCAGCCTCCCAAGTAGCAGGGACTACAGGCACGCATCACCATGCCCAGCTAATTTTTGTATTTTTAGTAGAGACGGGTTTCACCTTGTTGACCAGGATGGTCTCGATCTCTTGACCTTGTGATCCACCCGCCTTGGCCTCCCAAAGTGCTGGGATTATAGGTGTGAGCCACCGCGCCCGGCTAACTGGGGATTTTCTTTGTAGATATAAATATATCTGCTTCACTCTCTTTATATTAAATTTTACAAGTAACACCTACTGTTCTACAGCAAGGCCTCCTGGGTAAAGGAAATGATAAGGAGATGGAAGAAGAGGTGTGGCTTGAGACTGTTAGGCAATCCAAATCCAGGATCACCAACCCAGAAAACGAAAAGAGACATCTGCAGGGCTGATCCAGAGAGGAACCTGAGAGGGCATGGAGCCAGATGAAACATATTACAATCAATGTAAATGAACACTTAGATATGCCTTTGTCTTTTCTCAAATGCATAGTTGCTAAACATTGTCTTAAACTTTGCTGTTAGTTTCCACAACCTGAATACTGCCGAGTATTTGTGTGTTGAGTTGCACAACTCATGGCTGTTAAAAGATGTTGCTTCTCAGATTTGCCCACCTGGATGAAACATTACATTCTTGACTGCTGCTATGGGATTTTTCATTTATTTCATTATTTAGCCAGTATTTCCTGAAGGTATTCATGTTCTAACCACTGCCCTAGATGCTGAAGGCAGAGTGAGAACCAAGACAGACAAGCGTTAGGGTCCTCTGAATCCCATTCAGCCTAATATCCCTTCCTAATGATGCCAGAAAAGATCTTGACATAGGGCTTTAAAAAGGCAAAAAAAAAAAAAAATTAATTTCTATATTACATTTAGCTTAATTACATGAGCAATAAATGATATATTATATAAAAAATAATGTATAAACTATAGGAAAAACAAGATGAACTATAGGAATTGCCCATAGTTTATTATGTTTAGCTTAATTACATAAGCAATAAATGATACATTATATGAAAAACAATGCAGGAACAAAATTTTGAACAGCTTTCTTTTTAAAGAGTTAGTGAATTCCTTGGCCTGGTTGAGGTATGAGAAAGTGTCCCATTACTTGTTGAACCCATATTAGGCTTCTGAGTCCTACCACATTTTATTATTCACAAATCATATTTTGTGTTGAATACTATCATCTCATCCTGCCAATCTTAAATTTTTTTTCTTTTATTTGGATTCTAAATTAGAGAATTTAAGTGTCTGTGAATTTGCAATTTCTCATCAATTTCTCGAAATCTAGATTTAAATATAGAGTCTTCATCAAATATATCTCTATGGTTTTTATTACAATGGTTTGTCTTTGGAAAGAACTTGGTACCGTTTCCCCTCCTCCAATACGTATGTTGCAAAACTGTATGCCACAGATGGTTTCTCTCTAGTGGGCTGGACTGGGGGTCTTTACTCTGCAGTTAGTGACATTCCAAGTCATGAGAGATGCTTACAGCTTTGACTTTTGGCAGGAGACATTTCCAGATTGGATATGATCTCAGAAAAGTTCGCCCTCTCTACAAAATTCATTGATTATTTGATACTTCATATAAAGCAATAAGATTCTCCAGACTGTAAAAGCTTGGGGTTTAATCATTTACTGTACTTTATTTTCATTATGCATTGGTTGCACATTCTCCAGGAGTGAAAGACTTAAAACCTGTACTCTATCTGGCTAAGAAACCAGAAGATGTTGAACAGGTATAGAGGAAGAGGTGGTGGTATGACCTAGGGGTGTGGTCTGAGTCCAGGGCCTGAGTAGAACAGGTCAAGGGCGGAGACCTGAACTTGAGAGGTTAAGGCCAGAAGATGATCCATGTGCCCTTTCACATGTTGGCTTCTCCATAGCCCATGGGGCTAGTGTGTGATTGGAAGAGCAAATGCCCATGGGTCCTGCTGACTGGTCCTTTGCCTGTTGATTGTAAGAAGCATCTGTGTCAGCACCATCAGAGATAACACTGTTCTAACCAAGCCATCTTGTCAAGAAGTATATTTATGTTCTAAGACTCTACACGTAGAATTTTTTTTTCTTTTAAAGAATTCCCGTCTGTCTTGTCCTAAAGCTGCACAACTCTGGGGATAGGAGGGCCTTCTTCAAAACCAACTCAGTTCCAAGCTGTGAGAATTTAGACTAGTTAGTTAAGCTCCTGGCAATTCATCTTTCCATTTGGAAAACAGGAACATGGTAATAAACTTGTAACATAAGTAAGAAATTTATTTGGTATAATTGTAAAGGGCTCTGATAATTTAGATGTTATTTCCATGATATTTGTGTTACTCTATTCTTGCATTGATATAAAGAAATACCTGAGGTTGGGTAATTTATAGAGAAAAGAAGCTTAATTGGCTCACAGTTCTGCAGGTGGTACAAGTATGGCCCTGGCATCTGCTTGGCTTCTGGGAGGACTCAGGCAGCTTTTACTCATGGTGGAAAGCAAAATAGGGGCAAAAATATCACATGGTGAGAGAGGGAGCAAGAGAGGAGAAGGGGAGGAAGCCACATACTTTTAAATCACCAGATCTCATAGAAGTCATTTATCACGAGGACAGGACCAAGCCATGAGGGATCTGCCTCTATGATCCAAATACCTCCTATGAGGCCCCACATCCAACACTGGAAATTACATCTCAACATGAGATTTAGAAGGGAAATTCAAACTCTATCAATGTATCCTCTCACAGTTTGTTTAGCACAGAGTAAAGTGGGCTCTGCTGACATAACATCTTTTATAGCAACTGTTTTTTTGAGACAGAGTCTCACTGTGTCACCCAGGTTGAAGTGCAGGAGCACCATCTCAGCTCACTGCAGCCTTATCTCTTGGTTTCAAGGATCCTCCTGCCACAGCCCCAACAAATAGCTGGGACTGCAGGCGTGCACCACACCACCTGCCTAATTTTTTGTGTGTTTTGGAAAGACAAGGGTCTCGTCATGTTGTCTAGGCTGGCCTCAAACTCCTGAGCTTGAGATCTGCCTACCTCAGCCTCCAAAAAATGCTAGGATTGTAAGTGTGAGCTACCATACCTGGCCTATAACAACTTTTGTGTTTTTTAAAAGATTCTTTTAAAATGCATTCCCAAAGCCTACATTAGTGAATAGTGATGTTGCCATTTACTGCCTCAGCAAGAAGTGTGGCTGATACAGAGTCATGAAGCAGAGCTTTCCTTGATCATGTTTATCTGACATGTACAGCGTGACCAACGTCAGGAAAAATGGAAGATTTTACAGAAATTTGTGGATTTCTACACTTCCTCAAAACAACTGGTAGAGTTGTTCTTTTCTGACTGGAGGTTTACAAGAAAACTCAGTGCTTCCACCACTACTGCCTGGGTCTGAGTCACTGGTGGCTCTCACCTGAATTCGTGCATTTGTGCAATTGCTTTCTGATTGAGCTCTCAGCGTCTGATCTCACTTCCCATTCCTGTTATTAACCTGAAATGTAGTTCACACCATGTCACTATTTTATTCCAAATGAATGAAAAGTTTAACCATGACCTTTATAGGGGAGAAGGAAAAGACTTAATTAGTGGCATTTGCTGATTTCTGTGGTGGAAATATTTCACTGTGGTTGATTTTAAGCTACCTATGTGAAGTCACGTCAGAGTTGGGAAGACGTGCACAGGCAGCTCTGCCAAGCCACTGTAATCCAACCTTAGTGCACAACTAAAAATCTCCCCAGAAGCTTCTTGCAATGACCATGAGTCAAGTCAATGACCATGAGATTTCCAATCACATCTTTGATCTCACCTCCAATGCTACACTCTTCTCTCTTGTTTCACCCTCTTTACTATTTAGTTATTTTGTGAAATGGGAATATGTCTGTAGCAACACATCACATAAAATGTGTGACAGCATTAAGAGCTCTTATGAAGAAAAATATTTTATAAATCCAAGTTGGTGGGAACACTGGCAGTTCCCTTAATGTGACATACAGATCACTGTCCTTCACTGAGCTAGACAAATTACTCAATGACTCTGTTTCCCTACAAAACTGGATGTGAATCAAGTCTTCTGTCACCTGATTTACTGTGAATAGCTTTGAATATCTCTGCAGGGAAATGGGAAGTATTACTTTGCTTGACTTTGAACATGACTTAATAAGGCAAACATGAATCAGTTGCCATGTGTATTTAGTCACATCCAGTCCCATTCACTGTATAGGTCCAATCACTAATGTTTTACCTCCAGTTCTGCTAGATTCAGCTTCTCATCCCCATTTGGCATTTATTTCTGCTCCAGAACCTGTCTCTTGGCTGTTAAAAGAAGATACCAGGTATCAAGATAAACAATTTCATTCCTCCCAGAAATTAGGTCCTAGAGAGTGTGAGGCAGGCTTGAAGAAAATCATTTGCTTGTAGGACTTCCATATGTTTTTGTCATCTCAAGGTATGGTTTGCTATTTTTATGGTTTTTCTAAACTTGGTGGTATTGTGTATGGAAAGGCTATTTACTCTTACTGTTACTGATGCTTTGGGGATTACAGTGGAGATGGAAAAAGAAAAAGGTAGAATAGGTTGGTGGCTGCTCACAACTTGTGTACACAATACAGATGCATTTTTGCTTCTATTCTTGTGGGAAGATTTGTTTGCTCGGATTTCACAAGAATGTTCAATGTAAGATATGAGAGAACTATAGAGCTTATGTCTGTGTTTCTTCTCCTAGGATATGTAAAAACCAGTAATGCATGAACTTTATGCAAATACTTTATATTTGGCAAAAAGATATTCCAAACATTTTTATTTGCTTAGCATGCTGAATTAAATGTGCTCACATAACTTGATTGCATAAAGTTTACATGTGTTCTTATTTTAATAATTGACAAGGAAATATTAGTAGGTCAATTGTTTTACTAAAATAGTCTTGTAGATGCTCAGAACTATGTTGAGACCTATACAGGTTAAACCTGAGCATAAGAAACAGCATTGATTCCCTTTCTACCCCAAGACTTTTACTTTATTTAAAAAGAAAACTTTACATTATGAAGTTAATTTGGGGAAAAATCTATTCTATTTATCCTTCTCAGGGGTTAGAAAGTAGAGAAGTTTAGAGAATAGCTGCCAATGAGAATGGATTGAACTCTACTGGAGGATGAATTGACTCTGGATCTTATAAGGCAAGTTTTAAAGAAATGGAAAGAATATCTTCTATCCGAAGAATGAACTATTTGCATATCCCGCTCATATCTAAAGGAGGTCCTCCCTATTTTTCTCTTTCAGATCATTCTCTTTTCTTTGTAGCATCAGTCTTAATCACCTGGCTCTATCCCTAATCTCTGTGTTTTGGGGGGAGAGATATTTTGCTTTTTGTTGGGTGACTAGGGGCTACCACACTATCTAGCACAGATAGGCCTTCAGTAGTTATGGGTTTAATTAATGAACTAATAAACCAATCAGATATTTGGGATTTTATGGGGCCATTAGCAAAGAATATATATTGGTGATTTTTGTAGCAAAAAATAAGATTGAATATGTTCAGTGTTGCCACTTTATGTAATATTTTAAAACCAAATGATGTTGCAAGAATTTGAGCAAAGGAATGTTCCCTTCAAGCATATCTTCGGTAGACTGACCTAGTAATGCTATGGAAGAGAGATGAGAAGACTGCAGACCAAATCTGGTTTGCTGCTGAGGGCATCCTTGCAAATGATGACAGCCCCACCTGCTGTGAACCTGAATTAACTAATCTTGACCTTAGCCTTTGACACACCTGTGCTCATCACATTACCACTTCAATACAAGGATAAGCACGTTGAAGGCATATACCAGGGAGTGATACAAATCATTGATCATAAAATTTAAGCTGCATTTAGAAAGACAGGATTTGTAGCAACTGAGAAACACAGAAAAGGTTGCAAGACCAAGGAATAGATAGTCCCAAAATGGGGTCAAAGGAGAGCTGAGGTTGAGCACACAGAGGAAGGAGACTGAAAAGGCAAGTGTTGGTGGTCAAAGATACAGATGCTTAAAATTGTGGTCATGGAGGGGCTGAGGTTATTGGTAATCAAAAGGTCCAGGTTGTGGCCCTGAGTGTGGTGGCTAAGATAGGAAGAAAAAGGATATAATATCTTTGGGGAGAAGATTTCAAGAAAGTGTGTGGCCAGGGAATGTGTGTATATTTAACACTGCGTCTCATGCATTCCTGAATTAGCCTACAACTTACATTTTTTATCCTCCTTTTTTTTAAACTAAATGGGTTGCAATGAAAATATCTTTTGGTGATTCCTACCCTGATCCAAATCCTGTATTTTCCAAGGTTTGCAAACTCTTTAAGAAAAAATTGAAACAGATGGCCACAAATGAGTTATAAATGGAAAAAACAAAAACAAAAGCAATAAAGCCCCACAGAAAACCTTTGCCAAAGAATCATTAATTGTCCTTAAGTTGAACCAAGCTTCAGTAAATAAGAAACTCTCTTTCAATAAGGAAGACATGGAGTCATATTTCCCTGGTTCCTTTCCATGTATACAAGAAGGTTTTATTTTAATAGTGCAGATCTTAAATTTAAATGTGCTCTCAGTTAAACTGTAAACCCTGAGGGGTGTATATCTTTCTAGTACAGCACTCGCTCATTGCACTGTTGTATGCCACAAATAATAGATGATAAATAGTATAATGAGGCCCACTAAGATATTGCTTCTATTATAATAGAGAAATTATTTATTTTTTTTAATTTTTAGATGCACTGTGAGCATTAAAACTGTTGCTAATATGTTGTGATAATAACTTTTAATTTGTTATGAATAAAGATGTGTAGAAGAAGATGAGGTTTCATCAAAGGCAAATTTTAACACTGGACCCTGACTCCCCTTAGGGCTACAGCATAAAGCAGATAATCCAAGTGCTTTCATTGACACAGAGCATTAGATTCAATTATTTTGTCTGAAGAAAACCAATCAGGGAAAGTGCATTGTTCCCGGAAAGCTATTCTAGAAAAACAGGGAGTCAGGCTCTTGGCCTCTGCATAGGCAATCTTGCCATCTATATTTCAATCTATCATATTATTACATTTGGGTACATTAAGCAGATGTGCAACCTGTTGGGCACAGAGACAGAACACTGGCCCCTCCGTTTAGAGTAACTAATGCATCCACGCATGAGTATTTGGCTCTTAAGTAGTGTCTCTAGTGATTCACATTTACATGTCACTCTGATTACATGGATGAGGGCTAGGAGCTGGGTTTTTCGAACTCTAGATATGACGTTATTAATGGACTTCAAAAATGCCAGAGAGGATGCTTCTCAGCTTTATTGGTTTGTCAAGGTAGTGTGTTCAGTAGAAATGTTTGTAAAATGCTTTTTTGTTATTAAATAGGAAAAATACTTCATGAATAAAACCTGACCTGGATTTATATTTGCATTTTAATCCCATAAATATCGTGAGGGATCATTGGGTAAGGTATTACTACCTCATTTGATAAATGAATGAATCCATTTGGAAATGAATTGTCTAGTGGTCACAATATGATTTAGGAGCAGTGTTAGAAATGAAATTTTCTAACTAGGCTGGAAACAATGCATGTGTGCATGTGTGTGTGTGTGTGTGTGTGTGTGTGTGATTTATATTGTCTTTTTCTACAGACACACAGATGATAGAATTTTTTCACTTCCTGGAAAATGTGTGGCTTGACTATTCAATTAGCAATACTGAGCTCAGTTCCCTTTAGAGGTTGGGAATTTCTGGATGATATAAATTATTACCTGTATTTCACTTTATCTCTTCACTTCCTTTAGAACCAAGTCTCTATCTTAAAAAGCTTTTGATCTAGATTTATTCTATTGAAGCAAAATTTTGATAACTCTTTAATTTCATATATGCCTGGAAATAGTATAATTAACTGTATATTCCTTTTAATGTAGGTCTAAATTTAAATTAAATTCATAAATATTTACATGCTACTTTTTACACTCAAAGAAGTATACTAGACACCATGGGAGATAAAGGAACATGCAGATTTTGATTTTTATCTTCAAAAATTACAGCATTTCAAGACTGTATATAGTAGCTATAATATAAGGCAAACAGTGACGATATAGAGGAAGTTCACTAAACAAGAGAGAGGGTATTGATGAAAGCTTCAAGGAAGAGATGACATTGGTTTAGGCCCTAAATAACTTGAGATTTTTTTTTTTTAAATGGAGATATAGTTTGAAGGGGAAAAAAAATTCAGGAGAGTGGAGTGAAGAAGAATTATGTGAGTGGATAATATGACAAGATAAGAAAGAAGACTGGGCCAGATTATGCAAAGTTTATATTCCTTACAGTTTATATTCCTTACTCGACTCTATTTTGTGTAATCCTGAAGACTTTAACGAGAAGGATTGATGTGATCCCATTTCTTTTTTAGAGCTTTTTTTCTTTTAGGTCATGAATGCATTATTGCTGGGGAAACTGAGACAAATAATCCAAGTAAGAAAATCATTTAGTAGCTGGGACCAAAAGTTCATAAAAAGCCTTGTAGATGGTTTGGAAAATAGGGAATAAATGTGAAATCCAGGTAGAAGAGGAAGAATTTTTTGACCGTTTGACTGTGTGTATATATAGGAGGTATATAGGTGTCAAATTTCTTGAAAGTGTTTGGTCGCTGTGACTGAGAGAATGATGTTTGAAGACAAAGTTTCAATAGAGGAAAAAGGGAGATGGCGATAACATTGGTTTGGAACATGCTAATCTCAGGCATCAAAGGAACGCCCATTTGGAAACGTGCAGTATTTTATAGGGAGGGCAGATAGATGTCTCAGAATGCAAGTAACCATGGAGTATTAGATTTGAAAATCACATGGACAGGATACCATTGCAGTCTTAAAAACTGATGTTTGCCAAAGACAAGCACAGAGAAATGAGAAAAGGGGACACTGAACTTTGGCCTACACTGAAGCAAGAGGGACAAGAAGAGAATTCAGCTCAAATACTAAGCAGAAAAATTGGAAAGAGACAAAAACAGGAGAGGACAGTGTTCAGGAAGCCAAGGAAATGGGACATTCCAGAAAGCAGCTGTGGTCTAGAAGAGATAAAATGGCTCTAAAGGTATTGAGAAGAATCTAGAGAAAAATAAAACGTTCTAGTTTATACCATTAGCAAGGAAAAGGTGACTTTTAAGAAAACCATTTCAGTAGACTCTTTGATGTTAGAAGCCAGAGTACAACAGATACACAAAGAATGTGACTTAAGAACAGTGATAAGAAGGTGGGATCCCCTTTTGAGACTTTGCCATCTTGTTCAAAGGTACATTCCTGGCAGCTAACAATGTGTTGGGCACAAAAGAGATGCTCAATAGATGTTTGGGAATTAAACATGGATGAATGACTTAACAAATGAATGAGTGAGAAGAAAAGAAAAAAGAGCAGAAGGGAAGGAGAAAGGGAGAGACAGAGAGAGAGAAATAGAGAAAGAATACAAGCGATGAAGCAAGAGCTCAGGATGTTTGAGGAAAGTATTCCTAAAAAAAGGGGAGTCTGAAATGTTTAGGATTGCTGATGAGAATAAGCAATGAAGAATATACCATGGGGAGTTAAGTGAAAGTATAATATATGTGGAAAAATTATTAAGAGAGATTGAGTCAGCATACCAGAGGAAAAAAATGTAGTAATGATGTAGAGAACTTAAAAGCTGGAGAGGAGAAAGACCCAGGGACCTCTCATTGGAGGGCAACAATCTTTTTAGTGAAATAGACCTTGAGGAATTATCCTGAGGGACTAGGCTCAGATTTATCAAAACTGAGGTTTTGGCTAGGCATGGTGGATCATGCCTGTAACCCCAGCACTTTGGGAGGCCGAGGTGAGTGGATCATGAAGTTAGAAGATCTAGACCATCCTGGACAACATGGTGAAACCTTATGTTTACTAAAATGTGAAAATTAGCTGGGCGTGGTGGCACACAACTTTAATTCTAGCTACTTGGGAGGCTAAGGCAGGAGTATTGCTTAAACCTGAAATGCGGAGGTTGCAGTGAACCAAGATCATGCCACTGCACTCCAGCCTGGCCACAGAGCGAGACTCCTTCTCAAAAATCAAAACAAAACAAAACAAAACACCAATAAGTTTTCCTAAAGCTTTTGGTAATTATAAGGTGTGTACCATGTGTAACTGCAGAATTATCTTAATTCTTAAGAAGGTCAACCCTATATTGAATTATTTTTGGATTGATATGGAAGATGAAACAGTGGTTCATTTTTCACAATGATTCTGTAAATACATGGTTAGGATTTCCTGGTCTTTCCGAGGTGTTGTTTTTTCCTTTCATCTCCATGACTCTGTTTTAAATTGCAAAATATTTGAGACCTCAGCAGAATATTTTGCAAGAAGCATTTCACTGTGCTCAAATATTTTCAGTTTCCATGTACTTTCTATAAAATATTTGAGATCTCATTTTGTTCAAGAAATTTAGAGGATTATTTCATTAAATCTTCAGATACTATTATAGGAAGAAGCACATATTGCAAATGTTTGGGAAAGTGAATGCTGTAAGTTTAAGACAGATCTGATATGAAAGCTTTTTTATCCTAGTCTGATTTTGTTTGACAAATCATACCATCTCTCTGCTAGAAGGTCAATGAATAGAAGACAATATACTTGGGAGCTACTGGTTTCAAGAAAACTCCTTTTTCTGATGTGACATTTCATGTCAGAAATAGTTTGGGGTTGTCCCAATCCCTTTCTTCCAATATTACGGAGAATACAGATTTTACAAAATGGGGTATCTATTTCGGTAATTTTGCACAGTAAAACAAGAGTAATAAAGGAAGCATTCAGTGGTGGTGTCAGTATCTAATACTGTGTCAAAGATGATGGTCTGGGCTGGGAAAGTAACCAGTTGCCTTATTACTGATAGGAAACTTTTCAGAAAAGAAAACATACCAAAATTGTACTGAAGAGTATAGCATCTGCCACTTCTTTGGGTTGTTTGGCTCTTTCTCAAATCCAGGGCATGACTTTACAGTTATCACTAATAGGACGTGTGTTCTCCCTCTAGGTCCATCTTCAAACTGCCTTCAGATTTGAGAGTAAACATTACTGATCTCATAAGCATACAGTCTAGTCTTCAGATCATAAGTGTGTGGACAAATCAGAGAGTAGCCTCTTGACTCTGGAATTCAAAATGCCATTGCTGTCAATCAAGATGTTTACAAAGTTGAAGGAGAATGATATCTAAACCAGGCATTTGTTAAATAAAGATTAATTTAGAGGCTTTGACTGTGTTATCTCAGGCATGTAAATAATGTATAAAACCATATGACAGAGATATCAGCCACTGGGATATCTGAAAACAGCATTTCATCATATAATTCTTTTGTTTCAACAGTGAAAGCAATTATCTGCTAATCATACCTAAGCCTCAGAGAATCATTGTAGTTTTTCTTTCTGATGATAGTTTAAAAATACCTGTCCCTAAAAAATTTTTTAAAAAGTTTCTGAAACTACCCAGTGGTTTTTAATGGCTCACATCTTTCTCTCTCTTCCATTATCCCTACCCACTTTCCCACTTGCTACAAACAATTCATGGTGTGTATTCTCAAGGAGCTCACAGACCAGTGGAGGAGATCAACTCACAGAAGACACCTGAAGGGTGTGATAAAGAAGGTGCTATCACATGGAGGAGCATAGAGTCCTATGACAATGTTAAGGCAGGAATATGTGCTATTAGAGAATTCTTGAGGTCAAGAAAGGAGCATGTTGCAGACGAGACTTGGCATAGAATCTAGACCTTAAATGACCATAGGTATAAGTTAAAAGTTTGGATTTTTAGTCCAAGGAAATGGAAGAGCTATCAAAGTGTTTTAATTTAGAGAGTGACATGAGCAAATCTGCATTTAGAAGGATAAATCTGGCAGCACTGTAGAGAAAGATCAGCTAAGAGGCAATTGCACTTATTTAGCCAAGAAGTGATGAGCGCCTGAACCAAAGCAGTGCAGTAGAGACGGAGAGAAAGGGATTAAGCTGATCTCTGCATTCAAATTCCTGGTTCTTATAAGAAACAAAAATTAATAGTGTATGAGCAATCACAGATTTTACCTTTCTCCTTCATCATAAATTGAGAAAGTGGCCACTGACGAGGAAATAGAGAAGAATGTCATTAAATAATAGTATCATCCATCCTGTCACTTAAGAAACCTGTGAATTATTCTTGATCTATTCCCAAACGTATATGTGTACATTCATTTATTTAATTACTACTTACTGGTTACTCCTTTGGGGCCAAACACTTCCAGCCACTGGAAATGTAAGGCAAACAAGGCCCAATTAAGTTCTGCCTAAATATACCCATAATTTTTCAATTTCTCTAGATCCCCACTGCTGGCTCACAGATCCTCTTCTCCCTCACTTCTCTCTTTATCTGATGAAGTCTTACTCATGATATGCATCAGCTGAAAAGCCACTTCCTCCCAGGGGACTTCCCAGCTCTTCTGTGGTTGTTGGGGCCCCAGGACCCCAGGACTTGTTCTTCCATGACACCTGCCTTGTACTTCCTCTGAGAGAACATCTGACCACATGGTGCTGAAATCTTAGGGGTTCAAGAGTCTGTGATATACTGAGGACTCTGACCACTCTGCTCTGTGTATGAAAATAAAAATTATACCTTTAGAAAGCAAAACCAGTTATTATACTTTAAACTGGCATTAAGTTAATGCCTTCTGCTCAGGAAGTTCAAGGCCATTATATGTTATCATTCTATATTTCTAGTTTCTGCTTCTAGGTTGAAAAAAATGAGCCACATATGGTTAGCTAAACTCATTTCTAAAAACTTGGCATGTTCTCAAACCATATTCAAAGCTTATGTCAGTTTTGAAGACAAATAAAATATCTTTTCCAGAACTTCTCCTCCTCTGGTTGAATTTTTGGAAAAGATCTCCCACGATGTGAACTTCTGTAAACTGTATTCTAAGCTCAAACTGAATATTATGATTTATTTTCCATATACCCTCTCTTCTTTAAGCCATGACACGTCAAGGAGTAGAAGAATCTTATGTATAGAAATGAGGAATGTTTTAATTTTAGATTCTAAAGTACCATAGATAATAACATATGTTAATCTTAAAAGCACTTGTCATGTTTTAAGTAAAAATAAGTCTCTTAAAGATGTTCCATAAAATTTGTTCTGGCTTTAATAAGCCTTATACTTCTGTCCCGCCTCTTTAGAAACTCAGAAATGAAGAAAAGGAACTTTGCTAGAGGTTAAAAAAAATTCTCTACTTCCCTCTGTAACCTCTTTACTTTGTTATAACTAAGCATCACATTAACGGGCAGCAATACTAACCTCAAACTCTTGATGATAGCACTTTTTGATAAATAAGTTGTGCGCTTATTTTTCAGGCATAACTCCCTAGGCATGATTACCCGAGTCTCTAACATTCATAAAAATCTTAAATTATCATGGTTTCTGATGGATATGACCATAAAATCCATTCAATAGATTTGCCCAACTTATAATTACGTCCAGCTGATAATTATGGCTTTTTCCTTGATTTTTTGTTTACTATCTGGATTTGGAACTATATTGCATGACAATACTGTCGAAACCCACTTACAAAAACAAGCAAAATATATTTATATGATTATAGAGTATGTTTTCCTTCCTGGTGCTCTAGGGTGGAAACTTATTACAAATGCCTATTTGGTGACTGGGAACAGAAAGATAAAAATTGATGCAGAGTTAGATAAATCAGGAAGGAAGGGAGGATAATTAATATCTGTCCAGTCTCTTGTCATGGTACACTCAGGCTTCCGTGGTAAATGCCACAGACATTTATTTCACACGGTTCCAGAAGCTGAAAAGTCCAAGATTAAGCAGATGGTAGATTCCGTGTCTGGTGAGGTCCTCCTTCCTGGTTCTTTGATAGCCGTTTTCTCTCTGTGTCCTCACATCATAGAAGGGGTGAGAGACCTCTCTGGGGTTTCTTTAATGGGCCCTAATTTCATTCAAAGGGGTTTTGCCCCCAAGACTTAACCTCCCAAAGTCTCCATCTGCAAATACCATCACACCAGGGATTAAGTTTCAACACATGAATTTGACGCGGGGGAGCAGAGGGAATAAACACTACTCAGTCTACAGCACCTGTACTTGTATCAGCCACCTTGCTATGTTATTTTCAAATGTTTTATCTCATTTTACTTTATAATAACCCTGGAAAGTGTTTCTTCCATTATAAAGATAAGCGTAATTGAAGTTGATAAAGTATATGTCTTCTACCTGTAATTAGATAGCTAGTAAATAAGTTGTTTAGTTACACATCTCAAATTCTAAGATACTGAATTTTGGCAGAGGTGAGATCTCCTACCAAAGAGAAATAACATATCTGATGTTTAAAATATATCATTTTAGGCCAGGTGTGGTAGTTCATGCCTGTAATCCCAGCACTTTGGGAGGCTGAGGCAGGCAAACCACAAGGTCAGGAGTTTGAGACCAGCCTGGCCAACATGGTGAAACCCCATCTCTACTAAAAATACAAAAATTAGTTGGGCATGGTGCCTTGTGCCTGTAATCCCAGCTACTCAGGAGGCTGAGGGAGGAGAATTGCTTGAACCTGGGAGGTGGAGGTGGTAGTGAGCCAAGATTGTGCTGCTGCACTCCAGCCTGGTGACAGAGCAAGACTCTGTCTTGAATAAATAAATAAATAAATATATAAGAATATCATTTTAAAGTATAATATCTGGAACTAATAGAAATTGAGTCTTTTCTCTTTGGAACAGTTTTTTGTTTGTCTTTTATGCTTGCCATTTTATTTTGTTTTTCTATAACAGTTCATCACAGCAGTTAATAAAAAGATGTGTAAAAATCCCATTTTTAACACTTGACCTTCATATCCAAGAAGTATCAATAAACAGCCAGACACGGGAAATAAATGTCTGGAAAAAAACTAGGAGAGTTAAAATATTAGGTGCATAAAAGTAGAAAATAGGTATCATTGAGGATATGAAGTGGTGAAAATGAGTGTTTGAGCCTAAAGCAAGAAATCCACAAATGATGGTTTTGAATGAGCAAGTATGGCTCAGAGAAGACATTAAGGGTAATGATGAGTGAACAATTTGGAAGAAAATACGAACACAGTTTAATTTTACTGAAGCCAAGTTTTCATATCAAAGCATACTGCCTGATTTAAAAACTATATATGGAGCAAACATACAAAACAGTGAATTATTTTTGGTCATAGTGTGAAAAAGGATTTTTTCAAATAATAAAGAAGTGGGATGCATTTGTTTCCTGTGTTGTGTCATCCTCAGTCTGTCCCTGACACCAGTTGCATTTTCCAATGAAAGTTAGCCAATCACTTTTATTTAGTAACTACCGTCTACAGATTATTATGCTGGTGCATTTAGGACTTTTCCCAATACAGTTGTCAGGAAACCCAAATATAATTATCTTCAACAAAGTTGAATTTAGTAGTTGACATACCTGAACAGTTCTGGGGTTATTCTAGCTGCAGACATAGCTATAGCCAGGTCTTCTTCAATGCCTGGATACCTGCTCCCACTTATCTTCCTTCACAAGGGGAAGAAGAATGAAGCAGATGCAGACTTCTAGCCAGTGCAGCTTCATGCCTGCCCTGGGTTCACTCCAACTGGACCACTTTTGCCAGTTCCTAAAATAGTCACGGTGGCCAGGGGGATCTAACATTTTCTTTTAGCTGAGATTGAGCAATATACTGGACTGAAAGAGAGAAAGAGGGGAAACAAAAGCTTCCCTACAAGAACTGCCAATGCAAAGATAAGGGAGAATGCATCCCAGGGAAGCGAAAGTGAAATATGTCCACAAAATTTTCTAACTAATCCTTCTATTAGGCTATCTCCAAAGTGGACTTATTTCCTTCATTCATTTTTCCTTCGCAAAACAAATATGTGCTAGTGACTAGAGTGATGAGCCAGGAGACAGAATGCCTGCTCTTATGAATCTGGGGGTAAGTGGATGTGACCAGCCATTTGTACTCAAGGCCAATGGGGCTCTGGAGAGTGTGTGAATATGATAAATTGTATGACAAGTTCTATCTGCCAAAACTCAAAGCAGATATAACTAATTATGCCTCTCTCTTAAAAGTCTGATTGTGAGTTGAGGAATATTCCTTGTCAAATAGGAAAAGGAGTTACGTATGGCTCTTTCAATGCCCAATTTCCATGAGCACAGCTCAGCCTAAAAAGGCCATTACTCTGGAGCAGGAATCCTTCTGTTATGATGGGCCAGCGTATGTTCAGTGAGCAGCGCAAGGTAAGCATCTGGCTTTAAGCATCTAAACAGAAGGCAACAGGCAGGCAGCATAAAATGTAAGCTTTTTAAGTCGTACTTTTAATGAAGAAAGTCTAAATATTAGTTTCTTTCTACTCATGCATAGTGAAATAAAAGAGTCCAAGAGTTGACAGGTGGCAGTGGCCCACCTTCCCGCAGGCAAATTGCATTCTCTTCTTCACAGCGGTAACCACCACCATTTCCCTTTTAGATGTCCCTCCATTTAAAGAATGGTTGAATGTGCCCATTCCCTAATGCTAGATGAACAAATCTTTTTGAAAATTTAACAGAAAAACTCCCAAATGGTTTGCAAAGTTTGCAAAGGTAGAAATATACTGGAGTATGAATCAGTTTTAGAGATGGGCTTGTGAGCTCAGCTCCAAAGTATCACTACAGAAAATAAATATTCAAGCAAGCAAACTCCTAGGCAACCCTTCCATTTGTATCTCAAATTTCTAGATGTGCTTGAAAGGGGATCAATATTTTTATCTACTTATCTGTCAATCATTATGTATCTATCAATCCACATCATTATTATCAACATTATCTATCTGGAGTGGGATTATATTTTTTTCAGTGCTTAGCAAAGAAAACTCTACTACAAAATATTGACATGTTTGCTTCAAAACTGCATGCAGAAGCAACACCCCTGTCACTTTTAAAGATGACATCTCACCTCAGCAGCTCACTTTTCTCAGGGATTTCATCTTCTAACAGAAGCAGTTCTAGTAAGGAAACACGCAACATTAATGCCAATGGATTTCAAGAAGACAGCATGACAAGGAACAAACCATGCTGATTAGCATAGTCAGAGAAGTTTTGAAGTGTTGTTTTGTACATTTCTTTGTCAGACCTGATCAGTAGGTGCTTTGAAAAACTGATGCAAATGTTTAAGAAAGTTAACAACATGAAGGGTACAGTTTCCTGGATTATCTTGATACCTTGAGTTAAACGTAGGATTTTATTTTGACTTTCTTTGTGTGAAGTTTTTTGAGGTTACATGGTACCATATGGCATGCTTTACAGGCATGGCCTTACAATGCAAATGATTATCCCATAAGCAAAATCCAGTAAGAAAAGACTTATGTAAATGTAGGAATTTTAAGGCTAAAGTTATTGACTGCATATTATATATCAGACTGTGCTAAGTACTTCATATGCAGTATATCAGGTCAATTTGATACCAGTTTGATGGGGCTAATGCGACTGTTAAACAACTGATGAAATGGCTCATGTTTCAGTAGCTAATGTTATAGGGATTCAGTAGCTAATGTTATACAGGTCCTAAACAACGGCCCTGGGATAGAGTCTATAACTCTGTGATTCCAGTGCACAAATGTCCAGGGCTGTCTACTAGCCAATAACTTGTTTGGCAGAAATATTTACAAATATTGCATCAATTACTTCTTGAAAACTAATGCTCCTTGATTTAGATAATATTTTACACTTCGTGTTTTATGATGGAATAGCTCACCGAGAGACAAGTAGATCTCACAACATTGCCTTCATTATATGAGAAAAAGCATACTTGTTTAAATTCAGGATTATGAAACCTGTTTTTATTTTTATAACATGAGATGTGTCAGGCTTAATCTATCTTGAGTGTTGGAGTCTTATTGCAACAAGACTCTGCTTTCTTTAGCCCACATAACTTTCACTTCCAGCCAAGTATTCCTGTAGTGCAGTTAGCTTCTAACTCCCCAGGCCTTATTTAAATGCTCAGTCTGAAGCAGGAGAATGACCTATTTTCACAGGCATTCCTTATTTCTGGGGTCTTCCACTTGCTATGATGCCTTCTCTTTCCTTGCTTCTTTGGTTTCTGAATGCCAGAGGTTGTATAATTGTTCCCAAGTATGTCAGCTCAGGTCTCCCAGGGAGCAGACACCAAGACAGAGTCAGAAGTCTGAGAGGTTTATTGGGAAGAATGACTGTAAGAGAGAAAGAAGGAGGAAGCAGGAGGAGGCAGGACAACCTCAGATCATAATGCAGGTCTAGCACCGGTAGTTAAAGGAGACAGGGAGGAAAAGCAATTGAATAGGAAGATATCAGACTGTGGTGCAGTTATGGGAAGGAAGGTCTTCACCAGTGCAATAGGGAAAGCCAGCCATAAAGATTGCCCTAATCCGGGAAGAAGTAACCAGGTGTAATACCTCATTGTGCTCATCCATTGTCTAGGAGCTGCCCACGGACAACACAGCCTCGACTAAAATGTTGCTCCAGATTTGGAAAACGGCAGCTGGCCATTGTCAGCTGACTGCTGTCCTCAGAGGAGGTTCTCTCTTGAGAGACTTCTGAGCCACACACCTCCACAGCTGCCACAGTTCACTTCCTAGACTCAGCTGATGTCCTTCTCCTGCAGGCTTGGGGAACAGTTCTCTCCTGGCTCCATCTGGCTCTTCCTGAGGGGAAACTTAAGAGGGTGCAGTTAGTGAGATAAACTATAGCCCTCATCACTGCAGTCTGTGTGGGAGCTATGGCTGGCTCTCATCATCTCCCTCCTCCATCATTCATCCTAAATTCGCCTCACCTTCAGGAAACACTTCCACTTGTCTCAGTGGTCTACTTGGTAGCAAGACCTAATCTCTCTTTCATGAGAAGTTGGAGCCCCTGGTAATCATAACCTTTCTGGGCCAAGTTTGCTGCAGGTGAACTTTCAAAGTCACATTTGGGCAAGACAGTATCAACAGGCACCCAAGTGGATAACACATACTTCTCTCTGCCTCATTGCATAAAAGCAGCCTTACCTCCTGCTGACCAGGATCAAGGACTCTGTTTTGTTTGTTTGCTTTAGAGACAAGGTCTTGCTCTGTCTTCCAGGCTTGAGTGCAGTGGCACAATCATAGCTCACTGCAGCCCTGAACTCCTGGACTCAAACAAACCTCCCACCTCAGTCTCCAGAGTGTCTGGGACTACAGGTGCACACCACCACGCTCAGCTTCTTCTTGTCTGTTACTCACTACATAAGGGATGTTCAAACTGATCAAGGGGCAGCTATAAGTTGTTTTTCAGTTGGACCCTTGCTGTGTCTTCTAGAGAGAGGTCCCCTTTGGGGACCTGGATGTTTTAACTCTGTAGAGTCCATAGTTACAGTGATTCAAAACATCAAGTACTCCAATGGGTTATTGTTATCTTGTCAGCTGGCTTCATGCCTCATGGCAAGTGCTCTCTTGAAGAGAGATCTCAGTTGCATACCGTCACAGCTGCCAGGCATTTGATCTACCTGTACAAGGGTTATGCATCCCCATGTATTGCGATATGACTTTCCTGTTGGAGGAGAATATGTCCCTAGGCCACTGACCTCAAGCTTGATCATAAGACTGGTTTAAGTCAGTGGAGAGTGATGGAAAGATTATAAGCTACATCTGAGCAAAAGCCAGGAGAGACATTGTGTAAATTAGTCAGTGTTTTTTCCTCTCTGCCAGGAGAAAAAGTCTCAACGGGGCTAGATCCTGGGGTGAAGGAGATATATGAAACAGAGCTACAGTTGATGTGCATTGACACAAGCAAGAAACGAACCTATGTCATTGAAAATCGTTAGCGACTGGGGATTGTTTGTTATTGCAGGATAACCTAGTAAGATCCGTCTGATAGGTTGTATGTTTTCTCATTCATGATACTTTGCCTGGTATTTGCTTCTTCCCCATTGCTTCTAATTGATGTATCTGTTCATTAATGGCTCTAATTATTGTTCTTAATATTTCTGGGGGGTTCTCGATTTGCTGCATCAGAAACATCTGGGTATAGTTTTAAAAACAGGAACTCATCATGTATACTTACAGATATTCTGATTCAACATGGATGATTCAATCATTGCCTTCATATGGAGTCTGGGAACATGTATATTTAAAGGCTCCTAGCAAATTCAGAAACTAGTTGTATGCTGAATTCCATAATCTTCAATTTGCTTTGGACTAGTAATCTTTCCTGGTCTCTTGAACCTAGATGTACCATCGCCTTTACTGTTTGTCTTTAGCCTTGACTTGAACAATGGTCTTTGCATCCAAATTATTTTTTTTGTCCCATTTCTTCATCTTGCATTTACAGCCTGGTCAAACTAAACTTGCAATGGTACCTGCTAGTGCTCGAAGCATGCATTGAATTTCTCTTGAAAGAAATGTTAATGTGTGTGTGTGTGTGTGTAAGAGGACATATATGAAGCAAAGCAGATAGAGTTAGATTAAGTTGTTTTGTGCTGATAAAAAAGATAACGCTGAAATGAAGCAGCAGAGTAAATTATCAGTCCGGGAAAAGGTTCAGACTCCATTTAGGTGAAAGGTAACCGAGAAATTGCTAATACAATTACTTTAGTAACTCACATAAATGCCCATGTGCATTAACACATGCATAAATTTCCCCAGGTGGCTGCGTTACCAGGAATGGGATAACTGGCTAAATAAATCCTTAAAGCACCTTTTGTGCAGTGATGCAACAGAAATGAACAAAAGACGTTAGGATAAAAAATAACTAAAAGCAAAGTTAGATCTCATCAAGTATACCATCTGTGAGAAAGATCAAAGCCACGATCATCACAAACTGAATATAGACCTTCCCATACCAAGACTGCCCCTCACATCCACTACCCCCTATCCTTTCTCAAATTCTTTATCATTTTTCACAAACTTCTCTGTTTGGATAAGCTTCTAGTTTATGTCTTTATTGCTGTTCTTTAAGCAACACACACACACACACACACACACACACACACACACACAGAGAGAGAAAGAGAGAGAGAGAGAGAGAGTGAAAATAAGACACATAAAAGCACTGCACCTTCTTGGGATACTTTCAGCTACGACATGAACACAGCCCCTTAGCCATCGTGTGGACTCCATTCACGCTTCTGGATACTGTTGCTTTTTGGCGCACTGAAATTCCAGCCACCTTTGTTGCAAAGATGGTACTCGGTGCTTAGTATCTGAATATCAATTGAAAATATTCAGAAAATATACATTTAAAATATTTTGGGTTGAGTGGCAAGTTATCATTGTTATTAAAGGCCAGAGTCAAGAATCTAATGTTCTTGTTAAATTCTTCCTGGCTTTAGCCCCAGTGGACATGTAATCGTCTAAGTCCCCAGTTGAAGAAGGGAAAAAAAATCTCATTTCTCATTACTGTTCCTACAGGAATGTTAAAATTATAACAAACATTATAATAATATGAAACATAAAATTCCATCATGTTATGAAGGCAGAGTCAGCTAAAATTTGTTTTATTAAAGATCTGAATAAACTTACATGCCTGGAAAGGTAGACTGAGCAAGCTTCCAAAATTCATATACTGAGAAGTACTTTTTACCATTCAAACATATCTAAGAAAGTCAGTCAAATATTCTGTAATGATGTTTTAAAAAAATTGTATTTACTCTTGGTGAATGAACTTCACAGATAGAAAACACTCTAGAAAAATCTTCCTTTTAAAAGTTTACATTCATGTTTGTGTCCCTTTTCTTCATAAAGGAGTCACTATTACTTCATAGCATAGACAGAGGCCCAAGAGTCACTTCCTAAATAATTGGTTGAATTTCAAAATTAGAGGGGATTTCTTATATTGTAACATTTTTGATCAAACCTTCCTATGTAAAACTTAAGAATCTTATATTTGCAGACTTTGCATACTCGGAATACTTATGAAGTATTTAGAATCAGCTCAGGATCAAATGATATTTAAACGCACTTCCTTACTCAATGTTGCTGTTTTATTCTGTGTGTCTAATTTCTTAGTAGAACTGTGTGTAATGTTACTGAAGATTCTGGGAGACTGAGGGAGGCTGACAATACTTTCACCAATTTAAGCAAATACTATCTCCTCCCTCCTTTCTTCTTCCTTCCCTCTCTGCCTCGCTTCCTTTCTTCCTCCCTTCTTTTTCTTTCCCTCTTACCTTCCTTCCTTTCTTCTTCGCTCCTTCCTTTCTCTTTTCCTGCCCTCCCTTTTCCCTTCCCCCTTCTCCTTTTCTTTTCACTTTGTCTTTCTTTTCCTTTTCCTTCTCTTTCTCTTTTTCTTTCATTTTGTCTTTCTCCATCTTTCTTTCTGCTTTTCTTTCTTTCTTTCTTTCTTTCTTTCTTTCTTTCTTTCTTTCTTTCTCTCTCTCTCTCTCTCTCTCTCTCTTTCCCTTTATTAGTGTTGTTTGTTTCATTTTCTTCAATATATTAAGCAGATAAAAGCAGGAATGGTTTTGATGAAGTGGACAAGAGTCTCAAGAGCTGACCACTAGAACTGAGTTACATGGCAAAGGAATCTATGAGTCATTGGCATGGAATCCTTGTTTACATTTTAAGCCACTGATAAGATTTCCCCCAAAGTAAAAATAAAGTGATTGAAGATAAGTGTGCTAAGCAGTATTTTTTCTTTCCTTTGGGAAAAACAAAATCTAACACAAGTTAGAATACTTTCATGCTACTTGAGTTTGTTTCAAAAGGCAGCCTTTCACCAGACTAAAATGAAGATTTGAAATTTCCCTGTTAGAAATATGCTCACGTGTATAATCTTGTAAATACCAGCTTCTTTTATCTTCATGTTTTCTTGGTCTGCTTTCTTTTACAGCATAGGTGGAGAAGTAGGGCGAGGCCACGAAGGGAGTTACGTGGGCAAACATTTCCGCATGGGATTCATGACAATGCCTGCTCCTCAGGACAGACTTCCCCATCCTTGCTCCAGTGGCTTTTCTGTGAGATCACAGTCCCTGCACTCGGTTGGGGGCACAGATGATGACAGCAGCTGTGGCTCACGGAGACAACCACCCCCCAAGCCCAAGAGGGACCCCAGCACCAAGCTGAGCACCTCATCAGAGACGGTCGGCAGCACTGCAGCCAGTAAGAGTGGGAAACCCCCTGAGAGGACTGAAGGTAAAACACGCCATGCCCACGTCACCTAGAAATCTCTTTCAGGTAGTGTGTTCAGGTCAGCATACCCAGGAGCAACTGCCCTCCTCACTGGGCCACGTAATTCTGCCTCCATCACCCTGAGTTCTCAGAAAAGAAGAATTGAGAGGAAGGTTATTTATTTTTGTGTTGCCAAATTTCCAGAAGAATGTATTTCTGATGGTTCAGAAAGGGAAGGCAATATGCGAGTTTTTTTTAATCCTTTAAAGCTCCAAATTATTCAAAAATTATTTTACCCAGAAATATATCTAAAATTCATATTTTCTTATATTATTCATACAATTAAAGGTATTATTCTTTGATTATTAAGTAAGCATTTTAATGTAGAAAGATATCAAGAAGGAAAAGCTTGTAATCTTATCTTTGAGGAATAATCATTTTCAGCATTTTGGTGGATTTCTTTCCAGTGAATATGAATTTATGTATTTATGTGTGTATGTGTGTGTGTACTATAATCTTAGACTGCACTTTAGATCTCCAATTTTTACCTTTACCTGTCTGTATTTTTTCTTAGCTATGAAATATACAAATCAAATATATCCTAACTTCCTTGCTGGTCTATGACTATAAATTAAGTTACATCAACACCAGATCTCACCAGCTCTTTAGGCCTTATGTAATTAGTAGAGTCTCAGCTTCCCTGAGCTACTCTTTAGAACTCTTTGTGGGAAAGCGGCCTTAAGTGTGCCTTGACACAACTTGGTCATTTGGGGCTGCTCTAACAAAACACTATAGCCTGGGTGGCTTATAAGCAACAGCTCTTTATTTCTCACAGTTCTGGAGGCTGGAAGCCTGAGAGCTCTGTTGGGGTCCTCTTGCTGGTTGTATCCTCAAAGGGCAGAAAGGCCTCGCTGGCCTCTTCTTAGGAGGGTGCTAATCCCATTCATGACGACACTACTCTCTTTCCCTTTCTACCTCCAAATACAATCATTGCGGGATTAAGGTTTCAACATTCTAATTTGGGAGGGGGGTGCACAAACTTTCAGCTCATTGTACGGGCACATTCAGATCTTTACATGGCAAATATGGAAAACACTTCAAGGTTCCCAATGCTGCCAGTGACCAGTTCGAGAGAGGAGTTCCACCAGGTCCCAGAGCTACTCTTCTGCCCCACTGTCCTTTCTCCACAGCAAGCTTCTCTGAGGCCCTAGGGCACCAGGTGTCACCATAGTTTGCAGCAGAGAGCAACATCGGCTAGGCAGTGTTCATTGTCACATGGGCTCCCCAGTCCCTCATGAAAGTTCCCTGGACTTCTGGCCTTCTGGCCTAATCTTTCCATAGATTCTCATATGCAGTCCATGAGATCATATACCTATGAGATACGTGCCATTTCTTTCATCCTTGTCTCTCCTTTCTCTCTCATTGGTGCCAAGGTGCCTGTAGCCAAAAACAACCAATATCTTCAGTCGTATTGAATAACACCAATAAATGCCTGGAGATGGAGTCAATCTATAAATTCTACAAAAAAAAATACCTCCTGTGGCTTCAGTTTTTCCTACTATACATATGCAAAAAAATGCAATGCATATAAGTAAATGTTGTTAAGGCATACACGTGAATAAGATGTATCTGATTGCATATCTGCAAAATTGACATCATAGTGCATAGAGTCTTGTGTTTTGTATTTTCACTTATTCTATTGTAACTATTTTCCATGGTGTGCAACTTGTCAAGAAACAACTTTTACAGAGAGAAGTATACAGCACAGTAATTTAATTATCATCTTGTTGATGAATATTCGGATTGGTTCTGTGTTGCAGCTACAATGAATAGTACTGGAATGAACATTCGTGTGTGTGTGTGTGTGTGTGTGTGTGTGTGTAAAACTCAGTTATTCCTCTGCCTTCTCAGAGTATTAGACGTTTGACTATTTTTCTCAGAAGTAGGTCCTTCAATTTGTGACACATCCATATTTTTAGAAACAATGTATTCATAGGTGTTTAGTTAACTCAGTAGTCCACTAAAAGGCCCCAGAGGCCTACATTTTGCAACTTTTAAATGTTGTTCATAGGTTTCCTTGATACACGGTGCTTTTTATTTCTCATTATTTTCTGTGATTCTCTGTGCGGAAGTCACCACTCACGTACTTCTACTGCCGGAAAACTACATAATAAATTCTGTTAGATTGTTTGCAAAAGAAAATGACTGATTTAAGAAAGTGATCTCTGAAGGATGGGAGGCCTGAATGCAGCTGGGAATAACTTAAGAATAAAGGGGAATAAAAGAACCACCCAAAGAGAGAAGAGAGATGAGAGGGACAAAGTAGCCAGTAAGGGATGTGTTATCAACGTCATGCTAGCAGAAACATTTCTGAAAAGAGTGTAAAACATACACCTCAGAAAAGCCCCTTCATGGAGGGGGTAGCTGGGCTAGTTAGAGTGAAAGTATGGAGAAAATCATGATTACTGTCCCACAGAAAAGAAATTTGAGTGACAATTCACTTGTCTTAAAAATAGAAGGGATTCCCATTCATTTGAGATGTTTCATAGCTAGTTCCTGGGGCAGAGAGTCTGATCATTCTCTTTCCAATGCCTTAACCATCCAAGGATGGTGGGCTCCCAGTGGCTGCCTGCCAAACAGAAGGCAGCAGCTCAACGAGCTTTATTTCTTCTGAAGACAAAAAAGCAGATGTGGCTAAACTGCAGCAGCAAAGACTTGGTTAGACTTGGAAAAAATAGTTGCTGGGTAGTGAGCTCATTAAATGCCAACTCCAAATCCAACGTTTCTCCTCCAAAAGGAGCTCTGGGGATAGATGGAGAAACCCTCAGCTGCAATGGATCTTTGAAGGTGTTCAGTGGGTGACCTAAATTATTAGGACCCAGTGCAGAAATGGTAGACTTCCACAGAAAAGTAATTCTTCATGGGAATTCTACTTTCTCTTCAGAACACTTAATAAAATGGCAATTGCAAAAGTAGGCAATGTGCAAATCTCTTCTACCAAGTTATGACCTCTAATAGCATTGAGACATGGCGCAGTTCAGGAATGCAGAAAAAATCTTGAGTCCAAATGCATGTGTACATATGTGTGTACTCAAAGTCAAAAATATTAATATATAAATATGTAGATTGTTCTTTTATGAACTCTCAGTTCTGTATAATTATGTAATAACTGGAGTTCATTACAGAACATATGTTTTCTTTACAATTTTTCTAGTTATCAACAGCATAACAAAGATATTAAAAAATGACTTTTAAAATCTTAGCATGTCTTCTCTTTTCACATTAAATGCCAGCAAAATCAAAATATTGATTCAGTGGCATTAGAATGATTACCGTGGTAACCAGCTTCTATTTAAGTAAGGGATTATGACTTCCCTGTGGATAAAAGTAAAAAGAATTGGACTCTACAAAATGGCTTTTTGGAGTAGAAAAAAATAAAACTGATAAGCAGAAACAACAACAACAACAAAAATCACACACCAAGAAAAATACAATTTAGTGTTTAAAAATGGTAACTCTGTCCCTTTAAAAATGTGTATTTACTATTCTATTTTTAGATCATCTATAATAGTAACACCTTTAAAAAATGTATACAGTGGGAGCATAAACTAGCAATCAGTATACTATAAATATTTTATTTACCTCTTTTTATTGCTTCATTGTGGTTCCTGCTTCTTTTGAGAAAAAATTGGATGATATAAAATGGGTTAGGAAGAACGAGTGAAAGGCCTTATGAGCTGTGTCTCATGTGTGATCCAGAAAAAGGAGAGAGTGTGCAACCTCACATTGGTTATTCCTAATCCTCAGGTAAACACATAGCTGATTCCTCGATAATGTAATTGTCAGAAATGCTGTCTAGTTTGGGCCAAAGAGACTACTTAATAGGCAAACACTGACTTTAGGCAAGTGATCCAACAGGACTGTTCCTTTGCCTTTAAAACGATTGTGAATAAATGAGAAATTGATCACATCCTGCATCCCTCACAGCTTTATGACTACCTAGTGAACTAATGCAATGATTGTGCACAGTACAAAGAAGCTTAATGCCATTGAATCACCACTTCTAATAGGCCTGAATAACAGGAAATTTTGTTCTGGTACAGCACATGTATTAGAAACAAAGAGAAAAAGAAAAAAGATACAAAGCCACTTCACATGTTAGAGCCATAAAAGTTTTACATCTAGCTATTACCAAAATATGAGAGATAAGCACTAGAAAAGACAACCCTTATAGACTGTTGAGAATACCCTTATACACCAGGGAAAAGACTACCCTTATACACTGTTGATAGACATTAAGATAGCCATTATGAAATAGTGAACAGAGCAACAATTTAAATAGGACTGCCATATGATCCAGCAATCCCACTACTGAGTATATTTCCAAAGGAAATAAAACCAGCATGTTGAAGAAACATCTTTACTCTCATGTTCATTGCAGTAATATTCCCAACAGCCAAGATATGGAATCAACCTCAGCGCCCTTTAACAGATGAACAGATAAAGAAAATGTGACACACACACACACACTAGAATACTATTCAACCATAAAAAGAAAGAAAATCCTGACATTTTTGGCAACATGCATGGCCCTGGAGGATATTATGTAAAATGAAATTAGCCAAGCACAAAAAGACAGATACTTCTTGATCATACATGTAAAGAATAAAAAAGTTAAACCTATAGAAGTAAAGAGTAGCATGGTGATCACTAGGGTGTAGGGTAGGAGAGGGTGAAAATATTGGTAGAAGGATATAACATTTCAATTAGAAGAAATAAGTTAAAAATGTCTATTGTACATGGGGACTATAGTTAGTAACAATGTATTGTACTGAGCATCCTTAAGTGATTTTGAATTCTCACCACAAAAAATGTTATGTGAGCTGATATATAAACTAGCTCAATGTAGCCATTATACAATGTATATGTATTTCAAAATAACATACATGGCAAATATGTACAATTTTTGTCAATTAAAAATAAATAGGCCAGGCATGGTGGGTTACACCTATAATCCCAGTACTTTGGGAGGCAAAGACAGGTGGATCATTTGTGGTCAGGAGTTTGAGACTAGCCTGGCCAACATGGTGAAACCCTAGCTGTATAAAAAATACAAAAACTATTCAGGTATGCAGGCAGGAGCCTGTAATCCCAGTTACTCAGAAAGCTGAGGCAGAATTGCTTGAACCCAATAGGCAGAGTTTGCAGTGAGCTGAGATTACACCACTGCACTGCAGCCTGGGTGATGGAGTGAGACTCTGTCTCAAAAATAAAATAAAATAAAATAAAATAAAATTAGGGAAAAGAAGCAAAAATTACACAATGCCCCAAATAAACAGAAAACTATTCCTCAGATATAATAATCTTTTAATAATATTATGGCATTAAGAAGTATGCCCTAGGTAAAATAATCTTTTAATAACATTGTGACATTAATAAGTGTTCCCAAGGCATAATAATCTTTTAATATTGTGACATTAACATAGTGTTTAGTATAAAGAAGAATATTTTATTAACCTTTAATTATCTCTACATTTTAAAGTCTTTACAAGAATCAGCTAAGTGTTCTTGTTTTCCATTTATTATGAACTCTTAATTTATTTTCAAATTTCTTTATGATAAAATTTCATGACGATCTCTTTACAAAACAATGAAGTACTTTTGAATCGGGATAGTTCTCCCGATTTCTGACTTTACGTTTTAGAAATGTTAAGTAGAGTCATGTCTTTGACAGCAAAAGTTGGGATACCTGCTACAATATTTGCGGTCATGATTGTTGTTAAATCTTGGAATGTGTGGTTGAGCCAGAACCAAGTAAAGCTGACGTTTGTTATAAGTCACTACCTTAAAAGCAGACACAAACCCCTTTTTAAGGATTACCAGAAATAGTAATTTAGAGCCTTTAATGATGTTGTTTTCATGCCTCCATTTATTCAGAAAGTACTTTGAGTGTCTACCCTGTCCTACTGGGATCCAGCTCGAGCAACAAAGAGAACACAAATGGTGCTTTCACTCACGTTACTTGCAAACAGTTTTGGTTCTACTTCTCCAGCACAGCCTGTTTTCCTCTACCCAGGTGACAGAGCCAGCAATGAGTTAAAGGAACAATTTCTAGAAACCAGAAAATCTGGCATGACAACCATGTGCCTTTCGTTTACGTAATTGGGTGTTTATCTAGGGAAGAAATAGTTTAACACATTTTAATAGCGTGCTTTTTCCTACAAAGCATATCTGTTGATTGTGGCTGTTTGGTGTTGACCAACTTAAAGAAGCCAGAATTTGATTTCCTTCCAATGTAAAACTTTATAAACAACGTGGAGACAGTTGAAAAAGGAGTGGAAACAAGTTGAGTGTGTTTATCTCGGGGAACTTGCAGGTTTCCCAGATTAGATTCCTAGTTTGAGAACTTAAGTCAGCACCAGTCAGGGCCAGCCACATATTTGATTTTGCTCTCTCCGTTCCTAGTACAGATCTGTGACACTTGTAAGTGGCCATAACATTTTTTAAAAGACTATTCCTGGAAGTCCTCACAAGAGCAGTCAGGCAAAAAATAATAAATAAATAAATAAATAAATGGCATCCAAACTGGAAAAACGGAAGTCAAATTATCCCCGTTCTCTAATGATTTGATCTTGTACCTAGAAAAATCTAATGATACCACAAAAAAACCCTTATATTTGATAAGTGTATTCAGTAAAGTTCCAGGATATGAAATTAACATTCAGAAATCAATAGCATTTTATATACCAATAATAATCTAGCTGAGGACCACTTCAAAAAGTCAATTTCATTTATAATAGCTATAAAAATATCTAGGAATATATTTCACCAAGGTGGTGAAACATCTCTATAGGGACAACTACAAAATATTGATGAAAGAAATCATCGATGACACAATGGAAAAACATCCATGCTTTAGGACTGGAAGAATCAGTATGATTAAAATGACCATGTTGTCTAAAGCAATCTAGAGATTCAACAGAATCCCTATCAAATTACCAATGTCATTTTCCACATAATGAATAAAGTTTACATGAAACCATAAAAAAAAGAAGCCTGAATACTCAAAGCAATTCTAAACAAAAAGAACAAAGCAAAGGTGGGGGAATCACATTATTATCTGACTTCAAATTATACTACAAGGCTACTGTAATCAAGACAGCATGGCATAAAAATAAACATAATGGAACAGAATAGAGAACCCAGGAATAAAGCTACATACCTATAATCAACTGATCTTTGAAAG
The DNA here is from genome assembly GCF_049354715.1 of Callithrix jacchus. Taxonomy (NCBI): domain Eukaryota; kingdom Metazoa; phylum Chordata; class Mammalia; order Primates; family Cebidae; genus Callithrix; species Callithrix jacchus. Next base: position 147,197,638 of record NC_133507.1, read on the forward strand.
AGTTAAGAAAAATGAAAAATGTGCACTGGGGACAGAACACACTATTTAATAAATGGTGCTGGGAAAATTGGATAGTCAAATGCAAAAGAATGAAGCTTATATTAGGGTTCTCTAGAGGGACAGAACTAATAGGATAGATGTATATATGATAGAGAGTTTATTAAGGAATATTGACTTACACAATCACAAGGTGAAGTCCCACAATAGGTCATCCACAAGCTGAGGAGTAAGGAAGCCAGCTTGAGTCACAAAACCTCACAAGTAGGGAAGCCAACAGAGCAGCTTTTTGTCTGTGACTGAAGGCCCTGGCAAACCACCGGTGTAAGTCCAAGAATCGAAAAGCGGAAGAACTTGGAGTCCAATGTTCAAGAGCAGTTAGCATCTAGCATGGGAGAAAGACGAAGCCTGGGAGACTGAGCGAGTCAAGTCCTTCCACGTTCTTCCACCTGCTTTTATTCTATCCACACTGGCAGCTGATCCTATGATGCCTACCAGGATTGAGGGTGGGTCTGCCTCTCCCAGTCCACTGACTCAAATGTTAATCTCCTTTGCAACACCCTCATAGACACACCCAGGAACCGTGTTTCACATCTTTCAGTCCAATTGAATTGACACTCAGTGTTAACCATCACAAAGCTAGATGCATGCTACTCAGCATGTACAAAAATCAACTCGAGATGGATTAAAGATCTAAATATAAGATCTGAAGCTATACAAACCCTAGAAGAAAATTTAGCAAAAATGCCTCTGGACATTGGCCTAGGTAAAGAATTCGACCACATCCTCAAAAGCAAACACAACAAAAACAAAAATAGACAAATGAGCTTAATTAAACTAAGAAGATTTTACACAGCAAAATAAACAATTAACAGAGTAAACAGACAAACTACAGAATAGAAAAAAATATTGGCAAGCTATGCATCTGAAAAAGGCCTAATATCCAGAATCTATAAGAAAAACAACTCCAGAAAAAAAAAAAAAAACCAGTAACCCCATACAAAGTCCGCAAAGGGCATAAATAATAGACAGTTTTCAAGAGAAGACATACAAGCAGCCAATAAACATATGAAAAATGCTGAACATCACTATTCATCACATAAATCCAATTTAAAACCACGATAAGATGTCATCTTATGCTAGTCAGAATGGCTATTAAAAAGTTTAAAAACAACGGATGTTGGCAGAGAAAAGGGAATATTTATACACTGTCAGTTGGAATATATATTAGTACAACCTTTATGAAAAATAGTATGGGCATTTCTCAAAGAAGGAAAACTAGAACTACTGTTTAATGCTACAATCCCACTACTGGGTGTATATACCCAAAGGGAAAGGAATCATTTCACCAAATTTCTTTGTTTTGTTTTAATACATTAAATTTGTGATAGTTCCTTACACACTTATATGTTTATTGCAGCACTATTCACAATAGCAAACATACAGAATTAACTTACATGTTAATTCTGAATAAGGATTGAATAAGGAAAATGTAGCATACATACACACATGCATCACAGAATACTACGCAGCCATAAAAACAAATGAAATGTCTTTTCTAGCAACATAAATGGAACTGGAAGTCATCCTAAGTGAAATAACTCAGAAACAGGAAGTCAAATACCTCACGTTCTCACTTATAAGTGGGAGCTCAACAATGGGTACACACGGACATACAAAGTGTAGACAACATTGGGTAATAGACAACATTGGAGACTCCAAAAGGTAGAAGGATGGGTGGGGGCGAGGGTTGAAAAATCATCCAGTGTGTAAATGTGCTCTATTTCAATGATGGGTGCAATAAAAGCCCAGCAAACAGATCTTGGTTTCATATCACTGAGGCAGACATTAGCACTCTTTTTCTCCCTCAGCCTCAGTTTTCTCTCTGTAAAATGGAAATAACGATATTGACCGTCTGTGGCAGGCAGAATTCTAAGATGGTATCCAAGATTCCCCCACTCCCTGCTGTAATACTCCTGCATCATCCTTGGACCTGAGGCCCCGTTGCTGGCTTGAAGATAGAGGGGCCATGTGGTAAGGCACATGGGCATCCTCTGAGAGTTGAGAGCAGCACCATGGCTGAAAGCAAGAAAGCTGGGGCCTGGTTTTATAACTGCAAGGAACTGAATCTGCCAGCAGTGACTGAGCCTGAAGGTAGGTTTTTCTCTGGAACCTCCAAACGAAGATTCAGCCTGGCCGCCAGCTTGAATAAAACAAACAAGCTTGTGGGATCCTGAGCAGAGAATGTAGTCTTTTGGGTTCTGGCTGTGCCCAGGACTCTGATCTATGGAAGTGTGAGCTAGTAAAGGTATTGATTTTTAAGCTGCTAAATTTGTGATCACTTGCTAAGCAGCAATAAAAATATAACCCATCTTATAAAGTTGCTAGGCAGAAAAAGGTGGGGTAGCAAAGCACCTGGCTTAGTGTCTGACAAATAGCAGATGCTGGATAAGTTTGCTTCCCTTGCCCTGTCAGTGCTGGGCTGTATTCTTAGGTAGGGCAGGGTGGTTAAGACAACAGCAGTGACTTCCCAAATGTCCCTGGCCAAACTTTGAAAATAAATAAGATGATGGAGCCTCAGGAAATACCGACATATGTAGCCCTTTGAAGAGCTGCTTTGCTTTTTCTGAATTTATTTGGCTCTTCTGAAAGAATGTTTCCTTTTTCAGCAATATTTATTGTTCCTTCAAAAGGCTCAGCGATGGCTTTTCTGGTGGCTTTTTGACAGGCTTGTCTGATCGCAACTTGCCTGGTTAGTGCCTTTGTTCACATAGCAAGGGACACTGGTACCTCACAGTATGCCCCCAAGAAGTGCTCAAAACCCTGTTTAGCACTATACCAGTAAAGCACAAAGAAAGTGCAAAGCAAGCTCTCAAAATCTCCATTGTTTTGGCACTGGATAGTGTTCTAATGTGCATTCTTGTTTGTTTTATTAGGAGAGGGTGTAGGAGGTTATCACTGAAGGCCCACATTCCTGGATTTCTCTTCCCAGGTTGGCAGAATCAGATGCTGCTAGGCTTCCTAGTGTAAGACCCATCTGTCAAACCAGGCACTGCTCAGATGGAGATGGAGTTGCACATCTACCATGTGTGATCTTTTTCTAAATGTACCTCGAGGCTCATGAATGAAACAATTTGCAAGTCAAGTCATCATGCAATGTGTCCTTCTCTCAGTCCTTGCTGCGGTTCTTGTCCAGTCCAAAGAATACCCTGCCTCTTTAATGATCTCGCCCAACACCCGCCTAGTAAGTTCAGCATTGGCCTAGTCTGTTCAGGGTCTTAGATTCACAATATGTCCCATTACCCATGTTTTTGGCACAGATGGAGCCTTCCATGAGAAACCAACAAGCCCAATGTGCCTGTGTGTCTATTGTAATGAGGCTTTGAGTTTGCGGTGTTTTACTGCTGTGTAACGAACTACCATAAATTTAATGGATTAAACAACATACTTCTGCTAGCCCACAGTTTCTTTGGGTTAGGAGTCAGCTCAAGATTTTCCAAGGCTTCAATCTATGGTGTCAGCTGAAGTTGGAGTCTCATCTGAGGCTCAGGATTTTTTCTCAAGCTTACATAGTTGTCGGCAGAATTTCTTTTTCTTGTTTATTTATTTATTTTTGCTGTTGTAGATCACGCAGTAGCTTGCTATTTCAAGAACAGAAGAGTTTCTTGGATGTTTATTTTGTCCTTTCAGAGAAAGCCTGAATCCTCTTTTTATTTTTTGAGACGTAGTATTTGCTCTTGTTGCCCAGGCTAGAATCCAATGGCAAGATCTCAGCTCACTGAAACCTCTGTCTCCTGGGTTCAAGCAATTCTCCTGCCTCAGCTTCCAAGAAGCTGGGATTACTGGCATGTGCCACCATGCCTGGCTAATTTTTTTGTGTTTTTGGTAGAGACATGGTTTCTCTGTGTTGGTCAGGCTGGTCTTGAACTCCCGAACTCAGGTGATTCGCCCAGCTAGGCCTCTCAAAGTGCTGGGATTATAGGTGTGAGACACCACACCTGGCTGCCTGGATCCTCTTTTAAAGAGTTCATCTGATTAACACAGGCCCACCCAGAACAATCTACTTTATTATTATTATTTTGTGACAGTCTCTCTTCTCTGTTGCCCAGGCTGGGGCGCAGTGGCATGATCATAGCTTATTGCAGCCTGAAATCCTGGGCTCAAGCAATCGTACTGCCTCAGCTTCCTAAGTAGCTTGGATTACAGGTATGTGCCACCATGCCAAGTTATTTTGTATTTTTTTGTAGAGATAAAGTCTTGTTATATTGCCTGGGCTGGTCTGAAATTCCTGACCTCAAGTGTTCCTCCTGCCTCTGCCTCCCAAAATGCTGGAATTATAGGTGTGAGTCACTGCACTGGGCCTAATCTCCTTTCTTATTAACTCAGAGTCAACCTAGTAAAAACAATAATTATAACTGGAAAATCTCTTCACCTTCTTCCATAAACCCTAACTTAGTCAAGGGAGTGAAATACTATCATATTCACAGTCCTGCTTCTGCACTCAATGAGAGACTTATACAGGGTAGAAACTCTTGAGGGCAGGAATCTTGTGTATAACCTAGAATTCTGAGTTCTCAAGGTGATACTAAGGAGAATAGAAATATATTGCTTTCCTAGAAACCATCCAACTCTGGCTGAATACTTCAAAAGTCAATTCATGCAAACTTAATGAAAACCATAAAAGGTAAACTAAAATTCCATGGGATGATAGAAATATGACAATACAATCTAAATACTTGACAAATAGGGCACAAAATAACTCCCTTGCCTATTTTTCTCTTTGTCTTTCCTTTGCTCCACGTAATGAAAATCATCCCTCTGCAAAGTGCTTGGACTATTTTGTTGGGTGGAAAAATCTCATTTTCTTTGGCTTCACATGTGAGGAAATACACTCTTTATTTCAGCATTCCTCGGGCCACAGAACTTCTGGAACATAAAGATCCAAGTACAATACTGGACACTAAAGTGATATTAACATTAAAATTAGAGTGTACATAAATATCAGTCTGAACGATCCTCACTGCTGAGTTTCCTAATTGGGGAGCTCTCTTGTTGACCTGGCATGGGAACTGGGCCCGTAAATCCCTAGAGTTGTGGAACAGATAATGCTCAGTGTCCTCGATACAGCAAATTCACTCCCTAGTGCTTTTACCTGTCATTCTCCAGAATCCCTGGATGGTAGCGATTGGTGATGGTAATTTATGCTGTGTACCTTTCTGATCTCTGCCTGTTCTGTAGCATATTGGTGACAAATATGACTCTATGTTTCCAAGTTACACAATTCCTTACTTGCAACAACTGGATCCATTTCCCATAATGGATAGATGGACATAAAAAAGCATGTCTTCAAAAGAAGTGGAGAAAGGGCAACATACTAAATGTAACCCTCTTGCAACTTTCCCCTTAGTCTCTGTTTTTATTTGGCCTCAAACATATGTAAAGTTTGATCTCTTTGCATTTATGTGAAAGCATTAGAAAAAAATTGTACTAAATTATTGAATTACAAATTACTAGGATTTTATAAACAAAATGGAAGGAAAGACTTCATAATCTGTCTTTATTCAATGACTTCCACCTTTTTTATCTCTTTTCTCCACAAATATGGATGCTACCTTAGAAGGCACCTCAGAGTCTACGCCTCTCTCTCTCTCTATGTATATATACATATATATGTGTAGTAGACTCTCTGCTAAATATATATACACACATATATACATATGTACACATATGTATAATAGTCTACTATATATATGTATATATACACTCATATATATATATGGAGAGAGAGAGGGAGATGCATTTTGCCCAGGCTGGAGTGCAGTGGCATGATCTTCGTTCACTGCAGCCTCTGCCTCCCAGGTTCAAACCATTCTTGGCCTCAGCCTTCCAAGTAGCTGAGATTACAGAAGGCTGCCACCATGCCCAGCTCTGTTTTGTGTTTTTAGTAGAGACAGGGTTTTGCCATGTTGAACGGTCTTGTCTTGAACTTCTACCTCAAGTGATCCTCCCACCTCAGCCTCCCAAAATGTTTGGATTACAGGTGTGAGCCACCACACCTGCCCCACTGCCTGTACTTATATAAGCATGCTCCCTGGGAGTTAACCTGGCTTCATTCTCATCTTTCCAACTCAGTCAGTATTTTTTTTTCTTTTTGAAATGGAGTCTTACTCTGTTGCCCAGGCTGGAGTGTAGTGGTATGATCTTGGCTCACTGCAACCTCCACCTCTCATGTTCAAGCAATTCTCCTGCATCAGTCTCCTGAGTAAATAGGACTACAGGTGCCCGCCACTACACCAGGGTAATTTTTTGTATTTTTAGTAGAGACGGGGTTTCACCATGTGGGCCAGGATAGTCTCAATCTCCTTACCTCGTGATCCACTTACCTCGGCCTCCCAGAGTGCTGTGCTGGAATTACAGGCATAAGCCACTGTGCCTGGCCTCAGTCAGTATTTTTTAGAGTATATCTGACAAAAACAATTTTCCCACTTGATAACATAAAGCATTTGGTACTGTACAAAAGGATAAAATGATTTTTTATATTTTAAGAAAGTGACCTTCTTTATACTGCTACTCTCCATCTCATAGATTCAATAGCAATGGGAAGAAATCTTTCTAATGGGTGAATGTACCCCAGAGCAGATTGACAATGAAATTAACTCATTTGAGACTGCATCCTTGAGCAGGTGGCTCCTTCAGGCCACCCTCTGCATCCCTCCCTCCCTGCTCAGCTGGCTGCATGAAGGCCTTTTGCACATGCTTGATCTACTGCCTCCACCCTCATTTGTCCACATCCAAAATCCACTGCTCTCCAATGCCCTCACCATGAACGAAATTGAATCTTGGTTCTCATCTCAATGATGTTCTTTTATCCCTATCCTTTGATATGTCTCTTCAGCATTTCAAACTATGACCTTCTATACTTCCTAAATCCCATGCTCCTTGGCTTTTTATGCCCAACCCTCTACTAATTTTCTTCCTCTTACTACTCTATTTGTCTCCTTGAGGGTGTCTGCTGTTTCACCTGATCCTTAAATGATGTCTCTGAAGTCTCACTGGTTCTCCTATCTTCTCACCCTAATCTTTGTTGAATAAATAAGTCATGAATTCCATATAATCTCCAAATGTCTGAATCTTTGCACCTACATCTATCTGTAGATATCACAGAGAACCTTCAAACTTGTCACATCCACACTGACCCATTCCTCCATGTCTTTTTTATATTGACACCCAAGTTAGACATGCAAGAGACTAGTCTGCTTTTGCTCCTTCACTTACCCTGACCTCTCATCAATGATCAAGTCCAGCCAGTTCTGCTCCACTTATGTCAGTCTCTCCGCTTGTTTGCACTTTTATGCTCCTATCTCATTCAGGTCATTATGTTTCCTTCCTGAACAATTACATGGGCACCTAACTGGTCATCTTTCCTGCAGCTTCACTTTCACAAATCCATCATCCCTACTACTTTCAGAGAGGATTTTCTCACATGTGCATCCAATTATAGCACCATTCTGCTCACTTCATCTGATCCTGTCAGTTTCCTGCTTATTATTTGTCTGATAAAACTGAACTCATTAGCATGACCTTTTTCATCTGCTCCTGCCTGCAGAGCCACACCTCCCACCAGCCATGCCTCTTACAGCCAACTCACACTACCTACTTTCCTCCAAACAAACCGTGCTTGTTCCCGCCTCTGTGCCCTTATAAAAATGTTTTTCTGGGGTTCCTTTTCCAAGTTAGTCTCTGCAACAAATTTCCACTCATCCTTCAAGGAACAGGATCAACTACCTTCCCTATAATAACTTATGTAAGCACATTTTTCTGTGATTGAACTACACTCTGTGTACAATGACATTACATCTGCGATTATATTTTGTTGCAAATATCTGTCTAACGCTTTTGTATCCTAAGAGACTAAGTATACCTCAGAGACATGGACCTTATCCTTTTGTCATTGTACCTTTGATGCCAGCTACAGAGGTGGGCTTAATCAGTAATGCTGAATGGGAACATTTTCAATCACGTGTGTTTTCATAAATAAATCTTTCAGGAGACTAATTGCTATGAAGAGTTAATGCACTTTCAGGCACCATTAATGTAGAAAGAAGTTCTGATATTGGAGAGCTTAGAGAACAGCATGGTGATTCATAATCCTCAGAGAGCAAGTGCATTTTCGCTCCATCCATCACTCAGGCTCTGCTTTGTTTATAAAATAGCAACCACTCTGAATGATGTAAAAGATGAGATTGTTTTCCTGGCTCTTTAGGTTTGTAAACCTTGTCTTTCTTCAGTTGTTTTAATTTATGAATCTTGATAGGTACACAAACTAATTATGGGTGGTCACAAAGAATACTGTTGACAGACTAACGTGTTGTTGACACCATGTACCTTTTAGTTTATCCAAATAATATAAATCAAAGAATATTCAGCTTGTGCCATTTATATAAGGTTAAAAAATAATGTTCTCAATTAAGATGCAACAGAGAGTTGAGATTTCTTTTCCTTAAATGACTTTTGGATGTTAATTTTATCTTTCTAACTTGCTCGGTTACAACACTTATGCCCATATATTTCCGGGTTACACTTAGCCATTTCTATCATATTCTTAGAGGACAGGTATATATTTCCAGATTCATTCTTTTTTTACCACTCTATAGGGATCTAGCTTTTAAGCAGTTCTTCACCCTACCTTAGAGTGTGTAAAAGCCATTTTTTAAGGCAGGGTGACTGCCTGTATGCATAAATCTTGCTTTAATTGACCTCAATGAAGCATAGACTTATTGCATAAAGAGTGCTTTGATTTTATGACTCTATATCTGCACTAACAGTTTCTATTATATGAGTTGCTATCTATGATTTTTCTTGTTAAGTGGGAAGTCAGTGATTTAAGACCTGCTTTTTACAATGTATTTTTAGCTATTAATGTGTATTAAATTAAGTTGACTACATGGAGCAGAACACAGGAACACATTGCCTTTTGGAAATCTCTGCTTTCTGACAACTTTGTCTAACCAGAACAGCTGAAAACTAAGAATAAGAAAGAACTTAGAGAAGCCAAACTCCTTCTTCTTGCACTAAAGCTTGTGAATTTTAGTTTATTTCTTTCTTTAATTTTTAAGCTTTTTATTACTTAGTATAAATTTGGTTTGGAATCTCTAACCCTATAGCATATTAGAAACGATGTATAGGCAGGGCAAAAAGAACCAGAAAGGACTGCCACCTGCAACTAAACAAACTTTAAAGAATGTATACATAGCACACCCATTCAAAAGCCCTTGATTCTGATCTGCCCTGTGATGTTTTCAGTGTTTGCAGTGAAGCCCTTGAAGATGTCATTAGTCAACAGATATTTACTGAGTGCTATGTGCATGGCACTATATTATGCTAGGCAATAGAGAAACAAGAAAGACAGATTCTCTCCCTTAAAAGTCATGACAACCCAGAGGAGCCCACTGACATCAAGAGTGAAGTGGAATCTGAGCCCACTGACATCAAGAGTGAAGGGAAGATACCAGGTCTATTGTGAGCAGAGATCAAGGGCACCTACCCAAAACTAAAAGAGGCAAAGATGGCTTCTCAGAGGAAGTGTCTTAAACTGTTGAAAACAGGACGTAATGTATTTTAGAAATATTTCTCATAAAAATGCGTATAATGAAAAAGCATATTGCTACTGAATAAAAATGCTCTTATGTCTCCAAAAAATGCGGCTAACGAAACTGAGTAATGTCCTTGTAGTTCCAAATAACAAAAGTTCTGCTCTACATATATAATCATTATTCAAGGAGTTCTGACGTTTATTTTATCTTCTACAGTCTTCTATCTCTGTGAGATACTAAGAGCTGTACTATCTTTAAATGAAAGCCAGCTGGGTGCGGTGGCTCATTTCTCAATCCCAGCACTTTGGAAGGCTGAAGCAGGTGGATTAATGGATCTCAGGAGTTCGAAACTAACCTAAGCAACATGGAAAGGCCCCATCTCTACTAAAAATACGAAACAAATAGCTGGGGCATGGTGATGTGCACTTGTGATCCCAACTACTTCTGAGGTTGAGATGGCAGGATCACTTGAACCTGGCGGGGGTGGAGGTGGTAGTGAGCCAAGAAAGCACGACTACGCTCCAGCCTGGGTGACAGAGCAAGAAGACTGTCTCAAAAAAAAAAAAAAAAAAAAAAAAAAGTACACAGAGATGAAATTCGAATTAGAATACTTCCATATGGTAAAAAGACTCTGCTCTCATAAGCTAAATAGTAGCCAGAGAAATGAAAATTAGACTTCACTTGTTTCAATATTTGTATTTTATTTTTTCCCTAATGATGTCTAGGTAACTTGGCTATGGATGTTTACTTACCATTTGCTATCCAATAAAGGAAGCCCAAGCTATACAGATTTTTTTTTTTTCTTAACTGGCAGGTTATCCTATGTTTCTAACAAACATTTAGGTTTTAATATCTGTGGAAAACTTTGTTTTAGCAATATGTGCAAACTGGCTTGACAGGGAATACAAATAGATTAATTGCGAAATTAATTGCCACCTTCAAAATAAGAGCAAAAACAACTGAATAAGTATATCTTGATTTGGTTAAAATGGTAAATGAATTTGGAGATGTTGAGAAAACATTTCTATATGATGGTAGAGGAAAAGATCGCATTTTAAGACCTGTGGATACAGGGATAAGCAGCTTCTATAATTTACAATCTAGGACAAGTGGGAGGACTAGCATTTCCCTCATTTTCCAAAGGATGAGGAAATGCTAACTGTAGCCACTGGCAACAAGTTAACTTCCCACAGTAGAGGCCAATGCAGGCATTCTTCAGTGAGACAGCTGCTCACAATCCATATGATTGTTCCTTTAACAAGTATTTATTGAGCACCTACTATGGGCCAGGCACTATTCCACAAGTTTCAGATATATTCATGAGCAAAAATGAAACAGATGTTTACCCTCAAGGTGTTTCTATTCTATAGAAGTAAGCAGTTGATAAATAATAAACATAATCCATAAACTGGCTACTATGTTGAAAGAGGGTCAGTGCAATAGAAGAAAGAAAAATCCAGAGCAAGGTAAAGAAATGCAGAAGGAAATTTTAAGTAAAGAGGACAGAAAAGAGACATCATCTTGATATTTGAGCTAAAACATTGTATCAGTCTAGGCCCAACAGGAGAGAGATACTATATAGTAATTGGAATAGAATAGAAAAAGTTCACTGTGAAGAATCAATAGCAATAACAGAGGATTGAAGTAACAGAATCAGCTGGTAAAAAGTAAAGCAACGTGCAAATAATACAAGAATAGAAGGTATTAAGGATCAGCCACTAACTCCCAGGTCTGAGTCAAAGTAGCCTCTAGCCCAGGGCTAAGATACAGACCTTGTTAGGAGGGTGCAGTTTTGGGTTTTCAGAGCCAGAGACACTACTGTGGAACTGTGCAAGGCAGGACTTGCTGGAAATCCAGCCTCTGCAACTTTTCAGAGAGTTACCCTCTAGGGTGCTGGGGAAAACTGTTCCCAGGAGTTTCTTGCCAGAGATACTCCACTGCACTACATGACGGCTGGAGGTCAGCAGGCAACTAATAGCTCAGTAGTTTGAAAATAGCCTGAGCAACACAGAAAGACCCTGTCTCTACTAAAAATACAAAACAAGTAGCTGGGCATGATGGGTGCACCTGTGGTCCCAACTACTTCTGAGGCTAGAACACTGCTCAGTTCTGCAGGAACTAAGCATGGGGAAGCCACCTGCACTGCAGAAGCTTGGCCATTGAGATACAGGAACCAGAAAGCAAAATTCTTTTCTTCTTTAATGTTTCTTCAATATCTTATATGGACAAAATTTAAAATTGAGCCAGCCAGCCCGGAAGAAAATATTTAAAGGGCCTAGATCCTTTGTCGCAAGCGGGAAAAGAGGATGGGTTTGGAACTGAGATGCAATCAATTGATGGTTCACAAAGTTAGTTAGATGTGGGATGACGTATGTGGATACTGGAAATAGAGTATTACAAGTGGCAAAAATGTCGCTACAGAGCCCAAAGGCAGAAGAGTGCAGAGCAAGTGTTGAGGGAACATTTTGAATCAAAAGGATAAGACCAGGAAATGAGATTGGAGAGAAAAAGAAGGTGAGATCCTGTGGCTTTCCTTATAGGCTATCCTGTGTCTTTGGGATTTATTCTGAGAGAGCGTTGTTGTGGTCTGAGTGGAGGAGTGGCATGAACTATTTGAAAACAACCATTGTGGTCCCTGTTGAGTATAGATGCACAGGGGTCAGATAGAATCAAGGAAGCCAGTCGGGCAGCTACTGTAGGAGTACCCCAGAAGACAGATGCTGATTGCTTAGATGCAGGTAGGAGCAGTGAAACTGTTGATAAATAAGGAGAAAAGTGCTACTTTTCCCATGGAAGAAGCTACTCATAATCCTACTTCCATTCCTTCCTTACTGAGGAAAGATAGATACAGATATATCTAGAATATATCTTAGCCATAAAAACTTTTCTGTGACAAGAAGATTCCAGACTTCGTATAAACACTAATTATATGTTTGCTGTTGATTACATTTACATTTTTTCTTGCAATTCAAAAGATTCCAAACTGCCAATGAGCTTCAGTAAGAGGTCTATAGATGCTTAAATTACAAACATAGCAGCTAGAGCTATTTCATCAAATAAATAATTGCAAAAGGTTGTATTTAACTTTTATATTTCTCAAAGTTAAATCTAGTTCAGAGCTTATCCGAGATAAAGGCTACCCCTCAGTTGAGTGCCCAATCCCTCTCTAGCTGCTGCTGTCAGCCGGCCAAGCCTTCCTCCCCTTGTTCTCCCAAGGCTCTGCCACATGATAGGTGGAGAAACAGTGTTCTCAGCCTATGCTATTCCATCTTGCCTGAAGATTCACCTGCTTCCTTCCCCTTCTCATTACTTACAGCATTACCTGCATGAAATGGTGCCCTATTTCCCCCTGGCCTTTGGGAAATTGCTCCCATCCTTTACGTTAGGCATTGCTTGTGGTCATATATTATGAAAGAGAAGCACACAGAAAAAAATGTGCTGATGGGGTCCTTTGAGTTCCATATTTCTTTTTGTTGTTGTTGTTGCTCTTGTTTTTTCTTGTGTGTTTTTTTTTTTGAGTATATAGTAGATGTGTATATTTATGGGGTACGTGAGATACTTTCATATAGGCATACAAGGCATAATAATCACATCAGGGTAAATGGGGTCATCACCTTAAACATTTATCCTTTGTGTACTAAACAATCCAATTATGTTATTTTAATTATTTTTAAATGTACTATTAAATTATTATTGACTGCAGTTACCCCATTATGCTGTCAAGTGGGTCTTATTTATTCTTTCTGATTTATTCTATTTATTTATTATTTATTCCATTAACCATCTCCACTTTCTCCAACACCCTACTACCATTCCCAGCCTCTGGTAATATTCCTTCTGCTCTCTATCTTCATGAAATCAGTTGTTTTCATTTTTTGCTCCCATAAATAAGTGAGATCATGTGCAGTTTGTCTTCCTGTGCCTAGCTCATTTCACTCAACATAATGATATCCAGTTGCATCTATACTGTCACAAATGACAGGATCTTATTATTTGTTATGGCTGTGTATTAGTCCATTTTCACACTGCTGATAAAGACATACCCAAGACTGGGCAATTTATAAAAGTAAGGGGTTTATCGAATTACAGTTCCACATCGATGGGGAGGCCTCACAATCATGGTGGAAAGTGAAAGGCACGTCTCATATGGTGGCAGACAAGACAAGAGAGCTTATAAGATGATCTCTTGGCCATAGCCATCTAATCTCATGGGACTTACTCACCATCAAGATAATAGCATAGGAAAGTTCTGAACCCATGATTCAATTACCTCCCACTTGGTCCCTCCCACACCACTTGGGAATTCAAGATGAGATCTGGGTGGGACCCAGCCAAACCATATCAGGCGGAATGGTATTCCATTGTATATATGTACCACATTTTCTTTATCCATTCATCTATTGATGGAGACTTAGGTTGCTTCCAAATCTAGGCTGTTGTGAATAGTGCTGCAAGAAACACAGGAGAGCAGATGTGTCTTCGATATACAAATTTCCATTCTTTTGGGTAGCTACTTAGTTGTGGGATTACTGGAATACATAGTAACTCTATTTTTAGTTTTTTGAGAAACTCCAAATTGTCCTCCACAGTGGTTTTACTAATTAACATTCCCACCAACAGTCAATGAGGGTTCCCTTTTTTTCCTGTCTTTTGGACAAAAGCGATTTTAACTGTGATGAGATGACATTGCAGTTTTAATTTGCATTTCTTTGATGATCAATGACATTGAACACCTTTTCTGTTTGCTATTTGTGTGTCTTCTTCGTTTTTTGTTTTTTTTTTTTTTGAGACGGAGTTTCACTCGTTACCCAGGCTGGAGTGCGATGGCGCGATCTCAGCTCACTGCAACCTCCGCCTCCTGGGTTCAGGCAATTCTCCTGCCTCAGCCTCCTGAGCAGCTGGGATTACAGGCACGTGCCACCATGCACAGCTAATTTTTTTTGTATTTTTAATAGAGACGGGGTTTCACCCTGTTGACCAGGATGGTCTCGATCTCTTGACCTCATGATCCACCCGCCTCGGCCTCCCAAAGTGCTGGGAGTATGTTTTCTTATGATAAATATTTACTCAGATAGTTTGCCCATTTTTAAGTCAATTTATTAGAGTTTTTACTATAAAGTTGTTTGAGCTCCTTATATATTCTGGTTATAAATCCCCTGTCAGATGGGTCCTTCGCACATATTTTATTCCATTCTGCGGATTGTCTCTTCACTTTGTTTTTTGTTTCCTTTGATGTTCAGAAGCTTTTAAACTTGATATAATCCCATGTGTCCATTTTTGCTTTAATTGCCTGTGCTTCTGTGGTGTTATTCAATAAATCTTTGCCTGGTCCAATGTCTTGGAGAGTTTTCCCAATGGTTAATCGTAGCAGTTTCATGATTTGAGGTCTCAGGTTTAAGTCATTAATCCATTTTGATTTGATTTGATTATATGGCAAGAGACAGGGATCTAGTTTCATTTTCTGCATATGAATATCCAGTTTTCTCAGCACCATTTATTGAAGAGACTTTTTCCAAATGTATGTTCTTGGAACATTTTTTGAAAGTGAGTTTACTGTAGATGTATGAATTTGTTTCTGGGTTCTCTATTCTGTTTCATTGGTCTACGTGTCTGTTTTTATGCCAGTACTATGCTGTTTTTGCTGCTCTGTAGTATTATTTGAGGTCAAGTAATGTGATTCCTCCAGTTTTGTTCTTTTGCTTGAGATAGCTTTAGCTATTCTAGGACTTTTGTAATTTCATTTAATTTTTAGAATTTTTTTTCTATTCCTGTGAAGAATGCCATTGATATTTTGATAAGGATTGCATTGAATCTGGATATTGTTTTGGGCAATATGGGAAATCTTAACAATATTGATCTTTCCAATCCATGAACCATGGAATATTTTTAAATTTTTGGTGTCTTCAATTTCTTTCGTCACTATTTTATGGTTTTCATTATAAAGATCCTGAATTCCTCGGTTAATTCCTAGGTATTTTATTTTATTTGCAGCTACTGTAAATGAGATTACTTTCTTGATTATTTTTCAGATTGTCCGTTGTTGGAATATGTAAATGCTACTAATTTTTGTATGTTCATTTTGTATCCTGCAACTTTACTGAATTGATCAGTTCTAAAAGTTTTTGGTAGGGTTTTTAAGTTTTCCAAAATGCAGGGTCATATAATCTGAAAAGAAGGATAATCGAATTTCTTCCTTTCCAATTGGATTCCCTTTATTTATTTCTCTTGTTTAATCGCTCTAGCTAAGACTTCCAGGACCATGCTGAATAACAGTGATGACAGTGGGCCTCCTTGTGGTGTTCCAGATCCTAGAGGAAAGGCTTTCAGTTTTTTCCCATTCAGTACGGCACTAGCTGTGAGTTTGTCATATATGATTTTCTTATGTTGAAGTATGTTCCTTTTATATCCAGTTTTATTTAATCATGAAAGAATGTAGAATTTTATCAAATGCTTTTTCTGCATCAATTGAAATAATCATTTGATTTTTATCCTCCATTCCTTTGATATATTACATTAATTGATTTGCTTATGTTGATCCATCTTTGCATCCGTGGGATAAATCCCACTTGGTCTTGATAAATGATCTTTTTCATGTGTTGTTCAATTCAGTTTGCTAGTATTTTGTTGAGGATTTTTGCATCAATATTCATCAGAGACATTGCTTATAGTTTTCTTTTGTTTGATGTCTCTTTGCCTGGTTTGTATCAGGATAATACTGGCCTCATTGAATTAGTTTAGGAGTATTTCTTTCTGCTTTGTTTTTCAGAATAGTTTGAGTAGAATTGGTATTAGTTCTTTAAATGTTTGGTGGAATTCAGAATAAAGCCATCAGGTCCCAGGCTTCTCTTTGTCGGAATAATTTTTATTATGGCTTTGATCTTACTACTTGCAGTTGGTCTGTTCAGTTTTTTAATTTCTTCATGGTTCAATATTGGTAGGTTCTATGTGTCTAGGAATTAATCCACTACTAGATTTTCCAATTTATTGGTCTATAGTTGCTCATAGTAAGTACTAATGATCCTTTGAATGTCTGCATTGTTGGTTGTAATATCTTCTCTGATTTTATTTATTTGGGTTTTCTCTTTGTTTAATGTAGCTACACAAAATTGACAAACCTTTATCTTTTTAAAAAACCAACTTTCTGCTTCATTGATCTTTTGCATTACATTGTTTGAATTTCATTTATTTCTGGGCTGGTCTTTTAATTTTTTTCCTCTAATTTGAGTTTGGTTTGCTCTTCCTTTTCTAGTTCTTTAAGATATATCATTAGGTAGTTTATTTGAAGTTTTTCTACTTTGATGTAAGTGCTTATAGCCAAAAACTTCCATCTTAGTCCTGTTTTCACTGTATTCCAAATGTATTGGTATATTCTTTCTATTTTCATTTGTTTGAAGAAATTTTTTAATTTCCTTCTTAATTTCTTCATGGACCCACTGGTCATTCAGAGGCATATTATTTAATTTCCATGTATTTGTATAGTTTCCAAAATCCCTCTTTTAATTGATTTCTAGTTTTACTCCAGTGTGGAAATTTTGGTCAAAGAAAATGCTAGATATTATTTCAGTTTTTTTGAATGCTTAACACATGTTTTGTTACCTATCATATGGTTTTTTTTGTTAGAATGATCTGTGCTGAGGAGAAAAATGTGTATTCTGAAGCTGTTGTATAAAATGTTCTATAAATATCTATTAGGCCTATTTGTTCTATAGCGCAGATTAAGTCTGAAGTTTGTTGACTTTGTGTCTGGGAGATCTGTCCAAGACTCAATGTTGTGTGTTAAATTCTCCAGCTATTATTGTATTAGGGCCTATCTCTCTCTTTAGTTCTGATAATGCTTGCTTTATATATCTGAATGCTCCAGTATTAGGTGCATATGTAGTTACAATTGTTATAGCCTCTTGCTGGATTCACCCTTTTGT
Source organism: Callithrix jacchus (assembly GCF_049354715.1). NCBI lineage: Eukaryota > Metazoa > Chordata > Mammalia > Primates > Cebidae > Callithrix > Callithrix jacchus. The sequence goes on from NC_133507.1 coordinate 147,215,147, forward strand.
CATTATATAGTAACCTTCTTTGTCTCTTGTATTTTTGTCTTAAAATCTATATTTGCTGATACAAGTACTGGAAATAGTTCCTGATATAAATATGGCTACTACAGTTTTCTTTGGTTTCCATTGGCGTGAAATATCTTTTTCCATACCTTTATTTTCAGTCTATATGTGTCTTTATAGGTGAAGTATGTTTCTTGTAGAAAATGTGTCATTGGGTGTTTTTTTTTAATCCATTCAGCCACTCTATGTGTTTTGATTGGGGAGTTTCATCTATTTATATTCAATGTTATTGTTCATAAGCAGGGACTTATGCCTGCCATCCTGTTATTAATTTTCTGGTCTTCTCTTCTTTCTTCCTGTCTTCCTCTTATGATTTTTTCTTGCTTATTAATATTCTTTTCTTTTGGATTGAATAACTTCCTTTAGCATTTCTTGTAGGACAGGTCTGGTGTTGGTGAAATCCCTCAGCTCTTGTTTACTGGGGAAGGTTTTATTTCTTCTTCATGCTTGAAGGCTATTTTTGCTAGACATACTATTCTAGGGTAAAAGTTGTGTGTGTGTGTTTTTTCCTTCAGCATTTTAAATATGTCATGCCACTCTTTTTTGGCCTATAAGATTTCTACTGAAACATCTGCTGCCAGACTTATTGGAGCTTCATCATATGTTATCTGTTTCTTTTCTCTTCCTGTTTTTAGAATCCTTTCTTTATCCTTGACCTTTGGAAGTCTGATTTCTAAATGCCTTGAGGTAGTCTTCTTTGGGTTAAATCTGCTTGATGCTCTATAACCTCATATTTGAATGTCAATATCTTTCTCCAGGTTTGGGAAATTCTCAGACATCATCCCTTTGATTAAACGTTTTACTCTTATTTCTTTCTGTATGTCCTCTTTAAGGCCAGTTACTCTTAGTTTTGCCCTTTTGAGGCCAGTTTACAGATTTTATAGGCATGCTTCATTGTTTTTTATTATCTTTTATTTTGTCTCCTCTGACCATGGCTTTTCAAATAGGCTGTCTTCAGGCTCACTAATTCTTTCTTCTGCTTGATCAATTCTGCTATTAAGTGACTCTGATACATTCTTCAGTATGTCAATTGCATTTTCAACTCAAAATATCTACCTGATTTTTCTTCACTGTTTCAATCTCTTTGTTAATTTCATCTGATAGAGATCTGAATCTTATTATGTTATGTTGAATTTCCTTGAGTTTCCTCAAAACAGCTACTTTAAATTCTCTCTCTAAAAAGTCAAATATCTGTGTTTCTCCTGGATTGGTCTCTGGTTGCTTATTTAGTTTGTTGGTGAGGTTACATTTTTCTGGATGGTCTTTTGCTTGTCGATATTTGTTGGTGTCTGGGCACTGAAGAGTTAGATATTTACTGTAGTCTTTGCAGTCCCAGCTTGTTTGTACCAGTCCTTATTGGACTGGCTTTCTAAGTATTTGAAGGGACTTGCACATTGCTATCTAAGCCTTACTTGCCTCAGGGAGCACTGTAAGCCCAATGACACTGTCATTCTTGCAGACTCATAGATGTACTGCCTTGGATAAGATCTGGAAGAATTCAGTAGATTATCCAGCTCTTGTTCACTTTCCTTACTTCCAAACAAATGAAGTCTGTATCTCTGTCCTGATCTACTTGGAGCTGGGTATGGGGTGACACACACACCCCTGTGGTCACCACCACTGGGAACTGCACTGGATGAGACCTGAAGCCAGCAGAGAATTGCACTTCTCCAAGGGTGCATTGTAACCACTACCTGAAGTCTCTAAAGCTCTACCGTCAGCAACTGGTGAGGCCAGCTAGGCTTGCTTGTCTAGAAAGGTCATGTGGGAGCTGGGGTCTGGAAGGGGGTCTAACGACTTTGTCTGGTGCCCTATCCTACTATGGCTAAGCTGGTATCCACAATGCTAGAAAACGTCCTGTTTACTCTTCCCTCTCCTCCCCTCACACAGAAGGAAGGAATCCCTTTTGTTGCTGCAAGCTGCACTGCCAAGCAAACCTTTGGGTTTCCCGATTCTGGAGCTTAGTTCTTGAATGGCATTTCTGGACCTACCCTGGGCCAGAGGGGAGAGACTGCCCTGAAGCGTGAGTCCCAAGTCTATCTGTGTACTCCACTATTTAATTCCATGACACAAGCACCCCCTTGACTACCCTGGTTTGTGACTCTCTCACTAGATCATGTGCCCCTCAAGTCCGCTGGCTTTGAGCCCAGCACAACACTAAGACTTGCCTAGAAATTGCAGTCCTACACAACCTTTCAAGTTTATTAGGTACTCCAGAGCCCTTTAGCCTATAATGGCAAGGCTTGTGGGATCTCAAGTTCTGACTTCTGGGATGGATGATTCCCTATGGTTAGGGCCGGTCTAAAATCTCCCTTTGGGTGTCAACTGAGTTGAACCTGGTTTTGCTTTCCTCTTTGATAGGACATCACTGAGTTCAATCCAGGGACCCACAATCACTACATTCTCCTTCTCCCAAGTCCACAGATTCTCCGTGCCATGCAGTCACTTCTGTGGGGGTGGGGAAGAAGTGGCATCAGTAATGCAAGGCTGTCTTTCCCACCCTCTTCAGTGCCTCTTTCAGTGATATGAAGTTAAGACCATGTGCTGTGATTGCTCATCTGATTCTTAGTTCTAGTGAAGGTGCTATTTTGTGCGTAGACAGTTGTTGTATTTGGTGTTCTGTGGCGGTGGGGAGATGATGATTCTATTCAGCCATTTTGCTCCACTCTCAAGCTGTGTATTACTGAAGGTCTTCCTCTTCTTTATATTTCTACGATATTTCCTGAAACTCACTACATTTAATACACATACATTGCAGTTGACCCTTGTTTATTAGGAAAGAAAGTTGCAAGAACTAACGTTATCTACTAATTAGAGATACATTATCTAGTAATAGCTTATTCTTACAAACAACTTTTTACCATTATATACCAACTTAGACATGTTACCAGCAATTATTCACTTCACTTGAGTGTTTTTTTGAACTAGGAGATATTATCTGCAGATAATATTTATATGGAAAAATATTTAACATTATTTGTGGCATTTCCCACTCCCATGGGCACAATAAAAGCCACATTTTATTAATACTTTAAAAATATGAGGCATAATTATTTTCCCTTAACCTTGTGGTCAAGAGTTCAAGAAGTCATCATACTAGATATGCAAAATTCTTTCCGATCCTTCATCTTCTAGCACTCCCAAGTGAAACATGACATGTAAACATGTGCATATACTTTTATTAATACCCAAATCATAACCAAATGTAAGTACTTAGAATACGAATGTCTGTGTGTTAAACAATGTACCCCACTATTCAATTACATAATGCCATGTGTCTCTGGAGAGTTGGAGGTTTACTGGAGATGTCAAGTGTCCTGAAACTCTAAAATTATGCTAGACGGGAGCAAACAAAGAATGCAGAGAGAAATAAGTAAAGGTAGGTATTATAGCCATGTTCTGTAGAAACATTGAGGGGAAAATAACTTGAAGTCATCTCATAAAGAAGGAAATAAACCAGTGCGACCACAAGAATCCACAACTTGACAAGAAAATTTTCTACATTGGGAAGTGCTTCTGAAAACATTTATTTCAAACCTGATAACTTTTCATTCTAAGGGACAAGTTTGAGTCAACTTGTTTGGTTATCTGGAAGTAATCTGATAAAAAGAGGTACTAAGTGGTTTTTAGAATAAAAGTAAAATTTCTCAGAATGTAATTTTTTTTTGAGGTGGGATCTTGCTTATTGCCCAGGCTGGAGTGTATTGATGTGATCTTGGCTTACTGTAACCTCTACCTCCCGGGTCAAGTGATCCTCCTGCCTCAGCCCCCCAAGTAGCTGGGATTACAGGCATGAGCCACCACAGTGGCTAATTTTTGTATTTTTTAGTAGAGAAGGGGTTTTGTTATGTTGGCCAGACTGGTCTCAAACTCCTGGCCTCAAGTGGTCTACCCACTTTGACCTCCCAAAGTGTTGAGATGACAGGTGTGAGCCACCATGACCAGCCAGAATATAGCTATATGAAATAGTTTTCTCTATTTTTGTGTCTTGTGTCTCAAGAATGAGACACAAATCCTATTTCCTGGTTTATAAATGTGCTTTATCTTGTCTCTATTTAACATTTTAAAATTTGTATTGTAATTATCCATTTACATAATTGTTTTCAACTCTAAACAGTGAACTCCTCTAGAACAAAAATTATACTAATTGAATATAGTGTTTGGTCCCAGTAAGTGCTCAATTAAATGCTTTCTGAAAAAGCCTAAGTGTGTCAAGCAAAGTTCCTATGATTCTAGGTTGAACAAATGAATACCTGGTGGAGTCATTGCTGAGATGGGAAAGGTCAGTGTGAAGTGCTGAGTTTCAGATGGCTGTGCTTGAGATGGTTGTTTTATATTAAAGTGAAGATGAAAAGTAAACAATTTGATATATTTCTCTGAAGGACTAGAGACAAAACTTTGATTGTCATTAGAATAAAGATGACATTTAGCCATTGAGTTAGACAAAATCACCTTGGGAGAAAATACAGTAGATCAGAGGGCCTAGAAAAAAAATCCATGTGGGCCAAGCAAGGTGGCTGATGTCTGACATCCTTCCACTTTGGAAGGCCAAGACGAGTGGATCACCTGAGGTCAGGAGTTCGAGAACAGCCTGGTCAACATGGTGAGAGACCTCGTCTCTACTAAAAATACAAATATTAGCTGGGTGTGGTGGTGTGCACCTGTAATCCCAGCTACTCAGGAGGCCGAGGCAGGAGAATCAATTGAACTTGGGAAGTGGAGGTTGCAATGAGCTGAGATAACACCACTGTACTCCAGTCTGGGTAACAGAGCAAGACTCTGCCTCAAAAAAAAAAAAAAGAAGAAGAAGAAGAAGAAGAAGAAAAGAAAAGAAATAAATATTCCATGTGGAACTCAGACTCAGTCAAATTCAAGAGAACAAGTCAAGAAAGGAAATAGAGGAGGAAAATACAAAGTATTCTAAAAGCCAGGAGGAGAAAAGTCATTAAGATATGGTGATCAGAAAACATTTCTCATCCATAAACATCTACAAACTTGTGCACATGGATTGTCCCCTTAGGATACACAAAAGCAATATTCATTCAGTACAAATTGTACTTCTTAGAGTACCCACGTAACCATTCATTCTCTTCACCTTCCTTACAATATTAAATACATTACATGAGGTATTACAAAAAGATATAGCGATCAAGGTGACAAATCATTGAAAGCTTAATTAGGTTGAGGGCAGAGATCAATCTATTAGATCTGGAAAAATTGAGGGCATTGGAATCAGGAAAAGATAATCTCAAAAGTGGTGGAGGCAGAAGCCAAATAGGAGTGGAGGTTGGAGAGAAAGTGAACCGTGAGGAAGTAGAGAGGAGGCAAACATGATTTTTTGATATAGTTGCCTATAAAAAGAAGTAGGCAAATGGGGTGATAGCTGGAAGGAGATGAAGGATTAGGGTAATGTGTGTATATATATATATGTGTGTGTGTATATATATGTGTGTGTGTGTGTATATATATGTATATATATATATTCTTGTGTGAATTATGGGAGGGATGAGACCATGTTAGAATGGTGATGAGAAAGATCCAGAGAAGAGAAGAACACTGATGAAGGTGAGAGGGAAGATAACTAAAGGAGGAAATCCCTTGACAAGCTGGCAAAGAATAAGAAGTAAAGCCCATCAGGGCCTTTGATGAGATTGGAGCTTTTTCCAGTGTAGCCAAAGAAGGGAAAATGAAGAATTGGCTGTAAATTTTGGTTTGATTTTTATTAGGTGATAAAAATAAGAGGAAATTTTCTCTATTGATGTTCTAGTTATCTGTTGCTATGTCGCAAACCACCCTGTAACTTTGTGGCTTAACAATGAATTATTATTTCTAATTGCCTTGGGGTTTGCCTCAATTCTTCTGGGAAGTTCTGCTCCATGTGGTGTAGCTGAGGGCTGTCATGCGACTGCATTCAACTGGAAGTTTGACTCGAAGAGGTCTTTCAACTTCTAGCATCTCACTTCACGTAGTCCCATGGGATTCAATACCCTGTCTTTATGGCATTGCAACTAGCTTCCAAGAGCAACTATTTACAAGGGGACAGACCTGATATGCAAGTATTTACCACGCCTTGGTTTGTTTCATATCTGCTAATTTCCCATTGGCCAAGCAAGTCATATTGCCAAAGCCAGAGTGGACATGGAAGAGACTATACTAGGATATCAGTAGGTGAAATTCACTAAAGGTCACTAAAGCAACTGTCACAGTTTCTTCCATTTTCTAAAACAAAGCATTATTATCTGTTACATGTGAGTTAGGAAAGAAATACGAATAGTAAGACTGTCAGGGGAATTGGAAAAGCATAATAATATTTTGGGCCAATGCTGCGTGCCTGCATGGGCTGTATTTATATTTATAATGGATAATGGCCTGAGTCTTCTATTACTGTAATTTTGTGTAATATTATTTAGCTGCTCTTCATTGCACACAGGAAGCAGACAGATTGGCGAGGTCATTTATAAATGTATAGCTCTGGGAGAAAGAATGTGGACAATAGAAAAGTGACACTGTGTAATATCTACCCTTTATAGGTGTTTTTGTTCTTTTTTAAGAATAGATCAAACCATCAAAATAAATTTAGATGTTTATTATGTACAAGCCATACTTAATATACTATTAAGGCCTAGGAGGTTGATAAAAAAGGTATTGGACACTGGTCTTGGCCTCAAACATTTTATTTGAAAGGTTGAGGAGCATACACAGTAGTTGAAACATCTTTCTTCCATTATGTGGGCATTAATTTCTTCTTTTTTTTCTTTTTTTGAGACAGAGTTTTGTTCTTGTTGCCCAGGCTGGAGTGCAGTGGTACAATCTCCACTCACTGCAACCTCCACCTCCTGGGTTCAAGAGCTTCTCCTGCCTCAGCCTCCCATGTTGAAATTACAGCTGTGTATCACCACACCCACCTAATAGTGGTATTTTTAGTAGAGACAGGGTTTCACCATGTTGACCAGGCTAGTCTGGAACTCCTGACCTCAGGTGGTCCACCTGCTTCAGCCTCTCAAATTGCAGGGATTACAGGTGTGAGCCACCACACCCGGCACTTCTTTCTGATTCATTTTTCTTATTATTTTGCCTCATTTGTCCAATTTCATGGAACATTGTCCAAAATTCCCTCAGATTTTCAAACTTTCCCACTTGCTTCCTCTATTAGACCATGTTCAGTTATAAATATAAAAACCATACATGATACTTGCCACTTGAACACATAGAATTTCATATAAAGAATGAAGTCAACAGATATGGAAGGACTGAAGAAGCAAAAAGAGGACACAGAGATAACCCAGGAATAGTGACTTCATGAAGAGACTACCATCCCGTGACGGACTGAGTGGCCATGTCCCCCCAAATTTAGATGATGAATTCCTCACCCACAATGTAATGACATTGGGAGGTGGGGCCTTTGGGAGGTAATAAGACCATAAGGATAAGGCACTCATGAATGGGATCGGTGCCCTTGTAAGGAGAGCTTTCTCTCTCTCTCTGCTTTCTGCCATATGAGGATACAAAGCAGGAAGAGGCCCTGGACGGAACTAACCACTCAGGAACCCTGACCTCAGCCCTTCACCTTCCAGAATTGTGAGAAAAACGTTTTTTGTTTTGTTTTGTTTTTTGAGAAAGAGTCTCGCTCTGTCACTCAGGCTGGAGTGCAGTGGTGCAATCTTGGCTCACTGCAAACTCTGCCGGTACTGAGTTCTTCTGCCTCAGCCTACTGAGTAGCTGAGATTGCAGATGCACACCACCGCGCCTGCCTAATTTTATTTATTTATTTTTTTGTATTTTTAGTAGAGACAGGGTTTCACCATCCTGGTGAGTCTGGTCTCAAACTCCTGAACTCGTGATCTGCCAACCTCAGCCTCCCAAAGTGCTGGGATTACAGGCGTGAGCCACTGTGCCCCACCCACATTTATCTTAAATGGAGAATAAAGCAGCTGTTACCAGAGTTGGTATTGTTGGGGGTTGGGGGGAAAAGGGAGAAATGATGTGGGTCAGAGGATATGATCTAATGCACACCATGAGGACTACAGATAATAATAGTATATTATATACAGGAATTTTGTTAAATAAGTAGATTATAGCTGCTCTTGCTGCAGGGGGTTGAAATGTGCAACAATGTGAGATGATAGATATGTTAGTGTGTTCCACTATAATAACTGTTTAAAAATATATATATATTAAAAATACACAATGAAATTTATTTTATAAATAAAAAACAGCTAATGAAAAGATCATTAAAATTTTGAGCAGCCTTTGTGAAATAATCTCAGCTTCCTAAATGCAATGTTATAGTACCATACAGACACTGCAAGCATTTCCCAGTTTTTCTTCACATCCTTTCATCTTTGTTATTGATACAAAATGTGCTGATACTTTTGGAATGATTTTTAGAAAATAATTCTGAGACTGAAATAATCATGTTCAAGCCTTTTTCCAGAAGGATTTGTGTTTTGATTAACCATTTGGAAGGAGGTGTGAGCAGTCAAAATAAATATTGGCTGGGGTGGGAGGGGAAAAACAAGTATTTTGTTCTTTTTTTTGTTTTAAAAATACATTCTGTGCACCTGAGTTGGGCTTTTATTTTATTTCATATTTGTTCTCTTTCTCAAGCTACATATAGGTAGGGTTAAATTTGGAGTAATCAATAAACAACCCTGTTTTCCCTCTCCTAAGACTGGTCTTTTTAGAGCTGCCATCACAACCAAAGATTCTATGTTGTTAAAATCTCTTAGTGGTAGTCTCAGGTTAATATGTTACAAGGTAAAGACTGCTTATAGAAACAACAGAGCAGAAAATCAATAATATGTTTGATTTTTAGGGGTCACCAGCACCTCCAGACATGTGATCCATCCATCTAGTTATCAATGGTAAAATGTGCGACTAACAGGTCTGGCCAACCAATGCCAGAGTAGACTTTTCTGAAGACATATCACTGCCTTATCAACCTGTCTAAGCCTGATTAGCTCTCCTCCTCTTCCTCTGCCCAGTAAAAACAACAGTCCAACTCTTTTAGAGCTGAGATGAGGACAATAGGAGTCCTACAGTTTCTAGAATCATCTTGGGAGCTGGAGAAGAATCTAGATGGAAGAAGTTGTTTGGAGATGCTCCTCTCTCGCTTCACTTCCATTCATTTTGGGCAGTGACCATGTAAATATTAGTTAAGTTGTGCTCCCTTGCACCCCTACAGATCCTGATACTATACCCCACCAGTTCTTACTCTGCTCTGTTGTTTCTATAAGCAGTCATTACCTTCTAATGTATCATACAATGGACTTAGGTATTATGGTTGTTTATTGTCTAAGTCCTTCTAATATACATCTCTATGAGGACAGGAATCTTTTCACCAATGGAGCCTCATCAGCTAGAACATCTGACTTGCTGTTCCATTTGTTTATAGGAATGAATAGGAAATGTTACTGTATTGGAAAGCTTGCTTTTCCTTTAAAGTAAACTATCTCTTCTCAGAAACATTCTCATAAGTGGACATAAGCATTTTCTGACTCTGAAATAATACCGTGTGTATATTTTAATCACTAATACTTATAATTTTATTACATGTGAAACATATGACATGGGCTATTACTAGCTGTTACAAACTAAATTTTACTGGCTTAACAAAATACAAATTTCATTATTGTTCACATAATAGTCCAAATGTGGGTGTTTTGGGTCTGGAGTGGCATTCCCCCAGGTGGTAATTTAGGCATCTAGACTTCTTCAATGTTATGGCTCTGCTGTTCCTTGAGCTCCTCAGTCCTATCAGTGTCCACCTGGATAAAGTGAGAGAGATGGCTTTTTGATTATTTTGACCATTTTGGTTACTACAAGTGACACACATCACTTGCAATAATATTCCATTGATCAGCAATATTCCAATTGCTCCCCCTGGCTGCAACAGTTTGTACAATCTCTGATTGGGAGCTACTTCCTGGGAACAGCTCTACACTATGGGAGGGGAAGCATGAATTTTAATGAATTGCTAACCATTCTCTGCTACTTTTCATGATCAAGCTTTCCTGTAGCATACCTCCCCACTGACTGGCTGTATTAGTGACGCTAATGATTATAACCGTGTACTGTTATAATTATGCGTAACAGTTAGAAGACTATGATGGCTAGTTCATGTCAATGTCTTTGCTGTGCTCAACTTCCATGTTCATGGTCATGTTCAGGTTCATTTCAAATGTCTCTTTCTGAGGCTTAGACTAAGTAGCAACAGCGCTTCGGGCATACTTTTCTCACAAGCATGATTGAAAGAGGCCAAAGCAAAACACACATCTAAATTCTTTTCTTAGATACAGAATATAATAGCTCCACTCTAATTTCATTGATCAACGCAAGTATTATTATCTACATGGGTTATATCACCTGGAATGCTTGTTTTCTCCATCTATCTACTTAGCCACCCATTAAAGATTAACAAAATCTTGTCATTTTTAAAAGATTTCTTTACTTCTGGACATTGAATATCTTGTTTCTGTTTTTTTCCATTCATCTATCCATCCATCCATCCTTTCAAATATTATTTAAGGCTTACCTACTATGTGTCAAGCATTATTTTACACAATGAAGATATAGCATGAATAAGATCTCCAAAACATTTCCAATTTCATGAAGCTTGTGTTTTATTTTTTATGTATGTATGTTTTTCCAGGACTTTGAGGCAAGAATGGAGCTTATATTTTAGTGGAGAAAATAGATATGTGAGCCAAAACATAAATATAATTTCAGATATTGCTATATTATGAATAAATGGAAATAGGGAAATACAACTGTATAAGGGAAGGAGCACTAAATAGTTGGTCAGGGAGAACGTTTCTCCATAATTGAGAATAAAACAACCATGTATTTATAATCAAATATGTCATTCGAATCAGGGTCATAATACCAAAAGAAACTGTTAAGCTTCTCCCTTTTATTTCATTTCAGTTTTCTTCCTGGCATTCATTTATCATGTTTAAGTTGTCAGGTTAATACAAAAAGGGCTAAGTAGACTAGACTAGGCTGATTGCCAGGGTCTGCAGTGTGCCCAGTTATTTTAAAATTAGGTGGAATCACTTTGTTTGGTGGGCCTTTATGTTTCTAACAAAGCTACAATTGAGCAAGTAAAGTTGAATAATGTCGCCTAATGCATTAGAGTACAAGTTTGAAAGATTCAGGGAAAAAAGAACACGGATCCTCAGAAATATTTCTCCCTTTCCCTGTTTTTTTTTTTTTTTTTTTTTTTTTATCCGCTCTGCCTCTGTACTGCTTTGGGAATTGATTGATTCAGCCCCATGGTATGACCCTCTAGGGAGTGGTCTGGCTGTGGAGGAGGGCTGGATCTGTCAACCAACATTTAAGGTGTTTTGGGTTATGAAGAACTAGCAATGGATGTAATAAAGTGAATATTTGAGATTTCCAACCTTAGCTTCATATTAATTTCTCAGTGCTGCCATTTAAGTATGTATGTCACAAACTTAGTGGCTGAAAACAATGCATATTATCTAATAATTCTGTCTAACATGAGTCTCACTGAGCTAAAATCAATGTGTCAGCTTGTCTAGATTCACTTTTAGGGGCTTTAGGGGAAATCCTTTTTCCATTTTTCCAGCTTCTTTAGCTGAATACACTCCTTGTGGATAGCAAATGATAGCACTTCTTATTGGTTTATGACCCCCTTCTTCCATCTTTAAAGCCCAGCAGTGACTGGTCAAGTTCTCATGTCGCGTCTTGCTGAGTCGGCTTCCATTGTTCTCTTTCTCCAATAACAGCCAGGGAACAGATTCCCTATTTTAAAGAGTCCTGTGATTAGATTGTACTCACCTGGATAATCCAGGCTAATCTCCTCATCTCAAAGTCCTTCACCATAGTCACATCTGTTGAGTCCCCTTTGCTTTGTAATGTAGTTACAGGCTGCAGGTTTTAGGCCATGGACGTTTTGGGGGGTGCCATTGTTTTGTCTTCCATAGCTTCTCTTTGAATTTATGGCTGTAGCTTCCTCTAATATGAGAAGCACCACCAGACAGAGCCATTCTTTAATAGTATTAACTTGATTTCTGGGAATGGGCAAGAAAAAACAAACATGATTTCTTATCACTGTGATACAACTTGGCTTTTGACCAAGAACTCCATACATCTGGGCCTGAGTACCCTGTGACATGTTACCAGAAAGTTCCAGTTTGTTTACTTTTGGTAACTGGAGTTTTAGTCACCCCTTGAGGATATTTTACGACAACCTGGAGAAATTGTTTTTATTATATTAGGAGATGAAGGCTGTCTTTTTTCTCTCTCTTCCTCTCGGTTTATGTTTTAGAATTATCCCCTTCTGTCCCTTTGATGGATGTGAAATTGTTCCTGGGAGGGAATGCTGGTGATAATTCTAATTTCAGCTGCTCTTGCTCTGGGGACTGACTCGAGCCTTGTCTTTGATATTGTGCTTCTCTAATCATAATCCTGACTTTCTGAAATATGAGTGTCAGTAGAGAAAAGGCTTGCCACCTCCATCACTCATTTATCACAGAGAGGATGCTTTTAAGGAAGGTCTTATATGAAGGCATTGTACAAATGCCAAAGGAAAAAAAAAAGTGCTATGTCTGGGGATTAGGGGAAGCTTCCCATTGTCTGACCTCAATTAGAAAAAGCAGAAATATTTCTGAGGATTGCTTCTGAGATGACTGAAGTGGCTTACCCAGATGTTGGTGTTAACTCTCTCTTAAGCTGAAGATTTTTGCGTTTAGTGATCCAGTAACCTCATTCCTTTACGTCTTTTCAAAAACTCCTCATGCGTTTTTGTAGGGCCCTTTCCTCAGGGTTTATGGTTGGATTTAAACCTGCTTCTACTGGAAGTGAGGAGGAGTAATTATGCAGCAAGTAATGGAAGGAACTTTATAAGCTTTAAAAAATACACAAACATAACATTAAAATATTTGACTTGAAGTGGAACTTCCTATTTTTTTCATTATGCTCCCATAAGGGGTTTCATAAAGTATATTTTTTCTAGTTACTCTATCATAAAAGTTTAATACTCTAGATATACAGTGTATCTGTTCACGTGCTATATATATATCAGTGCTTTATACATGAAAAAATGAGATATTTTGCCTCTTTCCCAATAACCAAATTCCACCCTACTGGGGAAAATACTTCCCCCATTAGGAATGCATTATGTAAACTGAAGGGGCATATTCTATTTTATCTCCTCCCTAATTTCATATTATAGTTGCTTATTTTAAAAGTAGAGGCTTATTATCATATGGAGGTAGTAATACATTACATATGAAAAAAATACATAAAGAATATCCACTCCCACCTCCCTTTCCAAGTCGTTGACAGATTTTTTAATTCATCAAGATACTTTTCTATACACTTACATATACATGCATAATAGACACATACTTTACAAAAATGTAATTTTGTAAATTTTGCCTTTTCTTCTATGTCAGTAGACATATTATCATAGCATTATTACAGGGTACTTTATAGTTATAAGGGTGTTGTTAATTTAGATATGCAATATTCTCATCAGATATTTATGTTGTTTCTAACTTATTTTGAGAGAAACAACACTATGATATAGAGCATACCATATCATTGGACATATCTTTTCAAATATGACTGAATATTTTCTTGAGATCCATGCCTGCAAATACAATCTTCCAGGCAAGGACAATGCACTTTTCAAGGAATTTGACATATGATGCTCAATTTCCCACCTAAACAGCTTGGCTTCTTTTAAAGAACCATAATCATAGCAAAATTTGGATAGGCTTTGGTAAATTCAGTGGGATCTTTCCTATCAATAGAATATCACATTTATATCCAGATGATTGGGCATATTTTTAGAGGGTATAATTGATCAATTGGAACAGAAGCAGAAACTGGAAGGATATTTGTGATGTGCTTAGAATTTTACATGTGTAACTTGGCTCAGCAAAACTATAGGGGCTTGTGGGAACAAAGGAGCAGGGAAAGAGATTTTAATCCAAGTTGGTTTTGTGTCTGATCCATTCTAATTTTTGTTCTTTTTATTATTTTTAAATTGTTCACATATTTTATCCTAGCTTTTATAAATAAATTTGCAATGGAAGTCAGAGATGGAAGAGATGCAGGCAACAAAGGACCTTCCCAAAACATTTTTTTTTGGTGGCTTCTCATTAATTCATCAGTTCAACAAATATTTATTAAGCAATTAGTCGATGACAGGCACTGCTGCAGGCCCTTCCTGCAGAGGGAAGAGTAAGTACAAAGGTCTGAGATCAGAACATGCTTGGCAATTAGGAATAGGAAGGACAGCAGTGGTGGCTGGAACAGAGTGAACCTGGAGGAGAGGCACAAAAGATGAAGTTGGAAAGACAGGCAAGAGTTAGTCAACTCATGGCCTTATAAGACCTACTAGAGAATCCAGGAGCCTCATATTTCAAAGCCATCCATTCCACACATATTTTAAAGTTCCTGCTGCATTCCGGGCCCCTGGATAGACAGTGGGTATCTACAGGGGATAAAGACAGGCAGGGTTGTCATAGAGTAAACGTTCCAGGGGAGGAAACAGACAGGCATAGAGGCAGTTATAGTTTACTGTGATCATGCTATTATAGATGAAAGAGAGGCTTTAGCTGGAGCACAGGAGTAACAATTCACCCAGATAGTTCCAATGTAAAAATTAGTATATTTTTAATAAAATGATTCTTTTTTCTTTTAGTAGCCTGCATATATCATTCTATATTGCTGTATTATGTGTATCATGGTATGTTGACAGTAAATTTAAATCATGTGCTCATCTGAATGGATCCTGGAGTTAGGGGCTATATTTTTGTTTGTTTGTTTCATTTTGGCTTCAAATTCGTGGCAATGAACATCTGATGAAAAAGAAATCATTGAATTAAGGTCTGGCTTCCTGTTTCTCCAAAAGTTCTGGAAAATGTAACTGGAACTTAGTTAAATGATTAGAATTTTAAGAAAAGCTCACTACAAATCTGGAAGACAGAGTGGGGCAGGAGGGAGTGGGAGCTGCAATTTGGATCGACTGGTGCTTTTCCTACTTGTTTTGTCAGTTGTGAGTCTCACTTGCTGGTAAATAGTTATAAATTATATGTATTTTGTTTCCCCTTTAAATGGTAAATTCACTGGGGGAAAGAACAGTTTCTGCTATTGCTTTGTGTGGGCGTATGACAAATGATACATAAATGAGGAAAAACAGTTCTTCCCATTGAGATCTGTTCACAGAAATACATAGAAACATTCTAGAAATCCAGGGCATGTGGCTTCCTGATCATTCTAAGGACATTTGTCGTACTTGTTTAATGTTTCAATTATCTCTATGAATTTAGGAATTTCTGTTCTTGTTTTAAACGGCTTGCTGGGGTATGCCCTTGAAAGCTCTTATTCTCCGGTCTAAGTACTGTATACTTTAGGGTGATTGCCGGAGAATTTTAGGACATGGGTTTGATTGCAAAGGATCTGAATCTCCAAGGTAACACCAAAATTCCTATTGGCTAAGAACAATTTGTCTTCCCTGCTTGGGTTTTTGTGCTATTTGAAAAGCATTGTAAGGGCAAATTTACTTGGAACATTCAGAGTAGAGGAAATGGAAGAGGCTGCACTATTCCCAATTACCTCCTGTACTTACTCTGTATAGTTTGTACCTGCTGAGCAACCCAGGACACCACCCCAAATCTTGTTCCTGTTAAGATTAACTTCCTCGCATGTTGGAGCTTTCTACTTGTGCATTTCCAGCACCAGACTATTTTGTAGTTGTTTTAAGCTAAACTACCAGCTTAGCTTGGGTATACTTTGACAGTATCTTTTCTCTTTAATTGTGACAAGCCGTTGCAAATGATCACAGATGATCATTTGTCCTTCCTATTTGGATAAGATGTCTGATAATGAGATAAGATCCACCCACTTATCCACTTCATGGCAAAATATTTCTGAAATGAAATTAACAAAAGATGTTTAGAAGGAATTCACAGTGTGAAAGTTTACATCTTTTTATTTGTAACTTTGCAAAAGATTCAAATTTTATTCTTAAGCAGGCACTGTGCTTGGAGCTGGGGCTCCAGAGGTAAGAAGGATAAACACCATCTCCCTATCTAAAGGAGAATGAAATTAAACAAGTAGTAACACAAATAAACATGCACTTAGAAATGGTGGCAAGAAAAAGGGGAGGGTTCCAGAGAAGATTATTCTTACATTGACTTTCTAGAGAAGAGGTCCTTGAATGAACATTAAACTAAGACCTAGAGATTAAATAGCAGGGGAGGCAGAGGGTGAAAGGAAAGGTCGTCCAGCTGTAGGAAGCACTTGACGAGAGAGCCCTGACTTGGGAAATCACCTTTTTTATCTGAATCACTGAAAGAGAAGTGTCTGGCTGCAGGAAGTTATCAAGGAGATGAGCATTGTGAGATGTGGCTGGAGAAAGAGAGCAGAGCCAGGTCATAGAAGACCATGTTTATTGTAACAATTGTGGGAGAACATTGTGATGTGGGTTCATGATATGGTCAGAGCTAATTGATTACAGTATTTTCAATTTTATATATGAAGGCTCTTATAATATAAGTAAGCATTTCTTGATATATAGGAAGGAGAGAGAAGGAGAGAGAAAAACATACATGAATATATACATGCATATGCATATGTATTTGTGTGTGTGTATCCATATTCAAATTCAAATTCAAATTTGAGTTTGAAAATATACTTTCAAATTAGTTTTAGAGAAATTTCTTTAAGTTCCTGTTATTATTACTCAAAATGCCAAAATGTCTATGGATTGAAGTTTAATTTTTAGGTTGATATTCCATCCTGACCTTGAGTTAGATGTTAAAGTTATGACATGGTGGTGAAAAAAACGTCACAGGGAATCATCTGAGGACTGTAATATGAGAATAATGCAGACTGGGTGAACCATAATATCTCTCTCCTTTCTTACATTTTAGACTCAGAATCCATGTCATCTTGATGACATTTATTATAAAGAAAATAAACTTACATCTAAAACTAAAACCAAAGAATAGCCTCTGAAGTTTTCGTAACAATTTAAACAATAATAAATTCACAAATAGCCCAGGACTCCAGCTAAGGCAAGGAAGACTAAGGTCTCCTTAGGGGTGTTGCTTCTGTGTGGCACACTGTGGTCCTAACTGTTCAGAGCCCTGTCTCTGAGATAATACTTTCCTCTGAAATTACTGTGGATTAAATAGAACCTCCGAATAACATGACAAAAAAAGAGCAAAACTGATTTAAGGCCTTGAGTTCAAAAGTCAAGCCTTAGATTTTTCCATTGTCCATTGTTACTTCTACTTGTGCTGTGTTTTTAGTTATCCTTAAGAGCTCAGAACCAAAAAATACCAGTATCTGCTCCTCGTGGTCAGTGAGATTCTGATGTGGATCAAGCTACTCTGTCCTAGAGGAAACCATTTTCCGCATCCGAATATAGAGAAACGTAAATGGAACTCACATAAAAGACCAACTAAAGAATATTGGGTCATTGGGACTACATTAAAATTGTGCACAAACAAAATAATCCTTTCTCTTTTCTCTCCTAACTCTTCAAGAATGAAGGTATACTGCACGGGGATAATAGAATATTTGCAATATCCAAAGATGAACTTCAAAAATTAAAAAAAAAAAAACTACATGCTCACTATCTGGATGTCCTCATAATGAGCCATCTCAGTTTTTAGAAACATTCTCTCTCCCTTTTCTTTTTTACAATCTAGTCACACTTTTCCTAAATTTGAGAAGCACAGAAAGTAACTCACCGGTGTAATTTTGTAAAACCTAAGGGTTATATCTGTGGCACAGTGGCTCACTCCTGTAATCCCAGCACTTTGGGAGGACAAGGCAGGCAGATCACTTGAGGTCAGGAGTTCGAGACCAGCCTGGGCAATATGGTGAAACCCTGTCTCTACTAAAAATACAAAAATTAGCCAGACATGGTGGTGCATACCTGCAGTCTAAGCTACTTGAGAGGCTGAGGCAGGAGAATCACTTGAACCTGGGAGGCGGAGGTGGCCGTGAGATGAGATCACACCATTGCATTCCAGACTGAGTAACAGAGCAAGACTCTGTCTCAAAAAAAAAGGTTTGGATACAAGGTTAAATTTTATCTGTTGAATTCTCTGTACTGCCCTGCATGTGCTATGATTTCCTTCCTTCATTTTCTCGGGTTTTTTTTCTTGTTGTAGTTGCACTTTCAATTAAAACTCACTTAAGGAAAATCGTGTTTAAAAAACGGATAAGAAAACTAAAATTGTCAATACTAAAATGGTAATATCCTGAAAATACCAATAATATATATTTTTAAAACAAAGGTTAGGTTTTCTTTTCCCCCCTAAAGTAAATCTACTTCTATTGCCTGGATGTACATGGGCTATAAACCTAATGCAGAAGGAAACTGACATATTGGTCTCATAGTTCAATGAACATAACATCTGTATTTATCTGCAAAATCACTCACTTTACAATTTCCCAGAGCTGGTAGTTTCTTTGGTATTAGCACCATTAATTTTTATAGCTCTGTGATAGATAAATGTGAAATGTGTATAAAAGCATATGCATTCATATCTTCCAGTGTAGTCAGAGAGAATTTTCCATGTATAGCAATAATAATGGATAATGATAATGATAATTATTCTACATTTTAAGCCCTTCCTATAGCTTAGGCAGTATGCTAAATACTTCAGGTAGAGTGTCTCTTTAAATCCTCACATGCGTCTGTGAATAAGCATCATTATATTCATTTAACAGTTGAGTTCAACTAGGCTTAGTAAGTTAAAGTTGACTTTCCCATTGTTATACAACTATTAAATTGACATTAGAATTCAGGCTAATTTGACTCATGGAAGAGTATTGGCAATGTTTCGAAAAATGTTTTTAAAAATGCCCTTAACAATATATTTGTAAAACAAATATGCACCATCATATATAGAGGCAAATTATTCTTTGACAGTATGGTGACTAGAGCCAGCTCATGCATGTTCACACAGTTTCTGCCACTTGGGCAAGTAATTCAATTTCTCTACAACTAAATTTGAATGTCTGCAAAACAGAGCTTATAATAGTGCCTACCTCACAGGGATGTTGTAAGAATTACATGAAATAATCCTCCAAAAGCACATTGCCTGATACAAATAAAGCATTTGATAAATGGTGGCCATTATTATTATTATTATACGTTATTATCATTATCACTATTATTACTGAAGTTACAGTTCCATGAAAGGACATGTTAGCACACAGCAACACTTCAATAAGGTTGGATGAAACGTTTTATGGCTCTATAATTCCATGCTGCTTCCTCTGTGATCTCAGGTACTTAAAAAGATCACAAACATTTCTATCTTTTTATCACAACTGGGCCAGACTTCCTAAGGATAATCCTCAGTAGACTGTATCTATGAAACGGCAGGGATTCAGCTTCTACAGAGTTGACTGCCTTAGGGACAGGAGAAATGTTCCAATAATTAATCGGATTTTTCTCCCAACTTACTTTTTTTTAAGATAATATCCCCTGGGTTGAATCCAAATTACCTGCACTTTTATTGGGTGGTTAGCATCATGCATTTTCCATGGACACTTTTATGCTGTCACATTTTTCCCTTAAGACTTACTTGGTAACTTCCTATCACTGTAGGTAGAAATACTGCAAGTGATAGCTACTGTAAACTTGTAATGAAAACTTGCTGATGGCTTCAACATATTTGGGCAAAGAGAAAAAAGAGTTATCAACCAGTGGTTTAATATCTCAGTAATCCCTAAATTTTAAACGTGCATATTGTTTTCCTTAGTTTGGACTTCTCAGTGTTTGATTGACCACTGGATGGAAGTGATAGATCTGCTGAGAGAAAAACACT
Organism: Callithrix jacchus; assembly: GCF_049354715.1. Taxonomy (NCBI): domain Eukaryota; kingdom Metazoa; phylum Chordata; class Mammalia; order Primates; family Cebidae; genus Callithrix; species Callithrix jacchus. The sequence continues at coordinate 147,235,033 of NC_133507.1, forward strand.
CAGAGGGCTCTTGGTTTGAGGAACCTATAGGAGAGAGAGAGAGATAGAGAGAGAGAGAGAAAGAGAGAGAGAGAGAGAGAGAGGGAGAGTGTGTGTGTGTTTGCATATACAGTCATGCATTACTTAACAATAAGGATAATTTCTGAGAAATGTGCCATTAGGCAATTTTGTTGTCATGGAAACATGATAGAGTATACTCATGAAAACCTAGGCATAAGGTAGAGCCTGTTGCTCCTAGGCTACAAACCTGTACAGCATGTCACGATACTGAGTACTGCAGGAAAAGGTAACAATGGTAAGTATCTGTGTATCTAAACATATATACTCATAGAGAAGGTGCAGTAAAAATATGATATTATAATCTTATGAGACCACAGTTATATACGGGATCCATAGTTGACTGCAACATCATTATGTGGCACATAAACTTTCATTTAAAAAAATGAAAGTGGAGGAAAGAAAATTTTTTTTGTTTTGTTTTGTTTTTCGAGATGGAGTTTCGCTCTTGTTACCCAGGCTGGAGTGCAATGGCGTGATCTCGGCTCACTGCAACCTCTGCCTCCTGGGTTCAGGCAATTCTCCTGCCTCAGCCTCCCGAGTAGCTGGGATTACAGGCACGCACCACCATGCCCAGCTAATTTTTTATATTTTTAGCAGAGATGGGGTTTCACCATATTGACCAGGATGGTCTCGATCTCTTGACCTCGTAATCCACCTGCCTCAGCCTCCCAAAGTGCTGGGATTACAGGCTTGAGCCATGGCGCCTGGCCGGAAAGAAAAATTTGAAGGATATATGAAAGATTTGAAAACTTTGAATCATTATACATTTATAGTTTATTATCCCATGAACAGTTATTTATAATAATTATTGATTGATTTCTTATAGGAAGCAAGTCTCTGTGTAAGTTTGCATGGGCTTTAAAAAAGATAAATTAAACCTACCTTCAGAAAGTTCATAGCCTTTGAGAGAGAAGCTGATAAACTGATAATCAAGTGCAAGGTAAAAATGAGCAAGTCTACAAGAAAGAAAGAGATGAAGCCCAAAGTGAAACAAAAAAAAAAAAAAAAAAAAAAAGAAGAAGAAGAAGAAGAGGAGGAGGAGAAAAGAGAGGAGTTGATGAAGTTTGAGTTGGACCTGAAAGGATGGGAAGGGTCTTTGGCATTATTTTGCAGTAGTTCTTGACCACTTCTGAGAGATCCCGCTTGACATCACTTTAATACACAGGGAGGATGAGAGTTATAAAGGAGTTTTAGGATATTTCATCTCCTATATTACTAGTGATATTGTTTTAGATGGCCTTGCTATATTAAGCTTTATACATACACAGAAGGTTTTTGCCAGAAAATGATTGTTTTAATCCCAAATTTACGGTCTGGGATTATGCTTACAAAGTCATTCGACCTTAAAGTGTTTTATACATCGCAAGATCTAATGTGATTTCCTTCTGCCTGTTCCTTCATGCGTTCCCTTGACCTTTACTTAGAGTATAAGGGAACTGAAAGAAGAAAATTTCAATTTCTTAGTTAATTTTTCTAACCTTTCATTTTGGAAAGTAAAATATTTAGCCTGGCTCCATTTTTCCACATGGATAACGTTGAGTATTCCTTCATCGACCACTCTCACCACTTGCCTTTTATTTCTTTCGCCGTTATTACCACTCCTCGTCCTGCTTCTTAAAGCACATGTGAGGAAACAACGCATTATAGGGTTGCTTATGACTCTTTAGCGTTATTACAAAATACTCCAAATTCTGAATGCTGACTCTAAGAATGTCAAAGGTCTGTAAGTCATTCAGCAGTGAACAAATATTTACCAAGAACCTGTGATATTCTAGTCACATTACCCTAATGACTTAGCAAAGATAAGACAGACAAGAAACCATTGTTGTCATGGAGATTATATTCAAGTAGGGAAAAGGAAAATACCTACACAGGTGTCAATAAGCTCACATAAACCTACAGAGAGGAAAACAAGGGAAATGTCCAACACGAATAAGTGCTGAATGGATGTGCACAGAAGACTTCTTTGAAGAGGTAACATTTATGCTAAGATCTGAATGACATAGAGAAGTCAGCATTGTATAGAAGATGTAGAGGTTGAGAGGGAACGCTTTCCCCTTTATACTCTGAAAGTTTCCTGAAAATCAACTAAAAAAATACAGATAAGAGGCACACAAAATTTATTTTAATGTGCACAGCACAGGGAAATCATGAAGGATTGATTACCTAATAACCCGATACGGTACAGATGTTTATATACCTTTCTTCATAGGGGAAGGGGAAATGGAAGAAGTGTGGCAATAGGAGGGATAGTGAGTAATTTTCAGGGGGAAAATGAATGGACTTGGAAAACATACAATGGCCTGGGCGGAAATCTGTTTGGCCCACAGCAGATAAGGCTGGTAAATGATTATCTTTGAGATACTGAATAAGACAGAAATAGAAGACAATGGCTTATGACAAAAGGCTGTTCAGGTGTGTTGACAGACTTCAGTCTTCCCTTTTACAATATAATTTGAGTTAATGAAAACTCAGGGAACGGACCAGAGAAAATTGTTTTCTTCTTTGGTAGATCTGGGCTTTAGGCAATAAGGGAACTTCAGAGAACTACTCCACTGTATGCTTTCAGAGAGACAGGGGACTGAGAGACAGAAGGAGTGAGGGGGAGGTTAGAGAGACCTCGAGGCTGCTTTTTTAGGCCAGCATGTCACAGTGCTGTATGTTGGGGTACTGGCTTCTATGCTTCAATAGGGACACAAGTATTCCTGGGAGCTGGAATAAACTTAGTCTTTTAGAGAAATTGCAATATTAATATGTATACATTTTGAGCCCTTCCAAGTGGCAGGAATTCTGCTAATGGTTTTAAATGCACATACTCATTGTTTCATTTGATTTTCATAATCAGTCCAACAAATATTCCTTCTTATGACGATGAAACTAAGGTTAAATTGTGGTTTGAGATCATGATAGGATTGGAACTGAGATCTGTCTGATTGCAAAGCATGTTCTCCCTATGTGTTCCCATTGTTCTGTTGTCTTATACTCTGCTTTTCACATCTATTAGGTTATTATGGAACCTAATATTTTAGCATATCCTCCCACTGAGATCATTCCTGCAGAATAGTTCCTCTCCTTGATAGATACATTGTCTCCAACTCTTTTCTCTACCCTACTAGACATGTGTAAAGGATGGAATGGCAGGTGCAATCTGAGAGCCTGTAGTAGTAGAGCTGAGGAAGTGTCTGCAGCACCACCACTGTTTCTGTTCTCTACAAGCAGGCTATGTTTATTGAGCATCCTATGTCTAGAACCGGAGGAGAGTGATTTGGAAACAAAATACAGCCTGGAATGCAAATATCAAACTATAACTTGTGATATACACTGTGAACAGAGGGCTGTGTCTTCTTGGGAATGCTGGCTGCCTGCCTGGATAGATTTCCACAAATTGGTGTCACTGTGCCGAATTTGCCTTGGTACAGGTTTGGCCACAATCTACAGCTCAGAAACTCCTTCATCAGATGTCTTGAGTAACCAAACTCAAAAGACATGGGAGTTTAGAACTAGAATCCCATTTTGCTTGTTTTCTAATAAGAAACTGTATTAGTTCATTCTCATACCAATATAAAGAAGTACCTGAGACTGGGTAATTTATAAAGAAAAGAAGTTTAATTGACTCACAGTTCTGCATGGCTGGGGAGGCCTCAGGAAACCTACAATCATGGTGGAAGGCGCCTCTTCACAGGGCAGCAGGAGAAAGAATGAATGCCAACAGGGGAAATGCCATACGCTTATGAAACCATCAGATCTCATGAGAACTCACTATCATAAAAACACCATGGGGGAAACTGCCCCCATGATTCAATTACTTCTCACGGGGTACCTCCCACAACAAGTGGGAATTATGGGAACTATAATTTAAGATGAGATTTGGGTGAGGACACAGCCAAAGCATATCATTGTGTCCCTGGCCCCTCCCAAATCTCATGTCTTCACATTTCAACACACAATCATGCCCTGCCAACAGTCCCCCAAAGTCTTCTCATTCCATCATTAACCCAAAAGGCCAAGTCCAAAGTTTCATCTGAGACAATGCAAGTCCTTTCTACCTATGAGCCTGTAAAATCAAAAGCAAGTTAGTTACTTCCAAGATACAATGGGGATACAGGCATTGGGCAAATACACCTGTTCCAAACAAGTCAAATTGGCCAAAACAAAGGTGCTACAGGCCACGTGCAAGTCCTAAATCCAATACGGTAGTCATTAAATCTTGAAGTTCCAAAAAGATGTCCTTTGACTCCATGTCTCACATGCAGGTCACACCAATGCAATAATTGGGCCCCCATGGCCTCTGGTAGCTCTGTCCCTATGGCTGTGGATGGTATAGCTCCACTCTGGGCTGCCTTCACAGGCTGGTGTTGAGTGTCTATGGGTTTTCCAGGCTTTTCCAAGCACATGGTACAAGCTGTTGGTGGATCTACCATTCTGGAGTCTGGAGGATGGTGGCCCTCTTCTCACAGCTCCACTAGGAAGTGCCATAGTGGGGACTCTGTGTGGGGACTCTACCCCACATTTCTCTTCCACACTGCCTTAGCAGAGGTTCTCCATGAGGGCTCTGCTTCTTCAGCAAACTCCTGCCTAGACATACAGGCATTTCCACACATCCTTGGAAATCTAGGTGGAGATTCCCAAATCTCAGCTCTTGACTTCTGTGTACCCACAGGCCTAACACCACACAAAAGGTGCCAAGGCTTAGGACTTGGACCATTTGAAGCAATGGATGAGCTGTTCCTTGGCCCCTTTTAGCCTGGGCTGGAGCTGAAGCAGCTGAAATGCAGGGCACCATGTACTGAGGCTGCACAGAGCAGAGGGGCCCTGACCCCAGCCCACAAAACCCTTTTTTCCTCCTAGGCCTTCAGGCCTGTGAAGGGAGGGAATGCTGTGAAGGTCTCTGACATGCCATGGAAATACTTTCCCCATTATCTTGGTGATTAACATTTGGCTCCTTGTTATTTATGCAAATTTTTGCAGCTGCAGTGGGCTTGAATTTCTCCCTAGAAAACGGGATTTTTCTTTTCTATTGCATTGTCAGGTGGCAAATTTTCCAAACTTTTATGCTCTGCTTCCTCTTGAACACTTTGCTGCTTAGAAATGTCTTCTACCACATACACCAAATCATCTCTCTCAAGTTCAAAGTTTCACAGATCTCCAGAGCAGGGGCAAAATGCCACCAGTCTCTTTGCTAAAGCATAGCAAGGGTCACCTTTGCTCCAGTTCCTAGAAAGTGCCTCATCTCCAACTGAGACCACCTCAACCTGGACTTCATTGTCCACGTTACTATCATCATTTTGCTTGAAACCATTCAAGTCTCTAGGAAGTTCCAAACTTTCCCACATTTTCCTTTCTTCTTCCAAGCCCTCCAAACTGTTCCAACCTCTGCCTGTTACCTAGTTCCAAAGTCACTTCTGCATTTTAAGGTATCTTTACAGAAGTGCCCCACTACCCAGTACTAATTTACTATATTAATCTGTTCTCATACCTCTATGAAGAACTACCCGAGACTGGGAATTTATAAAGAAAAGAGGTTTAATCGACTCACAGTTCTGAATGGCTGAGAGGCCTCAGGAAACTTGCAATCACGGTGGAAAGCACCTCTTCACAGGGCTGTAGGAGAGAGAATGAGTGCCAGCAGGGGAAGTGTATAAAACCATCAGATCTCATGAGGACTGAAACATTATCATGAGAACTGCTTGGGGGAAAACAACCCATAATGCAATTACCTCTCACTGGTTCCCTTCTATGACATGCAGGGATTATGGGAATTACAATTCAAGATGAGATTTGGGTGGGCACACAGTCAAACCATATTAGAAACTTTGGAAATCTAAATTAGTAAAAGATTTCTCATTGAATCTGAACTTAGAAAAAGAATGACTCGTAAGAATTATGTATGTAGTGGCTTCAGGCTCTACTAGCATGCTGGCCATGTCCACAGCACAGATATGACAGAGGACCAGATCCCCTAGTTGCTTTCTGAGGGGGCACCAGGTTTTGCTCCATGGTCTTAAGGTTTTCCATTCCTGTGGCTGGCAACCTTTACGCTGGTTGTGCTTCCTTTATATATATTAATACCTTCCCTCTGATTTCAATCCAGATTTTTGACCAGAAAATATGTAATCTTTTTATATCTCTTCTTTGAATCATCCTTGGTGATTTTATAATGCCAAAAGACAGCTTACTTTCTTAATTTCTGTATTCTAGAAAGATGCTTTCTGTATCCTCAGGGTACAATCTATACCCTATTTCTATTAAAATGACAACAATATTTTTCTATGAGATATCCACATGCACAGGAAATTAATTTTGGGTTTGTTTTCAGTTACCCATTGCTGTGTAATAAACCAACCCAAAATGCCATGACTTAGAACAACAACAATTTTATTCTTTCCCTCTTTCTTTCCTTTCTTTTCTTTCTTTTCTTTCTTTCTTTCTTTCTTTCTTTCTTTCTTTCTTTCTTTCTTTCTTTCTTTCTCTCTCTCTTTCTTTCTTTCTTCCTTTCTTTTCTTTCTTTCATTCTGTTCTTGTCACCCAGGCTGGAGTGCAATAGTGCAGTCTTGGCTCACTGCAACCTTCACCTCCCAGGTTCAAGCAATTCTCCTGCCTCAACCTCGCAAGTAGCTGGGATTACAGGCACCCACACCATGCCCAGCTAATTTTTGCGTTTTTAGTAGAGATGGGGTTTTGCCATGTTGTCTAGGCTGGTCTCAAACTCCTGACCTCATGATCCACTGGCCTCAGCCTCCCAAAGTGCTGAGATTACAGATGTGAGCCAGCATACTCTGCCCCAAAATTCTATTATTTCTTATTGTTCTGTGAGGTTTTGGCTTATATAGGTGGTTCCTCTGCTCTATGTGTCATTGGCTAGGGCCTCTTATTTTTCTGTACTCAGCTGGCAGTTGGGATGGGTTGGAATGTTGAAGAATGCTTCACTCATATGACTGAGCAATCTTTCTCTATCATGGCTTATCATGGGTTGGCTGAACTTCATAACCTGTTGGTCTAAGTGGTCTTTCACAAAAATTTGTTCTCAAGATAGAAGTAATCATGCCAGTTCTCTTACATCTAAGATTTAGAAAATCACTTCTGACACAGTCTATGGGTCAAGGCAAGTCACTTCTTATTTCAGAAGAGGGAGACAGATACTACCTATTGATAGGCAGAATGTGTAAAAGAAGGGAAGGAGTTGAGGGTGGCTATCTTGAAAAACTGTCAAACAAAATTTGCCTTCCAGACACAATATTTCCAATAGGCACAATATTCTCACCCTCTTTCCCAAAAGTTTCATGACATGGCAACATCAGATTGAAACTAAGGTTTCATCACTTAAATCATGCCCACATGCAATGAGGCTTCTTAGTGCAGTTTTCTCAGGCATAGCTCCTAGGTGGCAATTCCTCATATTCAAAGGCTTTGAACTAAAAGTACAATTGATCTGCACCATGCAAATCCAACATACACTGGCAGGTCAGGGGCACGAAAAGAGTGATGTACAGTCTTGTTCAAAAAAGTTGGGGCTAGGGGGAATGTAGGGACATATAAGTCACTGCTTCACAGCAATTCAGTTCAGTTAGAGTCATGTGGTCAGTTCTCCCTACTCTGCAGGCCAAAAAAATTGTTGATTAGGGCCCCGTTCTGCTCCCTGGTTTTGATCATCTGTGGCTCTTGATTTTTTCTCTGAGCTCTTGAATCTACTCTCAAATAATCTTTTCTTTTCTATAACAAATAACCTGTCCCTGCAAGTGAGTAGTTTTCTCAGCTACTTCCAGCCTTCAAAAGCTTTGAGACCCAAAGTCTTTTATTAATTTAAATTTTGAACTGTCTCTGTCCTGTCTAGACAGTGTTGCCAAGTCTCCTTATAATTTTTGTGGGCTTTCTATGAAGCAGATCACACCACATTTCCTTAGATGAAAGACAGAACTACAAGTTGCCTTGAGACAGGCACCTCTCCACTTAAGGCTATGGTCAGGGCATTGTGACACAGTGTTTGTGAGATTCCTAGGAGCTCCAGATTCAGTACCTTAAACCTTTCAGAGATGTCAACATGGACTCTTATCTTAAGAGTCATACCCTTAAATTGATTTTTACCCCAAGGCCACATTTTACTGGCAGAGCTCTGAATTTGACCTTTGCTCTGAGACTTGTTTTTATTTTGAAACCTTTTGCTGCTCAGAAAAGTCTTCATGTTAAATACTGCACTGGAACTATTTCCTTTTATGTCTCCTTGAGAACAAAGCATTTCTTTTTCTTTTTATTTTGAGATGGAGTTTCGCTCTTGTTACCCAGGCAGGAGTGCAATGATGGGATCTCGGCTCACCGCAACCTCCGCCTCCTGGGTTCAGGCAATTCTCCTGCTTCAGCCTCCTGACTAGCTGGGATTACAGGCACGCGCCACCGTGCCCAGCTAATTTTTTTGTATTTTTAGTAGAGACGGGGTTTCACCATGTTGGCCAGGATAGTCTCGATCTGTTGCCCTCGTGATCCACCTGCCTCGGCCTCCCAAAGTGCTGGGATTACAGGCTTGGGCCACTGCACCCGGCCGAGAACAAATCATTTCCTTCCTTAGTAGCTCTGTCTCCTGCAATCCTCTATTGTACATGCTTAAAACAGACCAAGTCATGATTTCGTCTTCTTCCAGAACTCTCCTTCATTAGGACCACGATTACATTAGGTACATTTCATATTTTCTGCTTCAAAACAGGCAATGTCTTGTCAATATTCCCCTAATCTACAACACCATTCTCCCTTTTTCTAGCCTCCAATAGCAATTTCCTTGGTAGCTTTAGAACTTTCAGCTGGTCTCCTCACTGTCCTTCAGGCCTCTGCTGTCATGAGTACCAAAACCAGTGTACAAGTTTTTGTTATGGTAGCACTGTACTTCTGATACCAGTTTCAGGTATATATAACTACATAATTTAGAGATTTAAAAAGCAATGATTATGTTAGCTAAAAATTCTGTGGGTTAAAAATTCAACAGGACACAGTGAGGATGGCTTATCATTGAGCCGAAATGTCTGCTACCTCATCTAAGGTAGCTCAGAGAGGTGTGACTGCAACTGGGACAGCTTTACTGAAGTCATATGGCTTGGGTTTCATTTTCATTATTGATTCCACTTCTTGGTTCTTTTCTCCAGGGATAGATTGAGCTTCCTTACAGCATGGTGATCTCTGAGTGGTCAGATTTCTGTCTTAGTGGCTTGTTTTCTTAGGGAGAAAGTAGAAGCTGCCAGAATCAAGGGGAGAAGAAAGACTCCACCTCTTACTGAATGGGAACATATGTGGGTATAAGGAGAAAAAGAACTGATGGATGAATTACTGGAGACTGTCAGCCAGAGATGTTCTGGTTTAGGGTTTTCCAAACATTCTTGATCATAACCTATAAGAAATATGTGTGGCTTAGGGAATTTCTATATACTTATTTTTTCAAGAAGCAACCTTTACCTCTTTTATATGAAAGTCACCCATATTTTCTAATCTATTCTAATTTATTGTTTCAAAATATTGGTTACAGACTCTAATATTATTTTACAACTAGTGGATTGAAATGAATATTTCAAAGTACAGCCCTTTGTTGTATATATAGCAGAAGTGAGTGTAAATAAAAATATACTTCAAACTAATTTGCCAATGTTCTGCATCCCGACTGAGGCAGAGAAGGGATTAGAATCATGTCTTCTAGTTTAAGCCAAGACCCTTTCAGTCCCACTTGACTTTCTGACCACACTGTTGACCCAGTTCCATACCTTCATTTGGTTCCACCAAAATGTTCATGTGAGTTTTCTGAGTTCACTGTCACCAGATCCAGGACTGTAACACAGGTCTTACACTTTAAACATGGTTACACTTTCTTCTTCTATGATAAACAGACTAAGAACATTTTCAACTTCCATTCCTTAACAAACATCTTTATTAAAAAAACAAAAAACATAGTGGATAGTATTGTGGGGCTTGTGACTGTGAAAATAAAAATATCCCTCAAAGTCGTGGAGTTGTGGGTTGTGAAAAGAGTTATTGTGAGCACAGTTCTGCTGAAAGTGGGAAATGTGTCTCTCACCTTCCAGAATCAGCCAGTTCCAGTATCACAGTGTAAGCATTATTTTCCTTCAATGGATTCACATTTCTCTGTTTGAATTACTTACTTAAATATACCTCTAAAACAAGATATGCAAAGTTATAGTGCTGCTATTGAAAGGACTATTTAAAATGATACTTTATGCCATATACAAAATAATGAATTGCATAGCTTTTTCCTATGTGGGTTTCTTTGTTTCAAAGGGTGTGGAATTAAATTGAAGTTAGGAGATTCTCTTAAATACTGTGGTTAATAAAGCATTCAAGGCCAGTGGCTCACACCTGTAATCTCAGCACATTGGAAGGCTGAGGTGGGCAGATCACAAGGTCAGGAGTTGAAGACTAGCCAGGCAAACATGGTGAAACCTGCCTCTACTAAAACTACAAAAATTAGCTGGGCGTGGTGGCATTTGCCTGTAGTCCCAGCTACTTGGGAGGCTGAGGAAGGAGAATCACTTGAACCAGGGAGGAGGAGGTTGCAGGGAGCTGTTATCATGCTACTGCACTCCAGCCTGGGCAACAGAGCAAGATTCTGTCTCAAAAAAAGAAAAAGAAAAAGAAAGAAAGAAAGAGAGAGAGAGAAAGAAAGAAAGAAAGAAAGAAAGAAAGAAAGAAAGAAAGAAAGAAAGAAAGAAAGACAGACAAGAAAGGAAGGAAGGAAGGAAGGAAGGAAGGAAGGAAGGAAGGAAGGAAGGAAGGAAGGAAGAGGATTTGTATTTGTTTATTAGTAGTATATGGAATTTGGGCTGGATATCTCAAAGAGCCCTTCATATTCTGGGATTCTGTAGTCATAGTCTTTCTAGGAAGGGACAGGCTGACCTGTGTTGTATCTATTTTTTTAACCTCTTGGGTCAAGAACACCTACAGATACTAAGGCATCGTTTTGCATTGCACTTTTTTTTTTAATAAGGAGAAAATCATTTCCTAAAGATAGGTTGACAAGGCACGTGGTGAATTTCCAAAATTAACTGTGAAAGGAAGATCATCTAGGCATGACTGAAAGCCATGCATAACCTTTGTGCTCAGATAGCTCATTTAAAAAATGTCACTTTCTGCTTATTAAATGCTACTGTCATTATACTATTTTAAGCATTAAAACTTGTATTCTGGAGCTGAACAGGAATTATTGCTTCTATCTTTGGGCTTATTAGAAATAATTTAAAATTTATTCAAGAGTGATAAAAATCACCTTCGTATCATGTTTGAATTTGGTTAAATGTTGAAATTTGCAGTACCATTTTATTATCTTTTATTAGCAGTATTTTAGATATATGTATGCAGCCCAAGACTATTTTTAAGTACCTTATAGAGAAATGGCATTTTAAATAAAATGTTCTTTAATTTTTAAGTTCCTAGAATGAACTTAGGTTGGAATAAATTATGGGACAACACAGTCTGAAATTTCAGACTTATATAGATAAACTATTAAAACAGTACCCATGACAGTTACAGCTGAAACACATTTTCATTGTTATATAAAGTATTTACTCAATACTTGCACTAAGGTAAAACCAGATGTTTCATGGAAAATGAAAGTAAAAATCAGTTTATTGGAAAGCAAATTGTTTCTTCCTCTGATTTACCACGAAGAACCATGAGATTGCAAGGAGGGAGGGCAGGGAATAAAAAGCAGATTTTCTTTAAAACTCCTATCCCCATATTGAAAGACTGGATCTGTTATTTCATCCTGATCATCTTTAATTTACAGAAGATTCTATTCTCTAAATCTCCTCACACTCTAATTTAATTTAATTTATTATTTATTTTTTGAGACAGAGTCTCTCTCCGTCACTTAGGCTGGAGTGCAGTGGTGTGATCTTGGCTCACTGCAACCTCTACCTCCCAGGTTCAAATGATTCTCCTGCCTCAGCCTCCTGACATAGCTGGGATTATAAGTATGTGCCACCGCAGCTGGCTAACTTTTGTATTTTTAATAGAGATGGGGCTTCACCATGTTTGCCAGGCTAGTCTTGAACTCCTAACCTCAAGTGATCCACCTGCCTCTGCCTCCCAAAGTGCTGGGATTACAGGTGTGAGCCACCACACCCCACCCTCACACCTTCATTTTAAAGTTGGATCAATATTTTTAAAAAGGCCTAGAGGGAAAATTGCTTGAACTTCAGGAATCTGCCTGCGTTAGGCTCTCTTCACCAAAGAGGGTATGGAAGAGGGGAAAACCTTGCCTAGATAAAGGGGGATTCCCCTGGGCAAGGCTGGCTAGAGATTGACTTCAGCTTGTGGGCTGAACAAGCAGAGCAGCATGAAGCAAGGAGTAAGTATATCAGAACAAACAACAAGCAGCAAACATCCAGAAAATGGACCAGATTTAAGTCGTAAGTGTCTTCCAAAAATTAGGAACTAGATCAACAAGAGAGAGTATGACAGGCCATGTGGCAGAAGGGTGCTCTTGGCCATATATGGGATGAGCAACTCTGGATGTAGCCAGAATGTGCCCTCTGTGATCTGTGACATAGTTGTAAGAGTTGAGGAGGGCGAGGGAGCTGGAGAAATTTAAAGGTCTTGGATTTTAAAAGTTGTTTTAATCCTAAAGTAACAAAGTTAGTTAAAGTTTTCCAGTGCCAGAGGATGAAATTAAAATGTTCATCGTTCATCAATAAAGGGCTTTTTACATTAGGACTTAATAAGCATAATGTTGTCTTAGGTAGCTAAGCTCATTTTGCTGTAACAAAATTAGTGAGTGACTTAAATTAGAGAAATTTTCTCATAGTTCTTGAGGCTAAAAGTTCAAAATCAAGATAGTAGTGTGGTCAGTTTCTGGTGAGGGCTCTCTACCTGACTTGTAAAATGATTAGACTGATGCTTTCTCTCTGTGTTCTCCTATAGCACGTACACACACACACACACACACACACAGAGAGAGAGAGAGAGAGAGAGAGAGAGAGAGAGAGAGAGAGAGAGAGAAGGGAGGTGGGGAGAGAGAGAGAGAAGGGAGGTGGGGAGAGAGAGAAAGAGGGAGTGTGCGCCAGGAGAGAACTCTCTGCTGTCTCTTCTTATAATCAGTCACATCATGAGGGTCCTTCCTTCATGACCTCATTCAAGCCTAATTATTTCCCAAAGGATCTGTCTCCAAATACCATCACATTGGAAGTTAGGGCTTCAACAGCTGAATATTTTTGTGGAAGAATGAGGACACAATTCAGTCAACAGCAACTGTCAATTCTGATCATCTCACAGGCACCATAAGAGTCATATGCTGTATTTTGTTTTCCTTGTCATACAACATCTATACTTGGTTTATCATTGAAATTGTTCTTAAATGGATTGTCCAGACTCCTTCTCAATTAATAGTTGTTCTGCTTAATTAGAAACTTCTTTTTCTTAAATCATTTGATGGATATAGAGGGGCTTTATTTCATTTTTTTTTCTGATTCTTTTGGCAAAGAAAATGAAATGGCATTTGCTCACAATTGGAGTAAATCCAATCATATCTCTCTTCCATTCCAAAGGCCACCTTCTCATGTGTGTGGGAAAGGGAGAAGTTCTCACCAGTGTTGTTCATCAATCGTTGCTTCCCTGAATTTCGTGCCATGCTCAGAGCTGCCATTGACAGCCTCACTGCCTGGGAATCCCACACTGTAGTCTCCCATCAATGCAGTACAGCTACCTAGGCATAGGCTCAGCAGATCCTTAAGTTCTTACCCTGTTATTTCTCTCCATAGTCTATGTTGGAGTATCAGACTTTAGTGAAGGGTCAAAGAAAAGAAAAGTAAATTATAATTTAAGAGGATGAAAAATGAAAATCTTATTCTAAATACGATTATTTCCATATGATAAAATTACCCATCTCATGGACACACACTAATTTCTAGCCTTAGGTTAACCCCTCCATTCTTAGAGCACTGCTCTCTTTAGTCTTCTGCCCTCAAAGAATTCCCACAAACTCTCTCCATTCAATCACTAGAACTTAATATTTGTGGCAAATAATTTCCCAGAGCCTGTGTTTGGTGAACAATCATTTCTTTCTATTGAGGAGGGCAGGAAACAGGTTTCAGAGGAATAATCTGCATGAACTTTGGTTCTTCCAAGTGCTGACCGAAACTATGTTAACCTTGTTCTTTGACTTATAGTTTTACTTTATTGGGGCTCAGATTTTTGTGTATAATCTGATGACTTACTAAAATCATATGAAAATTAATGTACTCAGATTTCAATACCAGTGTAATGTATGCCAAATTAGGCAGTACAGTTATTCATTGCCTTGGGTCCCTCCTAAAAAGACTGACTGCATCATTTTCACCCCATTTTTGTCTCTAGGCTTTTCACTTTGGGCATTAAAAGACTTTACTGCTACAGCCCCTGGAAAATAATATCTAGTTCTACCCAGTATGGGTAAATGCAAATTCTAGACACATTACAAAACTTCCCCTCAGAAAGCAGTTTGGTTGTAGTGAGTAAAAGCATCATCATAGGCATGTTGGGACAGAATATTTGAAAGAGGAGTGATCTAGAAAGGTGAAATACATAGTCACTGCTAGAATATTTGATGGATTCCCTGTTGCTGAGGGCTTGATTGATAGGTGGAGCAGCCATCTAAATTATTTTTAAGCAGTTTCCACTCCTTTACCACATTTTAGTAAAACTATTCTATATAAATTAGGCCAGTTAAAAAAAAAAAAGATAGCAAAACTCAGGGGTTTCCCCTATTTGTGCCTTGAGACCCTTCTCTTTAGCTTGTTAGTTCCTTGTAGTCTTACAACTCTGAGCTGTACCATCAGCTCACAGTATATGCTACCATGTACTGTAAGCAACTACATTCTGCTACATTGCATAATAAAGATAATCACTGTAATTGTATATCCACACAATGAGATAATGAGATAATAACAAGACTCAAGTACCTTCCTTGCATGCCAAACAATTGATTTTAGTCGCAGGCATTTGCCAGCTTGCTCCATGTTACTATGTGGTATCAGTTTATATTCTGTCAATAAAGGGGCATCCAGCAGGCTGTGAAATGCGTTGGTACACATATCTGTTGTGTGTTTCCCGAAGTTATTCTTGAAACTTACATATCATTCTCTGAGTTATTCTCTTTAAAACTCTTGAGGGCGTTCTTATGTGTTAGTGGAACATACGTAATAAATTCATTCCGAGACAGCATTTGGAATATCATAAGAGATCTTAAGAACAAACACAAACAAATACACCATAACCAACAATACTTAGAGATATAAAGATTAACTTGTCTAGCCTCATAAGGTTTTCACATCAATTTCCCCTGAAATATCAGACCTGTCTGTATGGAAGCTATTTATGTGAGCTAAGACAGATATTAAGTCTAGCAGGCTGGGAAATTTTTATCCTAAATGCAAGTAAGATGTGTTCACCTATAAAAAACCACATCAATAAAAGGATGCAATCTGTATGGTGTTTTTGACCAATAGTGCCAACAGAGACTCTAACTTTTTTTTCCTCCCATGTTTCTTTCTCAATTCTAGCAGGTTAATTTTTACAAAATTTATGATTACTTTTATCCAATATGTTACATCTGAAAGCTTCTATTTAGGCATTCTAAGGCAAAGGGGTGAAGAGTCCTAGTTTTAATGCCCTTATCAGTGTTAGATGATTAATATCAGTTAAAGATTATTATTATTCTGCCATCAGGTTTTCTAAATATGGGAAATGCTTGACTCGTTGGTTGACTTTTACTCTGACCCTCAAACTAAGAATGAATCAGACTACCTCTCTTGTCTAAAGTTTATTGTGGTAAACCCAGGTGCAAATCATTTTTGAAAACTCTCCTATTATACTCATCAATTTCACTACGTTTTTTGTTTTTTAGTGTCGGCCAAACCAAGACCCCACAGTGATGAATATTCCAAGAAGATTCCACCTCCCAAACCGAAGCGGAATCCGAACACCCAGCTGAGCACATCTTTCGATGAAACGTACATCAAAAAGCACGGGGGGCCCCGGAGGACGTCGCTGCCTCGGGACTCCTCCCTGTCCCAGATGGGCAGTCCCGCGGGAGACCCCGAGGAAGAGGAACCCGTGTACATCGAGATGGTGGGGAACATTCTCAGAGACTTCAGGAAGGAGGACGACGACCAGAGCGAGGCCGTCTACGAGGAAATGAAGTACCCCATCTTTGACGACTTGGGCCAGGACGCCAAATGTGATTTCGACCATCACAGCTGTTCTTCGCAGTGTGCTACTCCCACGGTGCCTGACTTGGACTTCGCCAAGGCCTCAGTGCCATGCCCCCCCAAGGGGCTGCTTTGCGACATCCCCCCGCCCTTCCCCAACCTGCTTTCTCACAGACCCCCGCTGCTGGTGTTCCCTCCCGCCCCCGTGCATTGCTCCCCCAACTCCGACGAGTCCCCGCTCACCCCCCTGGAGGTCACCAAGCTTCCCGTGCTGGAAAACGTGTCTTACATGAAACAGCCAGCGGGGGCGTCGCCCTCCGCGCTGCCGTCCCACGTCCCCAGCCATGCAAAACTGGAGAAAGAGCAGGCCGCGGCCCTGGGACCTGCCTCTGCCTCCCCTGCGCTCTCCTCGTCCCCCCCGCCCCCGTCCACGCTGTACCGAACCCAGTCCCCCCACGGCTACCCTAAAAGCCACTCCACGTCTCCCTCCCCGGTCAGCATGGGGAGATCCCTGACTCCCCTGAGCCTCAAGAGGCCTCCCCCCTACGACGCCGTGCATTCGGGCAGCCTCTCCAGGAGCTCTTCTTCAGTGCCTCACTCGACCCCCAGACCCGTGTCGCAAGATGGGGCCAAGATGGTCAACGCGGCGGTGAACACCTACGGGGCGGCTCCGGGTGGCTCCCGGTCCCGGACACCCACGAGCCCCCTGGAGGAGCTGACCAGCCTCTTCTCCTCCGGCCGCAGCCTGCTCCGCAAGTCATCCAGTGGCCGGCGCTCCAAAGAGCCTGCAGAGAGTAAGTGTGCAAGACCTGCCTGAGCCCAGAGCCCAGTGCCAGGCTTAAAACCAGGGTGAAGTCCATTGTGTGCAGGTAATGCACAGGGTACTGGGTCTCAAGGCTTTGGAGCTGGAATCTCAGCATGCAAAATGTGTTAGTTCACTTTTGCCATGCTAGGCCAAACGGTGTATCCTGAAAATATTAAAAATGATAGCCTGTGCAATATACCAGTACCTATTTAAAAGAGGAATGATTTTTGAAAAATAAGGTATAAAATCTAAATTCTTACGATGGTCCTGGAAAGCTGAAAAGTGAAAATAGGGACCGCTATGGAATTTTAGGTATGTGCAGAGAACACATGGAGGCCTTTTAGTTGCAATCCTAACATGCAAAATGTGCTGATTCACTTTTGCCATACTAAGCCAAATAGTGTATCTTGAATGTAAGCTGAAAGAATCAAAAATGACAATCTGCACAATACAACATTTCCTATTTAAAAGCAGAGTGATTAAAAAAATGAAGTATACAATCTAAAGTCTTATAATGGCCCTGGAAAGTCAAACTGAAAACAGAGACCACTATTGAATTTTTAGGTAAATATCTTGATTTGGAGGTGGGGGGCGGTGAGAATTAAACATTCAAACATGCAACTGTTAAATGTTAAAACTTACCCTCGTCTTATATTAAAAAACTTCTTAAGCAAATTCGTATTAGAAAACCTCTGTTGGAAAGAAAGCAGTTTGATTAGAATTTAGGATCTTTTTTTTTCTTTGTCATAAAAAATGATTCTCTCTGTATACTTCATGTTCTTATATTTTTACCTTTACTATAAATGAGAATAGAACCATTGTTTTCCTTGTAAAAGCCACGGTGATTCATACCTATTTCTATGGTACTCTTCCTAGATCCATCAATACATAACTTACAGAAGAATCACTACTGTGGTGAACATTATTTTTACTACTGAATTTCAAAGACCATGAAATTTCTATATCTGAATAACTAACCATTTTATGAGTTCCAAATCAATGCACAACTATATGGTAATGTCAAAACAGGCCCAGATTAGTTTTTTCTATGTCCATTTCATTAAATTACACTTCTTTCTCTTACTTAAAAATGCCTTAGGCACCTAAGCTGATAATTAATCTCTTACATCTCAAGTAATCCTCACATGATTTTTTATTTATCTATTCATATAGTCATACTGTGAACTTTCCTTAAAGGAAAAGAAATCCTCAATATTTTTGATGATGAAAATGATAATGGCATTTTTAATATAATTAATATTCATTGATAGTTATAAGCCACTAATTCTTTTCTCCCTTTACACAGAAATTTCTGAAAATGTTAGCTATTTCAATAATTGCCCCCAAAACATTTTAATTGCCTAACTAAAAGGCAGACATTTCTAATATATTAGGCATGTCTGGAGTTATATTCATGCATATGTACATACGTACATAAAATTCTTTTAAGAATTGATTTTAAAACTAGGAACAATCTATTTCTAGAGCAGTTGTCAACTAGGGAAATTTTGTCCCCCGGGATATTTTGCAATGTCTTCAGATGTTATTGGTTGTTACAACTGGGGATGTTACTGACATGTATTGTGTAAAAGCCAGACATGCTGCTTAGCGATGTAGAATGCACATGATGCCCCCCCCACACACAGGCACAAAGGGTGATCTGGTCTACAGTGTCAATAATGCCAACGCTGGAAAACCCGGTCTAAATAATTTATTAAAGTTTAAAGTTTCTTCCAGATAATTGATTGATTGATTTTGTTTTTGCACAGATCAAAATAAGGGATTTAGAATAAGAGAAAATATTTTTTAAACATTTTACTTTAAAAATACATAATGGGTATTGCGAAATTAATAGAACTTTCATCTTTGAATTGGTGAGATGATTGGATTTTCTCCCTACCTATCAGCTTCTTTGGAAGATACTTAACAGCTCCAGCTGGCAGCTATGCCAATTAGCTAGAAAAAAAAATATGTAAAAGAAATGATTAACTAATGAAGCTATTTCAAGAAAAATCCATCTGTTAGAATCAGTCTATGTGCTATATGTCACAGACTTCCCCATTCAACTCCAAAAACGAGCTGTGTGTACTTCTAAAACAAAGCTTGTACATGGAAGACTGGTCAAGGCTCTTTACAGCTTTTAGAGAGCCAAGGATTGAATTACTTCACATGTGCTATTAACCATGCATCACCTCTGCAGAGAAAGGGCATGCATGCCCCTGAGTTACATTAACCTCAGTATTTTACTTTACTTAAATGGAAGGGAGGAAAAACACAGGTAATACAAATGAATAATCAAATAAATCAAATGGACAAATCAAATTGCTATTTATTTTTGACTCTCGAGGAAAATGGAAAGACACCTTTAGATGCTCACAAAGTCAAACGGGCTCTCAGAATCTTTCCATAATGCAAAAAGTAGAATCACAATCGTTAATTGGGAGATAACCAGTAATTTCTGCTGCCGTATGCTCATGGATACAATTCTCCCCTTTACTTTTGCCAGACAGTAAGGATTTGTGGACCTGTTGCTACCTTAGGGATAGAAAAAGTGATACGAAGTAGTATAACATTTATGACATTTATGACAGTGAGTTTCATTATTTTTTTAAGTTTCAGGGGTTTTCTACATTTCAGGAATAAAGTAAAACTGATATCTCTGTTTTCCAAGCCTCTCTTGATTTAGTGGAGAAGTAAATGTTGAGAATTTACTAATATTCAATCTAAAACAAATATAATATTTTTTTAATTAAGGAAAACTATGTCAAATAAAATTTATACCTTAAACTCATTTTAATAATTTATAAAAGGCACACCTAATGTAACAATTTCATGTTTTGAAAGTTTATAATTGTTGATGGGGATTGGTCAATAGAGAAGAAATAAAATGAGACAAAAGAGATAGATAAATTTCCTTCTGTTTCAAATTTTCTAAATATGGCCTTCACATTCATTGTTATTGGAAGTGTTTTTTTCCCTCGTGGATGGAACATTGTAATGTTTGTCTATGATTCAGTTAGGACATCTGATAGTCTCTATAGATCTAGTAATTTTTTATTTGGTAATTATTATTAATATATACTTTTAAAATTTGTGCAGAGAGGTGAATGACATGAGACATGTAAGAAGTGATTAACTCATATGCTATTGCTATAAATTTTTGTGTCTACTTGGTAAGTAGGTCAGGTACAAATATGTTTTATGATAAACTTTGGAGACTTAACATAACTTACTGCCTATCATTTTCATCTTTCTTTTGCATGTTCTTCTTTAATATATTCATTATGATTTTGATTTGATTTTTTAGAAGATGTAGGTCACAAATGGGCCATTTTGTTTTAATAGCTCAGGTGCCATGAATCATGGAAATTAGTGATCACATCAAATATTTAAAAAGAAATGTTTAACCTGAATATCAGTCCAATTTCATTCTGATAAAGAACTTCCAAGACTGGGTGATTTATAAAGAAAAAAGGTTAAATTGACTCACAGTTTCACATGGCTGGGGGGGCCTCAGAAAACTTACAATCATGATGGACGGCGAAGTGGGAAGCAAAGACCTTTCCTGGTGGCAGGAGAGAGGTCACCAGAGCAGGGAAGATTGCCTTATAAAATGATTATTTTTTGTGAGAACTCACTATCATAAGAACAGTATGGGGAAAACCACCCCTGAAATTCAATCGCCTCCCCCTGTTCCCTCCCTTACATGTAGGGATTAAGGGGATTACAATAGGAGATGAGATTTGGCTGGGGACACAGAGCCAAACCATATTAGCCTGTATTCAACATAGATGAGTAAATTGTCCATTTCTATGAAAAAGTACAAGACCTAGTGAAGAACATAATTAAAATTTACAAACTTTTTGAGGGGAAAGAGTGAGATAGAGAAGCAATAATGGAGAAATGTAAATTAAAAATGTAGAGAAAAAGTAGAAGATGAAGCAGCAAAGGAAAGAAATTAATGAATAAACTAAGGCACTAAGAAATAAGCGAAATGCATGCCCAGAGGCAGATGAGCATGTGAGTAGATGTTGGCACCAAGAAGTGAGGCACACAGAAAGAGACTCATCTTTATTTGAGATGTTTAAGAAAGCTAACAGGCCTTGATCCTGCTAGAACTTTTGGGATCTTCCTCATGATATCCTCTGAGATGTCTTCAGCTCTTTGGGTATAGCTCAACTCCTAAATACCTTTGAACAATTCCAGAGTACAAAAGCTTCCAGATCTAGCCCCTGACCCTCTTTAAGTTGCTCCTTTCAGAAAGAGACAGGCATAACAGGGAAGAAGACGTGGGGCGCAGTGGAGCTCCAGAAGCAGGGATGAAAACAAAGGTGCAGGCCCACCCATCTCCTGACGTTATTATTGTTATTATTATTATTAAGAGACAGAGTCTGGCTCTCCTGCCCAGGCTGGAGTGCAGTGACGCAATCTTGACTCATCATAGCCTCTTTCTTCCGGGTTCTAGCAATTCTCCTGCCTCAGCCTCCCAAGTAGCTGGGGCTACAGGCCCACACCACCACACCCTGCTAATTTTTTGTATTTTAGTAGAGACAGGGTTTCACAGTGTTGCCCAGGCTGGTCTCGAACTCCTGAGCTCAGGGAATCCATCCACTTTGACCTCCCAAAGTGCTAGGATTACAGGCGTGAGCTACCACACCCGGCCTCTTGTCATTATTATTAAAAGATAAATTATGTCTTTCTTGGTAGTACCAAAAAAAAGCTATATGATACTTAACCATATTCCACGTTATTGGAGACTAATAAGTTTTTACAATTAAATCTCATTTTTTAGCCTTTCAAAAGTATTTAATACTTTTTTTTTCAGTCTCACTCTGTAGCCCATGCTGGAGTACAGTGGTGCAATCTCAGCTCACTGCAACCTCCGATTCCCAGGTTCAAGCAATTCTCCTGCTTCAGCCTCCCAAGTAGCTGGGATTACAGGCATGTACCACCACATCTAGCTAATACTTTGTATTTTTAATAGGGACAGGGTTTCACCATGTTGGCCAGGATGGTCTTGAACTGCTGACCTCAGGATATCCTCCTGCCTCAGCCTCCCAAAGTGCTGGGATTACAGGCACAAGCCACTGTATCCAGCCAGTATTTGATACTTTTAGATGTCATATTATATTTTTTTTAATTATAGATATAAATAAGTCTTGTAGATCTGATGAAATAGAATTAGGAATCAGATGTCATCTTTGCCTTTTCATTGACTTTCTTTAAAAAAAAACTCCATATAGAAACCACAGCTCCAAACATTCTTACATAGACACAAAATAAACCCACAAAATCCTGAAGACATCTAACCCCTGCCTCACATGCCACATGTAAATATAAGCCCACATACCTCTCTCCTTTTTTGTGCTGTGTGAGGTCCAGTGATACTAAAAGATTAGGCATTGATTATGAAGGAGCTGCTCCAACTAACTCTTACTAATTTAATTTTTAAAGAATTTATTTAAAAAATTCTGAAGTTTATTAAAGGATTTTAAAATATATTTCTATTTTTATATGCTGTTTTTATATGTTGTTCCATTTGTAAGAAAAAAAAGGGTCTACTAATGTATACTGGCTGTCTTGGTAACTCAGGGTCATTGTTGTGACAGTCACTGTGCACCTGCCACGGGCTAATGCAAAGTGACCTCAACGGGGGGGCTGCACAAAAAGGTGATATCATTGTTTCTGGTCATTCATAATAACAGTGACACAGTATTGATAGCTTATTAATCTGCTGGGATGTCCTTAGAGTTTATTTAGAACTGAAGTGCCGGCTAATATTATATCCTTTAAATTCACTTAAATTGTTATGTGTTTCTAGTGGTTTTCCTACCTCCTCCCTTTCTTTCAGGTAGTTTTATTTTTATTATTTATTTATTTATTTATTTTCTTTTTTTGGAGGTTTCAGTGGGAAGGGAGAATCACAGGGAATCAGGTGTTCAGAGGAATGTATTGAGTAGAGGTGAGGAACTAAGATGTTGAAAAGTGAAAAAAGGAGAGAAGGAGAGGAAGAAAGAGGAAGAAAAAGAGGGAGAGAGAACAGGAATATTGCTTCATTCTAAAAATGGGTATTAATACTGGCCGATCAATATTTTGTGTATTTAAAATGGAGAACTCTATAAATATTTATTGAATTTACTTGCTCTGGATCTGAGTTGAAGTCCTGGATATCCTTATTAATTTTCTGTCTCGTTGAGTCTAAATCTCATTATGGGTCTTATGTATCTGGGTATTAAGATCTCTTATTGTTGCATTGATCCTTTTACCACTGTATCTTTGTTGCTTTGAAATCTATTTTATCAAATGTGAGAATTGCAACTCCTGCTTTTTGTTTATTTATTTATTTTTGCTCTCCATTTGGTTGGTAAATTTTTCTCCAACCCTTTGTTTTGAGTCTTTATGTATCTTTGGATATACCATTAGGTTTTGGCTGTATCTTTTGATTGGGGGATTTAGTCGATTTAAATTTAGGGTTACTGCCATTTGATGTTAACTGGCTATTTTATCCATTCATTGATGTAAATTCTTCTTTATGTTGATGCTCTTTACTTTTTGGTATATTTTTAGAAAGGCTCATACTGGTTGTTCCTTTCTATGGATAATGCTTCTTTCAGAAGTTCTTGTAAAGCAGGCCTGGTGGTAATAAAATCTCTGAGTACTTGCTTGTTCATAAAAGATTTTATTTTTCCTTCAACTGTGAAGCTTAGTTTGGCAGGATATGAGATTCTAGGCTGAAAGTTCTGTTCTTTAAGTATGTTGAATATTGGCTCCCACTCTCTTCTGGCTTGTAGGGTTTCCGCTGAGAGATCTGCTGTAAGTCTAACAGGCTTCCCTTTATGGGTAACCTGGCCTTTCTCTCTGGCTGCTGTTAGTATTTTCTCCTTTGTTTCGATCCTGGTGAATCTAACAATTATGTGCCTTGGGGTTGCTCTTCTTGAGGAATATCTCTACTAAAAATAATATATATATATATATATTAGCTGGGTGTGGCATCACATGCCTATAGTCCTAGTTTCTTGGGAGGCTGAGGCAGGAGGATCAATTGAATCTGAGAGTTTGAGAATGAAGTGAGCTATAATCACACCATTGCACTCCAGACTGGGCAACAGAGCAAGACCCTGTCTTTAAAAAAGTAAAATAAATCACATGTAGCTTTCAGTAAAACCTAGCAGGTGAAGTAGTTAAGGACTTTATATTCCCTCAGTTTCTTGCTTATGAAAGCAGATGCTGACAAAGAGTAGGACAAAAACAGGTATTGAAAAACCAAAGGGAAGGTTGGAGGAGGGAGTCTATAGTTCTGGATCTCTCCTTTGCAATGGAGAATGAGAGAACCCTCAGCCTGCAGGCACGTTGACTTCAGGCAGGGCTCCTAGACGAATGGTGACTTTTGGAGCACCCTGACCAGAGTTAGGGGCTAGATTTGGAACCTCTTGTATGCTGGAATTCTTCAAAGGCATTTAGGAGTAGAGTTATACCCAAAGACCTGAAGCCACCTCAGAGGATGCCATAAGAAAGATTCCAAAACTTCTGGCAGGACCAAAACCTGTTCATTTTCTTAAACATCTCAAATAAAGGCTAATCCCTTTTCAGATCTCTTCTCCTGCTGTTTGTTGGTTGCTCCCCTGCTAAGACTCCCACACAGTGACCTCCTGTGGCCTCAGACTGGCTTCTGCCTTAGCAAGGGTCCTTCCAGCAGCTCAGAAAAGAAATCAAGCCAGGACCTGTATAATGATGATTCTCCCAGGATGTGACCTTGGATGTGCTCAGGCTCCAGAGAAGTTTCTTGTGTAGTTCAAAGCATGGTAGGCAAGAGGCAGAAAGCTTAGGTGAATGGTCCAAATGCCTGCATCATATTCACCTGGATGTTGTTTAAAATCCAGATTGCTGGGCTTTATTATAGACCTATTTAATGAGAACTGTAGGGGTTGGGCCTGGGATGCTGACTGTTTAATGACAATCCATGGTCATATTTATGCCTTCAAGCAAGCAATAATTTGGGGATATATGGTTAAATATTAGCAACACCATTTACTGATATTCAAGAAAGCATTGCTTTCATGTAACAAGGTTAAAAGAGAATTTATATAAGAAAAAGAAGAGAGGTGAGAGGAAGTAAAACAGACAACTCAAAATGAGTGACTGTTGGTTTCCTTTCCTTGACTAAGTTACTGATCAATTGGCAGCTTACAACGAGGACAGGCAGGGTAATGTGGATTCAAAAGGGATGACTACGTCACTACCTGTGGATTCTTCCAGAGACCTTGAAAGTTTAAGAACCGGTGGGCGTGGTGGCTCACACCTGTAATCCCAGCACTTTGGAAGGCCGAGGCGGGTAGATCATGAGGTCAAGAGATCGAGACCATCCTGTTCAACAGACTGAAACCCCATCTCTACTAAAAATACAAAAAATTAGCTGGGCATGGTGGCATGTGCCTGTAATCCCAGCTACTCAGGAGGCTGAGGCAGGAGAATTGCCTGAACCCAGGAGGCAGAGGTTGCGATGAGCCGAGATCACGCCATTGCACTCCAGCCTGGTTAACAAAAGCGAAACTCCGTCTCAAAAAAAACAAAAAAAAAAAAATGGAGTACATGGTGGGCAATCTGTGAATTGCATCTATCCTTGTCTTAGCACCTCCGTCATAGTCATGTCGATTCTGTGCCACTTCCTTCATCAGAATTGCTCAGTACTAGAGTTTGAGAACCACTCACAAAAGCTGCTTCAGACAGGAACTGGTGCTGCTGGTCAGGAAGGCGAGGAAGAAACCTGAGACTGGCTGGCAGTCATCCTCACCCCAGAAGTCCATCCAAATGTGTCTAGGCTTTTGAAGGGAGAGGACTAGCCAGAGCACGGTGGGCCCTCCAGGTGGAGTTGTGACTCAGAATGAAAGTGTGCTGTCTAGAGTACACCCTCTAGTCCACGTAGGAGGCAGAGTAACTCATAGGCAATAGGAGAGAATGGAAGTCTTTCTTGTGGGGCACTGGAAGGATGGAATGAGAGCATTACTGGCAATCTGGGACTCTAGAGGTCATGACTGGGCTAAGGAGCTTAGGAATTGGGTTCACAACGTTAATGAGGAATAAGGTGGTGATCGTCTTAGAAAATGCCTTGGCCTCAAGCAGGTTTGTCTCAGGAACAATAGCACGACCAACTAAGCCCAGAGTGGGAGCATCAAAGAAACTAGTGGTAAGGATGTGGAAGAAGGCAGTGGCCAGCCCCTTCCTCTAGAACACTTGCATATACTTAATCTTCATGCCATTTACTCTGTACCAGAACTTTCTAAGAAATTTACAAGTAGTTAGTCTTCATAGCAGTACTCTGAGGCATGTGATATTGACATTGCCATTTTAAAGATGGAAGAAACAGTGGCACAACTCACACAATCATGTGGGGAGTGAATCTGGGATATGAACCTCGATTATTTGGCTCTAGAGTTTCTTTGACTTACTGATACCTTATCTATACTTGATCAAGTTCTCCCAAATTCACCAATTTTCATCAAAAGTCTAAGGGCTCATGATGTTATCATTCTCAGGGATATCTGCCTAATCTGTACACAAATGGCATGGACTACTTAATGACTGGTATCAATTTAGGAAGGGGTGGGAAATCTTTTGAGCACCCTTCAAAACTCACTTTGGAATATCTCAGTCACTGCAAGGAGCTTTGTACCCTAGGTTTCTGAGCTGCCCCTGAAGGCATATGGTCGGCCCAGTGGGCCTCAAAATCGCCTAAATGATCTAAGCAAAAAGATGTGAGTGCTCACCTTACTGCCTCTAAGCGTGACTTAAGAATATATGTTCAGGTTTCTTTGCTAAAAAGATATGAGTGTTCATCTCAACACCTCTAAGCATAATTTAAGGGTGTATGTGCAGCCTTCTTTGGTCTCTCCGATATGCAATACTGAGCTACTATCCAGGGATACAGCGCTTTTGTCCTCAGTGCTTGCATCTTGGCCGTAACTATGCAGCAACTTGATGGCCCATGGCTCCTCCAAGGGGAAAAATAGTTGATTAATTAAAAGCCCGAGCCAATGCACAAAAGCAATGAGCACACTAGCAGCACTCATCTGAAAACTGACTGGAGTAAAACAGACAAAACAACTCCGAGGTGCCCTATACAGATGCTTCTTAGCACTACCTCTTTTCTCTTTACATTTGAGATACTATGCACTTGACAGAATCAGACACTCATCTTTCTGTTTTTCTTTTCTTTCTTTCTTTCTTTCTTTCTTTCTTTTTTTTTTTTTGTGAGTCAGAGTCTCACTCTGTCGCCCACACAGGCTGGAGTGCAGGAGCGCGATCTCGGCTCACTGCACCCTCTGCCTCCCAGGTTCAAGCAATTCTCTGCCACAGCCTCCTGGGTAGCTGGGATTATAGGTGTCCGCCACCACACCAAGATAATTTTTGTATTTTTAGTATAGATGGGGTTTCATCATCTTGGCCAGGTTGATCTTGAACTTCTGAGCTTGTGATCTACCCTCCTCTCAGCCTCCCAAAGTGCTGGGATTACAGGTGTGAGCCACGACTCCCGGCCCCACTCATCTTTAAAATTAAACACACACACACACACACACACACACACCGAGAGAGAGAGAGAGAGAATTCTTTAGCTGGCCTATTATGTTTTAAAACTGAAGGGATTTTTTTTTTTAACAGGATGATGGGGTTAAATGGAGTATAATTCCTTGATTTCAAAACTTTGTGTGTCTCCTTGGTTAATTGGGACCATGACATTGTCTGTTTTTCTCGTTTAGTTTCTCCTAGAATTGCAATATAGAATCACTGAAGAAGACATAATTTCATAAATAATTGCTCCCCTTTCTGGGGGTAGACCGCAGCTGTCCTTGACTGATGCAGGCAGACGTGTTTATCTCCCGTGTTTATATTCTCTGGCTGCTGAATCTTTAAGTGCAATTTCTTGTCAGCAATTTAATCAGCAATTCTCTCCATTAAGAAGAACTCTCCCTGCTTTAGATGTATAAAATGCAGAAACATTTTCAGTTCGGAAATTAAGTTATACCGGTCTATTTTTTTAAACTGAGATTCCCTCAGTGGTAGTTAATTTTGTATATGTGAAAAATACTAGAATTGTTTTTTTTTCTTTCCTGTTCCCTTACTTGGAATAACACATTGAATTTCTGATTTTTAGAGACAACCATGTATTGTTGACACTTTGAGAACTATAAGTAATTAAATATTTGGCATAAATGATTTCCTACTGGCTACATCAGGTTACCCTAAGCATGTCCTACATTTTAATTAAATACGATATTGAAGTCTAGCACAAGGCTGGATATCAAAAGAGGTGGTTTCCATTAACAAGCTTTGAGACCTTAGATAAGTCGGTTCAACTCTTAGTTTTCTCACTTTTTGAATGAAAATATCAGATGCTCAAACTGAGTCCCTTCTGGCTTGGCTTCTTGTGTAGGGCTTCAGCAGATGACCGGCTTATCTGTAAATTTCCAGAGAGGACAATTTCCTCCTTCTGATACTTTCCATCTGATGTTGTTCTCGCTTGATGAAAGAACTTTGCCAGAAACTGCATTAAAAAAGTCAGCCTAATCCTTGACTCCAAACTCAGGCTACCAATTTCTCCATGGTGTCTTTGAGTACTTTCTTCATATTTTTGCAATGATATAAGACTTATTCCAATGCATTGTAAGGATTATTTCTGTCTTATTCTTTCTATTGAGACAAAGGAGCAGGGAGAACAAGGTACAAACATTTTCATCATTTTACTTTTTGTAATAGTTAATCCAGTGCAATCTTTATCTAAGTTGGTACATGACAAATATTTATTGAACTTGTTGAATTAACAGGCAAAGTGACTTAAGAGGGCTATTGAACTTTAGGGAAAAAAGCCATATAAGAAATGTTTGACCATTAAGTAAAAAAACAAAAATCATCTTCTATGTATGAGTTAGAGCATTCCACATTAAAATCAATATAGTCATTCAGCAAAAAAGCAGCTATGCTGAATGCGGAATTCATTGCTTCTGATCTTAAGTGGTATGATTAAAAGATTGGCCATTCCATTCCAGGCAGATTTATTGGAGGGAAAGATATAAAGAATATAGCCATCAAACATTTAAATTTGGACCATTTTGTAATGTCAAATCATCTTCAGTTTCTGTACAAATGAATCAGCTGTGAAAATTGATCTCTTTTCTATGTTTGTAGAAAGAAAGATACCTTTTTTTAAAAGAAAATAACAAACTAACATTTAAAAAAAGAAATTTCAATCTGCTTAACATTATGCATTATTGATCAAAAATAGTAAAGATAATAAAAACATGTTCAATGGCTGGTGTGGTGGCTGACACTTGTAATCCCAGCCCTTTTGGGAGGCTGAGGCAAACAGATCACTTGATGTCAGGAGTTTGAGACCAGCCTGACCAACATGGTGAAACCCCATCTCTACTAAAAGTACAAGAATTAGTCGGGCATGGTGGTGGCTGCCTGTAATCTGAGATACTCAGAAGCCTGAGGCAGGAGAATATCTTGAACCCAGGAGACAGAAGTTACAGATCGTGCCACTGCACTCCAGCCTTGGTGACACAGTGAGACTCTGTCTCAAAAAACAAAACAACAAGAAAAAAGATAAACACATTCAAGTAGGTCATTTAACATCTTTGTTGGAAAAAGACGGCATAAATCCACAAAGCTATCATTATGTGACTGGTGGTCTTAAATATGTGTGATCCCAGGTGAAAAAAATGGGTTTCAGTTTAAAAATATTTGAAGAGTTTTTCGCAGTTTTTGATAAAGTAAACTTTTTGGAATTTGGTAAATGGATGAAAATCCCAGATTTAACTAAATGTCTGTAGTGGTTCATGGTATTTCTTGATTGAAGCAAACATGTTATTGTTGTTGCTGGTGGGAACCAAGTTAATTAAATGTTCCACCTCTCGTAGAAGGACCAATCAGCTGGAAAATCTGAGCTATTGCTGTTTCCAAACGGAAGGAACCAAAATATTAAGGAATCTAAGTGGGAAATAAGGAGTATTAGTTGCATGGATTTCAGCATGTACTGTCTAGCCAGCTATAGCTGGCTAGAAAGGAATCCAGAACAGCCGAACTGAAAGGAAAAAATTCCAATCTAGATGTCTGTAATATTCTTCTGATAATCGATGATGGAGGAAAAACTTTCCTGTACGTGTTCTACTGGTCAACTTTCAGTAATAGTCAATAAAATAACATTTTCCTCTGTTTTGCTTTTCCTTTTGTAGATGAACTGATATAATTAAGGTAAGAAAGAATAATTCTGGCAAAACAATAGCTAGAAGCAGTCATGAAGTAGAGATTGGGGTATTCATGTATTGTCCAACCCTAGATCCAACCTTAGTGCTATGGGTGGATAATTCTAATGTGTCTTTTTGTTTTCATGTCATAAGTAAGAAATCTAGTTTCCCAAGAGCTAGAAGGATGGAAAAACGATTTAGTTGTTAGCAGCTCCCAGCAGAATGATCAGAGCTGAAATAAAGTACTGCTCTATTTAAGTTTCACATTCTGGACATCAAAATTGCATCTATGTCTACAAACAACTTTTCATTCTTTTGACTATGAGCTATTAACCACTTACCAATAATTAACAACAAGAAATACATGTGAAAAAAGAAAACAAAAACTTCTTGTCAGTATTGAAATGGTCAAAGAAAAGTTTTAAACCGAAGAAATTAAAACAGATTACCTCACAGTTGTTTTCCTTTGGGTAATTGATAATCTCACTTGTAGCCTTCAGAATTCATTTTGGCATCTGAACCAAGCTGTGTGTATGGCTCCTTAATTTAAACTATAATCAAATTGTCCACCGATGTTTCATAAAACAGAAGCTAGATTCTATATACAGCATGGTTCTCCATTTAGCTTTCATGGCCAATCCGCTTAAGTGAATGTGCTGTACTTGCTGCCGCCATTTCCTCTCCCTCATTTCAGCCTTAATTTCCTATAAGCTGACTTCCTCTTCCACTCACCCCAAAATTACATGAGGCTTCCTAATTGGTCTTTGGTTCTAGCATTTTACCTTCCCTGTTCTTTTAAACCTTCATGAAACATCTGATATTGTTGATTATTCTATGTAAATGATTTTCTAAGATATGAGTTCTGGATATATTGCCCAGGCTAGATGCAGTGGTTATTCATAGGCATGTTCATAGTTCTCTACAGTCTCCAACTTCTGGCCTCAAGCAATCCTCCTGCATCAGCCTGCCAAGTAGCTGGGGCCACACTCTTGCTTAACATGTTAAGATTTTTCTGTTTATTTTTATGCAATATGATATCCTTATTAGTAATCATTTTAAAACTGTGTCCTTTCTGCTTCCTTTTTTAGAGAACTCTGCTCCTTAATTTTTATAAAAAAGTTATTCTGACATGTGATTGACAGTGTTGTAATTATGTGCTTAAATGTTTGTCTCCCCCACTAAATTGTTAGGACACATACTGAGTCTTTCTTATTGAAGCAAATAGCACTTTTTCTAGCATAAAGTGCATGCTCAGTATGTTTCCAACTATTTGACTGAGTGAATAAATATGCATCCAATTTCCCCAATTAACTGGTAAGTTTTTGAGGGCAGGGACAGTTTATATTTTTTGTAAATTTCCATGATCTCTATGACTGAATTTTGCATAATCAGTTTATGTTTGTCGATTTATTGATTTTACTAAAGCTAACTTTTTAAAAATAGCACCAGACAATAGAATTACCATGATTAACCAATATTGATTGTAATCTGAGTTTTGCAGAGAATGCAAAGATCAACAGTAGTTAAGATATTTAGGAACCGAGTGTTTCAAGGAGCATCAATGAGAATCCAGGTGTAGATGATTCTTATATGTAATACTGAAAAGAGGAGCCAGTCCCATTACTGATTGGGGAAAACAAACAACAAACGGCAAAATAAATGAATATTATCTTGTAGACTGCACAATTATTAGCTAAATTGTGGTATTATTGAGTACAGTCCATTTACAGTTTAATTTTCAGAAGATGAAAAACAAGAAAGAATAAAAGTGTACTTTCATTTTATATTTTTGTTTTTAAAAAGTCCTTTGTTTAACCAAGTTAAGAAAACAACCTCCTGATAGTGGAAGATAGAGTGGAAGGTTATTTGGTATTTGTATATGTATATGTGAAAAGAAAAACAGACATAGGAGCTTAATATCCTGGGGTTAAAAAATAGATCTTCCATCTAAGAGCTGTTCTTTTTTAAAATATTTATTTCCATAGGTTTTTGGGGAACAGGTGGTGTTGGCTATGTGAATAAATCCTCTAGTGGCGATATTTGAGACTTTGGTGTGCCCATCACCCGAGCAGTATACACTGTACCAAATTTGTAGTCTTTTATCACTCACCCTGCTCCCACCCCTTCTCCTGAATCCTCAAAGTCCATTGCATCATTCTTAGGCCTTTGCATCCTCATAGCTTAGCTCCCACTTATAAGTAAGAACATACAATGTTTGGTTTTCCAATCCTGAATTCCTTCACTTATAATAATGGTCTCTGATTCCATCTAGGTCACTGCAAATGCTATTATTTCATGGCTGAGTAGTATTCCATGGTGTGTATATATATACATATATTTTATATATGCCACAGTTTCTTTATCCACTTGTTGACTGATGGGTATTTGAGCTGGATCTATATTTTTGTAATTGTGAAATGTGCTGCTATAAACGTGTGTGCAAGTATCTTTTTCATATAATGACTTCTTTTCCTCTGGGTGGATACCCA
The DNA here is from genome assembly GCF_049354715.1 of Callithrix jacchus. NCBI lineage: Eukaryota > Metazoa > Chordata > Mammalia > Primates > Cebidae > Callithrix > Callithrix jacchus. The sequence continues at coordinate 147,267,800 of NC_133507.1, forward strand.
GTAGTGGAAATGCTGGATCAAATAACAGCTGTTCTTTTAGGGAAAGCCAAACTTTGTGAGTTTCAGGTTTTAAATATTTGCCTCATAGGATTGCTACGACAACTTAAAGAAAATCACGCACAAGAAAATACCTTGTAAGTGTTCATTGCTATGCAACTACAGAAGGTGATCGTTGAAACTTTGGATACATGTGAAAAGAATAAATATTTTAGTAAAAGGTAAAGTAACATTGAAAATGAAATAAATTTTCAGAGATTCTATGTTGCTGTTTGCATAACTTTCTCTTCAATTAGGCTTGGGTAAAGGATCTGACATCTTAAGTGAATCATTCTAGACCAACCGGAAGTTAGGAGCATGAAGAATTGGAGAGAACGCAAGCCATTCTCCCTTCCCGCAGGAGGCAGGATGTTTTAAGGCTGCTGAATGATATCTAAGCCTTGAAGCTGGAGGGTCTTCGCATCCCTTGCAGCCCAGTACCCTCGCCCCATAAAAAACAGCTCTGAGAACAAAGAGGCCATCTTTATTGTAGAAAGGACTGAGCAGCATGACACCAGGATTGTGAAAGATGATTTACCAGCAGAAGAAAAAGCTTCAGTATCACTGGGTTGTTGATATATTTTTCAAAAGTATTTTTTTTTAATTTTCTGGTTGCAAGCAATTTATCTTTTAAAATATAAAGAAAATTTTTATTTTATTTTTTGACAGCTTCACGGTCAATTTTTTCAATAAAAAATTGTTATTTTAAAAGATAAATTGCTTATAACCAGAAAATTTAAAAGAAAAATAAAAAATATATAGGAATTAATCAAATAATTAAGTGGAACCAAGAAGATTTGAAGTACTTAATATCAACAATAATTAGTATGTAGATGGAAGACTGTTAAAAACTATGATGTGTGAAGTGTTGTGTCTAAGTACATTCAAGGAGAAGAATCTCATTTTCTTTTAAAGTGATTACTTAAGATGAAAAAAAGTTAAGGTTAGCATTTGAAAAATGGAATGTCAGAAAAAAATAAACACTCAAATGTTACTTTAGAACGTGTGCAACCACAAATACACAGGAAGAATGCTAACCTCCTAAATACAGATGAGCTCACATAGAAAAAGGCACTGAACGAAAAGTGACTTTCATAATGTTTTTATTCTTTAATGTGAAAGGCTACAGACACAAATAGCTTCATTGCCAATTTTCTCATTTTAAAAAACTAACTTGATTAGCTTTCCTAGTAAAGACTTCATCCAGATGCTAATTAAGCAAGGTTTGTTTTGCACATTAATTTTTAATATTCACTCCTCACACTTAAATGAAACCTGCAGCATGAGGCTGCTCCAGTTAAAAGCAGTCCTGACCTACTTCCATGTGAAATCAATGGAGGGCTTCAAGAGACTCATGAGTAGCTGACATTTAAGGAAGTCAGGAACTCATAATCTGTGTTGGTGTAAAATGTGTGTTTCCCTGGGCTTCAGTTTCCTTCCCCGACAGCCCGTTTTCTCTCTCTCTCTCTGTCTCTTTCTCTCCTCTCTCCCTTGTTCTTCTAAGAATAGAGAAGACTGTGGAAGCTGTTGAGCAAGATAAGTGAAGGCATACCCAAGTTCTCGAGTTACATGTCCCGGGGAATTGTGAGATGATCTGTCAGCTACACATGTAATGTTTTCCAAATAACAGGAACCTGTAGGTCTGGAATTGAGGAAGGAAAAGAAAGGCCTAAAGAGCACCTGCTTGCATTCAAATATATTCCACACACACAAAAAAAATTAAATTCACCAGAATATGATCCTCAGATACCTATGCACTGAGGCCTATGAAAATAAGAACATACGGCGTATGACAATCTTTTGAAGATTGGTGTGTTAGGAACCTAAATGGAAGGTCATGAAATAGGAAGAAGAATCAAAACCAGCCTGACAGAAGAGCAGTAGTCATCAGGGCACAGCAGAGTACACTGGGCCTCCATTAGGCCAGGGTCCTATTAAAAGCAGGCAAATTCCCTCCAAAGTACAGCAACAGACCTTGATGGCTTTCTATGTGATTACTTAAGATGAAAAACAGTTAAGGTTAGCATTTGAATAATGGGATGTCAGAAAAAAATAACAAACACTGAAATGTTACTTTAAAGACTTTATTTGACCCTGGATACTCTTTTTCATGTTAAATTCCATGACTCTTGGCCCTGGAGATGGTTTTTCATGTTAAATTCCAGCATACTAAGCTAGAGTGGGCCTAAGCCAGTAAAACTGATGGAAGAAGGTAGGGTAAATTTAGTCACATGCCCCATCCATGATAAGGCAAAGAATTCAAATTCCAGGATACTACTTTGCAGTTAGTGTTGAAGTTGAGAACATTTATACTTTCAAAAAGCATCAGTGTTTAAGATCTATGTTACTGCTTCATAATTTATGCCAACTCTGCAACCCAAATCAATAACTACATAAACATTTTTATTATAAAATATATATAACATTTACAATTTCAGCTATTTTTTAAGTGTAAAGTTCAGTGGCAGTAAATGCAGTCATACTGTTGTGCGACTGTAACCATCCAATGGGTTCACTGTGCACACTGCCAACAGGCCAACTTATCAAGACAGGGGAATTGCAATAGAGAAAGAATAATTAATGCAGAGCCAGCTGTAGGAGACAGCTTTTTATTATTTTTTTTTATTATTACTCAGATCGGTCTCTCTGAGCATTCAAGGAAAGGAGTTTTTAAGGATAACTTAGTGAGTGGTGGGCAGCTAGTGAGTCACAAGTGCTGATTGGTTAGGTGGAAGATGAAATTCATAGGAAACCGAAGCTGTCTTGTGCTGAGTGAGTTCCTGAGTGGGGACTCAAATGAGTCAGTTTACTGATCTGGGTGGTGCCAGCTGATCCATCAAGTGCAGAGTCTGCAAAATATCTCAAGCAATGACTTTAGGCTTTACAATAGTGATATTATCCCCAGGAGCAATTTGGAAAGAGTCAGAATCTTGTAGCCTCCAGCTTCATGACTCCTAAACCATAATTTCTAATATTTCGGCTAATTTGTTAGTCCTACAAAGGCAGTCTAGTTCCTGGTCAAGATGGCGGTTTGTTTTGGAAAAGGGTTGTTATTGGCTTTGTTTTAAACTATAAACTATAAACTAAGTTCCTCCCAAAGTTAGTTCATCATACACCCAGGAATGAACAAGGACAGCTTGGAGGTTAGAAGCAAGGTGGAATTGATTAGGTCAGCTCTCTTACACTGTTTCAGTTACAGTTTTGCTATGGCAGTTTCGCAACCACCACCACTATTCGTCTCAAGAACTTTCATCCTTCCCAACTAAAACTCCATCTCATTAAACAATAACACCCAATTTCCTCTTCCCACCATTCTACTTTGTCTTGAATACTTCATCTATTCTAGGTAGCTGATGTAAGTGGAATTATAAAATATTTATCCTTCAGTTACTAGCTTATTTCACTTAGCATGTCTTCAAGTTTCATCCATGTGGTGCATATTGCAGGATTTCATTATATTTGTAAGGCTGAATAAGATTTCATTTTAGGGATATATACCACATTGCATTTATTTATTCATCCATTGAAGGATATTTGGATTGTTTCCACCTCTTGGCTATTTTGAGTAATACAAAATATGTGATGGACATGGGTGGTGTCTGATTATCTGTTTGAGACCTTGTTTTCTATTCTTTATAAATACCCAGAAGTAGAATTGCTGAGTCATGTAATAATTCTGTTTAAGTTTTTGAGAAACCTACATACTGTCTTCCATAGCAGCTGTATAATTTTTTATTCCCACCAGCGATGCACAGAAGTTCTCAGTTTTCTACATCCTTGTTGGCATTTGTTATTTTGTTTTGTTTTATTTTTTAAATACCAATCCTAATGGGTATGAAGTGATATCTCTTGTGGTTTTGACTTGTATTTCCCTTATATTAATAATGTTGAGCATCTTTTCACATGAGTATTGGCCACCTATACACCTTCTTCAGATAAATATCTATCCAAATCCCTTGCCCATTTATTCGTTGGGTTGCTTGATTTCTTTTTTTTTTTTTGTTTAGTTCTTTAAGTTCTTTATATAATCTGTATATTAATCCCTTATCAGATATAATATGGTTTGCAAATGTTTTCTCCCATCCCATGGATTGTCTTTTTATTCTGCTGATAGTGTCCTTTGATACATAAAAGTTTTAAATTCCTCTATTTTTACTGTTGTTGCCTGTGCTTTTGTTGTTATATTCAATAAGTTATTGTCAAATCCAAATGAAGCAGCCTCGTTGTCTGAGCTGTTACCAGGATTTCTTTGTCTCATGACCACGAAAATTAAGGAACATGGACACCAAAGTTGAAATTGAAGCAAAAGTTTATTATGCAAAAGGGGAAAGCTCTCTGCAGCCAAGAGGGGGTCCAAAAGAGGACTGCCAGCTATGGGACTCAGTCTGATGTTTTTATGGACTGGTAGGGGAGGGATGTGCTGACTGGTCTGTGAGCTGTCTTAGAGAACCAACTGGAGGTAGAGGTGAAGGCTTGGCCTGGGACCTTAGCCTGGGACCAATTAGGGGCTGAGGTGATGATTTACCCTATGTAAATGAAGACAGCCCATAGGCAGTTACAGAAACAGAGGCATATGTAATATAGGGAAAAGTGAGAGACTAAGGTGTGCCAAAGGGAGATAAATATGTCCAAAAAGGGGTGGACTTTGTTTATCTGTGTTTACAGAGTAAGCATTTCCATTCGCAGATGCAGGCTTTTTCTTATCTGGGGCCTGCAGTTTGACTTTGAGGCTGTTTTTCCTTTGAAGGAGTTTTACCAAGGACTCACCCTAACTGTCTGCCTGACCAGTTTCTTTCTCCTCTCTCACAATGTCATGAATATTTTCCCCTGCTTTTTTTTTTCTAGGAGTTTTACAGTTTTACATCTTACATTTAGGTGTTTGATACATTTTGAGTTTACTTCTATGTAGTGTAAGGTAAGAGTTCTACTTCATTCTTTCACATATAGATATTCAGTTTTCCAAACATAATTTATTGAAAAGACCGTCCTTATCTTAGTGAATGATCTTGGCCCTTGGTGAAAATCATTTGACCATATATGTAAAAGTTTATTTCTGAGCTATTTTATTCCATTGGGCTATTTATCTGTCTTATGTCAGTGCTACGTTGTTTTGGTTACTGTTTTGTAGTAAGTTTTGAAATCAGGAAGTATTTTATGCTTTTTAATGCTATTAATATATAAACATTTTATCCATGTTTAGCATTCATTCGGTCTTTCATTCATTCAATGAATGTTTATGGAACACCTACTCCTCTGTGCTAGGCATTATTCCAGGTGCTAGGATCTTTATTTTGAAATCTTAGAAAATAAAATCAAGAATTCAAATGAGGATCAGAGATACAATAATAACGGAGAGAGGATTTTCTAAGTGAAGATGGGCAGTCAAGTTGTCGTTGTTTTTGAGGTGGAGTATCACTCTGTCACTCAGGCTGGGATGCAGTGGCACATCTCAGCTCACTGAAACCTCCACCTCCCTTGTTCAAGCAATTTCCCTGCCTCAGCCTCCTGAGTAGCTGGGATTACAGGTGCACACCACCACACCTGGCTAATTTTTTTGTATTTTTAGTAGAGATGGGGTTCCCCTTGTTGGCCAAGCTGGTCTCGAACTCCTGACCTCAGACAATCTGTGACCCTGACCTCCCAAAGTGCTGGGATTCCAGGCATGAGTTACCATGCCCAGCCTCAAGTATATTTTTAACTAAGTTGTAGATAGTAATGAAGACAGGCAGATTGGGCACTGAACATTTTATTTTTATTTTGAGATAGTCTTGCTCTGTCACCCTGACTGGAGTGCAGTGATGCAGTGCTCCCTGCAACCTCCTCCTTGTGAGTTCTAAGTGATTCCAGAACTGAGCATTTTAGAAAGGTGTTTTGTTTTCTTTCTTCTTTGCCTCCACACTGCTCCATTCTGGTTCTCCTGGCCCATGTGTCAGTATTATTTTAGGTTCTGAGGCTCACAAAGGCCTGGGCATCCTGGCACTCACTCCAGTGAAATGGTTCTCGTGACACTCAGAAGACAAATGGTTTTGTTTGTTTGAGGCTTAATCATAACCTTATCTGAAGAATCCTGTATTGCAAATAGGGTCCCTCTTCATTCTTCTCCCATTGCTTCTCTTTTTTCTTTCATTTGTCACCATCTCTTATTAAGCTGATGAGCTTAATCCAAAACAATGGATATTGAAACTCTCTGAGACCTTCATTTTTCACTCAGATTGATTTTGCCACAAATAAGTCTGTTACTGGGTAATTTATGAAACTAGATACAACAACAATAAAATATATCAGTAACATCAGAAATAAGTAATAACATCTAAGCCACGTACTAATTTTTTTTCATTTAGTTCACAAAAAATAAAAAGGAAATACCACTATCCCCAAGGTATTTTGTGGGTAAACAGTTCATACATACATTTTGGATGTGTGTGGATGTGAAAGAATGTGAATAAAAGAGGATGACAGGAGCTCATACAAGGGAACAGATGGCAGACACTTAACCAAAAAGATAAGGAAAACATAGGAAACAAATGAAGCAGAAATGCCACATGAAATTCTGCAGATAAGGACCTTTGTATGTTTCCTTTTTGGCTTTCATGTGAATGTCTGGACAATAAGATCAGTGATTCCCTACTCTTCATCCTTAAATCATGCGCTACAGCTGTGGCTCAATAACTATTTCCTGGGTCTTAGAAATAATCATAGTTAACTGCCTGATATCACAGACAAACTGAAATCCAAAGAGGTTCAATTACTTGGGCAAAGCCATAATATTGTGAAGAAGCACAATCTGAAACAGAGCTCCAGTTCTCATATTAAATATTGCTAAGAGATCAATATTTAAATATATTTCCATTGGTTTTGCCTATGGATTTGCTTTATCTTCTTAACTAACTCCATTTAAAATGTCATTTTGGAGAATAAAAACAAATCTGGTTAATTGGCTTTCCCTAAACAATATCTCTCCTCCACATTTCTATGTATATTTTCCCTCAGGAAGACTATGACAAATTTCATATTGGCCAGTAATGACTCCTAAACACTCTTACCTTCTATAACCATATTTATTGAGAGCATCAGCGAAGAAATCAGCAAAAAGTACAGTACTGAAACATTCAGTGCTATGGCCATCAGTTATAATACTCCTAAAAGTATTACTATTTCTCCTTTACTTTTTTTTGAGGGGGGGAACAGAGTCTGGCTTTGTCTCCCAGTGTCACGATCTTGGCTCACTGCAACCTCCCCCTGGCAGCTTCAAGCAATTCTCCTGTCTCAGCCTCCCAAGTAGCTGGGACCACAGGCACCCACCGTAACGCCTGGCTAATTTTTGTATTTTTAGTAGAGACGGGGTTTCACCATATTGGTCATACTGGTCTCAAACTCCTGACCTCAGGAAATCTGCCTGCCTTGGCCTCCCAAAGTGCTGGGATTACAGGTGTGAGCCACTATGCCTGGTTGCCGCCTTACTTTTTAAATGAAATTTTTATAGCTATGACATCTTGATCTCTCCCAAACATGTATTAGTAACTGTGATTCCAACAATACCAAGTTTTGCATTTACTCAAATATTCTCATTAGCCTTTGTAATAGAGGAATTATTCCTCTTAGAATTTAGTGTTTGCTTCAGAAACATTCATGAATGTATTTTCAGGATTATATCTTTTAGGAAGAATGGAAATGATATTTTTCTTCCCATGCATTAATATTTTTAGTGCCTGAATGCCTCTGATTCTTTTAAAGATTGAGACATTTTTCCATCTGCCTGTTAGAATGATTTGAGTCTTAATTAAAGTTGATTGCACCTGTGCATATATTCAGCTACCCACACACTCCCACCTGAGAGTCGAAAAGCTTGTCTTCCCTTCAAAAATTAAAAGTGGGAGCTCTGATCCTTTTTAAAAAAAATTACAGTCATAGAAGACAGATAATACTGTGAAGTGTTAAATATGATGCCTTCTGGCTGTCTTAGATCAGTGACTTTTTAACCTTCTAATGATTGTTTGTCAGTTGATGCAAAAGAGTTGATTATCTTTCTTAATCTGCTGGTGTTCTTTTCATTTATAGAGCAGCCTAGCTGAAGTAGCTAAGTAAAAAAAAAATCAAAATTTAATAACAGATTCTCACTCACCTACTCACCGGTTGGTTGTGCTTGTTCTTAGATTTGGCAGCCAAACTTTTCCTTATTTATGAAGTTGGGGAATAATCATAATGCAAATAAATAAATAAATGGTAACAATCATCGTCAAACTTGGAGTAGTCAAACATTTTTCCTTTATACCTGTAACATGTTTTCCCCTAAGGAATTCTAATAAATATAAAATAGATTCGCTCCTAGTTATTTATTTCTACTCTTCTTTTCTTTCTCTTGGGGCAAAGAGGACAATTAAAATGCTTTCATTTTAAAATAGGGAAAACAATAGAATCACAGGACCTAGCTAGTTTACAGAATTAATAACCAAAAGTATGTTAGTGTTGCCAAAAATTTTCTTAAATATAAAACAGTGCCTCTTAATCCGGGTTTTGACTGTGGCCCAGGCATGATTATTTTTTGAAAACTCTCGTTTCTAATATGTAGTCAAGAATAGGAACATCTAATGGAGAATTCATTCTGGTACTTAGAATCCTGGTAGAAGACCATTGAGTCTAAATGCCTCATTTACTGTTAAGCAAATAGAGGCTCAGAAGGGAGAAGTAATTTGCCCAAAGCCTCAGAGTTAATCAGGGCTAAGTCTGAACTGGTACCCGGGGGCTCATAACCCCAAAGATGATTGTGCACAATGTGGTGGCTGTGCAGTGCTATGACTGGGACTCCCCAGATCAAAGTGTCCAGAGGCATGAACTTTCTGCGCTTGGTTCCCAAAGTGCTGGTATGAATTTATGCACCTCATTATTAGTACCAATTTTATGTTCTCCAACAACATCTAGACCATTTCTATTAAAATGTGGTAATAACCCATGCAACAGGATCTTCGATTTTGTTCCACAAATGCCTAATAGTAATTTCCTATGCATATTAACTCCAGTATTGAGGATACATAAAAATGTTCTACATTATGTCTTCGCAACCTACAAAATGTCTATTCACAGAGTATTCCTTTGACTTTTCAGTCGTCTCTTTCTATCCTGTTGTTCAAAGGTTATTCTGACATCATCACTTAAAATAGATGAAACAGAAATGGTAGAGGCATTGATAGAGTTTCACATTTTCTTTTCCTATAGAATGAAGAGTTAATTTGAATTCTTTGCATCCAATAGATAATTGGTTTACTTTTTCTCCATGGTTTTGGTAATCAGAGATTCAGATTCCTCTCTTAAAGCCAAATTCTCTTGAATTTCTCATAAAAGGGCCACTCAAATTATAGCCATGGTTTCTTTATTCTGTTTATATCATTGTTGCTTCTCCTAGGGCTTGGCATCGTTCTTCTGTATTTTGGCTGTCTGATTGTTTATACTGCTGGCAGCACCTAGGGTTATTTTGTATGTAAAACCACCCTTATTCTGTTCCATCATAAGGTATCATTAATTAGTCAGAAAATCTCCTTGAAACAGGACAGTTTTCTAGTTTTAAGAATATTGGGCTTCAGTAGGGGAACACTTTTCATTGAACATCACTTCTTGTCATGTATTAAGGCTCACACGAATCCCATTTCACTTTAAACTGAGAAAACAATGTATCATAATTTAACATCTTGGACCTTTCATGTATTTTTTCCCATAGAATTTAAGATCCAGAAGGCATTTCAGAGATGGTATGGCTTAAATCGCTTATTTGAGAGATGAGTACACAGAGGCAGAGAAAGTAAGAAAATGTACCCAGTGTCACACAGATGATGGCAAAACCATTACTAGGGTCAAATTTTCCAGCAGTGAAATCCAGAGATCTTTGTACTATGCCAGTTAATTCAGCATTACTATGATGGGGGCAGCAGAAAGGAGAACCAATCTAAAATGACGTATGTTTGAATCCTGTGGCCTCCTTTCTTCAAGAGTATTCTTTTTTAGGTAGTTGGCTTTATGTTGATTTGCTGCATTGAGTCCTATTTAAGACTCACTCTAGCCGCAAGTTTTCTATAACTTACGGCACATGATTTTGGAATTTGTCAAAAGATAAAGATATTTTAAAACACCCTAAGTCAAAGTTTGTATCTCACCCAGGTTATAAAGATTTTACAACTCTACAATCCTGTTAGGTCAAGATTGTAGAATTCTTGTTTTCTCTCTAAGAGATTTTCATCAGCAGTTTCTCTATCAAAAAAACTGTGAAGAACTGAATTTAGAGGGAATAAGAGGAGCTGCAGTTCTGTCAGGTCCTAAATGGAAAAGAAGGACTAAAAGCATATCATTGTCATTACAGGGGCCTCAGAGAACTATGGGCATACATATTTAATGCGGTAAATTATAGGGAGACATTTGCATTTTTATGCACTGTTTTGAAGTAAAAAGGGTTGTTGAACAATAAGGACACTTTCTATAATTATGTTCTATTTTTAATATGCAGAGAATTGACTCTGGGTTCAGAGTAGTTATTTAATGAATTCTCAATATACCCTTGTCTGGTATTTCTGTCACTAAATCTTGACATCAAATTAAGACCAGACAATGAGGTTGGTTAACAAGAAATGATTATCTTGTCATTGAACAGATGATAGATTTTGGAATCCCAATAAAATGATCTTTATCTGGTAGATCGTCACAAATTCTGCTGCATTGGATGCAAACACTAGTTGTTTATAAAAATATACACTACTAAATGTTTTATATTTCTGCATTTTTAAAACTAGGTCTGTACAACACTTTGAAAAGGATGTTTTAGAAGTTGATGGCATTCTAATGTTGAGGTGGTGACATCCAGATGCCTGTAGATTTCACGTGTCCAGAGATATGGCAGCACTGATGATAAGCCTCGGACCTGGGATAATTATTCTCACATCTTCCATCTGGTATCTCTCACACACCTCTCCTGGGTGAATCTTCCTTTAAAACTGATGGCATCATCATACACTGCTCCTCGAAAATAAATACAAACTCTGTAGCATGCCACTTAAAACATTCAATTTGTTGCTTCTTTTCTATGTAAATTCAGGTTTCATAACATTCCGGAGAGTTTAGAATAGTAAGCAGAAGAAAATATATTACAAAGAAATATATTCTTTGTAATATAAAGCCTTCCTTTCAGAAACAGGCTGAATTTATTATGGTGCCTGAAGCATTATTCCTCTCCATCTTTTAAATGTTTTAAGAAGTATTTGGGGTGCTACTTTGTCAGACTGGACATTTCTGGGCTTTAACTTGCATATTATCGACATGTCCATGCCTTTGTTCTCTACCAGACAGTGACTTTCTGGAAAGGAGGATCTGTGATTTGCATCTCTTTTGCCTTGTTCTTAGCCCTGAGCCACAACGCCATGCATGTGAATAAATGTGTCTAGGGAAGGGAGGATGTTCTCATAGCTGTGGCTCCATTCCCTAGTCCACATGTCACCCTGGACTGTCCTCTCCCTTTGTATTTCCAGCCTCATTCCTGCACTCACTTCTCTTGGTGTCTTCTCTTTTTGTTCCTTCTGTCAGTGGGCCATTGTAATGACACTGACCTGAAACTTCACTTTCTAAACTATGGTTGTTCCCATCCACCCTACAGATCTCTGCCTTTACTTCTTGTCATATTCTTGCCCAAATCCTTTAATTGACTCCCCATGCCTGTAAGATCTGTCATCTCTCCTACTAGATTGGAAACCTACTAAAATCAGAGAACAGCTGGTATATAATTTTAAGTCTTTAAGTCTTCAGAAGAATTACAGGTATTACAGCATTTGTAATCTGAATGAACAAACCAAGGATAGGATGGATCAGGAGAGTAAGCTGTGGTTGACTCCAGTCCCAAGTGCTACCACTCATACTCTTCTTACCCAATGATGAGGCCTATTGTAAGAGCATAAATAGAGGCCCTTACTTTTTGTCCTACTTCTCTTGTTCACTGTCCCTGCAAACAGCTTTCCTCTGGCCATTTCTTAGGACTTGACGTGCACGTAGCACATTCAGCATCAGCTTTTGCTAGGACAAACCCAAGGAAAGAAGCCAACCCAAGACCTGGAAGCCAGCCTGGGACCAGCAATGCAGGGAGTTCATGGGTCCAGACTGCATACAGAGAGATCTCGAAAAGGGGATGAAGGCTCTAGATGGGCACAAGTTCTTCACTTCATGTATGCCTTGTCCCATGTTGAGAGGGGACAGGATGAGAATCAGAGTGAGACTCTCCAAAATGAGGTATCTAGGCAGGGACACTAGTTACCCAGGGCTAAGAGTGGTACTTTCTTTCTTTAAATCTGCCCCAAATAAAAGATGTGAAACTCAATGATATTAAAGTGTTAACAACATCATAATATTTGAGATTTGGAAAAGGTCCTTAAAAGTGCTTTAATGTGGTATGATATCCACACTTTAAAAATGAAGAAATGGGAATCCAGAAAGAATGTGGTAAACTGCAGTCGATACTGTATTTAAATTCAGATAAACTGGGACTCATACGTCAGCTTTGTTGTTCACCAAGCAGGTGTTACTAGGTAAGTCATATAACCTCATTGTGCATTGGTTTCTTCATCAGTAAAATGAAGATTATGTGGTTGCCTCGTAGTTCTTGGGAAACATTCATTGTTCTCCATTCATTTCTTCAAATTTCTTCCTATACCAAATAAAATCTAGAAAGTGGTAGAATTGGTTAAGATTTCATGTACAGTTGTATTTCTGCTTAGGATGCTACAGCAAAATATGGACTGGGTGGGGTAAACAGATACTTATTTCTCGCAGTTTTTAGAGTCTAAGATCAAGGTGTTGGAAGATTTGGTCTCTCCTGAGGCTTCTCTCCTTGGCTTGCAGATGGCCACCTTCTTCTTGGGTGTTCACGTGACCTTTATCCCTGTGTATGCAGCCCTTAGGTCTCTCTTCTTGTGAGAACACCAGTCCTATGGGATTCGAGCCCCTCCCTTGTTCCCATATTCACCGTTCATTACCTTGTTAAAGGGCCTATGTCCAAATAGAGTCGCATTGTGGGACTGGGACTTGAACATGTGAAATTTAAGGGGATTCCAAATTCTGTCTTCATAACATTCCAGAGGGTTTAGAATAGTAAATACAAGGAAATAGTAAATATATGTAAATAATTGAAAACTTCTGTTATATACCAGGGATTATTTTTTTCCCCAATACTATGTTACAGCATAGAATGGGATGTACGTTCTGAATTTCGGCCCCATCTCTGCCAGTAACAGGCTGTGAGTGGGTCATCCATTCATAGTTTTCAAAGTGTGTTCTGTATAACAATACGTCTTTTGAAACTGTTTTTGGAATGGGGGGAGAATCAACCTAGAGAATAAAATTAAGGAATCTCAACCTTATATGAACCTTCTAAACATACACAATGCCTAATAATTCATTAAAGATTTGAAGAAATCTTAAGAGCAGATTTCTTTCTGTTTAATCCTGTTTAACCAAGCATTTTCAAAAGTTACTAATGATAGAACCACTTTGTTAAGGACATCTATATTCCATTAACAGTTGGAGAGTATTTATGCCATGCGGAATTTGTCTTTAGCTTATATCAAAAGCTTAATTCATTGATTTCAAGGTTTCAGCAAGTTGGTTGAGTTTGGAATGCAGAAAGGAAGAGAACGGGGAAGGAAGCAAATTTTGAAAATATGTGGTAGACAGAAATCAAACATAGGCAATGAGATCTACATTACTATGTTATGGAAAGATAGGAATCAACCATCAAAACTCCTAGTTTCCAGACATTTCCCTTCTCAGATTATAACAAGGACAAAGGAAAACTTAGAATACTAGAGCCTAAATTTCTCCTCTATACTGCAACCAGAGTGATCTTTTACAAATCATCATGTGTGTGTGTTTTGTGTGTATTCCTACATAAACATTAAATTGCTTTTCTTTGTTCTCAAAATGAGCAATGAAATTCTTTTTGGAAGGAGGCCCTGTATATCTGACCAGCTCTGTCTCTTCACCCCCATGTAGTGCCTTTTATCCCTCTCTCTCTTCACTCCAGCTACACAGATCTTCCCCTCTTCCAACTTGCCATGGGCATTGCACAAATAGAGCCCCCTGCCTGCAAAACTAATCTAATCCACCTTCACCCTCCCCTTTGCCATTTTTGTATCATTAATCAAGATTTCTTGACTTCCCTACCAAAAAAAAATCATCTATTATATCTTTTCATTATATCTATCATCTCTTCTTGTAGTTCTAATCAGAGCTCTAATTTCACATGAGTTCACATAGAGTTTCTCCCTACCTTACTTTAGGAGTTCTATTCAGGTAGAGATCATGGTGTTTTAGTTCATTGTTCTATTCTTCCAGGTCACAGTACCTGGCATGCAAAATGTCTAGACAGACAGTGTAAAGGCATATACCTTTTACCATTGATTAAACGTAATAAGAAAAAATATATATACTTTTCCTCACTTGTCTTTTGTAAAAAATTGATATAAAATATTTCAGAGTAAATTGTTAAAGCCAGTCTTAGAAAATTCACATTCTTCGTTTTCTGGCTTATTTCAGTGTTATCAATAAATATATCTGGGTAATTATGGTTTGGATAACTCAGTACTCATGCTACTGATCTAGCATGAGTGCCCTCTGAAAACCACTACAGGCTTCTTTATGGCATCTGTGGAAGCGTCTCAGGAGATGAGTTTTGCATATAATGTACTATCTAGATTTCCATTTCCCACGTCTCATTATACCACTCTTCCAATATAATCTTCAAATTTTCTAAAAAGAAAATTCTGTTGTTTTTAATATGAACAATCCTCCTTAAAATAACCCAAATAAAAGAAAACAAAACACAGTGAAGCTCTCTGGAAAGGCTGTTTATTCAGAGACTTACATCCATGTCCTGGTTCCTCCTGTCACCCACTTTTGACTGGCATTGGGGAGCTTACACAGCCACTGAAACCCTCGGTTTCCTTGGTGAGTGTTTTAGTTTTCTCAGGCTACCATAACAAAATAATTTTGAGTGGGTGGTTAAAACAACAGACAGCACTTTGGGAGGCCGAGGCGGGTGAATCACGAGGTCAGGAGATTGAGACCATCCTGGTCAACATGGTGAAACCCCGTCTCTACTAAAAATACAAAAAATTAGCTGGGCATGGTGGCGCGTGCCTGTAATCCCAGCTACTCAGGAGGCTGAGGCAGGAGAATTGCCTGAACCCAGGAGGCGGAGGTTGCGGTGAGCCGAGATCGCGCCATTGCACTCCAGCCTGGGTAACAAGAGCGAAACTCCGTCTCAAAAAAAAAAAAGTAGGGAAGCCTGTAGTGCAGACTTTAGTCTATGGCTAAAGGCTCAAGAGCCCCCAGAAAACCACTGGTGTAAGTCCAAGAGTCCAAAGGCCAAAGAACCTGTAGTCCACATCCGGGGCAGGAAGCACTCAGACTAGAGAAAGATTAAAGCCAGAAGGCTCAGCAAGCCAGCTTACCCCAGCTGCTTCCACCCCATGTATTCTACCCCAGCTGTCAGCTGATTGGATGGTGCCCACCCACATTGAGGGTGAGTCTTCTTCTCCTAGTCCACTGACTCAAATGTCAATCTCCTCTGGCAACACCCTCACAGACACACCCAGAAACAATATTTTATGAGCTATGCAGACTTCCTTCAATATAATCAAGCTGACACTTAATATTAACCATCACAGTAAAAACTGGGGACAGGGGTTAGATAATGTTTGTAAGGAGTCTAGTAGCCATTAATCCGTGGTAGATCTAATAACAGTGTTGCCGCTGCTGTTGTTATAAGACATCATTTAGAACCGATATTCCAGCCGGGCGTGGTGGCTCACGCCTGTAATCCCCGCACTTTGGGAGGCCGAGGCGGGTGGATCACTAGGTCAAGAGCTCAAGACCATCCTGGTCAACAAGGTGAAACCCATCTCTACTAAAAATACAAAAAATTAGCTGGGCATGGTGGCGTGTGCCTGTAATCCCAGCTACTTGGGAGGCTGAGGCAGGAGAATTGCCTGAACCCAGGAGATGGAGGTTGCAGTGACCCAAGATCGCGCCATTGCACTCCAGCCTGGGTAACAAGAGCGAAACTCCGTCTCAAAAAACAAACAAACAAACAAAAAAAAAACAAAAAAAAAAAGAACCGATATTCCTGACTTTGCAATAGTAGCTAGAAAACATTAACGTCTCTTTCCTTCCTTCCTTCCTTCCTTCCTTCCTTCCTTCCTTCCTTCCTTCCTTCCTTCCTTCCTTCTTTCTTTCTTCTTTCTTTCTTTCTTTCTTTTCTCTCTCTCTCTCTCTCTCTCTCTCTCTCTCTCTCTCTCTCTCTCTCTCTCTCTCTCTTTCTTTCTTTTTCTTTTGGTAACAGCTGGGGGAAAACATTGAGAGTATTGCCTGTATTTTTTAAACCAACACCCTTATTTTGTTCAAGTCTCCTAATCAGGTGATGGGAAAAAAGTTGGATCCTGGGTTTGTCAATGATCCTAAACAAATCATTAATATTTTTAAATAGCTCACATTCTTCATTTATTATATAGCCCACTGTTATTTGACTGGGGGTAGGCAGTAGGAAAGAGAATTACATTTAACTACATATAGGTTAATTGAAGACGGTAAGAAGAATGTAGACAGTCTCTGAAATGTAAAGTGAAGGTGTATTTTAAAACATAACTAACGATACTGTTGGAGTCTCATGAAATATTGTGCTTTTTTTCTGAAACTTTGGTATCATAGAAGTATACAATTTTACACTTAGGAAAATTTTTACAGTTTGTTTCAAATCTTTGACTGAATCTGAGAAAACCAAGGCTCAATAGGAGTTGTTTCCTGAGATTCCCAAAGATTTTATTGAACTGAGCTGAGAATGGACTATAGATCATCTCAGCCCCAAGCCAGGATGTTTTAGTTTGTGTATTTCTGGGAAAATACTTTAATTCACCTTTATTTATTCCTAAGTATCTGATTTATATCTAAATTATGTATATTAAAAATGGTTAATATTTACCTTATAAACTTTTTAAAATAATCTATTTCTTAAACAATTCCTTAAAGATTTGGGGGCATTGCTACAATTTTGAATGAAAAACTATTTGAAAAAAATTTTCTTGGCACTAGTCCTATTCAAATATATTAATATAAATAAAATATAAAATATGTAAGCTGTTCAAGTGGATGATTATTTTTAAGATTCATCTACTTGTGCACTTAGCACATATTTTCTGAAGTCAGAGTATTTAAAATATCTATTCAATACTCAGCAAAGAGTATTAGTTTTATAAAGGCATTTTATATTAGAGCCAACAAAAGCGTCACATGTTGGATTTTTGACCTGTATTTGTCAACGTAATTTCTCTGTCTTTTAAATTTTCTGTCAGTATACCAATAAAAATATTGTCTTCATTGTGAGAAATAATATCTGTTTAAATCTGTATGAGGAGTTGGGCAGAAGCTGAGTACTACATAAATTTATAATTAGAATTAAGAGTTACATCTAGAGAATAGTCCAACTGCTTTTGCAAACAATTCCAAAACCTCAGCAGCATACTGAAATAGGACTCATTTCTGGGTTATGTCACAAGCCGTGATTTTTGTCACAGGCAAGGTGACAACCAATTAGTGAATTCAGTGAATGATGGGTTACTCTTCCCCCTTATTGGGAAGTTTTCACCTAGTAGGTCTGACAGCCTCTAAAATGTCAAAAAAATTCCAGCCAGCAGAAGAAAGAAAAGGATGAGGATTTTTACAGGAAGTTTGATGCCTGGAAGTAGCATACGTCATTTCTGCCCACATTGTAATGGCTAGACCTCAGTTATATGGCTCTCCCTAGACGAAAGGAATGCTCCTAAACATGGCTTCACTGGATGCCCAGAGAGAAGGACAAAGGGATTTGGTCAGCATGCGGCTAGTCTCTTGACTTCTGCAGTGCAAACAAACGAAAAGATAGATTGTGTTCTCTGAGAAAATTGCACTGCTCTGCCCTGCAATACTAGAATTTCTCAAAGAAAGTGTTACTGAAATATGCCAACACCTGAGATCTCCTATTAATGAGGGTTTTTTTGGCAGAAATAATTTGGTGGCAATCTCTCTACAATCCTCATGTACCCTGATAGAAACTGAATGATCGCATTATCTGGATATTTAGTGGAGAGTTTTTAAAGGCCAGACAAGGTCTTAAAAATTCTATTTATTCTAATTGCTCAACACCCACTTATGAGTGGAAACATGGAGGGGAACATTACACATAGGGACCTGTCGGAGGGTGGGGATATGATAAGGGAGGGATAGCATTAGAAGAAGTACCTAATGTAGATGATGGGGTGATGGATGCAGCAAACCACCATAGCACTTCTATACCTATGTAACAAACCCGCATGTTCTGCACATGTACCCCAGAACTTAAAGTATAATTGAATAAATAAATAGAAAAATATGTATTTATTATTCCATGTTATGAAACTTTATTACTTGCAACTATTTTATGGAGAACGGTTGTGTCTTAGTCAGTGTGTGTGTTCCCCTGTGTTACAGTGGGAGGTGCACACTGCGTGGTGTTGGTTCTTCGGATACAAAACTAAAAGTCTCACTCTCCCGGTCTCTCGGTCACCCTGACCTGTATTCTAATATTGAATGTCACGGAGTGTTTTAAAATGTGGTGTCTGGAGCTGATTAGAGCCAGACAGGCAGAGAAGTTTACCTACAAGCCCTGGCAATGCTGGGGGCTTCTCAGTGCACTTCTATTACTCCAACCTCTAAGTCTCTAAGGAAAAGAGGGCAAAGGCCCTTGTTTTTCCACCACAAAAGAGTATGGCAGAGCAGGGACAATGTTTTATATTTCGTTATTCTTTCTCTTTTGTGTAAACTCCGTTAAAGAAACTCTGATACAGAAAAAAAGCATGTTTTTTTATCAGGTCTCTGCTAATTGCTATTTGCGTAACCTTGAACAGGTTGTATGAAGGCTCCATGCTGTTTTTACACCTGTAAAGTGATTAGGATTCTTTGCACATTCCACTTGACTGCAGTGTGCCTCATCTATCTGTAAACCACCATTTTATCTTGTGTGCCTGCTTCAACACAAACCTGGGCTTTCTTTCCAATTGTATTTAAAACCTTGGAATCTCCAAATGACTGAGCTCTTATCCTTTCTCTCTATATAGTTGAAGAGAAGGCATCCCTTAGATGTAAGAATTGACATAGCTGACCCCAAATAACAGAGTTTACTCAAGAGACAAAGAATAATAAAAAATAAGAAAATGCCCCCACTCCTCCATGCTCTTTTGTGGTGGAGGAACAGGGCCTTTGCCCTGTTTTCCTTATAGACTTGGAGGATGGAGTAATCAAAGTGCAGTGAGAAGCCTGGAGAACACCTGGGCTTGTAGGTAAACTTCTCTGTCTGTCTGGCTCTAATCAGCTCCAGACACCACAATTCTAAAACGCACTGTGACATTCAATTAGAATATAGGTCAGGGTGACTGGTGGACTGAGAGTTCTAGATTTATAACAAATGGTGGCACTGGAAAGAAAGCCGACTTGAGTTCTGTGTAAGAGGTCTTTAGAAATTAAAGATACTGAAAATTGAGCCAAGGTTTCCCATGAGGTAGGAACTGGTCTTCCCCAGAGTGATGCTCTGAGAGGCAGAACAGCCATCTCAGTAATGACAAACACACACACCTTACCTTCAGTGAGCTGTTGCAAGTAGTGATTTCCAAAGGCTTTTTTAGTTCTAAAATTTGATGACTGAATCTAATACCCATCTGATAATGCAACTTAGTTCAGTGCCTCCTTTAGTGCTTTAAATGTGGTGTATTTTCAGCTTCATTAATCTGCTTTGATCACTTCTCATTATTTTCATTGTTCAGCAGTTGGAGTAGCATGGAGTGTCTTTGATGCTGTTGATTATGCCAATACGCGGCAACAACTTGGAAGCTTTCTTTATGTCCACAGGATATAAAGGAAGCTCAATGCTCATCAGCAACAGGCCTTTGGCCTCTCTGTTTCCAGGCACAATCAGAGTCCATGTTTTGTGACTAAGGGATCTGTATGTGAGATTGTGACATTTCAAATATCACAGCAGTGGCTCATGCCTGTAATCCCAGCACTTTGGGAGGCTGAGAGCTCTTGAAGTAAGGAATTCGAGACCAGCCTGGCCAACATGGTGAAACCCCATCTCTACTAAAAAAATACACACACAAAAAAAAATTAGCCGGGTGTGGAGGTGGGCTCTGTCTCCCAGACACTTGGAAGGCTGAGGCAGGAATATCGCTTGAACCCAGGAGGTGGAGGTTGCAGTGAGCCAAGATCCCATCATTGCACTCTAGCCTGGGCAACAAGAGTGAAACTCTGTCAAAAAAAAAAAAATCACTGTAGTCATAAACCACATATAAAAGCTTTTTGTCTAAATCATCTGCATCATCTACATGTTCATAGAAGCAATTAAATGAATGACAGTTGAATTCTTTTAAATATTGCAAAAAAAAAAAAGAAAGAAAGGAGAATGGAATCTTACATTTCCCCAAGTAAATGATGTGACTGTTCATACTTCCAAATAAAACTCATTTTTCCAGGCAAATTGCTTGTTTTTTATGGCCTATTAATAACAAGTTGTAATTGTGGAAACATTTATGGCTTAATAAACAGACAATTCTGACAACAGCAACTAACTGATGTTCTCCAGTTATTGAGGGCTATTGGTTTAAGTTCACTATATAGGGCCAATGTGGGGAACCATTGGAGAGGTGGGTGTGAGCCAGAGATGGGACTAGAGCCAGAAGCAAACACTAATAAGCTATTATCCTGGGTGAAGCGTGCATACAGTCATACATCCCACCCCTTCATTTCTCACTGAGGACTCTATTAGATATTGAGTACAAATGTGAAAGATGCAGCCTTTAGTCTAAAGCTTGTGATCCAGTGGGGGCAACATGACATAAATCAACACCTGGGAGTGATAAGAGATGCCAGTGACGTGTGACATCAGAGCACAAGACATGTGCCATGGAAGGCATAGGGTGGCCTGGCAATGACAGAAAGTTTTAATGTAATACATGTTAACTTAGGTTGCAGAATGTAGTTTGCCTCTAGACCTCATAGGTACACCCAGCAGCTACCGTATACACAGCTACCTCACCAAGGGCTTACCACTGCTGGAATTAGAACCAAGGCAACCACATGTCACCTTGATCCAAAAAGCTGCAGCCTTGGCTCACCACAAATCTTTTACTTTTGTGACATTGTCCCAAGGTCCTCATGCCACCTGGTAGTCCACCTGTCCAGGTGCAGATCAGCATATCAGGGCTTATGGTCAGTAGGACAGGTACAACATTACACTTCGCATTATTGTAATTGCCAAAGTGGAAGTACTACAAAATGCGGGCTCTACGATCACTTTCTTGAGGGCGGCCCACACCTGATATTAACCCTTTACTCACAGCTTTAACTGAAACTAGGTAAAGGAATTAGGAGACTTCCCGAATGATAACATTCAAGCCAAGTATTCCCAAATAAGGAGACCTGGTTAATTAGCTCATCATTTCGCTTTGGAGGAGAGGTGTGTCACACTGAAGAAAGAGCAAATATAAAGAAAACAACTCATCATCTCCACAATTAAAATAGGTAATGGAAAAGAAATGTTGAGAGCTGCCAGAAAGTAGTTTAGAAAGGACCTGATGTCTTAACTCAAAGTGTTGGACCTTGGTTCTAAGGGCCTTGGGGAGTCAGGAAGTAATTTCATTGGAAAATAAAGGGAAATGGATCAGGACAGGAGACAGGCAGACAGGCAGGTAGGGGCTTTTGCTGTAATACAAAGAAGAAAAGTGAAGGCAAGAATAAACCATGAAGGTGGTTAGAGAAAAGTGTGGGAAAGTATTATATGCTTCTGTTTCCTGTCCAGATCCCAACACTGCTAAGCTGTGGGCACTCTCTGTGCGAGGGATGACGTAGTTTAAGATGATCGTCAAGTCTCTTCCTGGTGAACCTGTGAGAATTGTAATTGGATTATCTCATTTAATCTTCACAAGAACGCAATAACAGCAATTACTATTATCTTTGTTTACTGATTTGGATATTGGGGTTCAGGAACCTTGACTAAGGCTAAGTAGCAAATACATGGCATGGCCAAAATGCAAAATGGAAGTTTGTCTGGCTCTGAAGATCCTGAGTTTTTAGCTAGGAGAGGAGCAAGTTCAGAGAGAGAATGGTGCTGTCAGTTTTAGCAAGCTGTGTCCACCCCCAGACAGCCATATGCAAAGGCTCATTTATGCTATATTGTTTTATTTGTCTCTAGAGCTTAAAAGAAATCTTTAGGTGGTGAGGATTTATAATAATCCTTAGTAATCTGTTGTCACTGAGTGATTCAATATTGATGAGGAAGAGCAAATATGAGATTCTGGTAAAACTCACTAATGTATGGGGTCAGACCTGACTCACTAATGTATGGGGTCAGACCTGAGGGAAAAGCCATTAGACCCAGGAAACCAAGTCTTAACCAAGTCTTTCTAGATGGCTAGGATCCAGGGCACAGATGGAGAGGGAAAGAAACAGGGAAGAAGCCAGAGAGACAGAAGTAGGCCCACAGACAGCATAAAGAGGCAGGAAATGGGAAACTTTAGGTTTAGCTGCATGAGGTGTGATGTATTAGAATCCTGGAGGGAATGTTTGCTCAAAAAGGAATGGCTCCTGGTCTTATTATTATTATTTTTTTGTATACTTCTTCGGCTTAAACACTGCAACAAATTTAAGACAATGATATACAAAACAAGCAGTCTGAAATACAAATATAATACAAAAAAATACGTGCATTTTTGTAACAAAAATTTAATTCAAGTTCAGATTTCAATTTGAGAATGAGATTTGAGAGCAATAGTCAACATTCACTCAGTCATTCATTCACTGAATAGAGGATAGGTGCATTCTATGGAGCTGGCACTGTGAGCTGCATGCTGGGCTGTGACTGTGAACACTTAAAATAACTCGGATTCCACAAAAAGCTTTACCACAGTGTGTAAGATTGATCTTGTTCCAGAGAGTTTATGTTACTAAAATCAATTTTGTTTTCAACAGACTTTAAAAAGACATTGAGATACATGGATATGGATAAATATGTCCTTCTCCTCTGAATAGATTTTCTTGAGTTTTCAATATATCTTACTTACATACTACATATTACAAGAGTCTAACTGTCCACTTTCAATGTGTCTCTTTTCAACAGCTGTTTTGAAGATTTACATATTTATTTGAATTAGAAAACACTTTTAGGGCCGGGAGCGGTGGCTCAAGCCTGTAATCCCAGCACTTTGGGAGGCCGAGGCGGGTGGATCACGAGGTCAACAGAGCGAGACCATCTTGGTCAACATGATGAAACCCCGTCTCTACTAAAATTACAAAAAAATTAGCTGGGCACGGTGGTGCGTGCCTGTAATCCCAGCTGCTCGGGTGGCTGAGGCAGGAGAATTGCCTGAACCCAGGAGGCGGAGGTTGCGGTGAGCCGAGATCGCGCCATTGCACTCCAGCCTGGGTAACAAGAGCGAAACTCCGTCTCAAAAAAAAAAAAAAAACTTTCGGTTAGGAAGCAGTTCTTGAATACATGCACACACACATGCACACACACACACATGCACACACGCATGCACGCACACACACATGCACACGCACATGCACACACACACGCACACAAACATGCACACGCACATGCACACACACATGCACATGCACACGCACATAAAATAAAATACATTTATGATTTTCTTACTGATTTTTCAGCTCTGCTTTCTATTTAGGAGGCAGCTATTAAGGAATATAGGCACAGGTCTGAGTAGTACCATTTCTTCAATCCTTTTATTCAAGTTTTTCTATATATACCTGCCAAAATTTACTGAAGGCTAACTTCTGGTACTTGAAAACAAAGAAGAAAAAAACGCACGCACAAAATTTCCGTTCCAAAGCTGCAGGCTTTTATTCAGTTGAGGCTGGAGACCTAAGTGACACTCCCTGGTTTGTTTAAAATCTGGAAGAGAAGGTGGGTTGAAGCAGATGGGACATTAGGCTTTGAGGCTGTGATGTTTGGAAGCTAGAGTTACATTTTCTTTGAAACGGTGAATAAACGGCTTGGGAATCGTTTATAATGTTATTTTCTGATACTGGTTTTTGTCTCAGGGCACTGAAAACCAAGTGTTGGTTAAATTGTCTTACTTGAATTATTATGTGGGAATGTATTGCCTTCTCATAAAAAGACAAATACTGTATGATGCCACTTACATGAGATACCTAATGTAGTCAAATTCTTAGAAACAGAAAGTAGAGGAGTGGTTGCTTGGGGCCAAGCAGAGGAGAAAATGAGGAGTTATTATTGAGTAGGTCCCGAGAATTTCAGTTTTGCCAGACAAAAAGAGCCCTGCAGATTGATTGCATAAGAAAGTGAATGTACTTTTCACTACACAACTATACACTTAAAAACCGCTAAGATGGGAAATTTTATGTTATACGTATTGAACACTATGTTATGGTAAATTTTACCAGAGGTTTTTTTTTTAAGAGGTGGTCTCATTCTGTCCCAGGTTGAAATGCAGTGGCAGAGTCTTGACTCACTGCAACCTCCACCTCCTGGGTTCAAGCGATTCTCCTGCCTCAGCCTCCCGAGTAGCTGGGATTACAGGCATGTGCTACCACACCTAGCTAATTTTTTGGTATTTTTAGTAGAGACAGGGTTTCGCCATATTGGCCAGGACGGTCTCTATCTGCTGATCTCTGCCTACCTTGGCCTCCCACAGTACTGAGATTATAGGTGTGAGCCACTGCTCCTGGCCTACCACAGTATTTTTTGGAAAAAATTTTTTAAATTGCGCATTAAGTTCTGGGATGCGTGAATAGAATGTGCAGGTTTGTTACAGAGGTATAAACATGCCATGATGATTTGCTGTGACTGGCTTATTTCACTTAGCATAATGTCCTTCCAGTAGCAATAAACACTTAATGCTAGCACGTGCCAGGAGTTCCTTTTTTTGTAAGGCTGAGTAATACCCCACTGTGTGCCTGTACCTCATCGTGTTGACCCATTCATTGATGCACACTTGGGTTGCTTTTGCCTTTTGGCTGTTGTGAATAATACTACCATAAACACGAGTGTACAGATGCCTGTTTGAGCTCCTAATTTCAATTGTTGTTATTACCATGATTATTTGAGACGTCTCAGTCTGTTGCCCAGCCTGGATTGGAGTGGCACAATCTCGGTTCTTTGCAGCCTCGACTGCCCAAGCCTCAAGCCATCCTCCCAGCCTCCCAAGTAGCTGAGACCACAGGCTTGCACCACCATGCCCAGCTAATTTCATCTTTTTTCTAGAGACGGGGTCTTTCTGTATTGCCCAAACTGGTCTGGAACTCCTGAGCTCAAATGATTTTCCTGTTTTGGCCTCCCAAAGTGCTGAGATCACAGATGTGAACGATTACACCTGGCCCCTGCTTTCAATTCTTTTTCCATGCTTTTTCTGCAAAGCACTGATTACCATCTAACTGCCCTCCTCCTGCCCCCAACTAGAGATGCAAATGGTTTCTATTTGGTCGAAGATAACACTAAAGATTGTAATTCTATTGCCTTAAGGACATTAACCAGCTTTCTTTCTTTTCTTTTCTTTGTTTTTATTTTCTTTTAGACAAAGTCTCACTCTGTCGCCCAGGCTGGAGTGCAGTGGCTTGATCTCGGCTCACTGCAACCGCCACCTCCCAGGTTCAAATGATTCTCATGCCTCAGCCTCCCAAGTAGCTGGGATTACAGGTGCCCATCACTATGCCTGATTAATTTTTGTGTTTTTAGTGGAGATAGGGTTTCACCATGTTGGTCAGGCTGGTTTTGATCTCTGGACCTCAGGTGAACCACCTGCCTTGGCCTCCCAAAGTGTTGGGATTACAGGCGTGAGCCACCATGCCCAGCTGAAACCAGTTTTATTTCTAACCTAACAATTTTATTATAACATTCTTTTAAAAATGCCTATAAATACTTAGTTTCCTCCAAATGCTCTTTGGACCAGCTTTATCATCTTACTTGGTTCATCATTAATGATTAATACATCTCTGATATGTGTTCATTACCCACCTCCAAAATTGACTTCATATACTTGATTTCATTATAACTAAAACAAGTTTATATATAGGTCCATTTAAAAACCTGAAATCTTTCTGAGACTGTTATGGAACTACCCTCCTGATTTAAGTTAATTTCATATAATATTTTTCATGATGTGTATTTACACAACTGCATAGCATCTTAGAGCTGGAAGAGACTATAGCAATGTTAAAATAAATGAAGATCAAACAAAAGAGACACGCAAAGGCTATTTATTCAGAGCGTGCATTTGGCAAAGACTCAGAAGCAGGCAGAGGAGTAGAAAAGCTTTATGGGGGAAAAATGTCCAATTAAATATGGCCTAAAGTTGCCTTCATATGTAGTGAATTGCAACCTAACTTAGTATGTAAACAAACTACAACTTATCATAAGAGTATATTATTGGAACAAATATCTGAGTCTTGGCCAATCATATAGCAGCCGAGTTTTCAGCCAATCACAGACTGCAGACTGCCAAAACGTGTCCAAACAAGGCAAAGGCTGACATGTAATCAATCAGGATATTTCTTTTTTTTCTTTAAACGGAGTTTCGCTCTTGTTACCCAGGCTGGCGTGCAATGGTGCGATCTCAGCTCACCGCAACCTCTGCCTCCTGGGTTCAGGCAATTCTCCTGCCTCAGCCTCCTGAGTAGCTGGGATTACAGGCACGCACCACCATGCCCAACTTATTATTATTATTATTATTATTATTATTTTGTATTTTTAGTAGAGACGGGGTTTCATCATGTTGACCAAGATGGTCTCGATTTCTTGACCTCGTGATCCACCCACCTTGGACTCCCAAAGTGCTGAGATTACAGGAGTGAGCCCCTGTGCCCGGCCCTCAATCAGGATATTTCTATTAGTCATTTCTTTTTTCTTTCTGTAACTATTGCCTGACCAGGTTGCTGGGCAGAGATCTCTGAGCCTTAATTTGTTCAGGGTGCTGCGCAATTCACGAATCATCTCTTTTTATCAAATAAACTCAGTTAAATTTAGCTTGTCTAAAGTTTTTTGTTTATCAACAATAATGAAAAGGCTTTAAGTGTACCTTGATTAGGGACTATTAACTTGGGGAAGAAGGAGATCAGCTAACTAGAAACGGGGCATCCTATGTGATTGGTTAAAGGTATATATTTGGTTTTCCTCAGTTGGCCCTAATTTGGAAGCTGGGGCAAAAATTGGGGAAGCTGAGTTGTCACTCAAGTCTTGACTGGGGCCGATTTTTACATGGGTGGTTGTTTAACTTTTAGGATTAGTTCCTAGAGATCAGGTTCTGCTCTCCACAGGAATGCCTGGTACCTCGTATGGTTGACTTCCCAAGCTAGTTACTGTAGATACTAGGCTAGAGTTCTGTTTCTAAATGTGATCTGGTGATTTTCCATTTGTATAAGACTCTTAATGATTATCTAGTCTAATATAGAAAAATTAAACTTATAAAGTCCAAGAGACTATATTTAACTGAATATTACTTTTTATGTGTGTGGCAATTTTGAATGGGCTTTAGCTTTCTTTTTTTTTTTTTTTTTTTTTTTTGAACAAATGAGTGTGGCTGTGTGCCAGTAAAACTTTATTCACAAAAACAGGTGGCACGCTGGATTTTACTTGTGGATCGTGGTTTGCCAACCCCTGAGCTAGAGGATCTCATAATGCACTTGCAGTCAAAGACAGAGAAAAATCTTAAAAACAGAGAAAAAAAGAGTAAAGGAATGACAACAATATCATCCGCTGATTTCTCAAGGAAAAAAATCAAAGGAGAATGTAAGGGTATCTTCAAAGAGCTTAATAAACGACTGTTATATTTTTCAAATGAAGGTGGATAAAGGTATTTACATACAATTAAAAATAGAGCTTTTATCAGAAAAGATACACTAAAAAAAAAAAATAATGAAGGCCAGCCACATGCAGTGGCTCCTGCCTAAAATCCCAGCACTTTGGGAGGTGGAGCAGGAGGATAGCATAAGCCAGGAGTTCAAGACCAGCCTGGACAACATAGTAAAACCCTTTCTCTACTAAAAATGTAAAAAGTTAGCTGAATGTGGCGGTGCACCTGTGGTCCTGGCTACTCAAGAGGCTGAGGCAGGAGAATCTCTTGAGTCCAGAGTCCAGGAGGTTGAGGCTGCAGTGAACTATAATCATGGCACTGCACTGCAGCCCAGGTGACAGAGGAAGACCTTGTCTCAAATAAAAAAAAAAAGAGAGAGAGAGAGAGAGAAAAGAAAAGTAAAAAAACCAAAACCTGTAGTCAGGAAGTGGCTTTAGCTTTCAAACAATTTTTAAACAGTAGAATGTTATCAGATTTTTCAAATAAAACCAAGTAAGTTAGGGGGTATAGTTTAGTTTTGTAGGTAAGAAAATTTAGGCTCCCCAAGAGGTGAAACCAAATGCTCTATCACATGGGTCACATCCAGAGATGCAAAGCTGAGGCCTCTGAGATTCCTGACCCAACTGTTCATTATATGGCAACCTGTTCTATATGTGTTCCATAGATTCAGATAATAGTGAACCAAAGTGTGACATTTGTGTTATCTCACTGCTGAAAGTTGATAAGGATTTTAACCCAAGTGTAAACAGCCCCCAAATTCAGATGTTTTAATCATTTCTGTTATTTTTTTAAATGCCTTGTTTGAATTAAACCTTTAACCTACTGAATTTTACAACTTGTAATCATTAGATGATCAGATTTTTGAAAATACTATTGGCTCCATGCCATTTTAATACACTTATTATCACTTGATTTTTTAGTCCCATTAGGAATGTTATGTTGCCTACACAGATTAGAAAGATGTGTGAAGAGTTGAGAAATCTGTAATATAAATAAATTAAATTAAAAATTCATTGAGCAATATGTTAGGTGGTGGGGTTCAACCACTTAAAAAAAAATACAAAGCAAACAAAACCTAATACCTGCCTTAAAATTACTCAAGGTCTTTTGGGAAGAGCAGATGCATAGAAATTTCATATAAGAGCAAGGTCAGTGCAGAGCTGACCAGGACCCTGCAAGAGCTATGGTATGGAGGGGAGGGCTTCAGAGGATACTTAAATTGAGTAACCAGGACTGAGTAGAGTTAGTTAAGCAAAGAAAGACAAGACATCAGGGCATTCAAAGTAGGGCAGGTAACAGCTGTAGAAAACAGCATTGTTTTTATTGAGGGTGGAGTAGGGAGGAAGAACCTATAACCAATGTAATACAGGGAAGTCAGCAGGGAACCACAGAACTAGAGAAGGAAAGAACAGGAAGACGGAGATTCTTGCCGATGATATTAAAGAGCTTAGACATCCTATGGGCAACAGGGGACTTCTGGAAGCATTTCATTCAGGGTTACATTATGATCAGATTTGCATTTTCAACAGATCATTTTGGCAGTATAAGGAGCTTATATTTTGAGGAGTCAAGGATAGAGTCAGAGACAAGTTGCAGTAATTCAAGTGAGAGGATTAGAGCTGAACCAGAGCAGTTGAGGCAGACATGAAACAAAGTGGAAAAGAAGGGAAAGCAAGACATCCAGAAATAAAATCTACAGAATCTTCTGACTAATGGATTTGGGGAGTAGCACTTAAAGAAAGGGAGAGACAAACTTCTAGCTTGGACAGTCGGTTGGACATAAAGAATGAGCAGTTTAATAAGAAATTATCAGTTCAGTATCTGAAATGTTCAATCTGTGTTACTTATGGGGACTCCAGATGGATTCATCCAGCAGGCATTTGGATAAATGAATCTAAGGATAAAAAGAATGGTCCAGACATCTGATAAAATATTTAGAAATCACTAAGAATTAGATAATTGCTAGCTGAATCCCAGAGGATAAAAATCACAGAAGGAACATATGTAGAGTGAGAAGCACGGTGGCTAAGCTAGCACCTGGGAAATGACCAATGTGCCGGGGATGAATGAAGGATGAGATTATACAAATGACAAAGGAAAGGTGTTATAGAACACAACACAGGAAGATGGACCATCCGCAAAGCCAAGAGAGCTGAAGATGTAAACGAGTGAGTAATCAAAGAGCTGTCGAATGGCTGAAGAAACAGGCTTAGAAATTTGTCGAGTAAAAGGCACTAGGTAATGTTATCAGGAGCAGATTGGATAGAGTGGTTTGGCTGAGTTTTTATAAAGACGCAAAAGTAAAGAGAGTGAGTGTGAAGTGTTTTTTAGTAAGTATACTCAAAGATGAGCACAAGGGAGGAGTTACCAAAGATTCATTGAGGTACTCTCTTGAAGAGAAAGAAAACTGTAATTCCCAGAGATACCAACCTACACAACTCAGAAAAAGGGCCCCGTGGAGTCTATGTGTCTATTATATTTAAATGTTGGAGTCTCCAAGTCTGAGTGTCCAACAACCTATTGAGACAATTTTAGGAAATCACAGCAATTTTTTAAAAGCAATTTGGGAAGAACTTTACTTTTGTTTAACAGACTATAATTCTGGTTACTACACAGAATCGACAGAGGAACTGAAAGTCCGAAGCCACAGCACAGAGCCATTACCAAAGTTGGACAACAAGGAAAGAGGCCACTATGGGGCGTCTTCCTCCAGAGAGCCTGTCAAAGCTCAGGAATGGGATGGAACACCAGGGCCACCTGTGGTTACCAGTCGAATGGGAAGATGTTCTGTGAGCCCCACCTTGTTGGCAGGAAACCACAGTTCAGGTAAGATGGATTATGATCTCCCAGATGGTAATTCCTCCTGTCTCTAGAAACTACTTTCCCATGGTATCACTTACAGAACTATCACCACAGATATCTCTGTGTCCACTCAGAAAGGCAACACAAGTAGCCATTCGCATAGGTTACATAAAGGGACATAACAATATATGGTACCACGCAATGGTACAACTATTCACAGAGATGATAGATACCTGAACGGTGCTTCTTGGAGCTGTGCAAGACAGCAGCCTTGACAACTTAAACAATTTTGTACTAAATTTCTTTGAAAATATCTAAAGGCCTCATCTAAAGCAGTTTTAACTTGTGAAGTTTGAGTAATTTAGAATTTATGCTTCCTTTGCTTCATAAAATATTTTAAGCAACTGGTAAAAAATGAACTCAAAGTAAAATTGAGAACAGGAATGTAACGAAGATAATCTGAAAGCCGTAAAGAAAGTAGATATCAGGAGGCATCTGAAATGGTGAGCTGCAGATGATAACTGGGCATCAGGAATAGCACTAAATTCCCAAATCTAAGTCAAAGGAAATGTAAAAGTTTTAATCTAATGTACCTTTAAATGTCACAAGTTAAAATTAAAATCTGCAATGATATTTTACATGGTTAACAGGTACATTTTATTCAACATCAACTTTTTTAAAAACAGCATATGTTTCCTTTGAACTTATTAATCTATGTGTTAGACTCACAGACAGTTGTCAATGGAAATAAACAACAAATAATCAAGGAACCTCCTGTAGTTTCAGGTTTCTATTTCTTAAGAATGTTGGAGTTCCAAAGAAAAGACCAATCCTTTAATATTCTTTTCAGCTCTGATCCTCATCTTAGAAAGCAATTTACATGAATTGTGGTCCCTCAGACAGTTACACACAAGTTAAAATTGGAACAGGATGAATACTCTCTGCAATGCTGATGGATCTTTCTGGGACAATACCCCGGCAGGAGCAAAGTGCTAGCTTTCCCAGACTTAACATGTAACTTGAAGCTTTGGTGGTAGAGTCATAGCATATATGTGGATAACCAGCTCTAAAGCATGAGTTAAAATCTGGCTGAAGGAACACCATATGAATTTAACAGATATTTCAAAATGTATTTTTGATAGTGAAGTATAAATTGCTATAGGTGTAGCAGAAGAAGATATTTGTGCATTTTGTCACAAAAAGAAAGAAAGATAGAGCATCGCTTTTTTGTGGGAAAAATGTCACTTCCCCAGAAAACTTTGACATCACTATTTAATTGGGTCCTATGACTGGTTTGAGACTCATTAGTAGTTTTTAAATAACTACCAAAATTTGTACCAGTTCTATCTGAAACATGTGAACAATATATACTTCTCTTATGACTAGATATATATTTTATACAAACTAGAAGTATTCTCTGGGTTTCTCTTATGTTATGGTCACTGTTCTATGATCTGAGAGTACAATGACAAAAAAGATATCCTTACATTTAAGTTCTCAAAGTCTAGAGCAAGACAGACAAATAGATAACTGCACTATACTGTGTGTTTCAGTCAAGGTTCCCTAGAGAAACAGAAGCAATAAGATATATACAGAGAGGGGAGGGGAAAGAGAGAGACTTATGATGAGGGATTGGTTCCCATAATTATGGAGACTGAAAGTCTCATTATCTGCTTTCTACAAGCTGTAGGTTCAGGAAAGAAAATGGTAAAGTTCTATTCCAAGCTCAAAGGCCTGAGAACTAGGGGAGTCAATGGTGTAAGACCCAATCTGAGGCAAAAATTCCAAAAGCCAGAATGCAGATGTCCAAGTGCAAGAGAAGGTGGATGTCCCAGCTCAAGAAGAGACAGTAAATTTGCCCTTTATTCTCCTTTCCATTATATCCGAATCCTCAACAAATTGGATGAAGCCCACCCACCTTGGTAAGGATGATTTCCTTTACATAGCATCCTGATTCAGATACTAGTCTCTTCCAGAAACACCCTTACAAATACACCCAGAAATAATGTTTTCCTAGCTATCTGGGCATTCCTTAACCCAGTCAAATTGACACATAAAATCACATGTGTTACATAAAACTATGAATACTATGGGAAACAGAAGATGTTTTAATCCATTCTGTGTCGCTGGGAACACAAGGCTGGGTAATTTATAAAGAGAATACACGAGACTGGGTAATTTATAAAGAAAATAGTTATATTTGGCTCATGGTTCTGCAGGCTGGGAAGCTCAAGAAGCATGGAGCTGGCTTCTGTTCTCCATGAGGTTAGAGATTCTGTGCTGGGTCAAAATGTGGTGGAAATTCCAAGGGGAACTGGATATGTGTGAAGAGGCAAAACTCAAGAGGCATCTGGCTTCATAAGAACTGACTCTCTTAAGAACTACTCTAGGCTCACCGAAGTGAGAACTCACTTAACCTCAAAAAGAGCAGCAAGCTGTTTATGAGGATTCACCACCACGACCCAGACACCTCCCACTAGGCCCCTCCTCCCAATATTGCTGCATTGGGATGAGATTTCCACAGGAGTATTGGTGGAAACAAGCCATATCCAAATCACAGCTGAAGAGACATTAGTCAGTTCTTCCTGGGACAATGTGATTTTAGTAGCAATAATCGGGGGAGTTTCGGTGGATAAAATAATATTTGCTTGGAGAAGTAATATATGAACTAGAACTTGAAACAAAGACTTGCTCACCAGGAAGATGAAGAAAAAAACCTGCCTTCTAGATAAAAACCTAAAAGTCTATGGGATGGAACAAAGCGTATTTGGAATAAAGGATGGGGAAGATTGAAGAAATTGCAAAGGCAGGTGGTGACAAGATAGCTAAAATCCTGTAGGGCCTTGTTATTAACTAGAAAGCCTTTCAGCTATGAAGTATAAATGATCAGAGGCTTAAGCAATAGTAGCCTTTGTTTGTACCCATTGCATCAAGCACCCAGATAGTCAGTTCCAGGTGTTTTGCAGCTGCTCAGGGATGTCAAGGACCCAGGAACTTTGTATCCTTCAATTCTTCTGTTCTCTTACCCTTGATGATTGCTTTTATGATGACAAAGCTGATGGACTACATAGTTCTGGGCATCATACTTCAGAAGACTCTCAGTTCATCTAATTGGTCAGAACTGGGAAACATCTTCTCTGGTCCAATCTCTGAGTGAAGGAGAATGCAGTTTCCATGGGCTTTCAGAGAGCTATTTTTCTTCTTAATCAAGCGTCCTTTGCCTTCCTTTTGGAAGTGAACAGTCTATTAGCAGGAATACAGGGGAAATTATGTTGTTTAAGGAATAGATGGTGTTTGCCATATTGTAATTAGGTTTTTAACTTTATGCGGTGAATATTTTGTAGTTATTTACTATTTTTTAAAGATAGGGATAATGTAATTCCGTTTATATCATAGAACACCCAGTGACGACTCTGTGGCTTTAAATGTGGGTATTTGGGAAGTCATTTACTGAGGTAGAGACAGTCAATGTGAGATGTGAAGCAAGGCTTACGAGGGAAAGTCAGGACTTCTATGTTGCCTATGTTAGACTATGTTAAGTTAGAAATGCTCTAGGACATCAAATTGAGAAGCCAGTAGATAGTTGGAATTATAGATCTGTAGCTAGAGAGATGTGGATTTGAGACCTAGAGTAGACTCCTTTGGCATGGTTAGAACAGTAAGGCTGGATGAGTCTAAACAAGGAGAGCAGGAACTCAGATGACACCGTGGGGAATCCAAACATTTCATTGTGGGCAAAAGAAGAACCTGTGAGATACATAGAAATGAAACAGATAGTCCATAATTCAACTTCTTTGAACACGTAGTAAGTTACATATAAATTGATAAACATGTACCTTACAGTGTCTTTACACTTTGATATAAATATTCTAATAAATTCAGAGTGTAAACAGAATTTATACCACACTTTCCTTTCTTCCACATCAAATCCCTGAAGCAATCTCTTTCAGTTTACAGCATGTAAAATCTGCCCTCTGGAGTTTTTTAGCTGTTTGTAGAGCAGGAAATTGTCTACTGACCAGAAGAAATGACACACATATTTTTAGTCCCTCAGATTCTTTACCTCAGATTATGAAGGAGGTAGACAAAGATGAAAGAAGAAAGAAATTCTGTTAAGTTTTAAATAATAAGATGGTTGTATTTATATTAGGAAAAATGCAAAACAGAGGGGCAAGTGTAGAGTTACAGACAACATCAGTGCAAGCCAGAGGCTTATGTGAAAGCAAAACTCTAATTAATGATACCATTACTCGAACTTCTAGTCTACCCTTCTACTACATTTTAGGAAAGAAAAGAAGAAAGGGAAAAATGTTGCATGGTTAGCTTTTTATTTTTCTGAAGAGAAAGCACCTAAACAGTGCCAGTTCTGAACTAGAAAATGCCATAGTTCCATTGGCAAAAATGCATAGAGTATCTGAATTTCACACTCACCTTTTGCAGTTTTTTTTGTTTTGTTTTTTGAAGACAGAGTCTCGCTCTGTCACCCAGGCTGGAGTGCAATGGCACCATCTCAGCTCACTGCAGCCTCCACATCTCAGATTCAAGCAATTCTCCTTCCTCAGCCTCCCAAGTAGCTGGGATTGCAGATGCCTGCTATCAGTCTGGCTAATTTTTGTATTTTTTGTAGAGATGGAGTTTCACCACATTGGCCAGGCCGGTCTCGAACTCCTGACCTCAGGTGTTCCACCTGCCTAAGCGGCCTCCCAAAGTGCTGGGATTATAGGCGTGAGCCACCACACTGGCCAACTTTGGTGTTTTAAACAAACTATCCATTACTTGAATACTCATCAGTGAGCTAGTCTTTGTCCGAAATAAGCAAATAGCTACGTGAAGAGTGCATTTTCGACTTTCTGTTTTGGAACAGAAGACAATGAGTCAGTATTAACTGTTTCTCATTCTTCTCTTTATGCTTCCTCATCATTATTATCTCCTTGCCCCTAAGTACTCAACTCCATACCTTACACTAGAGAGTAAAGAAGATTCTACTTATAAAGTCCTCCTGCCTCTGTCAACTTTCTGCTTCTACCTCTGTCTCTCTCTGTCTCCGCTCCACACTGATATACATGAAAACTTCCACCAGTCACAGGCTATTGCTTTACCAAAAGTAGTTTAGCCACTTGAAATGGTTGTTCTTAACAGCTCTTTTGAGGAATGAAGGAATTGCTGAAGTAAAGCAAATGTGTCAGGAGATCTCAATTCTAATTAACATTACCACTGGTTGCTGGGGTACTTTATTAAAGTCACCGTTGTTTAGTAAATCAGAGATGCCCCAGAGGAAGATTCTTGAAGGCAGTGGAGAACTGGGACCCAAGTGCTCACGAACATAATAGGAAAGAGTGAGATTATATAAGTATGTACAGTATTAACAAAAACTCAGATTTCAACCACTGAATCCATTAACAAATAGTTTCTACGCAGCTTGTATCTGACTCCGTTATGGTTACTGGGGACACACACACCTACTCCCCATAGGTTATGTAAAATATAATCTCTGGCACTCAAAGATTTTATTATGCTTCTTTATGACACAGAGCTACTGAACACAAATTAATTAGATTATAATTAAATGTATTATTTTCATTATTATCTACTGCTTACTATACATTTAAAATCATTCAGAGAACAATTAATTAGTGTAGGCTTGAAACATGATGGAGAGATTAATGGGAGATGTGGAGTCTTAAACCAGGATTATTCCAGATCTTCTTATAAAGCATTGCAATTATCAATTGAGTGGAAAGAGAATTTTCCATATGGGATGAAAAAGGTGAAGAGACACACCTGACCTAGCTTGGCCCTGCCAGGTCACACTGACAGAATGTTTTTGGAAGTAAATTCAGTCCCTGGCTTATGAGCAAAGTGGTTTCATACCCACATGTGCACACAAACATATACAGACACACAGGGTTCACAGTGGATTTAAATCTAAAGAATAATGAAAACACTATGAAGGGAAGGATCAACTGTTATTATAAAAAAACTCAGCTTCTGTATGTTCAACTTTCTGTGTTTCTGGTGTTCTGAAAAGATTCAAGATGAGATGCTAATTGAGATGCCTTCAGAACAGACAGGTATCATGAGCAAGTGAAGCAGGAATGATGCTTTCCTTCATGTGTTTTGCTTATACATGAAGCACATAGAAATGTACTACACTCCCACAAAGGAAAATGTTTTTTCCACTTTTCTTGAAAATTGAAGCCCTTTTGTTCTAAGTTTTATATTTCCACATTTGCTAGAAGCATTGCTAAGGAGAAATATTTCTCCATTACAAGGAAAATCTATTGCAAGCTGATGCACCTTCAGACTCAATGATGGAAATGCAGGTGACCTGGAAAGCTCAGAGGCACTCCAAGTGGACAAAAGCTACTCAGTACCAGCTGACGCTGCCGTGAGAAAGGCTTGCCCAAGGTTTCCGGATCTAACTGCTATCATGTGAAATCTCCCAACTTTCAAATGTAGTTCAATTTTTAGAAAACAGTGAGTAGAATAATTCACTTTCTTTAGCTGGGTAAGACCTGAAGACCCCGCACTTGCATTTTCTGGTTTGCAGAATCAATCAGTGACCATTAGGTGGAAGCATGAATTTGACCCTGTGGCACAGAGAAGCTGCTTTCTACCGGAAGCAGCAGGTCCCAGTAGATGCTTTGCCCTACTTGGCTTTTATTTTCCAGAAGATGCTGCTCCTGGACAAGGAAATGGTAGCAACAGGAACACTGATAAGAGAGAGGCATGCAGCCTCTGATGGTCAGAGAAGGGAGGGAGAATTCCTTAGCACTAAAAAAGGAGCAGAGGTTTAGAATTCCATGAATAGTGAGGACTAGCAGCCTAATCCTTCATAGCACAATTGCAAAGTGGCACGACCTCTAAAAGTTGGGTGGGGTAGAGTTAGCGTAGGCTGGACTTTATGCACCATGGTTCTAACCTTCAAAATTTGAAATTCTGTACTTCAAAGGGCACTTTGTATTTGAACAATAGACCCCGCTGTGACAACCAGTATGAGCTAAAGACTAGGAGGACCTTATTATATATTCTGCTCTGCAGAACAGTTCTGGGACTTCATGACCCATTGTAGGGAAGCATTTTTTCATCATTTATGATTCCGTCTTTCATATGCAAGAGGAGTCTTGTACATACTAATTCAGAAAAGTGAAAAACAGATGTGAATTTAATTTCATTTAAAGAAAACAAAAAAGTCCCATTTCTTGCATACCGTGTTTGTAAATTCCATACTAGTTTTAAATGCCTGCATAAGGTATAATGTAGTGGTTGAACACCAAATGGTTAGGCAACCTGCAAATCTAGATTCAAATCCTGATTCTATTTTATTGAAGACAGTGAGAGCTCTGGCTCCAACATGACGCTTGACACACCCAAACCATGGTTCACAAGACCGTAATTCTTGCAGCCGTAATTCTTCTTCTGGTCACTACTTTAAAGATTGAAGAGATCACAAAGACCTTAAGGGGTTATTCAAAGGCTCAAAAATGGAGACCTGGGAAGATGTAGCAAAATGGGAACCATTTACAGTAAGCAACAGAGCTGCGATTCAGGAATGGAACTGCAATTGAACTCAAGAGCAGTCTTAGGATACTGAATTTTTATCAGTTGATTTATAAGAAAGATGATTTTCTCTTGAAATTCTAAAACGTATTTCCTGTACTTTACTTGATAACATTGAAATGACTGGCTAACTCTGCTGATAAACTTCCTGAAAGCAATAATGCGAAGCCATTTAGGCTTCAGCCTTTATATCCAAGTAGACTCCCATGCACACAAGTTTAGAGAGGTGACAAAGAGGCAAGCCACACACAATTTGGCGACAGGACTAGGAACTGCAGAACAGTACTCATGACGGCCGTTCATGGTAGACCCTAATAAATCAACATCGTTTTCTTTTTTTAGTGTGTAAGTAAATCATACTTGGCAACAATATTAATAAATTAATATTTTGGTGTCAATTATTTGATGAAATTTCAAAACACTGCTGTGACCCACTTTCTCTGTCATTACAGAAGAGATAATGTAAATCTCACTGTGTAGTTATGATGAAGATTATATTTAAAAATGCAATGAAATGCTTGGTACAAAGCTGGTTTATAGTAGCTAGCAGACAAAGGTTTATTCTGTTTCCTTTCACTTTTACTGGAAAAATACCTGTCTTTTTCTAGGACTAAGACTTGATGCTCTCTTCTGAAAGATCAGCACATTGCAAATATGATATTTCTTTAGCAAAACATAATGTAAGTGGTTATGAGGCTACTATTAGTGCAACAATGTACGCCTCATTTACTTTTTCGACAAAGATTTGAAGCCAGCTGATGATCATTTTTGGATTTCCTTGAGTCTGCATTTATAGATGGAATTTGGAGAAAGAATGAGGCCAGGCCTTAAGACTTGGTTGCTGCATTCTACACAGTTGTCAGAGAAGTAATTGTAATCTCTCGCACTGCTTCTGCTCTGCTTAGTAACAATGAAGGGGATTTAAAACCAAGTTGTCAAGGATGTGGGAATCACAAGAAAACACTGATGTCTGCAAATGTATGCATCTTCTTTCATAAATATCCAGCTTGAGATTCATTCATCTATTCCTTTAGTCATTTATTCTCTTTGTGTTTATTTTCTAACTAAAATTTCTTCAACATCTACTTTGTGGTGTGCAGGAGGTGGGGAGGCCAGGGATATATATATATATATATATATATATATAATATACCCTAGACTTGTAGTCTAGCAGGTAAAGCAGAAAATAAAACAACCAATTAGCCCAAATGCTATGAGGGGAAAATACTGAGTGCTATGAGTAAGCCAAGCACAACTGGCTAAAGAGAAGGCCATTCAAACAAGCTTCCTGGAGAACGTGAGGCTAAATTTGACACTAGCGTGATGAGTAGGAGCCAGGCAAATAAGAGAGGATGGAGTGTTCCCTGCAGCTCACTCAGGAGTGTGGATAAAACCTGTTTGCTTTTAGAACCTGGTTAATATTCAACTTTTTAATATATCCACATAATTTCTAAGCTGTATCTCCTTTTCTCTCTTTCATTTCTTCATGTGGCCCAGCTCTTTCGGGATGCCAACATTGCTCCTAACAGTCCTAATTACTCCCCTCTCCCTGTATTCATGACCTTGGCAATGTCCTTTTATAGGGCTTTATCAGGAAGTAAAGTCTATTTTGCATCCCTTAAGTCTGGACTGGCCTTGAGTCTTGCACTGATCAATAGAGTGAGATGGAAGTGACTGTGTGTCATTTCTGAGCCTTGACTTCATGAACTGTGAATGTTTCCATGGCTCTTTTCCAACCCTGTCACCACCATGTGAACAAGCCTGGACTAGCTTGTTGGAGGATGAAATGCAATAAAGACGAGCCCCCCAAAATGGGAGAAAACACAGCATGGAATACCAGAACCACCTACTTGACCCACAATTGACTACAGATGCATGAGTGAGCCTGGCTGAGACCAGAAAATCCACCCAACAGACCCATTGACTCATGAACAAAACTAAATCAGTGTCATTTTAAGTCACTGAGTTTGGGTGTGGCGTGACACCGATACCATGGTCTGTTTGATTTTTGCCATTTTTCGTCCAAGGGAAAATGCTTCATTATTATTAGATAATAGTATAGTAGTACAATAACAGGAAAGTAAAGAATGCTCATTGACAAACAAAAAGTTAAAGTGAAAAATGAGACTGCTGGCCCACATTTTCCTTCACCATCTCACTTTAGGAAGTATTTATTGTGTAGAACCACCATGTTTTCACAGTTTAGGGAGTGGGAGTTGATAAGCAGTGTGAGTTCTCTGTTACATCCATTTTTATTATGCTACAACAACAAACCAATCTGGTGGAGTTCGGGTGTTCATTGTAATTTGGACTTTGCTGTAGGCTGTGAACTAACTTCCTGCTTGGCTCTACTTCAGCCCCAGGCAGCTGTGAACTTCCACAGCTACGACCCTCAAAGCTATCGTTCTGTGTAGTTGGATCATGCGCCAGAAGACAATTCTCCACATCTGCTCTTCTTCCCAGTTCTAATTGGGTGCCTGGTG
Organism: Callithrix jacchus; assembly: GCF_049354715.1. Lineage (NCBI taxonomy): Eukaryota > Metazoa > Chordata > Mammalia > Primates > Cebidae > Callithrix > Callithrix jacchus. The sequence continues at coordinate 147,308,592 of NC_133507.1, forward strand.
ACTTCCCCAGGGAACACTTGCCAGGTCCTGCTGCCTGGTTCTGTTCACTGTTTTCTCACTCTGCAGTGTAACTCTCCCTTTCTGAATTCGAGGAGTAAAGGCGTAACAGAATTCTCATTTGGAGGGGCCTTGGAGAGTACTGTAAGCTGTATCCCCAAGAGTCCCACTTTTATTTCTCTGTAGAAAACTATGACTTCTGCTGGCTAGAATGTGTGTTTATCAGAGAAAGTTTTATTTGGATTTCTCCTGATACTGGTAATATGGCTTTGAGAAACAACCAGAAAAAGAGAAATGGGAGGGGGTTAACTATTTGAAATGGTCAAAGCGTCTCTTTATAGAATTTGAATGCAAATAAACAGGGTACAAAATGCAAAAGGCTAATTGCAACATAATAGAAGATAATTACTCTCACATTCCAAGGCAAAAGCTCAACTGCAGAAGAACTTGCAAAGGAGATGATCAAAATGAATATTGTTGTCCTTAACTGAACTCTCATTTTTTGCCTAGGAAAGTGGTTAGAGGCTGAGAGAGACAGAGACTAGATATTAGAGAGAATTTTAGCTAGACTGCGTGTGTGTGTGTGTGTGTGTGTGTGTGTGTGTGAGAGAGAGAGAGAGAGAGAGAGAGAGAGTTGAATATCCATCCCAATGGAAGAAGGGTGAGAAGCGGAAGTGGAAAGTCAAGAGAGACTTTAATGAAACCACTCAAAAAGCTTGACATTGTTTCTAAGAGTTTGAGGGGTAGGGTAGAAGAAAACAGCACAAGAGACTGGCTGAATGATCTATGACCACAGAGAACGAAAGTTGCTTAGCAAGTAACTGTGCGGCCGCTGATGGTGTGTTGAAGATGTGTATAAAGTGTGTTTCCCATGGGCCACATTTGGTCCTGGAGAGAAACCCTGGAGTAGCGTAGATCATGAGAGTGCCTGGAGCAGCCAGGACTCTCAAGACGTGCCTCATGGTGCCCTACAGGATGCCCGGTTACCCACAAAAGGCATAGAGCAAAGAACCATGATGTCCCCAGGTGAGAGATGGCCAGCCAATCAGAGGAGGCCTTCAGGGACACTGGAAAGCACCCCAACAAGACAGAGCTTCAGTGTTGAACACCTGCCCCAGCCAGAGCGTGAGAGACGCTAGCCCATGCCAGGCCCTTACAGAATCTTTCCTTCTCCCATCTCTCCTCCTCTCTCCTGTTTTGGCCCAGATGAGAGTAGACATTGTGGGGACCAAGTTGGGAACAGAGGTGGAAGAACAGGGAGAGGAGGCCAAGATAGAGGCCATTTCTTTTCTGTTTGCCAGGAGCTGACACAAAGTGGGCCAAGGGAGAAGTCTTTCCTTGAGATGATGTTCCTAGTTTTGATTAATGTAAGTAACTGGGCACTGAAATTGTTACTTCAATAAGACTTTTTGTAACTTAAAGAAAATGAAAGGTTTTTAATTATCGAAGTGAAAAAAATGTCCTGGGACTCAGTGGAGGGTTTCTCCAAAGTGCAAGAAGGACCTTCGCCCCCTTGGGCAGGTTTTCTAATGCACATAATGTCCTGTATGTTCAAATGAACAGTTAAATTCACAAGTTTAAAGAGAACAGAATCTGGTATAGTTTTAAAAAATTACTCTAAGGTTATTGCAGATTATATGTAACCTGAGTTGTGGAATTTACGTTTATTATCTTTGTGGGTTATTTGTGATCTGTTTAAAATTATGCCTTATTTTTATTATACCCTAGCTTTTAAAATGCCTTTATGTGTGCTATCTCATTTGTACTTCACAAAAACCTGTACATGAGTGGGCTGGTATGATTATCTGACTTTTCTTCTTTTTTTTTTTTTTTTGCTGATAAAACTGAGGCTCAAGAGAAATCACATCAATAGCCCAGATTCACTGATAAGTAGTAGATTCAAATAAAGAAACAAACTTTAGGTTCTGACACCTAGTACAGCTTTCTTCCCATTATTTAATTAGGCTGGATTTCTCTATTTCCACTTCCGTGCTCCCAGATTTATTCATTTATTCACCGTTCAGTTATTCACACTTTCATTTATTCATCTATTTTATTCAGTATGAAATTACCAACCACTGAGCACATGCCAGTGAGGGAGAGAGCTGTTACAGTAATGACAAAGTTTCAGAATGTAATTACAGTCTGTGATGAAAGGAGAGTAACAGGGCACTCCCTTTAGAGTGTGTTTCAAGGCACCCTAATAACCTGGGGACTGAGCTCTCAAGGTGAATTAGGAGGAAGAGCAATCAAGGAGGAGGATGTTGGAGATGCCTCGACCCTGTGATGCCATGATCCACACAATTGAGGGGCTAAAATGAGGGCAGAGAAGAAGCTGAGAACCAGACAAGGGGAAGGGTGAGCCAGCCACAACCATGACTCAGATCTTACCTGAATATGACAGGAAGCCATTTATGGATTTTTAACCCAGGACTTATGTGATCACGTATACAGAGTCAGCTGATTTATGATCATCCTAAACCAAGGGAAACAGGTTTCTGAAGATCACATGAATAGGCTGCCCCAAATAACCTGCCTTGTAAATCCAAAGGAGAACTATTTTTGCTGCTCTCTAACCCGTGAGATTTCACCTTTCCTATACTTAATTGAGAGGTGTTTTTAACTGACTGTTGGTATATATGGAAATTGATTGTTGAGCACCTGGGCGGCCATGTTACGCATGTGTTTTTGTTGTTGCTGTTGTTGTATTTTAAATCAGCAACATTATGCGTGCTTGTCTTTCTTTGGTCCGGTCATTTACTCACTCTTGTGAGAACAGCACTGTGAGGTGATACAAGGATGAACCCTGACATTCGAGGAGCTTATTCATGCCTAAGATCTTAGTTGATTTTATAAAGCAAGGTGATCTTATTGCCTCTGATTCAGTAAAACAGAGAACTGGTCTTTGCTGTTTAGTATTTTGTGGAATTTCATCAAACCCTTTGTGTTCTTATTCCTATTTTTTTTTATTTTCTAGCAGAGTGGTTAGCTAAAGTTATGGGACCAGGCTAGGGTCAAGGAATTCGGTGATATTAACTGATGTGTGTGTACATATATAAAGCCATGAGGCTACTTACAAGTTTTACACATTAGTTTCATATGATTATATTTGCAAAGTTAGCTAATTACCTATTACCATATTTTATATATGCATTATATTAGTACACACACATATTTTCACTTTAACTTGGTTTCTACTAAACTCATGCATAGAACATGATACTGTATACTATATAGATAACCTGAACACTGCTAGAAAAAGATGCAACTTGATAGTAATTTCATTCTCAATAGAGAAATCCTGAATTCCAACCATTTTCTGATTCTACTGAGGAAAATAATTAGGTAGAAACCATTTGAATAATGCAGAAGGTATCTTTAATTCTCTTGCTTCTCAATACAATATGAATTCTGCTTAAGAACAATGACAGTGTGCTGGCTCCAGTTTTGACTGTAGCACCAGGGACCTGTGTCTGTCACTGCAGGGTGGTGGCTCCATCCTGGGCCCTCTCCCAGTGCATTCCACCCTGGCATCGTTCCTGTACTGCAGCCTTTGGCTTCCTTTGGAAAGGCCCCATGGAGATGCTGCATCAACAGTGTTCACAAAGAATGCCCTTTCTGTTTCTGCGAAAAGCCACAGAAGACATAATAAAATAGGAGACTCTGTCTGACTTATACAAGGCATTTACAGAGACTAGTTCTGAAGTTTTGTAATAGGCCCAGAAAATCCTATCAAATAATGTGTTTATTGCCATCTACTGTCCAATACAGGAACTGCAATTTCTCAACACACACACACACACACACACACACACACACACACACACACACACACACACGCCCCCCCCCCTTTTTTTTTTTTAAGGTTATAAAGTACTCAGTTGAAAACTGGTCACTGTGGTCAATGTATTTCAGATTTTTTTTTCTGGAAACATGGGGAAGGTGAAGAGATGGAGCAACATGACTTTTTATCCAGGTGAAACATACAAATCACCTTTTAGAGTGGTCTCATTCTTTAAAATATCATTTAGAATAATCTAGTCAATAGGCCTGTGTGGTGGCTTACCCCTGTAATCCCAGCATTTTGGGTCGCCAAGGCAGGCAGATCACAAGGCAGGAGATCAAGACCATCCTGACTAACATGGTGAAACTATGTCTTTACTAAAAATACAAAAAATTAGCTGGACATGATGGTATGCCCCAGTAGTCCCAGCTACCTGGGAGGCTGAGACAGAAGAATCACTTGATAGATCAGGCTGATTCACAGCCAGACATTGGTTAGGCTATGTCTATAATAGTTGGCTCAAGGCAAAAGCATAAGGAACATGGCCGTTGAAGTAGAACATACTAATGAGGACCATCGGTGTTGTAATAACTGGTCACACGTTCTCTCAAAATGTTTGCTCTTTAACAAAGTACAAAATTCGATGGTATAAAGAGGAAATGAAATGCCATTAGTATTATGTCCAGTTTTGATTTTCACTTATTAGGAGCAAAGTGTTTTCACCTCACAAGGTGGGTTCTCTACAAAATGCAACCATGGCATTGCCTTTCTTATGATTTTGTTATTTAGAAGCAAAGTATATTTTTAAATAGGTAGAGTGATTTTTGTAATGCATTCATTTATAATATCAGGTGACAAAAGGATTTTGTTTCTTTTGTTTGTGCATTGTATTTTTGATGCCATAAAACAAAGTGAAATTTCTGTCTCCATGGTAATATGAATTTGATCCTTTGCAAATACTACTTTTTGAATTTATATTGAAGCCGATGGGTTTTCCTTAAATAAGAATTTTTAAAATAATTAAGGAGTATGTTTTACTTGTTAAATGCAAACTATGTTGTTTTTTCATATATACTTTAATTCATGTTTAATATGAAAAAAAGTATTTTTGAAAATAAAAGCACATTTCATACTCAGCTAAAGTGATGAATACCCCAAGGTGTTTTAGGAATTATATATTATTATGAAAGAGGCTGCCAAATGAAAAACATTAATGTTTCACTACACTGTGTTGCCATGGATAAAACCAGCTATGCATCGCAGCATCTTGGGCATCCCTGTGTTTTCAGTTGTATAATTTGTATGCTCTGTACATAAAAGACGGAAGACAAGGAAAAATCCCAGCCCCTCAGATCACCAGAAGGAATGAAGGAATATAATGAATACATTGGATCATGACCTGCCACCTCATTGCCACCTTACTTTTCTCTGGATTTTAGGTCTTCAGCAGAATTCCAGTATTCCCAAGAAGAATCATCAATTATTCCAATAACCTTTCTGTCCTAAATAACACTAGGACCTCAGTCCATGGGCTACAGGATACCAGGGTCTTTCACAGCTATGCAAATCTCAGCTGTCTCCAGAGAAGAAAACTCCTTGGAAAGCTGAGGGGTGGGCATGAGGGAAGGGTGAAGAGAGAGAGAGAGAGAGAGAAGCTACTTCCAAGATAGATTCCTGCATCCTGCTGATTTTCTTTCCTTTCTCCGTGGTCACAAAATGATCACAGCAGTTATCAGATTAGTTTCACCTTTTCATCTTCATAGTCACCATGCTTAGGTCTATCAGCTTTTCAGAGATCTTTAAAATATATAATATTTTTTAAAAATTGTAGCACCAAAATTCCAAAACTTCCTCATTCGCATTAATGAATATTAATTAAATCAGTGAAAAGTGTGACATTAGTTCAACATAATTGTCAAATTTAGTATTAAAACAATTCCATTACATTTTGAAATAATCTGTAGACCATCTTGTCAAATCCAGTACGAATTCCTGAGTGTATATGATTACTGTTTAGAAGTCATAGCCAATCTTGAAATAATTGGATTACTCACAGTCTAACAATTTCAAAAAAACTATAAAAATTTATTCAAATTATATACAGGAAAAAAAAATTACATTTAGTGTAAGGCACAAAGGCATCTTACTGTGTTTACCTTGACGTGTGATGGGAGCCTCAAACAAAGTGTTCAGAACCCTGGAAATTTGTAATATAGTCCTGGCAAAACTGCCACTTTTGACTCAGGTAATAGTTTATCTCAAAAGCACATGTGTTATTTAAAAAAAAAAAAAAGTCTTTTCCAGAAAGCAGAGTTTGCAATGAGCATACTTTGGTGTATTTTAAAAAGAAAGCCACTCTGTGAATTCCGTGAATCCAAATCCTTGATTAGAAACGTTCAGCATCATTAGCTACTTGGGGGAATTATTATGTCTTTGCTAGCACAGCAAAAATATTATGTATTGGGAAAAAACGGAAAAAAGATATGTGTCCTCAGAATTTGACTGATTTTATTTCTTTAATGCTAGATGAAATTTTTCTTTTGCATATGAAAATGCACCAATCTTACATGGTTATACAGATACAGTGGTTGAGAATGGTCATTTGTCTTTTTTCTGGAAACAAATAGAACTCCAGTACTTACAGTGATAGAAGCAGATGGCTTGGAAATGATCCTGTAACAATACTAGTGACAATCCCAAACAAAAATTCAGTTCTCCTTAAGGTGAAGACGGGAAATTATGTTGTTGTTGTTTTTTTAAGTAATGAAAGTTTATTAAGAATAAAAAGAAAGGTCAGGAGCAGTTGCTTATGTTGTAATCCTAATATTTTGGGAGGTCGAGGCAGGCAGATCACCTGAGGTCAAGAATTCTACACCAGGCTGGCCAATGTGGTGAAACCTCGTCTCTGCTAAAAATACAGATGATTAGCCGGGTGTGGTGGCACAAGCCTGTAGTCCCAGCTACTTGGGAGGCTGAGGCAAAAGAATCGCTTGATCCCAGAAGGCGGAGGTTTCAGTGAGCTGAGATTGTGCCACTACACTTCAGCCTGGGTGAAAAAAATAAGAGAGTAAAAAGAAAAATGTTAACTAATAAATTACATAGTCCTACAGATACCTACTTAATAAAAATCTTATGATGATGATCAGTTACAGATCTGGAAGCATCATGGTACTGTCTTGATAACGGTTTACTCAAAGGAGTTAAAATGACTGTGCTCCTCCCTCCTTCTCTCTTTCCTTCCCTCTTTTCCTTTCCTTTTTCTTCTTTCTTCCTTTTCCTTTCTCTCTCTTTCCTTCCTCCACTACTCCTCTCTCTCTCTTTCTGAATTGACATCTTTCTCATTTTTTCTTATTCTCTTTACACTTGATCTTCACTAAATTGCAAAAGTAAGTCAACTTTTACTTTTAGGATGATACTAGACAAGTTTTTAAAAGAAAGAATTTTTCCTTGCACATAGGAAGAACAAGTGCCTTCTATCTAATAATTAATCTCTTAATTGGGTGAAATTTCCTTAGGATAGGAAAGCTCTGTCTTGAGTCTTTTTCCAGCCACTTGCCCATTGTTGGTGAACTCTAAAATTCTTGGCAATTATTCTGTTAAAATTCAGGATCAGGCTGGGCATGGTGGCTCATGCCTGTAATCCCAGCACTTTGTGAGGCAGAGGTGGGTGGATCACCTGAAGTCAGGAGTTCAAGACCAGCCTGGCCAACATGGTGAAACCATGTCTCTAAAATTAGTCAGGCATGGTGGAGGCACCTGTAATCCCAATTACTTCGGAGGCTGAGGCACCAGAATCTCTTGAACCTGGGAGGCGGAGGTTGCAGTGAGCTGAGATCATGCTACTGTACTCCAGCCTGTGACAGAGTGAGACTCTGTCACAAAACAACAACAACAGAAAATATTCAGGATCAAAACTTACTGTTTCCAGTGTCACAGCTTCTCAGGCTAATTGCTCAAGTCTCAAAGAGCATTGCATTTCCAAAGGTAAGTGAGCCAAACAATTGCACTCTGGTGTTACAGGCCTAAAGGATCTCTGAGAGGCTTGATTACAATTCCGATCTTTTCTAGAATGTTCAGGATTGTTTCAGATCATTCTTTTGGTCAAAGGTAGGTGAGCTGAACAATTTCACTTTGATGTCACAGGCCTGAAGGATCTCTAAAAGGCTTGGTTATAATTAGAATTTTTTTCTATGATTTTTGATAGCTTCAGATAATTCCTTTGGTCAAAGAAACATTGGTGGATGCAACGTCTTAAGGATTTGTTTCATCAACCTGGTCTCAGAAACACCATGGGAAATTCCAAATGCATTTAGGTTAAGAATCATATAAAACTGAAAGAAGAGTCAAAATAAGTGAGATAAACAAAAATCTCACCATTTAAAAAATGTTCCTTCCATGTGTTACCTTAAGCAGTAGTGCTATGGAGTGTGTGTGTGTGTGTGTGTGTGTGTGTGCGTGTGTTTGTATCTGCCTGTGTATGGGTGTGTATATTATGTTTATGGTCATGATCTTAGTCTGCCCCTACATGTGGAGTCATATTCCACGCTGGGATGGAACATTAGACCACCAGGTGACCTGACTCTAGAGCTAGCCCGCCCAGGGTGCTTGGCTAATTGGTTCAGTTGCCATGTTCAATGGGTGGTTAGTGGTTTATATTGCAGTGCCTAAGGGGGCTTGATGAATCTAGATGTGATCTGGACTGACATCCCATGGGGGTAAGGCAAGGCCTTTCCAGGTCACAGTGAAATTGGGAGTTAGCTTGGATTTTAGTGAGGCATAGTCTGTACATTGGAGATAATGTTGTCTACAATGAAAGAAACAGGTTAAGTTGGTTAGAACAGAAATCAGCAAAAGGGAAAATTAATCTTTAGGTAACTTAGGTGATACAAAAGCCTTTGATCCGGTTAGATAATCTTTTTTCATCAGATGATGATATCTTCATCATAAACTGGAAAAAAACTCTACAGTAAATGATTATTTGTCATCCTTTTCCAGGAAAAAAGTACTGAATTTTTTCATTCCATGTGCCAAATGTGCTAAGCTAGTCATGGCATGTATGGAAACATCGGCTTATTATGGAAACATGATGGAGACTTTGCTTGTTATTTTATATAATAAAGGATTATTCCTTGAGGTATGCAAGGATTTAGGCATCCTGGGAAATAAGGTTAATTTATAAGTTACCAGGATATTTTATCTGTGTCATTACATGATACACATGTATTTAAACAGCCTCAGAGAGAATCCAGCGGTATTTTCAGGAATGGGTGGGGAGATATTTAACATCCACACAAAATCAAGGGAGAATTTTCAAATGCCGTGCCTCCTCTGTAGGACCCTAGAGGTTCATATCCCCTCTAACTGGGATCCCTGCCTTAGTAAGTAGGGGAGACAGGCCTTAAAACTAGGTCTTATAACATATCCTTTGTTACGTCACTGCCTCCTTGCTTTGAGGAGTTGCAGTGACCTTTTCTAGGTTAATTTGAGAATTTTCAGTGAAAGAAAAATACATAATAATTGAACGCTTACTAGGTGGTTCCTACCAGCAAAAATGCGAAAAACCACAGAAAGCAGTGCAAATGTTGCCTAAGAGATAAGGCAGTTCAGAAGAGAGAAAGGAGAAAAGAAGATCACAGTATGCTTTACAATAAAAGTCCAATTTGAACTAAGTCTTAGAAAATGGTAAGATATGGTTTGATAAAAGTTGGCAACAACTTGAGATGAAGGGTGGAAGCAGAATCAAATGTGGATACCTAAAGGGTAGACCAAATTGTAGTGTGTGTGTGTGTGTGTGTGTGTGTGTGTATTTTTTTAACTGTTGTTTTTTTTTTTTCTTTTTCCCTAAATGGAGTTTCATTCTTGTTGCCCAGGCTGGAGCGCAATGGCGTGATCTCAGCTCACTGCAACCTCCGCCTCCCAAGTTCAAGCCATTCTCCTGCCTCAGCCTCCTGAGTAGCTGGGATTACAGGTGCCTGCCATGACGCCCAGCTACTTTTTGTATTTTTAGTACAGGCGAGCTTTTGCCATGTTGGCCAGGCTAGTCTCGAATTCCTGACCTCAGGTGATCCACCCACCTAGGCCTCTCAAAGTGCTTGGGATTACAGGTGTGAGCTACCACGCCTGGCCCAAATTGTATATATTTTAGGAAGCAAGAAGCAGTGGAAAATAGAGTGGACCTGATTAGATGCGTCCAGGCCACAGAGGACCTCTGAAAATTAGGCAGCTTTTCATGATAATAAATGTAGAATAATTGAACATTTTTGAACAAGATGAGTGGCCTAAAGTGATCCAGGAAGCACAGTCTGTATTGTGTTCAAGTTAGATTTGAGCAGAAAGATTATGGACAGGTTTCTGAGATGAGTTGAGATAACTACAGGAGTCATTGCAAGGGGAGAAAAAAAGCAAATTCCAGCAAGACTAAATTTATAGAGAGAGGAAAAGAAAGTCCTGAACTGAAAAAGTACAAGATTTAGACCTTAAGCCTCTAGGAAAATGGAGGTGATGTTTCTACTATAAATAGGAAAAGTAAAAGGAAGATCTAAGATATTGAGAACTTAGAACCTGGTTTGCATCCTGAGGTAATGTAGACAGCCTAGTGTCCAGGAAGCACAGGGGCTCAGAATCAAACAGGAGCATGGGAAGGGGAACCTCCATGTGACTGCAAGGGAAGGCACTGCGTTTGAAGACATGAGAAGGCTGATGTTCTTAAGAGAGAAGGTGCAGAGGGAAAAGGCCAAGCAAGAGACAAGGAGATAAAGCTAAAAGGACATAGGGTTGGGAGAGAGGTGAAGCCATGTCTGTCATAGATGGAAAGGGAGTCATTTTCTCAAAAGAGAATGTAGTCGGTGTCATTAAAATTAGAAAGAGGAATAGAGGCAAGGGTCACCATGAACATACATGTGCAAGTGCGTGTGTACATGTGTGTATGTGTGTAGGGGGTGAGAGCTAGCATTCACTAAAAGCACTTGTTATGTGTCTGGTGTTTTTCTATGAATTATATGTGTAATTCAGTTTATGTATTTACTCAGCCCTAGCTCAACTCTTCTCCACTAACCTGGAAACCAGGATATTTCACGATTACTGTTTCCTTATAATATGCAAGCAATACATTCTGAAATGCTTCTGACTTCTGGATCAGTTGGAAAGTAAGTCTGTGGATCCAGGATCCTTCCTACTTCAGATTTTGCTGCCCACTCAGTCCTGTTGGCCGGTGTTAATTACTGCAGTGTCTTCTGGATCTCTCCTTTCCTGCTCCCCAGAACTCAGTGGATACTCTGATAAATGATATCATGGCCCATCCTGGTCAACATGGTGAAACCCCGTCTCTACTGAAAAAATACAAAAAATTAGCTGGGCATGGTGGTGTGTGCCTGTAATCCCGGCTACTCAGGAGGCTGAGGCAGGAGAATTGCCTGAACCCAGGAGGCGGAGGTTGCAGTGAGCCGAGATTGCACCATTGCACTCCAGCCTGGGTAACAAGAGCGAAACTCTGTCTCAAAAAAAAAAAAAAAAAAAAAAAAAAAAAAAAAAAGGTATCATGGCACCCTCTACTTCTTGCTTCTAACACATTTTATAATTTTTGGCAAATGATTTTACGTTTAATATCTCTCTCCTGAGAACTCATAAAAGTCATTAGAATATGGAGTGTCCAACTCTGGGGCTCAAGTGATCTGCCCACACCAGCCCTCCAAAGTGCCGGATTTATAGACAGAAGCCACCGTGCTCGGCCTATCATGTGTTGTTTAATGTCTATGTTTACTGCATAAACTGTGTACTCCCTTAGGACAACAGCAGGATTTTGGTCACAACTCTCTGGCAAGTTCCTAGCACATAGAAGGCGTAAAGTACATAGATGCTGAATGTTTAATAAGTGACTAAATTCATTTTATTTGAGAGAAACTGAAACTTAAAGAAATGAAAACAATTGTCTAAGATCATACACCCAGCAGAGTCAGATTCAAAATTAGTTCTAAGTCCAAAGCTTGTTTCTTGTCTTTTATTTTTTCGTCTAAATCAGAAGTACACAGAAAATGCTATTTGACTTACCAAGAAAGAAACTATTAGTTCCCTTAAGAGAATAATTGTAATGGAGAGGTGAGGCATTGTTTAATCGGTGGACACAAGACTGAGAGAGGAAAGGTGCATATGGGTGAGTGTGTATGAGTTTGTGTGTAAGGAGGCATAAAGCTTACTCATTCTGTGTGTCTGCATGTTGTGTCTGAAAGGGGTTGGGAACGAAGGGGTGGAAGGCAATTGAGGGAAGCTGAAGTTGGCAGTAAACCATTCATGCAATGCAGATACAGTCAATGCTTTTCTCCGAAGTATGATTCATATAGAAATGGCATAAGGAGAGTGCACCTCCCCAGCGTGAGCAACACATTTTCTTTCCTTCCAGCAGAATTGGGCACATTCTGGTTCCCTGGAATTGCATGAGTTCTCAGTACCGTGGTTATGTCATATTATTTAAAGCTGGTTGTTCGATGAGTTTAATTTTCAAGTCAAGTTTACAAAGAAAGGCTTTTTGAGAGGCACTTGTTTATTTATTAGGTAAAGACTGAATTTGGAGAACCTTATGTTTCTAATTTGTAAGTTGAGGGTATTGATAGCTAATTCTGTAGCTCCAAAGAGCGCTCTTAGGATTGGAGATAAGTTATTTTCTTAAATTATAATATATTTATAATATATTATATATGCTATCATATATAATATATGAGATATATAATATATATTTATAATATATTATAATATAAAATTATATTATTATAATTATAGCATAATATATTATAAACATAATTATAATATAATATAATTATTGAGTGCCCAGTACATTCCTCACAGAAGCTGGAATACACTAGGCACTCAAAAACCGACACCTGACCTTTAAGTTTGTGTTAAAAGTACAGATGTCCATTTTTCTTTCTATGACTTCTTTTTCCTTTATCAAGTATCTTCAAATGCATCTTTAAATTCATCATCTCTACCTCCCATACCTCCTGTACTTCTTGGATCAAGGGAACTCTTTCAGTTCTCAAATTGTGATCTCTACAGCATCCTGTCAGTGACACAGACAGCTAATTTGGGCTCCTCAAATAAGACATGAGGTAGAAGAAAGCTTTTGAATTTGGAAAAATAATATGAAAGATAGCAAAGGTCTTGGAAGATAGTTGTAAAATTTAATGCAAATCAAGGTAAGTTGAAGAAATGTTACATTGAAAACGTGATGATAGGGGTCCGCAGTGGCTCCGGCCAGATGTCGTGGTGCTTGCGGAGGCGAGGCCATGGATTCAAGGCCAACCTGAGCAACCTTACAAGCTCTCATTGATTGGCCAAAAAAAAAAAAAAAAAAAGAAAAAAGAAAACATGATGATAGTGTTCATGGAAGGAAGGAAGGAAAGCAGATCATTTGGAGAAGGGGAATGAAACATCTTAGAACACAGAAATCCTATGGACCGAAGCTAAAAGTGAAACACTCAAAATAGTCATGGTACTTGCTTGTTTCCCTAATGGGTTGTTGTGGCTCCAGGGGTGACTCCATAGAAACCTGCCCTAAGTGGGGTAAAATGTGCAAGGGCACAAGGCCTTGCTGCTGAGATTTGACCCCCAGAAGCCCATCTGGGAATAAAGCTCCTTTCAGAGTCAACCGTTATGAAAGTGTTTTATCACCTGCTAATTACTAGCAAACATCAGGGCATTTTGTATATTTCAAGAACAAGTAACAAAACAAACAGGGAGACAGAAAAGCCATCTCATTGCTGCAGATGTCAGTTAGCTGATATTGTGTCTTTTCCCCCTTGTTTCCAGAGCCTAAAGTAAGCTGCAAATTAGGCCGATCCGCGTCGACATCAGGTGTGCCTCCTCCGTCAGTCACTCCTCTCAGGCAAACCAGTGACCTGCAACAGAGCCAGGTACCATCATCGTTAGCCAATCGTGATTGACTTCCTGTGATGCACCTTGCCAAATGCCCCCCACCTCTGTCTGTCCTGTTGCTGTAGACAACTTTTGCATTTGCTTTTATTTTTCTATGTGTGTATGGGTTGGCGGGGGCGTGGGGAATGAGTTCTGGCAGTCTGTGTTTTCATCTGAAAAAGAATGTCTTTCTTCCTGTGATTGGTGATAAAACTTTCTTTGCTGTTTGTTATCAAATCATTTTTGTCTCTGGTTTCCATCATTCTGTAATATAAATGTAGTAAACTTGTACTATATGTATTGGCTTAGTGATTATTTTTTTAAATTCTTTCTCTCTTTCATGTTTTGTGTACTTTTATACCGTCTCTGAAAATTTATCAATATTTGATAAATTTATCTGCTTTGTTTTATGTAGATTTCTTTTTAAATGTTTTGTCCACACACTTGCACAGATGTTGTCAATGAATTTGTACATATCTCTTAGCTCTTATCCTATTATACTGTAATATTTTTGGTTGTTTTGTTTTTATTTAGCTTGGAGCATGATTGTAAGACACTGTTGAATATTAATGTCCTTTTAAATATTCATATCCCAACTCATTTGGATTGAATATGGCAGCTAGTCTTTCTTCTTTCTTAGACTATACAGACAAGTTGACTGGCCATATAATCAAGATATTTAACAAAAACTGCAGATTAATAAGGCAATCTTTAAATAAATCATTTTTCTCTCTTATATCAACAATATCAGAAATGTTCTGGGAAAGGGAATGTAAGTGTTCATGCATGATAAATGAGATCTCAATTATCATTTGGAGAAAAGAGACAAGAAATAAAGGCATAAACTGAAATATCATTTAATCCTTTACAGTATAATATGTTGCTATGATGTTCATTTGGGTACATGGTTGTGGACAGAGAATTAGTATGAGGAAAAATCACTACACATAAATGTCCTGTCTTTAGCTCACCCAATAGGAATTCAATAAGTTGATTTAATTCGTGAGGCTTAATTGTTGTTACCATTAAGTATTATGGGTGTTAAGTAGGATGGTGTCATTCTGGAGAGATTCCTCTCGCTTCCCAGCTGTAATCTTTGCATTCATGAAACCCTTCTGAAATAGTAACTTATAAAACAGGGACGATACCTCCAAGGGAACTCCATTACTGATTAGCAAATTACATATTCTTCAATTATTTTAAATGGTAGGCTGTTCTAAAAACATAACTAAGTAGAATAATTTCATTTTTTCTAATAAGAGACATTGTACCTCAGTATTTTTATCTGGCTTAAATATGCAAAGGATTTAATTTATAAATATATAAAGTATCTACAAATACAAGGAATGAGAAGCTTCTCTCAAGGGCATCTCAAGTACCATTTAGAACTTCTTGTGTCTTAATTTAAAATGTTAAATGCCTTTGTAACTAAATGTACCAACTCAAACACTTTTTGGATATAAAAGAAGTAGAAACAGTAAGACACTGAATAAAATAAATACGATAAACTGCCAACTTAGCTGATGAAAGCTATTCCAAAAATATTATATTTACCAACATTCAAAGTTTAAAAACATTGAGTACCAAAGAAGAGAAGTTGAGCTAATTGGCAGAGGATTGCCCTAATACAATCACATTTTCAAGTTTATGATCCCTGCTAGCATGCTGCCCTCAGGCTCTCAGAGAGGTTTTGTGTTCCCTGTTTTTTGTTCTGCTTTTTTCCTAATTGTCTTTAGAGCTGTTTCACCCTACGCCACTTCAAACTCTCAATGAAAGCAGGTTCCTGGGATGAACTTCCAGAATAGAGACAAGATGTACTCTTTGTGCCTTCATATATCATCCCGTTGCTCACCTGATGGGACATTCTTCATTCTTCAAAATGTATCAAGGGGAAAAGCCCAGCGCACTATTTATATGCTTGTAGTTTCCTTACCTACTGACAGAGATTCTGACACACAGTCAAATCATACATGGGCTGTCAGAGCTACAGATTAGAAGGCTGGCCTCTGGGCTTCTTCTCTGCAGCTTCTCTGCAGCTCAGTTACAGTATACATGTATTTCTATACTCTAGTGGTGAATTGGTAAGCATACCTCATGTGAACATTGCTCTGAACTCCTATGACTTAGAATTCAACTAAAGTCAATACATACTTATTAAAAGTCCTTTTCTCATCTAATTCCCGTGCCCTCAACCATAGTGTTGACTAAGATGTCTCTTTAGATTACAATCAGGATGGCACTGCCCTGTGCTCGGGCATGCAAGACAATGGTGAAAAGAGGAGTAAAACGGTTGAATCTAATGATTATTCATACCTAAACAAGGATAGGGAACACCTACCATTATCAAACAATCCCTCTGGTCACTTTTTAAGCAGCTTTGCAACACTAAGACTCCTGGTAGTTATTAAAACCCCAGAATTCTTAATAAGAGAGTAATAAACTTCATACTAGGAAAATCACTGGAAACCATGTGATCTATTTAATACAAACAGAAGGCTGGGCACAATGGTTCACGCCTTAATCCCAACACTTTGGGAGGCTGAGGCAGGTGGATCACCTCAGGTTAGGAGTTCCAGACCAGCCTGGCTAATATGGTGAAACCCTGTCTCTACTAAAAATATAAAACATTAGCCAGGTGTGGTGGCGCACACCTGTAATCCCAGCTACTTGGGAGGCTGAGACAAAAATGGCTTGAACCTGGGAGGCAGAGATTGTTGTGAGCTGAGATTGTGCTACTGCACTCCAGCCTGGGCAACAGAGTGAAACTGTCTCAATAAATAAATAAATCAAACAAAATCAGTCACTAATCTCTAAAGTGATTCCAGTGGTGCTTGTCTGTGGAGGAATCTGGCCGTAGGAAGGCTGTGACATTTCAGTCACATTACGGGCATTATCCTTCATGCAGAAAGATGTGTGTTCCTTTTCAGATTGTTGTTCTCATCCCATCTCTATTCAGTTTTCTTGGTCCTAGTTTGCACTTACTGATTCATGTCGTGGTTGGAGCTCTCTAAGGAGTGTTGCAGGTGGAGGCAGGTGGGAGTATTTGACGTCACTCCAGCAGAGATTCTCAGAGGTGACCAGAGTGACTGGCCCCCATGCCCCATGGGCTGGGGGCCAATAGTGACAGCCTACCACCAGAATTTTTGTATAAACAAAGGGTAAAGTAGTGTTTGCTTGACTTTGCAATCTGTTTTAGCTTCAGGTAACTTCAGCAGACTAAGATCTGTAGAAATGTATAAATGTATCTCACTGGAGCCTCAAAATATGTAAGAGAAAATGGAAAACTCTTGTAAAAAATATGAGTTCTGAAGGATTTAGAGTCTGCTCCAAAACACATATTATTCTCTGACACTCAGAGAGATAACAATAAAATTTTATTCTTTCTTAATTTGCACCTGAGCAAATAGACTAGACACGGGGCTTTTAGGGACATTTTCCTGGAACTTCCTTGCAATGCAGCCATGTTTTGGCATTTGCCTTCATAGAAATCTTTGGAAATCAAGTGAATTTTTGTGCCTATTATTAGAAAGTTAATTTATTTTTTCAGTTAAAAAAGTCAGAGTGCACCAGAGTCATGTATTGAACTTAGAACACACGTTACTTTCTCTTTTTCATCCTCTGTAATAGAGTAGAAAGTCATGTACTCAGAAGAAGGAGATGTGAACGCTTTTAGAGACAGCAGAGGATGTTCATGTGATTCCTCCATCTCTGGCTGATCTCAGCCTCCTTCGTCAGTGATCCCACTGGAGGCAGTGCCATCTATACTCTTATTGCACAGGTGATGGTATAGACGCTGAGGCATAGGCCATATCAAACCATGCGTTTCTGCAAGAATGGAGCAGCTAAGGTGTTCCCAAGACATGTTTGAATTCGTTTTCCTAGGAAGGAAAGGGGAGCCACAGCCTCCACTACACACAAACACACATACACACTCATTCACAAATACATTTTTGTTTAAACGCACATACACTCACAGTCACTCACAAACACATTTTTGTTTTAATGGCAGATTCTCATGTCAAGGAATTACAAAGTTAAGAGTGACCCAAGCGTTGAACTGAAACCTCAGGTTCTTCGGAGGCTTGTTTATCACTCTAACCTGAATTATATCTGATCAGCCTTGATTTAGGGGAGGGAAGTAAGAAAAGGTCACTTGTAATTTCCTTTGGACACACATTCCAAAGTTTGACAGACCAAATCTCTTTAGAAACCTACACAGAGTGTTAGAAACCACATAGTGCTTTGCCATGATCTCTGTGCGTCCTGTGTGTCATGTGATACCTGCATCCTCACCACTCAGGACAAAACTTGTCCAGCCCAGTCCCTTCTGCGTACTTAATAGATGTTATCCAGGGTAGGAAGCCCTGTTTCTTTCAACTTGCCCCTTTAGGATTACTTCGCAAATGCTTATTGCTTTCCATAGCGGCCCCCTGGTCTCTCACCAAGCTCCTAACTTCCCCTTTGTTTGACAACCTTGCTGGAGAATGAGAGCCTGCCAGGGCTGCCTCTGGAGCAGAGCGGGTTCTCCCTTCCTGAGGACTCCACATCTATGTCATTACACCGGCATCAGCAAGCACTCCTGGATAATGGAAGAGCATGTTAGGGGCTACATAGCTTGATGCGTATCTAGAGTATATTTCTGAACATGCTCAGATGCCAGAGTTGTTTCCTACATACTTAAGAAAAGAAGACAGACAGCCCAAACATAGGGATGTGGGATCAGTACATGTGAAGACTTAGGTGAAGGGATTATGTGAATTTCTTTGCAAGGATGGTGCTTAGTTCAGAGGTATTCCTCCGATGCCCGGCACAAAGTGGGACACTCAGTCATCATCTGTTGACTTACTCAGCCTCCCTATTCATAAATGTCTTTCTCTATACACACTTCAAAAAATCTTTTTCTCAAGCAATTTGATTTTGTTCCTGTTCCTCAGTCCTTAATATTTCCAAAGCAGGTTCTGTGAGTTCTGAGCTTTCACTTAACTCTCCAGATGGGACATTTGCTCATCAAACGTGCCTAGGAGCCTATAGAGGGTGAGAAAGGCTAACCACAAAGGGAGGCAGGAGAGTAAAGCCTGGAGTGTGAAAAGAGGGCTTAGAAAGGAAAGTTAATTTCTTTTCTTTGAGACAGAGTTTCACTCTTGTTGCCTAGGCTGGTGTGCAATGGTGCGATTGTAGCTCACTGCAACCTCTGCTTCTGAGTTCAAGTGATTCTCCTGCCTCTGCCTCCTGAGTAGCTGAAATTCGAGGCATGTGCTACTCTGCCTATGTCTGGCTAATTTTTTTGTATTTTTAGAAAAGACAGGGTTTCACCATGTCGGCCAGGCTGGTCTCAAACTCCTGACATCGTGGTCTGCTCACCTCGGGCTCCCAAAGGGCTGGGATAACAGGCCTGAACCACTGTGCCCAACAGGAATCTAGTTTCATCTCCTGAGTACCCACCCCAACTCTGAATAATGTAATCTTAAAAGCTGCAAAGCTGCATACTCATTTAATTTTTGCCTTCAATAGGATCATGCAGAAAAACAAAAACGAGTCCTAAGGGCAATATGGGAAACCTCTTTCAGTTTTGCTGTGAACCTAAAACTGCTCAGAAAAACAAAAAACAAAAAACAAAAAAAAAGGAAAAAGAAAAAAGAGAGAAAAACAGGAAAAGAACAAACCCCGAAACACTGTAAAGCATAAGGGTAGAGAAATACCAAAAATACTTTCTCTTTAGAATTCTCAGGCTACTATGGGCATAGACATGACTTGTTTTGCCAAAATCATGCATGCTTTAGTTAAGCCCCTTGTCCTATAGACCAAGGACATTTTATCTGATTGGTTGGATGCATTTTCAAGTGCCTCCTACCTTGAGACTAAGGTTTTATGGTGGACAGGAGAAAGCAGTGCTGGAGTGAGAGAGCCACAGAATACGTAGTTGGGGAGTGTGTGCCACCCTGACTCCCTGAGACCAAAGGGCCCTTCTCTATCATCTGCTGCTCAAGTGTTGAACACATGTGTTTTCTCTTTTTTTGGGGAAGGGATTCTGTGACATTCCAGATTTTCTTTTCAGACCTGAACTGAGAACGTGTTTTCCATGCCATTTGTACCTTCATACAGCTGACTTGATTGTATGCTCATGATTACATCACATGATGGAAACGGAAGCAAAGCAGAAACCACACACATAGCATCTCACCACCACACAGCTTCTTTCAGGCTGTGAGATTGATGTTAAAGATGGCTATTATTTGCTTTCTTCTGCATACATGTCAACTTTACATGTATTTCCAAACATGAAAATCCCTAACAGGAGGACTTGGAACACCCATACCAGGTTCACAGTACAGTATCTGCATCATGTTTGAGAAGTGTTCATCTGTACTAACTTCAAATTGTAAAAATAAGCTGTCATGTTAACACAGATGATGTTATAAGGAAATTATGCTTATTTGTTATAAAAATGATATTTACCAAAGAATTTGGATCTAGCCCTGTGGAATGTGGAATAAATTCATCTTACAAATAAGAATGTCAGTGGCTAAGTGGCTCTATTACCAGGTATTATAGCATAGTTGCATTAAAACAGTGCAAGTGCAAAAAATGCACAAAAAAGCATTCTCTTATGTGTGGTTTCTACAGACCTGTCAGATTGTTTTATAGTAGTGTTAGGCTTTAGTTCTTCATGGCACTCTCTATGAACTTCTATTTAAGACAGAAAATAAAATTTGTTATTACTTTTAAATAGCAGCTGAATCCAGGAAATATAAAATAAAATGTTGGAATTATTTCCTTTCTGCTTTCATACAAAGAATTCAGATGGTGGTAACTCTTTACAACTTAGCTGCAGTATGGCCTGAGTATCTTACATATCATTTAGCTGTGACATGCTTATTACCTTTTACATACTCTATGCAGCAGAATATTTGGGGGTCACTTTTTTAAAGTCCAGTAGTTCCAAGATCAGTCTCTCAGTAACTCCATTGTAGAGTGGAATAAAGCAAAACAAACTCACGCCTGTCCCCAACAACTTTGTCATGTATTCTGTCAGAGCATGGAGGGCATCAGAAGCAGCATGTTCTCTAAGAACTCTGGAACCAATTGACAAATAAGGGTGGGGATTGGGCCCAGTGGACTCTGAGGGTGCCTGTTGTCTGACTCGGCTGTCCCTGGTACCTGTGTGTTTCTCTCCTCAGTGTCAGAGGTCAGAGTTATCAACTAAACCACCAGGGCTGCAGGTGTGAAGTAACCGATGTACATACTCCAGCCTTCTTTACCATCTGGAAGGGTTCTTAGGTGAAGTTTGCATAAGGTACATTCTGTGCCGTTTATTGACACCTCTGATGTGCTTACCAGCTTACCATGTGCCAGGACTGGGCTCAGAGCACACCTGCCTCGTTGTAGGTATGTTCTACTGTCCTCACTGATGGGTACTGTTATCCCACATCACAACCAAGGATACCAAAGTGAGTGAGGTTACATGCCTCGCCCAAGATTTCATATTTATTGAATGGCAGAACTTATGATACTAGCCACTCAAAAACCTGAGATTTACCACTCAAACCCTGATATTAACCACTCAAAAATCTGATAATCACCACTCAAAAACCCGAGACAGACAAAAACCCGAGGCTTACAGGAAGTAAAGATTTATTAGAATCCCGACTCTATAAATTAGTGGCTATTGCTGAACCTTTCTGAGTCTGGGGGTGTTGTTGAGGATTAATGAGATCACATAGGTGTGTAAAGTCCTGTACAGACGTGATTTGTTGGAAAATATATTAGTTCTTTCTCCTTTTCCTAATAGCTTCTCCTCTTTCCAAAGAATTCAACTCTCCTGCTTGCTGGAAAATTCTAAAGAGGAGAGTTTGGTGGTATTCCAAAGACAGTTATGTGCTTATTAACTTTTACATACTTTATGCAGCAGAATATTTGGGGGTCAGTTTTTTAAAGTCCAGTAGTTCCAAGATCAGTCTCTCAGTAACTCCATTGTAGAGTGGAATAAAACAAAACAAACTCATGCCCGTCCCCAACAACTTTGTCATGTATTCTGTCAGAGCATGGAGGGCATCAGAAGCAGGATGTTCTCTAAGAACTCTTGAACCAATTGACAAATAAGGGTGGGGATTGGGCCCAGTGGACTCTGAAGGAATGGTCGGTCCACCCACTATCACCAAGCTGGCACAGAACTGCTAGGGCATGGTGATAAGAAAAAGCAGACAGATTTCTAGTTGGTTCTATCACTGATTTTAAATTCTTCATGGACAGTACATTTCTTTATTGCCTGCACCTGGGGCAAATTGATCTCCCCCCTTGGTACACCACATGAGCAGATTATATTCGTTACTCCTTTCACAATTACAAAATTAGATGCTCACTTATTTACCACATAATAGGGAGTCTAGATCTGGCATTTCTTCTTACCTTGCAGGTCTCATATGTGGGTTGGAGGCAAAGTAAGTAGAAATTGGCTATAGGTAGCATTTCAGAACTGTCAGCTCTCCTGCCCAAATACTACCTATTCGCCTCCTTGAATAATAAGGTATGAATAAATACAACGAAAACATTAAATCTATATAGGAGCTATTATCTGCTAGGGTCAGGACAGGGTATACAGCCACGGGATACTTTTTTTTTTCAACCTCAGCCTTTACTTAAAGATTCCTTATGCCAGTTTTAAATACCTCTTAAAGAAAAAAAAAAAACAACTTGGTAGCATTCACATTATAAAATGTATAGATTTAACTGTTAAAATCAATGCCTAGCTTCAGAAGGGGTGGGCCAATCCAGCCTGTGAAAACGTAGAACACTAGGTGGAGACATGGCGCCACCTAGCCTCTGAAGTGCATTTTGCATGCTATACTTGGCTTTCAAAAATTGAATCAAACAAAACTGTTTTATGACTGAGAAAATGTATGTGTTGCTTGGGATAATAAGCAACTGCCTGTAGAAATCTATGACAACATTTTCTGATGATGTTTGTTTTGAATTTTTTTCATTACTTTAATCCTGCAATTTTAGGTTCTCTAACTTTTAAATAGTATGACTTTTAAAATAATACTTTAAGGAGGGGAAAAATGACTCACAGTCATCTCAGAGTGCTATGCATTATTTATGAACATGTGCAGCTGTTTTCGTTAGTATTTGTGACATCTTCTGTGCATTGTAAATCCCTTAATTCAACCTGAGTTTCCAGGAAAGGAGATCATTATCCCTCTTTTGCTGACAGAAAAGGAAAAGAACAGAAAACCCATGACTGGTTAGATGGAAGAATTCCTTCTTGATTTCTTTTGTTTTCCATTAACATGTTTGAAACAGATAGCTTGAGAGTTGTTTCTGAAAAGAGTATTAGTTCCAACTTGTGGGTAAATTTACCTCCAACTTAAATTGCATGCGCGTTAGGAATAAATGTTTATGTGCTGTAGAACTGGCTCAGAATTGCGCTGCATTTCATTGAGAATAATAAATACATCCTTGCCATCAGTTTTTTACTCAAGAAGTGCTAGAGATCTTTAGCACTAGCACCCAGCTCACCTGCTGGACAAACCTTGGTTTTTCATTCTGTGCTGCAAATGAGCCTTATCCTTCGGGTGGAAAACACTTCTCCAAATAAATCAGATTCCTAAAATAGCTTTGGTTGAGGGCTTCTTATGCTCTTGGCAAAGTGCTCAGAAAACTGTATTATCTAATGTTGTTCTTACAGCATACTTATGAAGTAGGTAGTAATATGCCCATTTCACTGATGAGAAAACTGAGGCTAGAGAGTTTCTGTTACCGAGTGAAGGTCTTACAACTAATGAGTGAGTGACTATGTGGATGTGAGATATAAAACCAGGTACTTTTATCTACCAAACCCCTGATTTATGCATAGTTGCCTCTTATATAGCTTCCTTTTTGAATTTGCTCTTTCTTTCTTTTTTTATATTTTGGAGATAAAGTGTAGCTCTGTCACCCAGGACAGAGTGTGGTAGCACAATTCAGGCTCACTGCAACCTCGGCCTCCTGGGTTCAAGAGACTCTCCTGCCTATCCCAAGTAGCTGAAATTACAGGCATCTGCCACCATGTCCTGCTAACTTTTGTATTTGTAGTAGAGATGGGGTTTCACCCTATTGGGCAGGCTGGTCTCAAACTCCTGACCTCAAGTGATCCGCCCATCTCTACCTCCCAAAGTGCTGGGATTACAAGTGTGGGCCACTTCACCTGTCCCTGAATTTGCTCTCACTCTAAAACTTACCTTCCTTCACTTTCATTCATCATTTATTTAATTACTCTTCCATTTCCCAGATCTTGCTTTTTGACTTTTTGAGATTAAAATTTCATAGAAGAGGACAAATTCAAGTAGGACTTCAACTAAGCCAGAGTGCCACCTAAGAACAAAATCTCCAAGGTTGAGATGAGGCTGGACTATAACTCCCGGAAGAAAGCTAAGTTTCGTTCATTGGTTATTATTTTTTTGTGGACCATGGACTAATACAATGAGACATCAGCCCTGCAGGTGCGCATGTGCACAAGTGTCTGTGAATATAAGCACTTGAGCACATCTAACCCTTCCCACATTCTGAAAAGAAAACATCCTTGTCCATACATGAACACATGGATATCAGCTTCCAGAGTACTGGTGTAGATTTAACCAACAACGCACAAAAGACCCAGATGTATTCACCAAGATCTATCTGGCTTCTGCGCTTCTACAGCAGTCCTATGAACTGTCGCTTTAAAGTGGGAGGGAGGGTCCCCAACTATACTGTCACTTCAAAGCATTTGTTTTCTAAAGTAAATGCTGCCTTCGAGCTAGTTAATAATCCCTCCTTGTCAGCTGTTTTGACAGGGATCGTGTTTGGAATGCTGCATTTAATGACTTCATTCCCAGAAAATGGGAAAGTTATTTGAAGGACCAAAAGGTGTCAGGAGCAATCCTATCCAACCCAGTCAACTTTGCATATGAAAGGGGTAGAGGCTTTTCAGGAGAAACCAACAGAGTCAAAGTTGTTTATCATTCAAGGAACGATCTAGGAAGGAACATAGTCTGTCCTGTCGCTTGTCTGATATAAACCTAAGTAATGAAACAAGGTACCTACCCTTGGAGAAATTGAACACTCATATCCGATGATTGCAGGCTCCAAGCCTAGTGGAATTTCCAAGTATTTTGATTTCTGCATCCATATAAAATAAATAATGAATACAAAACGCACTTTAGATCAGAAGGGTTAAATGTGTTGATTTTCAGTCATTTGTTTATTCCAAACATGGGCTATTTTTAACATTTTCTTTGAGTAAGAGAGTACAAAGCACTGTCTCTACTGTAAGCATCTATGGAGCATTAAGGCGAAGTAAGATGGGCACAGGACACTGGTACAGGAGGGGACTGGGGCCACTCCAGCAACTTTGTGATTTCTGCTTTTTGTTTTCTCTTGAATCCAGACAAGTATCACAAGATAACTGTACAGTTTGATGACAGGTTTAGTGTCTCTCACCCATTTTCCCAGCTCCAGCCTCTCAGCTCAGCCGCTGTGCCCAGATCCATTCACCCCAGCAGCAAAAGAGTGATCATAGTTTACTTTCTCTGTGCAAAAATGCTTAAAGGCTGTCCATTGCCTGCAGCATGAATAATGAACAACCCTGCTTGGATTTCAAGACCCCGTGTGACCTGGCCCTGATCTTCCTGTTCAGCTTCCTTATCCATCACCTGCCTCCATTCACCTGCTACACCTCAGATCATCCACACACCTGCCACAGTCTGTCTCACTTTTAAATATTCCTGGCACACCTCCTAGAGTTGCCTGACCCTTCTTCTTGGAACACCCTCCCTAGTCCTTGACTCCTGGCAAACTAGTGCTTATTTTTCAAGTCTGGGATCAAGTGTGCTCTCCCATCCGCAAGTCTTTTCTCCCTTTCCCGAGCAGCTCTCCCTTCTCTGTCTCTTCATCATCACCACGAATGGCCTTATTTTTGTATCAGAGGAACATTGTCTGAAGAATGTTACCCTTTGTTCTATTACACAGTAAAACAGTGTGGGGAAAGTCAGGTTGAGTAAATTTCTTTACTGTCTGAGTTTCAAATCTGTTGATGTGCAGTGGAAATTGCAAAGCAAGAGGTATACTATTGTTCATGTTTCTCAAATATATTTGACTATGAAATACCTTTTTCGTTTTTCCAAGGTGCATGTATTGATTCCAAAAATTAGGCTTATAATTGTTTATATTAGAATGGAGGCTTCTTGAGGGCTGGGAATGTCTATTTTTATCCTGGAAATTTATTGCTGTCTCAATGCAATAAATAGTAGAGAGAGGGTTTCTCCATGTTTATTAGAGAGAGGGTTTCTCCATGTTTGCCAGGCTGGTCTCGAACTCCTGACCTCAAGTGATCCACCCACCTTGACCTCTCAAATTGCTGGGATTACAGGCATAAGCCCCCATGCCAGCCCTCATTCCTAAAAATTGATTTTTTTTTTTTTTTTGTAAAGCAGGCTTAGGCTGGGCACAGTGGCTCATGCCTGTAATCCCAGTACTTTGGGAGACTAAGATGGGTGGTCACCTGAGGCCAGGAATTTAATACCAGTCGGCCATCATGACAAAACCCCACATCTACTAAAAATACAAAAATTAGCTGGGTATGTTAGTGGACACCTGTAATCCCAGCTACTCAGGGTGGGGGGCTGAGAGGCAGGACGCTGCTTGAATCTGGGAGGCAGAGTTTGCAGTGAGCTGAGATTGTGCCATTGCTCTCCAGCCTGGGTGACAGAGCAAGACTCCGTTTCCCGAAAAAACAGTTTACAAATATTAGAAAAAACAGCATGTCATAGAAACAATTCTAGAAAGACATTCCATACTTGAGTGATACAAGTATATATTTAAGACAGAACATGAACTGTGATTGGAGTAAATTAAGACATTTATAGTCTTAGAGAACAGAAGTGATTATGAAGCCTTCTCTCCACAAATAACTTAATATAGGATTTTATCTTTGTAAATAGCACAAATCTTACATAATTTCACCATACATTTTACTTAATTTTATTTAGATTTCCTCTTTACAAAATTTTGCGTAAATTTATTGAAGCTGAACTTTTCTTTCTTTTTTATTTTTCTATAGTTCTGCCCTGGCTTTGCTGAGCAGGTGCCCTAAACACATGGAGACCTCCTCCTAAGGTGATTTAGCACCTGTTACATGTCCATAGAATCTTTAAAAATACTCTTGCAGCTAAATTCAAATACAAAGGCAAGAAAACAGTTTTTGAGTGTGAACACTCTCGGTGACAAATAGCCGTTCGCAACTACAGTTTATTCAGTCTATTGAACCTAGAGAGGGTCTCTCTCCTTCCTGTCCTGTTCTTCTCAATATGAGTCTCAGAAATGAGAGCATTTTAAAATAACTGATTAACAGGCATGAGCTGTGTGACAATTTCTTAGGCTACCAGGAGAGGGCAGCACATCATCTTTCCCTAGTTCCTTTTTAAGTAGGGAGGAGTCCTATGTATAGATCACAGCAGGAGTGGGATTTTTAAATACCCACCACCCAGATAGATAGGAGGTGAGGAAGTGAGGCAAGACCTTCTTTCCTTTTTATCCTATTCCTTCCTTTCCAGGGGCTTTGGGTGGAGTGGCTGGACCTGGGGAAAAGGACGCTGTGGAGGATGCTGTCAGGTGCAAACTACTACTGCACTGGCATCCTCAGATGCCACAGCTCTGAAAACAATCATCTGGGGTCTGAGTGAAAGGGTAGTGTGAGTAAATGTAAGTTTTGGCCACTTCATCATTTTTTTTTCTTTCTTCAAAGCCTCATGCTCTAAAATCACCTACCTTAATGCAAAATTATTCACCCCATGTGTCCCATGTCACCTGTGTAGCCTAGCTTCTCTTGCACCACCAAGCAAGCACCAATAACTGAACTATATCATTGTCATTGGCATTTTGCCGCCATCAACATTAGTACTTGTTGATGAAAGAGTCAAATTCTGTAAAATATTTGCAGAGATTGATTCTGAGCCAAATATGAGTGACCATGGCCCGTGACACAGCCCTCAGGAAACCCTGAGAATATGTGCCCAGAGCGGTCAGGGTGCAGCTTGGTTTTACACCTTTTAGGGAGGCATGAGACATCAATGAAATACATTTAAAAAATACATTGGTTTGGTTCAGAAAGACGGGACAACTCAAATGCAGGGGGGCAGTATTCTAGGCTATAGGTAAATTTCAACATTTTTTGATTGATAATTGATTGAGTTTGTTTAAAGATCTGGTATCAATAGAAAGGAAATACTCAGGCTAAGATTAAAGACTGTGGAGACCAAAGTTCTTTTGAAGTCTTGATATAGCTGCCCTTAGAAAAAGTAGATGACAACCATTTCCCATTCAGACCTTAAAAGGTGTTAGACTCTTTCTTAATCTCTTCATGCTTGGGAGGGCCTGGACAAAAAAGATCTAGCTACCTTAATAAAGATTCTTCAGAGATGCACATTTTCCCCCTACACAGGGCAGCTTTGCAAGACCATTTCAAAATATGGCAAAGAAACATGTTTTGGGGTAAAATGTTTTGACTTTCTTCTTTGTAACATAATGTTGCACCAGAGTCAGACTAGAAAGTAAGTCACAGTATACAGAGTTGAATAAATCCCATCCGATGAGAATTTATGGTTTGTAGGGCGTGACTCTCCAGACCCCTTAGATAGGAATTTGTGCAAGACAAAAAAAATGAGAGCTTACTCCGCATACTTCAGAGTTTACAAACTGCCTTCATGTATTCAGCCAGCAAATGTTTGCTTTGTGCGTGCTAAACGCCAGATATCTGCTAGACGCTTGAGTTTGAAGACGGTTGATACAAACTCTTGTGTTCAAAGAAAATCCAGCCCAACAAAGAAGCCAAATATATATGTGTGAATACAAGTATAAGTCATATACATGTATTTAATAAGAGAGGGTAAAAGGCCTTTACAGTCAGAAGTAAGACAATCCACAAAGGAGCGAGAGTCTGAAGTCATAACAATCTGTCAGAGAAATGTAAGCAGTTTGGCATTATAGGATTAACAAATATTGAGGTGGGAAAAACTGTAGCAAAAAATGATTAACGGATGAAGAGCATGTGGTAAAGCTCTGGGAGAATTAGAAACCGTAAGCATGATCATTATTACTCCCATTTTGAGGAAGCTCATTCACATAAAAAGTCTACTCAGCAGAAATTTGCTAAGGTGCTGTCTCTTTTTAATTCAACTTATTATTCCCTGGGATCATCTTTCTTAAGCCTCAGATGACAGGGGGATTGGAGAAGACAGCCCTTTCCTCAACAATTAGCATTCTTAACCCAAATGAATCTTCAATGGATAGAACACCTAAGAGCAGTCATTCTTTTGTTTAACATTTTTTTCCCCAAAATTTCCAATGACAGAAAAGTTGGAAGACTAGTACAATGTGTAAAATTTCTTTATTCTTTTTATTTTTATTTTTAAATTTTATTTATTTATTTTTTTTGAGACGGAGTTTCACTCTTGTTACCCAGGCTGGAGGGCAATGGCGCAATCTCTGCTCACCGCAACCTCCGCCTCCTGGGTTCAGGCAATTCTCCTTCCTCAGCCTCCTGAGTAGCTGGGATTACAGGCACATGCCACCATGCCCAGCTAATTTTTTGTATTCTTAATACAGACGGGTTTTCACCATGTTGACCAGGATGGTCTTGATCTCTTGACCTCATGATCCACCTGCCTCAGCCTCCCAAAGTGCTGGGATCACAGGTGTGAGCCACCATGCCCGGCCTAAACAGACACAATTTTTTAAGTCATGTCACTTCATCTCTGAATATCTGAACATGACTCTCCTAAGACCAAGTGTATTCTTCTAAACAATCAGACTCAAAAAAAAAAAAAAAACAGGCAGGTAATTTATACTGATTCACTGCTAAGATCTAATATAAAAGGAATTTTCAAATCTCTACAAATGCCCCAATATTGCAACCCCCTCCCCAATCTGGGATCCAGTCAAGGATACAACATGACACGTAGTTTTCACAGTTTCTCTCTTTGTTTCTCCAAAACTCCTTGAACCGCAAATACTTCCCAATCTCCTTAGTCTTTCAAGATACTGACATTTTCAGGGTCCAGAATAATTTTGCTTTTTTTCCAGAATGTCCCTTAGTTTAATTAATCTGATTAGAATGGAGTTCACCATGCTTAGCAAGAAAACTACATGTCATGACCTTCTCCGAGAGTCACACAGCAGAAGATGTCAGTTGGTTTTATCACTGGGACTGATGTTTGAATACAACATCATTAAGACTCTCCTCTAGATATGTCCACTTGTTATAAGTAAAATTTTCAATGCCACAAAAGAAGTAGCACTAAAATATAAATTTCCTCAGCAAGGCAATTTACTTCCATAGAAGGGTGTTATTCACAGATGGAACAATGGCAAGCCCACACCTGGACAAGGGAGGGAAAGGAGTATTTATGCCTGATGGAGGTAGCCTCTACTGCTGTGTCATTCCCCTACTTGCTAGGGTTAGAATGCACGGTCTAGTCTGATTCCGTTTGGCTATTTTAAAGGGAGCAGGGGTACAAGCCCGGGTGGCGGGGTGGGTAGTTCGGTGGGAAGGACAGTTATGGGCAGGTCAGAGCAGATAAGCAGGGTTCCAAGCAGGTGACCAGAGCAGCTGACCGGGATGAGTTAGGACAGGGCAGAGGACCAGGGAACAGATGTGAACTACTGATTAGAACTGGTGGAAAAGGTTGTTTACTGAAACTACAAGAAAGTTAAACTTTAAAATGGAGAATTAAAGAATAAGGGAGCTGAACATATTGACATACTGGTTCTTTGAAGAGAAACTTGGGGTTCACCATATCTAACACACTCTAAATATTTTGTGTACTAGGACCCTGAGGCCATGGGGGCTGCCTTAGGGTTTTCCCTCAGAGGATCAAATCAGTTGAGTCTATTATGTTTCTTGTATTTTCTCTCAGAAAAGGAAGAAATCTATGTTTTATCCATGTCTGAATATATCTGACCATCACAACAGTCCTACAAATTATAGTCACTATTCCATCTCTGATGAGAAAACTGAGAAACACAAGGTCAAGTGAAATCTCAAGTTCACAGAGTGTGTAATGGCAGATCTGAGACTTGAACTCTTCTCAACTCTCAATGCACTGCTCTTTCCTGTGTGTGTCAGCTGCACTCTTGGGTATTCCAGAGCAAATACATACTGAAAATGTCCTATGCAGTTCATCACCACTAGAGGGAGGAAGACGATCTCCAAAGTTAACATGTCTACATACATCTGGGCTAGAAATTATTTGACAAGTCAAACTATTAATGCAGGGTAATGTTTACACAGGAATGAATAAAGAAAAAAATTATTGTGTCCTAGTTCGTGTCCCTTGCCTTTTTTTTTCTTTTGCTTCTTATAGCCTAAAACTGATCGCATTGCATTAAGTATAGACATATAGAGGATGATTAAAGAGAAGTATGAATACCAAAAAACTACATAATTAATATCTGACTCATATTTTATTCACAGTGAGATTTCAGGCAGGAACATGCAGTTGGCTGTTCTTTTATAACATATATTATCTTCCTGAGGCATAAAGCATGTCGTACATGAACTTACAGAGCAGATGTGATTACTATTTCTCGAGTCTATCTCTTCCTTTTTAGAGTAGCAATCAAAAGTCATTATGGCACATGAATTTGGCTTTTATTACCCAGTATTGTTTCAAAATTAAAGGCCTCAATATAGGTTTCTGCATATTACATCTTTACCTACCACAAATAAGGTGTCAATATTTAATTCATCACTTAAAACTTCATTTCTATGGACAAAATTGGCAAAGCTGATCTCTATATATTTCAACTGACTATGCGCTATAAAAATACACCCTATCTAGAGATAAAACTGGAAGCTTACATTTTCAATTACTTTTATGGTTCACGCCTGTAATCCCAGCAGTTTGGGAGGCCAAGGTAGGTGGATCACCTGAGGTCAGAAGTTCAAGACCAACCTGACCAGCCTGGCCAACATGGTGAAACTTCGTCTTTACTAAAAACACAAAAAATTAGCTGGCGTGGTGCTGGGTGCTTGTAATCCCAGCCACTTGGGAGGCTGAGGCAGGAGGATTCCTTGAACCCAGGAGGTGGAGGTTGTAGTGAGCCAAGATCGTGCCATTACACTCCAGACTAGGCGACAGAGTGAGACTCTGTCTCCAAAAACTAAAAAATAAAAAATAAAAAAAAAAAAATACAATCATTTAGAAAAAGAAAGAAAAAAACAGTATTGTAATGTCAATCCTGTGAAAACACTTATCCAGACTTACTGAGAAGAACTCAGTTTGTTCTATAATTTGAAACCACTGGGAACTGTTAAAGTGAATAACAAAAAAAAATCAAAATTTTATTAATATTTAAAATGCTGAAATGGAGAAAATTCAAAGTAGCATTCAGTTCAGTAGTAGAAAATGTATTATTATGCTATAATTTTTTTTTTTTTTTGTGACAGAGTCTTGCTCTGATACCCAAGCTGGAGTGTAGTGGTGTTATCTCGACTCACTACAACCTCCACCTCCCAAATTCCAACAATTTTCCCTGCCTCAGCCTCCTGAGTAGCTGGGATTACAGGCGTGTGCCACCACACCCAGGGAGTGTTTTGTATTTTTAGTAGAGATGGGTTTTCACCATGTTGGCCAGGCTGGTCTCCGACTCCTGACCTCAGGTCATCTGCCCTTCTTGGCCTCCCAAAGTGCAGGGATTACAGGCCTGAGCCATTGCACCTGGCCTATGCTAGACTTTAAAAAGAGAAAAATAACAAATTTTATTTCTGTTCTGTTCAGCAGTCACATGGTGTGCAAAGGGCGAGAAGGTTAAATAAATAGATACGATTATTCAAAAGCCTCAGTTTGTTTGAATCCAGTGTGAGCACACCTACCTCCTCTGTGGAGAATTGAGTTGTTATGAAGTACATATAGGCTGCAGCGACTCACCTTACATGAGGGGGAGATGAAGAGCTCTTCCAAGGAAGACATTTGCTTTGCACATTCTGTCCCATTAAAACGCTTTCTGCTCTAAACAGAAACGCTGTTTGCAGGTCCTACTTTGGAAGGTTTTAGAGATAGGTCATGATGACTTCCTCTGACCAAATACATTTCATCCAGTCTTGCTATTGTTCGGTATCCTTGGCCTTTGCAGTTGGTGTACATAGACGCCAAGGAATAGAAAGGATTACAGCCATCTGGTTCTCATCTCCACCAAAGAGGCAGGTTTAACTAGAGGAAATGGTTGCGTGCTGTGGTGTCAAGTTATTTTTATTAGACCTGAAAGCAGAACCCTGGAATGTTTTACAGGGAGAGGTCATGGAATCTTTCCTTTGGAGACCTTTAAAACCACAGTAAATTTCCATATTGGTGAGATGATACTAGTGTGGTTCTTCCCAACGCAAGGGAAAGGATTACTAAATGAGTCTTTAAGCCATTCCCACGTAATTCTGCAGGAAACTTTTAAAAAGACCCTTATAAATGAATAGTCTTGGTTATGATTTTTATACCCTTTTGTCACCAGAAAGGGGTGCTATTGCATCAGTTATGTCCTTCCTAGGAAAATGTCTTCAGTATTAAAGAAAAAAAAATCCTACATAGGCTTTCAGCAATCATTTTGGCAGCATTAAGCAGTAATTCATTGTTTTTCATGTGTTTTGGAATGACAAGAACCTGTATTAACATCGATACGGCTAAGATTTCTTTGGACCGTTTACAGGCATACCCCGGAGATATCATGGGTTTGGTTCCAGACCATGGCAGTATAATGAATATTGCAGTAAAGAAAGTCTCAATCATTTTTTTGTTTTCCAGTGCATAGAAAAGTTATGTTTACATTATAACGTATTTTATTAAGTTTAAATATTATGTCTAAACAATGTACATACCTTAATTTAAAAAATACTTTATTACTAAAAAATGCTAACGATCGTCTGAGCCTTCATCAAGTCCTAAGTTTTTGCCAGCGGAACGTCTTTCCTCAGTGTTGATGGCTTCTGATTGATCAGGGTGGTGGTCGCTGAAGGTTGGGGTGGTGGTGGCAATTTCTTAAAATAGGACAACAGTGACATTTGCCACATCAATTGAACTCTTCCTTTTACAAAAGATTTTGCTGTGGAATGTGGTGCTGGTTTTTTTTTTTTATTTTTCTTTTTCCCTCCTTTATGTATGCCAAAGCATG
Organism: Callithrix jacchus; assembly: GCF_049354715.1. NCBI lineage: Eukaryota > Metazoa > Chordata > Mammalia > Primates > Cebidae > Callithrix > Callithrix jacchus. The sequence continues at coordinate 147,342,451 of NC_133507.1, forward strand.
TGATGCTGTTTGATAGTATTTTTCTCATGGTAGAATTAAAACCATTTATCTCAAACCCTGAAACTGTTTATGTGATATTCCAAATCCTTTCTTGTTATTTCAACAATGTTCATAGCACCTTTACCAGGGGTGCATTTCGTCTCAAGAAACCACTTTCTTTGTTTATCCGTAAGGAGCAACTCACCATGTGCTCAAGTCTTATCAAGAGATTGCTGCAATTAAGACACCTCTTCAAGCTCCATTTCTCATTCTAGTTCTCTTACTATGTTTACCACATCGGTAGTCCACTGATGTCTTCAATGCCTCAAAGTCATTCAGAAGGTTGATATCAACTTCTTCCAAATCCCCGTTCATGTTGATATTTTGATCTCCTCCCATGATGACAAGTGTTTGTTCTTAATGGTTCTAAAGGATTCACCACCAGAACCTTTCCAGAAGTTTTTAAATTACTTTTGCCAAATTTATCCAATGAATCACTATTGGTGGCAGCTATAGCCTCATAAAATATGTTTCTTAAATAATAAAATTTGAAAGTCAAAATTACCCTTAATTCATGGCTTCAGAATGAATGTTATGTTTGCAAGCAGAAAGACATTAATCTCCTTGTATGTCTCCATGAGAGCTATTGAGTGACCAGGGGCATTGTCAGTGAGCAGCAACATTTTGAAAGAAATCCTTTTTTTCCTAAGCGGTAGTTCTCAACATGGGCTTTAAATATACAACAAATAATGCTGTAAACAGATGTGCCATCATCCAGACTTTTGTGTTTTTATTTACACAGCACAGTCAGAGTAGATTTAGCATAATTCTTGAGGGTCTTTAATGTTTTGGAATGGTGAGTGAGCGTTGACTTAAAGTCACCAACTGCATTAACTCCTAACAAGAGAGTCAAACTGTCCTTTGAAGCTTTGAAGCCAGGTATTGACTTCTCTCTAGATAGGAAAGCTCTAGATGGCATCTTCTTCCAATAGAAGGCTGTTTCTTTTACATTAAAAGTCCTTTTAGCATAGTCTCCTTCATCAGTTATTTTAGCTAGATGTTCTGCATAACTTACTGCTTCACCGTGCACTTTTATGCTACGAAGACGGCTACTTTCTTTAAACTTAATGAACCAATGTCTGCTAGCCGCAAACTTTCCTTCTGTAGGTCAGTCATCTGCTTCAGCCTTCATATAACCGAAGAGTTCAAGCGTTGCTCCGAATTAGTTTCTGGCTTAAGAGAATGTGTGGCTGGTTCAATCTTCTACCCACACCACTGAAACTTTCTCCGTATCAGCAAGAAGGCTGCTTTACTCTGAATCGCTCAAATACTAACTGCAGTAACACTTCTAATTTCCTTTAAGAACTTTTTCTTTGCATTTGCAATTTGGGTAACTGTTGGGAACAAGAAACCTGGCATTTGGCTGTCTTGGCTTTTGACATGCCTTCCTCACTGAGCTTAATCATTTCTACCTTTTGATTTAACGTGAGAAATGTGAAGCTTTTCCTTTCACTTGAGCAGTTAGAAGCCATTGCAGGGTTATTAACTGGCCTAATTTCAACATTGTCATGTCTCAGTGAAGAGGGAGGCCGGAAGAGAGGAAAAGACATGGGGGGATATTTGCTTGGTGGAGCACTGAGAACACGTAAAGCATTAATGGACTACGTTTTCCATCTTATATGGGCATGGTTCCTGGTGCCTTCAAGCAATTACAATAGTGACATCAAAGGTAATCACAGATCACCATAAACAGATACAGTGTATTAGTCTGTTCTCACACTGCTGATAAAGTCATACCTGAGACTGGGAAGAAAAAGAGATTTAATGAACTTACAGTTCCACGTGGCTGGGAAGGCCTCACAATCATGGTGGAAGGCAAGGAGGAGCAAGTTGTGTCTTACAGGGATGGTGGCAGGCAAAGCGGAAGCTCTGGCAGGGAAACTCCCCCTTTTAGAACCGTTGGATCTGGTGAGACTTATTCACTATTACAAAAATAGCACGGGAAAGACCTGCCCCCATGATTCAATTACCTCTCACTGGTTCCCTCCCACAACACATGGGAATTCAAGATGAGATTTGGGTGGGGACACAGCCAAACCATATCATATACTAATACTGAAGAAGTTTGAAATATTGTGAGAATTATCAAAATGTGACATAGGACAGTAAGTGATCACATAATGTTGGAAAAATGGTGACCAGGGACTTGCTTGACAGAGGGTTGCCTCAAATCTTCAGTTTATTAAAAAAATGCAATGATGAAGAAAATAAAGCAAAGCACAATAAAATGAGGTAAGCTTATATAACCATTTATTTAGAAAAAAACCATCTTTGGATTATTGCTGTGCATTCACTACAAACTACACTTTTAAAATTTTTCTTTAGGCAGTGATGGGTTCCTACCTTGATCACTGTGAATCAAATTAATATCTTATGCTATAGTCATATAACCCTTTTGGAACTAGAATTCTGGTATTAAAGAGCAATTGTTATATCTACAGGAGAGTCAGAAAGCTCAGTCTTCTTTTAGAAATGATACGTAGTAAAACAAGAACATTCAGTCTGTGACTCTAGCAGTAGTACTTCTGACCCACTCTTCCCTGGCAGGGAGTATGAAAAGAACAAAGCAGTCTTCAGCCCTGTGTGTACTCACTACCAACAGTCCAATGTTTCCCTTTCATCTTGGGTACAATGACAAAGCAGGCTCTCTGTTCCTGACCTACATGGACTTCAGAACTGAACCTCACAAATTTGCCCTGTGATGAGTGGAGGACCCCATTCAGGGCCGAGGAAGTCAGGAGAAGCCACAAAGCTTAGAGTCTCAAATCTCCTGAGCTGAGTCCAAAAGAGTTTCAGTTAGCAGCTTTCTGCTCTGAGAGCCATGGGGTAGAGAGAGGGAAAAAAAAGAAAAAGTAAGCAAAAAACTTTCATTTCCTCTGGCAAGACTTTGATGAGGAGACTGGGGACTTGAAGAGAATGTAACTTGTAGAGAGTTGGGGCTTTGATTATATGTTAGGTTGTGGTATTTGGAGTTGGGGGTTAAAAATGTGTTCTGACCTGCCGTGCAAAGAAGGGCTATGTTTTCTGGTGTTTGCAAGTGACATTAATTTCAAAAGAGCTGAGGGTTTGTTAGTTCCCCTCAGAAGGGTTTAACATCCCTTTATCTAGAAGCTTTGCTGAGGCTGTAGTAGGAAGGGTTGGTGTGTTCGGAAAAATTAACCAGAAATCTCTGTGTTCATACTTGCCCACTGGGACTTTGGAGAATGTGTGAGGGGCAGCCATGTGTTAAGTGCTACAATGATTAGTGGAGAAGCTAGAGACATGCAAAGTGAATCAGCACAGGGTTCAGGAAAACTGCCCTCAATCCGGAATCACCATCCTATGACCATGACCGCTGACATGTCATTACTCTGCTGATTTTTCTCTGCTGATTTTTCTCCTTTCCTGGAGACCAGGAAGCCCCTTGATATTTGTCAGAAGTTAAACGTGTTTCATCACATATCCTGAATCTCGTTTATCTGTAGATTCTCCTGGAAGCAGTATGTTGACAGAGGTTAAAGTTGGTCACAATAGGAGTGTTGCAAAGATCTGTCAATATTCGCCAAGGGCATGAGGTCACCAGTATTCAGGGAATTTGAGAAGGGGGTGTATTTTGAATGTTATATTTCCAATAACATACTAATTTTAGAGTAGATCATGTGCCAGCAAAGTAAGGGGCAAGCCCCCAGTCTTATGTGTTAACAGGAAAGAAAGGATTAAATTCTTAATATCTGTAGTAAAATGAATCCATTACTATGTTCACAAATTATTTAACTAGACATGTTTTTAAAACCTACATATGTCATATTAGTGATTTTTCAAAATTTGTTGTTTACTAGTGGTGAAAGTTTCCATTGAACTTTTTGAAAATTTCAACTTTTATTATAGTTTAAAAGATATATGTACAAGTTTGTTATACAAGTAAATTGGCAAAGCCGAAGCTTGAGGTCCCAGTGATGCCATCACCCGGGCAGTGAGCATAGTACTGAACAGGCAGTTCTTCAGCTCACACCCCCACCTCTCTCCTGTCCCTGTCTAGTGATCCCCAGTGTCTATCATTCCCCTCTATACATTCACATGTATTCAGTATTTAGTTCCCACTTTTAAGTGTGAACCTTCAATACTTGACTTGCTGTTATTGCAATAGGTTGCTTAGGATCATGGCCTCCAGCACCATCCATATTGCTGCAAAGGAAATAATTTTGTTCTTTTTCATAGCTTTCTAGTATTCCGTGGTGAATTTGTACCACATTTTCTTCATCAAATCCACTGTTTATGTGCACAAATTTCCTTGCTATTGTTAGCAGTGCTACAGTGAACACATTGTGCATGTGTCTGAATGAATTGTTTTCCTTTGGGTATACACCCAGTAGTGGGATTATTAGCTCAATTGATATTCCTAATTGTAAGGTCTTTGAGAAATCTCCAAAGTGCTTTTCATAGTGGTTGAGCTAGTTTTCATTCCCACCAACCATGTATAAGCATTCTTTTTTCTCTGTGCCCTTGCTAATATCTGTAGTTTTATGATTTTCTAACTGGTGTGAGATGGTAACTCATTGTGGTTTTGACTTGGTTTTCTCTGATGATTAGTCATCTTAAACATTTTTGTATACGTTTGTTGGCCACTTGTGTGCCTTCTTTTGAGAAATGTCTGTTCATGTCCGTTGCCTATTTTATGTTGAGATTTTTCGCTTTTTTTTTTTTTTTGGTTTGTTGATTTAGGTTCCTTATAGATTCTGGATATTAGACCTTTGTCAGAGGCACGGCTATGAATAATTTCTCTCATTCTATAGGCTGTATGTTTAATCTGTTGGTAATTTATTTTACTCTGCGGAAGCTCTTAGTTTAATTAGGCCCCATGTCAATTTTTGATTTTGCTATAATTGCTTTTGGAAACTTAGCCATAAATTCTTTGCCAAAGCCTAGGTTGAGAAGGTCATTTTCTGTTTTTTCTAGGATTTTATATTCTGAAGTCAACATTTAAATCTTTAATTCATCTTTAATTAATGTTCATGTATGGTGAGAGATAGGGGTCTAATTTCATTCTTCTGCATATTGCTAGCCAGTTCTCCCAGCACCATTTGTTGAAGAGAGAATTCTTTCTCCATTGCCTGTTTTTTTCAATTTTGTTGAAGATTATATGGTTATAGACCAGGCAATTTATAAAAAAAGAAGATTTAATGGGATTTAGAGTTCCACATGGCCAGGAGGCCTCATAATCATGGCAAAGGCAAGGAGGAGCAAGTCACATCTTACATGGATGGCAGCAGGCAAAGAGAGAGCTTGTGCAGAGCAACCCCCATTTGAAAAACCATCAAATCTCATGAGACCCATTCACTATCATGACAACAGCATAGGAAGGACATGCCTCCATGATGTCCAAGTAATCTCTCAACAGGTTTGTCTCACAAGAAGTGGAAATTATGGAAGCTGCACGATGAGATGAGTGGGGACACAGAGCCAAACTATATCAAGTACTATGCTATTTTGATTACTGTAGCTTTATAGTACAGTTTGAAGTCAGGCAATGTGATATTTCTAGCTTTGTTCTTTTTGTTTAGAATTGCTTTGACTATTTGGGCTCTTTTTTGGCTCCAAATGAATTTTAGAATAGATTTTTTGAATTCTTTGATAAATGGTATTGGTATTTTCATAGGGATAGTATTGAATGTGTAAGTTCCCTTAGGCAGTATGGCCATTTTAACTATACAGATTCCTTCAACCCATGAGCATTGAATAATTTTCTATTTATTTGTGTTATCTCTGATTTCTTTGAGCAGTGTTTTGTAGTTTTCCTTGTAGAGATCTTTCACCTTCTTGGTTAGAAGAATTTCTATGTATTTCATTTTATTTGTGGCTATTATAAATGGGATTGTGTTCTTGATTTTGTTCTCAGCTAGAATATTATTCGTGTATAACAATGCTACTAGTTTTTATGCATTGATTTTTTATCCTGAACCTTTCCTAATATTATTTATCATTTCCAGGAGACTTCTGGTGGAGTCTTTAGGTTTTTCCATGCATAGAATCATATCTTTGGCAAAGAGAGAATAGTTTGACTTCTTTTCCTGTTTGGATGTGTTTTATTTCTTTCTCTTTTCTGATTTACTCTGGTTAGGACTTCCAGTACTATGATGAATAGGAGTGCTGAGAGTGGGTATTCTGGTCTGCTTTCAGTTCTCAAGAGGAGTGGTTGCAGGTTCTGCCAGTTTGGCATGGTGTTGACTACAGGTTTGTCCTAGATGTCTCTTATTATTTTCAAGTATATTTCTTCAGTGCTTAATCAGTTGAGGATTTTTATCATGAAGGAATGTTGGATTTTGTTGAAGTATTTCTCTGCATCTATTGAGATTATCCTGTGTGTTTTGTTTTTGATTCTGTGTGGTGAATCACATTTACTGGTTTGCCTATGTTGATCCAACATTGCATCCCAGAAATAAAACCTTCTTGATCATTTTAAATTAACGTTTTGAAGTGCTACTGGATTTGGGTTTTTAGTATTTTGTAGCAGTTCTTTGTTTCTATGCTCATCAAGGATATTGGCATGAAGTTTACTTCTTGTATTGTGTCTCTGCCAGATTTTGGTATCAGGATAAGGCTGGCTTTATAGAATGAATTAGGGAGAAACTCATGCTCCTTGAAATTTTGGAAAAGTTTCAGCAGAAATGATGTCAGCTCTTTGTACATATGATAAAATCTGGCTATGACTCCATCTGGTCCAGGTCTCTTTTTGGTTGGTAGGTTTTTTGATTCCTAGTTCGATTTCCAAACTTGTTACTGGTCTATTCAGGTTTTCACTTTCTTCCTGATTCAATTTTTGGAGGTTGTGTGTTTTCAGGAATTCATCTATTTTGTCTAGATTTTCTAATTTTTACACAGAGCTGTTCAGAACAGTCTCTGAAGATCTTTTGTATTACTGTGGGATCAGTTGTAAGCTCATCTTTGTCATTTCTGATTGCACTTATTTGGATTTTTTTCTTTATTTTGCTTTATCTAGCTAATGATCTATCATTTTATTTATTCTTTGGAAGAACTAACTTGGTTTCACTGATCTTTTGTATCCACTTTGGGGTCACAATTTCATTGAGTTCTCTGATTTTATTTATTTATGTATTTAATTCTACTAGCTGTGTGCTTGGATTGATCTTTTTCTAGCTCCTCTCATTGCATCCCCCACACTTCTCAAAAATTAGAACCAATTAATAGCAGTATCTTTGAAGGTCAAGTTCTTTCAAACCTTCTTCTAAAATTTTATAGAAAGAAGGCAATCTTTTCTTCAATATGTGCATTTTATTAAAGAGAGTAAAAATAAAGAGAAATTTTTTGTTTCTTTCTTGGATGTTATATATGCATGATAAGGGTATGAGATACAAGGTTGAGTGTCCAAAAGATATCTCAACTGAAATACTAATTTATGAAATGCATTGCCCATGAAGCAGTGAGATTGGGTGTAAATGTGAAGATATATGAAATTTCTGGGTTTAATCCTGACTCAATTATCCCCTTGCTGAGTTCCATGGACAAATTATTTAACCTTTCTGATTCAGGTGCCTTATCTGAAAAATGGAGGTAATTAAGATGAGCTGTAATTCAGTCCTAAAGAATACAGGATAATGGTAATTTATGATAAAGTAGATTGATGACATCATTGGTTTTCTTATCATTGCTTAATCCTCAAAGGACAATGAATACACTATTTTATTCTTATCCCAGCTAGGAAAAAGAGATTAAATATATTGTATAAGAAACTTGGCAAGTGTTGTTCAAGGGAAAATGTAGCTTAAAAAGTATGAACACAATAACAATTGCTTTTGGAATCATGTTCTCACTTTTGAGGAATGCTTTATAAAAGCAAGTACTTTAAGAAAAAAAGGTAGAAAAGAAAATATTGATAACACTGTGTAATTTGGAGTCATGGTCCTAGAACAAAATTAAAACAAACTACTGAGATGTTTCGCATTAATTATATATATCTATGTATATATGATGCAGAGAGCATCTTAATATTTTCAACAATATTATCTATAATGTTCATTAAAGTACTTGATAATTACATTTAATTGAAGTAATTCTATTCACCACCCAACAGAATTTCAAACAAAATTTAAATATTGCAAACATGTTGCGAATACATTCTTATTTTCAGAGGGGAGTTTCTAATTGTTTTTATTTTTGACTTTTATCTTTATTCTAATTTGAAATAATGTATTTGCACGTAGAAAGATGACAGCCTTTGGAATCCACCAGCCCTGGCTTAAAACTCTCTGCTCTTTACCACTCAGCTCTAAAACTTTCAGTTTCTTCACTTTTAATGTACAGTCATAACCATCGTGGTAAATACTGTTACATGAACATAGAAGATTAAATGAGATAATCTATGAGGCAGATAGCACAGGGTTTAACATGCTACAAGTGTTCAGTTTCCTTCTTCATTCTTTCCCTTGTGGCATATCTCTTGCACACAATCAGTGAGAGCTTGGATTCATCAATATAGCTACTCATTTGCTCCAATGTATCAAGTGAAAACGTCAGCAGAAGTCATTAAATGTTGTTTTTATGAAATTTGCAAACAGAAGTCTCTCTCTTGTTAAGCAAAGATATCTCTGGCAGAATGTAACATGTTGCTTAAGTTTAGAAGCATGGGAAAAGCTCTGTTTTCTTATAAGAGGATACCAATAAAGCATAACAGTATGTAGTTGATTCTGATGTGTAATTACACCTAGAAAGGGGTTGCAATTTTGTAAAGTAGATTCTGCGCAACTATGAATGCAAAATATGGCACTGCTCCCTGCATTGTTCTACAGGCAAAAATTTGCATTTTCTAGACTTCTAGTGTTCAGTGTTCTCAATGAATCCTTTTTAAAAACAGTTAAGGGATGTTATGACAAGTATAAATCTTATGAAGATTGTCATTGCACCTCATATTTAATAAATTTATTATAAGGATATATTTCATTGAACATATAAAATCAAATTTAGTACAGACAAGTACTTTTATTTTTTATGGTGGAAAGCTGAGGTAGTTCATACCATCCCCAATATTGCCTCTAATGCAATTCTATTCCCCAGAAAACAATAAGTGGATTATTGGCTATCAGAAGATGAGAGTTTGTTTAGTAATTCTGAATTTATGCATTTGGAAAGAAACCGAAGCATATGTAAAGAGTTTCTCTCATCACTTATGTTGCAGGGCAGTTCCATTTTACATATTTATCCATCCATAAAAGTCTTTTTAAAGGTATTATGTGTACTATCAAAAAATATTATCCTGGGCCGGGCGCGGTGGCTCAAGCCTGTAATCCCAGCACTTTGGGAGGCCGAGGCGGGTGGATCACGAGGTCAAGAGATCGAGACCATCCTGGTCAACATGGTGAAACCCCGTCTCTACTAAAAATAAAAAATAAAAATTAGCGGGGCATGGTGGCACGTGCGTGTAATCCCAGCTACTCAGGAGGCTGAGGCAGGAGAATTGCCTGAACCCAGGAGGCGGAGGTTGCGGCGAGCGGAGATCTTGCCATTGCACTCCAGCCTGGGTAACAAGAGCGAAACACCGTCTCAAAAAAAAAAAAATAGTAATATATATATATATATATAATCCTAAACTATTTCGCCCTGGATTTGGCTATAACTATATGAAATTTTTAAAAAAATTTTCCTAAAAGACTAAATAATTCAAAACTAATATAATTCAAGACTAATTATCTCATACATGTAGAGGAAGGACACATTCTCAGAGTATATAAATCTATAACTAATATAGGATACTTTATGAACACATGTTAATACTTATTAACATGTAACAATACATTAATACATTGATTATACAATTGTGTGGTTAATAATTACTAATGTACAACACAATGACTTATTATGTAATTTAAAAATATAATTTAATGCACAATACATAATATACCAAGTAAATACCAAGTTAACTTAATGACAGTTCATTATCTAATGTGGTATACTGCTTGAAAATAATTAAGGAGAAATTATGATCCCCTTCCAATAACACAAATAATGAGAGAGTTAAGAGACAAGAAATTAGGACAAGGTAGGACAAGCTATGTCTCCAGATTACAATGAAGGCTGGTCTTCATTGTAATTTCTAAAAAATTTAATTTCTGAGAAATTTCTAAAAAACTAAATAGACTACAGGTAGTCCAATAGCAATATATTTCCTTGCACTTTGCATGTGTGTATTTTACACTTGTGATTGTGTGTTAGGTAAGCTACACAACAATTGTAACAAATATAATCCAAGGTTTTAGTGCTTTTATCCTTAAAAAATGTTTCTTAGTCACATAAAGTGCAACGATGTTCTTGGTTAATGGATGTTCCAGATTGTTGGACAGACCTGTGCTCCTCCCAACTTGTGGCTCTGCCATTCCTGAGAAATTCTGACTGTTCTACTGAATCTGCTGTTTCAGGCTCATGGACGAGAGGTAGGGACAGAAAGAGGATCATATATGAAAAAAATTTAATCTGTCTATCCCAAGAGAGACAAAAAGCTAGAATTCAGTAATAAGGCAAGAGAGAAGGTCCTATAAATAATTATTGCAGATATAAATGCATAAACCCTGACAGCAGCAATAGGTGAAAAGCAGAGGGGGTGGTCACTGATATGTCTAATATCTTAGGGCTTGTGGATGGGTTCAGAGAGAAGCAGTGAAGCTTTATGGATTCCGGAATGAGATCTGGCTATTCCACTCACCGGCATTGTATCCTTAGGCAAGTGACGTAGCTCCACCAAGCCTCAGTTATTCAATCTGTGAAACAGTAAGAAAATCTGTGGAATAGTAAGAAAAGGAAAGCGAGCACTTTTGGTCACATGCTGTTTTTCAGGAATGGGGATAGATGCATATTATAAAGTGCCCATAATCTCACTGCATTTTATGTACAACCTCAATTGCAGAGCCACATTCTGTAAGACTTTAAAGTGTGGGTTTTGGAGTTAGTTCACTTGAGTTCAGTTTGTAGTTCTATTCACTTATTTGCTCTGTCTCTTTGGGCATGTTTCTTATTCACAGAGCCTCAGTTCTACATCCATAAAGTGAGTATCATAATGTCAACCTTGTAAGGCTGATGTGAGTATGAGGCGTGAATAGGTTAGCATATGTAAGACATTTGGCAGATTGCTGTGATCACTGTATGTTAGCCATTGTTTGTATTGTTTTTAGCATTTCAATTATTATGACTACAGAGAAATACAATCTAGTCCTCATTGTTCTTTGACACTTACTGAAAGAGCCAAACCATCTAGTCATTGCAGGGCTTGAACATGCCTTCTGTAGCCAACATAGAAAAGCATTTACACTGATGTTATTAGAGAAATTTCATCATACGTTGGTCTTGAAGAAGATATTTCAAGAAAAATAAAATTATTATAAAATAAAGGCTGTTTATTATATCCCACTGTGGTCCAAGTCTAGCTGTGACACATCGTAAGGTCTTTAGTGGATTATCTTACCACAGTGTAGTGAACGCTTTTAGAATTCTCTTTATTTTGGTAAGTGTGAAAAGCAAAGAGTAAAAGCTGTTAAAATGAGGACGAAGAGATGAAGGTAGGAGAGTGGTAGAATTTTTTGCCCGCTTCAGCTTCAGTTGAACTCTTCTAGTAGCTGCAAACTGTAACAAAACACCCATACCTTCCTGCTTCTCCATTGTCCTGGCTTTAATTTTTTCCCTTACTTGTATTTTATTTCTGAATGATTTATGAGTATTAATCTGAGAACTAGAGGTAAAGGGAGGAAAGGAGACTGGTCATCATGTTTTTTATGAAAGCATGGGTTTATGAAGTTGTATTGTCGTATCTTCAGGCTCTTAGAAACTGGGTACAAACAGCTATCAAAAGGATTCCTCATATTTTCAAAAGTAGCAGGCATGTTTCATCTTTGGAATGAGACCTTGGAATCATCTTTTAATCGGAATCAGAAATAGGATGGGTAGAGAGAGCCCAGAGTTCTTATGAGAGAACTGTAGACAATGAGATCATAAAGGCACATGTAGCCCTAAGGTCCACATGTTTTAATGACAGATGAGTTATGTGGACTTAATACACTTGACGATGGAAGACATTCACATTTTTAGGCAGATAAATGACATGATGAAAGCAGTTTCACTAGGAAGAAAACTGGGTGGTAATAATAATTTCCCCCCATTCTGCTCTTCCTGCCACTGTTCCCAGTAGTATTATTCCTCTGTTGACTGCATTGTCTGGAGCATATAACTGAAGGATATCATGGTGGGAAATGCTATTGTGGCTTGTGAACTAGGATTTAGGGACAAGCCTGAAATAATTTTCAGCAAGAACTTCTTGATGGCACTCTACTATTCTACTTCTGAGCCTAAGCTGGTCCCTGTCTATAGATGAGAATGATATCATGGCCCACAGGCAATGATCCCTTGAAAGCTTGGTGCTGAGAGAGCCTGGGAGGGCAGAGCCATTTTCTAGGTAATAACTTCAATCACCTTCAGGCTTACAGTGTATGTCTGTCACAACTATAGAAGCTTCATGAGTATTGATTTAGTGAAGATATTTTTAAGCCAACTGGCATCCTCAATGCTAAAAATCATAATCAGCATTTAATAAAAAAAATTCCTTCCAGTTATTTTGAGTTGAGCAAATGATATCCTATTGTCTTAATGAGAAGTAGGTTAACAGCAAATAACAGACTTCGATTTTGGAAATTGTATTTTGTGACTTTCGATTGAGACAGTAATGGAAGACCTGGCTAGATTCCTTCTCCATACATGTCTCTTTCAGACAACACAGATGGGTCACGTCACCTCATTTTTAGGTGCTCTGAAGGATGTCTTTGTTGGCAATGGGTAAATAGCAACAGAAGCAGGAGAGAAGCCATCAAAGAGAGCAAGATGGAAAACATAAAAGCAGCAGCAGGGAAGGGGTCTATGTTTTGAGCTCTTGGATTAGCAGGTCACAAGCTAGAAGTAATCTGCTTGCTCCTATGCTGATTTCGGGTTTCTCATAAAAGGCGTTCATTTTTTTTGTCTGCCTTTCCATACTGACCTCATACATATTTGGACAGATTTGGTTAAAAGGCAAAATGATCCATATCTTTTGAGGAAGTCCAATTATGAGAAAGTTCTAGCCAATTTATGGGCAAAACCACAAGTGTTATTTTGATTACTTGGGGAGTGTCAGTTTGGAGTTTGGAGGAAAAGGCTCAGGCTATAGGTTAATGTACTCAGACTTGGAGTCACAGGACAAAAGCAGATTTTATTTAGATGGTGTGGTCAGAGAGACCACACCAATACCTGTGGCTGCCCTGTGGCTGCTGCCGAGGAGAGAATGGAAATCAGTACTTCCTCCTTTTGATAGAATCAGGTTTAGCAAAATTTTTTTTTCTGCTCTATGAAAAGTTTTATTACAAGTGAGATGTAAAATGGCAACCAGCACTTTTCCTCTGCCTGGAGATCACCACTGGGATTAGGTTGAACTGGAAAGGCAAGCCCACTTTAAAAGGGCAGAGAAATCTCTGATCCAGCTCATTATTGCTATGCTTCTCTGATATATATATATCTTTTAATTTAGAGAAGCCAAAATTCAGGCTCTGTCAGCCTTGCCTTTTCTCCCCATCCCCCAGCTCTTACCTTTCTCTCCCTGTCTCTTAATATGTAATCTCCTGGTTTGTTTTTTCCACCTTAGCTAAAAAAATCTTAAATATGGTGCCTTTAATTTTTTTAAGACAGCATCTTACTCTGTTACCCAGCCTGGAGTGCAGTGGTGTGATCTCAGCCCTTTGCAACCTCCATCTCCTGGGTTCAAGTGATTCTCCTGCCTCAGCCTCTAGAGTAGCTGGGATTACAGGTGCCTGCCACCATGCCTAGCTACTTTTTGTAATTTTTGCAGAGATGGGGTTTCACCATGTTGGCCAGGCTGGTCTTGAACTCCTGGCCTCACATGATCTGCCCATCTCAGCTTCCCAAAGTGCTGAGATTATAGGCGTGAGCCACTGCACCTATCCAAAATATGGTGCATTTTATAAAAAACACAACCGTGAGCATGATATTTCCACAGTTTGGATCCACTGGTTCTTTCTAACCTAAGGCCAAGATAAATGACATGACTTGACCCAGAGCTAGCAAAATAGAAAGCTGGCTCCAGAAGAGAATTATTGGGGTTGCCAGTGTGTTTCTCCTTTTATGATGTACTTATGTTCATTTTGGGAAATGCATTCTAGTGGAGAAATAAACATATTTTACAGGGACTTTCCAAGTTCAGTTCAAAATTATAGAAACTAAAAATATTTTTTAGCTGTTTCAGCAATTATTATTAAAGTCTGTTCTTGAGTATTAGTATATTTTACTTGCCTGTGAACTCCCTTTTCCTTTACTGGATAAACCACGTGTTTACTGAGATGTGGTTCTCCCTCATTTATCTGTATATATGGGCTTTTAATAGTATATAAGCCCATATATACTATTAAAAACCAATATTTTATAATAAAATTTGAAATTGCATTAATGCTAAGTAAATGATTAGGGGAATATACTTAGTGAAAAATATCGATACCTTTGTTATAATTGAATTTTATCTTGTAATACTGCTTGTTCCTTCAGGGAATATCTCTTTAGATGGCTTTCTACTTAAAGAATTCTTGCTAATTTAAAAATATATAAATTAATTCAGGAATCTTCTCAGAGGATTCTCTGTTATAAACAATTAGCTTAATCAATTAATAGGTGAAATTGTATTTGTAGTAATTACTAGGTTTAATTACTGAGAAATAAGTTGTGTCTTCTTTATTGGAAAATAATATATCACATTTTTTTAATAGTCATTTTTACTCTCCAAGGGCAAAAATCATGAAACAGTAAAAAGTTATATCAAGAATCATATATTGCTTTTTAAAGCTTATACTATGGTTCTATATGTGGACATAAACTTTTTCTTAATATATTTAGCATGAATCAGTTTTCTTCTGAAAAGCCTCATCTTACTATGTAAAATGTAAGTATATTGCATCACATATCACTTATGCATAAGATATTATTCACAACTTAATACAAACTTTAATGCAACAAAATTTTTAGCCAGTGTCAGGCACACAAGAATTAAATTACATATCAACTCTTTCTCATGCAATATGATGATTTTTTATCAGTCATTTTATTTTTCTGTACCTTTACTTATAATAATTTACTTATTACACCTGTATGGATGCTCTTTATAAATGCATAAGGAAGCAAATGCCATGTCACGCACACCTCGATGGATGGTGTGCTGTTGGATGGGTTGGTTTTCATTGTATGTCTGGTCATAGTGTTTCACTAGAGAATATGTACTAAATCATATACACTTCCAATTTGCACTTTGCATCTGCTCCTAAGAGATACAAAGTCAACATTTTATTCTGTTTTGCATTAGTTGTCATCTTGTAATATGCAAATGTGTTGTATTTTCTAGATGTTGAAATTTTATTCTCTAAAATTTCACTACAGCAAAGAGTTTGTAAAACGATGATGGTTTCATGCAATTAGTATCTTAATTTCATGGTGGAATGAAAATCATTCCTGGCCTTTTTCCCTGGTGAAGACTTTCTCCCTTTTTCTCCTAATGCAGTTCAGTGTATCAGCTAACACTTTTATTGTAACTCAGTCAGGAGACACTAACATCTTACCATGCGTGTGAATATACTTAGAGAAGCATCAATATGTACAGAAGGATTACTGTATTATATTTATCTGCTACCACGAAACTGAGGAAAACAGTGTTTACTAAAATGATCTGCAGTATGGCTGATGAAATAATATCTTAAAAATTTACCTTCAGGACTTCTTTTGATACTGTACCCAGCGTGGGTAATATATTTTCAGTACACAAGTATATGGAGGTTCTACCAGTGAGTAAGCGATTTGGAGGTGAGCAAAGATGAAACAGACATCGTGCTTAAACAGTGACTTGCCCACTGTGGGGAAACACTCTGGTTATGTTGCCCAGGATTTTGATAATAATTAAGATGTAGACAATGGTAGTAATGACAACAATGACAAAAAAGGACTAAGTCCCATTTATCCACCGAAGTTTGATTAATAGTTTGTGAGATCTGTAAAATGATTTAGTGATTTAATCATGAATAATATATACATGTGTAAATATGCATACAGATACATGTATACATTTATAAATATACGCAGAATGATAGACTATACTTGAAATAATTTGCTAAGACAAAAATCTGTCTGACTTCTCTCAAAATTTCAATTGATTCTTTACTTGCATTTCGTGTCCAGTAAGTATGGACAGAGAATGAGAACAGTCAGATCTTGAGAGAATGTTTCTGCACCCTCTTGAGTTAGTATAACTTCTTATCATCTATATATAACTAGTATTGGGGCATCTCTCAAAATGTGGTACTCAGCCTATCATCCACCAGAATCTCTAGGAAGTCTAATAAAACTATAGCTGCTTAAGACCCACCTTATTTAGATTTAGAGTCAGATTCTCTGATATTGGTGCCTAAGAATTAGCATTTTAATAAACTCCAAAGGGAGTTGCATACTCCCTTGATTGAATGCATACTAAGGCTTAGGGAGCATCGATTTATGTCTCAACTTCAGCCAAAGGGCCAGGGATTGATATTCAGAGTCTGAAAAAGAGATGTTCTCAGCCATAGAACACCCAGGTATAACTCACATGATGTTGAGGACTGAGTTTCAGGTTAGATGCCTCCTGGGGTTAGTAAAGCCCAGGCAATATTTTTGTTAACTTTGTACAATTTGAGGTAATGTTGTATTCAGTTGATCCAAAGTGGAATGAACTCGTTCATGAAGTCAAGGATTTCAAAAGCGCCTTTCCTGAAAACACTTAGAAAATGTTTCACTTAGTGTAACATTTGTTTATTCATTCATTCATTCATTCATTTTATGAACATTTACTTCATAATTTTACTGTGTTAAAAGCTAAGAATATGAAGATTAATAACAGAGTCCCTTTCTTCAAAGAGTGTCTTGTCTACTGGAGTAGAGAAGCTTATATTTTTAAGAGTGTCCACTTTTCATTAGATGCCAAATTAAGCATTTGATCTCAAGAAACCTGAGGTTTTATTTTTGTTTTACAGATGAAAAAAAGAAAAGGTTAGGTAAATTATTCTGATCTCACACATAATAAGTGATAAAACCCAGGTCATCTTATCCATTAAATTCATTTTATACTGTCTCTTAAGAATATAGAAAATCAACTTTTTTTTTTTGAAACGATCTCATTCTGTAACCAAGGGTGGAGTGCAGTGGCATGATCTCGGCTCATTGCAACCTCTGCCTCCCAAGTCAAGTGATTCTCCTGCCTAAACCTCCCTAGTAGCTGGGATTACAGGCAGGCACCAGCATGCCTCACTAAGTTTTGTATTTTTAGTAGAGACAGAGTTTCGCCATGTTGGCCAGGTGGGTATTGACTTCAACTGATCTGCCCGCCTTGGCCTCCTAAAGTGCTGGGATTACAGGTGTAAGCCACTGCGCCTGGCTTGAAAATAGAAAATCAAACACACACGTACATATTTAAAAAGGGATGTGCATTGTATTAGGAGCTTGAAATAAGCTATACTTGTCACTGTTTAGGATGGTAGTTGAAACCAACCTTCATCCCCAAAAGTAATTTGTGATGTGGGTCTTGCTTAAGGACGTCATCAGAAAATTGAAGAGTTCGGTGTTTTCCTCTTTTTATAGGCAGAGAAAATGAGCAGTAGATGTTAATTTAAAACTACTTTTTTTATAATTATGTAATTGTAAGTCTTAATCATTTACAACTTTTAAATCTTCTTGATGAGTGAGTTTTATGTAATTGGTAAGGTAAGCAAGCCCAGATACATAAAAATAAATAGTATACATAACTTAAAATATCAACATGTGATCTTTGTTATTATGTGCCTAGTAGTTGATCAGAGACTATACATCAGGGGTGATCTTTAGATTTAGCAAAAGAAGAGCAGGAGTTAATGTGTGCCAGTAATTTTGCATTCAAAAGCAATTCTGAAATCAAGACGTGGTTCTCATTTTCTCAATATATCTGTATCTCAAAACTAAATTTAGATATGGGAAATAAGTACTGCAATTCCAGTACCTGTTTCAGGGGTAGAATTGCCTAATAATTTTTTCATAAAATATATGTTTTGAGTCAACAGTGCTGATAAATGAGGGAGAATTACAAG
Organism: Callithrix jacchus; assembly: GCF_049354715.1. Lineage (NCBI taxonomy): Eukaryota > Metazoa > Chordata > Mammalia > Primates > Cebidae > Callithrix > Callithrix jacchus. Next base: position 147,360,636 of record NC_133507.1, read on the forward strand.
GGGATAATTAAAAAAATACCTGATGAGTAGATCAAAGTTAAAGATGGAAAAAAATACAGGTGGAAAACTATAGAAAAACCTAAAGCTACAACAAAGGTGCATATTATTTCAAGTAACACTAAAGTCTGAAAGTTAGGTACATTTTATATATAATCCCTAATTGTCGTGTTATGCAAGAAAGCCAGATAAATAACAGCATCATCAAAGTGAGATTGAAAGCCTAAAATCAAAACTGGCCAATGGAATTGAAAAATCACTACTATTATGGTATTGCTCACTTCGATTATCATTCAAATAGCTTCATTTGGCCTTCATAAATAGGAGAAATATTATTTAGTGCAGAATCATCTTCCTAGATTTGAAATTATACTTTTTAAAGTGCATAAATGGTGTCTATAGTTGTAAATCCTCATGAATTATTTGACTGTTCCTTTTAAACATTTAGTATAAAATACTATAAGAAGTTGGGTTGCCTCTATATGTTTCCAAAATATCAATTATTTTATAATAGATACATGGGTCAAATATGCTTATTAAAAAAAACCTTTTTTTCTGTGTGATGATCATTTGAAAGACTTGTGATTTGATAACTAAGAAACCAATTTTGGCTGGATGCGGTGGCTCACACCTGTAATCCCAACACTTTGGGAGGCTGAGGTGGGTGGATCACAAGGTCAGGAGATCAAGACCATCCTGAACAGCATGGTGAAACCCTGTCCATACTAAAAATACAAAAACTAGTTGGGTGTGGTGGTGCACACCTGTAGTCCCAGCTGCTCAGGAGGCTGAGGCAGGAGAATTGCTTGAACCTGGGAGACAGAATTTGCAGTGAGCTGAGATTGTGCCACTACACTCCTACCTAGCATCAGAGCAAGACTCTGTCTCAAAACAAAACAAGAAACAAAAACTAACAGCAAAATAAAGCAATTTTATTACTGAATATGCTGACAAATACAGAAAATTATAATCCTTCCAGTTCAATATCAATTTCAAAAGATTTATTGAGGGCTATGTTGTTGTCAAAACTATGTAAAGTTGACTCATACCTTCCAAAATATTGTGTGTATATATATGTATATATCACTAAAATTCGGGGGAAAGTTCTCACATTAAACTTGTATTTTTCAGGTTAAGTCACCACAGTAACACATCACAGGCAATTAAGTAACTTCTGCAGGGTTATTAAAAAGAGTTGACCTAGCATTAAATCTCTTATCTATACAATTTTAACCAGTTTATCTCTTTAATTTTAACATACTGCTTTTCCTTCTAATGATGGAATTATAAAATGTGTAATTGATATGCCGAGATAATTTTTCTAAATTAATTTCTAGCACTGATTTTAAATCTAGTTTTCATCATTTCTGATTAATCTAATGGGCCAAACTCAATATGAAAAATATCATAAGCACGTGTGAATCAACACTCTTGATTTTGTCTTATAGTTCTTTACATAGCATCAATACTGACATTATCCTTTCTTCCTTCTATCAGACATTCTAATAGATACTTATTAAGGGTCAAATAATCATTTACTTAGTTGAAAACACGTTTAGGAGAGAGTAGTTTGTTCCAAAACCCATTTATTAGGGTGAAAGTGAGTGGAAATTTAACAAGTTTTTATATGTATAATTCAATTAAATATTGTTTTCTGACTTTTTACATGTCTAGCATATTATTTATTTGACCTTTTTAGATAGTTTATGCATCATGGCAAAGTGTTTAGTTATAATTTTATTAATTACTTTTTTATCTTACACTGATTCAGAGTTTAGCACTTTTTTTCCTGTAAAAGGCCAGGTTGTAAATATTTTCAGCTTTATGAGCCTATGGTCTCTATCCTGACTACTCAATTCTACCTTGTAGACAGTAGGTCAACAAATAGGTACATCTGTGTGCCTCAAATCTTGATTTATACACACCATCATTTGAATTTCATGTAATTATCACGTGTCATGAAATATTCTTCATTTTAGTTTTTCAACTATTTAAAAATATAAAAACAAATTCTTGCTCATGGAGGGTACAAAAACAGGCAGTGGGAAGTATATTTGGCCTGTGGGTTGTAGTTTGCCAACCCCTCTCTTGAAGATATATATAAAAAAGCCACGGTGTTCACATGCTTATTTTTTCCTGTATGTTTTTATAATTCAAGAATCAACCTCTTTGCCTACTACATGGGAGAGGAAGAACATTTTTAATGAGAGTGATAACACCTCTGGCTAACCTCATGACTCCTAAAGACAAGGCGAGCATAGTTGCAGGTGACTTGCTACCTCCCATAATTTCTGAAGAAGTTGCTTCCCCTTCTTGAGTCACACCCACTGACTTTCATGCCTTCTCTTCCTTGTTCCCTCACCAATGCTATCCATGGTCTCCGGAGAAACTTCCCTTAAAGACAAAATCTAGAGAACTTTGAGAACTCCAGCTTCCTTTCCAGCCAGGTTAAACTTATACTCCTTATGCAGGAAATGATAATTTCTCACAAAATGGGCAATGCAGGTTGGAGAAATTGGCCCAGAGACTGCAACATAGGATTGATAATGTTGCCCCAGATCACCTGAAAATTAGTATTGATTACTGTGTTTATTGTTTAAGAAAGTAAATTTTACTCTCACAAGCCTCAAGACTCCCAGCTGAAATTAATTCCAAGGCTAACAAGGTGCTTGCCTGGCATTGGTTCTGTCTCCTAGGCCTTTGATAAATTATTGTTTTTCCAATGCTAACTAATGAGGCACAAAAATCAAAATCGATGGAGTTATGCATGCTTGTATCAGTTTTATTTTGGTATCATTTTCAATAGTAAAATACTCCAAGTTCTTATTTCAGAGTATTTTCTTTCTCTTTATGATTTATCTACTTTGGAAAATTGAATATTTTAAATAAATATTATGGAGATTTATTATTGCACTGCCTTCCTATTCCTTTGTTCTTTTGAGAAAATATACTCTTAATCTCAGGAAGTAATTAATTTTATTTCCTAGAGAAAGTAATTATTGAAGTGAACTAAAGGCTCTTTCTCATTTACGCTACTCCTGATGCACTGAGGGAACATTACATGAAACTGTTATGTTTGTGGCTTTCTCCATTTATATGCTTTAGCTCCCTGCCTCCTACAACCATATAAAGTGTGAAGTGTGTAGCAACATGCATTATATACATAGTACAATATCCATAAAATGCATATGTGAAGCATATATAAATTTATACATGATGCATGTATGAATTATATATCAATGTTCATTCAATACATAGTATTTAGGAAATTCAGAGATATTAATGACTTTTCAATGTCACACAATGATCAGTATCCCAATGAAGACATTTAGCTCTTTCCATAGTACCACGTTGCTTCCTTTTAAAGAATGAAAGAAACAGTTAAAATTAACATTTGGAAAGAATATGGTCTCTTCACTTGATCTTTAAACACATACACAAATATACATACATGCATTTACACACATATATGTGTGTGTACATATATATATATACTTAATTTTAGAATAGTGTTTTTCATTTACAGAAGAGTTAGAAAGAATGTACAGTGGGTTCCCACATATTCCACACCTATTGTTTCTCCCATTGTTAATACCTTATATTACCATGGTTCATGTGTCCTGTCAAATGAATCAATATAGATACATCATTATAAGCTTAAATCCATACTTCATTCTGATTTTCTTAGTTTTTAATCCAGTGTTCTTTTCCTCCTCCAGAGTCTCTTTCAGGATAGCATGTAAATTAATTACACTTAGTCATTGGGTCTCCTTAGTCTTCTCTAGGCTGTGACAGTTTCTCAGACTTTTCTTGTTTTAGATGCCCTTTGCAGCTTTAAGGAGTACTGGTATGGTATTCTGTATACTGTCTCTCAATTTAGGTTTCTCTGGTGTTTTTCTCATGATATGAGTGGAGTTATGGGTTTTGAGGAGGAAGATGGCAGAGATAAAAGTGCCCCTGTTCTCATCACATTATAACAAGGATACATACTACCAATATAATTTACCACTGTCGATCATCTTTTAGAGGTGGTGTTTGCCAGGTGTCTCATCCGTTTGGGTTGCTAGAACAAAATATTATAAACTGGGTGGCTTATAAACAACAGAAAGTATTTTTCACGGTTCTGGAAACTGAGAAGTCCAAGAGCAGCATGACAGCATGGTTAGGATCTGGCGAAGACACGCCTCCTGGCTGCAGACTGTTGACTTCTTGCTGTGTTAGCAGCATGGCTGAAGGGGTGGATCTCTCTTGGGCCTGTTTTATAAGGGTACTAGTCCTATGCATCTCCCAGTCACGTTGAGGAGGTCCCGCCCTTTAGTACCATCACCTTGGAGTTTAAGACTCTAACATAAGGATTTTGGCCGGGCGCGGTGGCTCACGCCTGTAATCCCAGCACTTTGGGAGGCCGAGGCGGGTGGATCACGAGGTCAAGAGATCGAGACCATCCTGGTCAACATGGTGAAACCATGTCTCTACTATAATACAAAAAATTAGCTGGGCATGGTGGCGCGTGCCTGTAATCCCAGCTACTCAGGAGGCTGAGGGAGGAGAATTGCCTGAACCCAGGAGGCAGAGGTTGCGGTGAGCTGAGATCGCGCCATTGCACTCCAGCCTGGGTAACAAGAGCGAAACTCCGTCTCAAAAAAAAAAAAAAGAATTTTAAGAGGGCAGAAACTTTCAAGCCTAACACCAGGTTCCTCCAATGCATAGTTACTTCCCGCCTCGCTTTCCACACCATACTTTTTAGGAAGAAGTCACTGTGTGTAACCTGCATATAAGAAGTAGAGATTAAAATCTCACCTTCTTAACAACAAGCTTCATTTGATTTATTTCCATGAACTTATTGTCCAAGAATATTGCTTCTGATGAGTCATGATAGTATAAAAATCTTGTCCTAGAGATGTGTGTTCATACTAATGGAACAATTGTCCCACAGTTATCTTTTGATGTGTGCTTACCTACCTACGTATATGTTTTTTCTCTCTTCATGGGATATATAGTATGATAAATGCCTTTGGATTAAAGATAAGAAATAAGGCCACTGAATTAAATAACTAAACCATAAGAGTTTATTTATAGGGCTTGGTTTCACATTTGTTGTAATAGTCAATTCCTGGAGTTCTTTAAACTCCAGGGAGAGATGGAATGGGATTTTACACATATTTTTTCTTAAAGAATATGAAGAATTGTGTGATAAAAGAAAAAATAGAAAAACAATGCAATCTTTTATGGATAGTATTCTTAACATACTTCATATGCTTGCTAAATATGCTATTTATTATATGCAAAACAGTGAATGAAAGCATAATATCTTACTATCAGAAAAAAATATTATTTAGATATATTTTTGGGAGGATTCAATGATGGAAATGGCCACAATAGTAACACTGGAGTTTGATTTTGAGAATTAAAAAAAATATGCACACAAACATGTGCTATTTAAAAATAAATATGGGAAACAGATGTATCTTGCCATAATATAATTATATTCTCTTTGTTTGTCACACCTTAACATAGACATATTTTGGGGGGAATTCAAATGCAAACAAATTGATAGCAGATTTTAAATAAGTATATTCTATACTAGAATCTGTATATTTGTTAAGATATTTTTAAATGTATATTTGTATTTTGAATTGACAATCTTCCAGCAACTTGAGTTTGAATTATCATCTAATATCTAGCCATCTTTCATGTATTGGGCAATGCTTTTTTCATGGAATCTCATATATCGGGCAACACTTTGTCACTCACCATACATGTCTGCAAAAGATACGAGTTAAATATTATGGAGTCAGTCTGAAAGAAAAAAAGTGATGTTCTTTTCCTGATATTTTAGCGCGTTCTATCAATCAAGTGGATATATAACTATTTTAATGTAAAAGAAAAATGTAAAGAATAAGATTCCAAGCTTTATGATTTTTATTCTTATTCTTCTAGTCTTTAGAGTTTTAAGAAATCTATGAATAAATGTATACACCTATACAGCATGCATTTCTGTTTGACACAAAAAGCATATTTTATGGATAATGCAACACTGTGTATACGTATATGAAATGTTATGCACTTGTCAGAGCAATGCAGAACAAATATTTTTCAGTTGGACATGCCAATTTATACTATAAAAATATTAAAGGGAATTAAGTAACATGTGACTTAATGTTTGCGTAGACAAGAATAAATACAAACATGGAAGTGATGCTGTAAGAAATACTGAGCCTTAAAGAAGTTCGGAGGTTTTGCAATGATGTTGAAATGTGTAGAACCCAGAAGATTTTACTAAGAAGTTTATCTGGATCTTTTTTTTTTTTTTTTTGAGAGACAACAAAAACTGTTCTATGATGGTGGCTTCTATTTAATTCATAAAACTTTTACTGAGAGCCTAGGACTCTGCTACATGTTGGGACCACTGAGATGAGTGAGATTTGGAGCTTGTCCTCTGGGAATTCTGTGTTATAAATTCCATTATGGCAGTTTGTAGTTAATAAATTTGGCTTGCGATTTCACCAAAATAGAGTTGCTGTATTTTTACTGTACAGATTGTCATGTTATAAAATATTGTCTGTTGAAAAATTTCTGAGCCACTTGGACAGTCTCCTGTTGGAACGCACACTTATTCATTAGATTAACTCAACAAACACCTAAAATTTTATTTAAAAAGTGAATGCTCATGTCCATGGTTCTCAGCTAGGAACTAGATGACACCAGAGACATAAAATACAGCTTATCTTTTCAAGGAACTTTCTATTATATTAGGCATAAGCAAGGCATTCATCTGAAAGTATCATCTTCTGGGATCCAAATCCAAGCTAGTAACTTTGATGTAATTATTTAATAAGCAGTTTTTATTTCCATTCATAAAACCACAAATATAGTTGTATTTTTGAGTAGCATCTGGAAACAGTAAAACATACAACAGTGACTGTTATTTTAATTTTGAAGTGAAATTCAGGTGACGGAGCATACTATAGCAGAAAGAATATCAGCTTTGGAGTCAGATAGACCTGTTTGATATGGGTCTGTATCATTTATTAGCTGTGACCATGATCTAGTTTCTTAAACTTTCTGAGACTTAGTTTTGTAATTGTAGTATGAAGATAAATTCTTTCAGTGTGGCTGGGAGGATTTAATAGAAAATAAAGCTCTTTGCACATGCCTGGCATAGCATAGGTGTGAAAAACTACTAGTTATTTATCAGTGTTAGAATAATAAGATTTGGGCAATACTTCACTGTTTTTAAAATGAATTGACCTTCAATATCCTATTTCAACCTCACACCAAATTTATCAATTCATTCATTCAGATAAAGAAAACAAGAAGCCCAGTGACCTGTGGAAATTTGACACATCAGGATTTAAATCCATGTTTTCTAGGTCTAGGTCCTGCCCTCTCCCTAAATGATTGGGAATTGTGAGAATATAATTTAGCTTGTTCACACAAAAACCTACCTGCCTGGTTTTGGACTAGATATCTAACTTCCTCGTCTATGCTTAGAGTGTTTTACTAATCCATGCTCCCAATCCTTTCTAGTTCTGTGTATACACTGAGAGGCAGCGTCGTGTAGTTGTTAAAGGCACAGGTGTTGGGACGTAAACTCTTAGGTGTTGGGCATGAACTCTTGGGTTCAAATCATGACTCTGACATTTGTTGGCTCTGTAACTTTGGGAGAGTTATCAAATCACTTTAAATCTCATTTTATTCATCACTATGGGTTAATAAATGGTACGACTTCAAGGCATTTTGATGAGGAATAAATGAATTAACTAAGCGAAGTTCTTAGAATGAAATCTGATATAGAGTAAGCATTATGTATTTGCCGTAATTATCACCCTAAAATTGCAACAACAATTTCAGTGACTTCAAGTGCACACTTTTAATGCTTCAAATTATAGAGAAGATTTGCTTAAACAATTATGTGGAAGCTTCCCCATCCTAGCGGAGCTCATGGGCCCAATTTTATTGCTGCCCTTGTGTGACAGACTCAACATGCTAGCTCTGTTCCAAAGAACAGTCACTGGTAGCCATGGTGCCACATATACCTGGAAGCAGTGCTTAATATGTGTGTGTGTGTGTGTGTGTGTGTGTGTATCAATATATAGTCCCCACTGAATTTTCTCCTAGTAACCACATTGACCTCATAAATCTATTTTTCTAATTTTTTGAAGTTGATTAGGATCCTTGTCAGTGTGACTGTAGGGACGAATGATTCTAATGTAGACATTTGCGGAAGCAATCAAAACTATACCAAAAACTTCTTTGCAGAACAAATATTTAAGCATTTACATTCTAAGCATATGGTGTACACTTAAAATCATTTTGATGAGACGAATTATTAAAAATATCTATTCTACTATATTCTTTTCATAAGTAAACCCAGGTATTTAAAACCTGTTTTGAGAATAAAATAAATGTTAACATCTTTAAAACATATCACGTTCATATTAGACCTCACTGAAAAGTAATTCCAATAATTGAATTTAAAAATATGGGAACTAATAAGACAATGGAGCCAACGTAATGTTATAGATAAAGATTTTGGAGAATTAAAAGTATAAAACATTTACTTTTCATATCATGAACTTTCAGAACATATTGAAAAATATTCACACCCAAATTATTGTTAAATATCATGATGTTTACTAATTTAAGTACAAAATTTGTTTCTGGTTTCCATGCTTTTGTTTTTGTTTTGTAAGAAATTTTATATTTCTATTTCCTAATTCATCTTAGGTGTTTTTGGACTGGGCACAGTAGCTCACATCTGTAATCCCAGCACTTTGGGAGGTTGAGGTGGGAGCATTGCTTGAGCCCATGAGTTTGAGACCACACTGAGCAATATAGAGAGACCTCATCTCTACCAAATTTTTTTTTTAAAAATTAGCTGGATATGGTGATATGTGCTTGTAGTCCCAGCTACTGGGAAGGCTGAGATAGAAGGATCACTTGAGCCCAGGAGGTCGAGGCTGCTATGAGCTGTGACCACACCATCATACTCTAGCTTGGGTGACAGAGTGAGAACTTGTCTAAAACAAAACAAAAAAGAATTTTTAAAAGAGATATAGAACAGTGACATTGTTCTAATAAACTACTAGCATAGTGCAAAAGAAATATGCTTTCATTCCATTTTTTTCTTTTGTGTTCACTCTTTCTTTTTTGCTAGGTGGCATGCATGCAGTGGTTTCATGGAGACCATACAATGCTTGAGATGATTGAGAAAAAGCGTTGCTTGTGCAAGGAAATAAAGGCTAGACAGAAAACGGAAAAGGGCCTTTGCAAACAGGATAGCATGCCTATCTTGCCCAGCTGGAAGAAGAATGCAGGTGCCAAGAAGTACAGCCCTCCACCCTATTCTAAACAGCAAACGGTATTCTGGGATACTGCCATATGAGTGTGCACAGGATGGTGTGAGCTCCACATTTCTTAATATGAAGAGGGAGGTCGACTTGGACATATGATAATGAACTGTTATATGTCTTTTCTGTGGGAGTGGAATGCCACGGGAAGCTGTGCCTATTCGTGGCAAGTTCGAGATAAAATGCATATGTCCTTGCAATGAAGGCACACTTATTTATCCCGGATTATTTTGAATCCAGAAGATATTAAAATGTAAATATTTTACTAGTTTATGGGTGACACCTGAAATAATACACAATATGCATATATAAATTACAGAAATATCAAGAGTTTACTATATGATATTATTTCAGTATTACCTGGTTTGTTATCTCTTTTATATGTAATCCCTTGATGCCTTTTATTATTAGGTTTTGCATTTAAGATGTTTGTTTTCCTTGCCCATATTTGGTTTCTGTATAAGAGCTCACAACTATAAATCATGTTCAACCACATAATATATGATCTGGTGCTAGTAATGTAGAAGTTGAATATCATATTTGTTAAAAGCATCTGTGCTTTTTAAGTTTCAAGGGTTTGACAGGAAATGAATGCAAATGTGATGCTTAATTTGGACGTCCAAGTTACGTTGACAACAATATTTTTGCTACATTGGCTTTATAAGAATTTCTCTTTAGTATCCTCTGGCAGTGGTTAGAATAACCATTAGTCTGACTCAGTAATAACTAAGCAATGGTTAGTCAGACTCCAGAGAAAGTTACTAGGATATATTGGGCATCCCAGCTGAAAACATTTCCTTGAGAAATGACTTTAGGGGCATGTGTCCTTGCATCGTTGATCTGATTGGAGGAGACCAGGGTTCACTGTGACAATGGAAGGAACAAGGAATTAATAGCTCAAGAGCATGACTGCTTTCAAGAAAGTGGGACCAGTGGCATTGTAGCCACCATAATCCCTATATTTAAGTAACTTTTCATGTGTATGCTTGTTTCCCCAAGAAAATGAGAAATTAATGTTCAACTAGATTGGTTTACATATTTTAATACACTAAATGGCAATCTTTCTAAAAAATTAGATCCATTGATCAAAAATGTATTTCTTGTTATTTTTTTCAAACTGGTTATCACCACATTTCTGGGTCGTAATCTTCTGTATGTGATCATCACACCCATTCTTACTGATTATGACACCATGACCAAAGATTAATGACCACTTTTTATTTTAGTTTGTTTAAAGAAAGAAACAGGAAAGGCAGGGGATGAGGGATGGGGTGGATTCAATTTTGTGGTGGTTAAAAAAAATCATATATATCTTTTAAGAAGAACTTGTTAGTTGAATATAAATATTGTCACGAATGAATAAAAAAGAAACTATCGCATATATTTTGTATATTTAAATTACTATTTATGCCTCCTAAAACTGATAGTATGTGGTTCTTTGTTAACAATCAATTTAGTATTATATTTCTGAAAGAAAAGGTGTGTTTTTGAAGTTATTGTCATAGCAGTTTTTCTTGTAAGGGTATTGACAGCAATAGTTCACTGCTGCTCAATAAAACCAAATATAACGGGAGTTAGAGAATTTTTGTAATCTATATTGCTACAAATCTAGTAATGCTTTATCAGTAATAATTTCTTTCAAGAGTCTTTTCAATGTTATAACATGATTTTCTAATATTTTATAATTAATGTGTATTTTGATGTCCAATTTGAATTCTGAAAGAATGAGGAAAAAGGTAAGTGGAAGCACTGTACGGTTGGTGTGTGTGTGTGTGAGTGTGTGTGAACATGAATGAATACTCAGTGGGAGAACTGTATACATAAAATGCTTACTGAAGTTGTAGGTTCTGCTTATATAATTGAGGTGGTAGAAAACCAGGATCACAAATGCAGGAAGTCACAAAGAGATCTTAAGTAGTTTAAATAAATCCCGCCAGCATGTTTCACCAGCTATAGATTATGTTTCAAACCCAACAATCTATTGGAACACAAATCTAAGGGTGATGAAAATGTGTTTAGATAAAATCAGAATGGAAATAAAATGTGTTTATGACCCAAGTTGTTATCCTGATTTAAGTTTTCATGACCACATATACTCAAGCCTATCAGCCAGACACAAGATATCAATTCTCAGCATCTTTATGAAACATATATTCAGGATCAGTATGGTAATGATCAACCCTCCCTTAAAATTTATATTTAGGGAACATCTTTCTGTGGGGAGATGAAAGTGTGTTTTCCAGATGCCTGTCTTTCCCATATCACTCTGATTTAGTCAGAAGATTTATTTAATGTTGGCCGTTTGTCAAGAAGGAAACAGAAGAACTAAAATGATCTGTGTTGGATTAAACCATTCCTATTTGTTCTGTCAAACTCATGCTATAGCCCGGTTTTGTACACTCCTTTTTCAAATGCATTATTTTCTGAGGAGGTAACTTGTTTGAAAATTTTACTTTAGGCAACCATTTTAATTTATTTCTATAAATGTCTCCTTAATTGGAAAGTGACTGAAAGATCTGGAACAATGGCTTAACTGAGATTTGACTCAAGAACTGTTATTCTGTGCCTATACAATTGTCCATTGTGGCAATAATCATTCCATAATCAATTTCCTCTTTGTGTAGTGCTTCTCCAAATGTAGAAAAGGAGGTTGTTAGTATGTAGACAAATCAGCTGACTCTCTGGCAGTAATCAACCAGGATACTTCAATATATTAATTTGGTCAGGAGATCATGTACAGATAGCCAGAACACTATGCCATAATAAAGCTCATATTTCTAGCAGTGCCAAAGAACAAATCATATCATGGCATGGTTATCAGGTTGAAAGAGCTCATACTTATGAAAAATGGTCTTTTCACAGCAAATTTCTTTAGAAAAGGAATTTTTATTGGTTGTCACAAGATGCTTTTATATGTGAAACACTCCTTAGCTGAGAAGATATAAATTTCTTTAGAACCGCTGGAAAGAAAAAATAAAGATCTGCATTTTTTCCAATCACAGAAGCCAGCATCCTCTGAGGTATAAGAGTGGTCTTTTATACAAACACCGCCCACATCTCTCCCCTGTTTGGGCTAATGAAGCAAGCTTGGAGTCAAATGTGATGGATTTGTGTAAATGAAGGTTAATATCCACCCATGTAAAATAATTAAGAAGGTAAAACATCTGGAGATTAAAATTTGTAGTTTTAAAGTATTATATATTGAAATATGTGTCAGTTGTCTGGAAACAACTGGATACAACTTTACTTTCCAAAATAGTGACAAAATTGTCTTTGAATGTTTGTAGAGAATAAGAGAGTGCTTTTATTATGACATTTTGGTGTAGGATCTTGTCTATACATGGAATTTATTTTGATTCCTTTTAGCAAATTTAGTGACCAAGTCAATAAAATGAAATAAAGCTATTGGGTTATCATTTGAACTAATTAAATAAGGCACCAACGCAATGCACATACAAAGGGAATTTTAATATTACTTTCATGTTAAGACAAGTCAGTTTCCTAAAGTAGAAGAGAGCTTGTAAAATAACTACACTCACATGTGAAATTAAGAAGCAACAATTCCTATGATTTAAGCAGTAAGTAATCCAAGATGAGAGGTAATTCACACTTGCAAAGAAATAGGAGTAGAATAGATAGTAATTCACAATTCATTGTGTCCCATACTTAAATGGAAATAAAAGAAAAATGGTACCTATAGCATTTAACATTATCTCACTACATCTTCCATGTGTGCAAAATAGACAGCTAATTGTAGAATGTGGAGAATTTGTTATTAATCCATTATTTATTTAACAGTTCATTATTGAGCAACTTACGTATCAGGCATTAAAAAAATTCTAAAGCAATTCATGTGAAACATTGAAAAAAATGTCATTCCGCCCTTCAAGGAGCTTAATTATGCAATCATCAATATTTTCAAAATAAAGCCAATTGTTTTTAAGAAGATATACAATCGTGTTTACATATGGCATTCTCTTTTTTTTCAGATCAAGTGCATAGTCAAGCTAAAATACTAAACATATTAAACTGAATGTCGAAGTATAGAATATGTTTATGTGTAAGCCTCGATGTCTGCATATATAATATGTATTGCTGTCTATGTAAATCATTAAAACGATAACACATTTTGCCATGTTGGACTTGAACATTATGACTTGGGGTTGGATGATTTAAAACTCTTTGATATTTGGGTCAATTACATTGCAAAATGTGTGTCATATGAAAAAAAATGTCTGATTACCTTTCCCTTTAAATATTATGAAGTTTCAAATTTAAGGGGAATTTTTTTCAAAGAAATGCTGTTGGATTTATCTCAACTAAACATATGTGAAAATTCTTTGCAAGTGTTTAATTGTTCCCAAATATAACTGGGTTTGCCCACCCTAAAAGCATCTACATTTACACATGTATTCACCCACGTACAGTATACATACTGTATATAATATATATGAAAATGTTTAGTATGCACTTCTTTTGATTGGAACTCCTTAAGTTAACATTTATAGTGTAGCAACTTGTGTAAAGTGCACTGTGATTATAAAAAACAAAGCACAGTAAAGTCACAGGTCTTGTTATCTTGCACTAAAAATGTGTTTACGTATTTAGCAATTGTATGTTTACTTTCTTGCTCTTTCAGAAAACTGGAACAAATAGCTATGAGAAGATGATATAAAATAATATGTTTTTTAGTGGATAATGGCACTACATTTTTAAAAGACAGGGTTTTTAAAGAAAACCATTCAACATCCATTCCAATATAACATGTTTACCATATCTAAAAACTGAATGTCATATAGCATTTTTCATAATTCATTAGAAATGTCAGGTATGTGCCTGAAAAATTGTGCAAATAAGCATTAGATAACGGATTTCTCTACTCATGTGTTATTAGCCATTTCTATATACATAATAATATAAACACTGATGTTTTAATGTCTCTTAATTTTTGTACTTGATTTTTTTAAGTAACATGTAATTATAAATGTACTTTGATACTACTGAAGTAACCAGATGTTGTTTGAAAATAAATTGTTTTCTTGAGTGCATTGACAATATTTTACAATACTTTTTGTGCTTATTTATTTGTGCTCCTGTGTAATTATAATAAAAGCAATAGTTTAAATTAGTTGACTTTGTTGTTACTGGTATTTATTTATCAAGAAACAAAATAAGAACCTTTTCAAAGAAATGTACCCACATTATCCAACTTCTGCAGTTGACCAAGAGATTGCATGCATTGTAGAAAACTGATGCTGGTGAGTATTGAGGGTCTAGACTTTTTAATTTGTTATGTGGCCCCCAATTTGTCTTTAATCACTGCTTGTCTTCCTCACGGTGATCCATTAAGTAAGAGGAACACTGACACGTCTCTTTTTTCCATATGTACCTTATTCCAGTTAAATGACTCAGAGTGTATCTAAGGTATCTGATAGCATGAACGAGAAAATTCTGGCAATCCTAGACCTGCGTATGTAGACGAGATATTTATTGGAGGGGTACTTATCACATTCATTCAGTCCTACTTTTAGAGTTAACCTGGCTTAAATAAGGAGCAAGTCAGTGTGCATGATGTTGCTGGGATATCAATAACGAAAATATTATTGAGCATGATAAATATATGACAAGATTCTGGAGCTCAGTCAGTTGACAAAAAAATGCTTGTAAAATAAAGCAGAGACTTATAATAGTTTCTAATGGCTACGACATCAGCCACTTACATACTCTTTTTTTATATCCAGTCTCAAAATAATTAATTATAATTTCATAATTTCTCACCAATTATTTCAATGTTCTTTTCATAAGAAGAACGAAATTTATTCTCACTGTTTGGTCCCACTCTTCCAGCTACTCAAATGTTCAGTGTGCTACTCTACCTTTTGGTTGAACAAGAGCTAACCTATCACCATCTCACCACCATCAACAGTCCAAACTTCTATCCATCTCAGTCTGAGAAAAAAAAGCTCTCCAATGTTTGAAATTACTGATTTCTTCCATTCTCCCAACCTCCATTACAACTCATTTTCTCCAGCTCAGTGATCTCAGAGTTTAATTAAATCATGTTGACACAATGTTGTTAATGACTGATAAAACAATGTTCATCCTCCTATAGTGATTTGTATTTGAGAAGATTCTTATTAACATGCATGAGTGAATATCTATTAGTAGAATGTCAGGCAACCCGACAAACCAGGAGATTGGAAGAAAATGATTTTAGAGAAAATTTTGCATAACATCACCTCACATCATGTCTTGTAGAACAGTGGTTTTCTCAAACCTTGCTGTTCAAAAAAGAAACAATCACTTGGTCAATTCTTAAAAAGTCCTAATGTCCAGAAGTCTTCTTGGAGCAGTACACAGGCACTGGTAGTTTTAAAAAAATCTACTAGGTGAGTCCAATATGCAATGAAGTTTGAGTATTAAAGCAGTACTTCTCAAACTTGAATGTACATGCTGATCACCTGAGAACCTTGTTGACATACAGGTTCTGTTTTAGAAGAGTTTGAGAGTTGGAATCTCTAGCAAGATCTCAGGAGGTGCTGATGCTGCCTGTCCATAGATCACCCTTTGAGCAGCAACTCCTTGGCAGCTCGATTCTCTGCCAGTATTAGGAAGCTTTGGTAGCCATTGCCTAGAGCATTGCTACTCCAAGCCTGCTTCACAGACCGACAGCGTAGCATAATCTTTGGACTTGTTAGAATGAAAAACCTGGAGCTTTATCTCAAATAGATCTTTGGACTGAGGCTCATGAATCCCATTTCAACAAGCCATACAGATGATTCTTATGCCCAGCAAAGTTTGAGAGGCATTGTCTTAGACAAATGTGGCTTTCAATCATGGCAATATATTATATTCTTGGGAGATTTTTATTTAATGCTGAGATCTTGGCCCCTCTCTCAGAGATTATTATTTTATTAGTTTGGGGTTAGGGCTAGACAATTTTTTTTTCTTTTTCTCCTCCAACTTTTTCTCATTTCTTCTTTCTTTCCCAGAACCCCTCCAGGGGATTAGAATATGAAGCTGGTACTGAGAAAGCTATATTAAAGAATCAACTCTGTCCCATACATTGGAAATTGTATCATTTCCCCCAGAAATAACATTTCATCCACAGGGCCAAACACAAGAATGCACCACTTCATAACTGTCCTCGTCAAAATGACTTTGAGGTACTTCAGGGTAAAGAGTGGTGTGAAAAAAAAAAAGTCCCAGCTTTTGGTTAAATCAACTCCTTGTGATTGGGTGCCGATCTCCCATTTTAGGAGGCCAATATTTTTCATGAGGGCAGGTTTATATTAAAATTATTTGAAATACTGCTTAGAAATTAGCATTAAGTGCCTTGAATTGTGGATCATAGTATTAGGATTCTATCATGCTTTTCCCCAGTTGGAATTAATTACACCCCTCAAGCACCGTCCCCCTCTACCATGATACATGATATTGTGCTCAGGTCTTCATTACAATGCCATCTGACTTATAATGGCTATTTCGTTGGGAATTTCTCTTCTCTACTTACATGGTGAGTTCCAGAAAGAGAAGCTACATTTATTTGTTGTAAATCTTGTATTCCCCAAGGTGTCTGGCCAGTTGCTCTGCACATAAAACTACTAGAAAATGATCATTTATTTAATTTGTGTATTTATTCAACACATATTAACTGAAGTCCACCTGTATACCAAGCACTGTTCCGGGCATAACAGGCCAAAGTCAGTACACTTGTAAAGCTTCGATTCTAGTTGATTTATATATTCTTTGGAGGTTATGTTTTCTGCTCTTTTCTCGCATTGTATAAAACAAATATTAGATGAGATCCTGGGACACTTTATAATTTATAGGGCAAAATTGTTATATATACATGTGAGCATTATTTAGGCAGTTTTATATCTATATTCATCTATATATTTAAACCCTACTTTTTTATCAAAATAAAGAAATTGTTATTAATGTGCAGGTATAGCAAGGTGACATACATTAGAAATGTGTGAGAATTTTAACTAGAAACACAAGGTAGAGCATGAGATAAAACCAATCCAGAATAATTCCAGTTCACAAAATGCATACAAGGATACCCTAAGTATCACTACTTATGAGTGTATAATTAATTGTAATGTAAGACTAATAACAATGACAATAGTAATGATCACTGCAATTTATTTCTTACTTTATGCCAACACTGAACTAAGTTTTTAAGATATCTTCCTTAATTCTTACCTCAACCCCACATATATGTTCATTTTCTGGGTAAAGATGCTGAGGTTTAGAAAACTTTCCCAAACTAGTACACAATAGTAATTGATTGTAGAAATTCAAACCAGGCTTATATGAATTGAAAACAAAACCAGTGCAACATAGACTCTCGTTTAAATTAATTTTTATTGGTTTACTGTTCATCATATGCAAAGACTCAAAGACATTTTAATCACTATGCAGTTCCATGTAGCCTGAATGGAAGTGACCCATCTAACTTAGGAATATACACTCATCACTAAAAAAGCAATGTTTTTCTCTACAATAGAATGAACTTCAATAGGTACCACAGATCAGCGTAGGGGACTTATGTTTGCTAGAATCTTTGTCATTGATAATTTCTCATCAACCTTCTAGCTGGTTTCAATGAAGTAAAAATCAGTTTGCTAGGGTCAAATAGTTAAGTTGGCTTTTTAATTGATTTTGTTTGTTAATTTTCCTTAAGGTAAGTATTGTTGCCTTCTGGAGGTATTTTGTGTTAAGGAATACATCAATCCAAATCTTTTTTTGTCTTTCTTTGTGAAGATACCATATAATATCACATTTATTAACGAAGGGGAAAAGAGAGAGAGAGCGTTGATATTAAGTTAAAATGTCCAATCCCACTGGGCACTTGTGCCTCAATACTCTATTCTTTAGTAATATTTTTTTTTCACATGGTCCTTGAAAGGTAGTACTCATAACACTTCAATTAAAAAATCCACATTTATTTTTATTTTAATAATTAAGATTTTTTTGTGTGTAAAGTTAACATATTAAACTACTTTATTTCATTCACTGAATAAATATTTCTTGAATACTTGTTATATACCAGCCATGGTGATCAGTGATCAGGCTATGGTCATGAATAAAATATGGTAACCCTGCTTATCTTTGGGCTTATATAATGGATGTGATTATTTATATCAAGGCTGAATTTTGTAGCAGCAACTTAACTCAACTTACTCACACCTTAAGGACTATAAGGTATGATGTTCAAGTGCTACTCAGATGTGACAAAATTCAAAAGTATTCAAATGGCTGCAAGGAGCCTGCCCTGAGAGAAGATTCTACACCGCCAGTGGAGGCATTGTTTTGACATCCTCCTCATTCCCTTGGGGTTTGACACCTGAGTGTCAGAGATTACATATGCAGACTTACTGCTTCCTTGGTAAGCATATGCTTTTCCTTTTACAATATGAAGACTATGAAGAAAACTATACAGATCCCTGAAACCACTCTGGAGATCATTAGATATCTCTGAATATAATTCTCACAGAATGGTCTGCTTGCCCGAGGATCCTTTAGACTTTTTCTGAGACTAGCATTGAAATGTCCTACTCTAAAAATTTTTTGACTTCTCATAGTCTTCAAATGCCAATTACATTGTCCAAGTTCTCAACCATCCTACTCTTGTTTACAGAACCCTGTCAATCCAGTATCATACATATAAGTCCCTAGAAACCCCGGCCGCCTCCCAGACTCCAGGATCATGCTTCAAAGATCTCAAATTCAAATGATTGTCTGCACTGGATAAGAGAGACAAGTCTCTGTTGTCAAATACTGCAACAGGCAATAAGCAAGGTAGACCTCGAAAAACACTGGAGCATGAGGAGAGGGTAGCCTGCAATACAATCTAGAACATGAGGCTATGGAGTTTGCTTGGCAAAAACACAAGGGTAGGGATTTATGAAGCTAAAATATGATTAAAATTATCTAGTTCTGGGAAAATGTGTAATTCATCTCAAATATTGTTGGGTGGAATCTTTGGAAGCAGTTTACATCATTTTTAATTTGAATGCATAGACCCTTTTCAAATAAATATTAGGATTCTGTAAAATACACCAGTGGAGAACTTCATCAGAGTGGTTAGGAATGGAAAGCAAGACAAGTCAAGGCATAAAAATGAAGAAAAATTAGTACAAGGAAACAGTAAGGCTAAAAATGTATGGTCTCATTATTTTCTGATGACTTCTCATAGCTTTTTTCTTTCTGCTTTATCAATGCATCATTCACTAAATCTAAGAAGATGAGATGGGATAAAAACAATAGTCAACTATGAAAATACTTCAGGGAATATTTTAGATATCTGGGGAATTGCAAAGTTTCTGAGATAAAATGTACTTGATGTGTTGGGGAACCCTGCAGGTCACAAATATAAAGATGAGGCCCGAGAGAAAAGCAGGGGCCAGATTATCTAGACTCTGTGGAGTTTATATGCGGACACTGTGGAAAATATTTTACTTATCTCTAAAAGTCAAAGTCCTGGGTGAAGTGTAAGAGTCTATGGATCTACTAAAGAGGGTATTCATTACCCATCCCTTGACCGATCAACACATTTATTAATAAATGTGGACAGAAGACCAAGGATTGTCAAACATTTCATGAAAACTAACAGTAGGAATAAAAGCAAATTAAATAAAATAGGTAAGAAAAGAACAGGAAAAGATCTTCAACAAATTATATTGAGATTGATTGCATAGGTGGGTTGAATGTGAAACTAATGAAGCTTAAATTTAATGTTAAACCTACTCTGGGGGAGAGGCCCTACGAATGCATTTGTGTGTGGTCATATGATTTGGTTAAATTTGTAAACGTAGGCTATTTTGACTTTGGTCAGTTGAAAGTGATACCATTTTCTACTCTAAGTTACTTTCCATTCTACCTCTCCTTGTTTTGGGGGCATTGGAATGACTATGGGAATTTTGGAGATTTGGCTAAGAAGAACTTGGGTTGGACATACATTTATTTTAGCGGGGTATTTTCACATGGATCACAGAATTCATAATTTTGTAGGTTTTTTCTTTATTAAAAAACATCCCTCTTCCATCTATATAAGCTTCAGTCCTCACAAAATTTGGAATTGCCTCTCTTTCTCGTAGATATTCATAGATTTCCCAAGGGATATAATTTCTATAAAATTAAAACAAACTGCAAAAGGAAAAGTAAATCAGAAAAAAATAAAACTCATACAATATGGACTACTTCAGATGCCTCCCCTTCTCTCATCCCTTCAAACAAAAGAAACGAATAAGAAACAACGTACAGTTAAGAGATTAGAGCCATTTTACCAATGATTTCAGGGAAATACGATTTGGATATCTAGGAAACCCTTAGGTCAGAGGCTATGTTAACCATGTTATATACATCACCAAAGTGGTCTCATTTCCTGAATATGCTCGTTTTCTTTACCATATGATTGCTGCAATGTTTATGAGAATTGATAAAATTAATCTATTTGGAAACCTAAGTTCATATGTTCACACAGAAATGACTAGACAAGAAAGAGTGTTAAATGTAACTGAAAATGATTAATATACATCTTCCCAGTTCCAAAAGTAAGCCTTCATTGTCTGCTGTATGAAAATCTAGTTGTGCCCCTTACACAGTTTTTTATATAGCTGGTATGATGTTAAGCTCTGTCAGCAGGGGGGGATGGAGAGACACTGCAGGAAGACGGTCCTCTTCCTGTTTTTTGCTTGTTGTTTCTGTTTTTGTTTTTTATCACCTACTTCTTATTCTTATTGTACAGTTGCCAGCAGGAAGTTTGTGAATCATTTGGACATTTGTAGTGTCCACCTCCATCCTGTTTCAATGGTACCCCAAAGGAGTATTTTTTGCTTTTCTAGGGACAATGAACCAGGTCTGTCCCAGGGAAACTAGAAAACATCTTTGCCATCCAGTGGGCCACAAACACAGTTCTTTCATGAGGTTGGATCCCAGCCTTGAGGAAGGGACTCTCACCTTCCATATATGTATTTCTTTTTTGAGCAAGGGAAATAGTTAGGATTCTCTTTATTGCTTTTTAAATTCTCTCTGTTATAGTTAATAGTTCTTTACTTCAAATTTCCCCATTCAAATTACTGTGTAGTTTTTGTCTTCTAGTTGGATTCTGATGCTACATTTTTTATTTTTCTTTACTATTATCATTGTGTTTTTCATTTTTGTGCACAGTTTTCTGAACTGCTTCTACTATTCCCATAATAGAAATATGCATTTTATAAATCTTATACTCACCTGCTATTGATGACAGCAAGGCCTTGAAACTTACGATAAACTTTTTGAGCCAAAATAAATACTGGCCAATTTTGGTCCTACTTACTTTTTAGAAGACTTAATTTATTTTGTATATATTTTATTGGGGTATTCTTGATCTTTTCCTTTTAAACAAAAGACATTTGAAATTCAGAAAGGTCTCCAGTCTTATTCCCCTCACTTTCAGAATTTTTGTAAATATTAAATAAAATTAAATTTTATTCATTTGATACTTTATAAAACTGAATGCAGGTGAGAGAGTTGGTCTTAAGGTGAAAGAATGGCTTTATAGCCTCTGAAATTGGAAAGAAAAAGCAAAGTATAAAGATATGAAGAATTTTGTTGAGAATGAGACAGGATATTAGGTGAGTTCCTGTCCTATGTTCTTAATTATCCTCAAATAGAAAGAAACAGGGTTGTCTGCTATCCAGAAAAGGTAGAAGATTTGATGAGAATGAGTACAACAAAGATTTGATGGTCACGGCTAAATAAAATATTTTCCAGTCTTCCTGAAAATGCTGTTTGTGTAAGAATGCTGTTCCGTAGTGTCCCTCGACCCTCAAGGTGGGGCTGGTTAGGGAAAGCAGACCTCAGGATTGATCTGCAAGATGGTTATTACAGTGGCTGAGCAGCAGTTGTTTAGATCTGAAAAAGATCAGAGTTAATTCTTTTTGAAAATTCAATTTTTTTCTTCTCTCTGTGTATACCACTGAATTGCATTTCCAGAATCACTCTTGGATGTGACCCTTGAACTGAATTTAAAATGTGAATAGGGAAGATGAGCATACATGCCAATCCAGTCTATGGAAAGCTCTTAGACGTGCTCTGTGGTGGCTGTGACTTCTCCAGGCTGACTAGGGTAGGCTCCCTCAACTCCTACCCTAGGCAACTTAGGCAGCTGCATGCTGAAGATGGCGTGGTGTCATTTCACTAGTTTCTGCATCAGTATATAAAACCGAGTTACCTCTTCACCATCTGGGTACATTTATTTCACTTGGAACTATCCTGAACTTTTACAGAAAGAGAAAATGATCTATTATATTGACTTGTTACGTGTGTGAATCTCTTTGTTGTACCATTGTCTCAGCCAGTCCAGGCTGCTGCAAGAAGATAACATAGACTGGGTGACTTAAATAACAGAAATCTAGTCCTTACCATTCTAGAGTCTGGAAAGTCCAAAATCAAAGCTGTCTGCTGATTCAGCTCCTGGTGAGGGTCCTCATCCTGATTATACTCTCACGAAGTGGAGAGGAAGACAGAGGAAGCCAGCTCCCTCATGTTTCTTCTACTAAGGGCACTGGTCCCATCATTATGGCCCCACACTCATTATCTAAATTTCTCCCAAAGGCCCTATCACCAAATTCCATTGCATTGGGACCTAGGATCTCAACACATACATTTTGGAGGGACACAAATATTCAGTTCACAGCTACCATTCAATCCCAACCCTAACAAATATAACTGGCTTGGTCCATAAGAGCCAGTTATGGTAAAGAGCTAAATATGCATTGTTTTCACTATTCTATAAGAAATAAAATTGTTTTCTGTCATTTTACATTGTAAGTGGTTATAGCAGATAAAAACGAATGAATGAATAAATAATAGAGTAGAGCTTGTATTCTTCTGGAGAAAAGGCTCCATGGAATGCCAAGAACTATACAACGATTGTTCTTTCTTATAAAATAAAAGAATGTAAATATTTTACTACTTATCATACTTAAATACAGATGTGGAAGTTAGCTGTTCTCATACCTTCTGGGTTTAAACATATTATAATTTTCCAAAATATCAAATAGTATAATTATATTAATATAATGCATAAAACTTGTTTTCCAGTGTAATGTTTCTCTGTGTGCAAGGGATATCCAATAACTTTTTGGCCTCTCTCTCTCTCATATGGCTTCTCTGTTCTTCTCTAGGGAAGGAGGAATCACATCATTTTTGGTTTGGGACAAAAAAAAACCAGCTCAAATGCCTTCTATGTGTTACAGAGGGCATGCATTTTGATCTGCTTCTGGTTGAAAGCTGACGAACCTAGCAGCAGACATTTGGCCTTGGTAATATATTGTCATCTTATAGCTCATGACTTTGAAAACAGGCAAATTGTTAAGGATAAATTAAAGTTTAATACATATTCAATACAGCATTTTTTTTCTCTGCTTCAGAAACCGTATTTCTTCTTCTAAAAAAGGTGGTTGGAAACATATTTGTGCATACTAGATTAGGCAGCCAGAAAGAGTATGTAATAGCTTGATATATAGTATTCCTTTGGAAAAATTAAAACTGGGGAAGGAACCGCCCTGGTCCCAAGTGTCCGTGTGACAGGGAGAGGCTGGAGCTGAGTATCCCATCTGCACCCAAAGCGGATCCTCTCCCATTTGCTCTACTCTCTCCAACTTCCTGCTGTCTTCCTTAGCCCCACTTCATTCAGTGACGTTACCAGCTTGACATCTGTTTGAACTCTGTTTCTGGTACTCTGCTAAGTTTCCCTCATGGTGGTTTGCATTCTGGGAATTAATAAACTGTGATTAGAGACTCCCTTCATGGGACTTGTTTTTATGAAGATTAAGGATGAGCTATTCTTAAGAACAATATCCACACATTAGCAACTGAGTGCCAATAGTGTAAATATATCAGTGCTTTTCAAATTTCCACAGATTCAGCCCCTCCTGAAGCAGGCACTGAGGCAGAATTTGGGATGCAAGGTATCTGTCTGGGATCAGCAAATGTGAAGGGAAGGGTGAAGAAGAGCACTGGACCAAGGATGAAGCTAAATAGCCATAGAGGCCCCACAAAGTCTTGGTCAACCTGGCAAGAGGTCCTGAAGGAAGCTTTGGAGGGTCCCACACTGGGTCCAGATGGCCTGTTTTTTCACACCTCTTAGCTCCAGCAGTAGCTGTGGAAACAGCTTTGAGGAATGGATAGCTGGAGGCAGCAGCTGCCTTCACTCTCTGTGGCTGGGCTGAAGTCCTCTTGAAGGGGATCTGAGTGGCACTACCTGGACCCCACCACACACATTAATCTAAAATTTCAATTTCAACCCCCAAGAAGATTCTGTATCAAACATGATGAGCTGACACTAACATTCATCTAGATTTAAAAATGTGTGAGAATAGACAACACAATTTTGAAAATGAACAAATGGGTAGAAATTGACTTGATAGGTTTTCAAATACGCTATGAAAGTCTAATAATTAAAATTGTGTCATTTTGAAACAAAAAATAGACTAGGTGAGGTAAAAACAGAATAGAGATCAAAAAGAGCAAGGCATATTATTTATATATATGGAATAAATATGGAATGCATGTGGCATGTCAAGTCAGCAGGAAAAAAAGATTATTCAACAAATAGTGGGTATAATTGCTTATTCTTTTGAACAAAAAAATCATTTTGGTCTCTATTAAAATAAATTGCAGTTACATTTAGGAGTAAACATAAAATACCCCTCAAAACTATAATGGCATTTTATAAATAATTTAAGTTATAATAAAATATAATATAACACATTTTATAATGCTTTGCCAAGTGGGGAAAGGGTTCTTACATGCAACACATTTCAGATTCCGTATCTATTAAGAAACTGG
Source organism: Callithrix jacchus (assembly GCF_049354715.1). NCBI lineage: Eukaryota > Metazoa > Chordata > Mammalia > Primates > Cebidae > Callithrix > Callithrix jacchus. Next base: position 147,385,829 of record NC_133507.1, read on the forward strand.
TAGAGTTACTCTATAAAAGTAAAAACTGTGTGCAATGAAATACACACAAATCAAATCAAAAGGCAAAATATAGATGAGAAAAAAATATTGCAAAATATACAACATACCCAAAGTAAAAATGTGTAACATGTAAGAGCCCCTAAATATCTATATGAAAAAGCAAAATAATAGACACATGCAATTCAAAGTAGACACAAATAGCTGATACACACAAAAGATAGTCAAATCAATAATCAAAAAACGCAAAGTAAACAGCACTGGTAGATATTTTTAAATTATCAGTTTTGCACAGATTAACATGATTGATAGGTCATATCTAATATTGGCTACACTATGAGTCATTGTTTTCATTATTCTGTAAGAAATAAAATTAATGTGTATTCTCATGACCATTTCCTTCTTTCTTTCCTTTTTTCTTTTTTTTTTTTTTAGAGACAGGGTGTCACTCCGTGACCCAGGTTTGGGGTGCAGCAATATGATCATGGCTCACTGCAGTCTCTTGGGTTCAAATGATCCTCTCATCTCAGCCTTCCAAATAGCTGGGACCACAGGCATGCAACACTACACCTGACTGAAGTTTCTGTTTTGAATTTTTGGTAGCGACAGGGTCTCTCTGTACTGCCCATGCTTGGACCATTTCTAATAGTATAAATTGCTACAGTCTTTTTATTTATTTGTTTATTTTAAACAGAGTGTCACTCTGCTGCCCAGGCTGGAGTGCAGTGTGATGATCTCAGCTCACGGCAACCTCCACTTCCCAGATTCAAGCGATTCTCCTCACCTGCCATCACGCCCAGCTGAATTTTGTATTTTTAGTAGAGATGGGGTTTTACCATGTTGGCCAGGCTGGTCTCCAACTCCTGACCTCAAGTGATCCACCCGCTTCAGCCTCCCAAAGTGCTGGGATTACAGGCGTGAGCCATCAAGTGCAGCTACTACGATCTTTATAGAAGACAGTCTTGGCAATATTTGTCAAAATTGAGTACACGAAAGTCTGCCTGTGGATATAAAAATGTACAGTATAAATTGGTGTATTGCTACCATTTTGTATTTGTAAACAGTTGGAAGCAATAATAATTCTATTAGAAAAATGATTAAACTAGCCCCCAATACCGACTGTATGTCAGTACTGTGTATGAGTTGAGAAGTGCCTGAGTATGTTGCAGTAATAGACAACTCCAAAATCTCAGTACTTAAAACAAAAGGTGATTTCTTGCTCACACAGGATCCTCTCAGGTCAGCTGGAGTTCTGCCTTGTGTTCTTATCCAGGGTCCAGGAAGAAAGTGCCACCACCAATCTGGGGTTTTATACCATGTTCCTAGCAGAAGAGAGGGTGTGGTGCCTTCCAAACAGCTCTGAAAGCTTCTGCTTGAAAGTGATAACATGCCTCTCTCACTCACGTACCATTCACAGGGAAATAGCCCACCTCAAGGGCACTGCACATTAAATCTGCTACTGTGTGCTTCTAAGGAGTACAAGAAACTAAGGAACTACTACTCCATGGAATAAAAATATACCTAAAAAGAATGATGCAGATAAATATGTTTATATCTTAATTTAAAGGTTCCAATGTAGTTCTACAGTATATTTAAATTCCATTGCTATCTTGAAAACATATATATTTGTATATCTACATATATATTCATGTAAATGAATTGACAAATTTTGAAACTGTAAAACCAACCATTAACAAGAAGATTGTGGCACTATGTTGTTTGGTAGTAGTGACGGGTTGCTTTAACTTTTCCTATATATACTGTAATATGTTACTCAAGAAAATGTGGCACATATACACCATGGAATACTATGCAGCCATAAAAAACAATGAGTTCATGTCCTTTGTAGGGACATGGATGAACCTGGAAACCAACATTCTCAGCAAGCTAACACAAGAACAGAAAATCAGACACCACATGTTTTCACTTACAGGCGGGTGTTGAACAGTGAGAACACATGGACACAGGGAGGGAAGCATCACACACTGGGGTCTGTGGGGGAACTAGGGTAGGGACAGTGGGGGGTAGGAAGTTGGGGAGGGATAACATGGGGAGAAATGCCAGATATAGGTGATGGGGAGGAAGGCAGCAAACCACATTGCCATGTATGTACCTACGCAACAATCCTGCATGTTCTTCACTTGTACCGCAAAACCTAAAACGCAATAAAAAAAAAAATATATATATATATATAAAATATAATTGTAGGAATGCATCAATATTGCTTGCTTGATTTAAAACTGATTTAAGAAAGTCACCAAAGATTCCTAGACCTTTTTTTTCCTATTTCTTTAGATGGAAAAAATTAATTACCTAAAGGTGAACTGGAAAAATAAAGTTACTCTCTACATCTTGTAGATCCCAAGAAATATTTGTGTGAATTTTCTATCTATATCTTGTATTTTCCCCCCAAAATTGTGTGAATTTATGCTTTACATTGTTTATATCCCAAGTAATATTTGTGTGTATCAGTGAAGATGCATTCTATAATATTAGCGGTTCCCAAATAAAGGAGTCATTAATTTTTATCAGACCAAAATCTATTTTACTAGGAAATTTTAGCCCTTGGTCTCTTCCCTGTGGCTCTCAATTTCTTAAAACAAAAGAGTTATTTAGGAAAAAAATCCTGGTCCCTTTTTGTCAACAGTCATCACAGTCATCACTTTCTACTTAGACACACATGCAGAAACACCATCCCTACCACTCCCCAACACCACACACACACACACATACACATACACACACACAGAAACACCATTCCTATCACCCCCAACACACACCACACTCCCCAACACACACACACTCACACACACACACTGAAACACCATCCCTACCACCCCCCAACACACATAGGGGGTTGTTGACTGTCCTAAGCTAATTCATATATATATGATACCATATATATATGTTCATATCATACATATATTCATATTATATAATCATATATATGATACCACATATATGCATATATAATATGAATATATATAAAATGTATGGTATCATATATATGATTATATATATTATATATGATTATATATATGCATATATAATATGAATATATATAAAATCTATGGTATATATATTCATATATATGTGTATATCTAACATATCTAGATAGCTACATATTCATTTATATATGTACATATCTATATGTGTATATATAAATGTGTATACAGATATATAGAGATGTGTATATACATAGGTGTATATCTATATAGCTGTGTATATCTATAACTGTGTATAACTCATATAGATGTGTATGTAGATATACACATAAATGTGGTATGCATATATATTAGGCACACACACACATATATATGATATGAATAAATTTATTATAAGAATTGGCTTAGGCATTATGGAGGCAAACAAGTCCCAAGTACCCAGATATGGAGGGTGAGTTGGCAAGTTGGAGACCCAGGAGGACTGAGGTCGTTTTAGTTCGAAGGTTGGCAGGGTGAGACCCAGGAAGAGCTTTTGTTTCCATTCAAGTCTGAAGGCTGGAAGAAAACAATGTCTCAGTTGGAAGGCAGGCAGGCAGGAAGAGTTCCCTCTTATTCAGTGAAGGATCAGCATTTTGGTTTTATTCAGGCACTCAATTGATTGAATGAGCCCCACCCACCTTATGGAGGGCAATTTGCTTTGCTCAGTCTACTGATTTAAATGTTAAATAAATAACTTTTAAAAACCCTCACAGAGACACCCAAGATAATGTTTGATCAAATATCTGGCTACCCCATGGCCTAGTCAAGTGGACATGAAATTAACCATCACAGAAACCTCATAATACAGGGAACTTGCTTCTGCAACTGCTAGTTTATCTAGATGTTAACTCTGTAAAAATTAGATTGTAGAAATGGAAATGTATAAGCCACCATTCTTATCCTCTCACAATTTTATTATATGTAAGCTATCAGGAACTATATTTTAATGTCATAATAAATCTGTACTCAGTTTTATATATCCTGGTCTCTGTGCAGTAATTAACATGATTCTTAAATAAATTATAAAAAAGCTTCAAGAACATTTTATGAAATTCCCCTTGGTGGCATTAAGCACTAAGGAAGCTAATTGATTCTTTAAATTTTCAGTTAAGCCAATGTATTCTTACTTACATATTGCCCAATTATCTAATCCATGTTTATCAAAATAGATCTGTCTTCTTACTTAGTAAACTTTATTTGAATTTTCAGAGAATAAATTGCCTTCATGAATTTTTCTTCATATCTCGTAAGTCGTCTTAGGAAACTTTGTTCACCACCTAGTTAACTTTTCATTTTGGATTATAGATGAATAGGAAAACCTCCGACAATACAATTCTAAGGAAATTGGATGTGACATATTACGACCAGAAAACAGTTTTGTTGAATAATCACTGCTCAGCAAGACTGTCAGAAATGCTTATCAATGCATTTAGTTAAAAATCATCAAGGCAATAGTTTTATGGTGTTTAATATTTTCAAATAGAATTATATTCATTAAAGCTGATTAGTAGTCAATGGACCTATGAAGCTTAAAGCAAAGTAATATCAGATTCATCAATCAAAGCATTAGAAGGTTAGAGGATTTTGCAAGATTATGCAGCCAGCAATCCTCCCGTATTTTAGACCTCAATGTTCCAGGTTATAGGAATGTATTCTATAATATTTTCAAAGCTCTCAGGATTCTCTAAGGATTTATTACCAAAAAAAGTATTGTATGGCAGCCTGTAGCAATAATAAAATAGGTTTATGATATTTTGAAGCACGAAGCTGAGGCATTTTGAAGATTTGTCTATCTCTTTATTTCAAAATGTATGAAATATCTGCTAGTAACTACTTTCTTATTTCTAGAAGATTCTTAAAACTTTAATGAGAACAGTTAGAGCATCTACTTAAAATAACCACAGCCCCTATTGAACCCATTTAAATGGTCTTCCAATGAGAGAAGAAAGCAAAACGGAGAGAACCAGAAAAAGAAAAAACAGAAAAAAAAATGTCTAATATTTGCAGGCCACCTAAAGACTGAGGATGAGTTTGAACAGCCTTTAAAAGCTTCCAGTGCACAGGAGTTAGGAGCACACGGTAGGGAATTCAGCCTCCCAAGTGGCAGAAACTCTGCGTGCTCAGTCGTTCTCTTAAAAGCCCACTTTCTCCAGCAGATCCCTGAAGGGCTGAGACAAAAGACATGGCATAAGCAGGACTGGCCTTCAGACGCCCACAATATGTGGTAGACCTCAGGTTAAAATTAACAGACACGGGCATCTTTAGCTGTTTTTGTCTCCAAACATTTTGAGACAAGGTTGACTTTAGCAACAATTCTATTTCAAGAATTAAACCAGATTTATCAGCTAGGGTCAGGTTCAATTTCAAAAATATTTTTGTTTGGCCAGCTTTGCTTCAGGAAAGTGTAGATTTAGTGTTTGGTAAAACTCATTTCTTATTTAAGTCTATTCTGTATAACTATTACCCAGCTCAAGTTGGAATTAAGATTCAGATATTTTTGGAGTTATTGGAAGAATCAGTTTTCTCGAGAGGTTTGGTCTAAAGGATCTTCTACAGACAGGATAGGGTAGTTAAAAAAGAAAAGCAAAATGAGACAAAATATACTAATTATTGAAAAATAATCCTAAATTAGGGATTTGGAAGAATCATAGAGAATGAATCTTTCCAGCAGATAAGACTGCTCTGAACTGGGGGAAAAGGGTGAGAGTTCAGAAAAAGTAGCAAAGAATAAATCACTGATATTCGTCGTTGGTAAAAGGACTTGTGCCTCCCAGCGTCTTCTAAAGCTTGTATTCTTGAGTGTGGTGGGGTTGAGGATCATGGTGGGGGTATTGTTAGAATTTCTGTGGAGTTTATGTAATTCAAACATATTCAAAAATATTTATGTAATTCAAAAATATTTATATGACATTTCTATCAAAAACCCGAGTGTGACAAGCCTCATAGATTCTGTCACATATGACCCAGGACCAGAAGGGTACCATGGGAGTGTAAAGATAAGGAAAAAATTCACTAGCATAACAGGAGATGAAAGAGCAAGGAAAGTGCAGGAATATGGGGTAAGTAGGGGTAAGGGTTATAACAACTTCATCTTCGGAAGTGAGGAAGGGTCAACAAATCCCATAAGAATGCTATGGAACAAGAAATACTTTATGTACATTACTAGTGTCATAAATGGTCAATATAAAAGCTAAGAGCAGTCATCACAACTACCAGACTTTGGGGCCAGGAATGGAGAATGCGGGTTGAAGTGCATTTAAACTAACTCAATCTTCAGAGTGAGGGAAAACTAGATGTCATCTTTATTAAAGTGTCAATAAGCATATCATTGAGGAAACCACCATAAGACCTTAAAAAAAGCTGAAAAGAGTTTCATAGAGCATGGATATGGAAAGAAAAAAGGAGAACAGTGTTATACTTTAGTCTAATTTTCTTCTGTACACTTTAATGTTACTCTGAGCAAGAATTGCTATAATAAAGATGCAAGGACAGTATTGAAACTACCGTTTGTGTGGTGGTTAAATCCATGGATGTGAGTATACCTGAGGTTTAAATCTAGCGCTTATCCAGAGGCTTGAGAAACTTTCTTTAACCTCTCTCATCTTAGTTTCCTCACATGTAAAATTAGAGAGAAACTGTAGCTTTTTCCTAGGATCATTGCGAGGATATAATCTGCGAGTCTGTTCTCTGAGAGTTAATCTGTGTCCAGCGTTTAGTCAATGGTAAAGGCTATGGAAATGTCATGCTTTACTACCTAATCCTCTGACCCTTAGCAGATTTGTATTTGTCTACATAATGGTGATTCCTAAATCTACATAACTGGGGTTTGTGATGGTTAATTTTTTGTATTAATTTGAGTGGACCTCGGGGTGCTCACATTAAGCATTGTTTCTGGTGTGTCTGTAAGGGTGTTTCCAGATGCTTTTGAATTATCGGTCTTAGCAAAATAGAGTGAACTCCCTAGTGTGGGGGGGCATTGTCCAATCCCTGGAGTGTCAGAATAGACTGAAATGTGGAACGGGGCCACTTCAGTTCACTACTATAGAGCACTACTATGTCCCTGCCTCACTACTTGAGTTGGGGCATCTCATCTCATCATCTCCTGTCTTGGGACTGGGATTTACATCACTACATCCATGACTTTCAGGCATTCAGACTAAATTATACTACTGGCTTTTCTGATTCTCCAGCTTGCAGATGTCAGATGGGAGACTTCTCAGCCTCCACAATAATGTAAGCCAATTTTTCCTAATAAATATTCATATATGTGTGTGTAATATATATATATATTTATTTATAAATATTTGTAAATACATATGTGTGTGTATATATACGTCTCCTACATATGTCTCCTATTGGTTCCGTTTTTCTGAAGAACCAGACTAATACAATTATATCAGCTTCTTCCAAATGGGTAACTTCCTCTTCATCCCACAGCCTGAGTGCCAGGTTGAGATCCCACTGTCTCTCACAGGGTTCATTGCAGTAACTGCCTTCCAGGCCTCCTTCCTCTCCCTGGGCTTTCTCCCCTCTAACTCCTTCTTCAAACTTCCTTCAAAAGACCTTGCTAACTTGACCAGATTCCTCTTTCTCTATTAAAGTCCTTAATGATTCTCAATTGCCTAAGCAGAGTTTCCACCTCTCGGTAAAGCAGCAAATCTATTCCATTCTTCCGCCTTCTGACCCTAACATCTTGTGAAAAAGCCATGGTAAATTTTTTATTTATCCAAATAATCTATGAGATAATAACTCCTTTCTATAACAATTGAGCCTCATACAACATAGATACTAGGATTTCAGTACATGTTTATTGAATGAATGAATGCATCAATGAATCAATGATAGAACTATAATGGTTTATTTGATTCTAGAAATAGATAGCATGTTTTTCTGATCCTGAAGATCTCAAACATTACATTTATATTCTTCTGTGTCATATAAGTCCAATATAATGAGAAAAACAAAACAATCTTTTCCCACATTTGGAGCTCATAGTCTTACCTAGAGTTGATCCTAAGTACATATTTGTTAAATAAGTTAATACATGAATGGCTAAATGGATGATTAAATAAATATGTGTTCACTCTGAGCTCAATAATGCCTGTTAAACAAAATTAATTGAATTTAACTGCCAGCTGTATTTGTATTTTCACGTTTTTAGAATTAAGAATGTCAATCCCTAGTATAGTTAAATGTCTTGGTATTCTTAAAACCGGTGATATTTAAATGCAAAATTAGAGCCCCAAATCGCATATTCAATGTTTTAACTATTACAGTTCACTGTATAAAAGCTTTTTCTCTATGAAAAACATTCACCCCCAAAACATTAGTCTCCTTTTCAGCCTTCATATATTCTTGCTATGCTAATGATAGAATCCCAGCTCACCAGGTGTTGTAAAGGACCCTTAGTCGCATCACCTGTGAGCAAGGACGCTGTGAAGGCAGATCTTTTCAAACAGAGTGGACCAGGGCCCAGGCAGTTTAAAGCAGGTGTGTGATTAATGCTGGATGGTGAATGGTTATGGCTGGTATCCAACAACAGCAGGAAGACAAGAAGAGAAGCTCAGTGGGAAGGCCGGTAAGAAAAAGCCTCGATAAATTGTTTGGTCTGTAAAATACCAGGTTAACCTGGAGAACTGGGTCGAAGCTTAGTGGAAATAAACCAGCTTCTGAGTTTCTTTTATTCCCCCTTATGTTTTCAATATCAAAACTATTACCAAAGACTGGAGGGGCACATCTCTTGCTTTCTGCTTGAGGATGGGGATGGTGGGAGCCTATGAATGGAATTGACATGACGAAAAATGGCTTGGACTTTAGAAAAGCAAATGAGTTCATCTCATTTCAATTACAGGTTTTTATGTCTCCTATTTAGTTATAAGAAGACAGTATAAAAATCTAATTTCCTAGAGGCAGAGAACTGTGACAAATCTTATTCTTATTCCCTATGTTGCTTCTTGGATTTTGACAGCATGAGCTCTGGGTATAATTTCAAAGTGAACTAAATAACATCACTACCAAAAAGGGAGTGGTTAAGTCAGTCAGTGATAATCAATAGAAGTAACTAATGAATAAATCTGATCACGAAGTCAAAAAGGAACTTAAAATTTATTTCTTGTTTCCAGATAAGAATGACAGTTAACATAACAGTTCTATTCCTGGGTAAGACCACGGGTTAATGCATACTTCAAATTTTGGACCTTAACAATTGTGACACAGGAACTCTGAGATCAAAGAAATTTCTTTGGGTCTCTCTGAGATTCTTTCACCTGGGCAAGGTTTTGACTTTTGCTTTGACAACCAGCTAGTCTGTACTTTACATTCACTGCAGTAATCACATTTGAAAAGTATGTATTTTTCTTTTGAAATTCTCTGTTTACTTTCTCCTCTAGAAGCTGTTCTGCTTCGTGAGGAAGGGGTTACATCGGTTCTGTCCACTCTATTCTAACAGCACACAGCATGGTACCTGGGATAACTTGTGCTTAATAAATGGGTGCGGAATAAAAGAGTGCCGATGTGCATTTGAAGACTAAATGCTCACAGAACAGGTCATTGGAGGACAGGAAGAGTATTAATAGTCGGTAATTGCAAAAAAGATTTTGGGAAACTCAAGTAAAGACTGGCTAAAATTTTCCCAAAATGAATAAATTCATTCATTTATTCATTTTGGGAAAATGTGAGCTGTTGAGTTCCCTTTTACTTAGAAAAAGATTTATACTGGATCTTGGTAACAATCAAGGAGCAATGCATTGCTCAGGACGTACAAAGGCTTTGATGACATAACCTTCCACTGTCCCTGGGCTTCTCCCGACCTTTCAGGCTTTTCTTCACTCCCAGTCCACTTGCATTTCCCGCTCTGTCCTTCCTGATTGTCTCCATTTCTTTCATCAATGTGCTCCCTCTCCCTGGAACGCTTATTTACTCTTTGCAAGTAATCTCACTACCACTCTCTAAACCTCAGAGTGAAACTTTTGAACCACCCTTCTGTGACTTGTGACCTCACTCTTTCTTTCTAACCTATTGTCTTTGGTTGCTATCTCACTGAATTTTATGTATGCATTTTCCTTTTTCCCAAAGACCATGAATCTATTGAAGTCAGAGATAATTTCTTGTATCTCACTGAATCCCCATCATGTAAAATAGACCTCAGGTTTCTCAGGATATTAGTAAATGATGGTAGAATGAATGAAAAAGTGACTATTGGCCTAAGCTGTAAAGATTCCCTTACTGTTTGTGATGATTAATTTCATGTGTCAACTTGACTGGGCCATGAAGTGTCCAGTTATTTGATCAAACATTATTCTGAGTGTTCCTGTGAGAGTGTTTTGTGATGCTTAACATTTAAATCAATAGACTGAACAAAGCAGATTGTCCTCCCTAAATTGGGTAGGTCTTGTTCAATCAGTTGAAGGCCTGCATGAAACCAAGATGCTGACTCTTCCCTGAATACAAGGAAATTTCTCCTGCCTTACTGTTTTTGAGCTGGGAGATTGTTCTTGTCTTTGAACTTGAATGAAAACATCAGCTCTTCTTGCCTCTTAAGCTTTCTGACCTTTGAACTGGAACTACATCATTAGCCCTCCTGGGTCTCCAGTTGGCCCAAAACAGAGCTTGGGACTTCTCAGACTCCATAATCATGTAAGCCAATTCTTTAAAATAAATCTTTTTCTTTGAGAATGCTGACTAATACACGTCTTGTCAGTCAAAGAAAAGTAACTTGGAATATTTCTCTTTGACTTTCTAATGCCTCCTGATATTTTTTGTTTGGATATAGTGATCTAGGTGACTGAGATTTTAAGGTGAGCATTTATTACCCATGAGTATTTATTTTCCTTTGCATACCTTATCTGTGCCACTTTCCAGCTCTTCCTTATGACAAATTTGAAATATATATAAATTGAAAACATACAAGAGTAGAGAGAGAACATGTTTTCCTTATGACTTTTATAAAGTTGTAACAAAAAAACGTTTAATAATATTTCTTGATATTTATATACAAACTATTGCCATATCAATTTTTCACTGATTCTAACTTACTGCTTTTTATGAGCTTTGGAGATTTGAAAGATTAGTTCTGAACCTTCGGTGGTTAATTATTTTTAAAGAGTTTCATAAAACTTTAAATGCATTTTATCTACTTGAATACAGGTTTATAGCTGTATAAAAGGCAAATATTCATTGACAGTCAAAGAAAGAAAGGCAGAAAATATTTTATAAAGAGAATTAAAATATTAAGGCTCATTTGAGGGAATACAAGTGTAATAAAACTGTAATTATTTAAAATTCTGTTTTTAGTAGTGCAGAAAGAATGCCTAAGATTATAGATGAGATTAATGATTATGATGATGACTAAAAATAAAAATAAAATACAAATATAGACTTTGGAAATAAAGTCACACTGAAAACTGCTAATAATACTTGATATGCTATTGGTTAGAAAATTAGCCAGAAGTAAAAGAATATTATTGTTTTGGAATTATTTTTATATCTTAACATTGTTAGCGAGAGAGAACTTTCAGAAATATTAAGATCATGTTATTCTATGGCTTAGGAGTCACCAGTGGTTTCTTGCCTTTGGCACAAAATCCAATTTCCCCTTTTAACCCATACATTCCCATTTGCTCTGGTTCCTGCCTATGTATTCCTGTACATGAAGTTTCAGGCCTCATGACCACATTCTAGCCAAGTTTATTTCTTCTTCAGTGTGTTTGTATGTGCTGTTTCTTATTATTCAACCGCTCTTTAGCAAATCTTACTGGTTTTTATCTTTCTGATCTGAACTCAGAAGTCACCTTCCTGGCCTTCTCTGAGAATCTGAGTTGATATGTGGTCCTTCCCTTCTGCTTCAAGCAACACTCTACACATCACTGTATTTATTTTCTTAAAGGCACTTATAAGAAATATTTTCTTCATTTATTTCTTTGAAATACCATCTTAGAATTCAAATTGCATTGGAGTAAGGACCCTGTTTGTCTTATTCATTGCCACATTTCCAGCACCTGGGTAACTGCCTGACAAGAGGCCAGAGGGTAGCTAGAGTGATCAAATGGATCCTGCATAACTAGTAATGTTGTCAAGGCCTTCTGGAAAAACCCTTAGAGTTAGCATTTGAGAATCCTTGCAGAGTGAGTAATCTACTTTGTTTTTCCTTTTTCCCCAAATACCACCATCAAATTCCACTCAAGGCATTTTCCCTTCCTCCTCTCTTTAAATGTTTTAAGTTGGGTATATGCTTCTTAGTTCATAAATCTGCAAATTATTTAAAGATAAATTATATAGATATTTGACGCCAATCATGGACTTGAGATCTTACTCAGAAAAACCTTCACCCAGCAATAGGCAGTAGACCATTTATAACAGGATTGAATTAAGGCACTTTAAAATCATAGGTGATGTTCAGCAAAGGATGCCACAATAAACACAATCCAATGTGTTCTTATCCACATTTTATAATATATTTAAATAATTAAGTGAATATTTAATAATTGGGAATGGGCTCATTATATAAAAAATAATCCTTAAAGATAAGGATTAAATTTAAGAAAGTTCAAAGATACATTTTTTTTTTTTTTTGAGAAGGAGTTTTGCTCTTGTTACCCAGGCTGGAGTGCAATGGCGCAATCTCAGCTCACTGCAACCTCCGCCTCCTGGGTTCAGGCAATTCTCCTGCCTCAGCCTCCTGAGTAGCTGGGATTACAGCATGTGCCACTGTGCCCAGCTAATTTTTTGTATTTTTAGTAGAGATGGGGTTTCACCATGTTGACCAGGATGGTCTCGATATCTTGACCTTGTGATCTGCCCCGCCTCGGCCTCCCAAAGTGCTGGAATTATAGGTGTGAGCCACTGGGCCCGGCCCGACACACATCGTTTACAAGGAGACTGAGATGAAAATCACAATTACTGGGAACTAGAAGTTTAGTTTTTCATATAAATAACTTGATTGTGCTGAGATCTGAGGGTTGTCAAAACAAAGATGCTGCCTATAGACACTTAACAAGTGCTTCCTTGAAGTCACTGAATACGCTTTTGATAACGTCATTTATACTTGACTCTTAGAGCATCAAAATATGTAAATCATGCTTCAGAAACTAAATGAGGTTGTTGTGGCAAAAATTCCATTTTGGCTGTGATTCTGGCATATTTCAGGGACAGGTCTATCCCTGGCGTCAGGAAAAGGACTGCTGTCACTTGAAGAGAACTTGAAGTAGCTCCTTGTCCAGATCACCATGATCATCAATGGATTTGTATCATGATTGAATTGTAGGGGTGCTGGAAAAATGCACTGCTCTTGTACTCTATGAATCACCCTTAGTTTATAAGGAAAAGGAACTCTAATTTACACTAAGGGAAAAAAATACAAATATGCATATAACTCTAGTATTTCTTTCTTCAATAAATTTATTGAATTTCCACTATGTGCCAAACGAGCCACCTGAAAGATTAACAGGATACAGTCATACAAGCAACTAGCAACTTAGTGAATGGGATAAATATATCTGCTTGCAATGATGATATATTGCAATACCTGTATTTTCTGAAACATGAATATTATAGAGCACCAAACTCATCTTGAGGGAAAATGTGAGATAAATATTTCTGTAGAAGATCAGCTGAGTCTCACAAAAATTAGAAGGGTTTAAAAGTCCAAGGCAGAGTGGAGAAATGCAGAATATTTTATGCAAAGGGGCACACGGCAAAAGCACGGATCATGGTGTGGTGTTTCAACAGTGAAGTTAGACATTGTTGACAGATCATAAAGTCTCAAGCAGTAGGTGGCAGAAAAACAAGTATTCAGAGGCAGATTAAGACAGTGATATGAAAAGCTTTGCTAGGAAGCTTGGCTTTTCAAAAAATTCATCATGAACTTTCTGTATGCTTCACACTAAGAAGCTAGAATGGTACATCTCATGTTCACCTCCCCTCTCCAACGAAAAGGAGTGTACCCTTCACATGTTGAGCACCCAAGGCTACAGAGAATGGGTGTTTACTTCAGATGTGGACTGGACAGAGTTTGCTTTGCGGAGGGAGTTGGGAATGCCTCATGGATCTTTTCTTGCTTTCTTCACTCACTGCTCAGGTCCAAGGCAGGCCCTAATTTTCCATTCTCCAGTGCTACCTTCAAGAGGGCCTCCCATTTCTAGGGGGTCCTTCCATCACCATCCCTGGTCCAACCTGGGATGTTCTCCATCCTGTAGCCTTGGGTCCCTGCAAAAAGAAGGAAAAAGATAAAGACATACAAGTTTACTATGTTTCCTCGATTTCAAGCAAATTTTACTTAGCCAAGAGTGACTGGTTTTGAGAAATTTTTGCTTAATGGATCTGTCTCCTGGCCGGGCATGGTGGTTCATGCCTGTAATCCCAGCGCTTTGGGAGGCTGAGGAGGGTGGAACATGAGGTCAGGAGATTGAGATCATCCTGGCCAACATGGTGAAACCCTGTCTCTACTAAAAATACAAAAATTAACTGGGTGTGATGGCGCACACCTGTAGTTCCAGCTACTTGGGAGGCTGAGGCAGGAAAATCGCTTGAACTTGGTAGAGGGAGATTGGAGTGAGTCAAGATCGTGCCACTGCACTCCAGACTGGTAACAGAGCAAGACTCCATTTAAAAAGAAAAAAACAAAAACAAAAACAGAAGAATCTATCTCCATCTCTTATGTTAAAGGCAATATAAAATAGTCCCTCTTGTAATTTGGGAACTACCCTGGTTAAGCCACAAAAGAAGTATGTAGTTGGACATGAGCGAAAACGCTTTTAAACCAGGATGAGCCATTGAAGGGTTTAAGCAGAAGAATGAAGAAGACTTGTTATCTGGATTATTTTGACAGGTGTTTGGTAGCATCTGGGTGATACATTGGGAAAGACAACCTTGAAGTCAGGGATAACCAGATGCAGCAATTTTCATCATGGCAGGAAACTCTCCTTTGGGAAAGGGGTGAGCTGTCAGAATATCGAGGGGATGAGTTTGGCTTTAAAAAACACAGCCATTTTATTTATTGTTTTCATTCAACAAACTGTGAAAATTAACATTGACAAGATCTCATTTACTGTGGTAATGCACTGTATTAGAAGAGAGAATTAGGAGAGATATGATTAGAAAGATCTTCAGAAAGTTGATATGGGAAACTGTAGGACATTCAGATAGGAAGATGAAAGAAGCATTTGGATGTGCAGTCCTGAAACTTAGAAAAGGAAGCTGTGGTTTAAATTTAACTGGTCGATGGTTAATCTTCTCATGAGATCATATATGCAGGGTAGATGGAGGTACTGGGAGAAAAGTGAGAAGGCAAGCTTGATTGGTGACATAAGGGAAAAAAATCGGAGAAGAAGGAAAAGAGGCATCAAAGAAAAGTCTTCAGTACTCAACAAGGGTTCTAAGATTACTTCTTGCCCAAAGCAATTTTTGAGATTCATTCTGGACTCCATGTCTAGGTACTGCATTAAGACTTGAGGTCTCTCCTTCAACAACAAGAATATTGAATTATTTCCATGAGGGGTGTATACCCTAAAGGATATTGATTGGTATGTTTTTCCTGACTTAGTAATCTAGACAATGGCCTATGCTATGTCCATAAGAGTGAAGGTTCAACTATCATATACCATATATAGTAAATATGTGTATATAAGTTATATATATGTACATATGAGTGTGTGTGTATAAATTTCTTGATTGACCTGTGAATTTGAGATAAATCTTACTTATGATAGCCTCCTAAATATAATTTGGATTCCCTTCCAGTACCCAAGAAAAAACATTTGAGATTTCAAAGTTCTAAACCATAGAATCCAAGTGTATCAAATGTACTAATAAGAAGGTAAAATAACCATATAACACAGCCATGACTATGAGAGGGACCAGCAAAGCTGCACATTCTTGGCATCATCGTCTCTCCCTTGACTAAAACACATCCTTTGGGAATGCTTTCTATTATTTTGAGCAGGGAAAGTTCTTTCAATCAGATCCTACAAGATTTCAAATGAAATATATGAGATACAATAAAACACAAGCCAACATCATTAAACCCAGCTAGAAAGAGTGTTACATTCTGACTTCGTCATAGCTGTAGTTTAAAAGGTCTACAATGATTCCAATCCCTTAATTTTCATTTTAGTTAGTCACTGTGGTGCTGGGACCTCCCAAAATGCCCCAGTTCTTAGGTATTGCAGTATAGCACAAGAGAATGCCTGGGATATTCTAAGTGTAATATGAACTTGCTGATGTGATTCCCTAATTATGGAAGGGAGGGGTTTCATATTGCTCAATAAGATGATGCTGCCGGTAAAATTTGCAGGGTGATTAATCAGTACTTTATTTCAAGTTCGGGCAAAAAATTTCAACTTGACAAGGTCTGCCTATTCTACTCTCCTTCCCCCTGAGTTCTGTTTCTAGGGCTGTGGTCTGAGCATGTGACTGTGGGGAATCCAGTTACAGCTACCACATGGTTTGCAGGGAGCATCCCTTCGCAGTGTCTTAAGCTTTCCCCTTGGCCTCTCTCCTCTGTGAGGTTCTGCCTCTCTTTATTGGGCATCTTGTGTTAGGCACCTCCCTAGTCTGCACCAGTGCTGCTGCTCCGTGGGAGGAAGGGATGCTTTAGATTTTGATGTGGAAAAGGAAAAGGGGGCAAGACCTCACTGTGACCTTATAGCATGACTTTGATGCAAAGGGTCTTAATGGCAATCAGATCTTTACATAGTGAAGACTAACCCTCTGCTTGCATAGTGCCTGCTTCTTGTTAGGCGTTTTCCTATCTTGCTTTGTGCTGTGTCAAAGAAGAAGTGTTTGCTATTGCCTTAGCCTAGATGGGATAAGGGTCTGTGTTAAGTATAGAAAGTGCCCGTCTCTTTGTTAGGTGTTTCCCTGCCTTGCTTTGCACTGCATCGTAGAAAAAACGTTTACTATTGCCTTAGCCTGGATAGGACGAGGGTCTGTGATACGTACACAAAGGGATAAAACCTACCTGCTACGCTACTTAATCAGAACAACTGCCACTTGTTCCTTGATCCCTGAGGTTTCCTTCACTTGGTGGGGGATGGAGGTCTACACGAACATTTGCCTGAGATATTTTGAGAAAATATTATGCTTATTTTATTAGTTTTGAAGATCAAGGTATATTGGTCTTCAAACAATCTAAATCTTTTGGTTTAGCAAATATGGTTTTGTTTCTGCATGAGTGTGTTTATACATATATTCCTCTAAGCAAATGTGTGCTAATATATATATACATGCTTTATATATATGAATATACATATATAAGTGAATATATGTAGGCATGTACTTGTATACCTATGTATTTATCTATCTACCATGCACAGATACGTCCTGAGGCTTGGAACCTATCTTTGCATGGTAGATAGATAAATAGATAGGTATACATATGCATACATATATACATACACATATTCACAGAACATACATACACATATTCCCCAAACATACATGAATACATACACATTTTCACAGAGTTAAATCAGTTTGTATAGTTATATAATGGTAGCAAGGAAAGTCAGGAGTAACTCATCAACCCGTATGAGGGGAAGAGTGAGCTGGAGAAGGACTCCTAGGGGAGAGAAAGAAACCTAGACCATGGTAGGGTATCAGTGATTGAGGAAAACAAGAGCTCATGAGAATTCCTCTGCAATGGAGTTGGTCAACACAGCTAATTAATTTTGATGTCAAATATTCACAATTTGTTTCTTGTTTTGGGCTGAGGTGTAGCAATGATTTTCATCACCTCCAACTTTTAGTGAGAAGTTTCACCTGCACTGGCAGCATGAAAAAGATGCTAGCTGGAGCCCGACAGCAGGAAAGATGGAGCCAGCAATGGTGGAGTGGGCAGCAGATACTCCCTGAGGGTGGAAGGTGGGCCAGGCGGAGGCTGGATATTGCCTCACATGTGGAGGGTCACACGTGTGGCAGACCCAGGCCAGTTAGCCCAGTGGTTCTCCACAGGAAGTGATTTTGTCCCCTAGGGACCCCTGGCAATGTCTTAAGACATTTTGGTTGTTATACTGGAGGAGAGGACAACAGGCCTCTAGGGGGAAGAGGCCAGGGATGCTGCTAAACATTCTACAATGCATAAGGCAGGCTCCACAACAGAGTTATCCAACTCCAGTGTCAGTGCTGAGGTTAAGAAACCCTAGGTTAAATATATGCATTTTCAATTATAGCAGGATGCAATTTAAATTGCTGGCATCGAACACAGAACTTTAGAAAATGTCCCTTCTCCATGTTCTAAAAGATTCCACATCCTGTGGGTTGAGGAACTCCCCCTTTTGTATTTTTCCCACTCAGCCCTCGCTTTTTAAACATCACAGCCCCATCCCACACTTCAAACAGTGAAGAGGCTAGCTGATGTGTAACTAAAGCTCTGACTTGGAAAGAAGGCAATATTTCTGATTGCAAAAAAAAAGGACTTGAGATGATTATGATGATGATAATTATTTTATTTTCAAGAAAAAGTGTCGCTCTTGTTGCCCAAGCTGGAGCGCAATAGTGCGATCTTGGCTCACTGGAACCTCTGCCTCCCAGGTTCAAGGGATGCTTCTGCCTCTGCCTCCTGAGTAGCTGGGATGACAGGCATGTGCCACCACACCCAGCTGATTGTTTTTTAATTTTTCTTTTAGTAGAGATGGGGTTTCTTCACGTTGGTCCCGCTGGTCTCCAACTCACAACTGCAGGTGATCCGCCTGCCTCAGCCTCTCAAAGTGCTGGGATTACAGGTGTAAGCCACCATGCTCAGCTGAGACTGATATTATTAATGAACAATAAATAGTCAGGCATTTTTGTCTCAGACATACTGTGTGACTTTGATCTTTTGACATACCTCATTTATGTTAAAGAATATGAAGTGCATGTTATGATTTTAAATTTAAGACTTGGGGAAAATTAGGTCATCCAGAGAGGTCTGCAAAAGAGTAAATATTCAGAACTTTTCATCTGCTCATCTTGAAATACACACACACACACACACACACACACACACACAATCTGATAGCTTCCCCTTGACATGTGATGTTTCAAAACAGCAGAAATTCTGCCAAGTAATTCATGGGACACAGCAGAAGGAGAATATGAGTCATTAAAATATAGGCATTAACTTTAGTCAGACAAACTGATGGGATTGCTGCCAAAGGAAAAAATCTCGCAGTTGGGCCACCCTCGTAGATTTCTCCAACAACCCCAGCCAGATAGTGCTGTGTTTAGTGACTAGATTCTGTGGCTAACCCTAACCCTAGCCCTAACCCTAACCCTAACCCTAACCCTAGCCCTAACCCTAACCCTAACCCTAACCCTAACCCTAACCCTAACCCTAACACTAACCCTAACCCTAACCCTAACCCTAACCCTAACAACCCCAGCCAGATAGTGCTGTGTTTAGTGACTAGATTCTGTGGCTCTGAATTTCAGCGCCTATCATTTCATTGTCTCAGAGGAGAACTATTCGAGTGAAAATATTGTTTCAGTGCAAATAATAGAAGGGTAAAGAAAGCGGCACTCATTTCTCTGAAATAAGAGAATGTATACCTTGTATACTGGAAATAAGAAAAGAATGTATTGAATCTGTTTGGGAATCTGGGTCAAGATTCTTAAATGAGGATTTTTAAGCCTTATCATCCATGAGAATCACCTAGACCTAATATTGAAAGTGCATATTCCTCCTATGGGTCTGACACAACAGGCGTTTTTCACAGGCTCCAAAGGGGTTGGCGGTATGTGGATTCCACTTGATAAAGGGGCTGTCAAATAAACCACGGCTGTTGAGCATTGGGAAAAATAACCGGGCACATGGTAAACGCTCAATACGTATTTGTTAAATGAATTCTCTCTAGCTCTTAGATACATTTTGTTTTTCTTTTCTTTCATGTGAGTGGATTGCCAACAGGCTTATTTGGGTTTATATTGTTTCAGAGAAACTCAAATCTTCCCCATTTATTTATTCTCTGCTTTGTGTTATATGAATTTTAGTTGCTGTTGGCAGAAAACTCAGGTTACATTAATTCTTCCCCTTTCTAGTAACCTGATTTGGGGCACTTCTTTTGATCTCCTTTGGCATTTAAAATGTTAACCTCCTCTGACCTTTAAAGTTTTAAAATGTCTAATCTGGGAAAGTTAATAATCGCTCTTCAAAATATCATATAGCATTGAAAAGAAAAAAATTATGTGACAAATGAAGTATAGAGTTCTATACCAATGTTATTTGTTTTGTGTTTCCTAGAAATGAATTGTAAACCGCAACTCAGAATTAAGCAACAGAGGAGGTGGGGATGAAGTCCCTCTAATCCTTTGCTTTAGGAAAATGTTTTCTTTAATGGCTGGGAGACAGCTGGATTTAAAGTGAATGCAAATTAAATGTCAGTCAATAAGTTTAAGTTACTCCTTTCCCATATCTTTTTGCTTTTTGTTTCAAGAATCAGCATTATTGAGGCAGTGGTTACTTTCATGTTAGTACAACTTTAAAGATAGAGGTTGTGCAGGCTCCATTGAGGTCGTCAGTTAACCTCGAACAAGAGAATGGATGGTTTGTTGGATGGAAAAAGCTTGGTAGGACGGTCAGATCACTTCTGAGCCTCCCTCTCCTGAAAAGCCCCTATTACCATTCATGCATGTACACACACACACATGCAGGTACACACACACACGCAGGTACACACACACACACAGGTACATGCACAGACACACACTCACACACACACACACTCACACACACTCCTCTTTAGCAACATTTCTTTGAATTCTTACCCTGTAAAAGATGAGTCAGATGTGCTACTCTTACCTCCCCTCTAACTATATATGTGCTATATATGGTGAAAGATAGTTTTTTAAGAGTGTTTCTGAGCAATTACATCTTGGAAGTGGAAAAGGAAGTGAGGGAAAGTAATTCCAAAGCTTTCTTTGTCTTTTCTTTCTGATAAGAGAGGTATAAACATTTCTGGGAAATGAATAATCCTGTCACTGCATGAGAAATGCAAGTGCTTCCCTGTTTTAACCTAACATATTAAAATAAAAATAAAGAAGAGGAAGAAAGTATGGCTGTGGAGCAAGTGTAGTGGGAATTGATCATAGTCACCCAGTCAGCCAAATATTGCACAAAACAAGGCAGATTCCAGGGCAGGTGCTGCTTAACCTGAAGGGCATCATGACCCACCAGGATCTGGCTCAGCTCAGCCTGTGGTTATTTTCTGTATTAGTCAATATTTCTTGCAGACTTAAGCATCAGAAGCACTACTTGAATTAACCGAGGAAAAGAGAGGATTGCACTGGAAGTTTTCTCCCTTAACATAAAATTCATTCCCATGGAAGACCCTTCTCCAAGAGGAAGGGAGCAGGAAAACCACCTCCCTAAACCTTGAATTTTCATTTTCAGTGCCCAGGAGGATACTAGCATGGTAGAGTAGGTCATATTTGAGATATAGACAAGACATAAAGTTGCAAGGTCTTGGTATGTGTGATGGTGAGCACATGAGTCAGTGTGTGTGTGTGTGTGTGTGTGTGTGTGTCCAGGGGGCAATCTGTGGTGGACAAAATGATGTGACTAACTGCCCAGATCCCTCTTCAGGAATAAAAACTCTTATTCAACCCCTGAGAGCATTGCTGCTGCCCTCTAGTGTGGCCCTTTTTAAAGATTTCTCCCACTGGAGAGACCCACCTCTCCCAAGGTCAAACTTGCTTCCTAGCAAAGGAGGCATCTGGTGACTGATGGACAGGAATGTAGAAAAGCTTGCCCTTCCCTCTCCAACCTAGGGAAGCTCTGAAAGGTCCCTCTGGCTACTCCTGCTCCTTTCCTGTCCACAGGGGTTGAATCTCAGATAACACCTTAACAAAGCTCTGATCCAGCACATCTATCTTTCCCTGGGAAAAGTCACCCAGTGACACTTGAGAAGGAAGACAGAAAAGAACAGAATTCTGTAGATCACCAACCTTTAAGATGCAGAAAGAGGAAAGACATCTGCTTATCAAAACAGAGAACTGAGGAGAAGAAAACTGGTTTAGGGAGAGCCGTATCATAAGACAGGGTGGCTTCTATCTGATATGCTCTGTTGATTTATTTAGGTGAGTATATTGGCTTAGAATGAGAGGAGAGCATTTGGTGCAGGGTTTTTGAGGAGCAAAGTCAAAGTTTAATGGAAGCAAGGGGGCTAATCACTGGAATAAGACAAAAGACTGACAAATGGTATTGTGGATCCAGATGAGACAGAAAAGCCTGATATATCAGCACCAAGCTGTGCAATAATATATTTTACTCCTGTATCATTCAATTTTCAAGATAGAGGAGTGAAGAGAATAACTGAAGGAATGATACATAGGTGTGGATTTATGTGAAGGGAGGTAGAGTGGTCAAATACAATTCTGACCAAGAGATTTAAAGCAGTAATTAAAAGAGAAAATATATATCACATATGTGTATATTATAGATTACTGTTGATTATTCTACATCAACGATGTTCACATTATTCTATTTTATTCCCAAGGAATAGTTACAAAGTACTTTGCCACATTTCCTTGACTGTTTTAAGTAGGCATTCATTTGCAATAATGTTTATATGATTATTAATATAATTGTGTTATAATTATAAAGCTATCATCCATTTGTCTTGCCCTGTGTAAACAGTGATATATTAAAACAGACACAATATAGGTGTACAATTATGCAAGCAATTAAAATAGAAGGTAGGGATCGAATCTTCTTTATTGCTTGGCAAGACAGAGATTTGCAGCCCATAAAATGTGAAAAAAATACTTTGAATTTACTTTCTGTTGACATGATTTCACTTCCCTTTCTTACAGTGCAAATCATCCTTGGGGTTGGAGGATGGAGAATGAGAAGGGTTAGAGAATAACTGGACTCTTATATTTTGCTTGCCTACAAAATTGGTGGGGAATAGTCTTCTTACCTTAGCCTATGGGGCTTGATCTGCCTTGCGATTCTTGCAAGCAGCGTCCTGATGCAATGCAAGGGTAGCCATCTGCAATAAGACAAATAGATGACAAAAACAGAAGACGAGGGAAAGTCACCAGGTTCCAATAGCGTGTACGGTTCCCCTCACCCCAACCTCCTGCGCCTCATTTAACATCAACCACAGTCTTCTATCAACATTCTTACTTGTTTACCAGTCTGTCTCTACCCTTAGCGTAGAAGCTCCTGAGGGCAGGATCTGTATGTCATTTTTCTTTGTGTCTTCAGAAACTGGTCTAGAGAGTGATGTATTGTACATGAAATGTAGGCTGAAGGAAGGACCTCAATAGATAAAACTGGCAATTATTTTATAGATGTTGAACTAAAATGTCTCGAAACATAATCACACTAGAGTAAAATTGCTTATATTTAAGTTATCAACATTTGTAGCAATTCATTACAGAAAGACTTCACATCCCTGCACTCCAAGGGGAGGAATGAGTTGTATCCTTCCTGCCTGGCACAGTGTGTGGTGTTTAGCTCAGCAGAAGGTTATCGTAGCTCCACTCCTTACTCCATATGCTGGGAAAGCTCCACACAGTTCATTAGGAAGGGTGGGGGTGGATCAACGCCAGTATTTAGATTCCCAAACTGTTCTCAGTTAGGAAATGACTTCTGTGTTTCCCCCATTCAGGTGCTTTTGATTAGCAAGAAGCACAAATACGCAGTCATACAGATATGTGCTCCCACGGTCAGAACCCACAAAAGTGAATCAAGTGCTTATCTGGCTTACATTTCTATACATTCCTTGACACTCACAGATGCTTCTTGAACCTGGCTGGCCTATCCTTGTTCAGGGCTGCCAGGCTCCACAAGGTTAACTAAGGAACGCCCAAGGTTGTTTTTATTTTTATACTAGGGTCATGGCCTATACGATAGGGACATTCTGCTGAACAGCTGTGTGACCTCACTAAGCCTCGACCTTGCTGTCCCAGGAGTTGCTTTTAGATTGTAGGTGGGAATATTTTCCACCACTAACTAATGTTTGTGGATCAATTCTAGGTCTTCAGAAGGGAAAAACTGATATACATATATATAGAAAACAGTATCCACAACTGACCCCATGTTGCCCATTGCATTTGGATGCGGAGTTAAGAGCCTTTGAGAATGATGGGGTGGTGAAGAGGCTTCTCTTGTGCTTTTATCTTTGATATTTCCCCCCTCCACAGCCAGATGGATTTTCCAAGGTCTGCTCGGCTGATCAGTTTACTCTGCCATGAAAGGGCAAGGGCTTCCCATGACTTTTCACATGAAAATGGAAATTCCTGATGTGTCCCACAGGCCCCAGCCACCCTCTACGGCCCCCACCTCATGTCAGTCCCACTGAGCTTAGCCCTAGCCCTTAAACCTGCTATTCTTTGTACATGCCGTTCCCTTCATCTGCTTCCCTCTCCCAGATTTCCAGATGACGTCGACTCCTCCTAGCACAGGCTTTAATCTCATCATATAATTCTCCCTTAAAGCATTTTTCGCAGGTATAATTTTTATTAGAACTCTGATTATTTAATACATATCAAGACAGTGCCACAGACAAGACCCATGCCCAATTCATTCTGTATTTCGCTCCAGTGCCCAGCTCTGTGCCTGACACATGGGTAATGGGTCTGTTGAGTTCAGAAAATGGCCAAAAAAGCTCCCTCATGCTCACCCTGTGTCTACATATGTGCTTTGGCTGTGCCTTTTATTATTATCTATCCTTTCTACTGAGCCAAATAGTCTTTCTTTTTCTTTGAGATAGTCTCGCTCTGTCACCCTCACTGGAGTGCAGTGGTGTGATCTCAACTCACTGTAATCTCTGCCTCCCAGGCTCAAGCAATTCTCTTATCTCAGCTTCCCAAGTAGCTAACACAACAAACAAGCATCATCATGCCCAGCTAATTTTTATATATTTTTGTAGAGATGAGGTTTTGCCATGTTGCCCAGGCGGGTCTTGAACTCCTGAGCTCAAGCGATCTCCCCACCTTGGCCTTCCAAACTGTTGGGAGTACAGATGTCAGCCACTGTGCCTGGCCCAAATAGTCTTTCTTGAAAGAAAATTTGTTTATTGTATATTAAGAAAATTAGTCATGATGATTAGGTTTTAATTAAGCTCAATTCAAGGATATGTTATGCCTAAATAATGTACAAATTTACAACCTGGCCCAAAAATGAGTGCCTAGTTTCTCTAACTACCAAGGCATATGTCATATTCTCTTGATTTGAACTTACTATTCATGCAAAATAGTTGCTGAATAAAATGTGCTACCTATATCAATCTCAATATATGCCTTTTTAGCTTTATTCAGCCACTATGTCTATAGCTATTCCAATGATTATACCAATACACCCTAATCCTTAATGTTCTTTAAAAAATCCCACTTCAATTGTTTTGTATTTCCCAGGCAATATAATCTCTATCACATCATTCACAGTCATCTGTAAAATAAACACCTTCTATCACTAGGTCCAGTAGATGCAAAACCCTAGAAAAATTTAAACAAATATTTTGATTTTGTTTACGTATGTGCCACCAGCTGCTTAAGAAAAGCTGCACTTGGGATAAACAGAAATTACAGAAGAAACCCATATTATAAACACCTGGATTTAAGCACTCAGCAAGAAGCCAGAAAGTAAACACTGCAATATTAAATGCAATCGGCTGGGATAAACCTACTGCCCAGTGGATCTCAGAAATTGTTTAATTTCACATAAAAGGGTCTCTGAATAAATGGCAAGCAAAGAGAACAGAGCAGACAGAAAGGGAAAGGGTAGACTCCCTGCTGTGGAAATAGCCATCTTTCATCAGAGTGGATGTTGGTGGATTGTTGGAAAGGTTGGAACTCTCTAAATACACAGAACTTCTCCTCTGACTACATTCTTCCCAGCTTGTATAGAGGACCATTTGACCACACATTCAGTTTCCACTAGCAGGAAGCCCACTTACTAAGTAAAGTCAGCAGCTTAATTCAGATAAATGTTTACTGAGAGAGCAGTGAGCACTGTGCTAAGTATCGGCAATACAGAGATTAGTAAAAGGAGTTCCTTCCTATAGGGATCTACAATTTAGGGAGGGATGAACTGCGAAGGGTTGTATAATATTCATAATATATGCTGGAATAGCAGTTAGTGCTAGAACTAGCATTGGCTTAAAGTAGGAAATAATGGACTCTTGCAGGCTTGGAAAAGCCTTCTTAGAAGAAATGAGGCCGATTTGAGTCTCGAAGTATGCCTAGGAGTTTCTCCAATATTTAGCAGAGGATTGATAAGCTGGCCAATATTAAGGGAGTTGCAAATTCACATTTCAGGCATAGAAAACATCACTGCAAAAACAAAGAGGGGTTCCCAGGACTGCCCTGGGGTCTGAGCTTGCATGTGGGGCCAACTGCTATGTGCTTTGACACCTGTATCTGCAGTTTCTGGACCCAACTACATGAGCACGTGGTGCCAGCTGGGTTATCTCCTCTACTTACACATATGCTCCATTGTCCTATTGGATTTTACTTCCAAAACACAAGATCAAATATCAGATTTCTAAGAATTCTGGAATGGTGAGAGTAAAATATCAGAGCTTGTGCAGGGTTTTTCTCAGAACAGGGCTACTGCACAGGTTTCAAGCCCATGAAATCAGCCCTGCACTTAGCTCATCGTAAATGAGTATATGATCAACAAACTTTCAGTTTTCCCCTCTACCGTCTGTACGTTTAGTATTAACTAAGCTTGGGACGTGCAAAGACATTTGGAGATTAGGGAGGGGAAAGTGGACAGCAGTGAGGTGAGGCTGGTATAAGACAGAACCCAGATCAAGCCAACTTTTATATGGCATGCTGAATTTGGTGTTTACCCTATAGGTCAAGTGGCATCATGGATGGATTTGAGGCAGGAATGTCACAGATTAAATTTGTCGATTAGGAAATTGGATCTTGTGTTTATGTAGTGGATGGATTTGATGCCTGAAAAATAGGAGGAAGGTGAACCAGTTTCGAGCACTACAGGTGGGAGAATCTTCTACCTCCCCCTGTGGCTGCAGAGATGAATGCTACCAGTTGGGACCTGCCATCTCTTCTAGTTTCAAATGGACATAACCTGTTTCTCACACAAGAGTAAAAATTCTGGGGGCGGTAGTCGTGACAGTGATGGTGCCTTTCAAATAGAAGATGATTGGTACAGTATTTCCTGTGAAACCAAGGTTGCCTTGGCTATCTGAGTGATTACATCAAAATCTTGACTCACGTAAAGGTCTTAGTATGAATTAAACCAAAATTATGTTTTATAAGGTAAATGGATTTAGTCTGGTGCCATCGTGTATTAGACAGGGACTACTGGTGTTCACCATTGTCCTTGAATATGTGATCCTCACAGAGGAACAATATTTTTAAAACCACTGCATTTAGTCATAAGTGCATTATAAATCAATCAATGTATGTTCATTGATAAGGGAAATTTTATTATTATTCTATTTGTAGAGAAGAGGTGATATTATGTGGAGAAGAGGTTTATGTTATGAACATTTCAGGTAGCTATCTTTTTTGCATAAGATTTGTGATACCACAGTCACAATGGATTGGGATGTCTAAAATTAACACAGTGAAGTGATAGTTTTCATTCCCAGCACCAGACTCACCTGGGGAGTGTTTAAATTTTATCATTGCTTCAGTTCCTCCACAACTGAGATAGAATCTCTGTGGGTGGGACTTGAGTATCTGAATTTTCCCCAAGCTTTGTTGAGTTATACATATTTTAACCACAGGAAAATCTCATTTGAAAGTGATTTTTATCCTTAGAGTTGCCTTTTTCAGAATGTCATGTAAATGAAATCAGAGACCAGTCTTTTTTGCCTGGTTGCTTTTACTTAGCATATTTCTTTCAAGATTCATCATATTGCAGATATCAGAAGACCATTCCTTTAAACTGTACTGAGAATATGCAGCAGTATTGTATGTATGATTATGCTACAGTTTATTTCTTTATACACTGGTTGATGTAACCATCTGAACTCTTTAAAAGCTTCTGATAGCACAGCAAGGATTGAAAACCACTGCTATCAAGGAACTTCTATGTGAATACTAATTTATATTCTACCAAATACTTTTTCAGGCTCAATCATTATAATTGCACTGAATCATTTAACATGGTCTCTGTGGAAGAAGTTAGAATTATCACACCCTAGTTTATAGACCTCCCTTTCTAGGACACATAACTTGATCATATCTGCTTAACAATTATTTTTTATTTAACACTGTCTAAAAAAATGCATGTACTTTTCAATGGCAGTGTGAATTAATACCACACCTATCCAACTATCTCTGTGATGAGTGTGGCCTGAAAATGCTGGTGGAAGTTTTATTTTAAAAAACCACATTCCCAATCATCTTCTCCTACCCATAAATGGAAAATTCTTGCCTATAAAAGACTAGCTTCAGGACTCACAATTATTAAACTACCTACATGTACATATTTCTGACCAAAAGCATTGGAAAGCATTATGAAGATATTTCAGTATCCAAGCTTATAAATTATGGCTAAGAACAATGTGTAAGGGCACAGACATTTCTTTCATGGAAGCTTGGTTGTAAGGATTTATCTGTGCCTTAGCCATCCTTTAAAGGCAAAATGCAGAAGTAATAGCATCAGAAATATCTTAGAAACTTCAATAAAACAATGAACAAGCATGCAACTGGCTCTCCATATCCATAATTTTCACATCCAAAAATTGAACAAATCTTAAATTGAAAATATTCAGAAAAATAAATAACACAAACTAAAAAAAAGATAAACTATAGTAACTATCTACATATCATTTACATTATATTCAGTATTATAAGTAACATAGGGATGATTTAAGGTATACAGGAAGATATACATGAGGGTGGTCCTAGACCAATGACTCATGACTCCTGGATACTGAGTGACGACTATAGGTGTCAGTGTTTTTTTGTTAAATGTGAGTTTCTGGGACAGTTTGTACATTTTGGGGATGTAATAGATTATGGTGATGTTGGATACACAGAGCAACTGTGAGTCACAGGAGATGGCTGCAGATCCTGAAGATTCCATGGAGGCTTATACAAGAGACGTTCTGATTGAGAAGGGCTTACAGAAATTAAAACATACATTAAGAGAGTTTCTCTGAGTTAAATGAAGCTTCAACTCTATTCTTTGAAAAGAATGAAGTACATGAGGTTATGTGATGCTGAGACAAAATCAATAATAATTAAGGTTGTGGGTAACTTTTATTGCTGTTGCATATTACCACCTCTCTCCACCCTGAAAATGCTGCCATTGAGAACCAAGCCTTTTGAAGATGACAGCATTCATGACTATTGCAGTCTTTTGGCTTCAGTAAATAAAGTTGTTCCCTGGAATTTCAGAAGTTTCCCTTGTCTGCCCTAGGGAAAAAAAATTATTCTTTTTCAGAACTGTTATGACTTGACTTTGCTTTTTCTCCTAGAAAGGTAATGGACAATACTTATCAGGCTTGCATTGTTAAACAAGGTTAGGGAGATTTATTTCTCACTCTTCTGAAGGTCATTCCATTCATCGCATTGCAAAACTTTTTTCTTTTGGCAACCAAGGATAATGGAGCATTGATTTCCCTGGGGATTTTTATTCTGTTCTCCCAACATGCATGCACACACAGACATATTACTGAAGCAATCCCTACTTTCTAAGGATGTGCCATAGCTTTGTCCTCTGAAAAACAGAGGGAAACAACTTTAAAAACAACTATCACAGGAATAAAAGATAACATTCACGAAATGGTTTCTCAAAAGAAGACATACATGCAGCCAACAAGCATATAAGAATGCTCAGCATCACTAATAATCAGAGAAACGCAAATCAAAACCACAATGAGATATCATCCCATACCAGTCATAATGGCTATTAATAAAAAGGCAAAAAAATAATAGATGCTGGAGAGGTTCTGGGAAAAAGGGAACACTTATACACTGCTGGTGGAAGTCTAAATTAGTTCAGCCATTATGGAATGCAGTTTGGAGATTCTCAAATAACTTGAAACAGAACTGTAATTCAACCTAGCAATCCCATTATTGGATGTATATCCAAAGGAATATAAATCTTTTTATTTTAAAGACCCATGTATGTGTATATTCATCACAGTACTATTCACCATTGAGAAGACATGGAACCAACCTAAATGCCCATCAATGATAAACTGGATTTTTAAAATGTGGTACATATACACCGTGGAATACTATGCAGCTATAAAAAAATAAAATCATATCCTTTGAAACAACATGAATGGAGCAGGAGGCTATTATCCTAAGTGAATTAACACAGAAACATAAAATCAAATATTACATGTTCTCACTTGCTAGTGGGAGCTAAACATTGAGTACACATAAACATAAAGAAGGGAATGATAGACACTGAGGGCTATTTGAAGGTGGAGGATGGGAGAAGGGTGAGGATCAAAAACTGTATCTGTAGAATACTATGCTTAGTACCTGTGTGACGAAGGTGTCTGTCCACCAAACCCGCATGACATGCAATTTACCCGTGTAACATATCTGCACATGCACAACCCTGAATGTAAAATAAAAAGTTGGAAAGAAAAAACAAAATGGCCATGTATAGTGGCTCACGCCCAGCACTTTGGGAGGCTGAGGCGAGTGGATCACCTGAAGTCAGGAGTTTGAGACTAGCCTCGCCAACACGGTGAAACCCTGTCTCTACTAAAAATACAGAAATAGGCAGGCATGGTGGCACACGCCTGTAATTGCAGCTACTCAGGAGGCTGAGACAGGAGAATCGCTTGTATGCAGTGAGCCGAGATTGTACCACTGCACTCCAGTCTGGGCAATGAAGAGTGAAACTCTGTCTCAATAAATAAATTAATTAATTAATTAAAAGAAATAGTATTGGGAGATTAAGGATATGTTCTCATTTTCTTGTGAAGAACTAAACATGATTTTAAGATAATATCTAATTCAATAGTTTAGGGCTTGTAGACTGGGTTGAATAGTGTTGCCTCAAAATTCATATCTTTCCTGAAATCTCAGAATATGACTTGATTTAGAAATAGGGTCATTGCAGATATAATGGTAAGAATCAGTTACATTGGAATAGGGTGAGCCTTTAGTCCAATATGACTGGTGTCCTTATAAGAAGAGAAACAAGGACATAGAGACACTGGCACAGAGAAAAGGCAGCCATGTGAACACTGGGGCAGAGATTAGTGTGATGCATCCACAAGCCAAGGAACACCTGGGGCTACTAGAAGCTGAAAGAGGCAAGAAAGGATCTTCCTCTCAAGGCTCAGGAGGGGGCATGGCCCTGCCCCTGCCTTGATTTTGGACTTCTAACTTCCAGAACAGTAAGAGAGGACATTTCTACTTTTTTTTAGCCATCAGTTTCTGACACTTTGATATGACAGCCCTAGGAAATTAATTCAGCCCGCCTCTGAATTTTTGGCAAAGTGAGGATTAAGAGCTGATCATTTTGTCGACTGGTGGTCTAGGAGGAGTTGAAAAAAATTTTAGGATCAAACAAAGGAAACAGCCCCTTACTTTAACCTGCATATTTATCATTTCTTCACAGTCACATATATCATGAACTATCAATATGAGGATCCCTTGGGATGTGCAAATGGCAGATGCTCTGCCTAGATCCAATGTGTTGGTTAGAAACAATGAATCTGCATTTTACTAAGTTCTTAAGTCATTGTGATAAATGCTATAACTTTAGAATCATACAGAATAGCTTCTGTTACTATCTTTGAAGGATAATCAAACAAAAACCCATTAATCCATTGAGGACCAACAAAAGGCACAGCAATATCCTCAACTGTGTAGACAGGACCAAATGAAATTCACACATCAGACAGAATTAGCAGGCACCTAGGACCACACAGTCTCTTATCAGGACATGGAATTTATGAACAGCATACACCCCAGTGGCCCTTAATTCTATTCCTGCTCCCATCCTACACAACAAATAATGACAGCAAGTAATTAGTCCCCTTACCTTATGCCAGACCATTGCAGCTGGGACTTGGAAAGGATGGAGGAGAAATGGAGAAACTGGTGAATGTATACCTTGCTACCTATATGAGTTTCTTCTTTACCTTTTGATAAAATGAAAACTATACAGCTTCAAAATAAATTAAAAATTATTACTAAGATCAAATTATGGGAGGGGGAAAAAACTTTTCTCAAGAGAATTCCCATTTAAGAAGACTTTCTCAGTTGCACAAATTGAAAATTACATTTATATTAAGTAAATGAGGGAGATAATTCATTAAAGAATTTGAAATGGGAATTGTAAGTCACTCCTGCTCTATTTTAGATTATCAGTATCCTTGTGTGTTTGTACAGTGCACATATAATTTATGAAAGTGAGATAACTCATGTATCCTTCATATAAATATAGAAGTTTGTAATTATAGTTACAGTTTTTCTTATTTCCTTTAGCAATTATTTTGAATTTTCAAAAATTTAAATTTAGGATGTATAGAAAAGACGATAATGTAATGATTACCTATACAGCTACGTCAAAAAATTAACAAATGCTAAACTGTTTCTCTATAATGTTACTATAAACAAAAAGTATAGAGGTCTTCTTTATCTGCCTTTTTTTTTTGAGACAGAGTCTTGCTGTGTCACTCAGGCTGGAGGGCAGTGGTGCAATCTCAGCTCACTGCAATCCCTGCCTCCTGGGTTCAAGTGATTCTCCTGCCACAGCCTCCAGAGTAGCTGGGATTACAGGCATACATCACTATGCCCAGTTAATTTTTGCATTTTTAGAAGAGACAGGGTTTCACCATGTTGTCCAAGCTGGTCTCGAACTCCTAACCTAAAGTGATCTGCCCATATTGGCCTCCCAAAGTGCTGGGGTTATAGGCATAAGCCATGGTGCCTGGCGCTTTATCTGCCTCTTGATAGCATTCCTTTTATTCCCTCTATAGAGGTAAGTACTGCCTTGTTTCCCTACAGTCTCTGTTGTCCTCTTCACCTGTCATCTAGATTTACATGGATGTGCATAGCCACATATGATTTTGTTTTAATATGAACAATTATTTAAGTTGACCTCTATGGGATAAGGATGATCTCAGCACCACCTCTGCCTTTCAGACCAAATGAAGGGAGTAAGATAGCATGGAGAACAAGCGGCTTCCTAGTCACTGAGTCATGTGACCACAATTAGCTACAGAGACAGCAGCAAATGTGTCTTCTGCTCAAAATCATGTACATAACTAAAACTGGAAGAGATAAGAAAGATCTTTATTACAAAAAGAAATGTAGAGGAGAGAATATATTCTGGGGTTAGTAACAGCCCCTGCCATAATACATGCCTCTGCCCACCCAAGAACCTGTCTTCTCATGCAAGCACTTGCTTACCCAAAAGAGAAAACCCTAAAGAGCTCCCTGCCCAAGGACAGAAGTGAATGAATCTGTCCCTCCCCATACCCAGTGTACAATGGGAAGTAGAAATACCCATGTTTAAAGAAATCAAACTCACCATAAGATATTTTGATGTCTCCCATTTTCTGGGAGTAGAGTTTTTTACTTTGTCATTGTATCACAAGATAGAGCTTCATAGCTTCTAGGCATCTGGGAACCTCTATGCAAAGATCTGTGGCCCATCTCATCTCTCGCCAGGAGGGTTGAAATCCAGCCATGACCTATTAAAATCTGTACAGAAGCTGGGTTCTCCTACATCTCTTCAATTTTAGCTTATGTGTGCACCGCTGACTTTAAATCTCTGGTTTGTATCTGGCAGGTAAAGATCTTCCTTTCTTTTTCAGAGTTCATAGTATATTAAAATTTTAACTGTTATATGTATTCTGTATTTTAATATGTTTTGAGCAGTAGGGGTATTTCCTACTTTAGCCTATATATCCGGAAGTTTGCTATGTCTTTTTTATATTTTTTACATATGTAGGTAACATAAATTTTAATAATCTAGTTTATTTAGTTCTTTAATCTTTTTTAGCCTCTTGATGATACTTGGATAATGTTGAAGATCCCAAATGAAAGGAATGAGAGGTATTAATTTTGAAAAAAGATAAATATTTTGTATTCTGAATG
This sequence comes from Callithrix jacchus, assembly GCF_049354715.1. Lineage (NCBI taxonomy): Eukaryota > Metazoa > Chordata > Mammalia > Primates > Cebidae > Callithrix > Callithrix jacchus. The sequence continues at coordinate 147,419,788 of NC_133507.1, forward strand.
CTTCATAGCACGTTAACTTTGGTAAGTTGAGGCTCCCCACTCTGCTTTTGCTGTTGTGGATGATGTAGGGATGGCCACAACTTTCTCGATGGTGTTAGGTTGGAGGAGAGCAGTTATTTTCTAAAAATTTACTGTCTTGTTAAGTTGCCTCTTTTCTGGTTGTTTGGCTAGAAAGAGAAGGCTTTTGTTGTGACTTCTTTTTTGTCTGCTCCTGTTGGCATTTCTGGGTTACCTGCTTCTTCCACTTCAAATGGGCAACGTATGAGACAAAAAGAAAATCTAGGGATCATTAAGGATTGTTTCCTATTCTAATACAGCACACTAGCTGAGACATTCAGCATTTGTTATTTTATAAATAATGAAAAAGTGCATGCTATAGAAATATATATGCACACATATAAATATATTTTATGTATATTTATATTTTGCATAAATTATGCATTTATATAAATTATTTAAATGTTATATATTATATAAATATGAATTATATAAACATATATTTTATATATATGTATTTTCCCTTTCTTCAAATTACAATTTAGTCACCAAGAACAGAGCTTTTCAGAAGATGTGGACTTAGTACGCTAATATGTTCAGATAAAATGTCCTAGTATTGAACACATTAGTCCTCTGTGTGAAAGCTGATTTCCTGGTAGTGAATTTGATTACTTCATGCCACAAAAATCCTCCTCAATCCACCCTAGTGTGCTAAACAATTTGTGCGTGTGCATGATGGTGTGTAATTTTTTTCTCTTACCAGAAACTTAAATGAATTCCAGTTCTGCATAAAATGTTAGCCATTCTGGCGCTTGTATGTCAGCATCCCATTATAGTTTCAATTTTCATTTAATTGACCAATAGGTTTCACACTTTGTTACATGTTTCTTGGTATTTATTTATTTTTCCTTTTCTTTTGGTGTGCTCATCTTGTTCTAATTGATTTTAGTTGTGACATATACCAGATACAAACATCGTGCTGCTTTTGATTTTTTTTTCTTGTTTCTCAATGTGCAGTCTCAGATTATTCATTTCAACACTTCTTCTTGGCAAATATATGCATTTAAGATTACAAAATTTCTTTTCATTTACACCATTAGCTATATTTCACAAGTTTTGATATATTATGTTTGCATTATGATTTAGTTCAAAATATTCATAATTTTTATTGAATATCCTTTTATTCATGCATTAATTAAAAGTTACTTAATTTCCAATATTTGATTGTCTTAGCAATTTTTATTTGTTTTATTTCTAACTAACTTACGTTGAGATCAGAGAAAATACTTTGCATGATTTAAATCCTTTCAATTTTATTGAGACTTGCTTTATGACTCAAAATATGGTCTTTCTCTATATCTAATTAATGCATTTTCTGGATAGATTGCTATGTTCATTTCTTCATTCATTTATTAAACTCTTTCTTAGGGTATTAAAGATGCAATAATAGGCATAAAACAAATATTTTGAAGTTCCACAGGCAGGGTAGGACCATATAAATATAGTAATATATGTGTTACATTTATAAAAATATGTTTGTTATATATATGTTTATAAACATATATTTGTTGTATAAAAAACACATATATACATATGCATGTATATTTATACATGTAAGACTATATATATAGTCTATATTTATATAGTCTATATATAGTCACTATAGACCATATATAGTCATGTTTAAATATATATAGTCTATATGTATTTATAATATATATGTATTATAAATACATATATGTGTTATATTTATATACACATATATATGTGTGTATATATATATATATATATATATATAGAGAGAGAGAGAGAGAGAGAGAGAGTCTTAAAAACCCAAATTATCTCCTTATCTTAAGGACAATCATGTACATTAGTTTTCCATTTTATTTATTTTGCTGTCTGTCATATAGGCTATTTTACTCTTTTCTATAGTACAAAAAATTAGAACAGTTGTTATTTATCATCCCAATCTCACAAATGATGAAAGAGAGATTCATTTACTCCATGGAGTATAAATCCTGCCTTCCTATGTCACACAGTTGGTGCAAGATAAAATGAAACATTATGGGTAAGATTGCTTTGTGCAATTACAGGTTCTATGCCTATGGATGTTGTGTGGTGCCCTCACAAGTACTTCTTAAAAAGAAGTAGCTTAGGTGCCATTTAAAACTATAATGCTCATTACCAATTATCACTCCTTTGGACATTAACTTTAATATGCAGACATGCTTCTCTTTACTGATAATCCTTAGAACAAATGTGGGATTTCTTTTTGAGAATTTTAAAGCCTAATTGAAAATCAGCTATTTGAGTGATATATTTTTCCAAAGGTTTTGAAAAGTTCGTGTTTGGGTTTTCAGCCCACTTTTGCCACAAATTTTCCTTCATTCTTTGTAGAGGAAGAAACAAAGGACTCCAAAGCACTCCATGAGGCAGTAGAATAAGAAAGCCCAGAACTTAGATGCAAGGGGCTTTTTGGGTGGAGTCTTCACCATTGCAAGCTTTAATCTTGACCTACACTTCCTCTTCTTTTTAAAAATAAACTCTAAGCATTGTTTCTTGGATATAATTGTAAATGATTTTTCCAGAAAAAGAGCAAATCTGTTTTGAAAGAACCTAGTAAATACTAGTGAAACCTGCATGATTGAAGGTTTGTCAAACTCTAAGTGGCTAGAACCGGAAATTCCACAAGACCATAACATTCTTTCATTGCAGCCAAGTGGCCCACACTCAGGGAAGACTCCTTTCTAGTTCTACACTAACAAGACATTTCATAGAATTTAGATTATTTTTTTTAAATGACTTTAAAGTCCTCCTATTTTAAGGAATGGCATTTAAGTTAATGTCATTGTGAACAGAGGAGTTTGTTGTTTTCTTATTCTTGTAATATACTCATTTGAGCATACCTGGAAAATTCAGAATCAGCCAATATTAATTTTATGGCATTTACCTAATCTAAATGGGAAAATGTTGGCATACCTTCTTTAATGCAATACATTGGTCCATCCTCTCTAACATAATGGGCATGTTCTGGATTTTAAAGAACCTTTGTTTACAAGAGGAAAATAATGGCCTCAGTGCCCTGTAATTGATTTTCAGGGCCCAAAACTGAAACAAGTACTATAGTATTCCATTACTGCGGCCAGTTTCTCAAATCAATCTAAATAAATGTGTTTTCTTTGCAGACTTGAATCAATAAAAACAAATCTGCAAACTTCTTACATGGTGAGGAGAAAAGTGCCAACAATTGTATGAGTTTAAAAAGGCTTTTCTTCTTCTGAAATATTATTTTTAAAAGTTCCTGGATCTTTAGTTTTAAAAGCAAATCTTTAAAACATTTTTTACCAGGTGACATTATATGCTAGTTGCTTTAGGCCATCAAAAAATACATAATTTATCCAAAACACACATCATTATTGCAATTTAAAGCTGTCATAGTTTTACAATATATAATGTTTAAACTGAAATCATCCAAAAGACATTCAAGTATTAAGGTTTAGCAGAATACAAAGCTATTGATGATTAGACTCAGAAGAATCTTTTATCCAGTTGTTCTTGTCTATGTCTACTGTCATCCTTGTTTATGTGCAGAGAGCTTTTAACACCAACACCAGGACATTTGCATGTGCCTGTCTCCCAGATTCTTTTAATTCCATGAATATTTATTGAAACAATATTTTGGGCTAAACAATGTGCCAAAAGCTGATGACGAAAAGATGAGTAAGAGAGGTTTCTGCTACAGCATATGAAGAAATGTACATGTGAACAAAAAGTTCCAGTATTCTTTCTTAAGTTATATGTTACATATTATACGCTACATAAGCAGAGTTTTGGACAAAATGTTGAAAAACAAAAATGAATAGAATAATTTCAGAGATATCAAAAAGTGACTTCAGAGAAGAGGGCTAATTTAAGCCAGGCATTGAAAAGAGAGCAGAAAAGCAGAAAAATAAGAGAATGACCATAAAATTAAAAGCACACAGTAGCTCTTAATTCAGAACAGAAATCCCAATTTAATGTTGATGGGCACTAGGATTAACTGTGAGGTCCTTTCAGATGATATCTACTCCTCTTCTGACTCATCTCTAGGGTCTCCTCTGTTTACTGAAGGGAAAATCATTGCAAATGATATGAAAGCATTATGTCCTCAGATACATGGGCGACAGAAAATGGTTTAGAACCACTGGTTAGTACAAAACTATTCTTGATTCTCAGATGAACTGCTTGAATTGTTTAGACTCAGCTAGCTATAGAAGAAGGTTCCATATGCAATAACTAATATTAAGCAAGTATACCTGTTCCAACAATGAAGACAGTTATACAAGGTTTCTGCAGCAGCAGGTAGTGAACTGTTTCATGATGGACATAAGGACAGTAACTTATTGGCTTAACACCTGTATCTCTGACACAGTCTCATCAGAATCACCAGACATGTTAAAATTCCTGTGCTACTCACGAGATTTATGGAATCATAACAACTGGGTATGAAAGCAGTTAATTTTCATTGTAATCAGCTTCTCAGGTGTTTCCTTGGCTGCTCAAGTCTGAGATTGCATGAGCTGTGTTCTGAACATGCTAAATTCCACGCTCCTTCACGACTGCAGTTTGCCTTTCATCTGAAGCAGACTGTGATGAAGCTGGGTCAGATACAAGTATCCATCCTAGACTGAGTTCCACCACCAACTTCCCTGAAACTGCTTCTTCGTTCAGGGAAAGCAAACTAAAAGATTGTAATTCACTTCGTTATTCATGCTTTTACCTGGATAAACATCTTTTAATACCTATTGTGTAGTGAGCACTGCTTCATGAGAACCATGAATAACATATTATCAGGGAAAATCATGGTTTCAAATTGTGCTTAGCTGTCAGATGGAGTGCAGTGTAATGTGGGTGCTGTATATGGAACCAGCACTCGCAGAAAGGCCATCCTTCTCAATGAGGCCATTTTTCACCTCTGAGTAAGCTGAGAATTAAATTTTCCCTATTCTGAAAGCTCTGTCTAGGTAGATTTACAATAATTGCCCTTTGGTGCTTTAGGGGAACTCTCACTCTCAAAGAATCTTAATGGATACAAGAGAGTTTATTACTCAATTCTTGAGGCCACAGAAGTCAATTCCTTGAAATAACTTTTTGTATAGTGCAGGTAGTTAAAAAGTAAAATTCCCTTTTGGGTCTTAGAATGACGAAACTTTAAACTGATTGTAAACCTTTAGGGGATCAAGAGGAATCTATGTTATAATAGAAGCTTGTGGAATTCTGAAGGTAAAGGAGAAGATTATGCTGATTTAGGATGTTCAGCAGACCCTTTAGGCATTTCCTCGATTCAGTAGATGGATGTTTAGTTTCTTCCTTTCTTTGCTGACTGCTCACAGTGACATTTTGGACGATCATGGGATGTATGATAAAATAAAGGTGAGTACCTTTCTAGCCTTGTAGAAAGTAAAATAATAAAAGGCACTTCATAGAAATTGTCATACAGTAACCAATCTTGTGATATTCTGTTTGCTTTAGCTATGATTTATTATGTATGAGATCTCTATAAGCATTAACTCTAGTTAAACATTGCAATTAATATTATGACAGGGTAAAAACCACCATATTGAGAATAGAAGAGTAAAAGATGTTTTGCTCAAATAGGAAAGTTCATTTCTTCATTTGGGTCCACAAAGGCCTTCTCTTTTGTCTGTAATTTCCCTCAAAATTGGAGCTTCCTTTCAACAGAGGTTTTTGTTCAACCATAGAGCACGAGGGTCTTTAATGGTTCCTGTTCAACTTTGTTTCTCCCAAGTTCCATGCCATTGGTTTTCCTCCTTGTACCCCAATGCTTTCTGAATGACTATGTTCATTGGTCTTACGGCCTCAACTCTCACCTCTGTGTTGAAATGACCTCCTGATGTTCCCCATCAGTCCTCTTAGAGAGTGTCTTCCTCTTGGTTTTTCACCTTGGGGCTCCCTATCACCCTGTGGAGGTCATCTCAAATCTATCTTTGGGGTACCCTTCTTCAATCCTCACAGTCCAGCTAATGACTTATTTCTTTGGGCCTCCTCAGGCCTTTCCATGAAGCTCCTTCACACACAATTCAGGGCAGATCTCTCTCTCTTTCCCTAGATTGCGTGGACAGCAACCATCTGTTATTTATTTTCCCCTGTATAGTAGGCGGCAATGAATGATTGTTCTTAAAGAGTTGGCTGAAGAGTGCGTTTGGATGAAACGGTGGCATTGGCAAAGGCAAAACTCTAATTCTACCAAAAACACATAAAAATGTTGGAGGAACTAATGAAAAATGGCTTTGGAGATTCCAAATAAGCACAAAAGAAGAAGAAAGCTTGATTTTATGAGTTGGTAGATACTGAAGGGGCTTACCACGGGATTGAGCCATGAGAGGCCCTTGTTCTAGTACCTAAAATTTTAACCCCTAGGAAGGGAGAAGAGAAATAACCTTGAGCTAGAGAGAAGGCAAGAAAACAGAATTGAGACCTCTTCCCAAAGTAGGGATCTTGGAAAGATTGCCTTTACTGAGCAGGCAAGCCTACATACACCATGAGTTGTCATGGAACCAACTTTACATTCAGTACCCATGTAATTACCCAACAGGTTCTTCCTATCTCCTGCACAGACCATAGTATTAACATAAAGAAAGAATTTAATTGACAGTAGGTCAGCTATGCCATGAAAGAGAGGCAGATTTTACTCAAATCGATCTCCCCTAAGGCTTGCAGGTTAGGGGATTTCAAGGATAATTTGGTGGGCAGGGGACTAGAAATGGGAAATGTTGATTGGGTGGTGATAAAATCACAGGTAAATAGCTCTTACAATTCTTTCAGAATTTTCTGTTAAATTGATAGATTAGAAAAATATTAATAAATACAAGAAATTTGAACAAAAACCATAATAAACTTTACTGTGCATGTACATATAGAATATATTTATGTATGTGTTGGTACATATATGATACACATGTATATCATATATAACATAAATATAATAATACATATGTATGTGTGTATATATAGTTAGCTGCACTAGAAAATTAGAAAACATATTTTCAAAGAATATGGCACATTTATAAAAATAATTTTCTTCTATACTTCAAGTCTTGGAAGTTTTAAATGCAATGATCATGATATCTGAAAAAAAGTGATTACATTAGTCATAGGTAGGAAAATAATTCCAAAATATATTTAAAATTTTTAAATCCACTTTTAAGCTAATTTGAGAGATTAAAAAATGATAACTATAAGTAGGTGGAACAGAATGATATTGAACCATCTTTTCAAAATGTATGACACAGCAAAAAGCAGTGTTTGCAGGAAAACATCCCATTATATTCACATGCTTGAAGAAAAAAGAGAAAAACTGAAATTTATGAAGTTAGAAAAGATTGCTGAGTGCAGTGGCACATGCTTGTAGTCCCGGCTCCTCAGGAGAATCACTTGTGCCCAGGAGTTCAAGCCTGTAATATGCTATGATCATGTCGGTGAATAGCCAGCCTGGCAATATAGCAAGACCGTATTGCTGCAAAACAAACAAAAAGAGGTTAGAAGAGAAACACAAAGTGTGACCGTTAACACTGAGTGTCAATTTGATTGGATGGAAGGATACAAAGTATTTTTCCTGGGTGTGTCTGTGAGGGTGTTGCCAAAGGAGATTAACAATTGAGTCCGGGGACTGGGAGAGCCCGACCCCCACCCTTAATCTGGGTGGGCACCATCTAATCAGCTGCCAGTATGAAAGCAGAAATGGAAACAGCAGACTTGCTGAGTCTTCTGGCCTCCATCTTTCTCCCATGCTAGATGTTCTTGCCCTTGAACATCAGACTCCAAGTTCTTCAGCTTTTGGACTCTTGGACCTACACCAGGGGTTTGCCAGGAGCTCTCAGGCCTTTGGCTACAGACTGGAGGCTGCACTCTCAGCTTCCCTACTTTTGAGGTTGGGGTCTCGGACTGGCTTCCTTGCTCCTCAGCTTGTAGATCACCTACTGCAGGACTTCACCTTGTGATCATATAAGTCAATACTCCTTAATAAACTCCCTTTCATATATACATCTATCCTGTTAGTCCTGTCCCTCTAGAGAAGCCTAATACACAAAGTAAATTCAAAGAAAATCATAAAAATAAGATCCCTAAGCAATGAAATAGAAAACACCTCCTAGAGGAGCTAAGATGACTAATACATGTGTTCACTTGCTTAGGCCATGAGAGGTCCAGATGCCTGGTGAAACATGACCTTTCGGTATGTCTGTGAGAGGGTTTCTGGAAAAGATTGGCATTTGAATTGGTGGGATGAGTAAAGGTCACCCTCACTGCTGTGGGTGTGCACCATCCAATCCATTGGGGGCCTCAAGAGAACAAAAAGATGAGGGAGGGCTAATTGCATCTCTCCTCTCAAGCTGGAATTTCATCTTCTCTTGACCTCAAACATCAGAGTTCTCAGTTCTTGGGCCTTTGGATTCCACTGGAAGTTACATCATTGGCTCCCCTGGCTCTCAGGCCTTTGGACATGGACTGAGTGACACCAACAGATTCCCTGGTGCTCCAGCTTGCAGACAAATCAAAAACTTCTCAGCCTCCATCATCACACTAGCCAGTTCCCATTACATATATTTCCTAGTGATTTTGCTTCTCTGGAGAACTCTGACTAATACAGATCCCAATAAATGTTAGAGACTAATAAAATAGTCATCTCCTGCCCAAATTGATTCATTACAAAAAAAAAAAAAGAGGAGCAAAAAACCAGCAGTGGGAATACATATGTGTAGATATTGTACACTATAGACATTTACAGTATCTTTGAAACCTTAGATTACATGAAGATGAATAAATTTGATCAAAAAAAAGTTTGCTGCAAGTGACCAAAAACAAACAAAGAACAACAAAAACCCCTTTACCTATTGACCATATGTTTCCATTGAAAATAATAAAATGTGATTTCCATCTCACAACTACACATAAATTAAGGATACAAAAAGTGGCTGGGAGTAGTGGCTCATGCCTGTAATCCTAGCACTTTGGGAAGCTGAGGCGGGCTGATCACCTGTGGTTGAGAGTTTGAGACCAGCCTGATCAAAAGGAGAAAACCTGTCTCTACCAAAAATACAAAATTAGCCAGGAGTGGTGGCACATGCCTGTAGCTACTTGGAAGGCTGAGGCAGGAGAATTGTGGGAGGCAGAGGTTGCGGTGAGCCAAGACTGCCCCATTGCACTCCTGGGCAATAAGAACAGAACTCCGTCTCAAATGTAATTGCAGTTTTTGCCATTACTGTCAAATTTTAAATCTTGTAGATTTGTACCAACCTAATACTTGAATGGCCTAAGTTAAAAAGCAAAATTTTAAAATTATGGAATAGCATATTTTAAGAATACAGAGAAAGGAAAGACTTCTAAATAATACACCAAAACCACAAAAAGAGAAAACAAAAACATATCCACCTAGTTACATGTGTTCTTTCTGATAGTTCTTAATAATAGTTAATAATACTTATTAATACTTAATAGTACTTGATACTTTACCTCTCTGAGTGGTGTGGGCAGATAGGCAGCGTTAAGGGATAATTGGAAAAGAGGATGCTTAAAAACATAGTTAAGCTTTGATTTCTGCTGATTATGGGCCCTATATTTGCCTCTCCTAAAGTAGATTCCAGAATAACACCATGCCCAAGGGCTATGGATTTGAGCCACAATCAGCTTCTTTTACATTGGGGTGGAGGTGACTTCCAGTTCTACAGGGCACTTGGGAGTAGGGGGTGGGATGAACATCTTTAGTTGTCCCTGACTTTATAGGTGGCAGGCACAAGACAAGGAGGAAATGTCTTGCACAGTGTGCTTAGAGAGAATCAGGGATCATTTTAATTAAAAACAGCTATATGATGAACACAGCTTCAATACAAATTATTTCTTTGAGGAGATTACTGTCCATGAGCATCTTTTTTTATATACAGAATGTGGGATAGCCGCCAATAAGAACCATGACTGGGCATTCAATTTGAAATCTGAGACATGGAAAAAACAAACCAGGGATGACGATCAAAATAGTTGGTAGACGTAAACAGGTGGAAAGCTCTGTAACTAAGGGGACTGAGAAAATGTCAAGATTGTGGGGTGTCGATCATCCGATAATGCTGGGTTTCAACAAAAGCATTCTTTTGTGGGGTCTGCGAGTACTGACTTGGCATCAGAAATGTAAAAGTTGCAGCAATACGCCAAATGCAAAGGGTGAGGATAGTTCCCTGTGTGCCAGTGACACACTAGGCTCAGAGAGATTAAGAGAAAGGTTTAACTAGGGCCTTTCTGGCATGACTTTAAAATAAGTGTTGTGATGTTTAATGTTCTGTGTCAGCTTGACTGAACTAAGGGATGCCCAGATAGTAAACACTATTTCTATGTGTGACTGTGAAGTTATTTATGGAAGAGATGAGCCTGCCCTCACTCATGTGAGGCATCATCTAATTTGTTGAGGACCTAAGAAGAATAAAAAGGCAGAAGGAGGGTAAATTCCTCTCTTCTTGAGATAGGGCGTCCATATTCTCTCGCTCCCAGACATCAGAGGTCCTGGTTCTCAGGTTTTCAAGTTCTGGAAGTTACACTAGTACTCCCCTTCTTACTGGGTTCTCAGGCCCTCATCCTTGGCGCTATTGGCTCCCCTTGTTCTTAGGCCTCTGAACTCAGACTGAAGTTCACCAAAGGCATTCTTGGCTGTCCAACTTGCATAATGTGGAACTTCTCAGCTTCCATAATCATGTAGCCAGTTCTTACAATGAATCTCTCCCTATGTCTATAACTACATGTCTGTGCCTCTATTATTGATTTTGTATCTCTGGAGAACCTTGACTAATATAGGTATTATCCTAATTTCTCCACTGAAGCAGTTAAGAGTCAGGGCGTTTAGGGGCTATCGATTGAATGTTTGTATGCCCCCAAATTTATGTTGAAACCTAGTTCCCAATGTTATAGTATTTCGAAGTGGAATCTTTGGGAGGTGGCTAGGTCTTGAGGGGCTAGTGCTCTTATGGAAGAGACCCCTAAGAACTCCCTCACCCCTGCTGACATGTGAAGACACAGCAAGAAGAAATATTTATGAATCAGGAAATGGGCTTTTTCCAGGCACTAAAACTACTGGTACCTTGATCTTGGACTTCACAGCCTCCAGAACTGAGAGAAATAGATGGTTGTTGATAAAGTACCCAGTCTATGATATTTTTATTATAAAGAAGCACAAAGGGGTTAAGACATTAGGTGACATCTAAAAGTCACGGAAATTTTAACCTCGGACTTTCTTTTTCATTCCAAATATTCTAAAGACTGTGATTTTTATAGTCACTTTTATTATGGACTCTGTGTATATCTGTGCACGTGTGTGTGTGTGTGTGTGTGTGTGTGTGTGTGTTTGACAGAGATAAAGACAGAAAGAGACGGAGAAGAGAGAGAATAAAAAATAATATTTGCAACTTTGGCCTAGAATTTTTTTTCAGTTGGAAGAGTTCCTAGAACATTGTGTTTTTCCCATGCCTTACATTTTAACTGAAATAAAAGCTGTGCATACTTTACAATGTTACAGAAACAAATCACCTTTTCTTCAGCTGATTACCCACTAGGCCAAGGTAGGCACTGCTGACAAATCACCAGCCAATCTTTCCAACTCAAGGACAAGAAAATATAAAGCAATCAGGTGATGATCTACATTGTGTCCTAATTTGGGAGCCTCCTAACCCAAAGTTAAGATGATCAGCTGTGTGTAGTTTTTGTTTTACCGTAGAGTCAGTCAAGGTCTACAGTTTCTCAGAAATTCAAACACGCATATTTGTTCTTCACAATTTTAATTTTTTTTAATTTGAAAAGTCTGCAATTGTGGTTCAGAATGATTTCTTTAGTCAAGCTATTTTCTTTGGATTCTAATGAAGCAATGTGGAACACATTTAGACACTGAGCGGAATATGCATTTAGTAAAGTACATCTTTGTGAATAATACAACCTCATCCACGATCGTCCAGCCATTTGGTTGTTTCCTGTTGCATAATCCTTGTTTCTGATGAGATAGTAGCTTCACAATAACATTTGTTTCTCCAGGTTTGTGGTATAGCTGAAAATCATGTTCCCGTAACTTTGTATTTTGACTGGCTAGCTTCATGGCAAAGTCAGGTTAAAAAAACTGTGGAAAACTGTGGGTGGTTTCTTTCTAACATATTCTTAGAATGGGAGAAAATATTCAGTTCCTCACATTACAGTGACATGTTTCTTTTCATGTGATAATTTCTTCCTTGTTATAAAAAGTTTTGATTGCTTCTGCACTTTTTTTTTATTAGTTAACATCTTTGCTTTTTTGAAATTTTATGTATATTTGTGAAGAAAGTAGGTTGAATTAACAGTTGCATTTTTTTCAATTGTAAATGTCTTCAATGATTTCAAGGCTATTAATTCTTATTAATTGTACATAATGAGAATATTGCTAGCAATTACCTTCATCTCTTAATATTAGGTGTCAAAGGGCTAGTCCTGAATATTCAAGGGTCCTATTTATTTATTTTCCTTGTAATTAGTTTCTAATGAGCTTCATGACAATGCATTTGTATAACAAACATAAATATCTTAAGTTTTGGACTTCTTTAAGTAATATTTTTATGTATTATTTATGAGATACCTGCAAGAATTAACGTGGGTCACTATTTTTTACTTTATGATTTTATAACATTTTCTATAGTAAACTTTGCTGTGTAAATTAGAATTGTCAGTAATGTAAATGATTACAAAAATTAATGCAAATATTTTGGCTTAGAATTAAAACTCTCAGCTTTTAACTGACACTAAATATTTGCATTACCTAAAAAAACAATTTGTCATTTTCTCTAAAGGCAACCAGAGGAATGTTAGAACTTATTAACTGGATGCCTCTAGGGCTCATCTCCTGCAGTGGAGACTGCTGGATGCAATTCTAAGATCTATTTCATTTTTCTCTGTCACAGAATCCTGATTTCAGCCAATACATCACTGCCTAAAATACGAGTCCACATATTGCAGCTTCCTATATATACTAGATGTGGCATGTGACTAATATATGGCCACAAAATTTAGGAGTAATATTTTTAATGGGATACTTTTCAAAGGAAGGATAATCCTCTTTTTTTCTTATTGCTCTAGCCTATAGCTTGGAATACAAATGTGATAGTTGGTACACTAACAGCTGTCTTGGACCATGAGGCAATAGCAAGACTAGTAGTTCCCTGTATTGAAAGGTACCTAGTGCCTTCATGGGCTTACTATGCCATGGCAGTAAAGGATTACCCACCTCTAGACTTCTTTTGCAAGAAAGAGAAATTAAGTTCCAGCTTGTTTAAACTAATTATTTCAATTTCTTACTGCTGTGTGGAAAACAAGCCTAATCTGAAGTAAAAAGCACCGTATCAATATAATAATAAATAATTATTATAATAACAACCAACATTTATTCAATTTTACGATGGATCAGATAATATGTTAAATACTATACTAATTAATTTGATGCTCACAGCAACCTTACAAGGTAGATAATATTATTACTTCCCTTTTAATAGATGAGAAAACTGAAGCTCAGAAGATCAAAGTGGCAGACAGAGGATCCAGGCTCCAAATATGGGGAATCTGACTCTGAAACTCTGTTCCTACCAAAGGGCCATGTGCCACCATTGGAAAATTAGCACTGGTCACTTAGTAGTTGGAGATCAGACTTTCCATGTATATCATGCAATCCTATAGTCTTCTGCCATCCTCATGACCCTGCAACACTTAGATGTATACACAGATTGAAGAAAATGAACACTTATTGATTATATACTACATTCAGGCACTGTGATAGACATCAGATGTACATTCTCTTCATTGTCCTGTGAGGGATCCAGAGTCATAGGATTAATCCCAGGAAGCCCACTTACTAGGTTTCAGACTTTGGGAAAACTAAATGATTTCTGTGTCTATATTATAAGGGGGTTGAGCAATTAAAATAGTTAATCCCTAAAAATGTTTAGAACAGAGCCAAACACATGGTAACTACCGAATGCAATTAATTGCTCAATGAGCTATTAATATCTCTGTTACTTTACAGATGAGGGTCCCAAGGCTTGGATAAGTCAGTGAACAGGCCGTTGTGAACCAAGTTCTCTTGAAAACTAACTCTGAGACTGAGGTTCACGTGCAGAAAATTTATTTGAAAACACTCATAGCAACAACTCCTGTGGGGGAGTTGGGGGAGGTGGTTTGAGCAGAGGTATTAGCTGTGATGCAGAGGCAGTAGAACTCAGCTGTTGCCACAGGGAACCCTGAGCTGGGACGGCCTTCACAGTTGTCTCCCATGGGGACAGATGTCTAGGCCTTTGCACCTGTGCTTTGACCAGTTACTGGATACAGAATGCTCCAGGAAGGGGGCATAACACAGGGTGAAGTAGCTCCCTCTAAAGGAGGGCCAATTTCCAGGGCATGCCCAGGTGAGAGCCTACAAAATCCCACACAGCAGCTGCTGGGAGAAAATGCCTTGGCCATAGGGAGATATCCAGGTGTCTCTCCGTTATGCCAAATGAATGAGCACAAAGTCTTAAGTGACAGAGCTGGGTTCAGTCAGATCTGAACTCCTTAAGCCACTGCCTCCCTGTAAGGTGCTGCAGAGCCTGTCATACAACTTATGTAAGAAAGTTGTTGGGCGATAACTACAGAGTGACTTTAAAGGGAGCTTACATGAGACCATTCCTCATCATGTGACTATTTACCAGGAGAACGTGCTATAACTTGCTCATCATTTAGCATTATTCATTTTTTCCCTTCTGTTTTCTTGCAACGGCATCTATCTTAGACTGCTTCTTCTAGCAGCAAAGAAGCAAAAAAATAAAAGGAGTGTAAGAAAAAACTACTGAGATGATTGGGAAACTCACATGTTATACAATTCCTGGCAGATGTTTTCACATTTTCTTCTTTTACAAGCCAACTGTTATCTGTGCTATAGATTGAATAATCGATTGAGAGACTGGTAAGGCAAATAAACAATCAGGGTTTACATACATGCACACATATGTGTAAATATGCACACATACACATTTAGATGAAATCTATGTCTGTATTATTTTTTATTTTTAAAATGATTCCCTCAAATACTTTCCTAGCAAATACATGGTGGGAGGCAATGCAGATGAGCAATACTGCTCCAGGGAACCAGAGACTTGCTGCATGTATACCGTCCCTCCACTTCCTATCGCTTCCACCGGTCCAGTGTGCCTGAGGCAACATTTCTACACAAGCTCTGTTCTATTTAGAAATAATGCTGTTTTACTGCATAAGAGAGCTATGTGATGAGATAGTGCACATGGGACTATTTAGTTAAAAAAAACTTAGTTTTGTTTAACCCAGCTTTTTCAACATTTACCTTACCACTTTCTCTATTCTATCCTGAATATCCTAAAGAATGCTTACAGGGAAAGCCTACTCTCTTCTCATCTTATATCCATGAACTTCTCCATTCCTGTTTTATTTTATCTCTTCGTATTTCTCAGTTGGGGATATTACCAGGTTTCATCTCTCTGTCCAGGCCATCGCAGTTCCTACATCCATCATCATAGATTCAAAAGAGCCCCAGCGGCTGTTGCTGCACTGCAGCCAGGGCTCAGATCACATCCCGATTCCCCTCATTATCTGGTGCATGATGAATGAGTCTGTTCTTGCCTTGATGGTAGCTTTGCTCACTCTCTCCCCTCGCCTGCAGTGTTTTCTCAGTAGTCTGGGGTCCTGCCTTGATCCCTGGTCCTTATACTAGCCTAACTACAAAAGTCTCTGTTATGGTTTGGCTCTGCACCCCCACCCAAATCTCATCTTGTAGCTCCTATAATTCCCACAATTGTGGGAGGGACCTGGTGGGAGATAACTGAATCATAGAAGCGGGTCCTTCCCATGCTGTTTTCATGATAGTGAGTAAGTCTCATGAGATCAGATGGTTTAAAAAAGATAGTTTCCCTGCACGGGCTCTCCCTTTGCCTGCTGCCATCCACATAAGTTCTGACTTGCTCCTCCTTGACTCTCACATTCCACCATGATTGTGAAGCCCCTCAGCCATGGGGAACTCTAAGTCCAATAAACCTTTTTCTTTGGACACTGCCCAGTCTCAAGTATGTCTTTAGCAGCAGCGTGAAAATGAAATAATACAATTTCCTTCCTTGGGGCACCTGATCCAGCCTCTTCTCATGTAGTTCCTGTCATGCAGTTGCCCTTCTCCTAGTCTCTCTGGAATTTCACTTTGGTCACCATTTGGGACCATGTTTTACGGCATTCTCCTGATCCATGCTTGAGCTTTCTCTGGGTCACCTAGAGTTCCTCTTCAGGGTTGGACTGGGCCCCTGGCTGGATTCTTTTAGCCATGTACT
Source organism: Callithrix jacchus (assembly GCF_049354715.1). Classification (NCBI taxonomy): domain Eukaryota; kingdom Metazoa; phylum Chordata; class Mammalia; order Primates; family Cebidae; genus Callithrix; species Callithrix jacchus. Next base: position 147,436,155 of record NC_133507.1, read on the forward strand.
GAAGCAAGATCAGGAGATAATAACAAAGAATTGCATTTCTAGCTAGGACAACTTTCAATCTTCTCTTATCCCTTCAGCTCTATTTTATGCTTATCCCAGCGTGTCTCAGACCAGAGCATCTCCCCTTTACTGAAGGAGTTAGATATATGATTAAAGATGAAGTTGGTTCTGTGTTATCTGGGCCATTTGTACTTAAATTGACCTTGCTAGATGCTGCTGCAGTGGACTTGTATATATGCTAGATGCTGCTGCATGTGACCTGTATGTCGCTGTGATGTTGCTGTGAGTGTTCAGTATTCGATGTTTCCTAGCGTCACTAGATGTTAAGTGCAGTGAGAGGCACTAGAGATGGGAAAAAGGATAAGACATAATGCCTACCCTCAATACCTTGTCATCCAGCTGGAAAGATATCACATTGTGTAAGGCAATAAGTATTGAAATGTGGAGCATTGCTATGTTCTAGCCAGCAGCATTCACAGTCTGTAAGAGGAGGGTACTTATCTCTGCTTTGGTTTGAGATGACCTCATAGTAGAAGAAAGATCTGAGTGGAGCTTTGAAAATATAGGAAACTAATAATAAGAGGACTATTTTTTGAGCAATTGTTTTGAGGGGACTGTTTTGGGCTTTAGGGAGATTTGAAAAATAGAGCAAGGTGCTTGGTTTCAGGAACTTCCAATGTAATTATAGCAATAGAATTAACATAAAAGTGAATAATAAATGTAATATAGATGTGTAGAACTGATTATAAGAGTTGCAGAAGCATAAAAAAGAATAATATCTGAGTGAGCTGAAGAGCTTGTGAAAGTGCTACTGTGACAGTAGGAATTAAACCGTGTCTTAACAAATGGTGGTGTTTGGGTAATGGAGGGGCACAAGGAAGGATGAATAATGTGCTAAGTAAGAGAGACTCATATTAAGGCAGCCACATGTCTTGGCTGGTCTGGAAGAGTCACTTAATTATTAATAGCACCAACTTTCACTTTCCAATGTGCCTCAGTTTGGATGATAAATTAGGTAGTCACTGACTTTTGAGGAACTTTTCCGTAATCCCGTTCAATGAACATTTCATTAGTGCATCTACTAGAGATCTCTATCTTCAAAGATACCTACTGTTTCTTGGTTTCTGTTTTAGACGTTTAAAAAGTTTGCTCATTTGGTGGTATTTCTAATATAACTTTTCTAGTGAAAATGGAATGTACAGCCCATGCTATTTGTCTTTGGCCCACAAGACTCTATTACATGCATTATATATCACCTTGTTTCCTTTGGAGGGTGATAGAGTGCAGGAAGCTGATTTTCTGTGGTTCTGATTTCATTCTATTTTCCCCTATGGATTTGTTACATTACACAATAGCAGGCAGGTCTATTTCCATTACTTGGAGTTTCAAACTCCAAAAAATGAGCCTGAAGAGAAGGTGTTCATTATAAAAGTGGTTTCCAAATGTGTTTTCTCTTGTAAAATACATGTATTTGTTGCACAATAAACTTTTGAGCATAGATAACAGATATATATGTGCAAAACATGATGGAGATTAATGGGGCTCAATAGCCCAAAGGGGTTGATAATTTCTGTGGTGAACCCTTTTAGAGATGTACAATTTTTGCAGTTATAGGAAATCCACAAATTTAATTTCTGTTTCATATTCAAGTGTGGGGTAAGTGAGTAATGACATCTAAGAAAATAGGCTACATGAATTCATGTAGCTCAATTTCGAATATAATGTGTTCTATTCCAAACCTTATGACTTACAGGAAGAAAAAATAATAGGTGTTTGCTGGAAGAAAAAGAACAACTTTTTCTACATTTTTAAAAATACTATTTTTTTTTCAGTCAGAGTCTCACTCTGTTGTCAGGCTGGAGGGCAGTGGTGTGATCTCAGCTCGCTACAACCTCTGCCTCCTGGGTTCAAGCAATTCTCCTGCCTCAGCCTCCCAAGTAGCTAGGACTGCAGGCAAATGCCATCAAATCCAGCTAATTTCTTATATTTTAGTAGAGACAGGGTTTCACCTTGTTTCCCAGGCTGGTCCCGAACTCCTGAGCTGAGGCAATTCATCCGCATTGACCTCCCAAAGTGCTAGGATTACAGGCATTATTAGCCACTGCACCTGGCAAAAAACACCTAAAATTCTTATCTTATTTTCTTCTTATATGAAAATCCCTGTTCCCAAACTCTGAAAATATCTATTTTTTATATGGTGAGAGTCCTACCCAGTTTGAACCTCAGATTGATATAAATAAAACCATTTTTTTCAGACCCAACTGAACAAAACAGTTTTACTCATATCGTTCTGTCTGATTCTCTTTCTCTGTCATTCTGAATTCTTTCTCATCTGGTAAATTTGGCTGTGGACCTCATGAGTGCTGGCACCTTGTTGAGGTATCTGGCACTCGCCCATCATTATTTCCACTCCCAGATGGAATCCTGTGAAATCAACCTTTCTTTGACCCTCTGATTTTTAAACCCAGACAAAACCTTAGCGAGAAAAAGAAAAGACAAAGCCTGGGAAATCTTAAGTGAGAAATACAATTTTGTTTGTAATTCAATGGTAATCTTTCATCCTTATGCCAGATGAACTCTAGGAATATTGAGAACTAACACTATATTGGCCCTTCTAACACTGATCTTTTATGAGTTTGGGAGGTAAAAGCAGGAAGAATATTTCAAATCTCTAACGTATATCTGTGCTGCCCAATATGGTAGCTACTAGCCATGGGTATGTATTTAAATTTAAATTGATAAGATTAAATGAAGTTAAAAATTAATTTATGTAGGTATACTAGCCACATTTCAAGTGTTCAATAGCCATATGTGGCTAGTAGCTACCATATTGGATGAATAAAAATAAAACACTTTTAGTATTACAGAAAGCAATAATGATTATTGGATATCACTGGTCTATAATCTTTAATCATAAAGATCATAAACATTTGTTAAATATTGAAAAATGTTTAATAAAGTTTGTATTATATTCAATGTGACTATTACATGTTTACTTAAAAAATAAAATAACATGAATGGTATAGCCAGAGTGATAATAATTTGGGATAAGAAAACTGTTCAGTAGAAAATAAAATGCAGAACTGTACAGTAAGAAAAATAAGTTTTTCACTACCATCACGGTTTATACTGAGGTTTTAATTCTTCTTTTTTCTGTAAATTCTTTAAACATCCAGTCCCAGATTCTTGAAAATTTGCCATTTTTTAAAATTTAAGAAAAATTTTAATATTACAAAATATTAAAGCTGAATGCCTTAAGGAAGTTTTCATTTCTATAATCATTACCTTTTAATAAAACCATATTATTCATAGTTTTATTATCTAATAGTCTATTTTAATATATCAAAATATACTGTCTTAGTCCATTTGGGCTGCTGTAAGAGAATACTATAGATTGGGGGTTTATAAATAACAGAAATTTAGTTCTCACAGTTCTTAAGGCTGGGAAGTCCAAGATCAAGTACCAACAGATTCAGTGTCTTGTGAGGGCCCACATCCTGGTTCACAGACAGCCATCTTTGGCTGAGTTCTTCTGTGGTAGAAGAACCAAGGGAGCTCTCAGACATCTTTTTCATAAGGTCACTAATCTCATTCATGAGGAGCCCTCATGTCCTAATTACTTACCTAAAGCCCCACTTCTTAATACTATCAAGTATGAAGAGATTAGAATTTCAATATATAAATTTTAGGGGGATGTTAACATTCCATTTATAACACTCCTCTACTGGACTCCCAAAATTTACATCATCACATGCAAAATATCCACCTAATCTGTAGCACTTTATTACAGCTGCCCAAACAGTGTAAGACAGAAATTGGTACAGAGTGGTTATGCTTCTGTAAAAATTTCCTTAAAAATATGAAAACAGCTTTGGAACTGGGTGATGGCTAGTGGCTTGAAGACTTTGGAAGTGAATGCTAGAGAAACCCTACATTGCTGTGAATAGACTGTTAAAGGAAATTCTGGTGAGGGCTCAGAAATAAAAGAGGAGAGTTGTAGAGAAAGCCTTAATCTTCTTAAAGAATACCTAAGTAATTGCCTTAGTCCTGTTCCTATAACATAACACCTGACACTTGGTAATTTATAAAGAAAAGAGGTTCATTTCTCACAGTTCTGGAGTCTAGGAAGTCCAGACTGTGCAGCCCCATCTGGTTGGCTTCTTGTGAGGGCCTTGTGCTGTGTCATAACATAATGGAAGGCCTCATGGGGCAAGAGGGGTGTACTGAGAGCCAGACTGGCTTTTGTAACAGACTTACCCTCTTGATAACTAACCCACTCCTGTTGTAACCCATTAATTCATTAATCCATTAAGCCTTCCCTCATGACCCTATCATCTATTAAAGGTCTTATCTCTCAACATGGCTGCACTGGGGATAAAACTTCAACATGAGTTTCAGAGGGGACACACCAGATTCACACCATAATAACAATGATGAACAGAATGTTGGTACAAATAGGGACAGTCATTCTGATGAGTTCTTAATTGAAAAAAACGTTATTAGAAAGAGGAAGAAAGCCGATTCTTTTTATAAAGTGGCAAAAAGTTGACTGAATTGTGTTCATGTTCTAGTGTTTTGTGGAAGGCACAATTTGTGAGGGGTAAGATTAGATATTTAGCTGAAGTGATTTCTAAGCAAAGTGCTAAAGATGCAGCTTAGCTCTTCCTAACTGCTTTTGGTAAAATGAGAGGGAAGAGAATTGACTTAAACGCAGAATTGCCAAGCAGAAAGGAATTGGAACTTTAAAATTTTGAAAATGGTTAACCAATTCCTATTGCAAAACATGAGAAAAATTTGTCCAGAAGAAGAAGACACTAAGGATGTGGTTAATTGACCCATTAATATGGAGTCAAGTATGAATGTGAACCATGGGCCTAATCATTCATCTCAACAGAAAGCAGATGCTGTTACTTAAAACAAGGGATGAATGAGCCCAAAGTGACATAGAGATCATCAGGGCTACCTCATCAGTTTCAAACGGAGGGACCACTGCCTTCCTTTCAACAGACCAGATGACTTCTGCTCAAAACCATTGAGGGCAGGGCTGCTCAAACCTATGAGTGCCCAACTCTAGCCAGCAAAGCTGCAGGAACAGGATTGCCTTCCTAGTGTGTCTTGACGGTGGAAACTTTAGCCTGGTGGACCCAGAGAAGAACATTTCAAGGCACAAAGGATTCTTTTTAAGCTTTAGAGCTCATGGAGTCTACCTTGTCATTTGGATTTACTTAGAATCTGCTACTTTTCTTCTTTCCTATTTTTCCATTTTGAAATGAATATGTTTAAACTACACTTGTCCCAATATTATATTTTGGATGCACGTAACTTTAGTTTCACAGATTCACAGCTGAAGAGGAATTTGTCTCAAGATACATCATACTTTGAGTCTCACCCATATCTGATATAGATGATATTTAGATTACACTTTGGGTTTTTTACTTTATAGTTGATGCTGGAACAAGTGCTGGAGCTGTTGGGATGTAATTAACATATTTTCCATGTGAGAAAGACATAAATTTAGAGAGAACAGGGATGGAATGCTATAGACTGAATTTTGTATACTCCGAAAACCCAATGTTAAAATCTTAATCCCCCAATATGATGGTCTTTGGAGACAGGACCTTTGGTAGTTGTTTAGGGTATCAGGACTTCACTGTCATAAATGGGATTCGTGTTCTCATTGTTCTTATGATGGAGACTCTAGAGAGTGCCCTTAGCCTTTCTGCAACGTAAAGACTTAATGAGAAGATGGTCATTTAGATATGAACCAGAAAGTGAGCCCTCAAAAGACACTGAATCTGCCGACACCTTCGTTTTGGACTTCCCAGGCTCTATAACTGTGAGAAATAATTTTCTGTGGTTTATCTGATACATACTCTTCTGTCATAATAGCCCAAATAGACTAAGACATGGACAAAACTGAAAAAAGCCAACAGTGAATACATACCGTTTTTGGCCCTCTTTCTGATTTTATGTGTTGCTTCTTGCAGTTGAACTTTCCTCTGATCATTTTCTACACATTAAAATCTTTAATTACAGCTACTTAGATGAATTTTATAAGTGTTAAGCCAAATGTAATGGAGTGTTTATCTCAGATATTTCTATGCTAATGCAAGTTTTTATAGCTTATTATAGTTAACAGTCTGAACATAGTACATGTAACAGAGAAAAGTCTTATTTATTAAAACAAAATAACAGAAAATGAAATAGGTAAGTTGAGATGAAATCCCAATGTTTGTTTCATATTCTGTAATAATTTATATAACCTTAAATATCATGGGGATATAACTTAAAGATATTTTGAAAATCTTTTTCTAAAATTAACAAATGAATGCTAACTTTACTGAATAAAATGTTTATGTTTTTTAACATAAAAATTGATTTATAATCAATATTTGTTAAGCTCTTATGATGAGCTCAGAACTGTGTTAGATACTGGCAATAGAACAGTGAATGAGAGAGGCTAAGTCCCAGCTCACTTAAACCTAGCGAACTGCATTTCAGTGGTGGAAACAGGAAATAAACATGTAAAAGTCTTATTTTCTATCACACGAAGTGTGATGAAGACAGAAAAAGAATTAATACAATGGAGAATAAGTGTGGAGTGATAGGGGCAGCAGTGAATAAAACAGAGAAATCCTTAAAACTTCCGAAAAATAACAACAACAACAACAAAAAAAAACTGTTAATGGCAAGATTTTAAGATGGAGTAAATAAATGGAAGAAACCTTCCAAAAGAATTTTATGTCTGCTAATAATAAATCATGTCTATTCACCGCTTTATAGAAATGCTTTTAGAGCTAGCACATGAAAAGGAAGCAAAAAAAGAAAAAAAAAAAAGGTCACACTTGAAGACAAGATCCTAGTGGCTTTTATTTCATTTATTCAGAAACTGTTTACTGAATATTTCATGCTGTGGACTAGAGGCTGGAAAGTCAATGCTGAGAAAAATAGCCCATTCATTTGTCTCTGGGAGGAGCCTTTGAGAATTACTAACCCTCAGGAATGAAGAATGTGGTTCAGTGAGTAACATCATCTTGGAAAAAAAAGCAGTCAGATTTTAAAAACAAACACTCATGCAAATAACAAAAGTGAGAGAGAAAGAGAGAAAGGAAGTCTTAAAATTATATGACACTCAGAGGTCTTCCTTTTTGGTTTGGCGTTTTAGTATCATCACCTGCTCCAAGAATCTCCATGATTGGACGTATCATATTTATAGCTCCAAGATGAAAAATAAAAAAAGGCTTCTCTTTAATTAAACATTTGCAAAAATTAGGAATGGTCAGTAAAACAGGAGATATAGCCAAACATGATTTTGTTTTTGTTCATCATTCCTCCACCTGCCCTTTAAAGATTATAGTTTGTTTCCCACTAATTGTATCCCACGTGGATTTGGCAAGCTTATCTGCGAGACGTTTTCTATTGTGGTCTAGGTCAGCTTCACCCCATGGGAGAAAAGAAGGATCTGGTTCATTGAATCAAAGACCTAAAAAAGTCACTGAGGAAGTTTTCCTATAATCTTAAAGTTTGTTTTGTAAACAGTCCTCTTTAATCATGGCTTTCAAGCTATTCTGTCACTTCAAAGTCCTTCCAAAGCAGCCTCAAGTCACATTTTTGGTGCATAGACAAAAAATGGCCCTGGTAAAGGCAGCCATCGTTACCACTCATTATGCTGGTTGGTCTTTTTGAAAAGTCCAAGAAGCTACAGCAAGTTCCCTGAACAATTATTAAGAACAGATTTGAAGAAGAAAATTAATCTAATCCATCTGTTTATTTCAAGATCTACCTTTACAAAGCAACTGGGGACAGGACTCTGTACGGTAAAGAGTGATGCAAAATGATATTTCTCCTCAAAAAATCTACAATTTGTCCAAGTAATATGAAAGCCCAGGGGATCAGAGACTGAGGATGAGAACCCTTGGTCTTTACAGTAAAACGAAGGGTTCCCAATCCCAAAGGATGCGATGCCATCTAATTCCATGTCTATTCTTCTGAGCCAGTACAGGTAGGCTTTTAAGTTAGTTTGTGTGAAATAAAGTGTCCGCCACTGCACTAGCAATGGATTCTGATATATCATATTTTATGTGCCAGGTACTTGTCTAAGCTCTTTACATATGTAACACTTTTAACCCTCACGGTGTTGCTACTCTTATTATAATTCTCTTTTCCCTGAAGGGGAAACTGAAGCAAAGTGAGTTTAAGTAATTCATCCAAGATTGCACAGCAGGTGGGTGGTAGATTAACCAGCTTCTTTGACCTTGGTGACCATCCTCTTAACTTCAAGCCAAATTGCATTTCATAGAGGATTGTTAAAGAAGTAAACACTTCATAAAGAAGGCATGTCTTGAATGAATATTTATTGATTTATTAGATCACATGATGTATTCAATCATTATTGTACTGAGTACCTAATATTGCTGTAGAGCCTTCTACAATGTGACTCTTGTCTGAAACAAATAAAACTGCTAAGATCTATTCAAGTGAAAGTATGTAATGATTGCCCACAATTCTCTGCATGGGTGTGGATGAGGAGGGATGTGTGTCAAAATGTTAATTTCCAAAGTAGCCTCTGAGTCAGCAGAAAGCAAGGCCTTTGTTTTCCAGGTGGCCATCTTTGAAGCATTTTGCAAGGTTCTCATGAGCAGAACATGCATTTCCTAAAGCAAAAACAATGCCAGCTTGGAACTCTTTAAAAATGAAAGACCTAAATGAACATAATTTCTATACATGTGAGTTGGAATGTAGAACCCATGCACTCTAAGAGAGCGGTTGCTCTGTGAGGACAGAAATGCATTGACACCATTAAGAGATGAAACCAGAGAACAATCCCAAGAATATTGGTTTCCTGTGGTCATGCTAACACATTTCCACAAACTGGGTGGCTTAAAACAACAGAATTTTTTTTATCTTACAGTTCTAGAGGCCAGAAGTCCAAATTCAGATTGTTAGCAGAGCCAAGCTCCCTTTGGAGTCCCTAGAGGATTCATTCCTAGCCCCTTCCAGTTTCTGGTGGTTGCTGGCATTCTCTGACTTGCGGTCACATCACTTTAATCTCTGTCTCTGTGATCACAAGGCCTCCTCCCCTTTTGTTTGTGTCATCTCCTTTCCTGTCTGTCTCATAACTCCTTCTGCTTTTCTCTTATAAGGTCACTTGTAATTTAAATTAGGACCACTCACATGATCTCCTCATCTCAAGATCCTCAATTTAATTACACTTAGAAAGAACCTTCCTCCAAATCAAGATAACAGTAGCAGGTTCTGGGAATGAGGAGTGAACCTATCTTTTTTGGGGTCACTCTTCTACCCATTATGCCAGTTAATGGCAAGATCAGTCTAAGGGTAATTTATTGGGGAAATACTCTTTGTGAAACAGCTGTTGTCACAAACCTCTCCTCCACCCTAATCACAAGTCCAGGAAAACAAACTGCGAAGCCATTTCTGTATCTGAATAATGAGTGCATGTAGCATGGGAGTGAGGGTACCCGGTTTGCTGGAGTTAATAAGTTCTGACACTTCAACACTATGTGAGTTCTGATCTATCAACTTTTCCTGCCCAGTCTTACAATAATACTTTGCTAGGTGTTAGTGTGTAAAGATAAATAAAATAGGGCTACCGTACTCGAATTGATTAGCACATTGAGAATATGGCATTAGATTAATTCACGGAATGCACTGAAGATTTTGCATGCTAAATGATTCTATATTCTTGTCTGTTAAAGTGTTTCTTATCCTATCAGTATGTGCATTTCTTGTCTGTCAATTCCGTATCATCATTCTATCGTGGGCCTGGAAGTCTTGGAAGTCCATCATGAGGCTTAAAGGCAAGAGTGCTGTGTGAATTAGTGAATGTTTGCCCTAGAGATAGTTCTTCTAGCTGGAAATCAGTAACTGGACAGTCCGCCTTTCGAAACACAACTCAGAATAAATAATTTAATTTAAAAATATCTCCCAGCTTCTAAGTTAAATATGATATCTGGGCATCATAATTTGCCTAAATGCCCATTGCTAGGTAAGCTTCCATGTTATCACTAAATCCTAGTTATTCTTGTTTGCATATGATTCTAATAATCTCTATATAGCAGTTTTCTGAGTAAATAAGAAATGGTAAACTAAAGTGGACACATAGAGAGCAATACAAAACTGCAGATATAAGCCTAGCAGAGAATGATTAGAATGAGGATTTATGCTTTGCATAATATTCTCTGGGGATTTGATAGAAGAGAACCACATTTTTATTTAAAAAGTCTTGTTTACTTATCTATGTGTCTAATTATTCAATAAACTCTTGTTTTAGTTCAGCAGATAGACTCTGAAAAGTATATTCTGGCTGACAAATAATACCTACACATGCAGCTTTTGAGATAGTGTAAGTGATAAACATTGAAAAGATTGTAAGATTACAAGGCAGTGTCAGCCATGGCTCCCTATATCCCTAACATCACTTAGGGTTAATAAATACTGTTTCTGATCATCAGTTTGTCTTGTAGGAGAGTCTGCCTGGATTGAGGCTGATAAGCTGTTGGAGAAAGCATCAAAGTGGTTTGCACATCTCCAAGTAGTGTAGACTTCATCAGTCAGGGTATACGAAGGCAAACCAGATCAGTGCACCAAAGAGGGGTACTCACTGTGCCTGTTCTGCCTTTAACAGGTTAGTTCCCACGCCTACACAGATGTTCTTCAGGGAAAGATGTCATGAAGGTTCCCATGTGGTTTAATTCTTAGCTTCCAGAGGTGTCTTTTCTCTTTGGTCTTTCAAAACAGCTGATTGACTTGTATCCCTGAAAATTATCTCTCAGTTTGCTGTTTATTTCGTTTATTCATTCACATCTATTCTACCTACATTTTGAAATAGATTTGAGGCAGCCAAGGTATAGTTTTGACAGAAAGGAAGCAAAACAATTTCTAATGTGTACCATGAGTATTAAACTTTTAGGCCTAGTTTAGTCATTGTTAGGACATAAAGCAAAACTCATCTTATTAATTTCCTGCCAAGATGAAGAGGCAGTATGAAACATACTATATGAGGTTGTTATCAGTTTGGCTGCATATTTTAATAAATGACTTTGTCGTGTTTGTACCTTCAGGCTTTTTGGAGTTAGGGGAATACTGAAAAAATAACAAGAAAAAATAATCCTGTGAATCTGATTACCTGCCCATGGGTGGCAGAAGTAGACTGTCACAAAGGTCACCTTTACAAAGAGAGGTGGAATAGAGGGACTGTGTTAAAGAAAATTCTCTTTCTGGGTCCACAGCGGGTGTGGTTTCAAAGGCAGGAATTTCCTGGCTCCATGCCTCCATTCGGAGACCAGAGGGGATTCAAATGTAAAGTTCTTTGTCTGGGTTTCCCATGTGTGGGCCAGGTAGGGAAAGCCAGGTGGGGCTCCTTTGTCCCCAAATCCCTCAGAAAGCTCTGGGAAAAGGGGGCTCTGTAACTCAGGGCTGTCAACCAAGTAGCCAATCTGGTATCAGAGTCAAAGATCAATCACTCCAGAGGAAGTTTGAAGGATCTCCTCTCATTGGACTAGAACATGAATGGGGAGAGAATAACTCAAGGGTTAAAACTTCAGCTGCTCCTTACCTGACGAATCTCTCTCTCTCTCCTTCCTTGCCCCTTCCCTTCTTCCCTCTTTCCTCTTCCTGCTTCCTTCATCCCTTCCTCTGTACCTTCCTCCCTCTCTTCCTCCCTTCTTCCCTTCATTACTCTCTTCCTTCCTTCCTCCCCCTTTCCCTCCTTCCCCTTTCTTCCTTTTCGGCTCCTCCCTCCTCCCTCCTTTCTTCCCTCCTTCCCCTTCCTCTCTTCTTCCTTCCTTTCTTCCTTCTTTCCTCCTTATATCTTTTCCCTTTCCTGCTTTTCTTCCTCCCTTCATCCATACCTCCCTTCCCCCTTCTCTCCTCCCTCCCTCCCTCCCTCCCTCCCTCCCTCCCTCCCTCCCTCCCTCCCTCCCTTCCTTCCTTCCTTCCTTCCTTCCTTCCTTCCTTCCTTCCTTCCTTCCTTCCTTTCAGAATAAATGTTATACTAAGCTCATCCATGTAGCATTCCTATTCTATTTATGATAACCAGCTCTTATATTTTTAATTTTCTGGAATAGCAAAAAATTCATTTTTATACAAGGAAGAACTAGTATGTAATAAAACAATAGAAAACTTTTTGGGGGGCGTTGTGCACAAAAAACTTTGTAAACACTTAAGTAAAAATAGTCAATATAAATATTTACAGCAGAGTTTGAAAGATGACAAACTCAAGGGCAGATCTGAGCTGAGATATTTTTGTTTGAGCTTTATGGGATTTCTGAATTTGAATCAAAACTTGGAAATTTAGAGATTCAATGTGCAAATCATGTATTTTAGTTTCTTATGTAAATATTAGCAATGGGTAATAGTAATAGTGCTAGGGCCACATTTTGGCATGGCTGTAAATTCTCTCTCTTACAGTCCATGTGTAAGATTCATGCCACATAGGCATAAGATCTTAGTCATGGTCACTTCACTTATCAGTGATATATACATCAGCATGTGTGATCCCCATTGAACTGTTTTATGGACACTAAATGACAGAACATGTATATCTGAAGGCCTTTCAATTGCTGATGTTTTTTCCTAAGGCACTCATAATGTGTCCCTAGGCAACACAATATCTATAAAGAGAAAGCTCTATTACCATTATTACCGTATTTACCATTGAATCAATCTTCTGTATTAGCCACAAGAGAGCATAGGCCAAAAAGTTCCTTTCCTAGTACTTGGTACAGTTGACCAACTTAATGTCATTATTAATTAAGCAGGGCTGTTGAACTGTGTGAGACCAAAACTAATCACATAATCAGAGATCTGATTGGGTTTCCTTAGTGGTGCTCAGAGTATAATTTATAAATTAAACCCTAGAATTTATTTTTCTGGTGGTTTATCCCTTGTATCTAGTAGCAGTGGTACTTTGTAAGTTTGCTGACACTAAAAATTTTAGTAAATCCTCAGTCTGAAACCCTTGAAAAGTATCTTGATCTTTAAACTGACATCACCAAGTACTTTAATACTGGGTTGTACACACACTGGCCACAGAATCCAGTGCTTAGGAACCTAATCTCTTTAGATGATTGGTGCAGAGGATGAATTCTTGGTCATGAAGGACATATTACATAGCCTCTATGTCAAGCTTGTCCAACCTGCAGCCCAGGATGGCTTTGAAAACAGCCCAACACAAATCTATAAACTTTCTTAAAACAGGATGAGACTTTTTGGCAATTTTTTTTTTTAGCCCATCAGTTAGTGTTAGTGGTAGTATATTTTATGTGCGGCCCAAGACAGTTCTTCATCCAATGTAGCCCAGGGAAGACAAAAGATTGGACACTCGTATTCTACATAAATACATCTCATTTATTTTACATTATTGATTACTCATTACTCTCTTGATTTACTCATTCATTACTTATTTATCTCAATTATTTTGCATTAAAAAGTTTGCTTTTGTTTAAGTGGTCATGACCTGCCTTGTCCATAGTTTCTTCCAATGAACTTCCCTGCAATTTGTCCTCAGTAATTCCAGACTGCCATGATATTTATGGCCCTTTTAGTCATGCCCAAACACTTTCATCAAGCCTACATTTTCCAGTGATCTCTACACTCTTTTGTTATTTATTCTATTTTTTACTCCTATCTTGAATGTACTATGTAATAAATCTGTAACTAACATTCAAAGCAACATAGCAAATTATTTCCTTCAGGACAGAAATTTTCTTTCCCTGCTGCCTACCCACCCAAACCCATCCACAACTACTTTTACTCAAGTTCATTGAGGTTTAATGGACATTTCTTAACTCACATACACTTCACATGTGCAATTTGATAAGTTTATATATACATATTTATGTGCACTCATGATACTATGATCACAGTAAAGATGAGATTGTACTAGAGTACTTATCAGCTGAGAGCATGTGTGGTATTGTAATACCCATTGGGCAGGAAAGTGTAACATAAATATTAAAATGTAATAAGATGATACCTAAAAATATATAACATTTTGAGAGCTCTCAATGACTGAAAGTTCAAAGTAGTCAGCATGCATGTGAATACACACACATATTATATATGCATGCACACACATACATATATAGACACATATATGTATATATAAAAATGTAGAATGATTATATGTATATATATATTTAAGAAAAAGCTTTCAAAGACAAATTACAAAGCAATATTGACTAGAGCAGCATTAAAAAGGTATACTCACATTAAGTATGAGACATAGATAATCCACTCTAAAGGTATGTTTTACTAAGAAATGCATTGCTATATCTAAAGGTTGAAACTTTCCTAACTCTATTACAAGAAGCGTATTGGGACTTCTCAAAAACACACACTTTGTTTAGGTGGACTATGGGAGTGCATGGATAATGAACAAGGAAATATTTTAATGTGAATGGCCAGGAAGATGTTAGCCATTTCTTGGGTTCAAGAGGAAATAAATACAACTAAAATGAAAAGAAAAACCTGCTGGGAAAAAAGCAGTGGAGGACCCAGTTTTATTTTTTAATTTAATGGTCGTAATTTATCCATTATGACCAACAAAAAAAAAAAAAACCAAAAAACAAAAAAAGGAGTATCTGCAACTTCTCATTTCAGGAGCCGTTTTGCTCCACTATCTTACAATAGAAACTAATTATTTTTGGAGTAGAGTGGAATCCTAGAGCCTACATGAATAAGATAAGCAGTTGCTTGAACCATTTCTAAAGTATATCTATCAAAATTGTTGAAATACCTCCTGCCGCTATTAATAATTCCCAGAAGAGATTTTGTTTTCTTTTAAAAATTCGTATGAATAGTGTTATTTAACTCTCTCCTGGTACACTATTTTAGTTTCTGAAGTTATTTTAGCACCTCCTTATCTGTTAGTCAAAAATCTAAAATAATTTTTACTTTTACTGTCAATTAGAATAAAAGGTATTCTAAATGCCTCCATTGTGAGATGTTTACAATGATTTCTTGGAAGTAGCTATTCTGTGGCATACACTTATTCATTAGTGTATCACACGTTAGCCGTCTGAGACAAAAGACACTACAGACATTTTACAATACGCAAATATTCAGCTTTGTGTAGGATCTCTCTCTCTTTTTGAAAAGGAGTAGGTGAAGCCAAACTTCACAGATAAACACATGTATGATCTGAAACCTTGAACCTGACCATAAAACCACTATGGCCCATAATAATATAGTTTATTCAAGTTCAGTAGAAATAAATTCATTTCTTACAGGTTAAAAATTAGTCTAATGCGAGTTTATATCATGTTAGCAATTACACTTACAAGTTTTTTTTTTTTTTTACAAATGGATGTATTTCAGAAAATATGAATGCATTGACATTTTAAAGTCAGAAATCTTTTTATACATATTTAAGATCTTTTAATTAAAAGAACTCTCTTACACTTTAATGAAAGAAAATACACCTACATTTGTTAGTTTATAAATCAGTTACATTTTCCCTTAAAATTGCTGTTTTATTTATTTATTTGTATATTATAAATTATAATGATTTTATGTAATTCATTTTCAAAGTTGGTTTTAAAATTAAATTTTTTAAATTGTATTTTAACTGACAAATAATAATTGTGTATATTTAAGGGGCTATGGTGTGATGTTTTGATCTATGTATACATTGTAGAGTGATTCAATCAAGCTAATTAATATGTCCATCACCTTATCAACACATTTTGTGAACAGGAATATTGTACACATATTCCTCTAGCATTTTGTAAATACACAGTGCATGATTGTTAACTGTGGTTACCATGCTGTGCAGCAAGTTCACCAAAACATCTTCCTTCAATCGAACTGAAATTTTGTACCCTTTGATCACATCTTCCCTTTCCCCATCCCTCCCTTTCATCTCCAGCCTCTGGCAACCACTCCCCTGCCCCCACAAAGATTACAAAACTTTAAATACATTTATTTGTATTTATGTATGTATGTGTTTATTTGAGACAGAGTCTCGCTTTGTCGCCAAGGCTGGAGTGCAGTGGCGCCATCACAGCTCACTGCTACCACAGTCTCTGGCTCAGGCCATCTTCCCACCTCAGCCTCCCAAATTGCTGAAATTGCAGATACAAACCACTACACCCAGCTAATTTTTAAAGTCATTTGTCAAGACAGGGTTTCCCTGTTGTGCCTAGGCCAGTCTCACATTCCTGGGCTCAAGTAATCCTCCCACATTGGCCTCCCAAAGGGCTGGGATTGCAGGTGTGAGCCACTGCACTGGGCCTAAATGAAGTGTTAAATAAAATTGGCACAGGCTCCATAGGGATGACAGATTCTCCACGGAAAAACATAGAATTCTATGATTTGACTATTGAATTTTTTATTTAGACAGACCATGAAGGGTTCGATTGCTCTTTTGTTTATCACAGTAGCTCCAGAACCACATCATTTTCCTTTCTGTTCTTCAGTTTAGCGCCTTTCTTAAAACGGAGATGAGTAGATATTAAAATATCTAGGCAAACTTAAAATAACATGTAATTATGTCTTTCCTTTGAAGGATTCTTAAAAGAAAGAGAGCTGCAAAGCGAAGCACAAACACCAATATTGGTTTAAACAGAAAACATACTCTGCAAGACTTGTGGACTTGAGGAGATCACCAGGGATTTTTCTTCCTTGAAAGAAGATAGATATTCTGTAGTATGACTAGTTTAATATTCGGTTAAGTAGATTTAGTAATATCTTTTAAAGTTTCCTTCTGGACTTTTTTTTTAGTTTGATAATTGCTTATCTTTAATCATGTACTAAGACGCCATATTTTTGCTACCCCAAACTTTGCATTCTATTTTTTTTATTATTATACTTTAAGTTCTGGGGCACATGTGCAGATCGTGCAGGTTTGTTACATAGGTATACATGTGCCATGGTGGTGCTTTGCTGCATCCATCACCCCATCATCTATGTTAGGTATTTCTTCTAATGCTATCCCTTCCCAATCCCCCGACCCCCGAGGCCCCAGTATGTGATGTTTATCTCCGTGTCTATGTGTTCTCATTGTTCAACACCCACTTATGAGTGAGAACATTCGGTGTTTGGTTTTCTGTTCTTGTGTCAGTGTGCTGAGAATGATGATTTCCAGTTTCATCCATGTCCCTGCAAAGGACATGAACTCACCCTTTTTTATGGATGCATAGTATTCCGTGGCTTATATGTGCCACATTTTCTTTTTCCAATCTATCATTGATGGGAATTTGCATTGGTTCCAAGTCTTTGCTATTGTGAACAATGCTGCAGTAAACATATGCGTGCATGTGTCTTTATAATAGAATGACATAATCCTTTGGCTATATATCCAGTAATGGGATTGCTGGGTCAAATGGAATTTCTATTTCTAGATCCTTGAGGAATTGCCACACTGTCTTCCACAGTGGTTGAATTAATTTACAGTCCCACCAATAGGGTAAACTCATTCCTAGTTCTCCACATCCTCTCCAGCATCTGTTGTCTCCAGGTTTTTTAATGATCACCATTTTAACTGGTGTGAGGTGATAACTTAATGTGGTTTTGATTTGCATTTCTCTAATGACCAGTGATGATGAGCTTTTTTTCATGTTTTTTGGCTGCATAAATGCCTTCTTTGAAATGTATCTGTTCATATCCTTTGTCCATTGTTTGATGGAATTATTGGATAAAAAGTCAAGACCCATCAGTGTGTTATATTCAGGAAACCCATCTCACGTGTAAAGACACACACAGGCTCAAAATAAAAGGATAGAGGAAGACTGGTCAAGCAAATGGAGAGGAAAAAAAAAAAAAGCAGGGGTTGCAATCCAGTCTCTGATAAAGAGTCAAAGAAGGGCATTACATAATGGTAAAGGCATTAACGCAACAAGAAGAGCTAACTATTCTAAATATATATGCACCCGGGCCAGGAGCGGTGGCTCACGCCTGTAATCCCAGCACTTTGGGAGGCTGAGGCGGGTGGATCACGAGGTCAAAGACCATCCTGGTCAACATGGTGAAACCCCGTCTCTACTAAAAATACAAAAAATTAGCCGGGCATGGTGGTGCGTGCCTGTAATCCCAGCTACTCAGAAGGCTGAGGCAGGAGAATTGGCTGGACCCAGGAGGCGGAGGTTGCGGTGAGCCGAGATCGTGCCATTGCACTCCAGCCTGGGTAACAAGATCGAAACTCCGTCTCAAAAAAAAAAAAAAAAAAAAAAAAAAAATATATATATATATATATATATATATATATATATATATGCACCCAAGATAAATACAGGAGCACCCAAGTACATAAAGCAAGTTCTTAATGACTTGCAAAGAGACTTAGACTCCCACACAACAATAGTGGGAGACTTTAACACCTCACTGTCAATACTAGACAGGTCAACAAGAGAGAAAATTAACTAGGATATCTTTCTCAATTTTTTAAAATAAATGTTTTTATTTTGGATTACATTTAGGTTTACAGAAAAATTTCTAAAACAGTGTTGAGTTCCTGTATATATATATCCCATACCCAGTTCCTCCTATCATTAGTCTTACATATTTACCACAACTAATACTGATATGTTATTATTCACTGAATTTTCATAATTTTTAATTTCATTTGTCTGGGCCAAAATTTCATCCAGAATACAACATTATATGTGGAAGTCATGTCTCCTCAAGCATCTCTTGGCTGTTGACCATTTCTAAGACTTTCCTTGTTTTTGATGGCCCAAATCAAGGTCACAAATTTTTTTTGTATATATTCTTTTGAAGGTTTATAGTTTTAAAAGTTTACATTTAAATCTATGATCTATTTTGAATTAATTTTGTGTAAAAGCTGTGTCTAGGTTCTCAAGATTTTCAGTACAGTTAGTTGAAAAGCATATCCTTTTTCAACTAAATTACCTTTGCAGCTTTGTCAAAAGCAGATAAGTATTGAAGTATGATCTTTTGTCTCATTAAATATTTGTTAATAAATTTGTCAGAGTCGATTAAATTTCTCATTTGGATTTTTATTAAGATTGCATTGACTCTATAGATCAAGTTAGGAAAGACTGATATCCTAACAATATTGAGTCTTTTAATCCACAAACATCTGATCTTTTCACTTTTCAGATAATCCTTGTTTCGTGTGCATAATAGTTTTCTGCAAATAGATCTGGGGAATAGTTTCTTAGATTTATGCCAACTAACTTAATTCTCTGTTTTTATGTTTATTTTGGTACTCTTGTAATGGTGGTTTTGTTTAATTGCAAATTCTAATAGTTCAATGTACATATGTAAGGAAGCAATTGACTTGCATATGTGAACTTTTTATTCCATGATCTTGCTATACTTGCTTATTAGTTTTGGGGTTGTTGTTTTTTCTTTTCATTTTTTTTTTTTTTTTGGTATATAGTATCACTAGAAAATAAATTTGGTATTATAGCTTCCTTGCCAATGTATATGTATATATTTTTTCTTTTTCTTTTTCTAATTTTATTTCCAGAAACTTCCAGTACCATCCTGAATGAGAGTAGTTAAGAAGAGACATCATTACCTTGTTCTAGATCTCAGGGGAAAAATCTGAATGATAACATTTCCCACCATTAAGAATGATATTAGCTATGGGCTTTTGTAGATGAGATTGTTTTTTGTCAAGTTGAGCAACTTTCCCACCATTCCTAGTTTGCCAAGGGGTTTTTCTTAATCATGAATAAATGTTGAATTTATTAGCTTTTTAAACATCAAGTTGATATGACCATATGCTTTTTCTTAGCTTGTTGATATGGTTTATTAAATTGACTAGCATATTTTTTTTCTTTTTTTTTTGAGACAGGATCTTGCTCTGTCACCCAGGCTAGAATGCAATGGTGCAATCTCTTCTCACTGCAACCTCTGCCTCTCAGGTTCAAGCAATTCTCCTGCCTCAGCCTCCTGAGTAGCTGGGATAACAGGCTCATGCCACCATGTCCAACTAAGATTTGTGTTTTCAGTAGAGAGGGAGTTTTGCCATATTAGCCATGATAGTCTTGAACTCCTGGCCTCATGTAATCCACCAGTCTTGGCTTTCCCAAAGTGCTGGGATTACAGGCATGAGCTACCGCACCCACCACATTGACTAGATTCTAAATGCTGAATCAAGGTGCATATTGGAAATAAATCCCTCTCATTTATGGTATGTAATTCTTTGTACGCATTAATGGATGCTGTTTGCTAATATTTCGTTGAGAATTTTCGCATCTTTACCCATGAGTGATATTATTCTTTAAAGTTTTCCTTTCTACTCATGTGTTTGTCTGGTTTGGTTGGGAAAATGCTGGCCTCCTAGAATAAGTTAGAAAGTGTTCACTCTGTTTTTTATTTTTTTTTGTGATGAAGTTTCCCTCTTGTTGCCCAGGCTGGAGTGCAATGGCACAATCTCGACTCACTGCAACATCTGCCTCCTGGGTTCAAGCGATTCTCCTATCTCAGCTTCCCAAGTACCTGGGATTACAGGCAAGCACCACCATGCCCAGCTAATTTTTTTAGTAGAGACAGGGTTTTTCCATGTTGGTCAGGCTGGTTTTGAACTCCCGACCTCAGGTGATCCGCCCGCCTCAGCCTCACAAAGTGCTGGGCTTACAGGTGTGAGCCACCCACCGAGCCCTCTGCTTTATCTTCTGATAGAGTTTGTGGAGAGTTAGTGATATTTCTTTTATAGGTGTCTAGTAGAATGCATCATTGAAACCATCTGGGCCTGGTTCTTTCTTTTTTGAAAAAATCATTATTAAATACTGATTGAATTTCTGTAACATACATAACACTAGTTAGATCATCATTTCTCCCTGTAAGCATTTTGTATTTTTAAGGCTATTGCCCACTTTATTTAAGTTACTATAAGTTGTAGTCATAGTTTTGTTTGATGATTTCCCTTATTATGAGATCAGTAATGATGATGCTATTTTTATTTCTGATACTGTTAATTTCAGTCTTCTTGCTATTTTTCTTGGTTTGACTGGCTTGAAGTTAATGAATATATTAATCTTTCAGAGAATCAACTTTTGGGTTTGTTTTCTCTATTGTTTTCTTATTTTTAATTTTATTTATTTCTACTGTAGTTTTATTCTTTCCTTTTTTCTGATGTCTTTGGGCTCAGTTCATTCTTCTTTCATTTCTGAAAGTAGAAACACATTATTGATTTTGTATCTTTCTTTTTTCTTTTCTTTTTTTAAAATTATACTTTAAGTTCTGGGGTACATGTGCAGATCTGTCACATAGGTATACACATGCCATGGTTTGCTACCCTCACGCCGTAGTGGGTCACTACATCCATACCGCCCTCCCCACCCGTCACCTACGTTAGATTTTCCTCCCCAATCCCCCCACACCCTGCTAACCCTCCCTGAGACCCCCCCCACCTCCAACAGGCCCAAGTGTGTGATGTTCCCCTCCCTGTGTCCACGTGTTCTCATTGTTCAACATCCACTTATGAGTGAGAGAATGTGGTGTTTGGTTTTCTGTTCTTCTGTCAGTTTGCTGAGAATGACGGTCTTTCTTTTTTCTAATGTGTGCATTTATCATACCAAATAAATGCATTGTGCTCACACGTTTTGTGCTCTATGCATTGTGCTCACACATTTTGTTATATTATGTCTTCATTTTTATTTAGCTCAAAATATTTAAAAAAAAATTTTAAGCCTTCTTAAATAGCCCATGGTTGTTTAGAAATGTGTTGTTTAATTTCCAAATATTTGAGTATTTTCCAGTTATCTTTCTAATACTGATTTTTAGTTTAATTTCACTGCTATTTTTTTTGAGATGGAGTCTCACTCTGCCACCAGGCTGGAGTGCAGTGGCATAATCTTGGCTCACTGCAATTTCCGCTTCCCAGGTTCAAGTGATTCTCCTGCCTCAGCCTCCCAAGTAGCTAGGATTACTTCCAAGTAGCATGCTCAACACCATGCCTGGCTAATTTTTGTATTTTTAGTAGGGTTTCATCATGTTGGCCAGTTCGGTCTCGAACTCCTGACCTCAGATGATCTGCCCTCCTCTGCTTCCCAAAGTGCTGGGATTGCAGGGGTTAGCCACCGTGCCTGACAGCATTATTTGTTGTTGTTTTTAATTGGGATATGTGTTTATGGTCAAAACGTGAACCAACAGTGAATATTTTATGGCCGGGAAGAATGTGTATTATCTTTTTGTTGGAATGGGCATTCTGTAAGTGTCAATTAGATCAATATGATTGACAGTACTGTTCAGATCATTTCTATCTTCAGTGGTTCTCTACCAACTTGACCTGCATTTTACATTTAGGTTTATCATTCATTCTGAGTTGACTTTTGTGAAAAGTGTAAGATCTGTGTTTAGATCTGTTTGTTTTTGCATTTGATTTTCTAGTTATTCCAGCACTATTTGTTCAAGAAAAACCTATCCTTTCTTCATTGACTTGCTCTTGATCCTTTGTCAAATATCAGTTGATTATATTTGTGTGAATATATTTCTGGACCTTTATTCTGTTCCATTCATCTATTTTTCCACTTCCCCCGCCCGAAGCTTCATGCTGTCTTCAATACAGCAAATTTACAGTAATTATTGAAGTCAGTTCTCTGACTTTATTCTTCTCTTTTAATATTGTTTTGGCCATCCTGAGCATTTTGCCCTTCTGAATAAACTTTAGAATAAGTTTGTTGAAATCCACAAGATAACTAAGATTTTGATTGAAATTTTATTAAATAAATGGATCAAGTCTTGAAGAACTCACATCTTGACAACTCTGGAGTTTTTCTGTCCATGTTCATGAACCGTCTCTTTACTTACTTAAATCTTCTTTGATTTCTTTCATCAGAGTTTTATAGTTTTCTTCATAAATATTTTAGAGTTTTTTTAGACTAATACCTAAGTATTACTTACTTGGTACTAATGTAATAACAATTATTTTCCTATATACCAGGAATAAAAAATTGATATTCTAATTGTCAATTATTTTCTTAGACACCAGAAATGAACACTTGGTATTTTAATTGTTCATTTCCTGTTTTATAAGAAAATAATTGCCTTTTAAATATTAACCTTCTATCCTGCCAGCTGGTTGGTTATATCATTTAGATCAAGATTTTTGGTTTTGCTTTTTATTCTTTTGAATTTTCTACATAGGCATTCATACAATCTGTGAATGAAAACAGTTTTATTTTTTCTTTCCAGATCTTCTGTTTACATTTTTGTATGAGTCTGGGTTCTCCAGAGAAATAGAATCAATAAGGCATACATACATATACGCATACACACATATATCCTGTCAATTCAATGAGCGTTTTCCTGTCCTTGTAATCGAACTGAAATATCTACTCTTCTTCAAATGGAAATGACACCATTGGCTCTCTGGGTCTCCAAGATCAGCAGCTTGTCAGCTCACAATGGGGATCATTTATCTGCATGTATATGCACATATATGTGTGTATGTATATGTATTTGTGTATATATATGTATATAAAATAAGGAATTGGCTATATGTTGTCTTAGTCTGTGCTGCTATATAAATACATACAAAATACTATAGCTGAGATAGCTTATAAATGACAGAAATTCATTTCTGAAAGTTCTACAGGCTGAGAAATCCAAGGTCAAGAAGATACCAGCAGATTCAGTGTCTGCTGAGGGCCCTTGTGATAATTAATATTGATTGTCAACTTGTTGTGTTGAAGGATGCAATGTATAGTTCCTGTGTGTCTCTGTGAGAGTGTTGCCAAAGCAGATTAACATTTGAGTCAATGGACTGGGATAAGCAGACCCACACTCAATCTGTGTAGGCACCATCTAATCAGCTGCCAACATTGCTAAAATAAAGCTGGAGGAAGAAGGTGGAAAGAGCAGACTTGCTGAGCCTTCCAGGCTCCATCTTTCTCCCATGCTTGACGCTTCCCACCCTTGAATATCAGACTACAAATTCTCTGGCTTTTGGAGTCTTGGACTTACACTAGTGTGTAGCCAGAGTCTCTCAGGCCTTCAGCCACAGACTGAAGGCTGCACTGTCAGCTTTCCTACTTTTGAAGTTTTGGGACTTGGTCTGATTCAATACTGTCTTCCTTGCTTCTTAGCTTGTAGACGGCCTATCATGAGATTTTACCTTGTGATCCTGTGAGTCAATTCTCCTTAATAAACCCCCTTTCATATATACATTCATCCTGTTAGTTCTGTTGCTCTAGAGAACCCTGACTAACACAGTCCTCTTTCCCATTCATAGGTGGCACTGTCTAGCTGAGTGTTCACATTGTGGAAGAAGTAAAAATCTCTCTTGGGCTTCTTTTATATGGGCACTAATCTCATGAGTGAGAGCTATTCTCTCATCACCTAAGCACCTCCCAAAAGCCACACCTCCTAATACATCACCTTGGGGATTAGAACTTCAGCACATGAATTTTGGAGTACAGCAACATTTAGACCATAGCACATGATTGTGGAGGCTGGCAAGTCTCAAGGTCTGTGGTGTGAGTTCACGAACTGCAGATCTTGGAGACTCAGGAGAGCCAATGGTGTAGACCTGACTTTAGTTCATGTCTAAAAGAGCTGACATTTTAGTCTAAGGACAGGAAAAAGCTCATGTCCCAGTTTGCAGGCTATCAGACAGGAAGAATTCTGTTATTCAAGAGAAGATCAGCCTTTTTTTGTTTTGTTTGTGCCTTCAACTGATTATATGAGGTCCACCCATATTATGAAGGGCAATCTGCTTTACTCAGTCTGCCAATATAAGTTAATTAGAAAAAAAAAAACCTCATAGAGACACTCAGGATAATTTTTTTTCCAAATATATGGGCACCCCATGTCCAAGTCAAGTTGACACATAAAATTAAACAAGCTTTTATTTACTTTTCTTGTATTATTGCACTGTCTAGATCTTCCACTACAATGTTAAATAGAAGTGGTGAGAGAGAACATCCTTGCCTTGTTCCTTATCTTAGAGTGAAACTGGTCAGTTTTTCACCATTTAGTGTAACATCATATAGATGCTCTTTACATTTGAGAAAGTCCTTCTCTGTTCCTAGCTTGCAATAGATATTTTTCATGAGTGGGTGTTGAATTTTGTCAAATCATTTTTCTCCATCTTTGACATGATCAAATGATTTTTCTTCCTTGTGATAGATTATATTGATAATTTTTTGAATGTTGAGCCAATATTGCATGCCTAGAATAAATCCCATTTGTTTGTGGTATATAATTCTTTTTGCTATGTTTGCTAACATTCTTTGGAGAATTTTTGCATCTGTGTTCATGAGAAATACTGGGCTGTAGTTTCCTTGTTCTGTCTTTGGTTGTGGTATTATGAGTACTGTCAATCTTTGCATCATGTATTTTGATGTTCTTTAAGGTACATACACGTTTAAGATTATATGTCTCATTGGACAATTGAATCCTTTGTCATTAGGTCATGCTTCTTTTTTATCCTTGATAATCTTCTTTATTCAGAAGTTTCCTTTGTCTAAAATTAACATAGCTATTCTACTTTCTTTTATTAGGTTTATCATAATATATTTCTCCATCCCTTTACTTTCAACTATTAGAATCCTTAAAATTAAATTAGATTTCTTATATGGCCACATATAGTTGTATCTTATTAATTAATTTTCTGAGCAATTTTACTCTTAAAAAACAAATTTAGCAATATTTAAATTAGTGAAATGTTAACCTTCTAAAATACAATCTAAATGAAAAGTATTTATAGCCAAAAGTCAGGTAAGAATTACTTTGATTAATAGGATATATTTGGAAGTGCTACACACCCATTTGATCTTGTAAAATTCACATATATTTTGATATTAATTTTAATTCCTCTTGTGGTATTTGATTTTTTAATAATTAGTTTTTAATATGCTTCCAAGGATATTTGGGGAGAAATCAGAATTATAATTGCTTCTAACTGACATCAAGTTAAAAGAATTTATTAAAATAATTTCCTTTGAGGTTATATTAGAAGTGTACATAGAACTGTAGTGCATACTTTTATTAATTGTCTTTTATTATAGATAGATGATCAGATGTATTTAAAGTTGATTGTAATGGGTTCTAGCAAAAGATTTGTAATCATGTAGACAAATTTACATCCTTTTAGCAGGTAAACTTTACTTCCTTCTAGAAGTTATTCAATGACATCTGTTAGCTATTTGATGCTTATCACAAATTTATTAATAATGAAAAATTTGAACTTAATTCATAAATTAACCAGAAACAGAAAATGCAATCAAATAAAGCAAGTGGTTAAGTTCTCTCTGGTAATTTAAGGTTCTAGAATTCACTTAAACTAAAATAAATTGTCACATGTGTCCCCTGGGTGTCCAATAGAGCTTTGTGGCAGATTTAAGGACTTGGAATAGCCTCACTCCAGACCCAGGAGGCCCGAGTGTCTCTTTGATTAATTATTGTACTTCCATTAAAATATTTTTACTTTAAAATACTCAGGGGGCATCTTGACTGCCCTGAATCATGCCACATCTCTGATCATCTAGGTCTTTTACTTTTAAAGGTTATCACTCCTCTCTGCTAATGCATCCAATTTTTAAGGAGTTCAACATGCAGGCTGATGAAAATCTTTCTGGCCGGACCAAGAATTGACTTTTCCTTGCAGTAAAAGGTGTCTGTCACAAAATATCCTAGTGAAATTCATGTGCTATCTCCTTAATAATTTGGGTGATAGAATAACAACATAAGTAGTAGCCTTGATGGCTCAGCTATGTTGATAAGCCTTCTATGGTAATAAGAGGGATTGATATATGCTGTAATCCTATACTGTGATTTTATAATATTTATTTAAATTTTTATGTTGATGTAAAAAGTCTGCTTAGAAAATGACTGGTCACCAGCACCACAATGAAAAAAGAAAAAGGAAACAAAGAAAAACCATTAACTCTGGGCAGCAAACCTGTTAAACATTCACTAGACCAGTTTTTAAAGAACATATCATATAATGAAGTGAATGCCTGTTCCTTCTCTTTTTTTTTTTTTTTTTTGAGACGGAGTTTCGCTCTTGTTACCCAGGCTGGAGTGCAATGGCGCAATCTCGGCTCACCGCAACCTCCGCCTCCTGGGTAGCTGGGATTACAGGCACGCGCCACCATGCCCAGCTAATTTTTTGTATTTTTAGTAGAGATGGGGTTTCACCATATTGACCAGGATGGTCTCGATCTCTTGACCTTGTGATCCACCTGCCTCGCCTGTTCCTTCTCTACATTAAAGGAAAGTTACCAAAATTAAGTACAAATCTGGAAAATATTTTGATCTCCTGAAATCTACAAAATACCTGTGTAGTAATACTTTGATAGTAGTGCATTTAGTAATTGTTAAAAGAAATTCTTACTCGTAGGAACTTGGTGTATTCACTTTTATTTCTAATTTACGGTTATTTGTTTATTTGTTTTGTATTTGTAATAGCACTACCATACAAAAAGTGTATAGATGTCCAATTATTCAACAACTTTGGATTCCTGTTGATTCATTCTATTGGTTACTTTTAACATTAAGCATATTGATGTTCAATTTTTGAAACAATTTTAGATTCTTTAGCTTAATATTTTTTCTTCAGAATCTTCATTAGTAGAATAAAAATGTTCATGCTAAGATTTCTTTCTTGCAGGTTACCGAAATGCAAACATCACTATCTTTGGAGGAACATTCTTGAACTAACCAGTGTACAGTTAAGTGGCATGGATTCAGGTCAGTCCTAGAAGTGAAACTTTACGTATACTTGTATTTCATTATTTTAATGCCATAATATACTCAGTATAAAGCTAAAAGAACAACAATGTTATATATAGTGGACGAGAAGAGTAGTAGTAAAAGAAGAGATATTCATAAATAGTCTAAGAATAAAAGCAAGAGAAAGGAAAGATAGGTTTTCAACCCAAAGAAACCACCATTACAAGCTATTAAGAGGCCTGAATAATGCTTGAAGAATTATTTACCCTAATCTGCAAACATCACAATTTAATGATAACATAATAGTTGCTTTCACAGAAATTTGTTCTTTTCTGGCCACAAATGTGTACCTTGAGCTTGACATATGAAATAATTATTTATTTTAGACATTTGTAAATGTTGTTTAACAAATATTGCATTAAAAATCTATGAGACTAAATATTTATGGAAACCTTTTATCCTACCTAACTCAATATAATCTCAGATCAAAATCTTAAGAAAGAAGGATTGTAGTCTCTAGGTATCTTCTATGATCAAAAGATGAAGT
Source organism: Callithrix jacchus (assembly GCF_049354715.1). Classification (NCBI taxonomy): domain Eukaryota; kingdom Metazoa; phylum Chordata; class Mammalia; order Primates; family Cebidae; genus Callithrix; species Callithrix jacchus. The sequence goes on from NC_133507.1 coordinate 147,464,311, forward strand.
TATTTATTTATATACTATTCAAAGGCTGCAAGCAAAAAGAAGACAAGCCTATTGACCCATTCATCATGTTCAAAATTTTGTAGTGGAGGTGAAGGAGTGTGTGCTTGTAGTATTTGTATTTTTAGGTTGTCAATTTAAAACATTTAATACATACACATTTACATAAAATGACTTGGTTCTTATTTTCTAAAATCCCCATTAATTTCATTTTCGCTGCATTTCCTTTTTCTTCATCCCCTGCATGCCATCTCCCACGGTCATATGAAAAACTATAGGGTATTTAGGTGTTCTGTTGGTTTCCTAGGATTGGGTGCTTAAAACTACAGAAATTTATTCTCTCCCTGTTCTGGAGGCAAGAAGTTCCAGACCTATGATTGTTCTCTTACAGAGGTGTTGGAGGAGCATTTTTCTCATGCCTTCCTTCTGCCTTCTTGTGGTTTCCTGGAATCCTTGGTGTTTCTTGACTTACAGATTCACCACATCAATCTTGATTTCTGTCTTCACGTAGCATTTTCCTCTGTGTGTGTCTGTGTTTCTTCTCTTCTTGTAAGGATATTAGTCATGTTAGATTTAGAACCCATTTTCATCTAGTATGACTTTTACTACATCGGTGAAGACCTGATTTCCAAAGAATGTCACATTCATAGTTTTGAGGGTTATGGTTTCTATATATTTTCATGGGGGACACAAACCCCTGTAATACACATGTAATATCTGCACCTTTCTTTCTTCACAGAATAATACCTCATGGAAATTCCTTAAAGCCAATTGTTATGGCTTGAACACATTTATTAATGTCTGTATAATATTCCATAGTATAGGTGCTTGATAATTTATTCACTGTTCACCAGAGAAGGGCATCTACTGTTTTCTGTGTTTCATCACTACAAACTAAAGTGCCCTAATTACCTTAGGAACTTTCCCAGTCAGGTCTTTGTATCTATGTAATAGATTTCAAAGTGTGGGATCAAATGGTGTACATGTTTTAAATTTGCTAGATGTTACCAGATTAATTTCCAAAAAGTCACAATTTCTCTTTTTCCCAACAGTAAACATATATAGTCCTTCCCTTGCATTTCTGCCAGAATAGGTATTAAAGCTTTTATTTAATCTTTTAGCACAATGGGTATGAAGTGATATTTTACTCCTCTGATTTACTGATCCTTACTAGTGGGTTTGACCATATTTTTATGCTTCTTTGGCCATCTGGACTTGTTTTATATGCTGATGGCTGCCTCTTTCTTATCAATTCACATGAATCAGTTGGATAGTAAATATATTTAACCTTCCTTAGCATGTATGTTGTACATATATTTCTGCAAATGTATTTACATTTAAATTTTATTTATATCTGTTTTTCTTCAGATGTATCATTTGCTAATTGATTTGCTATACAGTTTTATAATTTTGTGTCATCAAGTACAAACTATTTTTTCTTTCAAGATCCAGAGTTTACAATTTTGGTTGAGAAATGTTCCCCAGGAGCAGCTAAACATATCATTTATAGCAAACAATTGCTATGGCCACTGGGACCTGTCTCCCAGGATCCCTGCTCTGCTCTTTCCTGGTAGTAATAGGACCTTTGGGTCTTTGCTATACCAATGGCTGCTCAAGCAAGAGAGCACTTGACAGCCTCACTTGTAGTCTGGTTTATCCATGTTACTCAACTCTGAAACATGGGAGGTGAGCAGAATCAAGTCATACCTTTTTAAAAGGGCACATGGCCTCCTCTTACATTTCCCCTTTCACACTGGCTGAAATATTTTTGAGCTACTTTGAACCATGAGAATGTGGACAGTACTCAAGTACTGAAGAGTAATTCGTTGGAAGGAGGCTCAGTTCTGATTCTTTACATCATGGAACCACCATATAAGCCTGGTGCTCTTCTCCCACGAACATTTCATAGGAGAAAAAATAAACTGTCTTGCTTAAGCCATTATCATTTGAAGATCCAGTTTTAGCAGCCACAATTATACCCTAAATAACATAGAAACCAAATAATCTATGTATTCTACATTTGGAAACAGTATTAGCCGTGTGCCAAAAGCTCTTTGACCAGATTAACATTATTTGAGATTCTATTCACACTAAAAGATTGATTTGCCTATATAATTCTGTTTAAAAAAATAAAATATTTTTTCTGTTATTTTTCCAGCATATTATTAAATTATTCATTAATATCTCTGTGTTTATCCAGGCACCTTAGTAATTATTTTTTATGAAGCAGTGCCAACAGAAGGGCAAAGAAGTTCAAATGGGCTGGGCGCGGTGGCTCGAGCCTGTAGTCCCAGCACTTTGGGAGGCCTTGGGAGGCCGAGGTGGGTGGATCACGAGGTCAAGAGATCGAGACCATCCTGGTCAATATGGTGAAACCCGTCTCTACTAAAAATACAAAAAAATTAGCTGGGCATGGTGGTGTGTGCCTGTAGTCCCAGCTATTCAGGAGGCTGAGGCAGGAGAATTGCCTGAACCCAGGAGGCGGAGGTTGCGGTGAGCCAAGATCGTGCCATTGCACGCCAGCCTGGGTAACAAGAGCGAAACTCCGTCTCAAAAAAAAAAATAAATAAATAAATAACTTGGTAAATATGAATTATAGACTCAAAGCTGAGTTTGACATTTTCAATGGTGGGTGTGAGAATTCTTGAGGCAGCAGGAATGACTGGGTGTTTAACACTGGTTTGCTTTATTTAATAACAACATGTACTATACTCAGCAAGAACAGCAGCTCTCCCCCAGACTCCGAGCAAACAGAGCTTCATGCATGCTAAAAGAACAGTTTGATCTAAAAAGTATTTTTAGTTTCTTAAAGAGTAATTCTTATCAGTGTCAATCCTCTTTGGGATTAAAATATTTAATAAAACTTATTTGGCCTGGTCAATTTTTTTTTTTTTCTTTTTCATGAACATGTCTTTCTCATCCTATTCATTAAGTGTCAGCCTTTTCCAGGTTACACCTTCAATCACTTTCTTACCTCCCTCTAAATTTTCATTTACAATAATTGTCCTCTTCCATTCTTTCTGTGATCCAGATCTGGACTTGTTTCTCCTCTATACAAGAAGAAATACTTTCCTCATTCTTGTCACATTCCAGTGTCAGTCTATAAAAGAGAAGTATTCTATCACTACCTTAATATGAGCCTATAGAAGAGAATCATTCTATCTACCTCACCCTTCTCAGAAGTGCTGAAAAACAACATTTCATTCTTACTTACTCAGGGATGGTAGATGGCTAATTCACAAACCCCTGTGAGGCAAGACTGGATCAACATCTTTTTATTTCTCTGAAGCTGCTCCTTTTGTGTTCAGGTTGGAAGAACCATTGACTATCTCATTCTGTATATGACCCATTGAGTCAAGGCTGAGAGCCTGGCTTTCCAAGGCAGGCAGTGAGGCCACGTGTTGATGCTCCCTGTTTGTTTGCAATTGGGTTTGTGAACTAGATGGTGACTCTTTGTGGGACTGGTAGGGTGTTTGAGACAGGGGCATATTCCAATGTCTAGAATTGTTGGAGAGGTAATAGAAAGCCCCAATTTAATCTCAGATCAAAGCCATGCTTCCCTCCCCCTTTTTAAAGTCACTGTTTCTTTACTTAATTAATATTTACTGTATTATACTATTTACTAGATACTATTCATAAAATAGTGAACATACAGATTAGTTACTTATCCTTATGGAATTTTCAGTGAGAGGGGAAATGTCAACTTAAAAATTAACTATGCAAACATGTAGTGGGTGCGAAAGAAAAAATTACAAAGTACCAAATGATTAATAATTGAAACACTGATTTGTTCTGGGTAAGTAAGAGACCAGAAGGAGGTCATGGGGCCTCCTGTTGAAAGCAACATATGGTTGAGATTTACAAGTAAAGAAGCATGAGAGGACTTCACAGGACAGAAGAAAAGCTGACTTGAGGATTTGGAGGGGCTAGAGATTGTCATATTTTCCCAGAATGGAGGGATTCCATCATAGTTGGAGTGAACACAGGAACAAAGATAGAGGTGGCGTAAGAGAGAGGTGAGGATCAGATTAATATAGGGTAAATTAAGGATTTTACATCTTATCCCAAAGAGGCTGCAAACAAAGGAAATTCTTACCTGACTTGCATTTGAAAAAAAAATGTCATTCAAGAAGGCAAAGGTGAAATGAACAGGAGAAAGCCAGAAAGAAGAAAATGATTTTGAGTGGAGATCATAGAGGTTTAGACTCACCCATGGTGATAAGAATGATGAGGAGCACAGAATTTAAAAGATATCTAAGAGGTAGGGTGAAAATATTTACTGCAAGATTTCATACTGACTGAGGAAAATGAAAGAAATGAGGCTGTATTCCAGGCTTCTGGTCAGTATGAAGGTGGAGGAGGATACCATTTCCTAAGCAGAAACAATAGAGGACCATCATTTCTTGGATGAAGGAGTGCCCCTTGCATAGCATTCTACCCTTCCAATATCCAAGCTTCAGTGAAATTCCTCCCTCTCTGTTAATTTGCTAGGGCCGCCATAACCAAGTACCATCGACTGCAGGTTTCAACAGCATAAATGCATTTTCCAACAGTTCTGGAGGCTGAAAGTCTAACATCAAGGTGTTGGCAGGTTTGGTGTCTCCTGAGGTCCCTCTCCCTGGCTTGCAGATGGCCACCTTTTCACTGAGTCCTCATATGGCCTCTCCTCTGTGCAAGTGCATCATCCTGGTATCTCTTCCTCTTCTTATAAGCCCACCTGTTGTATTTGATTAGAGCTCAACTCTTACAACCTCACTTAACATTAATTACCTCTCCAGAGGTCCTATCTCCAAATTCAACATATTGGGGTTTAGGGGTTCAACATATGAATTTTGGAGTGACACGATTTGGTCCAAAACACTCTCCCATGATGCACCCACTAGCTAATAGATTTTTGCTTCATAAACTCGATATATGTGGATCCAGTATTACTCATGTTGAAGGTAAATGTCTAAAAATTTCATGACCCATTTTTTCTCTGTGTTATCAGAATAAAGAAACAATGTCTTGTATGATTTTGTATCTCCTTGTTGCACAGGGCTCGTCCCATGACCATTAAAAAGAAGATTAAATAACCACTAATGTTTTAGAGATTTATGCTTTTTAGGATTAGGTTATAAGCATGAAGAGGATGAAATATATGTCAAAGATATTAATAGTCTAGATATTTATTTGTTAATGAGAAATATAATTCATATTTATAAAGCTGGGTAACAAATTTACCCAGGACTTAATATTTTGGTCCTATTGTCTTTTTAGATTTGTCATAGATCTCTGATATAGTTTGGCTTTGTATCCCTACCCAAATCTCATCTTGAATTATAATCCCTTAATCCCCATGTTTTATGGGAGGGGTAAGTGAGAGGTAATTGCATCATCAGGGACAGTTTCCTCCATGTTGTTCTTGTAATAGTGAGTAAGTTCTCTTGAGATCTGATGGTTTTATAAACGTCTGGCATTTCATCATGTCATCTGAAAATAGAGACAATTTGACTTCCTCTTTTCCTAATTGAATACCCTTTATTTCTTTTTCTTGACTGATTGCTCTGGCTAGAACTTCCAGTACTATATTGAATAGGAGTGATGAGAGAGGGTATCATTGTCTTGTGCCATATTTTGAAGGGAATGCTTCCAGTTTTTGCCCATTCAGTATGATATTGGCTGTGGGTTTGTCTTAAATAGCTTTTATTATTTTGAAATTCATTCCATTGATACCTAGTTTATTGAAGGTTTTAAGCATAAAGGCTGATGAATTTTATTGAAGGCCTTCTCTACATCTATTGAGATGATCATGTGGTTTTTGTCTTTGGTTCTGTTTATGTGGTGAATTACGTTTATAGACTTGCATATGTCGAACCAGCCTTGCATCCCCAGGATGAAGCCTCCTTGATCATGATGAATAAGCTTTTTGATGTGCTGTTGCAATCAGTTTGCCAGTACTTTATTGAAGATTTTTGCATCTATGTTCATCATGGATATTTCCCTGAAGTTTTCTTTTTTAGTTGAGTCTCTGCCCAGTTTTGGTATCAGGATGATGTTGGTCACATAAAATGAGATGGGGAGGATTCCCTCTTTTTGTATTGTTTGGAATAGTTTCAGAAGGAGTGGTACCAGCTTTTCTTTGTATGTCTGGTAGAATTCAGCTGCAAACCCATCTGGGCCTGGAGTTGTTTTTGGTTGGTGGGCTATTGATTGCTGCCTCAACGTCAGCCCTTGTTATTGGTCTATTCAGGATTTCAACTTCTTCCTGATTTAGTCATGCGAGAGTGCAAGTGCAATCAAATTAGAACTCAGGATTAAGAAACTAACTCAAAGCCACACAACTGCATGGAAACTGAACAACTGGCTCTGAATGTCAACTGGATAAATAATGAAATGAAGGCAGAAATAAAGATGTTCTTAGAAACCAACAAGAATGAAGACACAACATACCAGAATCTCTGGGACACATTTAAAGCAGTGTCTAGAGGGAAATTCATAGCAGTAAATGCCCACAAAAGGAGAAAGGAAAGATCTAAAATTGACACCCTATTATCAAAATCAAAAGAGTTAGGAAAGCAAGATAAAAAAAACTCAAAAGCTAGCAGGAGACAAGAAATAACTAAGATCAGAGCAGAACTGAAGGAAATAGAGACATAAAAAAAACCCTTCAAAAAAAATCAACAAATCCAGGAGCTGGTTTTCTGAGAAGATCAACAAAATAGATATACTGCTAGCCAGACTAATAAAAAAGAAAAGAGAGAAGAATCAAATAGATGCAATAAAAACGATAAAGGGGACATCACCACCAATTCCACAGAAATTCAAACTACCATCAGAGATTACTACAAACAACTCTATGCACACAAACCAGTAAATCTGGAAGAAATGGACAAAATGTCTCTCTTTTTTAATAAATTGCTTAGTCTCAGGTATTTCTTCATAGCAGCATGAGAATGGACTAATACAGTCTCATTTATTAAAACTAAGCCTTTAATTAACAAAGGACGCTTGTATTAATGTATTCTGAACTAATCAAAAGTGTTATAGCCAAACAGGATGCTAATTAACAGATCACTTATTATCTATATCAAGTGCATGCTGAATCCCTTTTTGCAACAGTTTCAATAATGTTTTAAAATATTGTAGTGAACTTGTTTTTTCAGACCTATTCTCATAAACATATTAATGATTATTCACATTTGCAGATTAACACAGCTTTTCTAAACCACTGGTAAAAATATAATTTGGGTTTTTAATGCAATTTTCAAGTTGGTTATATATGCAAAATACTATTACATTTGTGTAAAATACCTTAATAAAACATTAGACTGGAAAAAATATTCTTTAAGGAAGTAGGTCTTAGATGAGGATTTAATTTCTACAGGTAAAATATGATTTTTCCATTACCTAAATTTAAACAGTCTGTGAGATAACAGTTCATCTGTTGGGTAATCCATTCATTTAGTCAACTAATCTTCAGGAAGCATTTACCAATAAATTACTACATGTAAAGCAATCCACTTAAAAATAACAGACAATTCTGAAACAGATAAGAAATCACACAGACACTTAAAAATGGGATACATAACATGCTACAACATATCATCCTGTGCATACACTAAGTATCAAGGAAACATGTTTATTTTAATAAATATGTAAGAGAAACAGATCAGTTAGCTTTTAAAGAGGACATCAGTTAATGAAAAAATATATAAAGTTTTAGAAAAAAATTAATTTGTTATATAACTTTAGGCAGAATATCAAAATGCTGAAGAAAACAATGAATCCGTAAGTACCAAATTTGAAATGATGGTAGAACAGTATAATTATACTTCTTGGTTAATTTCTATAAGGTGACATTTCTTAATATTCAGTGTTTATTGGGTATTTTATTACATTAGCCTATTAATCATGACATAATTCCATAAAAATAATAAATCATTTAAAGTGCATTAAAAATATTTTACTGTTCTCATTTTGTTAACTGTGTTTTGCCTTAGAAACTTCATGTGGTTTTATTCCACCCAAGACATGGATTCAATCAGTCAATACTATACGGCAATAATTCTAAAACTATCTCAGGAGAAAGATCAGTTTAGTTTAGTTTCGGTTTATAATTTTAAATTTATTGCCAAATGATCCATTTTTAAAGTACAATAAAACAGAAGTATTTTTAAAAGTAAATCTAAGAAGACATACAAATTATAAGCCTCCTTAAAAAATTATTGGATTCGACCAATATAAAAGTGACCTTTCTAAAGGCTATACAATCTTTTTAAATGTTTCCTTACACTTCTCATGTCCTGAACCAGTAACAAACACAAAACTTTGAATATCATTGTTCTGAGAGATACAACAGTGGACAAAAGAAACAAAAACCCCTGTCTAAAGTAAAGCAATGGTGAAGGGGTGTGCTCAAGGAGTGCAATGTGTCTATTTATTTATATATTTGGGAACTCAGCCTCCCAGGTAGCTGGGACTACAGGCATTTACCACTATGTCCAGTTAATTTTTAAATTACTTTTTGTAGACATGGGGTCTCACTATGTTGTCCAGGTTGTTCTTGAACTCCTGAGCTCAAGAGATCCTCCTGTCTTGGCCTCCCAAAGTTCTAGGATTACAGGCATGAGCCACTCCACCCAGCTAAAGTATAATTTTAAATAAAGTGGGAATAAAGGTTATGTCTGCAAAGGTAACATCTGATCTAATAAATGAGAGACCCAACTATGTGAATAACTAGAAAAATATCATTCTTGGGAGAAGGAATGGAAATGGCAAAGGCCAAGCAGCTTCAATAGTAAGAAAGAGAGAGTGGCAGAAGATTAAATCAAAGGGAAAATGGAAAGCCAGGTTATACTGCGCCTTTGTGAGGAGTTTGGCTTTTGTTGTGAATGAAATAAGGAGACAGTCACTGGCGAGTTTTCAGTGGAGGAGATGGATCATCCAACTTACATTTGAAAGAGGATCCTTCTGGCAGCTCTGTTCAGCAGACCACAGAGGTCCATGGCAGGAATAAGGAAACCTCAATAATTATGTGAGAGGTACTAAAGTCTTGCACTACTTGTGGAGGTGTTGAGAAGATGTTCATTTCTAGATATATTCTAAAGGAAGAGCTGAGAATATTTGCTAATGGGTTGAATATGCAGCAAAAGAGAATAAAAGATGATTCCAACTTTTATTTGTTTTGTTGTGTCTTAAGCAACTGGAAAAATGGAATAGCCATTTGCTAAAATTGGGAAGACTGGATAGATTAACTCTGGACAATAAATCAGGAGATTGATTTTAGAGAGAAGTTTGAGATGCACGTTTCACACACAAGTAAAGATGTTAAATAGGCAGTTCAGTCTCTGGAGAGAAGAAATTAGAAGCAAAACGTATATTTAAAAAACTTTCGGAAGAGTGTTGTTATAAAGGGAATCAGGAATATAGACACTAACTGGGGTAATGCAGGTTCTGTTTTAAAATGGAAGGCAATAAAACAAGAGTAATTTTATACTGATGTCAAATATACAATAGCCAGGGAAAGCTGGTGATACCAGAAAAGCAGGAGAAGACTTGCTGAATTGACATTTTTATCATAAAATGAGACAGAACAGGAGTTAGGGCACAAATAAAGAGGAGCCAAGGATAGAAACATGAAGAGTTTATCCACAGTAAGGGGAGAGAAGCATATATAATGGTATATAATGGCCATTACCTGTGTGCAGGTAGGTAGGTAGTGGTGGTGGTAGGGTATTGTGAAAGTTTGCACTCATTGTTTCTCAGTAAAATAGGAGGCCAAGTTGTCAACTGGGAGTGATTATCAAGTTGTGTGTATAAGAGATTGAGGAAAGAGGTGAATCAATCAGCAAAACTAGCTGTGGAGAATGGAAGTGAATAAACCAGGTAAATTTGTTATGATTGCCAGGTAGTGCCAAGGTCTCACTTGAAGTTACTTGCCACAAAATTTATCTGAGGAAAGTCAGTATGGCTATATGTTTTCTCCAGCCATGTTCAGCTGCATAGTGCAGACACAAATGGGCAAAATCATGTTGTTTTGCCATCAACTACAATGAAATGACATAGTAGCAAGATAATTAAGGATTTATGCAGTGCCTAAGTATGATGACAGACTCTGGAATTTACACTGCATAAAAAAGCAGTGAGAACATGAAGGAAACTGAGAGAGAATAAAAACATGTAAATCAATGGATCAGAGATTCCAAGTAGTGAATGGATTTTCAGAATTTAGGGACTAGAAAGAGTGAGATGGAAAATAGAAAATGTTAGTTGGTTACTTAAAATTGAGATTGTACAAAATTGGGATTATATAGGGGATGTGGTTTGTAATGACACAGTCTAATGGTATTTCTACGATGCGTTGAGATAGGAGTGGGCAAAATTCACTGAGGAAAATCTGAACAGGCAAGATACAGGAAGAACTGTCTATGCAGATATTAAAACCACCAAGTCTTAGGCTGGGAGTGATGGTTTAGAGACTGATAATGAACAAGAAGCTCAAATATGAGGGGAATGAAAGGGAGTTAATGGAGTTGACAGATAATTGCAGTAAGCAAGACATAATAATAAGAGATTCAAATTTGGAATAATAAGAGAGGACAGAAAGAGCAAAGGGGTCTGCCCCTGCCAATCAAGAGCATAGAGAATAGCTCCCCTACCTCCAGGCAAAGGACGAGTGTTAGAGATAAAAATACTTGCCACTTCCAGGGTGAAGATCCAGAACTGTCTAGTTTTCAGTGACAACAGTATAAATGGGACATTTTGTAGGAAAGGTTGCATATGTAGAGATGTTGCTAATGAGCCTGGTATGCATACTGTTTTATACTTCATTCATTCTCAGTTAATTATGGGCTTAATATTGTGCTTATTTAAAAACAACATATTCTGCTACAGTTGGCAATTGCTGTGTGTAGTATGTTGAATGGTGTCCCCAAAAATTCATGTCTGGAACCTCTGAATGCAACCTTATTTGGGAATATGATCTTTTCAGATGCTATTAAAGGATATTGAGATGAAATGTTTCTGAATTTAGGATGGTTGCTAAATCCAATGACTGGTGGCCTTATAAGAAGAGGCATGACACAGACAGACACAAACAGAGGAGGCAGATACACAGCGAACAGGGTCATGTGACAATGGAGGCAGAAATTGAAATGAGGCATCTGTAAGCCAAGTCGAGGATTGTTGGAATCACCAGAAGCTGCAAAGAGGCATGGAACAGATTCTCCCTCAGAGCTTCCAGAAGGAATCCAATATCAAAAAGACTTTGGGCTTCTGGCCTCCATGAATTGTCAGAGAAGAAATTTCTGCTATTTTAAGACACCCAGTTTGTTATACTTTATTAGTGCAGTCCTAGGAAGCTAATACACTATGTAACAAACCACCTCAAAACTTCAGAGCTTAAAACAACTCTCTCTTGTGCACCCTTTATCTCTTTCTCTCATGCTGTTGCTCTAGCTCTTTCGCTCTCTCTCTCCCTCAGGAGCTTTTGGGCTGAATAGGCTGTATTGCTGATCTGAGCCATTTTGCTGTTATAACCATGACCTGCTCAATACAGCTGACTTAAGATGGCCTCAGCTAAGATGAAGCGGATTTTCTTTATGTTGTCTCGATCCTCCAGTAAGACAGCCAAAGCTTGTCCGCATAGCAGGGGTTGAAGGAGAGTGGACAAGTGTAAGTGTGTTTTTATAACACGTGTTATAATTCCAAAGCAAGTCAGATGGCCAAAACCTGAGTCAGTGTGGGAGGGCACCACCAATGGATTCACAGAAGTGTGAAAATCGAGCCATTAGTGCAATCACTTTACAAAGAGTAAGTTACCATTTATGATGTTGGGTTACATTTTTTTTCCAACTGTCAAGACACAGTTGATATTTAGACCTCTTGTATAGACTTAGAATATTTGTTAAATATTGACTTTAGTCTGTGGAGAGGGAAGAGCTAAGGTGGCTAGTCTACAATCTATATGTTTTTTTTAATGGAGGACACACCCTGAGGAAGGAAAAACGTCAACTGACTTTACCCAGTTGCCTTATCAACGTGACAGGCAGACTTCCAGATAAATAGACTAATAACATTTTTAGTAAGGAGTGCATATCTATGAACTATTCCTGGTTAAACATAGTTTACAGTAAATAAAGGGGAAATGTATGAGGCATGACTTCCCTGGAAAATGTCATGTAAACCAGATATAAAACAGATGAGTTTCATAAACTAAATGTTCTCTATGGTGGGAGGTAACGACCTCCACTTAGAGACTGGGCCAGAGAGTCTGTGTCTGATGCAAGAAGGAAGGACAGGGAGAGATGCCTTCAATATTCCAAACTTCCTCCGTCTCCTCTGACCCTCTCTGTTTATATCCTTAATTGCAAGATATCCTTGATTGCCTATATTAATGAAGCTTGATATCCTGTGAGAGCTCCGATTTCTGTATAACTTGGCAATCCAGTCTTGTGCAGCCGTGCTATTAGCTTAAATAATGAATTAATCACATTATTTAAATAGTCGAGAAACCTAATCTCCTACATATCAGTTTCAACCAGTACAAAATTAAATGAATTTCATTGCAGTTAAAGATGAACTTCCATCCTGTCCCTTTGGTCATATTTCACATTTTGGTAGAATAATAACTGCATGGAGAGGTTTTGATTTTCTATATGTAAGAGTATATATTCATATTTATTCTTTCCACAGATATTTATTTAGTGCCTACATTGTATTAGTCATTGTTTATGAGTCTGAGTCAAATGCTGTATTTCTCAAACTGTAACCATTGGGTATTCCCCTCGACAATCTGTTGTAGGCTGATAATTTTGTAAAATACAGTGAATATAACCTTTATTATTGCAACAACACAATTGCCATTACAGGTTCTAAATACAATGCTAAATTTATGTATCCTTATTGCAGATCGGTGGTAGTTTATCAAATGGTGAAGTCCTTACAGCACACTTTGAGTATCACTGCAGAGGGAGATATGCAACAGTAGCACAAAGGCACTAAATTTTTATTCCAGTAAACAATTCATTAAATAAACTAATAATTAAAGTAAGATATAACATATTATATGATGGAATATTATGAAACTTAAATATTATAAATAAGTAGGTTTCCTTTGTACTGACAGGCAATTGCCCTAGGATGAAGACTTGCAGGGATTGAAGGGCTGGGGAGGGCTGGAAGGCATATTGGTTACCATTCTTTCCTCTTTTCACCTTAAATACCCTTAATTTTTTCTTTTAATAATATACATTTATTACCTATTACATCAATTAATTTTACAGCTATAATAATATGAGACATAAGGAGTTTCAAAAGTTCATGAAACATGAAATTAAAAGATAAAAGTAAAAATGTAAACTTTTCAACATATGTTCCATCAAGTGCAGGACACTTTTGTAAATGATGATACCAGATATTGAGACTGTCCCTAAAAAACTGAAGGTGCTGGGAATTTCACCATATCCATGCTGTCTTTCTTACATCGTTAAGAGAAAGAAAATGAGTTCCTTTTACAGATTTTTTAAGATTAGGGAACAAAAAGAAAAAGAAGTCAGAAGCAGCCAAATCAGATGTTAAGGTGGATACTTAATTATTTCCCATCAAAAGTCTTGCAGAATTTCCCTTGTTTGATGAGAAGAACGAGCAGAAGCATTGTCTTGGTGGAGAAGAACTCTCTGGTGAAGCTATCCTGGGTGTTTTTCTGATAAAACTTTGGCTAACATTCTCAAGACCCTCACATAATAAGCAGATGTTTATTGCTTTTTGATCTCCCAGAAAGCCAACAAGCAAAGTGCCTGTTGATTGGACCACTTCCATCTCTTGTTCTGAGTATGCTTTGCTCTCAGGGTTGTGCTGGTAAAGCCGGGTTCCATCTCCTGTTACAATTATTCAAATAAATGATTCAGAATCTTGATCACACTTGTTTAAAATTTCCACTGGAAGCTCTGCTCTTGACTTCAGCTAATCTGGAAGCAATAGTTTTGGAACCCATTGAGTGGAAAATACGCTTAACTTTAATTTTTCAATCAGATTCATGTAGGCTGAGCCAACTGAGATGTCTATGGTGTTTTCTGCTGTTAATCATCAGTTCTCTTCAATTGAGCATGGAACAGACCGAGCTTTTCCTCACAAATTCATGTGGATGGTCTGCCATTGCAGGCTTCATCATCAACATTTTCTTGTGCTTTCTTGAAACAAATTATCCATCTGCAAACTGATGATTTCCTGGGGGCATTGTCCCTATAAACTTTTCATAAAGCATCGATGATTGAACCATTCTTCCACTGAAGCTTCATTCTCAATATTATGTTTTTTCTTGTTTCTATTTTAGCAGAATACATGTTGCCCAGATAGGGGTCCTTTTCAAACTGATATCTCATTCTCTTTGGTGCCTCAAACTAGATCCTGTTCAAGCATGTAATAACAAGATAGTATGAGTTTATTTTGGTATAAAATAATTTGAAATCCAGGCATAGTTTCCTCATAATACACATCTTCCAAAGACTTTTTGAAAAGCCCTCCTAAAAAGGTCCACATACCATTTAGTAAAAAATATGTATGTTCTTCAACCCCTCTTAAAATATGAAAGCTTTTAATGATAACCATGTTAGTTTGAATGCATTTGATGTCCCCTCTGTTTATGTATTTTTTTATCTAACCTGCTACTCTTATAGCACACATCATAACACACACACATGCTATATATATAACAATTATTGTAGTTGGCCATTGATTTTATTTCTTCTTTTTAAAAGAAGGTGGTTCACATTAGATATTTTAAGTATTTGTCAAGTAAAATTTTTTCTTAATTCTTTTGGAGACAATACATTCATTCAAATAAACCATCAAAGCACTCAGATATGGTAAGACTGGGGCATGGCTGTTTCTCTTCTTTTAATCAGATAGCCTAGTCATGTGTGTACTGCATGAGAAGGCCAACTTGTACATATAGAGAGTTAAGTTTTGCAGAAGGAAATTTCAATGCTTATTATTGAACTTTTCCTGTTATGAAGACTTACATATACATGAGCAGATTTTTTCCTGAATGTTAGAGCCTGGTAATCCAAATAACATTAATAAAACAGAAATCATAAAAACTTCCAGTGTCATACAGTGGGTGATGTTATCATGAAGATTCATAAGAATGAACTTGGCCCCATCATATACTGATGCCATTTTTAGACATTTTGAAAATGGCTAATACTCATAAGCATGTTAAAACTCCCAATCACTACTACTCCTGGCATATTAGTCCATTTCTCCCACTGTTAGAAATAACTTACCGAGACAGGGTAATTTATAAAGAAAAGAGGTTCAACTGACTCACAGTTCTGCATGCCTGGGAAGGCCTCAGGAAACACATAATCATGGCAGGAGATGAAGGGGAAGCAAGGTACCTTCTTCACAAGGTGGCAGGAAGGAAAATGAATGCAGGAGGAACTACTAAACACTTATAAATCCATCAGATCTTGTGATAACTCATTCACTATCACAAAAACAGCATGAGGGAAACCACCTTCTGTGATCCAATTACTTCCACCTGCTCTCTCCCTTGACACGTGGGGATTATGGGGATTATGGAGATTACAATTCAAGATGAGATTCTGAGTGGAGACACAGCCAAACCGTATCAACAAGGGTATACCTTTTGGCCTATCATCCATTTTTCTCAATTATTTGAACATGTTTATGGCATCGGTGAGCATAGCACCACCACTATCCATGCCATGAATTATTCTACTAAAATGCAGAGACCTGTTACCTCTGGAACAGTGTCCTGACTATCATATCTTTGTGCCAAACATTTTGAGTTTTACCTGATTTGATGAATACTTACTTAAATATTACTTAATATTTAGTGGCTTTGGAGTTAGGTGGCCTGGATTTGCATTTGGCTATAACATTTACTACCACATGACTCTTACAGTTTTATTCAGAATACAGGTTATTTCAGAGAGGTATCTGATGATGAGTTTTCTCAAGAATTTCTGAACAGTATTGATAGCACTGATGTCCATGGTACATTAAAATTTGCCATTTCTCTTTCCCCAGAGAGTGGATATTTGTTATGTTAAGAAGACAGGAACATTGCTGAAAGGTAAACAGCATAATTAATCTACCAGTGAGTTAGGACTTTCAATACTTGTATGTATAAAGTGAATCTTATCTAGCTAAACATGGGCGGTTGCCTGTCTCAGCAGTTTTCTCATCACATTCACCCCCAGAGATATACAAGGCACTCCACTAAAATAAAATGAATTTGTCTTTCCAAATAGTTTTCATAAGAGTATGACTAAAGCTGATATAGACATTTAAATTTTCTCTAATCTGCTCCTGGTAAAGCAACTGATCTCTTCGTCTTCAAGTCAATACACAACATCCCTCCTCCTTCTCTAGTCATAGTTCAACCCTACAAAAGCACTGTTGGAAACTGGTTTGGTTTGGCTGTGTCCCCACCCAAATCTCTTCTTGATTTGTAGTTCCCATAATTCCCAAGTGTTGTTGGAGGGACCCAGTGGGAGATAATTGAGTCATGGGGCCAGTTTCCCACATACTGTTCTCGAAATAGTAAATAAGTCTTATGAGAGCTGATGGTTTTAAAAGAAGAAACCCCTTTAGCTTGATTCTCATTATCTTGTCTTGTCTGCCACCAGGCAAGACATGTCTTTCACCTTCTGCCATGATTGTGAGGCCTCTTCAGCCATGTGGAACTGTTAGTCCATCAAACTTCTTTCTTTGTAAACTGCTCAGTCTCAGGTATGTCTTTACCAGCACTGTGAGAGCAGACTAATACAGAAACTAAATAGAACGTAAAAGTGAGTGTCCAGGAACTTCATTAAGGCTGGTCATTCACAGCTATTAGATTGTACTGTATATCATGTTGCTAGTAAATTGTAAGGATGATAGACTTATCTAGAGATTGGAGCTTTAATATCTGTATTCAATCACTTATTTAGTTGCTCCTTATCACAATCAATTAACATTTACTGAGTGGTTATCATGGTCCAGGTCCTATATCACGTGATAGTAAAAATAAAATAAAATTGAACAGTTTGTTTTGTCTCCACATTAAAATGATTTCTGCTGCAGGTGTGGACTGAAAAATTTGCACCAGAAAAATGCCACATATAAAGTAATAGGGTTGGGAAATATAAACATGTGGTCTACCTTCTGTTTATGACATAGTAATACATGAATAGATGCATAAACTACCGTGAAAGACAAAAAGTGGGGCAGGGTATGTAGTAGAAAGTGAAACTCCCTTCAATTATACCCTTAACCAGTGTTCCACCAAAAATTTTGTGCATTCTTCATAATTTTCACTATTTTTTATGCATACCCTCACTTTCCCATATGTATAAAATATATGTTTGTGTATATATATGCATATACATATGTAGAGTTTAAAGGATTTGTGGGTTTGTATGAAACGTAATTCAGCTTGTGCAATAATATGATGCTGTAATTTGTTTTCTTTCTATATATATATTTTGGGGATATTCCCAAGTCTGTGCATTTAGCTCTACTTTCTTCTTTTAGCTGAGGCATGGAAGACCAGGGTAGAGAGGTTTCTTTAAAGTCAATCATTAATATCAACTCACAATAAAATAATAATGTATAAAACATCAATTTATAAAATAAGGCCAGAAAGTTGAAGAAAATTTTTCCTATTTCTAAAAGTAGTTAATATGAGAAACTGGATATGAGTTTGTTCTTTTTTTGCCTTATTTTCACTTGCTTGTTTTTAAATTTTTATTTTATATATTATCTGTCAGAGTTGGAAAAAGATATTATACATAGACTGCATTCCGTAAAATAGGAAACCAGGCCAACCCTGCAAGTTGTAGAGAAACCAGTCACATCACAGTCTGAGTATTGCCCCTGAGTTTATTCTGAATGCAATGCATAGCCACATATTGTAGCCTTGATGGGAATGAAGACACCTTGAAGAAGAGCATTCTAGGCACAAAGAATAGCAAATACGAAGCACATGCGTTGAACAATGATCAGTTCAAAGCCAGAGATGAATATCATGAGAAATAAATGGGTTGAAGGAGACAAAGAAGAGCCAATCTCAAAGAACCTCGTAGATCATCAGTAAGGGATGAATGAAAGTAAGAAGAGAGAAAAAAGACAAGAAGGAGAAAGAGGGGGAGGAGAAGAGGGAGAAAGATATAGAAAAGGAGAAGAAAATTAAACAGGTGTTAACAATATAGAGAAGGAAGCGTATTAATGCTGTTAAATGATAAAATTAAAGACCCCCTCCCCCCAGTGATTTAGAAGAAATTACCAAGAGGCAGAAAACAAAAATGGTAGAACTTACCAGTTCCTCGGAGAAAGGAATACCTGAAAAACCTTGGTGGTATAATGGGTATAGTTTCACGTATATAAAATACAAAAATGGGTATGGTTTCAAGTATATACAAAACTATAATCTGGATGGAGAAACTGATGAAGAATCACAAATGTTTGCTTTACTTTACTGACATTTTAAAACCAACTTCATCCAGTAATCTTAATGGAGACAAGTCTGAACAGACAGTCTTAGAGAATCTGTAAAGAAGATCCCAATCTCCTGTATTATGCTTTATTTATGCTGAGTAACCCCAGGAGACAGATTTTCCTCTCATAGTCTTGCATTGATTTAATTTCAAATATGTCTAAAAGGAAAAATATGAAGCAGTTACACAGCTTGACAGGCATAAACAAGTTTCACTCTGCTACCCACATTATCTGTAAGATTGTCATTCTTTTTGTCTTTCTACTTGGCATTCACAAGGTACTGTACCAATTATTTCGTTATGGAGAAATTCCTGTGTTATTTTGAAATGAGTTATAATCAGTTACAAAATTTGACATGCATGTAATTTAATGTCCAAAGACATTAGAACTCTTGGATATGTTTTCTATTTGTAGTGGTGAGAGGGACAAGAAAAGAATTTAATTTAGTCCTCACTCATCTGAAAGGTGTCAAGCTTTGCTCTTGCATTACAATTTTTTTCTCCTCTCTTACAATTTTTTTGTGGATAAATATTAAGAAAAACAACTTTGCCTGAATTCTGACCTGTTATTCCATTGTGTGTATCATGTTTGACTTGGTGGAGAGAATGCTAGATTAAGGCAGTGCCTACAACAGCATCCCGAAGAGTGCAATATGTGAAAGCCGATCTTGCCAAGTGTGGCTGGGCTTAACAATGGCTGTGCTGGCTAAAGAGGACTACCACATCCAGATCAAGTACCTAGTATGTGAAGAATCACAATGTATATAGAGAGGATTGCTTGACTCCATGTTTGCTACTTGTACAACAGAATGGCCAGCATTATCTCAGTGCCTTGAACATAATTTGTGCTCTTTAAAGATTATTGCAAGCAACCCAGGCTCTGCTTCCTGGAGGGCACTTTGGCATTAAGGATGGAAAGCACCTTGGTGTTATGTTCTATTATTGCTCACCCACACCAGAAAGCAAAGCTCCAAATTCCACAGAATCTCATATCTGTATCAACAGCTGTTTCTTTTTTATTCATTCCATTTAATGGTTTATTCAACAAATATTTATTATGCACACAGATTGTGTCAGACACTATGAGATTTCATGTAGACAAATGCAATCTTCTAAGATTCCCTCTGAGTAGTGTGAGGAGCCATCAGATCAGACTGTTCCTGAGGTTGCCCCCCAGTGATCTTTTTTTTTTTTTTTTATCTGTTTGTTTTACTTTTTTTTTTTTTTTTTAATTTTTTATTGGATTTTAGGTTTTGGGGTACATGAGCAGAGCATGCAAGACAGTTGTGTAGGAACACACATGGCAGTGTGCTTTTCTTTCCTTCTCCCCTTCACCCACATTTGGCATTTCTCCCCAGGCTATCCCTCCCCACCTCCCCCTCCCACTGGCCCTCCCCTTTTCCCCCCAATAGACCCCAGTGTTTAGTACTCCCCTTTCTGTGTCCATGTGTTCTCATTTTTCATCACCCGCCTATGAGTGAGAATATGCGGTGATTCATTTTCTGTTCTTGTGTCAGTTTGCTGAGGATGACGTTCTCCAGATTCATCCATGTCCCTACAAACGACACAAACTCATCATTTCTGATTGCTGCATAATATTCCATGGTGTATATGTGCCACATTTTTCCAATCCAGTCTATTATCAATGGGTATTTTGGTTGATTCCAGGTCTTTGCTATTGTAAACAGTGCTGCAATGAACATTCGTGTACATTGCAATGATAGTAAAGACTTAAGATCACTGAGACTTAAACATAAGATCCAGTGATCTTAAGTCTTTAATATCATTGCAATCCTAAGTGTCCCATAAGAAGGTTAGTTAGGTGCAACTTTTTACTTCTCAGTATATCAGGAAATAAAGTGTATAAAAACTAATGAGATGAAAGCCTGAATACCTGAAGTTAGATGGTGTGACTTTCTCTAGTTTGTAGATAAGAGATCTTTGTATTTAGAAATACCAAATAGGTAGAAAAGCTTAAATGTGTTTTTGGCAGAGTGCTTCTCTTCTTAGGATAACTAATTTGTTAACCATTTGATGTGGATTTTCTAGTTTGAAATATTGGCCTTTTTATAAAGATTGATTTCTATCATGATGCCTTCAGAAAATAATGGGTGAGCTGGCCACTTATTTTTAAATGTAAAATATCTAGTACCTGATACTGGAAGTGAACTGTGTGGGGGCTGAACTCTATGCACAATATTGCTTATATCATATGCCAGAGTCAGAATTTCATCTAATAGTCGGTTCTGAAAACTGACTTGTGAAAATATCAATGTACTTATATCTATGTCTACATATTTATCAATCTTAGTAAATGTACATTTCTTCATAACGGAATAAATTATATAGCTTACGACTTCATAAAAAATAAAGGTATTCATTGAAAATTATATGTGTGTATGAAACCATCCTTGCAAAAAATTGTAACAGTAAGAAAATTATGACAGTGAAAGAAATCTGATCTAAAAATCCTCATCTTGCCTTTTACCTCCAGACTTCCATTGATTATTCCTGGGGTTGGTCCAAACTAACTTTGGGAGGAATTTAGTTTATACTTTAAATGATAATAACCCTTCCCCCAAACTAACCACTTTTGTAAAACTAACGAAACACCACCAGGCCAGGAGGATGAGAGGGGCCTGAATTCTGCTAAGATATAGGTGTAAATGATTACTAGCCAGTATCAAAGAGGTCAAAAAATTCGCAACTTCCCCAATTACTGCTGCAGATAACATCACTAGTCTAAGATTGACCTTTCAAGATGTCCTTTTAGGCTTCTGCATTTCTGATGACTGGATGGCCCCAGCCAGAAGCAGACTCAACATATGAGGACCCTTATGATTGCACCCCCAACCAATTAGCAGCACCTAATCCCCTCGCTCTCTGCCCTGCCAAACTAGAGTTAAAAAACCCTAGCCTCTGAATTTTTGAGGAGGCTGATTTGAGTAATAATAACAAAACTCCCATCTTCCCTTTGGCCTGCTCTATGTTCATTAAACTCTCTATTGTAATTCACCTGTTTATATTGACTCTATCTGGGCAGCATAGAAAATGAACCCACTGGGCAGTTACGTATAGACACACATACAAACACATTTGCAAGCATGTGCACCTACATATGCACACACTTGTACATAAGTGTACATACACACACACACATGCACGGATTTAGGTTTCCACTACACCAGGGCTTTTGTGATGGGTCAGTGACTGGATGGTTTTTTACTTCAGCTTCTAGACTTCTTCTCACCCCCATTTCCTCACATTTTTGTCCCAGGTCTAGCCCTTATAATGAGTCCATTATTCCCATAATCCCCTTAATGACAGGGCTTCCATGATTGAATCCTGATTGATAAGTATGTGAGGTGAATGGAAGGATGATAACCTTTATTTCTTTCATTTATTTATTATTATTTTTTTTGAGATGGAGTTTTGCTCTTGTTATCCAGGCTGGAGTGCAATGGCGCAATCTCGGCTCACCGCAACCTCCACCTCCTGGGTTCAGGCAATTCTCCTGCCTCAGCCTCCTGAGTAGCTGGGATTACAGGCATGCCCAGCTAATTTTTTGTACTTTTAGTAGAGATGGGGTTTCACAATGTTGACCAGGATGGTCTCAATCTCTTGACCTCGTGATCCACCCACCTTGGCCTCCCAAAGTGCTGGGATTACAGGCGTGAGCCACTGTGACCGGCCATAACCTTTATTTCTAAAATTGATCACTGGCTGCTCTCTAAATGGTGTACGAAAAGGAATACAACTGGTTGCTCTCTAGATGAAAAGGAATCTAGAGAATCACTTAGGGACTATCCCAGGACATGGAAGGAAGTGCTTGAGCAAGAAGTTTGGAGAAAGGAGTAACAGGGCTTGGTGAGACATTAAAATATGAGATTTCTTATACAATGATATTTCTGGATCTGTTTTCAAATGGAAAGTTCTGACAATATTGGCCATTCGCGATCTGAGCTGCAGTTTCCTCTAGTTGAGCTGCTATGATCTGGATGTGGCCCCAAAGTTCATTTGTTGCAAACTTAATCCCCAGTCAATGGTGTTGGGAGGTGGGGCCTAATGGGTGAATGGTTAGGTCATAGGCTCCACGATTGTGAACAAATTCATGCTGACTAGAAAGAGATCTGAAGCTATGCCTTCCATCTTTTCCTCTCTCAATCTCTCTTACCCATTTAACTTCCACCACCAGATGAGGTAGCAAGAAGGCCCTCAGGAGACACTGGCGCTTTGATATCGGACTTCCCAAACTGTGGGAAATAAATTTCTTTTTGTTGTAAAATATCCTGTCTGTGGTATTCTGTAATGGTAACACAAAATGGAGTAAAACAAGAGCTCTTTATGAAGTGCTGAAAAACCGGTAGCCCTTTTCTGTGTCATTGCTGTTAAGAATTTTCATGGAAGAATAGAAAAGATATTGGGCTTCCAGCTAGAATTACCGAGCACACTTAAAGAATCACCAATTAGCACAGGCACACTGCATGTTTCCGAATCTCCAAATATGTAACAATGAGGAAAACAGCATTTATTCTACCTCCTCCACGGAGCTATTGTGAGAATCAGGTGGGGTCTAGCTCTAATGTTGTGCAGAGCTCACACCTAACTTAATTCTGCCATCTATTTTAACATCTTGTGTAGTTTGTGTGTGTGTTTTTTCTCTATGAAGTCATTAATTCTTTGAGGACTGGCCATGTGCCTGATTCACTTTTGCATCTCCTACAGCTTGAGCAAAGAGATTTGCACATAGTGGCACTAAGTAAAAAATTAAATTTGCTAAGTGATAAATATGACATATTTTATAAATTGTGAATGGATCCTAACATATAAAAATATAGCGCATCTCTGAGTCACTGTGTCCTGATTCTCTGGCTACTGCTCTAAACTAGGATCACCAGAGCAACACCTTCAATCTGAATCTACAAGCAGGTCCCATTTATAGTAGCTGACCTTGTCAGCAAGTTTCAAGAGATCTACTGCAGTGTTGCTTAAACTCTAAAGCTCTGAGAAGCCCAGGTAGGAAATGATACAGTCGTGGCTTGATTAGATGTGTGGCTTAATTAGGGAGCGACTTTGTTCCTCTCTGACTCTTCTGGTTTGGCTCTGCTCTCTGTTGTTTCTTTGCTCTTAAACTGGATTGCCTTGTCATGAAATGATGTTTATAAAACACTATAAAGAGGTCTTACGCTTCACAACTGCTCACTACACTGTATATGAGAAAGAACACTAATGGCCATGATTCCCAGACATGTCCAGAAATGTGTGCTGATTGGAGACGTAGTGTTTTGGCTAAGGCCTAAAGTGCCTGAACATGTGGCAAGCTGAGCTACACTACTCTAGGTGATGCTTATTGGGGGAGCACTGGGTTATTTTGATGGGACATTTCTCTATTGTGCATAATTACTTGTATTTCTGCTTGCTGCCACTCAGTGTCAACAGCACCCTATAGTCACTGAGACAACTAAAAGTGCCCCTCTCTAATTGACTCAGAGGGAAGGGTGTCCCTACTAAAGACTAACCAGGTTTCTTTCCTAAAACTCATGGAACCAAGTGTTGCTACATATTGGAGAAATAGTGCAACCGCTGCTGCTAACTCAACAATATCCAACACCACCGGGCAGCCTGAAACCTAGGGGAGATTGGCCACTCCATTGTTTAGAATCACAACGGAGAACAAAAAGTATTTCTTTCCCTCCCATTTCCTTCAGAATAGAAATGACAATCATGTGTTGCCATTATTTTAGGTTTTTTATGACACCTTATCTCCTGTAACATTCACAACAACCCCACATGTATTCATATGCATTTACAAATGGGAAAGCTGAGACTCAAAGTATAGTGTCTTAGTAAATTACCCATTACCAGAGCTGATAAGAGGCTGCATCATACTCTGGCAAACATTTTCGAGTCTGTAGTAAATATTTTAGACTCTGTGGAGGATACAGTTTCTGTAACAACTACTGTATCATTGTAATGCACAAGCAGCCATATACAATATGTAAACAATAGACATGCTGTATTCCAATAAAACTTTATATATAGCAACTATGATTTAAATTTCATGTAATTTTCAGTGCCATTAAATATTCTTCTTCTTTTGATTCTTTTCAAACTTGCAAAAATATTTTCTTAGATACAGGTGATATGGTTAGGCTCTGTGTCCCACCCAAATCTCATCTTGAATGGTAATCCCCATAATCCCCACATGTCAAGGGAGAGACCAGGTGGAGTAATTGAATCATGGGGTTGCTTTCCCCCACGTTGTTCTCGTGATAGTGAGTGAGTTCTCATGAGATCTGATGGTTTTAGAAGGGGCTCTTCCCCCTTTGCTTGGCACTTCTCCTTCCTGTCGCCTTGTGAAGAAGGTGTGTTGCTTCCCTTTTACTTGCTGCCATGACTGCATGTTTCCTGAGGTCTCCCCGGTCATGCTGAATTGTGAGCCAACTAAACCTCTTTCCTGTATAAATTACTCAGTCTCAGGCAATTCTTTATAGCAGTGTGAAAATGGACTAGCACAATGGGCATATAAAAACAGGTAGTAGGCTGAGGTCAGGAGTTTGAGACCAGCTTGGCTAACTTGGTGAAACCCTGTCTCTACTAAAAGTACAAAAGTTAGCCAGGCGTGGTGGTGGGTGCCTGTAATCCCAGCTACTCAGGAAGCTGAGGCAGGAGAATTGCTTGAACCTGGGAGGCGCAGTTTGCAGTGAGTCAAGATGGTGCCTCTGCACTGCAGCCTGGGTGACAAGAGTGAGACTCTGTCTCAAAACAAAACAAAACAAATAAAAACAAACAAACAAAAAAAAAAAAACAACTGGTAGGCTGGATTTGGCCTGTTGGTCATAGTTTGCTGATTCCTGCCACACAGAAAAGTGCCACTGGGTTCTCGGATGGAACTGGGAGTGTTATATGGCCATCTGGTTGTAGACCCATCACTCTTAGCTTCACACCCTTATTGAGAGTGCTCTCCATGCCATGTCATCAGTGGCCCACAGTCTGAAGCCTGGAGGCGGTCATGTTGGGGTCCTGTAGTTTTCATGAGTCTGGACTGTTGGGTTCATCATCTAGCTGGATTCAAGGCTTTCGTGTTCCCAAAGGCATATCCTGTGTGCTATTGGCTCTTACAGAATGCCTCGAATCCCACCAGCGATGTCACCTCTTTGCTTTGCCACAGTTGTCCATAATTTAATTTTCTTTTTAAAAAGGTATTATGTAGGCCTGATATTGGCCTATTATTTTACTGGTGTATGCTTTTATTTTGAGCTCACATATTAAAAAGCTGGGTTTGGGAAGCAAGCATTTGATGGCTTTCTTTCCCTCTTTAAGAAACATGCCATACTGTTGAAGGCAATCAGGACCCACACCTGTCACTGAGCACCAGCTGAACTTGCTTAGCAGGGATGCATCCTGGACCACGTTCAGGACGAGTCCGAGGCAGAGGCAAGTGAGGCAGCTGCCTGGGGGAGAATCAGCACAAACTTGAACAGGTGGCTGGAGGCCTGAATACTTCAAATATTTAAGAAGGGAACTTTGCCCATGAGTAATTTTAAACCTGTACATTTATCTTTTGGTTTTTGCCTTCAAGCCCATTTTGTAAAAGCATTTGAGTTTCCTTCTGTAGGTTCACTGTTCATTTTAGAGAGGTTTCATGTATTTTTCTTCTTCATTTTGTCCTTTTTTTTACATGTAAAGTGAGTATATTGTCTCACACTTAGCATAGTGATATGTTTTATATACCCAGCTTGTTAGCATATGAATGAATAAAAATACAATTCTCCAAACTAAGGGGGAAAAAGCCTGCTTTTTATAAAATATTTTAGCATAAAAATAGAAGAGAAATGACAATTTTACCTTTAAGCTTTTTAAATTTTAATTCAGTTCTGAACTCAAGTTGTAGAAAAGGGGGGGTCACAGGCAAAAAACAAGGATCCTACTGCCTTGAAGACATCACCATATGGAAGCCATTTGTGAGCATTTTTGAGCAGTGGTGGTACTAGACAAACCTTTATCCCCGAATGCAATTTAATGTGAGATGTGGCTGTTAAAGATGCTTGGTAACCACATATGGGGATTTTCTTCACCTTCAGCTCTCTGCAACAGGGTTGGCCTCCAGAGCATGTGGTTCTGAGAGTTTTATCTCATGGCGCTCAGACAGGAACAGGGCGCTGGAAAAATGTCTTTTAAACATCTTGCTTTGTGATTCTGATGGCTGGTTGTTGTTGTTTGGGGTTTATTTTTCTGTTAGTTGTTCTGATTTTCACCACTGTAATTCATATTTTTATCTGAAAGGAAAAAACAAACATTGATTTGGCACATTAATAACTGAATAATTTGCCAAATGCCTTTGTTTTTCCATTTGTACAATTTTGAATTTATTTTACATATTTCTTCTGGCTCATTTGTATTGCTATCATTCCTTGGAAATTCTATCATTATGATAGCATGCCTGTTAATGAGGATGCATTTACTAGCACATGTTGTTGATTGTAATTTTATAGGTGGTAGGAAAACCATTCGCTCACTTCTTTATCACATTATACCTCTGGAATTCTTTCCACTTTCCAGGTCCTCTGTGGGCTTTGGATAGAATTTAGAATAGATCAGACATATTTTCCTATGTGGATGCAATGACCAGTCTAATGAGAGCTGTGCAAAGTAAATAAGAAATATTGGGGGCCAGGCGCGGTGGCTCACGCCTGTAATCCCAGCACTTTGGGAGGCCGAGGCGGGTGAATCAAGAGGTCAAGATATCGAGACCATCCTGGTCAACATGGTGAAACCCCGTCTCTACTAAAAATACAAAAAATTAGCTGGGCACGGTGGCGTGTGCCTGTAATCCCAGCTGCTCAGGAGGCTGAGGCAGGAGAATTGCCTGAACCCAGGAGGCAGAGGTTGCGGTGAGCCGAGATCGTGCCATTGCACTCCAGCCTGGGTAACAAGAGCGAAACTCCGTCTCAAAAAAAAAAAGAAAGAAAGAAATATTGGGACATGTTTTAGAATATAATATGTGTTACTGTATTAATGTGATTAAATTACTAGTATTAATGCCATTAAATACTAACTCTAATAATGTTGGATGTGCCACGCTCTCCAAATACATATGTGATTTGGAATCAAAATTATAGTGGCAAGGTCCAGCTGAAACTTGATTGTGGCAGTATTTGGAGAAGGAAACACTGCTGGGCAGATCTCTCCCTGGACGATAATCATAAGAAACAGGACCATCAGAAAATGTCATATGCACTTTGACAACTATCACTGGCTGTAGACACTGTTCTTGTTTTACCAATGAAGAAATCGAAGCTCAGAAAACTTAAGTGCCCAAGAAGACCTGGCCACTAAGTGGTTTGGCTAAGAACTGGAGAGTCAGCCTCAGGTATATCACGGTAAAGATCACATACTCCCACCATTTTTCTTGGGTCCAGCCTCTGGCACTTGCTGGCTTGTGATCGAAGGCATCTTCCTTAACCCTTGTGTGCCTTAGTTTCTTTTTCTATAAGATAGCTATATGAAGAGTACTTCCCTTATTTGAATTATTATAACAAATTAGTTCACATCAGCCAAGTGTGTAGAACTGTACCAAGTATATAACTGGCATTGTATAAGTGTTTGCTAAATAAAATAAACTTTGAAATATGGGTACCAGGTCTGTGTTACTGCAGGCCTTGCTGTCTTTATGCAGCCTCATGCTGATTTCGGGGTGCAGTTACAAGTGCTAAGTTTATTCCCTTTTCCTTCTCTTCTATCAGCTGTGTATCTTTCTGATGTTAGAAGAGGGGCAGTCAGAGGTAGAAGGAAGTGGGAAATTACAAATCTTTCATTCTGTCATTAGAGCCACTGTGATTCCTTTTTCCAAAAAGGACCAAATTGGGTTTGTTTGCAGGGCAATTCGGGAAAAAGGTACTGTTACTCCAGAGTCTGCATGAAAAAGAAAAAAAAGCATATAAGTAAATCAACAGTAACAAAAACCATCTCTTCTGGTTTGTGGATACATGACATTCCGTTAGAGAGACAACTTCTTTCATCTTCCAATTGATGTTTTAGGATAAAACAGTTCAGCTGATATAAATGATCCTGAGCCTTCTTCCCAGAGGATATATTAATCAAGGTATCACTGCAGGGTAGAAGTTGAATAATTTAGCATCTTTTAGTCAAGAATTGAATAAACTCATGGTTATTTATTTTATTTAAGAACATTTAAATGAATACAAAATTTCTAACCATTAGTAACACAGTAGATGTTGCTGTGTTTTATATATATCTTTTGGATATATCTAAAATTATTTTACACCATAGGGCACAATTATGTTCTTGGCTATAAAAATTCTAATGGGAAATTGACTCACTTTATCAACTAAACATAAGAACAGTCAAATAAATATCAGCTTGATCTGCTTAGCTATTTATAACTGCTAATAGAATAAACTACTTACCACTGTTTCCTTGAAGACTAAAAATGCTATTTTTTAGATTAAAAAAAGTGTTTGCTTATTAACAGTCTAGAGAACAAATAAATCTTATAATTAATTTCTCACTAATACCCTGATTCATGCCATTCTGTGAGTGTGGGAGTGTGATTTAAATTAATCAGTAAAAAAAAGCCTAATTCACAAAAACCAGGTTGATTTTTTAATCAAATAATGTTAAATATTTAAGAATTGGGAAAGTATATGAGGAGTCTTCAAAATGTTCATGGAAAATGTGTATTAAGAAGAAACTATGCATGGATTTCAAAATATTTTTGCACTGAAATAAACTCATATTAACTGGTTGTAATATGCCAGAGTAGGATCTAGTTTGAGGCAATGAGAAGGATAAGACATCAGTTTGAATAAAGCCCCTGTGAAAGCAACATGTATTCTGCTACAGTTGAATAAAAAGGAAACCTCAAATTGATGGTGAGGGTTGGGTGGAACAATGGTGAAATCACTGATGCTTCATGAAAAGTCTATAAGGACAATGCCCCCAAGAAATCAGCAGTTTACAAACGGAGCCATTAAGTCAGAGGAGAGGCCAAGATGGCCTAATGGAAACAGCTCTGATCTGCAGCTCCCAGTGAGACCCACGCAGAAGGCAGGTGATTTCTGGATTTCCAAATGAGGTACCCAGTTCATCTCACTGGGACTGGTTAGGCAGTGGGTGTGACACATGGAGAGTGAGCAGAAGCAGCAGGGTGGGGCCTCACCTGCCCTGGAAAGTGCACAGAGCTGGGGACCTTCCTCCCAAGTCAAGGAAAGCAGTGAGGGACTGTGCTACCTGCCCAGAGTTCTAGGCTTTTCCAATGCATTTTTGTCACCTGCAGATCAGGAGATTCCTTTGTGAGCTTACAGCACCAGGGACCTGGGTTTCAGACACAAAACTGGGTGGCTGTTTGGGCAGGCACTGAACTGTAGGAGTTGTTTCATACTCCAGCAATGCCTGTAACTCTGGTGAGACAGGACAACTGTCCACTGCCCTGGAAAGGGTGCTGAACCCAGGGAGCCAAGCAGTCTTGCTCAGTGGGTCCCACTTCCACAGAGCCCAGCAAGTTAAGAACCACTGGTTTGAAATCCTCACAGCCAGCACAGCAGTTTGGAGTCAGCCTGGGACTACTGAGTTTGGTGCAGGGAAGGGTGACCACCATTACTGTGGCTTTAGCAGGAGGATTTCCCCTGACAGTGCTAAGGAGACTGGGAGGAGTTCACCACAGCCCAGCAAAGAGTCTGTGACCAGACTGCTTGTATATATTTCTCCTCACTGGGCAGGGCATCTCTTCCAGAAATCTAGCAGCTGCAGTTAGGGGCTTATAGACAAAACTCTCATCTCCCTGGGACAGAGCAGCTGGGGGGAGGGGAGGCTGCTGTGGCAACTTCAGCAGACTTAATCTTTCATGCCTGCCAGCTTTGAAGAGAACAGCTGATCCTGACAAGAGGGATGCTCCTAACGCAGTGCACCAGGTCTGCTAAGGGACATGCTGCCTCCTCAAGTGGGTCCCTGACCCCTGTGCCTCCTGACTGGGAAAGACCTTCTGACAAGGATGAATAGACACCTCATACAGGAAAGCTCCAGCCAGTGCCCCTCTGGGACAAAGCTTCCAGAGGAAGGCCTGGGCAGCTGTCTTTGCTGTTCTGCAGTCCCTGCTGGTGATAACCAGGCGAACAGGGTCTGAAATGGACCTCCAGCAAACTGCAGCAGACCTGAAGAAGAGGGGCCTGTTAGAAGAAAAACCAAAAACAGAACAACAACAACAACATCAAAAAAACAACAACAGCAACAAAAAAGACCCTCCCATCAAAACCCCATCCAAAGCTCATCAGCCTCAAAGATGGAAGGTAAGATAAATCCAGGAAGATGACAAAAAACAGCATAAAACTCTGAAAATTCCAAAAGACAGAATGCCTCTTCTGCAAATGATTGCAACATCTCTCCAGCAAGGATGCAGAATTGGATGGAGGATGAAATGGATGAGTTGACAGAAGTAGGCTTCAAAAGGTGGGTAATAACAAACTCTTTTGGCTACGGAGCATGTTCTAACCCCATGCAAAGAAGCTAAAAATCTTGATGAAATGTTGCAGGAGCTGCTAACTAGAGTAACCGGTTTAGAGAGGAAGATAAATAACCTGATGGAGTTGAAAAACACAGCACGAGAACTTCCTGAAGCATACAAAAGAATCAATAGCTGAATTGATCAAATGGAAGAAGGAATATCAGAGTTTGAAGACCACCTTGCTAAAATAAGGCATGCAGATAAGATTAGAGAAAACAAGAATGAAAAGTAATGAACAAAGACTTCAAGAAATATGGGACTATGTCACAAGACCACGCCTACGATTAATTGGAGTACCTGAAAGAGACAGGGAGAATGGAACCAAGTTGGAAAACACAATTCAGAATATTATCCAGAATTTCCCCAGCCTAGCAAGATAGGCCAACATTCAAATTCAGGAAAAACAGAGAACACTGTTCCTGCTTTGATGTTTCTAATAAACCAAGGGAAATTCTGCAAGAGCTTTGATGAGAAATCATTAGGCACCCACCTTGCAATCCTGGTTTGTCTCCTTATGAAATTTTTTTTTTGGAATCTCAAGAAAATTTTTAGAGGTGATTCATTTTTTTTCAGTTAATAATGTAAGAAACATTGCATTAACATCTTTGCTTTCCTTGTCCCCTAATTCTTTTAGGGATTGACAAAATGGTTGGTATCATTGCTTACAAAAATGTATTGCACTTGATAGAGCTTATGTGGAGAAACAAAGTTTATATTTTCATTACTTTTAATTTCATTTTTCTACAAACTTCTCTGAAGCCCTCTTATTTCTTCTAAAATCTATTTTGATGTTGGCCTCAGTTAAACTATAACAGGTTTAATGAAAAGCAATTTAAAATATATACAAAATATGTTTTTCAGGGAATCTTTACCTTTGCTTTTACAGATGAATTAAATTCATTTTAAATGTAACCCTTTTTCTGTTATTTGCTGTCTTCCGGAAAGTTTAATTTCTTCAGCATTTACACTGTCTTACTGATTGTTTGGGAATACCAAGTGCTTCACTTACAAATATTTACTACCTTAGCTTCATCATGTGTGCAATGGAGCATAATTATATCTACACCATGGTGTGAGAATCAAATAGAAATCTGTATGTAAAGATTTCAGAATACTTCTTGGCACATAGGAAATGCTCAAAAATGTAGTCATTATTGTTAGTAATAAAACAATATATATTAAAGCATTTACATAAAGAGGACTCTTGAGAAATTTTTGTTTCTTCCATTCCTGTATTATTATTTTCTTTTTGCACAGTAATTTATAGTTTCTAAACTCTACTTCCAAGAGGATACTATGGGTTTTTTAAAAAATTAATACATTAATAATAAGATACTCCAAGGAAGTGAAGTTCAGCAAATATCAGCTAACTTCTCTGTGACAAAAGCCACACTGATGTTTAGGTTATAAAAAAAGATAACATATGGATTGATTGTACCTCTGAGACCAAGATCTTTACCTATGAGAGAGGGACAGGATACAAAATGGTTCTACTATTTTGCCATTTATGGGTAAAGTATTGTAATGGAGCATTAGATAAAGTTTTATAGAACTCAGAGATTGGTGAGTTTTTTAACCAATGCCACATGTGTTCTAAGCAGATGTCAGATATCATTTAATTTACAATTGCACTGGTGTCTCATATATACCTACTTTTACGAGGTCTGGGGTTTTAGTTCCCTGCCTTTGTAGTCCTAATAATCTGATTGTTGAAATAAAGGCATGCAAACAGTAAAAGTATACAGCATTGAATGAATAATAATACATCAACAATATAAGTAATGTCAAATTGCAATGACTAAAGATTTCAAGGAAGAGAAAGTCAATTACAGCAGAATTTTCTGGAAAGACTTCTGGTAGAAGATAGGGCTTAGTTGGGCCTTGACAAATAAAGAGGATTTAAATACCTAGAGATCACAGAAGGGAGATTTACTAGGTTTGTGTAAAGTTTTTAAGCTTGCAAAGGAACAGGTATGAGAAATTGCAAGTGGTGTGCTATGACTGGCAAGTACCACTTCTTGGCCATACAAAGCAAAGTTTTATGGGATATTCAAAGGCCATGAGGATACATGTTGAGGTTCCTTGAATAACAGCATAAGGGTTTTTTTCTCCTGTAAGCATTGAAGAGACATACAATACCCTAAAATTATTAGGCATTCAATAAATAATTCAAAAAGAAAGAATGTATATTGGTTTATATTCATGCTTTCATAAAAGGCATTTGAAAATGGAACATACTAAAGTGGGGACTCAGGAATTTAGCTACTAACCCAATAGGAAATGAGGAATAACTAAAAGTACTTAATGCATATGCAGTTAGGAAAACCATACTCATTTTTTAGCTATTTATTAGATATGTCTAATGTTACACAGTCAAAATATCTGAATTTTTACTAAAAATGTCCACTTTTGTTTTCTATTTTTTTTTAAGACTTGTCTTTCTTTGTGATGATAGAGTCTTGCTTTGTCTCCCAGACCAGTCTCTAACTCCCATCTCCACTTCCAAAAGTGCTGGGATTATAGGCATGAGCCACTGCACCTAGGTACTTTTCTTACTCATGTTTTTAAACCTTTACTATAAAAAAAATTCTAGAAAGATCTTGTATATTTTGAATAATGTATTGTGCACCTGAGCTGTAACAATAATAATAAAATTAAATAGTATTTTGCTTCAATTTACTATTATGAATAAAACTAAAATATCATTAAACAATTTGGGAAATTACTATCTTAAAAGTTGTTGTATTTATGTTTGTTTTTCTTTCCCCAAAACAATTCCACCTTGAAACAGATCTAGAGAAGTCATCTATTTGGATATAATGTGTTCTAATGTTTCTTTGAACATAAACTTTGCATTATCATACTCTTACTTTAATGTAATGGAATTAAGCCTAAAGTGATTTATGATGCCCTTTGAAATAAATGTAACAATCACACATTTAAGAGTTTGCAATACATGAGGTTGAGAAAACCCAAAAGAAAGAAAGAAGGAAAGAAAATCCATACTCAATGTTATTTATCCTAATAAACCAAATAATTCAAAATCACCAAAATATAGAAGGCAAGTTTTAAAATATCTCTGCCATGAATACTGGTAACCACAGGGCCTTTGTTGCAGGCCTCTGATAAATACCACAGAGGCAGGATAAACACATAAGACCTTTTCTGTTTTTCAGTTATTGCATACAACTTGCTAATAGCATTAAGAAATGACATGCTGATAGGAGACAGATTTTGCCCTGAATTCCACTGTCACGATACACAACTATTTTCCTTTCTTGCATGTCTCTTAAAGTCTTTATCCAGTGTAACTGACTTCCTTTTAAAAAGGATTTAATCACTAAATATCTGCAATTTGGTAGTCATTATTTTCATTAAATCCATTGCATATTGTTTGTGTGTTGCTCCAGTCTTCATAATTGCACTTATAATTTTGGCTATTTTTTAAAAATTTAATGTCTCATAATTGACTATTCTTCAGCTGTTTGATTTTTAGGTTGTTTTCTTTTTTCACAGGTAGCGTTAATGCTGTAATTAATACGTTTATGCATACAGTTGTATTATTTTTTAAATATTATTTCCTAGTATAAAATCTTAGGAGAGATATTACTGGGTCAAAAGGTGCAATGGGTTTTCTAGCTTTTCAAACAAGCTGCCAAATTGCCTTTTTAAAGGATTTCACTACATCAATTTATAATGCCCCAGGTGCCTCTCCTGATAATAATACATGTATATCCACTCACTATCCTTACTATTTGTTGCCGTATCTTCTATGAGTATTCACGCTGTGGATTGTGTGGATCGTTCTCATTTCATGTCTACTTTCGCAAAGTAATCATGTCTTCTTTAAAGTATTTAAGGTATCGTATCTAAAATTAAATACTAGGAGACAACTCCTGCTCCTGCCTATGGCACCCTGCAGAATCATTAATATCTAGAATTTTCCTTATGGCAAGCAGTGGATAATTGCAGTTTTTGCCTCATTGAGGGAAATTTTTTAAAATGCTTTGCAAAGTTAAGAATAATAGATTACAGCAGAATCAGGGACACCAAGTATTTGTTTAAATAACTAGGTTTACCTGCTCAGCCAAGGATGCTAGAATCCAATTTAGTATTTTACCTTTTCACTAATCATGTATAGATTTATGATTACTTATGATTTCACCCATCTTCTTTATTTCAGTGTGAAATTAATGTAACTTTTCCTTCCCAAACACTTCACAAAGCTCATAAAAACTTTTGAATGGAGCAAGAGTTGGCCTCAGATTCCAATTCCTCACCTTACAAATCACATGGCCATGGGAAGTAACTTGGCTTCTTTGAGCCTCAAATTTCTCATTTATTAAATGAGAGTGGTATTAACTCCCACTTTCTCAAACTGTGAAGACTGCATGAGACAGCACATGTCCAATTCCTAGAACATGGTATGCCTCCAATAAATATTAAGTTTTAGAAGACATTAGCACAGATTAACTATGTCTTACTATTAATGCCTGTTAATATATGCCAAGAAGCCATGTTCAGACAATCTAACATCCAAATATATTGATAGTACTTCTAAACCTTTTTTTTTTTGAGTCATGAGTTTATCTGGACATTTGTTAAAAGCTCTCTGTATTAGTCAGGGTTCACTAGAGGGACAGGACTAATAGGTAGATGTATATACAAAAGGGAGTTTATTAAGGAGTATTGACTCGCGTGATCACAAGGCGAAGTCCTATAAGAGGCTATCTGCAAGCTGAGAAGCAAAGAAGCTAGCCTGAATCTCCATATCTCATAAGTAGGGAAGCTGACAGTGCATCCTTTAGTCTGTAGTCAAAGCCATCGTTTCCTAAATGGAGGCACAAGGGAGAATAAGGGGGTTGGAGAGACTGAGAGGAACCCATCTGGGGTACTCAAGACCCTCACCTACCTTTAAGATTGTAACCAGGCAGCTTAACTTGAAAATGCATTTTAAAGCCTTTTTTTTTTAATCCCATTCTCTTGGGTTTCAAGATGTAACCTTGAAGCAAATTATAGAAGCCTTTTCACTTAGCCTTAAACTCCACATTCCTCCCTTTCTCACCACAAACACTCCCTTCACATTTATCTAACTGTAGGCTGGTATCTAATTATGTGCCGTCTTAGAAGTTCCAGGGGCTAATCTTGAGACACTTGGACCAAGCCTGGAGACCCAGCCACAAAATTCCAGCGATTACCTCAAGGCAGCTAGTCATCAACCCAGCCATTGTTGAGATGATTTCAGCCAGTGCTCCAGGTGATCCAAGATAGCCACCAGAGCAAAATACACAAGCATTGTAATTGGCATAATTCTTGCATGCCTTGATTATCAAGTTTTCTCTTTCTAAACTCTTGCCTTCATCCTCAAATGTGAAGTGGTTGCTTTGAATGGGAATTCAGCTACTTCTCCTTTGCTAGCTTTGAAAATAAGATCAATTTCTTTCTACCATACCTCACTTTTGTGCTTTAGATGGGAATTCATCCACATCCCCTTTGCTAGCTTTGGAAATAAGGTCACCTTCTTGCTGCCATATCTCACTCTTGTTAACTGGATTCTGCAAATGGCGAGCAACCTAACCTGCGTTCAGTTATGACACTAGGGTAGGAAAAGAGAGTCGAGAGAAAGCAATTTGAGACACTCTAGCTTTCATCTACCAAGAGCAGGAGCATGGCATAGGAGAACTGGGGAAAACTTCTGTAAGGAGTTATGAGCACTCAGGGATTGTAAGGCAGTTCCTTCATAAGGCTTAGAGCAAAATGTCAGAGTCAGAAATTGGAGAGCAAAAGGAAGTCTCTAGCAACCAAAAAAGCAGGCTACTTCATTACAAAGACACAGAGGTGTCTGGGAGCTTAGCAGTGCTCAGGCCCCAAGCCTTGCTAGAGAGAAGGTCCTGCCTGACACTGGCCACAAACATTTGAATCTAGTGATGAACTGAATCAACCTAAAGCTATAGGAAATTCTTCAGCCAGTTCCAATAATCACCCGTTTGGCCTGAATGGAAAAAAAAGTGACTTTTTCTGGAGACAGATTTTCAACATGCCATAACTTTTTTAACGAGAAAATGTGAAATGTGGTAAAGAAAGGAAATAGTCAACCGAAGAAGATTCAGAGATAACCCAGAGGTTGGAATTGTAAGATAGGAACTGTAAAATAACTTTCATAAAATATGCTAAATGATATACTTGAGAAGATTCACAATATTCATGAAAAGTTGAGAAAGCCAAATGGAAATGTGGAAATAGTAGAAATGAAAAATACAAAATCAAAAATAAAGAATATTAAATAGTCTTGATAGCAGATTGGATGCAATACAGGAAAGGATTGGTGAACTCAAGATGGGTCAATGAAAATACCTAACTGAAGCTCAAGAAGAAAGAAGAGTAAAAAGATGGGGTAATTTTAAAGCATGTCTAAAAATTTTTTGACACTTTCCCATCAAGCAGAGGTTTTGTAGTTTCTTTGACAGACAGAATATGTTTAAAGTGACACTCTTGTGGCTTTGGGGACAATGTTAAAAAATGACCATGGCTCTTCTGCTCTCTCCCAAGAGATCCTCATGCTTGGAATCCAGCCACTACGTGTGGGGAAGCGCAGGCCAAATAGAGGAGACATGTGTAGGTGTCCCAGCTGCCAGTCCCCACTGAAGTCCCAGATGATAGCTTGCATCAGCAAGCATGTGAGTGAGGAAGACCTTGAGATGACTCTAGGTTGATTAAAATCAAATGAGACATACTTAGCAAGACCTTTGAAGAGCCATCCTGGTTTCAGAGCTTCTGTGGATCTGACTAGGGTTTTCACTGAGACATTATGGTGACCCAACTCCTCTCTCTGCCCAAATCTATTTGTTCCTCCAGCCTCTGCCTTGCAGGTAGTCATCCCAATAGCACTCCCTGACAAAACTTGTACTAGTAGTTTTCAGCTTAGAGTCAGCTTCCTAGGGATTCTACCCTGTGACAGACTCTGATCTTAAACTCTATTTATCAATGGATAGGTAAAAAGTAAATAAATAAACAATACAAATAAAAGTGTAGTAAGAAAATCTGAGAGGCTACATTTACCTATCTAGTAATAGGGGAAAGCTTCTTAACCAAGCCCAGAAACCCACGAGATATACTTTTAAAAAAAATAAACATATATTAATATAATTTAAATTCTTCTGTATAAAAATTACTTTGGCTTATTTATTTTTCTCCTTTTATTCCTCTATAAGTCTGTTTCAAACAGACTTTTGTCATATTACAGACTAAGTGATAGCAAAATTAATTTTATTAGACAAACATTTGTTTTGAGGAAAAACATTTTTGATGTAGAGACCTCAATGTATAATATTTGAAAGGCTCTTATTTTTTGACTAAAAGGAGACAACCTAACACAAAATGTGTAAATACAGAAGAGCAAACCTCAAGACACTACAGATGTATAAAAAAATGAAATGCTGACTCTCAATAAAATTAAAGGAAATATAAACTATAATAAGTGTTTATACCCATTGCAGTAATTTAAACAAAAAAAAGATGAAATGCACCCATTACTGGTAAGAATTGAATTGTTACAGGTTTCCATAGAACATCTTTGAAATGTTCTAATTATATGAATTAAAAATACATATTCCTTTGGACAAGTTATTTTATCTTAAGACTTCATTTGACAGCTAAATGTACCAGAACACAGGAACACAGGTATCTAGAGTAATAGTATCATGACAAGAAAAGAAAAGTGAATGACTTTCAGTAGGAAAACAAGTTAATAAATTTAACAAGTTATAGTGAAGTCCTATAATTTTATGTTGCATTGGCATGCATTTTGAATATAGTTTTAAATTTTCTGTACCAGAAGCAGGGCTTATTTACCCTTGACAGTTTTCATTTCTCCACCTCCTCCTAGTTCCTCAGTATATTCAACCTACTTTTACAAAATTGCCTCCTGGTAACGATCTCTCTGTGGGACAGCCAGGTACAAACTGCTTAGTTTCTACACCCCATATAGACTGTATAGATATGCCACAGTCATTGTGACTCCATTGATCATGAGCCTGCTTGCTCTAAACTCACCATTTAGAGCTTCCTGCAGGAAGCCTGCATGGGTAATACCGCAGACCCCAATAAAGGTCGTGGCTCATAGGTCCATCTCTCTCTCTGGCTGCCCCACCCACTGGCTGAGTGTGCATGTCCTGAATGGCTCTGTCCTTCACTTTGGCCCATGAGGCATGCTACCCTCTTCTTTCTGGGATCTGTAAGTAACAAACTACCCCTCTTGTTGTATTTGTTTGTTGAGTTGTCTCCTATATGTCTAATCTGACTGACGCAAACAAACCTAACATTTTTCAAGATCAGGGTTCTCTTAGACACTGGCTATCTTGGCAGGAGTAAACTGGACACAGATCAGACAAGAACAACATGGGTGTCTGCCAGTATAAACAAGTTTTCTATGAAAGGGACACCTTGTCACAGGTTGAGCACTTAGACATTAGGCCATCCACCAGGTTAAAGAAATATCCAATGAAAAGCACACTGTAAACATTCATGACCAAATCCTCTGGAGTCAGGGCAGGGCTAGAGTTTATAGCCACTTTCAAGAAAAAGACTTCAACACCAAATTAGAGAGAAACACAACATAAGTTATGAGATATACATCTAGGAATCTTATGCAGCTATTGAAAATAATGAATGAGAGCTAAGTGTACAATGTAGATGGGAGAAGAGGCAGTGAGAGCAATCTTCCTAGTTAATGGTTATAAGGAGGCTTTCTGTCTCTAAAACATTTATTCAAGTAGAAGACATTCTGCTTTTTTATATCAAGATAGACTGCTGGTAATTCTAAATACTCTTAATGATAATATACCTCTCAGCCAGGACCTGTGGCTCATGCCTGTAATTCCAGCACTTTGGGGGGCCAAGGTGGGAGGATCACTTGAGGCTAGGAATTCAAGACAATACACTGCTCCCCACCAGTGTAAATCCTTCCTGCCACACCCCTGCCCTCAGCATCCCCCTGTGTACCAATTAACTTGGAGACATATCCATAAAGTACTATGAAGTGAAAAAAGGAAATTATAAAATAGGTCTGTCATATTATCCTATTTTTCTTTAAAATGATGAACAAAACCCTGTATCTATATGCATGTTTATAGAAAAATATAAATCACAAATATTCCTAACCCACATTTATATATTCATGATTGAATATCAATCAATTAAGATCACATAATCAATTGAAATGATTATTGAGCATGAGAAAGATAAAAGGATACTTTCTATGTTGTTAACATGGGCTATGCGGGAATAGACAAGTGGGGATGGACAGGAAGGAGAAGGAAAGACAGGACATAAACAAAAATATATTTTAAAGTACTGCATTAAAAGCATGTGTATGATTTGACTACATCCATACAGTTACATACATATAAGGATGGAAATGTAACATCGCTTTTATAATTTCAAAAACAAACAGAAAATAACTAAGTTTAGTACTGGCTAGCTGAAAATTTGGGATCCAGGTTTCAGAATTCTATACTGTCTGATGATAAGAGGATCTGAAATCGTATGGGAAAGGACATGCTAAAAGCTGAGACTTGGAAGCTTGCGAATAAACCTACAACCACTGCTAAAATGCAAAACTTACTCCATCAGGAAGCTCTTACCATTTGCTTTAATTGCAAGTTGAGAACTGACCCTTTCAGTACAACACAAAAGCATAATAGTCACCCACCACTCCACTGCGAATTAGTATTGAGAATGAAGGCTCACTTTTAAAATACCATTCTTTAGAACAAATATAATCAAGTGGTTAAAAGACTAGGCCAATGATTTTGACTTTATTTCCTAGCTTTGTTTGCTTGTTTGTTTAATTATCCAGAAAATTGTGACACAAGTGACTTAATTTTTCACTGTAATCTTTATAAACACAAAAGCTTGAATTTCACTAATTCCAAGAAAGCAGAGAAGGGGTAGATTCTGGGGGGTGATGGTTTGTACCTGACACAAAACAAACTTTTTAATTGTATCTAATCAGAAACAGATTTTGTTTTGAATTCCAATGTTAAATCCAGCAGTTCACAGTGAGAAATCTGTGCAGAGGCATCACAGATTTCTCTATTAGTCATTCATGCTGCTTTGTTCATGTCATTGTGACCTTGCAAAGAATGCCGTGTCCTTAGAAACATCAAAATAATGTTTTAGGTAAACCTCACAAAGTACATTAAAGTTAAACTTTATCCTGTTTAAAGGTCTATGAATTTACTAAAAGATATAAAAAGTCTTTTCTAAATATATAATCTAGATTAAGGTACATGTTAGGATTTGGGGGATCTATTGCTTGTATCAAAGTCACTAGATTTATAGTATCAGCAACTTATTATAAATTAATAGGATTAGGTTAGTATCTTTTAAATGGTTCTTTTAATTTTAGGCAAAAAGAGGATATAAAGAATCAAACAGAACATTGCCAAGCAAAGCCTTCCATTTCCAATTTTACTTTTGTCACTAGGTAGTATTTAACTATTTCCAACAAACAAAATTAAATATCACTTTTCATAAAGAGCCTCACATTCAATCTCTGCAATCAAAACAGTTTCTATAAAACAGATTATTTAGATAAATGTCTTTATCTCATTGAATGAATAAACATTGAATTAGACAAAGATTTTGTTCCAAGTTTCGAACACTTGCTTGTCCTAGATGGACCAATGAAACACAAGCCTGTTCTCAAAATGTTGACAGGCTCAGACAGAATACAAATAGAAGCGCATCCTAATTATGTTTGTTTAAGGAATTGTGTAAGCATGGAAAATCATGAAAAACATAATTGTGATTAAATTATTTATGCAATTTTTATGAGTAGTTCCAAGATCAGGGTCATGGCTACACATTGCTCCAATTAAACACTTAAAGCTCATGCTACGGGACCACCTACAAGGTCTTGTGGCAATCAAGCCACCAAATCCATGTGCATGACGCACCATTGAGATCCCATTTTTTGCCAAATTCTGTACCTTAACAAATAGAATTATGTCAAGCGCCATTTTGCTTTTAGAAAACCTATTCTTGTATTTCTCAGACATGGAAGTATCATTAGGAATTTGGATCTGTTCACTGTGGAATAGTGCATGCCACTTTGGAATTTAATTTCTTGTTCATGTATGAAAAATGAATTATGTAACCTAAGCTGACATCTGACCAGGTACTTTTCTCTCCAATTGTCTGTCATTAGATGATGATGAATAAAGGCAGTAAAATATTTTTTCAAATTCTAGGCAGATAGCCTGGAATTGTTGATGACTACTTAATAAAGAATTTTGACTTGTAGATTTTCTTAGTAAGCTGCTCATAAAAGTATTAAAGTTGTTGATTTGAAAGATGTTTCATTTTTGTTTTATCTTTAATACTCATGAAATGAGTTTTTAATTTCAATTTTAATTTGTTTTAATTTTATTTTTTGAGACAGGATCTGGCTTTGTCTCCTAGGCTGGAGTGCAGTGGCACGAACTCAGTTCACTACAACCTCTGCATCCCAGGCTCCAGCCATCCTACTACCTCAATCTCCCAAGTGGCTGGGACTACAGGTGCACACCACCACACCAGCTAATTTTTGTATTTTTTGTATAGGTGAGGTTTCACCATGTTGCCTAGGCTGGTCTCGAACTCCTGAGCTCAACTGATCCACCCACCTCAACCTTCCAAAGTGCTGAGATTACAAGGCGTGAGCCATGGCACACAGCCCCATGGCATCTGTCTAAAAAATAAAAGTCCAGGATTATTTACTTATGACTTATTTTTATACCAGTTTATCTTAATAGTTAACATTATCAATCTCTATGTGAAGTTTTATTTGGATACAAATAAAGAAAAAGATATT
The DNA here is from genome assembly GCF_049354715.1 of Callithrix jacchus. NCBI lineage: Eukaryota > Metazoa > Chordata > Mammalia > Primates > Cebidae > Callithrix > Callithrix jacchus. The sequence goes on from NC_133507.1 coordinate 147,507,170, forward strand.
ATAGGCCCAAAAGAACTTTTGGAAGAAATTTTTGGAATGAACTATGATGCTTACACTGTTTTTTAAAGGTAACTCTAGTTTAGTTTGATACTTTGACTTTTTAACTCTTTGTAGTTGTAAACTTAAGCACTGGCCTCAAATAGCAAACTTAAAATAAATTAACTAAATATTTATTCATAGAAATAAATCTTAATAATCTTTTGGAAATAATTGGATATGATTTATCTTCTTCCTGTTCAGCTAAATATGGATTACCTAGTCATAACAATAACATTTACTGCAGGTCTTAGTATGTGTTGGGAACTCTATGAAGCTCCCTGTGAGCACTATCTCAATGAAGCCTTGCAACACCCCTGTGTAATATGCATTTGCATTAATTAAAAGGAAGATGACTGCTATAACAGGGAAACCCATGATTTGTGTATCTTAACACGAGATATTTTGTTCTCACTTATGTAAAGCACAATAATGTACTTGGGAGCAGAGCAAGGTATCTTTTCTATATAGTCTTTTGGCTGACTCAGGCTGAAGAAGGAACAGCCATATATAAACTATGTGGATTTCAATGATCATTGTAGACAATACAATCCACAAAACGGATGAAGGAAGTAATAGTAGAGGATCAAATGAGATAATTTCACTGGCCAGGCTTGGAGGTGACATACATCTTATAACTCAGTTACATCACCTTATCTTATTGCACAGGAGGCTGGAAAAGTGTTGCCTAGTTCTGCCTTCAAGAGGAATGGGAAACTAGTATATTTGGTGAGTAGATAGACAGTCTATACAAAAGGACAGTGTATATAAGCTACTTTACTGCTAAAGAAAGTAAGGCATGAAGAAATATCAACTCTAGCATATGATGGGCTACAAAACACTTCTAGTAAATACTGTCTGTCTGTAAATAGCTTAGTTTATTAGCTGTTTATGTCATTAATATGCTGCACTCTGAATGTGAAAGTCTGTGCTTCCTGATGTCATATGAGTTTGCAGATAACAGAAGCTCAATGACTTGACTGAACATTTTTTCAAATAAACTTCAATTTTATTTGGCAGTAGGTTACATCCTTGTAGGTTTTCAGTAACTAACTAAATATGTGATAAAACTAAGTGTGCAATAAGACTAAAGACACAAAACAATCTTGGTTAATAATGGACTCTATTCAGTAAGTCTCAACTGAGTGACTATGGAGCTGGCAGAAGAAAGTCAGAAGGCAATGTGAAGTGACTTGATGTAGTTAAAAGAAGTCTGACATATATTCAGAGGTACAAATGATACCTTTCCTCTATTACATGTAGCTCTAAGGAACTATCAGTAAAGGTGCCTAAGAGCCCCACTAAACAGTGGGCTGTGAGCAGGTTGGCTCAGCAAACTCTCTGCCCTGACAGTTTAAATCTTGACCTAAACAACACAAGGATGTCAGGAAGGCAGGTGGCAGGGGGCGGGGCGGGGAAGGGAGGGACGGGGTGGACATGGAAGAGTGAAGCCAATTTTTCTCAAAATTGAAGACGCAAAGGGAGTAGCTATTAATTTATTCTACCTGGATCTTGGGCAAGATCCAATTTCTTGTTTCCTCTGAGTTTTCAAGCTTTAAATTTCATAAGGAAGTCTTGTTCAAACATAGATGTTCCCAGCTATGGAAGATTAGAAAGGTATATTTTCTATAGATCTTTGAGGGGATACCATCTAATCAATTTTTTTCTAAGTGCAAAAAATCTCTACACCTTCTAGTCTATTTTTAAAAAATTAACAGATACTTGTATTCAGCTTTATGAAAGATCTATGTTTATTTTTTCATTTTATTTCTGTGTTAGCTACTGCTATATTTTAGGATTTTTGGAAATTTTCATGCTCTAGGAGACATGTAATGTTTACTCTGTGGTGTTGAGACGCCCCTAGCACATTACCATGTTCTCCTAAGGGTACTGATAATATGAATGTGAAGCAGGCTTCAAACTTGCCACTGTTGGTCATCTTTAAGTGTTCACCTTTTGAGATAGATCCATGAAAATTTCCAAAAATCCTAAAAAATAGCAGTAGCTAACACAGAAATAAAATGAAAAAATAAACATAGATCTTTCATAAAGCTGAATACAAGTATCTGTTAATTTTTTAAAAATAGACTAGAAGGTGTAGAGATTTTTTGCACTTAGAAAAAAATTGATTAGATGGTATCCCCTCAAAGATCTATAGAAAATATACCTTTCTAATCTTCCATAGCTGGGAACATCTACGTTTGAACAAGACTTCCTTATGAAATTTAAAGCTTGAAAACTCAGAGGAAACAAGAAATTGGATCTTGCCCAAGATCCAGGTAGAATAAATTAATAGCTACTCCCTTTGAGTCTTCAATTTTGAGAAAAATTGGCTTCACTCTTCCATGTCCACCCCGTCCCTCCCTTCCCCGCCCCGCCCCCTGCCACCTGCCTTCCTGACATCCTTGTGTTGTTTAGGTCAAGATTTAAACTGTCAGGGCAGAGAGTTTGCTGAGCCAACCTGCTCACAGCCCACTGTTTAGTGGGGCTCTTAGGCACCTTTACTGATAGTTCCTTAGAGCTACATGTAATAGAGGAAAGGTATCATTTGTACCTCTGAATATATGTCAGACTTCTTTTAACTACATCAAGTCACTTCACATTGCCTTCTGACTTTCTTCTGCCAGCTCCATAGTCACTCAGTTGAGACTTACTGAATAGAGTCCATTATTAACCAAGATTGTTTTGTGTCTTTAGTCTTATTGCACACTTAGTTTTATCACATATTTAGTTAGTTACTGAAAACCTACAAGGATGTAACCTTTTGAGATAGATTCCATAATCATTTTTTATCATCAGATTGTTTGTTGAGCCACATGTAAGCCATATTCTTGGCACATATACTTACTTTATTCTAAAAATTATACATATCCACTGAAGGTCATAAACATGTTAAAAACAAAATGTGTGAATGTATTTATTCATTAAAAAAATTTTAAAATCTGTTCAGGGAGGCTGTAATTGGAATTGGAGAACATATTCCAGCCTTGCTTCTGCTCAATAATGGGAGCTCAGTGCTTCTCAGAATTTAACAATGCTACAGGCATTTTCTGTATCTACTCTCAGAGAGACTGTGGGTTTGATTCCAGACCATCTCTGTAAAGAAAATATGGCCATAAAGTAAGTCACAAACTTTTATGGCTTTCCACTGAATATAAAAATTATATTTACACTGTACTATAGTCTATTAACTATGCATTAGCATTATGTCTAAATAAACAATGCATATATCTTAATTAAGGTATCTACTTAATACTATATTGCTAAACATTGCTAATGATAATCTGAGCATTGCATTTTGCTGGTGGAGGTTTTTGCCTGAGGTTGATGGCAACTGATCAGGGTGGTAGTTGCTAAATGATGGAGAAGCCATGGCAATGTCTTAAAATAACACAACAATAAAGTTTGCTGCATTGACTCTTCTTAACATGAGAGTTTCCTCTGTATCATGTGATGCCATTCGATAACATTTTATCCACAGTAGAACATCTTTCAAAATTGGAGTCAATCCTCTCAAACCTTGCCACTGCCTTATCAACTAAGTTTATGTAATAGTCTACATCGTTTTTTGTCATTTCAACATTTGTTCACAACATCACCAGAAATAGCTTCCATCTCAAGAAACAACTCTTATTGCTCATCCATAAAAAGTAACTCCTTATCCATTACCATTTCATCATAAGGTTGCAGCCACTCAGTTACATCTTCAGGCTCCATTCCCATTCTGTTCCTCTTGCTACTTCCACCATATCTGCAGTTACTTCCTCCACTGAAGTCTTGAGCCCCTCAGTCATTCATTAGTGTTGAAATAAACTTCTCCCAAACTTCTGTTAATGTTTTTATTTTGACCCCCTCCCATAAATGATCATTGTTCTTAATGGCACTAAGAATGGTAAATCTTTTCCAAAAGGTTGTCAATTTCCTTTACAAGCACCCATCAGAGGCATCACTAGCTATGACAGCTGTAGCCTTACAAAGTGTATTTTTCACACAAGCCTCGAATGTTGAAATTATTCCTTGATCCATGGGCTTCAGAATGGATGTTGTGTTAGAAGGCATGAAAACAACATTAATCACCTTGTACATTTTCATCAGAACTCCTAGAGGATGAGGTACATTGTCAATGAGCACTAATATTTTGAAAAGAATCCTCTTTTTTTTTCCTGAGCAGTAGGCCCCAACAGAGGGCTTAAAATGTTCAGTATAACATAATTTCATCTCATCTTTGTTATTCCATTTATGGAGTACAGACAGAGTAGATTTGACATAATTCTTATGGACCCTAGGAGTTTGAGAATGATAAATGGGCATTGGCTTCAACTTAAAAATTATCAGCTGTATTATCCCGTAAAAAGAAAATAAACCTATGCTTTGAAGCTTTGAAGCCAGACATTGACTTCTCCTCTCTATGAAATTTCTAGATAGTATCTTCTTCCAATAGAAAACTGTTTTATCTACACTGAAAATCTGTTATTTAATAAAGCCACCATCATTAATTGTCTTAGCTGGATCATCTGGGTAACTTACTGTTGCTTCTACACCAGCATTTGCTGCTTCACCTTCCACTTTTACATTAGTGAGGGTGGCTTCTTTCCTTCAATCTCATGAACCAACCTTTGTAGGTTTACACCTTGAAGCTTTTAAGTGTTTCTTCTTCAGCTACCTCATTTCTCTCAGCCTTCATAGGATTGCAGAGAGTTAGAGCCTTGCTCTGGATTAGACTTTGGTTTATGGGGAGGTTGTGTCTGGTTTGATCTTCTATGGAGACCACTATAACTTTCTTCATATCAACAATGAGAGTGTTTTGCTTTCTTATTTGTGTGTTCACTGTGTGGCATTTTTAATTTTCTTCAAGATGTTTTCTTTTGCATTCATGACTTTTCTGTTACAAAAAGATTGAGATTCAGCCTATTTCAGCCTTTGACACGCCTTACTCACTTAGCTCAATCATTTTTAGCTTTTATTTTAAAGTAAGAGCTCTGAGACTCTTCCTTTCACTGGAACACTTGGAGACCATTGAAGGGTTATTAACTGGCCTAATTTTAATGTTGTGTCCTGGGGAACAGGGAGGCCCAAGGAGAGGGAGAAAAATGGGGGAACTACAGTAAAAGGGACAGTCACAACATACACAACATCTCGATCACATTTGCCGTGGATGTGGTTTGTGGTGCCCCATAACCATTGCAATAGTAACATCAAAGATCACTGATTGTTTTTGGTTTCCACACGTTAATTGCTAGGATATAAAAATACAGTTGATGTTTGTATGTTTATCTTTTCTCTTGGGAACTTGCTGAACTCACTGGGTCCTAAAAGATTTTTGTCAATTTTTTAGGATTTTCTACATAGACTATCATGTTATCTGCCTAAATATAGGCAGTTTTTAAAAATTCCTTTCCTATCTATGTGCTTTCTATTTTTTAAAATATTCTTGTGTTGGATAAAATGTCTAGGATTATGTTGAATAGTAGTGGTGAGAGAAAACATTATAACTTCCTACTCTGATTTTATAAGGTTTTCTGTATTCTTTACCAGGTTGAAGAAATTCTCCTTTTCTAGTTTCTTGAGAGTTTTCATCATGAATGAGTGTTGAGATTTGCCAATATTTTTTTTGCATCAATTGATATAATTTTATAATTTTTTCCTTTTAGTTTGCTTATATTTTGGATCACACTAATTTTCAACTGCTACGCTAGCTTTCTATTCCCACTACAACTTCCACTTGGTAACACATTATTGAACTATGTTTTATAACGTTGTGTTAAAATTTTTGGATGTTTATTCATGAAAAGTATTGGTTAGTAGTTTTCTTTTTGTGTGTGTGCTATCTGTCTGGTTTTGATAATAAGGTAACATTAGCTATTATAATAAATTAGGAAGCATTTCTTTCTTTTTTGTTTTTTGAAGAGATTATATGAAATTTGTCTTAATTTTTATCTAATTATTTGGTAAAATTCTCCAGTGGAACCACCTGGGCCTGGTAATTTTACATCAAGATATTTAGAATTATAAATTAATTTCCTTTATAGTTATAAAGCTATTCAAATTACTTCATAACTGGTAAGATGTCTTAATTTGTATTTTCATAAATTTGTCTCTTTCATGTAAGTTGGCAAATTTATGTATATAAAGTTGCTCTAAGCATTTTTCTATTATCATTTTGATGTCTTAAAGAACTGTAGAGACATCTTGTTTTATTTAGGGTACTGGGAATTAGAGTATTCTTTCTTCTTTTCTTGTCTGTTAGAATTTGGTCAATTTTCTTGGTCTTTTCAAAGAATCTGCTTTTTGTTTCATTGGTTTTTTCTCTATTTTTTTTTTTTTGTTTTCAATTTCATTATTTCTGTTTCTTACATTTTAAAATTTTCTTTTTCTGCTTATTTTAAGCTAATTTTTGCTTGTCTTTTTCTAGGTTCCTGAGGTTAGTGCTTAAATGGTTAAGATTTTCTCTCTGTGCTAATGTATGCAGTTAATGCTATTTATTTTCCTCTCAGTACTTTAGCTGTGTCCCACAAATTTTGATATGCTGTATTTTTATTTTCTTTCAGTTTTTAAGTTTTTCTTGAGACTATCTCTTTGATCCATGGGTTACTTAGTATATTATTCAGTTTTTAAGTGTTTGGATATTTTTCTTTTATATTTTTGTTATTTTCAATTAATTGTAGTCGGATATCATACTATGCATAATTTCAATTATTTTTAGTTTTTTGAAGCTAATTTTAGGGCAAATAATGTGTTCACCTAGGTATACTTTCTAAAGTTTCTTTTAAAAGTATATTTTGCTATAGTTGCATGGAATGTTCTATAAATGTCAATTAGATCTTTTAGTTGGTAGTGTTTTTAAATTTATTTATATCCTTGCTGATTTTCTAATTGTTCTATCAACATTTAAGAGAGTAGTGTGTAAGTTTCCAATTGTAATTGAGAACTTGTCTATTTTTCCTTTCAGTTCAATAAGTTTTACTTCACATATTTTGCAACCCTGTTGTTTGTATATACATATTTTGTATTTTTGTGTCTTCTTTGTGGATTGACCCTTTAAAATTGTGTAATTGTTTTCTGTCTCAAATAATTATATTTATTTTAAAATCTACTTGTTAATATAGTCAGTTTTGCTTTCTTCTGATGAATGTTTGCATTATATATCTTTTTCCATCCTTTTATTTTCGGCTTACTTATATCACTATATCTAAAGTGCTTTTCTAGTAGGTAGAATATAGTTGTATAATATTTTAAACGAAAATGCAATTTCAATCTCTGTCTTTTAATTGATGTATTTAGACGTTTATATTTAATGTAATTATTTGTGTGTTATGGCTCAAGTGTGGTGATTTATTTTTTGTTTCTGTTAATTCTATTATTTGTGATTTTTGTTTTCTTTTCTTGCTTTCCTTTGAGTTAGCTGAATATTTATTTAGACTTCCATTTTTATTTATTTAGTCTATCAACATTGTAATTGTTTGAGTAAACTGCAGATAGCTGAATATTTAGACTTCCATTTTTATTTATTTAGTCTATCAACATTGTAATCGTTTGAGTAAACTGCAGATATCTTTACTCCCTTTAAAGACTGATTTACTCTCTTTCATTTTCAATATAATTGTCTTAAATACTTTATAAACACTAAGGATCACATTACACATTATAATTCTTTTCTTCATTCTAAAGATAATTTAGGAAGCTCAAAAAGAAAGGAAAATCTATTGTGCTACTGTATTTTTCGTCTTTTCATTCATTCTTCCTTCAAAATATTCCAAAATTCTTTCTTTTATTATCTCATTTTCATTTAGAGAATTTCATTTTGCCATATTTTTAAAGAGAAGGTCTGCTTGTAACAAATTCCCTTATTATTTTTTATCATCTAAGAATGTCTTGATTTCTATTCATTCATAAAGGTTATTTTTGCTAAATATAGAATTCTGAGTTGACAGTTATTTTCTTTCAGCACTTGAAAAATGATATCCTGCTTCTTTCTGGCCTTCATGGTTTCTAATTGGAAGCTAACATTCCATTTTATTTCCACTATAAATAACAAACTATTTTTCTCTGGATGCTTTAAATATGTTTTGTCTTTATTTTTCATAAATTGGACTATGATATGTCCTAGTCTGTCTTATCATATATAATGAGAAATATATATATATATAGAGAGAGAGTTACCAAGGGTCTGAGTTTCAAAAAAATAGATCAATGGGCCAGGCATAAAAAATCTGGAGCTCATGTGATTTCTTGAGCTCAGAAGTTTAAGACCAGCCTGGGCAATATGGCAAAACACTGTCTCTACAAAAAAGTACAGAAATTAGCTGGATGTGGTGGCATGCATCTGTGGTCCCAGCTACCCAGGAGGTGGAGGCATGAGAATTGCTTGAGCCTGGGAGGTGGAGGTTGCTGTGAGTGGAGATTAAATATTGTACTCCAGCCTGGGTGACAAGAGTAAAACTCTCAAAAAAACAAAAAACAAACAAACAAACAAAAAAGAATATAATGTAGCAGCCAGGGAAAGAATTAAGGGCATGGAGAAGAAAGCTGTAATACTGAAGAAACACTTGTGGATGTCACAGGTCTGAGAAAGAAAAATTCTGAAGATTTAATTAAAGCATTAGGAAGGCTTCTCCTCACCTATACTTTACCACCATGTAACACAGCTCAACTATAATAAAAACAAACTGCAGCTGAAAGAGCTGGGATGAGCTGATCTTTGACAAACCCAACAAAAGCAAACAATGGGGAAAAGATTCCCTATTTAATAAATGATGTTGGGAAAACTGACTAGCCATGTTCAGAAAACTGAAACTGGACCCTTTCCTTACACATTATACAAAAATAAACTCCAGATGGATTAAAGATTTAAACATAAGACCTAACACCATAAAAACTCAAGGAGAAAACCTAGGCAATACCATTAAGTACATAGGCATAGGCAAGGACTTCATGACTAAAACAACAAAAGCAATGGCAACAAAAGACAAAATAGACAAATGGAATCTAATTAAATTTAAGAGCTTCTGCACAGCAAAAGAAACAATCATTAGAATGAACCAGCAACTGACAGAATGGGAAAAAAATTTTGCAAGCTACTCATCTGACAAAGGGCTAATATTCAGAATATACACAGAACTAAAACAGATTTACAAGAAACAACCAAGCAAACCCATCAAAAAGTGGGCAAAACATTTTAACAGACATTTTTCAAAAGAAGACATATATGAGGCCAACAAACATATAAAAAATGCTCAGTATCACTGGTCATTAGAGAAATGCAAATCAAAACCACATTGAGATACTATCTCAAGCCAGTTAGAATGACAATCATTAAAAAATCTGGAGACAACAGATACTGGAGAGGATGTGGAGAAATAGGAATGCTTTTAAACTGTTGGTGGGAGTTTAAATTAGTTCAATCATTGTGAAAGACAGTGTGGTGATTCCTCAAAGATCTAGAAATAGAAATAAACATTTGACCCAGCAATCCCATTACTGGGTGTATACCCAAAAGATTATAAATTGATCTATTATAAAGACATATACACATGCATGCTCATTGTGGCACTGTTTACAATAGCAAAGACTTGGAACCAACCCAAATTCCCATCAAAGATAGACTGGATAAAGAAAATGTGGCACATATACACCATGAAATACTATGCAGCCATAAAAAAGGATGAGTTCATGTCCTTTGCAGCGACATGGATGAATCTAGAAAGCATCATTCTCAGCAAACTGACACAAGAATGGAAAACCAAACACCACATGTTCTCACTCATAAATGGATGTTGAACAATGAAAACACATGGACACAGGGAGGGGAACATCACACACTGGGGTCTGTTTGGGGGTGGGGGGCTAAGAGAGGGATAGCAGGGAGTGGGGAGATTGGGAAGGTACAGCATTTGGAGAAATACCTAATGTAGGTGATGAGGGGATGGTGGCAGCAAATTACCAAGGCATGCATATACCTATGTAACGATTCTGCAAGATCTGCACATGTACCCCAGAACTTAAAGTAAAATAAAAAAAAAGAGAGAAAGAAAATTCAGCTTATTGAAATCTGCAGGATTCAGTGAAAGCAGTATTCAGAGGGAAATATGTCTAATGTATATATTAATCAAGAGGATAATAAGAAAGATCCTAAACTTTGACTTTAAGAAATAAGAGAAAAAAGAACAAATTAAGGCAAAGAAATCAAAACTAAGGAAATAAAAAATAGAGCAGAAATTAATGAAATTGAAAATAAGAAAACAATAAAGAACATCAACAAAATCTAATTCACTGCAAAGATAAAACAATTAATAAAACTAACTGGGAGTGAAAAAGGAGAAAACACAACAAACAACTGTAGAAATGAAAGATGACCCATCAACATACATCTCATGGATAATTAAAAAATGAAATAGATGAGAAAATACTGGCCAGGCACAGTGGCTCCTGCCTGCAAACCCAACACTTTGAGAGGCTGATTGTTTGAACCTGGGAGTTCAAGACCACCCTGGGCAACACAGGGAGATCTCATTGCCACAAAAAATACAAACATTAGCGGGGCATGGTGGCCCTTGCCTGTAAGTCTTAGTTACTCAGGAGGCTGAAGTGGGAGGATCGATTGAGCCTGGGAGGTTGAGGCTGCGGTGAGCCAACAGTGCACTCCAGCCCGGGTAACAGAGCAAGACCCTGTCTCAAACAAAGAAAAGACAAGGCAACACTATGAACATTTCTGTACCCACATCTTTGATAACTTAGTGAAACTTAAATGAAATGAACTAATTTACTGAATGACACAAAATACCAAACTTCACACAAAGAGAAATTGATAACCTGATTAGGCTAATATTTATACCATCAATAAATTATTTAAAAACTTAACAAAACATCCATCAGGCCAGATGGTTTAATTCTTGAACTGTACCAACCATTTAAGGAAAAAAAAGACACTATTTTTATAATTTGTTCCATAAAATAGCAGAAGTGGGTATACTTCCTAACTCATACTTTAATCTCAGCCTTACCCTAACACTAAAATCAAGAGAAAGACATTACAAGAAAAAAATAAAATAAAATTGTAGACCAACAACTATCATGAATATAGACACAAAATTATCCACTAAAATTTTTGCATATTGAATCCAACAATGCATGAAAAAATACATTATGACCAACAAATATTTATTTAGGTACAGAAGGTTAGTTCAATTTTCAGAAATTAATTAATGTTCTTTGTCTATTGACAAGCTAAAAAAGAAAAGTTAAAGTTTATGATTATATTAACTGACATGAGAAAAACATTTGATACAATCTCACTCATTTATGAAACATCACTTAACAACCTAGGAATAGAGGAGTACTTTCTCAACTACTAAACAGCAAAAAAACTCTACAAGTAACATATTTAATAGTGACAGAATGGATGCTTTCCTTCCTAGGTTGGAAACTAGGGAAAAGATATCCTGTCTAACAATTGTTATTCAATATCATACTGGAAGCCCCATAACATAAAAAATTAGAGATTTGAAAGAAACAAAACTGTCTTTATTTGTCAATGATAACATTGTCTATATAGATAGTTTCTATTTATTTAAACACATCTTGAATTAATAAGTGAGTATAACATAAAAGAACACTATACAAAAGTGCACTGCTTTCCTATGTACAAGCATTGAACAATTGAACTTTGAAATTTTAACTGTGCTTCATTTACAATACCACCAAAATAAAGTATTTAGGTACAAATATAACAAGAAATATGCAAATATCTGTTTTTAGATGAATTAGTCCATTTTCACACTGCTGGGAAATACCTAAGACTGAGACTGGACAATTTATAAAGGAAAAAGGCTTAATGGACTCACAGTTTCACATGGCTGGGGAGGCCTCACAATCATGACAGAAAGCAAAGAAGTAGCAAAGGTACATCTTACATGGTGGCAGGAAAGAGAGTGTGTGCAGGGAAACTGTCCTTTATAAAACCATCAGCTCTCATGAGACTTATTTATTATTATGAGAACAGCATGGGAAAAATCTACCCCTATGATTCAATTGCCTCTCACTGTATCCCTCCCTGGACACGTTGGGATTATGGGAGTTACAGTTCAATGTGAGATTTGGGGATTTGGGTGGGGACATAACCAAACCACATCATTAGAAAACTACAGAACAATGATGAAGAAATCACAGAAGATCTATATAAATGGAGAACAATTACTTGTACATGAATTGGAAGACTCAATATTAAGATGTCAATCCTTCCCAAATTGACCTATGGAATGAATGTAATTCCAATCAAATTTCGATAGTTTGTAGATATCAACAAATTGATTCTTAAATTAATATGGAAAGGCAAATGAACTAGAATAACAACCACAATTTTGAAAAAGAAGAACAAAGTTGGCAACTTACACCTCAACTTCAAGGCATACTATTAAGCTATGATAATTAAGACAGATTGGTAATGGTGAAAAAATAGACCCTTAAATCAAAGGAACCCAACAAATTGACCGAAACAAATAGATTCAAAAAATAATTGGCAAAGATGCAAAGGCAATTCAATGGAGAAAAGATAATCTCTTAGTCAAATGGTGCTAGAACTATTGGAATCCACATACCTAAATAAAAATTTAAAAAGTAAATTAACTTAGACACAGCCTTTGTATATAGACACAAAAATTAACTGAAAATAGATCACAAATGTAAATGTTAAAACTATGCTTTTTTTGGAAGAAAACATAATAAAGTTTAGTTAACTACTTTCAGTGTGGGGATGGGTTGTTAAATACAACACGATGTCACCATTTATAAAATAAAAATGGTTAAAAACAAACAAACAAATAAGGCAGGAAGAACTAATTACAGTATTGAGTTTAGTTAATAATAACCTAGTATGATTGGTTTATTACTTGTGAACATATATATATATTATACTACTTTAAGATGTTAATAAAAGGAAAATTAGGTGTGAGACAGGTGGGAAGTCAGTACTCTCTTCAGAAGTTTTCTATAAATCTAAAACTGTTTTAAAATGTTTTATTTAAAAAAATACTCTTCCAAAAACTTAAATATATGAGTCTTTAAAAAGTATTGATGTGACAGTAGTCAAAATAATATAATTGTACATTTTCAAATAACTAAAAGTGTATAACTGGATTGTTTGTAACACAAGAATAAATGCTTCAGGGGATGGATACCCAATTTTCCAAGATGTAGTTATTATGCATCACATGCATGTATCAGAATATCTCCTGTACCCCATAAATACATGCATGTACTATGTACCCATGAAAACTAAAAATAAAATACATTTTTTAATGTGCTGATAGGGACTGTGGGAAGCTGGGATATTATTGGCAGCACAGGTCCTTACAAAGTAATTAAGACTCCCATTTTTTTATTTTGCATTGTATGTTGATGCTTTGTTCATTATTTTCCACCAATAAGTCAAGTAGGACTCCCTGTTCTTTCACCATCTCACTTGCTTATACAAACTTGCTGTCACCTTTCAAATTATGGTTACAATTAGTGAAAAAGTAAACTGAAATGTTTAAGCCAAGGATTTCTAAGGAGGAAAGGAGAAAGAAATAGCAAATAAATTAAATAAGGGCAATCAGTAAAGGTTAAGATACCTAAGTGGTAATCAGTTTCCTAGGTGGTCATATTTCCCAGGCAGTACAAGTTAGAAAAATCAAATTTCCAACAATAGATGAAGTGTACCACTTAGTGTTACAAATATTGTTATACAGGATTTTTTAATATTGATGTTAGTAACAATGTTGGATTAGTACACTGATTGCTGTCTACAACTCCATTCTTAGTATCCATGCTGTGAGATCACTATATTTGTGAAATGTTTTTTAATCAGAACAAGCCTGATTTGATATTTTAGAAAAAGACTGTCTTACGTAGGCAGTAATCTAGGATAGACTCACTGTAGTAAAGTGTGGTGTGCATCATGATTAGATCCAATTCTTAAACTTTAATAATATATTCCTAGATCAGCACTATGATTTAAGTCTCTAAAATGGTAACTATATCCTAGTTAGTCTGGCAGTCTGAGTCTTATTAGTGAATTTAAGGTCAAGATAAAAAAAATCACTCTTGGTTTGAACCTGTAAAAATAATAGAAATTGATTAAGATTCACCATCTGCAGGAAGAATCCCCGTTATGCAATGATGTGTGTATCTGTTGCTAAGGAGATGGGGAACAACTAAGTTCAATCTTCATGATGAGAGCACAGCATCCAAAGAAAAATGGAACAAAAGGAAGCTGCAACTTAATCAACTCCATTGTCACAGCACGATTTAGAGTTAGGAGGTATATATTGGTTGTGACCATATGGTGTTGATATTTGATCAGTTTTGACCAAAATATGAAAATGTTATGTGGTTCAACCTAATATATTTAATCTTCTAGCGAGGTAGGGTGACAAGAGCAAGAACATTTGTGTTTTTCTAATTTTCTCAGGGAAGCAAATGCTCTGTTTTTTTGCTGAATACATCAGTTATTTCCATAGCAATATTCCTGAGTGGAAGACTGTCCATTAGGACATCATACTGTCTATTAGAACTTGACTTCTAAAACGTTTAGTCTCCTTTGGGCCATGGTGCTCCATGGTAATATTAGGATCCATAATTTGGCCTCCTGAGGCAATTAGCCTATCAAACATGGTTTGGGAAACTAGACTTCAAGTTTTCAAGCCAGACGTGACTCCTATCTTAAAATGCCAACGTGAAGTCCTGGATTATTAACTAGCATCTTGGAATTTCATTACATGGGTCAAGGCCTCTGAGACAAATCCATTAAATATATATTGAGCACCCCTATAGTCAAGCAACTGTGTTAGGCAATAATAAAAAATTGTGGACTCATAAACCCCAAAGGGGTCATAATCCATGCCAGGAAATGGATATATACACAAAGACTAAAGTGCTATGAGACCTAGACAAGAAGGTGGTTCCTTCTGAATGCTGGAACTGTAGGCAATTTCCCAGAAAAGATGAGAGTTGTGCTGTGCTTAAATGGAGAGTCAACACATAGAGAGTTGGTGCTGGAACTGGTAAAGGAGAGAATGTGCATGGCAATATCACATAAGAAAGTATACAACATGTGAGGGAAGAGCATATTTTTGGTACAGGAATGTCTTAAGATCTACCGTCAGAAGATAGAAAGGCGGAGTTTTTGACAGCTGACCAAGTGTCTTAAATATTGTGCTTACTATTTCTGTAGATTGACTGACCTTTTCTGCCTCCAAACACCACCCATGAATAATATTCTCCCATCAAGACTAACTCTCATTATGGACCATGACTGTCTCTGTAGGAATAGAAAGTACACTGGGATGGGTGGGTGAAATTCTAGCTTGTAATTGAGAAGTTCTTAATGTGTCCATCAAGGTTCAACAAACAAGTCCACCAGGAGCACTGGTGTAGCTAACCAGTCAGGTTTATCTACCTGACTGCAGTAATGGTGAACACATCCCAGAGGACACCTGACAGGACTATGTAAGGGAATTAAGGAGGGACATTTTTTGAGTCTTGGATTTATGTTCAGTGATTTTTGAGGAGGAATTAGGGAAGCCAACGTCAGTTCTGAATAGGGCACTGTCAAGTAACAGGGGCTAGTTTGTGACTGGGTATCTTAATAAATGTGTCACTGCAGTGGGAGGATCAAAGTGGGGCTCATGTTATAATGGAAAAAAGACAACAATCAGTCATGTTGGTCAGAAGAGGGGACTGTGTAGTCAGGTTGCGACATTGCCATGGCTTTGTCTGTGTCTGGCTTGAGCATCATTTATGTTCTGATGGGAATATTGTCAGCAAGGCTTACCCTTACTTTCACCAGTTGCTGGTAAGTCTGATTTAACTTTTTAGTTCATTGTGCCACATCACCAATATCGCCTTTGTTGATTACCTACTGAAAACACATCAAAGTTTATTTTTGTCTGTTTGTTTGAACAAGACAGGGATGCATTTTAAAAACTTGAAAATCGTAACTATGATAAACTTTGTAAAAGATATATTAAAAAATAGAAATCTCTGAAAACATATAAACTAGTCAGGAGACAATTTTTTTAAATATAGGTAAAAATTATGAGAGTCTTAGATACTGAGATTAGAAATAATGAGAAAAAGCCATGGGACACTTCCACAGAATTTATAATTGACCAGACAAATGATGTGGGTTATCCAGGAGGTATTCTGAAAGAATTTGCCAATAAGCAAATATAATTGAATATGCATACATAATTAAGCACCGCTTTGAAAATACACATCATGCTAATGCTTTTATGTATGCATCGTGGTTATTAAACAATAATTGGAAGATGAACAAAAATATAGTTTATATCTGCCTTTGTGCAGTTCACTGTCAAGAGAGATATGCAGATATGTCAAAGACACCATGAAAATAAGTGACTTAACAATTATACAGAACCACAGACAGTGGGAAATTAGGACCTTTCGCAAGGACGTAACCTGGAATTTGGGACTAGAAGTATCAATAGAAGAGAGAATAGAGGCTAACGCTACATCATGAAATATAAAATCAGTCTCTAAGGCTACCAAGAAACAATATGAACAAGTAAATATAAAGAACTAATCATTAAGAAAACAAGATGCTATTATAGAGTAGTTATGTGGTGTTGGAGATCAACGAAAGCTTGGGGAAGAGTTTAGAAGATTGGAAAAGCAGGTTAGGATGTGAGTCTATGCTAACAAATGTGGCTATACATTGTAGGTACTGAGAGCCATAAATAAGATCAGAGAGTGAGCAACTGTGGTCTATCATATACATTAATTTGAGCTTTTTATATTATCAATAATTAAAACTAAATTGGCCATGGAGAAAACCTAGAAGAGTCATTTAATTTATAGTTTACCTTATTCAGAATTACACCTCTACTCTTCTGTACATAATAAACCCTCTTCCGCTTATAAAGACCTCTGTTAGATTACACCATTTTACTTAAAATTCAGTTGAAGTATTAACAGTCAACATTGCCAGGACGTTTTGGTTTTTCTTCCAGCAGAAAGGTAGCTGCTTTCTCCTCTGGTTTACTGGTTCCATCATTCTAGTAACCGTGGAGCTGTGATCACTGTACCTTAAAATCACAATCTCTACCACAACCTCAGGAGCACTGGAAGCAGGCAGTTTAATTTGCCTTCAATAAATTAGAAAAGTATGCTTTGTGGATGTGTATCAGCATTCCTTACCTTTACCATTTTGCACTCCTTTTGTCTACAGTTTCTGAAAGGCTTCTCATCAGGCTCTCAGTAAACTGATTTGCTAATAAATAAACTCTCTACATCTCAGTGTGCTTCATGAGGAGGGAGAGAAAAACTCCCCTCAGGTATTTTAAAAGTCCAACTCAAAGACTAACAAGTCATGAAGGCACTAGTAGTACTCACTTTCCAAGAATAGTAACAGAGAGGGACATGTGATAATCAAAACCAGATGTGATGCTCAGCTGGAGGAAATATCATGGGCACCTGACATTCACTTAGGTAGTTAATATTCAGAATATTCCAACAAAAACTGCTCAACAGTCTTCTATAGATTTTACTCTGTGGTGAAGCCATTCTAGAGACTGAGTATAGAGTTTTAGTGATGTGTTCTGTGGCATTTTAATACCTTCTTGTTTATTCTCCTTCCTATTATCAGCCCTCCCTCCACATCTTCCTCAGCTACCTCCACTATCTGCTGGTTCCTGAAACCACATTTGTATCTTACTAAATTAATCTGGTTAGAATGCTCTCTGACCTCCATTTCTTAAGCTCCCTCAGTCACAACTCCAGATATTCTATAATTTTAGACAACTAATTAATTTGTGAAAATAATTCGTGAAAGTAATTTTTTCTAGTTTTACCGTAGTTTTCTAGTTAATCACTTTAGTTGGTTGTATTATTTGTTCAACTGGAAGATTTTTCTACAAAATATTATTTTAATCTGGTACTATCTTTGGTTCGTATCACACTTTGTAAGCATTTTATGTATACATGTATATATATATCAAAATATATAACATATGTATTCACATATATGATATATATGTATATTCATAATATATATGATATATGTATACAAATAATATGTAATCTACATTTGGTTCCTAATTCATTCAAAATATCTATTCTTTTAAAATAAAAATTGCTTTAGGATGGGGATTAAATTTCTGCCATACTTGTGTTTTATGCTGATTATTTTATGTAATGTTGGTATAGTGAGCAGAATCTCAAGAAGGGCATAGTATATAAAATAAATTAGACACACATTTATACTAAAGCTTATATGCTTTAACTTTTAAGAAATTTAATTTAATATTACTTAAGTAAAGTGCACATTTGTATTAGTCTGTTTTCTCCAGAGAAACAAAACAAACAGGATATACAAATACATAGTTTATTATAAGGAATTGGGTCACTTGATTATGGACACTGACAAGTCCCAAGATCTGTTTCCAGAAAGCTGGAGACCCAGGAGAGTCAATGGTGTAGCTCCAGTCCAAATGCCATCAGGCTTGAGGTCCAAAAAGAGTGATGATTTCCATTTGAGACTGAAGGCAGGAAAAAAAAATACCCCAGTTTGTGGCAGTTAAATGGAAAGAAATTTCCTCTTACTCATAGAAGAACCAATCTTTTTGAGAAGATCCAAGATGGCCGATTAGACACAACTCCAGCACACAACACCCAGTGAGAGAGATGCAGATATCCAGAGATCTCCTAGCTCCAACTGAGGTAACAGGTGCATTTCAATGGGTCTGGTCCAATGGTGAGCAAAGCCCACTCAGAGCAGGCCAAGGTGGGGAGGGGTGCTGCTTCACCCAGAAAGTGCATCTGCCTGGCAAGTTGGAGGCTCCCCCTTTGGCGCTCTGGTCCAGATAAAGTGCTTCCCCCAAAGCCTCAGCAATACACAGAATAGGGGATCTTTGCCAGTCAAGCCCTGGAAATTACAAGCATGGAGTTGAATAAGAGCCTGCGGTCTGAGCTATTGCTCCCTTCCCCTGCCCCGGAGAGAGAGAGAGAGAGCTGTAAGCGGGAGCAGCTGGGTGGGCCCATATCCCCATGACCGGAGAGAGAGGAAGCTGAAAGGGGGAGATGGCTGGGTGTGGCTGGGTGGGTCCCTACCCTCTCCCTGAAGCTCTGACTCTCGTGGGTTGTGCAGCAAGTGCCACAGTCTGAGATGAACCCTGAATAATCCAGGCCAGTGGAAGAAGGGCACAACCCACCACTGGAGGGGTGGGACTGGGCTACATGTTTTAACAAAAAACACAGGAAGCTTACATAGCAATGGGACAGCATTCTTGACAATCCAGCAGAGCCTACAGGTCAGCAGAAGAGGCAGGACTAATCTCCCCATATAAAGAAAAAAGACACAGGAAGTTTCCCTAGTAACCTGAAGGAGTCTCTAGAAACCCAGTAGCACCTCCATAGGCAGACAAGTGACCTCATCAAGCATCTCCCTAACGCCACAGCAAGGTAAATCCACAAAGATGGGAAAAAACAGGCACAAAAAAAATGAAACCATCAAAGACCAGAACACCTCTTCTCCTTCAAGGGATCACAACTCCTCAACAACATAGGATCACAACTTGACTGAGGAGTGCAATGAACTGACAGAAACAGGCTTCAGAAGGTGGATAATAACAAACTTTTCTGAGCTAAAGGAACGTGTTCTAACTCAATACAAAGAAACCAAAAACCTTGAAAAAAGGATAGATAAAATGCTAACTAGAATAACCAGCTTAGAGAAAAACATAAACAACTTGATGGAGTTGAAAAACACAGCACAAGAACTATGTGAAGCAAACACAAGTTTTAATAGCTCAATCAATCAAGCAGAAGAAAGAATATCAGAGATTGAAGATTAATTCAATGAAATAAAAAAAAGATAAGAAAAGAGTGAAAAGAAATGAACAAAGCCTCCAAGAAATATGAGATTATAGTAAAAGATGTAATCTATGCTTGATCGGTGTACCTGAATATGATGGGGAGAATGAATACAAGCTGTAAAACACGCTCCAGGATATTATCCAGGAGAACTTCCCAAGCCTAGCAAGGCAGTGCAAAATTCAAATTCAGGAAACACAGAGAACTCCACAAAGACATTCCTCAAGAAGAGCAAACCCAACGCACATAATCGTCAGATTCACCAGGGTTGAAATGAAGGAAAAAATGCTAAGAGCAGCCAGAGAGAAAGGTCAGGTCACCCACAGAGGGAAGCCAGTCAGACTCACAGCAGATCTCTCGGCAGAAACCCTACAAGCCAGAAGAGAGTGGGGGCCAATATTCAACATCCTTAAAGAAAAGAACTTTTAACCAAGAATCTCATATCCAGCCAAACGAAGCTTCGTAAGTGAAGAAGAAATAAAATCCTTTATGGACAAGCAATTATTGAGAGATTTTGTCACCACCAGACCAGCCCTACAAGAGCAAAAGAAACACTAAGCATGGAAAGGAACAAGTACCAGTCACTGCAAAAGCAAACCAGCTGGCAAAGATCAAAAATACAATGAAGCAAATGAGTCAACTAATGGGAACGAAAACCAGCCAGTAACAAAATGGCAGGATCAAATTCACACATAATGATATTAACATTGAATGTAAATGGCTTAAATGCCCCAATCAATAGACACAGACTGGCAAACTGGATAAAAAGTCAGAACCCATCTGTGTACTGTATTCAGGAAACCCATCTCACATTCAAAGACACACATAGACTCAAAATAAAGGGATGGAAGATTTACTAAGCATATGGAGACCAAAAAAATATAGCAGGGGTTGCAATCCTAGTCTCTGATAAAATTGACTTCAAACCAACAAAGCTCAAAAGAGACAAAGAAGGACACTATATAACGGTAAAAGGAGCAATCCAACAGGAAGAGCTAAGTATCCTAAATACATATGCCCCCAACACAGGAGCACCCAGATACAGAAAGCAAGTTGTTAATGACCTAAAACAAGATTTAGACACCCACACAATAATAATGGGAGACTTCAACACTCCACTGTCAATATAGACAGATCAACAAGACAGAAAATTAACAAGGATATTCAGGACTTGAATGCAGAGCTGGACCAAGCAGACCTAATAGACATACAGAATGCTCCACCCCCAAATCCACAGAATATACATTTTTCTCAACACCACATTGCACTTACTCTAAAATTGAGCACATCATTGGAAGCAAATCACTCCTCAGCAAATGCAGAAGAACAGAAATCATAACAAACAGTCTATCAGACCACAGCACAATCAGACTAGAACTCAGGATCAAGAAACACACTCAAACCCACACAACCACTTGGAAACTGAACAACTTGCTTCTGAGTGTTGACTGGATAAACAATGAAATGAAGGCAGAAATAAAGATGTTCTTCGAAATCAAGCAGAATGAAGACACAACATACAGATTCTCTGGGACACCTTTAAAGCAGTGTTGAGAGGGAAACTTATAGCAATAAATGCCTGACAGAGAATAGAGGAAAGATCTAAAATTGACACCATATCATCAAAATTGAAAGAGCTAGAGAAGCAGGATCAAAAAACTCAAAAGCTAGCAGAAAACAAGAAATAACTAAGATCAGAGCCAAACCGAAGGAGAAAGAGACACAAAAAACCCTTCAAAAAGTCAATAAATCCAGGAGCTGGTTTTTTGAAAAGATCAACAAAATAGACAGACTGCTAGCCAGATTAATAAAAAAGAAAAGGGAGAAGAATCAAATAGACGCAATAAAAAATGATAAAGGGGATAACACCACTGATCACACAGAAATACAAACTATCACCAGAGATTACTACAAACAGCTCTACTCACATAAACCAGTAAATCAGGAAGAAATGGATAAATTCCTGACACTTGTACTCTACCAAGACTAAACCAGGAGGAAGTTGAAACCCTGAATAGACCAATAACAAGGACTGACATAGTAGCAGCAATCAATAGCCTACCAACCAAAAAAAGTTCAGGTCCAGATGGGTTCACAGCCGAATTCTACCAGACATACAAAGAGGAGCTGGTTCCATTCCTTCTGAAACTGTATCAAACAATACAAAAGGAGAGAATCCTCCCTAACTCATTTTATGAGACCAACATCATCCTGATACCAAAATCAGGCAGATACTCAACTAAAAAAAAAAATCTTGAGGCCAATATCCATGATGAACATCGATGCAAAAATCTTCAATAAAATATTGGCAAACCAATTGCAATAGCACATCAAGAAGCTTATCCATCACGACCAAGTAGGCTTCATCCTGAGATGCAAGGCTGGTTCTACATATGCAAATCCATAAATGTAATCCATCACATAAACAGAACCAAAGACAAAAACCACACAATTATCTCAATAGATGCAGAGAAGGCCTTTGATAGAATTCAACAGTGCTTCATGCTAAAAGCTCTCAATAAATGAGGTATTGATGGACCATATCGTAAAATGATAAAAGCTATATATGACAAACCTACAGCCAATATCATACTGAGTGGGCAAAAGCTGGAAGAATTCCATTTGAAATCAGGCACTAGACAAGGATGCCCTCTCTCACCACTCCTATTCAACATAGTATTGGAAGTTCTAGCTAGGCAAGAAAAGGAAATAAAGGGTATTCAATTGGGAAAGGAGAAAGTCAAACTGTCTCTATTTGCAGATGACATGATCGTATATATAGAATACCCCATCATCTCAGCCCAAAATCTTCTCAAACTGATAAGCAACTTCAGCAAAGTCTCAGGATACAAAAGCAAAGTGCAGAAATCACAAGTATTCCTATATACTAATAACGGACAAACAGAGCCAAATCAAGAGCAAACTCTCATTCACAATTGCTAAAAAAAGAATTAAATACCTAGGAATACAACTAACAAAGGATGTAAAGGACCTCTTCAAGGAGAACTACAAACCACTGCTCAACAAAATAAGAGAGGACACAAACAGATGGAGAAACATTCCATGCTCATGGTTAGGAAGAATCAATATTGTGAAAATAGCCACACTGCCCAAAGTAATCTATAGATTCAATGCTATCCCTGTAAAGCTACCAATGACCTTCTTCACAGAACTGGGAAAAACACTTTAAATTTCATATGGAATCACAAAAGACCCTGCATAGCCAAGACAATCCTAAGCAAAAAGAACAAAGCCAGAGGCATCACACTGCTGGACTTCAAACTATACTACAAGTCTACAGTAATCAAAAAGTATGGTACTGGTACCAAAACAGAGGCATAGACCAATGGAACAGAATAGAGACCTCAGAATAAACACCACACATCTACAACAATCTAATCTTTAACAAACCTGGCAAAAACAAGCAATGGGGAAAGGACTCCATGTTTAATAAATGGTGTTGGGAAAACTGGCTAGCAATGTGCAGAAAGCAGAAACTGGATCCCTACCTGTCACCTGATACTAAAATTAACTCCAGATGGATCAAATATTTAAACATAAAACCTAACACCATAAAAAACACTAGAAGAAAACGTAGGCAAAACCATTCGGGACATAGGCATAGGCAAGGACTTTATGACTAAAACACCAAAAGCAATGGCAATAAAAGCTAAGATAGACAAATGGGATCTAATTAAACTCCAGAGCTTCTGTACAGCAAAAGAAACCATCATTAGAGCGAATCAGCAACCAATAGAAAGGGAAAAAATTTTTGCAATCTACCCATCTGACAAAGGGCTAATATCCAGAATCTACAAAGAACTAAGACAGATATACAAGAAAAAAACAAACAACGCCATTCAAAAGTAGGCAAAGGATATGAACAGACAGTTTTCAAAAGAAGACATATATGAGGCCAACAAACATACAAAAAAATGCTCATCATCACTGGTCATTAGAGAAATGCAAATCAAAACCACACTGAGGTATCATCTCATGCCAGTTAGAATGGCGATCATTAAAAATCTGGAGACAGCAGATGCTGGAGAGGATGTGGAGAAATAGGAACACTTTTACACTGTTGGTGGGAGTTTAAATTAGTTCAACCATTGTGGAAGACAGTGTGGTGATTCCTCAATTATCTAGAAATAGAGATTTCATTTGACCCAGCAATCCCAATACTGGATATATACCCAAAGAACTATAAATCATTCTACTATAAAGACACATGCACACATATGTTCATTGCAGCCCTGTGTACAAAAGCAAAGAGCTGGAACCAACCCAAATGCCCATCAGTGGTAGACTGGACAAAGAAAATGTGGTACATATACACCATGGGATACTACACAGCCATAAAAAAAAAAAGATGAGGTCCCGTCCTTTGTAGGGACTTGGATGAATCTGGAAACCATCATTTTCGGCAAACTGACACAGAACAGAAAGCCAAACACCATATGTTCTCACTCATAGGTGAATGTTGAACAACGAGAACACATAGACCTAGGGAGAGGAGCATCATACACTGAGGGCAGCTGGGGGTGGGTAGAGGAGTGACAGTGGGAGGTGGGGAGGGAGGGTAGAGTAGGGAGGGATAACATAGGGAGAAATGCCAGATATAGTATGCACCTAAAATAAAATAAATAAATAAAAAAATATATGTATTAAAATAATAAAAAATAAAAATAAAATAAAATAAAAGAAGGACCAATCTTTTTGTTAATTAAATGGGGCCCACCCACATAGAAAGAGAAATATTCATTACATACTCTACCAATTGAAATTATTCACACACTCTTACAAACACATCCAGACCATTGTTTGACCAAATATCTGGGCACCCTGTGGCCCAGTCAAATTAACACATAAAATTAACCACTACAACATTCAAGTTATATACCCGCCTAAAGGGTACTTGTTTTAGTTCAGATAACAAATATCCTGTGGTTTTGGAATTTAAAATGGGTTGATTGACAGCATGTTAAAAAGTATTTTATGTGAGATGGTATCTCAATGTGGTTTTGATTTGCATTTTTCTAATGACCAGTGATGATGAGCATGCCTCATTTTTAAAGATGTGAACTCACAAATCACATACTTATTACCTATGTTCATTTTTCATTTTCTATGGATATTTTTAAAAGGATTAAAAATAAAAATAAAAAAGCTCCTTAATTTTCAGCAACCATATTAGATATGCATACAGAATTAATATATGTATAAAATATAGACAAAAAGAAAGAAAATGTCTACTGGGAAAATTAGTTGCAAGCAAAAATTTTTCATCACTGTCATACATGGCCAAGGAAAAGAAAGAATTCCCTATTGGTTGTTCTGGTAAATGTTACTTTTAATTTAATTTAGTCAAAAGACATATAGGCCAACAGATAAAAAGTCATATCCTTGTAACATTAAATGTCTCTACTAGTTTTTGTTGCCAAGTTTGATTCCAGCAATATTCTTTAATGTTGATTCCTAAGATTTAATATTTTATAAAAATTTTATTTTGGGGTAATTGTACAATTTGCATGCAATTAAATGCAAACAGACAGTCCCTGACTTATGATAGATCCACTTTTTTTTAACTTATAATGGTGTGAAAGTGATATGCTTTTAATATAGTATTCAATAAATTATGTGAGATATTCAATACTTTATTTTGCAATAGGCTTTTTGTTACATGATCCTGCCTAACTGTAGACTGACATAAATACTCTGAGTATGTTTAAGGTAGGTTAGGCTAAGCTACAATGTTTGGTAGGTTAGGTGTATTAAGTTCATTTTTGGCTTACAAATATTTTCAACTTACCACTATAAGTTTATCGGGCTGTAATCCCATTGTAAGTTGAGGAGCATCTGTACAGAGAAATCCCTCTGCCCTTCACGAAGTTTCGCCAATGAAAACATCTTGTATAACTCTAGTAAAATACCATAGCAGGAAAATTAATACTGGTACAGTCCACTGATTTATTCAGATTTCACCAGTTTTATATGCACTTATTTGTAGGGGTGTGTGTGTGTGTGCAAGTTTGTCACATAGGGAGATTTTTGTAATGGCCACTAGAGTCGAGATTAAAGATTCCAATTATTTTTTAAGCTATCAGTGATCATTATGACAAGTTACTTCATCAAAGAAGCTAACTTAACAAAAATAAACTAGCTTAATAAAGATGTATTAATGTTAAAAATGTATTAATGACACAATGTATTAATGATAAAGAGAGAAAAAAAAAACAGAAAAAATTAAGAAAGCACCAGCTTGCTGGGGAGTGGAATCAGGGACTTGACTAGAGTTGCCCGAGTTAAAGGACCACTAAGGCTTGTGGGCTGAGCCTTTCCCATGACCACTCCCAGTTTCAATGTATACTCACAATGTGAAAGGGGCTATTCCTTGGTGATATGGTTTGGCTGTGTCCCCATCCAAGTTTCACTTCGAATTGTAATCATCTCCATGTGTAAAGGGCAGAGCCAGGTGGAGATAATTGAATCATGGGGATGGTTTTTCCCACCCTGTTCTCATGGTAGTAAGTCTCACGAGACCTGATGGTTTTATAAATGTTTATCAGAGTTCCTCTGCACAAGCCCTCTTGCCTGCTGCCATATAAAGCAACCCTTTGCCCCTTCACTGCTTCTTTGTTTTCCACCACGATTGTGAGGCCTCCCCAGCCATGCAGAACTGTGAATCCATTAAACCTCTCACCTTTATAAATTACCCAGTCTGAGGCATGTTTTTATTAACAGCATGAGAACAGATTAATACATTCGGTTTGCAGAGATTCTCAACTTTCTAATAGCTTGCAACTTATTTTTCCTTATTTGAGTCTGAACTTCATTAGCACACTGAACCATATGCCAGATAAAATTATCTATGCCCCCAATATATGCCCTTTATGCTTATTAAGAAAGTTACCTCTCTCTATTCACTGATTTTTCCTTTGAATATTTTAGCAACACAGACATCATAGGTGAAATTAATCATAGCAGCATCTAGCATCATACAAAGGTTTGAGTTTGAAACTCTACCCTGCAAGTGTGTGTTAGTAACGTTCGGACTCCCAGTTTATTCATCTCTAATATTGTCATAATTTGGTAACATTTCTAATTCATGAAAATAAATGCACGAAAATTGCCTAATATAGTGCCTTGCATGTAGAAATCCATAGTAAACATTTGTCCCTTTTCTGCCATCTTAAATTCACACATACACACATGCACACATAAAGTAATAGAGAAGAAAAGACTCATCTTACAGATTAAATATAATTTTGGAGCAAAGCTGAAAAGGCAGAAAGAAATCACGATATCCTCAATAATCAAGCGTAGAGCTGGTTTAGACAAGCGCTGATGGCATTACTAAAAAGAAAGTTATCCTGTAGAGTTTGGACTCTTGGTGCCCTCCACTGAGACAGCTCATCAGGATGAACTGTGCAATGTGCATGCACACCCTGCCCTTCATATTCAATGGTTAGCCCATTGCTATCATGCTTGAACCACACTCTTGGATTTTCTCATAACCCCTCAAATTTTTCAGGCAGATTCCTGCCTCAGGAATTAGCATTGTTTTCTTCTGTAATTAAATGCTCCTCTCCATGTGGTAGACTAACATAATTCATGTGCTTTAGAGTTTTGCCCAAATTGTTGCCTTTGTAGCTAGGCTTTTCTTGGACACACTATTTAGGAATAAAAAGCAAACTCCCAATCACTACTATTCATGGTGTATTGGTCTGTTTTCACAGTGCTATAAAGAACTATCGGAGACTGGGTAACTTATAAAGAAAAGAGGTTTAATTGACTCACAGCTCCACATGGCTGGGAAAGCCTCAGGAAACTTACAATCATGACTTACGGCGAAGGGGAGGCAAGCCATGTCTTATGTAGCAGCAGGAGAGAGAGAACAAGTGAAGGGGGAAGCTCCACACTTTTAAACAACTAGATTTCATGAGAATTCATAAACTATCAGGAGAACAGAGAGGGGGAAGTTTGCCCCATGATTTAATTACCTCCCACCAGGCCCCTCCTCTGATACACGGGGACTACTCTCCAAGATGAGCTTTGGGTGGGACACAGAGCCAAACCATATTACTTGGGACTCCTCATCATGGGAAATCGTTTTTCACAATTCTTATTGCAATCTGACATTCTAATATATATGTCTGTCCTCTCCCTTGAATCCCAATTAGATCATTCAGCTTCATAGGTTTAATAGAAGCTCCATGAAATGTTGACTGAATAAATGAATGAATTATCACTCACAGATAAGAGAACACAAAATGGTTGACCAGTAAAATGCTAAGAAGTCACAGGAAAGAAGTTACTGAAACATGTTTATCAATACAACTTGCACAATTGCTCCATGCCTATAGATTTTCCCCAGCAGGAGATAGCTCTGGAGATTATTTCCTCTGCCCAAATGGGTACGAGCACTTCAAGCCCAATACAATCATCTTTCACTTTCCCTTCTATGGTGACCAACTCATCCAGGTTTGGCAGGATTTTCCCAGTTTCAGCACCGAAAGTCCTTCATCCAAACTAACATTCCACAATCTCCCTCAGTTCCAGGAAAACTGAAAGGACTGGCCACCTGATACCCAACCCATCAACAAGTCTATCGATATTACCTCACTAATACCTCTTGAATCTGACCACCTTTGTCAATCTCCTTGTTTCTATCCTAGTTCTACCTACCACTTCTCACAACGGGTCTTAAATAGCCTCCCACTTGTTTAAGCAGGGCCATCTTAAATGTCCTCTAATTTCTTGCACTGCCCAACACAAAACTATATTGAAGCATGCTGCTTCCCCTGCTAGAAACTCTTGAATGAATGTCCTATTGCTCTCAGAATTATGGAACTTAATATGGACGTATAGGATCGGGCCCCCAGCTTCTCCTCCAGCCTCATCCTATACTATTGCTTTCATTCCAGGGCTACTCTCAGTTCCGCATCCTCGTCATGCTCCCTTCTACCACAGGACTTTGGCACATGCACTGCCCAGTGTGCATAATGTTCATCTCCCTCCACTAAGCCTTATCCCTTCTTCTCACCTTTCAGATATACTTCAAACATTCCTAACTCAGGGAAATGCAGCCGACCCATCTGACTTGGGCATATTGTCCAAATGCAAAGCCATGTACTTTTTTTCTGATACCTATTGTCACAGTAACAATTTATCCGTTTTTGTATAATTATTTGACTAATATCTGTCCCCTCTTCTAGTTTTTAAGCTCCACTCTTGAGTCTGTATGCCTATATTAATCTCCCTTGACACAGAGTAGGCTCCTGAAATATATTTTTGAATAAATAAATGAATTAACAAAGCAAGCACACCAAAGCAATGTGAACAAAACGTAAAGCCCCATAATCATGTAAATAGACAAAATATCTCTGGGCATATGTAAGTAGCCTCAGGCATTTAGCAGAAGGTGTACTGACAGAAAATCCCCACATATCTCAGCAATAAAATTGATATAGACTTTATAGTAGTGAAGAAGCAAAGAATAAGAATTATCTGCAACTAACAAAGTTGTGAAGGGAAAAACTACTGCCATATGCAGAACGAAATAAATGGCAGCTGAACTATGGAGAGAGAAAGAAAGAAAAAGTAGAGGTAGAAACAGACTTTGATATTCTGGATAATGGATTACATATCATTTACTTAGCCACATTGTATTAACAAATTAACCAGTTTCCGAGTGAGAGCAATTTTAAATGTTAATGACATACCACCTTGTGTGATCCCCTCCCCTCAAGAGTGGGTGAGACCTGTCACTTGCTTCTAACCAACGGATTACAGCAAATGTGAAAGAATTTTTCAAATTTAATTAGGGTCCTAAATCAGTTGACTTTCAGTTAATGGAAAAGAAGATTATAGTGTGGGAACCTCTCTCCCCAGTCACGTAAGCCCTTTAAAAGAGGGCCTAGAAGTTGGTTGTACATAGAAGCAGTCAGATTCTGCTCCTGGCCTTGCAGAAGCAAACTGCCATGTAACTGCTTATGGGGAGGGTTACGTGGCAGACAACTGTAGATGTCTTCTAGCTGCTAGGAGTCTCAGTCTTAAAACCACAAATTGCTAATCAGCATGAGGATTTATTATTGAATTCTATGAAATTACCATTACTTTTTGTGTCAAAGCATGGTCAAACATCCAAAAGTTTGTAGGATTAAACTCATGTACACAAAGAATTCTATATTGTTGCATTGCATAAGAAATAATAACACACTTCACGGCTTAACCTAGCATCTACGTGTTATATCACTGCGTCTGTAGGTCAGATGTCCAGGCACAGTTCCTTTAGGTTCCCTGCTCAGGGTCTCACAGGCTAAAATCAAGGTATCACCTTGGGTGAGTCCCTCATCTGGAGCTCAGGGCCCTCTCTC
The DNA here is from genome assembly GCF_049354715.1 of Callithrix jacchus. Classification (NCBI taxonomy): domain Eukaryota; kingdom Metazoa; phylum Chordata; class Mammalia; order Primates; family Cebidae; genus Callithrix; species Callithrix jacchus. The sequence continues at coordinate 147,537,448 of NC_133507.1, forward strand.
ATCTCACACGAATTGGTTTTTGATTATCATCCTAGAAATTTTTAACATTTTATTTTCTTTATTAGGCATTTAAAAACCACTTTAGATAGATATATGGATTAACAGGACTCTATCTGATCATAATAAATTATATTATTTTAATTTAAGCTACAAAAGCCAGTTAAATAGCATCCATTAACAAGAAGTGCCTTAAGATGCACTCCAATAAAAATGAATCACTTGCTGTATAGTGGCATTGGCTATTTAATAAAGATACTAGGAAAACTAATTGGATCATTTTATAAAGTATCTGAATCCCTATGGGAAAAAGAATGAGTTATAATAATATCTTTAATATTATCTGGAAGACATTCTGATCATAAACATCAACAATTTAACTTCTCTCTACCCCTTATTGTCTCACGTAAAAATTCCAATTTACTATATTTTACAGATGGTTAGAAAACTAAACTGAAGGCTACCTGTCAAAAGTCATGTGCCTCTCTAATCCCTTGCACAAGGGTGATGCTTTTTTATATCACCGTACACGCCATGAGCACAGCTAACCTAAAGTGTATGTCAATAAGAAAGAAGATAAGAAATGCTGTCTTAGTGGTTGCTTCAGCATCTGGCAGAAAAATACCAATTGTCACCATGTTTCAAGTTAATTTGTTTTTTTTGAAGTTTTCTTTGACATTATATATAAAACATGTGAAAGGAAACTGATTGCTTCGTAAGGGTAGCTGTATCTCCACCATAGAAGTAATTTAGTTTTGATTTCTTTTTAGGCAATCATTCAGAAAGGCATTCAGATGTAAAACAAATTAAATTATTTTTTAGAAGTGTAGTAAAATATTGTGGAAAAATAGATATCATTACTTTTATGTGGAAGCCTAGAATTTTCTCTTATTCCAGAAAAGCACACTAAAAAAAAGATTCTCCACTTATTTTCATTTTGTTTCATTTCTCCCTCCTTCCTTTCTTCCTTCCTTCCCTTCCCTTCCTTCCTTCCTTCCTTCCTTCCTTCCTTCCTTCCTTCCTTCCTTCCTTCCTTCCTTCTTCCTTCCTTCCTTCCTTCCTTCTTTCCTTGCACAAATATTTGTTGAGTCCCTACTATGTGCCAGAGGCCTGGGGACACAGTGAACAAAACAGACATAATCCTTGCCCTCAGGAAGTTTATACTCTATTAGGGAACACTGTTAAAAATAATAGATATATAACACTGAAAACAAATAATATGAAGAATAATTTTTGCAGTTAAGGGGGTTAGGCTTACAGGGGTGGGTGGGTACTTTAGATACTGAAAGGAATACCTGTTGTAACATTCTAGGGATCAAGTGAAGTGCACATGCTCACTTTTGTTCTCCCAATACACTGAGCACAGGAAAGGCGGGCTCCTTCTCTGTCCTGTGCCAGGAATGGTGACTCCTCCCTTCCCAGCTTTTTAGGCTCCTACACCACGAATGGTGACTTCTCCCTTTCTAGATCTTTTGGCTCCCCTTTGCTCATTCTAGAGCAAGCTTGGCCAACCCATGGCCCACAGGCTTCATGCGGCCCAGAACAGCTTTGAATGCAGCCCAACAAAAATTTATTACCCTTTCTTGAAATACTAAGCCCTTTTCTTGCAATTTTTAAAAGCTCATCAGCTATCATTAGTGTTATTATGTTTTATATATGGCCCAAGACAATTCTTCTTTTTCCAAGATGGCCCAAGAAAGCCAAAAATCTGACACCTGTTTTCTAAAGTGAAAAACCTTGAATTTGCAGAGAACCAAAAGCCCTGGGCCACTAGCTGATGTTCTAAAGTCTCTCCTTGCCTAGGTGTACTTGACTAGGGCAAAACATTAACAAAATTTTTTCACGAAGGGTACAGGAGAGGATGCAGAGATAATGATAAAAATATACTTTACAATAGCCACTGAGAGTGCCTGGTGAGAAGGAATATTTAGGAGGGCATTTGTAGAGGGCACTGGAGGACTCAGGGTAGAGAAAGAAAGGTGAAAGGGTCTCAGAGGCTAAATTTCCATATTGTGCACTGCAGCTTGCTGGTGGTAATAATGTTTTCAGTCTCTGAAAATGACCACAGGTTGTCTGTCCTGTTACATGTAAAGCTTTAAAAGTGGTGCACATATTTATCTAATGAAATTTATCTAACTGGGAGGTCCATAACTAACCATATTTTGAAAACTTGATCAGTTTGGAAAGAGCACTGACTTTCAGCTACAGAAAATGTGGTATAAGTTCTAGTTATATGATTTATACACTCTGTGATCTTCAACAATCTCTCACTTTAATTTTACATTGCTCAGTATGTACATGGCTACTATTTCCTCATGGTGGAGTGTGCCTTTGATCAGTATAGGTAAGCCCTTTGGTGACTGAATATATTTTTTCCCTAATTTTTACCATGACATGTTCATTTTACTTCATTTTTTTTTCTTTCTATTCCTGCAGTGTCTTATTTATCTCATCATGCCTTCTATTTTTGAACCATGTTGGATTAGCTCTATTTCTTATAAAGAGTAACTAGAAATTTTCCCTTATGATTGAATTTGAGTGTTTTTAACTTTAAAAATAACGTTCAAACAAACCAAGGGGGTTATATAGCAACATTTCTAAATCATAATACATTTGGTCATTTTTAAGTGTCATTCCATTTTTCTATTGTTTCTTTGTCATTTATTTATTGTTCTTTTCTCATTTTTTTATTTCTGTATCACTCAAATGCTAACTTCTGCTTTGTTACAGTGTTGTTCAAATTTATCTTTTCATCCTTATGTAGTAGATATATATGACTTTTTGCATAAACTGTTACCTCTACTCTATTGGACTCGTGTAGAAGGCTTGTTTCATACTGAAAAAAATAGATTCTTAGATATTTAATTTCCAAATAATCACAATATGGCATTAGAAAGTTTATATTTAATCTTTAAGGATGTGGGATTTATATTTGGTGATGTGTAAGACATCAAGTATGGCAATCTTTGACATGACAATGAATATAATAATATCAATAGATATAACAATGAATATAATAATATCAATATATATAACAATGAATATAATAATATCAATAGATACAACAATGAGTATAATAATATCAATATACATAACAATGAATATAATATCAATAGATATAACAATGAATATAATAATATAAATTCAGATTAAAACTTTACAACCTTCTTTTATAGCTTCTTACATGGTCTACTTTCATTTTATTTTATTTTTTAGGGATGGAGTCTCACTATATTGCCCAGGCTGGAGTGTAGTGGCCTCTCATAGGCATGAATACAGTGCAATACAGCTCAGAATTGCCTGAGCTCAAGATTCCCTGGTAGCTGTCATCATGCCCAGTCCTATAGTCTACTTTTAATGGCATTTTCTTAATTTATTGTCGTATTTCCTGTCCTGGGAATTATGAGATGGAGTATTCATATTTTTTTCCTTAAAAATGTGCCATGTCTTCAGTGAGGTTCCTTAAAAATATGCTTTCTTCTTCACATACTTCTTAAATCCATATTTTTAATTTATATGACCTTTTGACTATCAATAAAAAGCAATATGAGAAAAGCATTAAAGAAATGACAAATTAAATATAGGTTATTGCGGATATTTTCTTTTCCTCTTGACAGCTCAAAATCACAAAGACAATTTTCTGAGGTTAAAAAATGGGTCCATTTAAAACTGAAATTGCGTTCATCATTGATGTCACAGTTGGCAATGGAGTGTGACGGGCGGCTGTTAACTCTAGCAACTTGTCATGTGCCAGCTGTTTTGTCATAACTCAAAGGGCCCACAGGCAAATTCTAAGCTGAAACAATTAAATGACAAAGAAACAGAATCATATAAAAATAAGACTAAAAACCAGAAGACCTTCAAGTTTCAGCAATCAATAGAGAAGGTAAACCCTCATGGGAAAGTGGTCACCACAGGAGAGGTGAAGACTTACTTGCCTTCAGTATCTTTAAAGAACAAAACCAACCTCTGAAAATTTTCATGACAGCCTCTAGATTTAATTCACAAAATTCTTGGTCTAATAAATCTATTGTTCTTTGAAAATTTTACATCCAGATGCTATAGTACAAGATTATTTCAAAGATACTTGTTAAAATGCAATTTCCTAAGAGAAATGCCTAAATTTCTCTTTAGTCTATACTCCTTAAGAATTTTAAGGTTAGCACATTAAAAAACAGGAAGATTTTCAGGACATATCCTTGGCCATCACACTTGCAACACCATCCCTATTCTAATACAAGTTTTACCACTTCAGAGAATATGAAGAAGTGATCTTCTAGTTCTTTCCCTTATTTAAGTCTTTGAAATGAATGGACTCAGCATCATTTGGTGGGGAATTCACCACTAGTTGACTCCTACATCTTCTGGCTTAGAGTGTAAGTGATAATTAACAGCTGAAGCTAAAAGGATTAAGAAGTGTGGAAGAAATTTCCCACCTGCAAGGGTTTTCAGAGGCCCCTGGGACCACCCTTGGATTCTCTGATTGGATTGGACCAGTCCTTGATAAGACATTGGCCCTTATGTGGTCACCTCCACTTTGTCAGCATTGTCAGCATTAATGTAACTCTGTTATGACTGTTGGAGTCCTAGGACAGAGCAAGCCAGGCCAGTTTCCTTCCTTCAGTGCTCCTAGAGCTTAGAACAGGGTAAGCGTGGGACACTTTGGGGAGGAAGAAGGAGCATTAGACGGAGGCAGGGAGAGAAGATGCAAGATGATTGTTAAAGCTCTAGGATGAGATAAATCCTGACTCCTCCATTACTATCTGTGTAGCTATAGACAAGTTATTTGAACACACTGGGCTGTAGCAGTACTTGAACATAATATGAAGAAAGTGTACCTCCTCTTAATGTCATTATGAGGATGGAATCATATGATCTTCATAGGATTATTACTGGAACTCATAAGTCATACTATAAGAAACATTCCTTATTATTTTAGCTGTCTCTGTTTTTGTTTATTTATCATCACCATTTTGAGTTTTTAGCTTCGTTAGGGAAATCTACTTCAATTTTTATTTCCTCCAGGAAATACTTTCAATTCCCCTTCCCTTACAATGTAGGACCTCTTCCACCTTGAAACCCATCCCTACCTATTGATGCTTGCCTTGTCTTCTGAGACAGTGCCAACTCACTGTGTATAAAGAACATAATATGTTTTTATCTGCATGTCCCTATCATATTTAACATGACATTTTCATGTTTGTAAAGCCCAGTATCAGAGTTTCATATTGTCTGTGGAATTGAATTGCCACCAGGTTTGGATGTAGCATGTCACTGGGCTTAATGTCTTCTCATGTAGTTGCAAAAGCCACTATAGTCATGTGCCGTATAAAGAAGTTTCAGTCAATGTCGGCCTGCAGATAGGATGGTGGCCCCACAAGATTATAATGAAGCTGAAGAATTCCTATCACATAGTAATGCTGTAGCCATCAAAACGTTTTAGCACAATGCATTACTTGTGTTTGTGTAAACAAGCCTACTGTACTACTCATCATATAAAATTAGTAGTACATACAATTATGTAGAGAACATGAAATTTGATCATGATAATAAATGACTATGTTACTGGTTGATATATTTACTATACTATACTTTTATTGTTATTTTAGAGTGTACTTCTTCTACTTATTAAAAAAAGGGGTGTGAAACAGCCTCAGGCAGGTGCTTCTGGAGGTATTCCAACATGAGGCACTGTTCTCACAGGAGATACAAACTTTGTACATGTTATTTTCCCTGAAAATCTTCCAGTGGGATAAGATACGATGGTGGAAAACAGTGGTACATTTTTATCTGAGGCTAATGTGTATGTTTGTGTCTTCATTTTTAATTTTAAGAAGTTTAAAAAGTAAAATGAAAAAAATGAGAAATTTCAAAAATAAGAAAAAGGAAAAAGATTAAAGAATACGGATATAAAGAAAATATTTTTACAACTGTACAAAGTGTGTCTTAAGCTGCATTATTTCAAGAGTCAAAAAGTTCAAAAAATTAAGTTTATAAAGTATTATAGTTACAGTCAGCTAAGGTTAATTTATTGTAGAAGAAAGAAAAATATGTTTCAGTAAATTTAGGCTAGGCTCTTCACTTCGGGGCACCAGGCTGATGGAGTAGTCTTCCAGCAGAAGTACTGCTGGTCGTGATGGCAGCAAGAAGAGCAAGCTTGGTCCCAATAACTATATAATAATAAAAAGTCCCCAAAATATAAAGCCTAAGAGCAGTACTATATAGCTGTATTCAGGAGCTCAGACATTTTGTAAGGGTTTCGATTCTCTACGAGTCTCAGATCAATAGTCCCCTCTTCCCTATGCTGGGCTTCACCCTTGAGCTCTGAGCATGAGCATGATGACTGCAGCAGCTTCTGTTTCACACACTTCAAGGTCCAGGTTCACAGGAAAAAGTTTCCTTTCATGTTACCATCTGTCCGTGGCTTCACAAAAACACAATTGCTTTAACTAGACCTGCTGTAGATAAAGTCCACACTTCTGACCGAATCCTCATGGCCAGGAGAATATAAAGTAGTGATTGGCTTACATGGCATATAAAGTGGATATTTCACTCTCAAAGTCGGAGATGGGATTTGGATCTCCTGGGCTAAGGGAGAAGGAGGGACCCCCAGAAGCAAAAAAGGAGTGAGGTATCACCAGGAGAAAGTAGATTCAAACTGAGGGAGCAAGTAACTGTTAAGAACTAATCCAGACAAGCAGCCAGTGTGTTGTTTTCACTAAAGTATTGCATCCCTTAGAGTCTTTATATAAAAAAACATATACACTTAATGCATATGGTAGGCAGTATATTATTCTCCCATACTTGGTGCCTCTCCTAGCAATAAAACTATACCCAGGTGAAACCATGGACTTATCTGTGGGCAGAGATATGTGACACATCTGAGTAGACACATCATGGGCCAGCACCTGGTCCATCAAGTTTGCTCTTCTTTCTGCCATCATGACCAGCAGTACTTCTGCTGGAAGACTCCTCAATCAGCCTAGTTCCCCGAAGGGAAGATGAACTGGGGTACAGCCACAGGCAACCTATGAAACACACGGGACATGAGAGAGAGAGGCCTTTCTTGCTGTGTTGTACTAAAATTTTAGCATTATTTGTTATCAAAATATAACTTAGCCTGACTGATAAAACTCCTGAAAAGGATCACCAAATTTATTTCTCTTTTGGCATTTGTAAAAGGAGAATCTTTTCTCTGCTGCTCTTATCTCATTTTACTCCAGAAAAGCTAGGCAAATCAAGGCTTATTTAAATTTAATATAGTAGTATTTTTGTATGTGAAATATACCGTCTTTCACTTCCAGTTCTGAAATGGTGGCACAGAAGCAAGCCAGTTTTACTGCCCCCACCAGAAACCAAAAACAAATGTACCACATGAATATCATCACGAGCAATATCACAGCACTCAAATATGAGAATGAGAGAGTTCCTGGGAATCACAGAGAGATGAAAGCTCTGAGCAGACAGTAACAGAATCAGACTCCCATATCCACAAATCCTCCATCCCTAATCTGCCCAGGAAAAAGTACAGTGACAATTTCCTCCTAATTCATGGTTTCTACACTGGAAAAAATAGGATCAAGGTGGACAGTCAGCTTCCCCACCATTTTGGACTCCCTAGCAGAAGACTTGTCCCTATCTCAACCCACAGGAATTGTTGTTAGTGCCTGAAGAGAGAAATATCCCTGAAGACATTCAGAGACAAAGTGGGGAGTCGGCACTATCCAAGTCCCAAAATCTTTGCTCTGTACTTTTGCCAAAGGAGAAGTGAGATCAGAGTGGCCGTGCAGCAGCAGCACGATGCAGGAAGGTTGTTCTATAGGCCCCTCGGCAGAAATGTCTAGCTGGCTTTCCCACACTACCAGGATATTGGCTTTGGAACCTCCCCATTTAAGATGGGCACAGTCTAATACTTCACTAGATCCTAGGCAAACCTGGGCTTAAAGCAGCATCTAGGGCCTAAAAGGAGGCATCAACCTAGTAGGAAAAGAAAGTAAAGCAACAGGTAAATTACAAAAAATCTGTAAGTAAACAGCCGATAAAAATCAAAACAAGCCAGACAAAGAAGACCGGAATACATAACTAATCCTTTAATAAAAGACATAGGCATGCATCCACAAGAAACTACAGAAACAGGGACCTCCTTCAATCAACAAAAAAAGAAACCATGGCTGACCTTAAAGAGACAAAAACATGTGAAGACACAACCAGCGGAAGGGGAGAAAAATCTTTGCAAACTATCTGTCTGACAGAATTAATAAGCAAAATATGTAAGAAGTCAAACAATTAACTAAATCTGATCTTTTTAATTGGCAAAATATCTGAATAGATATTTTTCAAAAGAGGACGTGCAAATGACCCAGAAGTTTATGAAAAATGTTCAACATCACAAATCATCAGAGAAATGCAAGTCAAAACCACAATGAGATATCATCTCACCCCAGCTAAAATGGCTTTTATCAAAAAGTCAGGAAATAAGGGTGCTGGTGAGGAAATAAAGACAGGGGAACACTTGTACATGTTGGTAGGAATGTAAATTAGTATAGTCACTATAGAAAACTGTATGGAGCTTCTTTAAAAACTAAAAATGCAACTTCCATATGATCCAGCAATTTCACTACTGGGGATGTATCTAAAAGAAAGAAAATATATAGAGGACATACCTGCACTCCCACGTTTTTTGCAGCACTAGTCAAAAGAGCCAACATATGGAATCAACCTCAGTGTCCATCAGTGTCTGACTGGATAGACAAAATGTGGTATATGTACACTGGAACATTGCTCGGCCATGAAAAAGAATGAAATCCAGTCACTTGCAGCAATATGGATGGAACTGGAGGCCATATATTAAGTGAAATGAAACAAGCACAGAAAAACAAATACTGCATGTTCTTACTTACATGTGAGAACTTTAAGAAAAGTGGATCTTATGAAGATAGCAAGTAGATTGGTGGTTACCAGAGGCTTGGAATGGTAGAAGGGAGGAAGAATGAAGAGTGATTGATTAATGGATGCCAGTATACAGTATAACAGAAGAAATAAAACCTAGTGCTGGATAGATGTGTAGCGGGATTCTATTGTTTATTTCAAAATAGCAAGAAAAATAATAATTTGAATATTTTTAGCATAAAGAAAAGACAATTATTTAAGGTGATGGATACCCAATTACACCGTGTGGCAGTTAATATTAGGTGTCAAATTGATTGGATTGAGGGATGCCTAAATAGCTGTTACTGTTTCTGGGTATGTCTTTGAGGGTATTGCCACAGGAGATTAACATTTGAGTCACTGGCCTGGGAGAGGAAGACCCACCCTCAATGTGGGTGGGCATCAATCAGCTGCCTGCACAGCTAGTACAAAGCCAGCAGAAGAAAGTGGGAGAAAAGGGCTTGCAGAGTGTTCTGGCTTTCATCTTTCTTCCTTGCTGGATGCTTCCATTCTTTCTTCCTGTCGTTGGTCATTCAGACTCCAGGTTCTTCGGCCTTTGGACCCTTGAACTTACACCAGTGATTTGCCTGGGGGCTCTTGGGCCTGGACGCTTCACTGTCACTTCCCTACTGCTGAGGCTTTTGGACTCGGACTGAGCCACTGCTGGCTTTTTTCCTCCTCAGCTTGCAGATGGTCTATTGTGGGACTTCGCCTTGTGATTTTCTGAGCCAATTCTCCCTAATAAGCTCCCTTCACATATGCATATATCCTATTAGTTCTGTCCCTCTGGAGAACCCTAACTAATACACACTGATTTGATCTTTACAAATTATATGAAAATATAATACTATCCCACATACCCCAGAATTATGTACATCTATTATGCCAATCAAAAAGGTAATTAAAAAGTTTAGGACTCTTCTTGCAATAAAAAAAATCAACTTTCAATTTTCTCTATGTCTAATTTGATGTATGTCCTCTATTAGCTATGTGACCTTGAACATATCCCGTTATTACCTTAGACTATATATTATTTATTTGTGAAATATCATATTTGATCACTAGGTGACTTCTAAAACCATTGTGTCAATTCACATCTATTGTTCCATGAGTTTATACTCTGCTTTCCTTCATAGCAATTCCTGTAATTGTAATAATCCATCCTGTGGTTATCTTCACTTTTTGAAGTCTCTCCCTCTTCATACTAGATTAAAACTTCCATGAGGGCAGAGACCATCACTGGCTTTTTTACCACTATAAGCTCAGTATCCAGTAGAGTGCCTCAGATGTAATTAGACAAAGTTTTTATTTGTTTGTTTGATTTTTATTACAAATGTTACATATGCCTTCGGTTTTCATAAAATATCATCTAGATTCATAGCTTTAAACAGGGATTACCTTGCGTTTGTCCAAACGCAAATGTTTGTGTGTGTACAGACATAACACATAACATGTATTCTATGTGTATATATTTTCCTTGAATTGGAAATATGCATCTGCTTTGGTGTTGCTAGCTGAAAATCCATGCAAATCATTCTATCAAATCACTGTAAATTAAAAAAGAAAACTATTAAGCTCATAGGTCTGGCATGCTAAAACATGTAAAGTTTTATGAGCTGAACAGAGGGAAGTAATTCAGTGATGGGTACATAGTCTGTTAGATGGCTTTTTTTTTTTAGCTCAAAATTGATTAAGAAACAAAATACAGCTACTGAGAGTTGAATTCTTAAGCAGTTCCGCCTTTTACCGCTAGATGTCTCACCTGGAATTCCCATTGGATATCAGAAGCTCTTCTGATGCAATACCCCATATAGGGCTTGGCTGAAATGTCATCTGGGGAACTAAAAGAGTAAACTACGTGAATTTAACTGCAGTTGGGGCAAAACAGTACAACAGTATTCCTTTTTAACTTTCTGGAAAAATGCAAATAACAGATGGGAGAGAATAGGCAGATTTATGAGAAAACTGACTTTGTATTAGTCATTCTGATGAGCCACATCCCAAGGAGCCCTGCCTTTTTGGCTGTGATGAACAGTTTCCAGGTGTAACCCTTGCTGTCGGGAAAGTGATATTTAAGACAATGGCCATCAGCCCATCTTAACAGCTTTTTTTCCACTTTCAACATAATTTGTATCATTTATATTCCAGTTGGTGAGGCATGGAATTCAACATATTAATATATGTCTTTAGGATGTGACTTATGTAAGATAAATAATGATTTTGCCCTAAGAAAAAAAAATATTATATGAGTTCAACCAAAGACAAAGTAACAGGTTTATTTCTTTGGAGGATAGGAAACATTTTGGCAATGGGCAGAAACAGGAGTTTATTAAAATTTGTGAAAATAAGTAATGAGACATATTTGCTTGTAAATATCCCTATTAGTAAAAATGTTTCCCAATATCATATATTATATAGATTGATATATACTATATGTACTAATACTATGATCATCTTTAGTCTCTTAGGGAGAAGTAAAAAAAAAAAACCAGATGACCTGAAGTAAATTAGAAGTAATACCCCATTTCAGGTGATATTCAAATGGCTTCAAAGTGGCATAGAATATATTCTATTTGAGTGTGCTTAGATATGCTGAGCTTCTACCACAAAATCTATATTTACCTAAAGTAAGAAAGAAAGGGATACCTTTCATCCCTGAAATAGTTCTGGCTAAAGCAGACAACTATTAGTATTTATTTGTTGAAAAAAATGAATGAATGAATGAAAGGTGAGCAGAATCTGATTATTTTCTTGCCTATTTACTAAATAAATGTTTGCTTTCTTATAGTTTTTAAAATTATACGAAACTTAAGTTTCTATGTCTTTTAAATTTCTATTTGCTGTATTTTAATTTATAATTATTTTATTTTAATTTTTGGCAAAATGTATGATTCTCAAAATATGTGGTATAACTAATCACTTTGGTCGATGAAAAACAAAGAAACCACGAGCAAGCAACCAAACATATGAGTAGTGTGTGTCCTCCACGTTCCATCTGCTTTTGTTTTATTTTTATGAGTTAATTTTTTTTAGTTGATTCTAGTCAGTTTGGTCACTTAAGATACATATAACAAATACTGTATGACAACTTTATATTTAAATGTATTTTCAAAGAATCATCACTAACTACCTAATCACCTCTGAATTTTGGGGCCTGGCATGGAAATCTCTCCCCAAACTAGTTTCATCTTCCTTATCTAGCCTTTTCTTTCCCTAAGAATTAAAAAACAATCTAAGGTCTCTCCCCTAATTACCTATTGTGGTAAATAATTGTTCAATTTAAATATTATCTACTTACTTCATAAGCTTGTTCTGGTTCACTCAGGTTGATATGATCAAATCTATTTCTACTTAAGGAAATTGAAGAACCATTATTTATTTGCCTAGGGTCTTAAGCATCTGCCTAGACTTTAAGGTCACTGAGGTTAGCAACTGTGACTTACTCCCAGAAATATTGTTTGGCCTTTGCCAAACGTTGGTTAAAGTAAATTGAATTCCATTTGCCAATCTACCAGTTAAAGGGATAGATACAGCTGACATTATCAGTGGAAGGAGTAATGGTACAGCTGTGATAATCTCTTAATGAGAAGTAGGATGTCAGTGATAAGAGGGAAAGAGAAGCACCCAGAGAAGTCTGTGAAAAAGAGAGATTAGAGAGATACAAAAAAATAAGAGGAACAGAGGGACAAAGAAGAATGGAATGAGCAGCAAAAAGGATAACTGGGCTTTTCCCTTACCCCAGATAGTATTGTGTCTGGGATCTTCTGTCTTACTTAGCTCTCTCTCATCTTGAAACCCCCAACTTCTTAGCAGTTCACTGGGAATCGATCAGCCTTTAAAGTCTTTGGGAGTCTAGCCAGGAGCCAACCAGGGATCAGCCCCTGCTCTACAGGTTCAGAGAAGAGAGGAGGGTGAGACATCTCCTCCAACCTGTGTCCCTTCCCTTGCACAACATGATATTCTCGCACCTTCAAAGGTCCTTTTCTCCCAAGTGGCATCTACTTCTCAGAGCATAGACTGAGTGTTTGGTCCACAGAGTATCAGGAATTCTCTAGGAGACTACCAATCAAAATCCAGGGGCTTACATTTGCCTGTAAAATTGGAAAGTATTTAAATTTTAAATCATGTGTGATCTTGGATGATTCACTTAGATTCTCTTGGTCTCAATTTTCAAATTCTAAAGGGATTTTCTAATTTTATGCTGGATTTCTTGCAGAACTCTTTTAAGTATGAGGTCCTATTATTCAATTCTGGAAACCAAAGTGGGATATTCACTCTAATCCACTTATCATGAGGGCTCAGTTAAATTTGTTTATTTCTAATGCAATAATGCTTATATAGATAAATTTATATCACAGATAGGTATAATCTAGTTTTTAAAATAAATATATTATGTAAAGTAGTTATTAGACTCTGATTTTATATTTTTACATTCTTTTCAATTATATTAGAAAATAAAGTTTTGATTTCTTTACAAATTCAATACATATTTATTGAGAACCTACCATGAGCCACCCACTGCTAAGTGCTTGGAATACAGCAATGAAGAAAACACTTCATGTCCTCCACATGAAGCAGACACTTGAACGGATGGAAAGGCTAATAGTTCTAACTAAACTGTATGTTTTTGTGGACACACAAAGATGGAAATAATAGACACTGAGAACTCTAAAATAGAAGAAGGGAGGAAGGGGGAGAGGGTTGAAAAATTATCTATTGGGTATAATGTTCACTATTTGGGTGCTGGGTTCATTGGAAGCCCAAACCTCACCATTACACAAACTATGCAAGTAATACACTTGCACATGTACCCCCTAATTCTAAAATACAGTTTTAAAAATAAGACAAATAAAATAAAATAAATTGTATATTTTGGAGATATTCTGACTCCACTGCTTTTACAGCCTTTCTCCATAGCATTTAATTTTTTTCTTTAACCAAGTAATAAAATCTGCTTTTTAAAAGCACCATAATGATGCCAACCATAGCTCATAGAATATATTTTTATTAGAACATGAACCATTTCATTAAAAAATATAACTAAGTGTTGATAAATGTACCTAGGTTGTTGAGGGTATAGAAAAAATAACTAGAACTAATGCAAAGTTTCTATTTCTTTTCAAACTCTGTAAGAAGCTCTGCTTGAACTTAATTCTAATAACCAATATGTCTGTCATGAGAAGATTTGGACAGAAACAAGTGGCTGTTTCAAATATCATAGATAAGAAATTTTTAATAAAGATAAACTTCTGAAAAAGGTAACCCTTTTCTTTACAAATGGTTGGACCAGGATTTAGAGAAACCAAGGGATGACTCAGCATACACAGGGCCAGCGGTGGGTAGCTGTCATTACCCCTGTGGAGTAACAGCAGGGGTTATTACTACAGTGGAGAAAGGGGTCACTAGAACTTAGAGAACTTCAATGTATTGATAGGACTGCCTAAGAAGCTTCTGGCCTTTGGCAGAGTGACACAGCTAACCAGTGGCCACTTGGTAAGAAGGGTGACCACAATTGCCTCCTCCAATCTGATCTGCCGCCAGGGCTTCTCACTGATCAACCCACTGGGTAGCCAAAAGGCGAGGTAGCCCGATGATGCAGTCCATAGCGGGCAGCCTTCTACAACATAGGGTAGGACTAGGAAGGCTGATACATGGACCTAGACAAGAATATGGATGACATCCAGAATAGTAAGACAATCAGAAGTTATCAAAATTATCTCTTGATAATCTTTTTACTTTAACATTGAAAAATGACTTTCCCAACAGCAAAGTATGTTAATTTCTGTTGAATTTTGAAATCAGTTTTCAGAATTCAAATTATTATTTTAGTTACATTTCTATAAGCCATAAAAATATATGAATTCATCTTTCTGGACATAACTTATATTATCACAGGGAACGTAGTACTATCTCAAAAAGTCATTTAAATAGGTCACTTTTGCAATTATTGAATGATAATGGCGGTTTTTCAAAGACTACATGGCATATAATGAGCACTTCAGAATTTATTTTTAAAAGGCACAAAGGAAGAAAGAAGTGTATTTATATACAGACTCCATCACCAAGCAGTTTTCTGTGCTTCATTTTAGAAGAGAATAAGCAGATACTTGGACTTTTATAACACAAAAAGTTCATTCACCCCAAAAAACAAAACAAAATATGTGGCTTTAATAATGCAAACCTCTAGGAAATATTAGTAGAATCTACAGTCTGAATATCTTTTCAGGAACAGATCATTGTAATCATGTTTATTTTATTTTGCTTCTCTGTATAGCTTTCTTCTCCTCTAATTAAAACAAAAAAAAATCCAAGTGTTCTTGGAGTTATTTTTTAAAGTAACATACTTGCTGATAATAATTTACAACAAATTAATAAGTAAGTATTAGTTAGTATTGAATGAATCACTCTGTTTTCCTTTGCTTCTATTTTAGATCTAAAGCTGAAAATAAAAGAACAAGATAAAGTTGTCTAGTTTATTAATGTTTCTTAATAAACGTACATACACTCTTATACATATTTAAACTGGCTTAGCTCAAGCTGCCTGCTCTATCAAGGGCAATGTATTCCACAAAAGTACATGACGTGTATTAAATATATATCAAATATTTGGTACAATTTTGCTAATTCAGCACAACTGGCAAACCCTTCATAAGAAAGGCCACAATGTCACATTGGCATGAAAATAGAATCTGGGCTGAGAAGTGGAGAGAAAAATAAAAGTTCTCTTAAGGTCAAGGGCAACAGCTGAGCAGCTCTGGGGGCTCCAGGGGCTACCTGCTTCAAAGGATACAGTGTCTTGTGTTTATAGATAAAATGTTGGTTTCTATGGGGGGAGGGTGGTCACAGGAACAAATATCCCTGACACCCAAACAAAATAATCCCAAACAAAATGGATGATGTAGTCCATAGTAAAAAGGGAGATAACTATTCATGGGAAAAAATGCATGACCTCACCCTTTCAGAATACACAGTGATTCATCAGCATTTTCCAGCTTTCTTTCTTTCTCGCTTGCGTACTTTGGATCTCATAGCTCAGTCCCTTTCCCTTTTGCACCTAACGTGGGCTCACTTAATTGAAGATGTTGGGGGTTTGGGAAAGACAATCAACTGTAAGAAAAGCTCATGGTTTGTGAAAGTATTTCTTGTCAATAATGTAGAGGCAGCATCTTTGCTGATGACACATTTTTCTCAAAAGCTAAATGTGACACTCTTTTCTTTCTTTTCTTTTTTTTCTGCCTCAGCAAAGCTGCATGTTAACTTAGTTGATAAAGATGCCCCTGTGATCATGAGGAAAATGTTACGGGAATAATATATGGAAATGTATTTGTAAGCAGGAGAAATCAGCTAAAAATATCATTACAAGCAAGCAACGTTATAATTTTCAGTTGTGGTACGTGCAGAAACCTTCAAGGGCTATCAGTCCATCTCCTTCTTATAAAAACGCACCACAGTTTAATCAAGTAACTGTGAAACCACTGCCTCAAAATTGTAACCAAATTGTTTGGGCAGTGTTATGTATCTAAGGAAACAAATGTGGACTTCTAGAATTACATTATTAGTTTCTTTTAAGACATGTGCACTTCAAAGATTTTTTAGAATCTAGTAATGCTATGTCACACAGAAGCCAACTATTACCCAGGGCCTCTTGCTGGTCCTCTGCTCTCATCTACCTGCCGCCTGGTGATTTCTGATTTTTGTCTCCTGCAATGTAGCAGGAAAAAGGGTGAATCTCTATCAGGTTTGTTCTACCAGACATCTGTCAGTTAATACAGGGGATGATAAAATGCTGCTGGTGGAAATGATTTTGACCAACCCGCTTCTTTCCATTACACTCTACCAACGATTCTTAGCATACACAGTACTATGGATTCCTGTTAAAATGCAGCTTCCCAGGCCCTGCCTCCTGAGATTCAACAGGGCTGGAACTGAGATCTATATTAGATACTGAGAATCCCTGCAGTCTCAGGGGCCACACTTTGAGCAACACAGCACTACATTTTCCTGTGCCCAAAGCCTGATCTTTTTTTTTTTTTTTTTTTTTTTTTTTTTTACTCCAGAATACCCTTTATTGCTCTTGACTGTTGACAGATTGAAAGGACCAAGGCCTGCTATTGGATTCTCATTTGAACAGATGTTATTAGCTTTTATGGATCCCTGGTGCTCTTATGGCCGGCCTTTGCTTATTTTCTTTTTCTTTATTTTGTTTTATTATACTTTTAAGTTCTGGAGTACATGTGCAGAGCGTGCAGGTTTGTTACATAGGTATACAAGTGCCGTGGTGGGCTGGGGAGGGAGAGCGGGGAGTGGGGGGATTGGGGAGGGATAGCATTAGGAGAAATACCTAATGTAGATGACAGGGGGATAGATGTGCCAAAGCCTGACCTTTAGAAATCAAGTCAAACCAATAACATTTTTATCTGTGCTGATTGAACAGTTTCTAGAAGAATCATTTAACTGCAGTTCAGAAACTGGTGGTTCAGTGCCATCAAGGCAGCAGGCACAGCCCTGATCCTCAAAAGTTTCAGATCTCTAAATACCCAATTAACAAGAACTGTTTCAAAGAGGGTATTGGGGATAGGTTAAAAATTACATATTAATATCGTCACCTCATTTGATGGACTAATGGCTGCAATGTAGATGAAATTCTCTGGTTGTGAGCATCACCCATTCCCTTCAAGGGTCTGGGCAAGTGACAGCTCCTCATGCTACTTAGTCATAACTTTGGAACAATCATAGGTGGCAGGGGCGCAAGGCTTCTGCATAAGCCCTTCTCTTGCTTAAAGACGTATCTGTGCATGCCTACATGGTGTGTGAGTCTTGGTGACCTGTGCTCATCCACTTGGATCCTGGCTTTGGTGTTGCTGACTGAGCAGATAAAGCATTTTGTTTTCACTCTGAGAGCTTCCCTTTCTGCTTATTTGCACTTCTATCTTTCTGTACCCAGATGATAAACCCCATCGGATTCAGGCCAGTTGCTTACACTTTATGTCGTCAGCATTATATTCACTTATACAAGTGGGCTGAGTGTAAATGTCTTTAGGGCTTTTCATGAGATGATTTGACCAACCAAACTGCAAACAACTTATCTTAAGGAGAATTATTTTCTTAGGGAATTCAAATCTAGGGCTCCTCCAATAGCTAATCAGTGTAATCGATCAATTCACTATTTAGTAGTTAATGACATCCTTGTGTATTAATCAATAGGTATAATTTACATACAATAAAATTACCATGTAAAATGTACAGATTGATGAATTTTTTTGATAAACTCTATTTTAGGGCAATTTTAAGTTTATAGCCAAACTGAGCAGAAGATTCAAAGATTTCTCATATACCCTCTCAATTGTAATAAACATACCCCTCAACTGGGGGACATTGATTATAAGGGAGGCTGTGCATATGTGGGTGTAGGAGATATAGAGATTTCTTTTTAAACACTTTAAAACTTTTGTAATTAGTATACATTCACGGGAAGCTGCATCAGGATACTTCTTTGTAGTTACACCGGTACCCTACCTTTTCCACTCTAATACCTGACAACCATTAATCTGTTGTTTATCTCTATAGTTTTATCATTTCAAGAATGTTATATAAATGGAATGATACAGAATGTGGATTTTTTGTGACTGGCTTTTATCACTCAACTAGCGCCCTTGCAATTTATTAAAATAATGTGTTCAATTTGTTGTGTGTTTGTTTTTTCTATTGCTGAGTAATCGTCCAACTTATGCTATTTATGAATTGAATTTATTTATATGTATTTGTTTCCAAAGGCTTTAATGTGACGTATATCAACATATATACTAACGCGGCTCAGAAAACACAAATACAAAATTAGGAATATTGAAGACAGAAAAGGATAGTATGCTAAGCTTGCTAATGGTCAACACAGCCACTATGGTTAAATTTCAGAACTGGCTCTGACATTCCTGGCATCAGAATCAAAAGAGAACATGGTAAATGGCATTGTTCGCATTAGTAGAAAGAAGAAAGCAAGCCAGCACTTAAATAGAGAGAAGTTTTCCACTGGTGTTAAATGTAAAAATAATAACTCATGAGAAGTTTTACATAGACCATACTGATGTGATAAATAACGTTCTCAACACTATTTCTATGGTAAATGCAAACATGAATTTTACATAGCTGGGTACTTTTCATGAGGAGCATTGTTGGTCAGAAGGCAAAAACCAAACTATTAAAGTACAACTCAATGGGTGGAGCAAAACAGAGGATAGAAGCTGACACCATTCATTCCTCCTGCTAGAATGACAAATATTAACAAACTGCACACAGAAAACGCCATGCTGGGCTCAGCCAGTGTCCATACATGCGGGGAGCCATGGGCCAGCCCTAGCCAGTGAGGAATTGCCCGTCCCAGTAGTTAGAATTTGAGTTTCTCAGAAAGCCACACCACCATAGGGTGAAGTGCTCTGGGGTCCTAGGTAAAGATAAAAGACAGTCTAGGAGACAAGGACTGCAATTCCCAGGCCGCTCTTAGGGACAGGCTGGCTTAGAGCCGGTGGATTACAGTAATATCTACCTCTTCAATGCCCAGACACTGATGAACATCTACAAGCATCAACACCATCCAGGAAAATGTGACCTCACCAAATGAAATAAATAAGGCCTCAGGGACCAATGCCAGAGAAACGGAGATATATGACCTTTTAGTCAGATAATTCAAAATTTCTGTCTTGAGGAAACTCAACGAAATTCAAGTTAACACAGAGAAGGAATTTAGAACTCTATCAGATGAATTTAAATTGAAAAATGCAATTGACATGCTGAAATATGCATCAGTCTCTTAGTTGCAGAATTGATCAAGCAGAAGAAAGAATTAATGAGCTTGCCGACAGGCTACTTGAAAACGTACAGTCAGAGGAGACAAAAGAATAAAAAATAAACAATGAAGCATGTTTATAAGGTCTAGAAAATAGCCTCAAAAGGGCAAATAGAAGAGTTATTGACCTTAAAGAGGAGGTAGAGAAAGAAATAAGGGTAGAAAGGGTTTTCAAAGGGATAATAACAGAGAACTTTTTAAACGTAGAGAAAGTTATCAACATTCAAACACAAGAAAGTTATAGAACACCAGGCAGATTTAACTCAAAAAAGACTACCTCAGGGCATTTAATAATTAAGCTCCAAAAGTTCAAAGATAAAGAAAGAATCCTAAAAGCAGCAAAGAAAAGAAACAAATAAGATACAGTGGAGCTTCCATATATCTGGCAGCAGATTTCAGTGTAAAAATGTGAGAAGCATTAAGTGATAATGATGTATAATAACTAATTACCAATTCCTGAAGAGAAATATTTTTTTTCTCAAAATATGTCTTATTTGAATTAAATACATGATTTTCTTTAACCTATAGCTGTTAATCACTTAATCATTCCCTATGATATTTTCCTGCTCTAAATCACACACATTCAGAGTTCTAAAACTGGTTGAATCTTATGTCTCTCCAACAATATATTTCTCATTGTTTTTTAAAATTTAGATTGAAGAGATTTATACATCCTTAAACTTTTATTAAATGTCATACATACAGCTAAACTTTCCCTTACCATGCCTTCCTCACTTCAATGAAAAATATCCTACCTTGTCAATACTTTTTGTACATACTGTATATACTTCTCTTTCAGAGTTCTTACCCCAAGCTGATTATTATTTGTATCCTGTATTTCTTGTCACCTGTCTGTAAAACCTATGAAGGCAGAGACAATATCTGAGACATTCATCATTATAGGTTTGTGAGAGTAGATGTTACAAGAACTTGTTGAATGAAGAAAACATTGCCTTTCAGCTCTGATACTCTCTGCTTTACCATTTGTAGATTCATCTTCTTAAATACAGAATAAATAAGAAAACTTATGAAAAGATATTGTAGTTAACACAATGTAAGAGATCACACGACAGACCCCAAAGAAGGCATAGACTGGTAATATAAACAATAAGTCCTGGAAGAGATAAGGAGGTAGCTGTATCCCTTGGAGGAGGTGTTCAGATAATTCTTCAAGTAGAAACTGGGACCTTGAAAGATAAATGGCAAGAGAAGTGGGAAACACATTGACGGTGGAAAAAAAATTGGTGAAAACAAAATCAAAAAGAGAAATGTGTACACTATTCACAGCAGAAACAGTTCCATGGTTCTGACCTGTCTAGCCACATAGAAAAGTGATGAAATATAAACTTGGAAAGGTAATTTGTAGCATCTGTGGAATTACTGGATATTTTTTAGTGCTAGAGTCTAGGTCCAGTGTCTGTCCCATAAATGCTGGAAACAACTCATTATTTGAACAGTTAAGTGGTAAGATGAAAAAGCTGTAACAGCAAGATGCACTGGTACTTTAATGTAAGATGTATTGAGGAGAGGAAGCCCAGAGGGAGAAAAGCTACTTGTTGAAATACCATAACCAGGATGGAGGTAGATGGCATTAAAGAGAAGGTTATATGTGACATGTATTATGAAATATGATGAGATATTAAGAGTCAACATGGATTGCAGATAGAAATTACTGGTAAGGGAAAGGGTAAATAAAAAAATACATGACGACTAGGTAGACTAAAAGAAAACAAGGTGGGAAATCAGGTAGAATAAATGATTTGTGTACAGCAAATGGTAAATTACAGAAACTAAACTATCATCGGCAATGAAATCTCCAAGAGGCTTGTTGTAAACAAAGTTCTTATGAGATGCGACTTTGAGGGTGAAGTCAGCTGTGGAGATCACTGAGTTTATTGAGACCCCTTTTGTGACTTATGCACTGGTCAGATTTTGTGAAGGTTCCATACGTCTTGAAAAATAATCAGTGTTATATAAAGTTAAAGTGAATTTTTCTTTATGTTTGTTTTAAATCAAGAATATTAATTATGTCATCCCAAACTTCTGTATTTTCACTAGTTTTGTTGTTGCTTGACTTGTCAAGCTTCTGAGAGAGAAATATTAAAATCTTTTTTGGAAAGGGGTAAAGATTCCATCATGCTTGTTTAAAAATAATTTGCATTCTTTAAAACTGGCATGTAAATTTGATATATTTCCTTTAAATAAAGGTTAATCATTATGTTGTTTACAACTCTATTTCTATTACTATTTTGCTGCTTATCCTGTCAACCTTCTGAATTGTGTTAATATCTCCACTGATTTTGTGTTCCAATTTTTAACTATAATTTTGTTAAATTTTGCTTTGCATACTCTAAGATTATGTTGCATTCAAGTTCAAAATTATAATTTCCCACTGAGTATTCATTTTATCTTTAAATTGAGAACCATGTTGTTCATAATGAAGTTATTTTTATCTAACATTAACATTAATTTACAAGATTTGCTTTATATCTTATTTTCATCTTTCACTTTCAGTGCTTGTAGGTCATCTTACCTTAGACATGTTTCTTCCAAGCAGCTTCCAGTTTTGAGAATCAAAACTGGAAACTTCTTTTTTTGTAAAACATAATTTTCTCTTTCAATTGTTATTTTATTTACTGATACATTTGTATTTCAGTCCAACATTTTTGTTTCAAATTGTTATTTACTTCTCCTACTTCTTAGCCATTATTTTCTCTCAAAATGTTCTTTTTATTTTACTTTTAATTTTTATAGATACCTAATATTTGTACATATTTTTGTGGTATCTGTGATATTTTGATACAAGCATGCAATGTATAATGATCAAATCTGGGTAACTGGTATATCTACCACCTGAAACATTTGTTATTTATTGTGTTAGGAATATTCTAAATCTACCCTTCTAATTACTTTGAAATGTACAATAAATTGCTGTTAACTATAGTCACCTTGTTGTGCTAGTGAACACTAGATCTTATTCCTTCTATTAATATCTAATTATAGTTTTATACCCATTAACCAGCCCCTCTTTATCTTCCTGCCCCCCACCACCAGGCCCACCCAACTTCGTTTCCCAGCTGTTTCCATTAATGAATGAATGGATTAAAAAACTGTGGTACATATACACAATGGAATATTATTCTACCATACAAAATAAAAATAAAATTCTGTCATTTGCAACAACCTGGATGAACTGGAGGGCATTATGTTAAGTTTAATAATCCAGGTGCAGAAAGACAAATGTCTCATATTCTCATTCATGTATGGGAACTAAAAAGTTGATCACATGGAGGTAGTGAATAGACTGGTGGTTGCCAAAAGGTTCTTATTTAGATTTATCAATTAGCTTACCAACCTCTTTTCTTGTTACAACTTTTGCATCACATTCCTTTATGAATTTAATTTCTTACTAAGTGTATTCTTTAACAGTTCCTTCAGAGAGGGTCTTTGAGTCATAAACTTCCTCATCTTTACCTGAAAAATGTCTAAATTTTGCATTATCTTGAATGATAAGTTAGATGAATATAGATTTCAACTGGGTGGAAATATTCTTCATTTATTTACATAAATATCTCTCTCTTTTTTCTATAATATGTCTCTTAAGAGTGGTGATAACATCTAATTCATTTTGTAGTTGCCCACTAGGTAATCCACAACTATCTGTGAAGAGAATGCCAGGGTCTCACTTCTCATCAATGGCAGTGTCTTGAATAAATCTCGTTTTAAAGCAAAGTAATGACACATAATTTATTCTTTCTTTTGACCTTAGGTAAAAGCAAATCCTGGAATTTTTTTACAGACTTGGGGAGTAACTAAGGTGTAACTCATAGTCACTCTTTAACTCCTTCCTGAAATCATTTTGAGTTATTACAATATAAAAAATGTTGAACCTAATTCTTTCATGAAAACAGTAGTAAGTGACAACAGAGCAATGAACTATTTTTTGTAAGGTATTTCGTTTTGCTTTTCTTTAAGTTGTATCAAATGCCCTGCAAAAATACAATGAGGTTAAGGCAAATTTTTAACTCTTAAAATTTGAGCTATTTTAAAGTTACATTCTCTGTTAGTACTAGTATTTCTTTTATGCACTTAAAAATAAATTTCCGATAGAACTGTGCCTCTGCAAATATGCTTAAGGAACAGTATGTGTACAACCAAGATAGGCTAGGTTGGAGGGGATCTATGTTGAATAAGTAAGTGATTCTGCTAACACTGTACACTTAAAGAGCATTTTATTTTATTTTACTTCTTAATTTTTTTAATCTGAATTTTTTAAATTGCATTTTAGGTTTTGGGGTACATGTGAAGAACATGCAAGATTGTTGCATAGGTACACACATGGCAGTGTGATTTGCTGCCTTCCTCACCATTACCTATGTCTGGCATTTCTCCCCATGCTATCTCCTCCCAATTCCCCACACCCCTCTGTCCCTCCCCTATTTCCTCCTGACAGACCCCAGTGTGTGATGCTCCCCTCCTTGTGTCCATGTGTTCTTATTGTTCAATACCCGCCTATGAGTGAGAACATGTGGTGTTTAATTTTCTGTTCTTGTGTCAGTTTGCTGAGAATGATGGTTTTCAGGTTCATCCATGTCCCTACAAAGGACATGAACTCATTGTTTTTGATGGCTGCATAATATTCCATGGTGTCAGTTCAATATTACACAGATCAATGAGACAGAAAATTAACAAGGATATCCAGGACTTGAACTCAGACCTGGACCAAGCAAACCTAATAGACATTTACAGAACTCTCCACCCCAAACCCACAGAATATACATTCCTCTCAGCACCACGTCACACCTACTTTAAAATTGACCACATAATTGGAAGTAAATCACAACTCAGCAAATGCAAAAGAATGGAAATCATAACAAACAGTCTCTCAGACCACATTGAAATCAAGTTAGAGCTCAGAATTCAGAAACTAACTCAGAACTGCACAGCTTCATGGTAACTGAACAACTGGCTCTTGAATGTTGACTGGATAAACAATGAAATGAAGGCAGAAATAAAGATGTTTTTCAAAACCAACAAGAATGAAGACACAACATACCAGAATCTCTGGGACACATTTAAAGCAGTCTCTAGAGGAAAATATATAGCAATAAATGCCCACATGAGAATCAAGGAGAGATCTAAAATCAATGCCCTATCATCAAAATTGAAAGAGCTAGAGGAGCAAGATCAAAAAAAAATTCAAAATCTAGCAGAAGACAAGCAATAATAACTAAGATCAGAGAAGAACTGAAGGAGATAGAGAAACAAAAAACCCTTCAAGAAACCAATAAATCCAGGAGCTGGTTTTACAAAAAGATCAACAAAGTAGACTACTAGCCAGATTAATAAAAAAGAAAAGAGAGAACAATCAAATAGATGCAATAAAAAATGATAAAGGGGATATCACCACAGATTCCATGGAAATAGAAATAATCATCAGAGATTATTACAAACAACTCTATGCACATAAACCAGTAAACCTGGAAGAAATGGATAAATTCCTGGACACTTGCATCCTCCCAACCCTAAACCAGGAAGAAGTCAAAAACCTGAATAGACCAATGACAAGGGCTGAAGTTGAGGCAGCAATTAAAAGCCCAAAAAAAGCCCAGGTCCACATGAGTTCACAGCCAAATTCTACCAGATATACAAAGAGGAGCTGGCACCATTCCTTCTGAAACTATTTCAAACAATACAAAAAGAGGGAATCCTTCCCAAATCATTTTATGAGACCAACATCCTGATACCAAAACCCAGCAGAGACTCAACAAAAAAAGAAAACTTCAGGCCAATATCCATGATGAACATAGATGCAAAAATCTTCAATAAAATACTGGCAAACCAATTGCAACAGCACATCAAAAAGCTTATCCACCATGATCAAGTAGGCTTCATCATGGGGATGCAAGGCTGGTTCAACATACGCAAGTCTATAAACATAATTCACCACATAAATGAACCAAAGACAAAAACCACGGGATTATCTCAACTGATGCAGAGAAGGCCTTTGACAAAATTCAACAGCCCTTTATGCTAAAAACCCTCAATAAACTAGGTATTGATGGAACATATCTCAAAATAATAAAAGCTATTTATGACAAACCCACAGCCAATATCATACTTAATGGGCAAAAACTGGAAGCATTCCCTTTGAAATCCGGCACTAGACAAGGATGCCTTCTCTCACCATTCCTATTCAATTTAGTATTGGAAGTTCTAGCCAGAGCAATCAGGCAAGAAAAAGAAATGAAGGGTATTCAATTAGAAAAAGAGGAAATCAAATTGTCTCTATTTGCAGACGACATGATTGTATACCTAGAAGACCCCATCGCCTCAGCCCAAAATCTCTTGAAGCATAAAGAGCATTTTAAAGACAATAGAACAAAGATGTTTAGTTACCTTTAAAATTATAAGTTGCTGAGCACATCTGCAGAAGCTTTATAGAATGGATGTCAACTTTCACAGTGTTTGATTAGAGAAAAAAATGAAATCTATCAAGCCCTATGAAAAATGAAAAGATGAGTGAAAAAAGTTGACTGTATATAAAATATCACCCATATACTTCATTTATTCATTCGTCTATTATTCATAATTATGATATTCATTCAGGAGCATTGATTAGGGACCTACGAATGTGTCAGAGATTATGCTAGCTGCTGGAATTATGAAGACTGTTAAGGGTAGGCCCCTGTCTCAAAAAGTTTATAATTTAAGTGAGAGTATCATTTAATAATATAATATGATAAATACTTCACTAGAAGCACAATTACAATGAGGGAAAGTATCACATTCTAGGAGCAATCCCAGTGCTAATGCATATCTATTTACCCAGAAAATATAGCATAAAGATTTTCTAGCATAGAAATATGCAAATCCAGGTAGAGTGGCAAATGCGTCCCTGATATGAAGACGGCAGTATGTGGCTGTTAGATCCTGATGCTATAAACATTGGAAGCACTCCCATGACCTCATTTGCTCTAATTCCAAGCTTATCAAGACCACTTCCCTTTATATTCAAATTTTGGAGCGAATACCCTTACTGGGAGAGAATGGTGCTTGGCATTGCAATAAAAATATACCAGTGCCCTTGACATTATACTTTTATTGTAAATTTACATTGATGCGTAAATATATTTCCAGGTGCTTGATTACTGTGTAATACCCTGCCCTGCTTCTTCCCCGAGATGCAGCCCCTCTTTATCTGCTGCATAAATCAGGCTTCTGAGATGAAAGCAGAGTTCCAACCCTGAACCTTAGAGAATTCATCAAAGCAAATGCCATCTTGTTTCCTTGATGACACCTCTGATCTCACAGCATGTCCTTTTTCAAACATCTACAGGTACATGTGTTTGTCATGAATATTTTACTCACAATCCTTTGGCACTCTCCATTTGAGGTCATGATTGAAGTTAGCTGATGCCTAGAACATCCTTGTCCAAGAACAAGGATGTCAGTTA
The DNA here is from genome assembly GCF_049354715.1 of Callithrix jacchus. Lineage (NCBI taxonomy): Eukaryota > Metazoa > Chordata > Mammalia > Primates > Cebidae > Callithrix > Callithrix jacchus. The sequence continues at coordinate 147,564,670 of NC_133507.1, forward strand.
TTCCTGGATACAAGGGGCTCTCATGCTTCTCTGCACTGGCCCCATCCCAAATTTGAAACCAATATTTGGTCTCTTCATTCTCACCAAGGAGTATTCACTTGCTACAAAATCCCCTTAAAGGGATATAGATTGCGCAAAGACTTTGTGGAGGAAACCTGGAGAGTCAGTGTGCAAACCACACAGAAAAAAAACAGTATTTGACTTGTTCATTATTTTTGTACCCCTCAAACTTTCATGTTGGCTGTGCTTAAAGAAGCCTTTACAGAATCCAGGTACCCACAATGCTTTGCCTTCTGAAGACCAGCACTCCTGACTCATGGTCCTGAGCTGCTTTCACATCCATGGGGAGCTGAGTCCAGTCTCCATACACCCACCAGTCAACCCTAAGCCAAATTTACTTGTGGTAAATAAAATCCTCTACATTTCATTTTGCTATGCATTCTCTCTCACACCCTGGTTTTGCAAGTATGAGTTTGGATATCTCCAACTTATAACCTACTTCTTGTGCATAACTCTCTCTAAGAGAGGCATTTAAAGTTACCACAAACTTGGCAGCTTAAAATTAGCACGAATTTATTACTCATAGTTTCTGTGAGTCTGAAATTTGGGCATAGTGTGGCTAGATTTTCTGCTTAGGATCTCACTGGGATAAAATTAAAATATGATTTGGGGCCATGATCTCATTTGAGCTCAAGTTTCTATTTTAAGTTCATTGATTGTCAACAGAATTTATTTCACTGAAGCTACAACAGGGAGAATCCCATTTTTCTTCTAGTTGTTGACCACAGAAAATTCCCAGCAAGTATAAGTTGCTGTTAGTTCTTTGCCATTTGGTGCCTGTAGGTAGAAAACAAACCTATGTTTATTTACTTCCAGGTCAGCTAGTGTATGTCTCTGACTTTCATTTCTGTGCCTAGTCAGAGAAAAGATGAGACTTTTAAAGGGCCTGTACAGTTAGCTCAGGCTTACCTGAATAATCTCCCTTATCTCAAGGTTCACTGATTAAGTACCTAAATAATATCTGCAAAATCCCTTCATAGCAGTACCTAGAAAGTATACTAATTAACTGGGAGAAGAGTTATATACCAGTGGGTGAGAGTCTCAGAGAGACTATTTTAGAATTCTGCCCACTGCAGTCAGGTTTATTGTGAAATAAATAAAGAATAAGCTTCAAAGTTGCTCACTTGCAGAACATTTTTCAGGAATTTAGTATGAGCCCTACCTGTGTATTCACATGGTCTTATGCTTATATATTTTTACAAAGGTCATATGTTTTGTTAATATTTAGTTAAGAAAACTGTTACCACTTCAAATTCCCTCTGCTTTTTGTTTGGCCATGGTATTTTGGAGATTCAGGTAAGGGAAAGTTGAGTTAGGGATATTTTAACTTCCATTCAGAGGGATGTTTTTATGTGGTCCCTGTCACTACTGTAAGTTAGCTGGGAACAGTTTCTGGGAATAGTCCCACTGCTGTCCATTCCCACTCACCTACTGGGGGAACACAAAGCCAGGGCTTGCATCATTTTATGAATGGGAATCATGGAACCCAGTCCCAGAAGCAGGTGGGAAGAGGCAAATAAGTTAAAATGTATGGAGCTGGGAGCTAGGCTGTTGAAAATTCTTTACTGTAAATCTGTTTGAGTTCTTTGTAAATTCTGGATATCAGCCCTTTGACAGATGGGTAAACTGCAAAAATTTTTTCCCATTCTGTTAGTTGCCGATCCACTCTAGTGACTGTTTCTTTTGCCGTGCAGAAGCTGTGGAGAATTTACAAAGAACTCAAACAGATTTACAGGAAAAAAACAAACAAGCCCATTCAAAAGTGGGCAAAGGATATGAACAGACACTTTACGAAAGAAGACATATATGAGGCCAACAATCATATGAAAAAATGCTCATCGTCACTGGTCATCAGAGAGATGCAAATCAAAACCACATTGAGATACCATCTCACACCAGTTAGAATGGCGATCATTAAAAAATCTGGAGACAACAGATGCTGGAGAGGATGTGGAGAAAAAGGAACACTTTTACACTGTTGGTGGGAGTGTAAATTAGTTCAACCATTGTGGAAGACAGTGTGGCGATTCCTCAAGGCCTTAGAAATAGAAATTCCATTTGACCCAGCAATCCCATTACTGGGTATATATCCAAAAGACTATAAATTGTTCTACTATAAGGACACATGTACACGAATGTTCATTGCAGCACTGTTTAAAATAGCAAAGACCTGGAATCAACCCAAATGCCCATTGATAATAGACTGGATTGGAAAAATGTGGCACATATACACCATGGAATATTATGCAGCAATCAGAAATGATGAGTTTCTGTTGTTTGTAGGGACATGGATGAATCTGGAGAACATCATCCTCAGCAAACTGACACAAGAACAGAAAATGAAATACCGCATATTCTCACTCATAGGCGGGTGATGAAAAATGAGAACACATGGACACAGAAAGGGGAGTACTAAACACTGGGGTCTATTGGGGGGCAAAGGGGAGGGCCAGTGGGAGGGGGAGGTGGGGAGGGATAGCCTGGGGAGAAATGCCAAATGTGGGTGAAGGGGAAAAGGAAAGCAAAGCACACTGCCATGTGTGTACCTACGCAACTGTCTTGCATGCTCTGCTCATGTACCCCAAAACCTAAAATCCAATAAAAAATTAAAAAAGAAAAGAAAAGAAAAGAAAATTCTTTACAAAAATCAGAAATAGAAAGTTACAGTCAGGGAATTTGTTTCTCATCAAAGCCTTGTTGAGAGCAAAAATTTCTGTTTTCAGCAATATTATGAGTAAGGCAGTATATTCAATACAAAATTCACAGCACTTTTTTTTAAAACTGGAAACAAAATACAATTTAATAAAGTTTGAATACATCATTTGAGTTTGTATTTGGAAAAATGGTTTTGATAATTTTGTTAAAAAATACACAAATTTGGCTCATATACATGGTGTGAATTATCTTTGTCAAACGTAAATATGTTGATTAAAGAGTTGAAAGAAATTTCTTACAAAAATAATGATATTTGAAACAAAAATAATAAAGATAAGCAATGAAATCAATCAAAATTATTCTCATACTGAGAACAAATTATAGCCAAAATATACACAGATTTTATCAAAAGTAATTCTTTAAGAGAAAGAGAAATATTTCAGTTGCAGTAGTTAATAGTTTCTTTACAGAAAATAATATTTTCAGTTTTTTTATGAAGATGTGTTCAAAGAGTGTACAGCCAAATTATGTATAAAAGCCTTTCATTATGTTATTTTAATGGATTTTGTTACATTGTAAGTTTTTCCGTATTTTAAAATGTATAATTTTCTGATATCTTCTTGTTCTAAATAAATATTTACATTGATTCCTAATTCTATATTCAAAATATTGTTTTTATTTTTTAAAGAAGCCCTCCCACACTGTAGAAGCTTCAGGCACCTTAGCTCACATTCTGCTGTCTCTCAGATCTTCTTATGGGTATTAGTCATGTCTATATACACACAAAGAGATTGCATCACTATCCCTCATAGGCAACACAAGATCCTAAATGGGTCTCATCCTCTCTAAGCCTTATGTCTTTCTTTATGGGCTTGGGACAGGGAGAGGACTCTCAGAGTTGTAAGATTGCCATCAGATGAGACCCAGTAGCATTAGGATTTGACAGTAATCTGAAACATGAGGTACATTTTTTCAAGAAAAATTTACACAGCATACAATTAACCATTAGGAAGTGCACAATTCAGTGGCATCTAGTCTATTCACAATGTTATGCAACTACCAATTCTGTCTAATTCTAAAACATTTTTATCACTCCCAAAGTAAACTCTATCATCTTTATGAGGCAGTCACCCTCCACCCTTTTTCCCCTGACCCTTAGCCTCTGACAACCACTAACCTACTTACTTTCTCTATAGATTTAACTATTCTGGACATTTAATATAAATGAAATCATACAATAGGTGGCTGAGTTTGGCTTTTTCATTTACCATCATATTTTTAAGTTTTATCAACATTGTGGTGTGTATCAGTGCTCCACTTTATTTTTATTTTTCAATGGATGCAAAATAAATGTACATATTTGGGGGTACATGTGATTATTTAACACACTTATCTAATTTTTAAAATATCAGTGTAATTGGAATATGAATTAACTTAAATAATTATCTTTATGCTAGAAACATTCAAATTAATCTCTTCAAGATATTTTGAAATATACAATATATTATGGTAAAGTATAGTCAACTTACTGATCTCTCAAATACTAGGCCTTATTTATTCTACCAAATTGTGTATTTGTACCCATTGATCAGCATCCCTTCATTCTCTCTTCTTCCCCATCACTATTTCTCACCTTTGATAACCACCAATCTACTATCTTCATGAGATCCACTTTTTAATCTTCACATATGAATGGAAAGGTGGTATTTGTCTTTCTGTGCTTGGCGTCTTTCACTTAATATAATGACCTCCAGTTTCATCAATGTTGTTGCAAGTGACCGGATTTCATTCTTTTTATGGCTTAATAGTATTCTATTATGTGTATATACCACATTTTGTTTATTTATTCACTATTGATGGATACTTAGGTTAATTCCATATTTTGGCTATTGTGAATAGTGCTGCAATAAACCTGAGAGTGCAGAAATTCATTGGATATATTCAATTCATTTTTTTCTTTTACATATATCACCATTAGTGAAATTGCTAGATTACATTGTAGTTGTATTTTTAATTTTTTTAAACTCTTTATATGATTTTCTGTAGTGGCTGTGTTAATGTACATATCTAGCAATAGTGTATGAGGGTTTCCCTTCAAATTCTCACCACTGTCTGTTATTCTGGTTTTTTTTGTTTGTTTGTTTTTTTCTAAAAAGCCATTTCAACTGGGGTGAGATTATATCTCATTGTGGTTTGATTTGCAATTATCTGGTGATTCAGGATGCTGAACATTTTTCATATACTTGGCTATTTGTGCTGGGATTATCCGTGTGAGCCACTGTGCCCTGCCTTTTATTTTACTTTTATTTTTGAGATAGAATCTCGTTCTGTCACCAGACTGGAGTGCAGTGATGCAACTCGGCTTACTGCAACCTCCGCCTTCCAGGTTCAAGCAATTAACCTGCCTCACCCACCAAAGTAGCTGGGACAACCAACAGGTGCCACCATGCCCAGATAATTTTTGCATTATTATTATTTTTTTTTTTAGAGATGAGTTTTCACCATGTTGGCCAGGATGGTCTCAGTATCTCGACCTCGTGATCTGCTCACTTTGCCATCCCAAAGGGCTGGGATTACAGATGTGAGCCACCATGGTTGGCCTGGTCAATGTTTTCAACTAAAGTTTCAGATGCATTCTCAGGAGACACCTGAACAGTGGTGAAAGACCTGAATTGTCCTGCAGCCCCAATGTTGCTCATCAGAATGTGGCATCTGGGAGATGAGTCCTAGCCCAATTATTCTAGTTCTCCACGTTTGAACCAATTTCCAACCTCAGGGATTGGGTCCTACACACTGAGTGTACTATTGCTTTCTTCTCTTTCTTGTCTCACATTTAATTCACTAAGAGCAGGCTTTCACAGAATAGTTCAACTCTCTTTGGTGAATTCTGAATTTCTACAACTGGGCTTCTCTATAAGGTGCTTCTTCAATAAAGAGTTTCAACCACCCTACCTTGTTTTACAGCATTACACACACACACACACGATGAAAACTCTATATGGCCATGGACGTTAGGTGTTTTTTTTTTTCTTCACTGTCATATCTCCTACAATTGTAATATTGTCTGCCACAGAAGACACTCGATAAACCTCTGCTGAAGTAAGGAATAAACTCACATGCAGTTCTTTTCCCTGTCATAATTTAGTGATCACAAACTTGATAGAAATTGCAGCAGCTGTCTGCATAACCGTGTACCATAGGAGTGCTTGTAGGTATTTCCCCACAGAGGAGAGGCATTTGTAGCCACATGTCCACATGTTATTCCTAAAGACTGAACCTCTGAAAATTTGTATTAGCCCCATTGCTTCTCTGTCTCTCCTGCAGGATTTTAGTGGTACTCTCTTACAATAACCATTTCATGCTTTACAAATGGCTTTGGTCACTGGTGGCAACTATTGACAAATGGGGTTTTCCATGCATATTTGATGGACAACTCCACATTTCAACTCAGACTAGAGGAAATCCTATCGAATCACGTGAAGTGGATTCTAAGTTCTAAATCCATAATAGGTATTTCTTCTGCTTCTAGGAAGAATTTCATCTTACTATATTGAATAACCATCAATACCAAATGAAACATTGACTATTAGTTGGTGATTTTATAAGATATGTTTTAAGACTTCCTCACACAATACCACATTTGTTCTACTTTCTCTCTGAAACAACCAGTCAAGGGTGGAACAGTTCCAGAAGAGAACATGGTACTGATCATTAGCAATACTATATTGTACACTTAAAATGTTAAGGAGGGCAACTCATGGTCTGTGTTCTTGCCACAAGAAGAAATTGAAATACTGATCTCAGAATCATTTCCCTGATCGCAACCACCTTTGTACATGAGTAGAGCAACAGCTTGAAGGTAACAGTGGAGGTGCACCCACGGCTCAAACAGAAAGGGAATATGTGATCAAAGACAGAACTTTCACTGCATCTTAAAATAAAATCCTTGGATAACGTCTCAAAACGTGGGTGATCTTATACATAGCCTCTTTCCTCACTTGATACTATCACTGAAAACAGACTCAACACATTTTTACTTTCAACATAAAGAACATGCCCACACAAAAGCATTTAGGAGTAAAGTGGATTTTACCAAAGATTCAGTAGAGGTAGGGGGATCCATGTTACAGAGCAAAACACTAAACAAACACCCCATTTGACAATTCTGTCCATCTCAGCATTCCTCTGATAATCGGGTTCCTCTCTTTTGTTCTTTTTCTAGGATTCCATTCATATTCCACTGTCTTTGCAGGGATGTACTGACAGTGGATAACCTTCATTGTTTCATGTCATCCCTGGAAAGCATGGCCATTTGGATTATTTGATCTGTTCACTTCTCCTCTTTGAGGATAAGTGCCAACTAGCTATCTTTCCCCAGCCTTCCTATAATTCCAATAAATTACATATTTTCTATACTGTTCAAATGTATCTAGAAAGAATGTCATTATATCCACTTCTGTAAAGAAAGATACAAATCCAAATGTGCTGAAGTCCCAATACAATCAATTTTATCTTTCCCACAAAAAGCATTTAATAAAAAAAATTTAAAGCAAAAAAAATTCCAAAATTATTATACTTACACTAATTCTTTCCAGGAGTCATGAATTGTTATCCTCTGTGTTTTCCTATTCTAGTTAAAATTAATCTACTGTACACGTTAGAGACTTTGCTATGCCATAACATTTCAAAAGGATTATTCTTGACTACTTGCCCAGTAACCACGGGATCAGATATTGTAGTCAGCTTTGTATGGAGACTTCCTTATACAAAAATTTAATATCTTCCTTCATCAGATGAATTCTTCAAATGGCATTAACCATTTTTAATTTTTTCAAGGAAATTAATGATTTTAACAATTTTGAATAGAAACTGTAATAGAATCAAAATATGTCTTGCAAATGCCCAGGTTAAGTTGTAAAAGATAATATACAGAAAAACAAAATTGGTAAGAAAATCGTGTCAACCTATCCAGCATTTAAGAATTCTTACTATTGTTTTTTAAATCAACCTTCTCCCTACTTTCAGTTTTAAAGAGCATTCCTATCTGTGATAGTTTGCCATGATCAAGAATCAAAACCTTGATTGACTGAGCTGTGACTACCTATCTTGGTTTGCCAGCATCCAGAATTGGAACATTGTTAAAGTGGGCAGACTTCCCACTGTTTACTGAAACGACTTTCTTGTTAACCATGGCAAAATGTCCAGCTCTGAAAATACTCTTCTGAGAACCCCCATGAACTCACTGTGACTCCAGTGTAATGCACATTTAGAAAGATTTCTGTGAGTCTTTTAAAATGTTGTGGTTTATCACAAATTGCCAAAACCTTGCCTGCAGTGCTGTTTATCAGCACTAAATTATTTCAAGCCCTCTTCCTGTTAAAGCTTTTAATGTTCTGTGTGACTCCTTATGCTAATGTTACACGTATCAGTGGTGTTTCTGCTCACATGAAACAAAGCACATTCATAAAATCTGGATTTCACACAAAGGTTGCTTTTTCTTCAATGCTGCATTTAAATTGATTCATTCTAAGCATTTCCTCTGTATTTCTATAAATCTGATACGGAGGCTGGATGGATCTGTCACTGAGAGGAGTCTGATAATGCATTACACATTAAGGTGAAGTAAATTTACCCCACTGCTATTAAAAATGGATTGAGATGTGTGTGGTTTTTGTAAAACATGCAATCTGTTGTGTTTGATCTCTTTGGAGCTGGGGCTAGAGGTAGTCTATGCACAAACACACTAAATGAATATATGTTTATGCAGGCAAATAAATGATGCTTTTCTCTTCTAGCAGGCTTCCAAACCCGCGTCTCATTCCAAATAAGGCCATGAGGTCTGGGTGGAGTTCGCCTACATTACTAGGCACTGCCCTTTACATACAATTCTAAAAGAGAGGTATTGATTGTATCACTTTGGGAGAGAAATACACACCGTTGATTCCTATTCTTACTAAGGCCTATCACATAGGATGGCTTTTGTATTCAAATAAATGATTTTGGATACTTTTGAAAACTAAATGCACATACGTTCTTTGGAATTTTAATTATATCCTCCATAAGACCTAATATGAAGTATGATATTAGTCCTAGTGCTCTATCGTGCTGTAGGGTGGATTTATAGTTGACAATAATTTATTGTGTATGTTCAAAAAGCTAGCAGAGAAGATTTTGAATGTTCCCAATACAAAGAAATAACAAATGTTTGAGGCAATTGATACGTGAATTATTCTTATTTGAACATTATGTATTACACATCTCAATACGTATACATGTATTGAAATACTGCTCTGTACCCCATAAATATGTTTAATTATTACGGGTTTACCAAAAATAACATAGTTAAAAGTAAGTTTCCTTTGATTTGAAATTTGGGGTGACAGATGCTATTTAGATCAGGAAGCAGTGCATGCCTGCAGAAACTAAACGCTCTGCTAGGGAACGTGGCGATGTATCTCTAACCTACAGACCCCAGATGCAATAAGTCATCTGCACACACCATGCTTTTGATACATAAATGTAAGTCCATTTAATTTTATCTTTTCATTTTTGTTTTGTGTTTGCCTGTATGTGTATGTGTGTGTATTTATTTGGCTTGTCTAGTTACATACATGCATTTTTTTAAGAAAAATTTTAACATGTCTAACTGGCTTTTACATTCCTCTAATGTCATGTCTCTTTTGGTAAAAGACATTTTTCCTCTTTGCTCATGTTTTATAACTGCTGTTGTCGAACTATCTGTCATTAAATTCACAGATTACGATAGCTTTGCCAATACAAACTTATGAAACACAGACTATAACAATTATGTAGCCAGCATCCATTTCATCTTTGTGCACACAATGCTACATTTCGTAGTCTTCTTGCATCCGGCTCCTGGAATATAAGAAGAGGTAGTATTTGTTTCTCTCAGGCCAGATCTGGTCATAAAACATCCTGCACACTCTTCCATGCCATCCCTCCCCAGATTATGTGGCTGGAAGCAAAGGATTCCAAGATGATGTAGACATGTGTTGACAAATCAGTGGCTTCCCAGGAAATTTTAATTAAGAATGGGTTTGAGCAAGAAAGAAGCTGTGTTGAGTTATGCTCCTTAGCTCTTGATGTCTTCTTTAACTCTTTTTTGAAATTATGATTTTACTCTTTAGGCGGCTGATATTGGGGGCAACATTTTCTGATTACAAATGTGTCTTCTAAAGGTAACTCAACAGAACTTCCAGAGCTTATGTAGGTCACTGTGCAATTGCATTTCAGCGAGAAAGGTGTTTACTTTTTGGGCGTTCATTCACAAACAATCTACTTATTAAATACCTAGTTACTGTGTTCTTATTCTGAAGATTCAGAGCACTGCCCACATGTCATTTCACTAGAAGAATAACTTTATTACTTCTATATATACAACTTTGCCCATGGGTCTTGCGCTAGGGTATTTATGTTTGTGTTCCCTCAAAATTCACATTGAAATTCTAATCTCCAAGGTGATAGTATTAAGAAGTACGCTTTTTTGGGAGATGATTATGTCATAGGGCAGAGCCCTGATGAACGGAATTAGTGACCTTATAAAAGAGGCCCAAGGGAGCTCTTTGGCCCTTTATACCATGTAAAGATATTGCAAGAAGTTGTTAATATGTCCTCAACAGACATGTTAACTCTGCCACCACCTTTATCTCATACTTCCTGACCTCCAGGACTGTGGGAAATAAATGCTTTTTATTTATAAACCACCTAATGTATGGTACTTTGTCCCAGCAGACTAAAGACATTTTGTGAATTAATAAACTTAGCTTAATTTTACAAACTAAGCATTTTACAGAGACCTGCCTGGTTTATTCCACAGTTTATACTGAGAATGTCGTTTCCCTATATTTTAGTCTTAATACTCTTCAATGTTAGCTCTAGAGTCCTAAAATTATTTCCTCATCCTGCATAAAGCAATAAGAAGCTTCACATTCTGATAGATGCCTGACAGTCAAGACTTGTTGGAGTCAAACAACTCAAAAATGTCTCCATCTCTTGGCATTTCTTTGAGTCCTGAGTTTTATATTAAAGATGGTAACTCTCTGTCATTTCAGATGTCATTCCTGGACTGTGTGCTTTATGCCACTGGACACAAGCCAGTACACTGCAACTCAAGGCCTTTCCAATAATTCCCCAACTGAGTAGAGTTACACAGATTTGAACAATTTCACTTTACCCCGTCTCTTGGGACTTTTACTAAACTTACTGTTTTTGCTCAATGAAAATGTGAAAATAGATTGAAGAACATATTTTTATTATTGTTTTCAATGTTTTTTTTTAACTTCAGACTATTTGTAAAACAGCCAACACTCCGTCAGTATCTTTGCATGTTCTAAAAATATAGAGGTTCTTTTGCTTATTTATTAAAAAGAATTAACCTTCCATGACACATGGCAGGCTTAATTTGCTGACTTTTGAAAAGGGCAATTATTCAAACCATAGTATGGAGTTCTACATGGTACACTGTAAGCACACATATCATTTTATTGGGTTTAGAATTCATTTTCAGTCATTTGATAACTAGATGGCTATCTCAGGCAATAAGCAGGGCTTACATTAACAAGTTACCCAAATTTTATGGGTCCTAATCCCACTTACATCACATGGAACTTTGGACCCCACAAACTAACTACCTATAGACTTTAAGAATAATGCTGTCTTCTTGTACTATAGATAATGGGTAGTTATTTCCTTTGTTTCTCTGCTAAAGGTGGTCCCCTTTTCTGTCATGCCTGCTGCGGCTGCTTGTGATTGCTGATGCTCACAGCAAGGATAATATTTACTAGGACTTCCAACACTGCCAACCTCACTAGTGAAACCACTCTGCTCTCTTGCTGCCTCACTGAGTCAGAGCCAGTTACACTTGCATTATTAGCTTGCTTGATCACAGAGAAGTACAGAAGCAAAGCAATGGGACACCTGCTTATCCCTGATTTCCCTCCCTCAGTCATGGGCAGTCTCTCCATGAAGCAACCCCCCCATGCCAATCTGCCCCTGAGGCTCCTGATACAGTGCTTCTTTTCTTTTTCTGCCTTTCTCCACTCACTGATTTGCTCTTTCCTATACTCTGGCAATAAATGTATTGATTATGAACAAAAATATTATGTTTCAACTAGAACCATAACTAAGACCCTACTTTCCCTCTACCTTAGTCACAAATACACTGATGGTTTTTTCTTTAGTACCAACTATTCCTTCATAGATGATAAGTCCTGTGCTGCAATCCTATCTAATGCATGACTTATAACTCTCAGAATTCAAACTTCAGGCTACAAAAACGATTATCTGGGAGCCTGTTCAAATTGTTAATTCCACAGCTCCACTCCTAGCTCTCTCATTCAAGGTCTATTGCTCTTGGGTTTTTACTTTTGCAAAGCACCCAGAGGATTCTAATTCAGGTGATTCAAGCCTTCTTCTACTTTTAGACATAATGCCAGCTGCCATATTAACATTCTTGACTGTTGAGAACATAGTATAAATTTTATTAATAATTTCTATAACTCTTTTTTCTTTTTTGGTAATGATTTTGTCTGGCAGTCTATGCTGTTATTTGATGCAGACATGTGTAGAATTTCTATGTCTTCCCGGTAGATTGGTCCTTTTATTATTAAGTAATGTCCCTCTTTGTCTCTAGCCATTTTATTTGATCTGAAATGTACTTTATCTTTTAATTGATGTATTCAAAACATTTATATTTAAGAAAATTATTGAAATGTCAAGGCTTAGGTCTACTATTTTATTATATCTTTTCTGTTTCTAATTTATTTGTTTCTCTTTTCTTGCCTTTCTGTTGGTTCCTTGAACATGTTTTAGAAATTATTCCCATTAATCTACAGTGTTTTTGAGTATGTCACTTTGTAGAGTTCTTTTGGTGACTCGTCTAGAAATTACAATATACATGTGTAACCTATCATAATCTATTCACATTGATGTCTTATCACTCAAGTGTAGAAAATTTATTCATTTCCTCTTTCCCTCTCTACTTTTTAAGATATAGTTTTTGCCTTAAGCATTTCCTATATATCCTTTGGGCACCATGTAAGATGGTGTTACATTTTTGGATCCAACCACGAAATGTGATTTAATAAACCAATTAAAGGAACGCAGAATTACTGCCATTTTTATACATATTCATGTTTTCCCTCCTTTCTGAAGTTTCAGGTATTCTTCTCTTATCATTTATATTCTATTTAGAAAAGTCTGGTTAACCATTTATTAAGGGTTAAACTGCTGGCAAAGAAAATTCTTAGTTTCTCTTTATCTAAAAAGCTCCTGATTTCCCCTTTTTTCCTAAGGATAGTTTTGATGAATATAGAACCTTGGATTGGCATTTCTTTTCTCTGTAATATAAATGACAAAGTTATTACCCTGTTTCTGTGAATTTTTAGAGATTTTTTTCTTAGAATAGAAAACTCTGAAATCAAGATCATAAATAGTATTGGAAGAGTCATATGTTCATAGACTTCAGGGGAGGATTCAGTGGATAGCGGATAACAAAGGTAAAATCTAGTGCAACCATAGAGAGTGAAGAGAGATGGAACAAGACCTGAGAGGAAGTGTAAATCATTATTGTAAGCAGAATTGGATAAGCTTCCTTCTCTGAGACTAGAGGGTAGAAAAGGAGGACAGCAAGAGGTTTACATGGAGATCAGAGCATGTTTTCTAAATAGATTTCTCCCTGCATGCCACTCTGGGTGCAGTTTGAATGTTTAAAGATACATGTTTTTCTATAAACCAAGACACTAAACTGTAAGAAAACTACTTAATTTTTTCTCATCTAAAGAAATATCTATGTGTTCTACTTCAAAATATAATAATGAAAGAAATGAAGTACAACACATACACAGTTACACAAGAAATGGTGTTGGCTTTTAGATAACTTACGACATTCTGAAACATGAAACCATCTCAAACAATTTTCAAGGGGGATCTGACCCCATACAATGTTTGCCTGATACTCTGGCTTTGTAACCGAACGTTGGTTTAGATGAGACTGCATTTCCTTCTGGTGCATTTCTTATATTTCCTTTTGGTGCCTAACTTGAGGAATTCTGCCAACTTTTTTGAGATATTAAATAGGCTAATTATAATATATTAGCACTGAAAAAACTGAAAGAATAAATCACTTTTTCTTGCCCATCAATAAGGAAAGATATAAAAAATATTTTAAGCATTGCCCAGAAAACCTTTCTTAGAATAAAAATATGACTGAGATCTACTTATTCAATTTTTAATTTTCTTTTTTAGACAATGCAGCTTCTAGCAACAGGATTGGTAATTTTAAAAAGTCAACTTAACATAATGTACACATCAAAATGAACTATATTTGTTGTAACCTCAATTACATGTGTATCCAAGTTTGCTGCTAATGTGAAAAACCTTTTGGAAACTAATTTTTGGAAAAGTATCTGAAATCTGCAGCATAATCTTTTAAAGAACATTGATGCGGCAAAGGAAACCAGCTGACTGTGTTGGTGAAACTTACAGAAAACTGATTTGGTAAGTAAAGGTGAGCTCTGTCAGTTTCCATAGGGACAAAAGAGTAGTGAGTGAGTCCTCATTGTGTGTCTGTCCCTCCCAATCCCTAAGCTCACTAAATGAAGGTGTCATATTTTTTCAGTGTCCTCAGCATAGTTCTTGATACATAGTAGGTACATAATCAAAGATTGTTAAATTCAATTTTCTTAATTCAAATCATAGTTAATGGGTCCTAATGATTTGAAGTGACCCCAAATGTTTCTCTGGCCATTTGAAAATAAGCATGAAATGATTCTGTTTTCTCATGTAGGCATGCCATTTCCACATGTAATATATATGCATAATGTATTGTAAATGTTTACAGAATAGTATTTTCTGACCATCCTCCCCTTGCAGTACAGTAGTCTTATGGGAATTATTCATGATTGATAGTCGGATTCATTTTTCACCTAGATACTTGTATCCAAATGAATGTTTTTAATATTCCAACCCCTTAAAAATATGATGAAAAACCTGTCATGGATAATAAGTTGCAATGAAGTGCCTGAGCACCTTAAATGACAGGCACTCTGTGATTTCAAATTCCAGTTATCTTGGATTTGAGTTTTACAGGTTAAGCAAGTTAAGGATGGATAGTAGGTGTAAAGAAGAATGTGATCATTTCAATAAATATCATAATCAACACTAATAAACTAATAACCAAAAAAAAAAGCCCACTTTGCTGTGTGTTAAAATAAATAGTTTCAGGAGACTTCATACCAGAAACAATGAGGCACAACCTGAGGGTGATTTCAATTAGCTGAATTCCCATCTACCTTTTTTTTTTAAGCCTATTTGCTTTGTTTTGTCTTAATTCATTTTTTACTCTGCTCTCTTACATAGTAACAAGAAATAATATAACACTTTGAAGAAACCTGGATTTCCAAAGCAAAATACCTCAACAAACTTTATTATCAATTGATGTGGGTTTGTGTGTATAATTCTAAAAATGTAAAATGAGTAATTATGAAAGTTAAGTTTACCTTTCTTTATTATGTTCATCCAAATTTATATTTACAGAAATACTTTCCTAGATGTCACTCAGAGTCAAGGGTTCTATTAAACCAATAAATGTGAATTTCCACTTCAGAAAAGTTCTTTTTTCTACTTTGTGTTTTATGTGGCTGTTACTGAAACAAACCAAATGGCTAAATCAATACAAATGGCCCTTGAGGCCTAGAGAGAGCACAAGAAAGTGTAGCATCATTAAACTAAATTACAAACAAGCACTTAAGAAGACAAATAAGTATTTTGTTACCATAACTCTTCACTTTTTTATGGTGATGATAATTGAAAATGTTTACAAAACATGCATGGTACCAGGAACAAGGCTTCTGTGATTATGTCCTAATACTTAGGTATACCAAGTTGCTGTGGCTGTTTTAATCAGATAGAAAATTGTAAAACTAGAGGTGAAAATCTGATAGCATTTTTTTCAAGCCCAAATCTCTATCTGGTATTAGGAAATGCGTAAGTCAGGGGGAGTGACCATCAGGGAGGTGAGCATTGGAAGAGTAATGGGGTCAGCTAGAGAGCATGAATCTCACTTTGTTACTCTAAAAATATAAGTTGGGCTGAGCAGGAAGAAAGAAGACACAGGAGGGGATGAAAGAAAATAATGCTTTTGTCCTTTGGATATTAGTCCTTTGGACAAAAGCATTATTTCCTTTTATTCCCTTCTGTGTCTTCTTTCTTCCTGCTCAGCCCAAGACTAATATCCAGTATCTACAAAGAACTAAAGCAGATTTACAAAAAACAAAAAACAAACAAACAAACCCATTCAAAAGTGGACAAAGGATATGAACAGACACTTTTCAAAAGAAGACATTTATGAGGCCAACAAACATATGAAAATATGCTCATCACTGGTCATTAGAGAAATGCAAATCAAAACCATATTGAGATACCATCTTATGCCAGTTGGAATGGTGATCATGAAAATATCTGGAGACAACAGATGCTGGAGAGGATGTGGAGAAATAGGAATACTTTTACACTGTTGGTGGAAGTGTAAATTAGTTCAACCATTGTAGAAGACCATGTGGTGATTCCTCAAGTATCTAGAAATAGAGATTCCAGCAATTGTCCCAGCAATCCCATTACTGGGTATATACCCAAAGGACTATACATCATTCTATTCTAAAGACATATGCATGTGTATGTTCACTGTGGCACTGTTTACAATAGCAAAGACCTAGAACCAACCCAAATGCCTATTAATGATAGACTGAACAAAGAAAATGTGGCACATATACACCATGGAATACTATGCAGCCATAAAGAATGATGAATTTGTATCCTTTTTAGGGACATGGCTGAATCTGGAAACCATCATTCTCAGTACTGACACAAGAACAGAAAACCAAGCACTGCATATTCTCACTCATAGGCAGGTGTTGAACAGTGAGATTGTATGGACACAGAGAGGGGAATATCATACCCCGGGGTATGTTGGGGGATGGGGGGGCTAAGGGAGGGACAATAGGGGGCAGGGAGGTTGGGGAGGGATAATACTGAGAGAAATGGCTGATGTAGGTGACAGGGAGATGGAGACAGCAAACCACCATGCATGTGTATACCTATCCAATGATCCGGCAAGATCCACACATATACCCCAGAACTTAAAGTACAATTAAATAAAAAAAAGGAAATAATGCTAAGGGCTCAGGTAGGTGATGAGGACAGAATACAGCCAGGATAGGGGCTGCCATTCCTGTTTCCTAGGCAACTGCTTCCTCCCAGATACCCAGGTTTATATCATCCACATGCTTACAGCAGATGAAAATGAAGGAGGACTAAGCCCAAGATTCTGCAGACAGAATGCAAACCCAGGAAATAAATCCAATGAAATGATATGCGAAAATTACTTTGGAAAAGTCTGGAGCAAATGAATTTCAGAAGTAAGAAGAATAAATTATCCAGGGTATTTAAAACTCAGAACTCAGGACTTAAGTGACTTTTGGTCCTGAGCAAAACTATGTGTGATATGCACTTCATAAGTCACAGTTTAGGGCAATGGTCATTATACAGTGGATTAGAACCATCTCTGGGAGCAAAACAAAATACATAATTTTAATTAACCTTCTTGTATAAGACATGTAAGTTTAATATTGGAAAAATATTACCTGTATTATAAAATAATTTAATAATGATGTTTGAGGTCTTGTAACCAAGATAATTTATTTTGCTTTATATGAAAAATTTTTAATCTAAACATAGAAGAGGTTTTAGGCAAAAAAAATCATATAAGTTATTTTGATGACAGATATACAGGTTTGGATTTCAATATAAATTCTATCTGCAAGCTGAAATTCTTTACTGTCTTTGTGAAGATAGTATTCAACAGAACATTATGCTTGTTTGCCCATACTGGCTACTAGGATCATGAATCTGAAGAAATTATACACACACGCATACACACACACACACACACACACACACACATATATATATAATTACTATATATAGACTATATATATACTTGTCACTGCCAGTTGTTATTTTGGCAGATTAACTGGAAACTGAGTAGATAATTTTTACCTCACTAAATCAAAAACCCTCTTTATTGGTTATAAATGACATTGAAATACACTCATGCAAAGCACATCAGAATGGTTTATGACTTTTTAAGGAAAAACATTATATTCAATGGGATGACTGAAAATTTGCCTTCAACATAGCTACTCTATTCTATGTGAAAAATGATATAATTTAAAGAGACTGCCAAAACGTAGATAAATTATTTTTATTTATCTTTGACAGGCATGGTACAGCCCTTAGGACTCACACATGTGCACTTATCTTCCCTTTCCAGGTTTCTGGAATGGTTAGGCTTTGTTACCCTTACATCCAGGTAGCAATGTGCAACTGATTCTGGTCCAGCAGCATCCAGTAGTGACATGGGTCACTTCCCAGCTAAAGTGTTTTAATGCTGATATGAATCTCCAAGCACTCTTTCCCTCTATGATAATCATGGAGGAAGACTCATATTCTAATGGTGGAACTATGGATTTGAAAGGTCATGGGTCAAGAAAATCTCCACTTAGAGGAAACCTTCCTGAGAGAGTTACTTGGATGCACGAAAACTTAGCATGGCTCAGAAAGAAACCTCTGGGGTGTGAAGCCACTAAGTTGTTTTGATTTCAACATGACCTAGAATATACTAATGAATACAACTTTAGACAGCACTTTTCATGTCATGATATTTCCATGTAGAGCTTAATGTACAAGTATTTGTGTTTGGACCTATTAAATTTAATTTAAAAAGCTTATTAGAAGCTGAGGCCAAACTAAATGAAAAAAGGGAACAAGATACCCAAATTTAGTCAAATATAAGAGTCTTCATCTGTATACAATAATTTGGAACATCAAAGAATGATGGTAGAGAGTTAATACTTCAAAATTGCATTGTAAGCTATATTTCTCTCAGAAAATGATTTCCTGACCCATGTAAACAGGTATTTTTTTAAGCAGTACCCTTTACTATGTAAATATCCTATAGCAGTCAGTATGTCTCATTTACAGAGTATTATCGTTGGCAGCAGGACATGAAGAGAAATCCTAAGAGTGTTTATGTTTAGGTGTCTTATTTCTGGAGGGCAGGAAATGACAAACACAGCCAAAAGAAACTCATCCCATGCCAGCAGTCCTTAGAGACTTTCATAAAGTTCAAAATTTTTATGTTAATGTTACTATTCTTTTCTCGGTGCATTTAAAAATAGCACATTTTAAGAAATAAATGTTCTTTTCCTGAGAATGAAATATTTTTAAGAGAAGAGCTTTGATAGAGATTTTCTTTATTCAGGAGACGATACTTAGGAGAACTAGAGGGAAGTAACGAAGGTCACAAGAGAGATAATGTTTGAGGACCAAAATTGCTTGTCACTTTCGGTTGCCTTTCCTAAAGAAGAAAACATATTTGGTTGATTCTCCTGACATCTTGTTACAACTTATTCAAGGGAAATTTCTGAAGTGATGACATTAATGGGAAATTCTTGTAATAATCACTTTTATATTCTAACTGCCTTCTCTTCTTGGTCTTCTGTCATCTTGTCATCTACTTCTTCACATCGACAACCTGATAGGTGGAAATACTGATATTCTAAAATTGACTAAGCATAAGCATCGGGAATATTTTTACTTTGTTTTAAATTTTTAAAAAAGTTATGAGGTTTGCGTGTGTGTGTAGCACTATAAGGATAGAACAGAAACAAACATTTTTAGAGTCATTTGTTAAAGGCAGAATAATACACTCTCCACCAAAGAAAAGGTGTCTACATCCTAAAATTCAGAATCTGTGATTATATTATGTTACATGGCAAGGGGGAATTAAAATAAAGTTGTTAATTTTAAGGATGCTTATTTCCTTAAACTAGGGAGATTGTTCTGAATTTTTCAGATGGTCCTAATGTACCCTTAAATGTAGAAAAGAGAGGCGTATGAGGGTTCGCGTCAGAATGATCTGATGTGAAAAAGACTCAACTTGCCATTGATAGCTTTGAAGAGAGAAGAAGACAGCTTAAGAGCCAAGGGATATGAACATCCTTTAAAGCTGAAAAAGGAAAGGATATGGATTCACTCTTAGAGGCTCCAGAAAGAAATGCAGCCTTACTGCCACCATGATTTCAGAGTTCAAATTTCTAACGTAACAAAACTATAAGATAATAAATTTGTATTTTAAGCTAGTCAATTTGTGGTCATTTACTACAGCTTTGATACAAAACTAAGACCTTTCTAATGGCTTATTAGAATAAAACAATTTGAAAACCACTGTTTCTTTATTCTTTGAAAAAGCACTGTATACAGTAACCAACTTTGTGTAATTTCCACCAACAATCAAATAATAATAATAACAAAATAGAGTCCAGGCATGGTAGCTCATGCCTATAATTCCACCACTTTGGGAGGCCAAGATGGGCGGATTGAGGCCAGGAGTTCGAGACCAGCCTGGCCAACATGATGAAACCCTGTTTCTACTAAAAAATACAAAAAATTAGCTAGGCATGTTGGTGTGTACCTTTAGTCCCAGCTACTCGGGAGGCGGAGGCAGGAGAATCTCTTGAATTGGAGAGGCAGAGGCTGCAGTGAGCCATGATTGCATCATTGCATTCCAGCCTGGGTGACAGAGAGATAGAGACTCTGTCACAAAAAAAATGTAAAAAAATAAAAATAAATGAGTTCGAATGGGAATTTTACTGGAAATGAGCATCGTTCTCCAAACTCTGTTTTGGGAAATAGAATCTAATTCATTAAACGAATGAGCATGATAGATTTCCCCAATGCTTGAATTTTCTCTGATGCATCTCTGCTGGGAAATTGAGAAATGGACTACACTCTCTTGTAAGATCTTTCTATGCAACAAGTTTATAACTGAAGAAGAAATTATAACAAGTGAGAATCCTGAAAGGTCAAGCCATAAAGTTCACCACTGAGTTGGACTGGGTCACAAGCTGGGAATGTTATTTAATACTGAGACAGACTGTAAACTTGCCAATCCAATCAGACTCTGCTTTGATGCTATGCTTTCATTTTGTAGGCTCTGGTTTATGGCAGTTGATGTTTATTTTCACATATACTTTCCTTTCTTCCTACTTTATAAAATTCTTGAAATAGATACTTCTGCATCCTACTTAAGTCAAGGCATTAATTCAAGCCAGCTAGTAAGCTCCCACCCTCTCTTGGTTCCAATTTCAACCCCATTATTGTATAAAATTTCATGTTTACAACATTCTAACTCTGTGTTAAGAATAACAACGTCAGTCACCAAGGCTTATGGGGCTTTCCACATTTCCACATCAGTCATGAAGAAAACATGCACTAAAACCAAACATTTTAAAATGCATTTTGTGGATTAATAGCATTCATCTGACTGCCGAAAGAAACTTTTTATTCAGCCCAGTGATCACTGCAGTGATTCCAAATGTTTAGTCAGGACAGTGAAGACAGACTCTTTTCAAGCCACTTAAAATCCTGGTGGGGAACCAAAATGCTACTAATAGGTCAAAATCCAGAGTGGAAAAAACAATTATATAAAATTAGTTTGTTAAATTAATGATTTATGGACAGGATTACCAAATCACTTTTTATAGTGGATGCTAAATGTTTTTATAGAACTTCTAGTTTATGAGACATAGTTTGAAGCAAAGAGAAGACTCGTCCAAAAAAAAAAAATGTTGATCTGATACTTTTTGCTGTTGTTTTTTTTTTGTTTCAACCGCTGGTATGAAGCAAACCGTAAATACACCTAGATGTCAGAAAAGGAGGAAATAATATAATGAGGTTTCCAAATATTTAAACATTTTTAAATAAGTGCATATTTGACTCTATCAAACCAACTTTTGCTTTGTTCTCTCTCTCTTTCTCTCTCACATCTTCCCTCTAACCTTGCCATTTCTCTTCTTTGAGCTTTTCCATTTATTTTCAAAATATATTATTATTTTATGTATTTATTTTGTCATATATTCTCCCTTTTAAATAAAATTGTCTTTCTTATACCCTTTTCTTACTCTCTCTCATCTCTCTTATCATCCTATTCTCTAATATTTTTTAGATAGTATTTACTCATAATTCCTGGTCTGAGACCTCACAAAACCTTACAACCAACAAGGAAGACCTCACAAAAACCCTACCACCAACAAGGAATAGGACATTTGATCCTCCTTAGTAAAATCCTAAAGAGTATTTATGGTATGTCCATAATTTTCCTACCCTATTCTTGAGAATTCAGTCTTTATTCACCGTCATTTCACCTTCCAATTGTCATTATTGGCTGTCCTGCCTCCAAGCCATCATTAAGACTTGATAGCTCACACTCTAAGGAAATAATTCATCAGTTCCATTTCATAACCCTAAAGAATCTGTTCCCAAACTGTCAAACAAAGAGTTTTCTGATTAATGTCTCTAGAGTCGACCTGGGTATAGTTTGGACAATTTACCAGTATTTGCTAAACACAGACACTGGTTGAGAAAAAGACTGTTACTCTTACTAACATTCTGTTGTTCACAGTCCCTTTCTCTTAGTAACAACTGACATATTTCTCTGGCTTTGGAAACTACCTTCCCATACATTCTTCAGTTTGTCTTTTATTGCTCTGTATTAGTCAAGATTCATTCAGTTGAAAGTGAGAGATCTATATTTCCACCCATGTTAAACCATAGGAAAGAAAAAAAAATGTTTCCTAGATAAACAAAAGTCCAAGAACAGACTATCTTCACATTCGGTTTGATCAAATTATGTGATGACATAATTTGATCTCTTTTTCTCCTTCTTAATTTCTCAGCCCTACATCCTTAATGTATGTGCTTTTCTGTTACATGGACTGGATTTCTTCATTATAACAGTTCTAAGACAATTTCCTATAGGCCTAAAATCCAAAGGTTAGTGTTTTTTATTTCTGGAAGAAATTTGAAGACAGGAAGTTTCCCTTAGGCTGATGCCTTTGTCTTAAATAATTCAGGAAGATTTGGTATTCTTTGTGGCCTAGTCTACACAATGCATACATCCTTGTAATGGTAGGGTTAGGAGAGATGGGAGATTATGGTATAAAGCTTTGATTGAAATTTCTACCAAAATTGTATGGAATGGAGAAGATATTACCAAAGGGAGACAGAAAATAATCCTGAGCAGACAAAAATTGCATTTGGAGTAGTCCAATCTATATAAACTTCTTTAAAATGATACAATTTGGGGGGTAGCTTTATAAACTTCATAACAACTGAGCTATTGTAGGTATCAGAAGAGTGTAGAAGGTTAAATTCCAACAAATAGAAAATGCCTGTAAGTATAGACTGAATAATTTAATCAATTTTTTATGTGTCAATATTTTTCCTACATTATTAAAATTAGGCTGCAGTTACGAAATTAGTTACCATGTAGTTAAAATAAGTTCACATTTATTAGTGAATTGAAAGCTGGGAATTTTCAATGACTTTTATTTTCTTTCACAAATTCACTCCTCCTCTTTTAGCACTTAAGTTTTCTTTCTGGAAACACATTTAGTTCATTCTCAGTCTAAAACCATAAGCTGTCTGGGCACAGTGGCTCACGCCTATAATCCCAGCACTCTGGGAGACCAAGGTGGGAGGATCACATGAGGTCAGGAATTCGAGACCAGCCTGGGCAACATGGTGAAACCCTGTCTCTACTAACATTACAATAATTAGCTGGGCATGGTGGTGGGTACCTGTAATCCCAGCTACTTGGGAGGCTGAGGCAGGAGAATCACTTGATCCTGAGAGGCAGAGTTTGTACTGAGCTGAGATTGTGCCAATGCACTCCAGCCTGGGTGACAGAGTGAGACTCTATCTCTAATAATAATGATAATGATAATAAAAATACATAAGCTATAACAGTATCTGCCCAAGGTATCCAAGCTCACTAATATTGAGCTGTAGAGCCCTTAAAATAACCTTCAACACTTGCCTACAAAACCATGTCTAGGTACCTCTCTGACCTCGTGTTCTCTCACTCTAATCCACCAATTCTGCTCCAGCCATGCCGTGTCCCCATACCATCCCCTTACAGATATGCCAAGCACACTCCCATCTCAAGACCCTTGCACTTGCTGTCTCTTCATTCTGAGACATTCTCATGTCCATAACCACATGGCTCACTCCCTCACATGACTGAGGTCTTTGTTTAAATAGCTCCCTTTCAGGGAGGACTCTATTAACCATTCTATCTAAAACAGACAGACAGACAGACAGACAGACAAACCTTACCCTATTAGCCTCTCTAATTTTTAAAAAATTATTATTATTTTTAATTGACATAACTTTACCTATTTATGGAGTATGAAGTGATACTTCAATATGTGTGTACAATGTATAATGATCAAGCTGGGGTAATTAGCATATCTGTCACCTCAAACTTTTTTTTTTGTTTTGGAAACATTAAAAACCTTCTAACTGTTTGAAAATATACAATATTGTGAACTATAGTCACCCTCCAGTGCTACAAGATGCTAGAACACATTACTCCTATCTGGCTGTATATTTGTATTTATTAATCAACTTCATTCTGCCTCCACTTTTCTCCACCTTTCTAAGGCAATAGTAAGCACTATTCTACTCTCTACTTCTATGTGATCAACCTTTTTAGCTTCCACAAATCAGTGAGACCATGCAGTATTTGACTTTCTGTGCCCAACTTATTTCATTTAACATAATGTCCTCCAGGCTCATCTGTATTACTATGACTGACAGGATTTCACTCTTTTTTATGGTTGAATAGTATTCCATTGTGTATATACACTACATTTTCTTTACCCATTCATCTGTAGACAGATATTTAGCTTGATTCTATATCTTGGCTATTGTGAATAGTGCTACTATAGGAAGATAGCCCTTTGACAGACGAATTTTATTCCCTTTGAATATTTAACTAGTAGTGGAATTTTTTTTCACAGCCCTTATTATCTCCCAACATGTTTGATGTTTGTTTGTTTTCTTTTTTTTCAAGGTGGAGTTTCACTCTTGTTACCCAAGCTTGTTACCTTGTTTCGATCTTGTTACCCAGATCATGCAATGGCACGATCTCGGCTCACCACAACCTCCGCCTCCTGGGTTCAGGCAATTCTCCTGCCTCAGCCTCCTGAGTAGCTGGGATTACAGGCATGCGCCACCGTGCCCAGCTAATTTTTTGTATTTTTAGTAGAGACGGGGTTTCACCATGTTGACCAGGATGGCCTCGATCTCTTGACCTCGTGATCCACCCGCCTTGGCCTCCCAAAGTGCTGTTTGTTTGTTTTCTTTCCTTTCCCACTGGCATTTGGTATACTTGACAAGAAAGACTGATTTGCTTATTTGCTCATTTCTATATTTCAGCACCCAGGACAGTATCTAGCATATTGTTGGCACACAATAAATAGATGTTAAATACATCCTTGAAGGAAGAATGAATGAATGATTCTGTCAATCAGATCCAAATGTTGACTCAAGATCTAGGCTTAGCCTGTCAGAGTCTCATATTGCATGGCCACAGTGATGCTTTAAGTTTAGCCATGAGAAATATATCAAGCAGATATGTTGATATGGTTTGGCTCTGTGTCCCCACCCAAATCTCACCTTGAATTGTAATAATTCCACATGTCAAGGGCAGAATCATATGGAGGCAATTGAATCATGATGGTGATTCCTCCATGCTGTTCTTGTGATAGTGAGTGAGTTCTCACAAGATCTGATAATATTGTAAGGGGCTTCCTCCTTCACTCAGAACTCATTCTTTCTTCTGCCACCCTGCGAAGAGGAGCCCTCTGCCATGATTGTAAGCTTCCTGAGGCCTCCCCAGCCATGTGGAACTGTGAGACAATTAAACCTCTTCTTTATAAATTACCCAGTCTTGGGCATTTCTTCATAGCAGCATAAGAACAAACTAATACATATGAACCGACAGTAAATCTGTGACACTACAGAAAAATAACAATATAAATTAAAACAATGAAACCCATAAAGAGGGTCAGCCTGAGTATTAACCAAACGCCAGTGAAGGCACAGCTAAGACATGGAGCTTGATGACCCTAATAACTACTCACCACCATCCCACTATTTTTCCTATGCTAGCTGGAGCATGTATTTTTCCATGAAATCAAAATGATTTGAAAGTTTTTAAAATTTATTTCCAAAAGACAAATAGTGCCTGCACTGTAATCAGTAATTGATGAGCATATCAATTTTAGTGGTATAATTTACTATAATTTTTTAATGTTGATCATTTAGAAAATAATACCACATTACTGTGTTTAAATTCTGGTCATGTTTGCATGACTTTTGATCATATCATTTATCCATGTTATATACTGAGTCATTATCACTGAGTTGGGAATTTCAATGCACCTTCTATATAAAATTACTATTGCCAGTCCAAAATTATGCTTATAACCAATTTCTTTTCTCCATCTTTTAATGGATCTAGAGAATTTCAGAACTGGAAGAATCTAAGAATCAAGTCATATCCACTTATTTTATAATTT
This sequence comes from Callithrix jacchus, assembly GCF_049354715.1. NCBI lineage: Eukaryota > Metazoa > Chordata > Mammalia > Primates > Cebidae > Callithrix > Callithrix jacchus. The sequence continues at coordinate 147,590,889 of NC_133507.1, forward strand.
AGGACCCTGAGATACAAAGAAATGTAATAATACATAAATAGTAAATAAAACATCACACATGGTTCATCTGACAGAAGCCTTGTCCTTTCCCTAATTAAATTTATGTATTTAAATATTTACGTAAATAGAAATGCAGCTGTGATATTGAAACCAAATTAGCAGTCAGTGGTGACTAAAGATTTCATAGCAGGTGCAGCCTTTAAATTTATCTCATCTCACATTTCAAATGATGCAACAAGTGCAATATCCCCAACTATATTCAATTGCTAGAGCCTAATACAAGTGAATGCAAATACCTAATGTGAAAGGTCAAGATTACTGTCAAGAAATCAGTGGCATGACTAATGTTAACACATTTTCACTTACATAACAATAATAGCATTTTATCATAATATAGATAACACTTGACTTATTAATTTTGGTTAATTTGATTTGGTGTTTAAAATGTGACCTGGCCTTTCTCCTTAGCATCTATTCACTCAGATCTTTCAGCTGCAGGATTCTATCACAGGCCCAAAGAGTACTCAGAAACAGAGGTTGTAAATTACTAAACCAATGTATCTAGTTTGGAGCATCAAATAGAATCTTACCTAATTTACTTACAAAATCTGATATAGAAAAACTACCAAACACTGGGAGAGAAATGTTAGTGCACTGAATAATGTTATATGTGGTTGTAGTATCTTAATAGATTGTAAGACCTTCTTTAGGGAGGTTACACAATATTAGATTGTGTGTACAGTTTTATGAGCTAGACATACATTAACCTACTGACACCTGTTAATGGCTCTGTGAGACAAGTACAATCATTACCTGTTGTACAGATATAAAAACCGAGGTCAACAGAGGATTTGTAAAATTGCTCAAGGTGACTATCCACTGAACTGCCCAGAATTATTAGAGAATGACTAAACAGTTTTAATACAATTGAATATGCTGTGTTGTACTTGAAATCACTATTTATTTGCTAAACATAGCACTCTATCCAGGACTAATCTCGATTCAATATGTAGGTATGAAAAAAATAAGTAAATAAGCTTCACTCTATCCAGGACTAATCTCAATTCAATATGTAGGTATGAAAAAAATAAGTAAATAAGGTCCATATTATCATGGTCTTATTGCCAAGGGCAGGGAGACAATAAAGATGATTATCCTTTAGTCTCTACAGTGTTCCACATCACTGACTGCTAATATCAATTTTCCATTCTCAAGCCTGTAGAACAGGTTAAGTCAGGTATTGTATCACTCCTTCCATGTAAAACCTAGCTTTTGGTCAAGTACTCATGGGGAAGCCACCATAGACCTTTGAGATAACCCTGATTCACTCTCCCTTTTTCCTCAGGTCCTGCCCCACAGAGTCAGTGGCATCAGTTGCCTTGAACTCTGATATCTACCTTCTCACTCATTAGGATGGTCAGAATCACCTCAGCCTCCAGAAATATGTTCTTCAGTTGGAATTCCCTGGCAGAGAGCCAGGGAATTTTCCTTTTCTCCCTTCTTTCATGGATTACAGTCTTACTGAAGGTTTTTCTTTGTATATTTTGTGTTTTTTTTTTATGGTTGTTAAAAACATAAGGGGTAGTCTGCTACCAATTACCATGGTATAAATATTAAAACAAAATGGCCACAGATACTTCTTCAAGCCTATGCTTGCATAAACATTGCTAACATCCCTTTGGCTAAGCAACTCACATGGTGAAGGCCAGAGTCATACCAGATGGAAATAAAAAGGTCTTAGATATAATCAACTTTCTGCAACCTGTCTACAAAATTGCTATCTGTATAGTTGGAGCCTAAGAAAAAGAGAAGAGAATAAGGATGGGTCAGGACTAATAACTGAAAAGACAATGGTGGAAAAATCTTCAAAACTGAGAAGAGATATTAAAGAAGTGATTAGAAAGAATCCTCATCTCTAATGAGATTAAAAATATGTATTAAACCTTCTAGATACATCATAATAAAATAGTAGAATAATAAGGGTGGAGAGAAGAAATCTTAAAAGTAGGTAAAAAATATGAGTACCTTCGTAAGAACAACTCAAACAACCTAATATTTGACTTCTTTGTGTAGAAATAGTGAAGAAAAGAAAACAACTATCAATGCAGGATTCGCTTTCAGGAGCCTAAGTCAAGTTAAAGTTTTCTAAAGTAAATTCACTGACAAATAAATGGTAAATGTAGATTTACTGTATCTATGTTTATATTTTGCCTACGCTAGTAGCTGGTTAATATATAAGAAATTAGAAGAATAAGATATTTAATAAGGTATAAATAAGGAAAATGAAAAAGTAACATGGTATAAATAGAACAAATATAAAGCAAATAGTAATATTATTGATTTAAATTTAAATGTTGAAATAATTACATTTAATGTAAATGAACTAAATTCTCTACGTAAAGTATTGCCAAAATGAAATTTTAAATTAGCCTGTGTTGTTTATGAAAGACTAAAGCTGAATATAAAGATTAAAGTGGTAAAATTGAAATAATAGGTAGCAGGTGTGGATACCAGGTAGACAGTTAAAGAAAAAAGTGCTCAATGAATATCAAATGCTTTAAGGAAAGAATAATTAGTAGAAATAGAAGAATATTTTATAATAATAAAAGGTCAAGCCAATAAAAAGACATGAAAATGTTAAATGAAGTGCGCATATTACCTAGACTAAAATATACAGAGAAAAAATTGACAAAAGTATAAGAAAAAAACGTCAAATTTTTAAGTTTGGAAAATTTTACTAAACATTATTTTAGTTATTTATAAAACAAGCAGATTAAAAAGTAACCATATAAATGATCCAAACTACAGAGTTGCAGATTTGTTGTAATTCATACACTTCACCTAATAACTATAGAAAATAGGATTTTCAAGTGACCATGGAATATTTAACAAAAATTATTATTTGCTAGAAATAATGTCTCAACATGTCATAGAATTTATGTAATACATAATACATTTCTAAATCACAGTGAAATTAATTTAGAAATCAATTACAACAAAAAATAACTTTAAAATTCCCATGTTTGGAAACAAAGGAACATATTTTTTAAAAAATATGCTTTAGAAAATAAATTCTAATGAAAGTTTAAAATATGTTGAACTGAATATGAATAAAACTACTGTATATCTCAACAAGCAAGACGTTGCAACTGTGCTTACTGATAAATCGTAGCCTTAAATTCATTTAATATATAAAAGGAAAGGCAGAAAACAATGATCTAAGAATCCTTCTCAAGAGGTTATAATAACATCAAATTAAACTCAACTAAGTAGAAGAAAAATTTAATAAAGAAAATAATATAATAGAAAACAAATATACAACATAATAAGCCAACAAAACAAAATGTTAACATATTAAAAAGATTAATAAAATGGATAATTCTCTTTATAATGTTGATAAAGAGGGAGAAGTGGTAAGGTGGGGAGAGATATGGAGAGACAGAGAAAATGTCAGAGAGATATTTCAAATAGCCAGTACAGAAAAGAGTTGCATTACTAATACCATATACATTAAAAAAATATAATATGAAGCTATCATGATTAACTTCAAGGCAATAAAAATAAAACTCTAGAAAATAATAACAAATTACTAGAAAAACACAAATTATCATGACTAAAAAGAATTAAACAGTGAATTCTGCCCAACACATAAGAAAGACATAATGACAAACACATGCAAATTCTTCCAGAGACTAGAAACTGAAGAAATACTTTCCAGCTCATTTTATAAGGTCAGCGTGACCTTTATAATGTATCTGAAATCAAAAGAATTTTTAAAAAGGAAAATTATAGGGCAATTTTACTCAAATATATAGATGTAATATTCCTAAATTAAATATTAACAAAATAAACCCAATAGTATTGAAAAAGGACATTATATAACAGCTGGGTTGAGTTAATTGAAGACTGGAATATAATACACTATAATAACAGAATAAATTATTAAAATAATCGCATTTCAATTGACAGATGATTTATTCCATTCATGCAAGGTTTGTTCAGTATTCAAAGAACAATCAATATACCCCATCACATTAACAGGCTAAAGAAGAAAATCACATGTTCATATAAGATGATGCAGATAAATCATTTGGCAAATAAAGAACTCATTAATTACACACTGTCATTTATCCTTGAAAAATAAAAACATATTTATACAAAATTATATCAACAAATGTTTATAGCATCTTTATTAATAATAGGTCCAGATAGAAAACAATCCTAATTTCCTTCAAGGAGCAAATAAACTATTGTATATCCATACCCTGAGCTACTACTCAAGAAGAGAAAATAACTCTTGATAAATATAACAAGCTACATGAATCTCCAGAGGATTGTGGAAAAGTCACATTCCTAAAGCAAAAATAAATAAATAATAAAATAAAAATAAAGCCAATTCCCAAAGATTATATACTGTAAGATTCCATTTATCCAGCATTATTGAATTACAAACATTGTAAAAGCAGCAAAAGGATTAGAAATTGCCAGAGGTTACAAAGTTTGTGAGGGTTGAATGAAAGACATTGTGGGCTGTACAGATATGATTGGTGTGGCAATCAAAATGTCCTGTATCTTGACTGTATTATCACCAATACCAATATACTGGTTGTGATATTGTCTGTAGTTTTGCAAGATGTTATCATTAGGGGAAACTGGGTAAAAAAGAAATGGAATCTCTTGGTTATCTCTTATAACTGCCACTGAACCTACAATTATCTCAAATTAAAAAGTTTTAACAATAACATGATTTCTCAGTAAGTTCAGAAAAAAATCATTTCATAAATAATATCCCTTATTCATATAAACATCCTTAGAAAATTAGAGAGAAAAAACTTATTTTGGAAGATTTTCCTATAAGGTCAGCAATAAAGCAAGTGTTCTGCTATCTTAATTCTGTTCAATAGTGTACTTGTGGTACTAACCAGTATAATAAGGCAAGAAAAAGAAACTCTAGAAGTGAAAAATGTATTATGTACAATTTAAATATAAATATATGTGTATACATAGATAGATAAAAGATAGACTAAAAAGCAGAATGAATGACATTAAAAGTTAGTAAATTTGAATATCTATCTATGCATTTTCCAATTAGAGGCACAGAGAGAAAAAAATTTGAAGAATAAATCTGGACCTCTATCTGTCATCATGTACAAAAATTAACTAAAGATGGATTAAAGACTTCAACATAAGACCCGAAACTATAAAACTACTAGAAGAAAACATTGGAAGAACACTTCAGGACATTGGTTTAGGCAGAGATTTTACTGCTAAACTTCAAAACCATAGCAACCAAAATCAGAAACTGGCAAATCAGACTAATTAAACTCAAAAGCTTCTGTATTGCAAAAGAAATTGTGAACAGAGTGAAAAGACAACCTGTTGAATGGGAAATATTTCCAAACAGTTCATCCACCAAAGGACTAAAAACCAGAAAATACAAGGAACTCAACTTGAGAGAAAAAAAAACACCAACAACAAATAATCCCATTACAACCTGAACAAAGGACATGAATAGAAATTTTGTGAAAGATGACATACCAAGAGTCGAAAGGTGTATGAAAAACTGTTCACTAATCAGAGGGGAAATGCAAATCAAAACCACAGTGAGATATCATCTTAGCACAGTTAGAATGGCTATCATTAAAAAGACAAAAGACAACAGATACTGGTGAGGATATGGGGAAAAGGGTACCCTTACATGCTGTTCATGGGAATGTAAAGCAGTACAGCCTCTGTGGAAAACAGTATGGTTAATTCTTAACAAGCTAAAAACATTGGGGTGCAGGTATCCTTTTGATATACTTACTTCATTTCTTTTGGATAAATACCCACCCCTGAGTCACAATAGCAAAGATATGAAATCAACCTATGTGCTCATCAATGGATAAATGGTTACAGAAAATTATATATATGTATATATATATTACATTACATATATATTATACATTAAATATAATACATAATATATATATATATATATATATATATATATATATATATATATCTCCACATACACAAACACACACATGAATACTATTTGGCCACTGGAAAAAAATTGTCACTTTTAGCAATATGGATAGAACTGGAGGTCATTATATTAAGTGAAGTAAACCAGGCACAGAAAGATAGACATTGCATGTTCTCACTCATGTGTGGGAGCTAAAAATCATTGATCTCATGGAGGCAGAGAGTAGAATGCTAGACATCAGAGGCTGGGAAGGGTATGTTAGGGAAAAGAGTAAAGAGAGGGTGGTTAACAGGTACAAACACGCAGTTAGAGAGAACAAATAAGTTCTAGTATTCAATAGCAGAGTATTTGATAGAGTAGTGTGACTATAATTAACACCAATGTATTGTGTATTTCTACTACTACTATTGTATAGTAGTATTCAATAGAGTAGTGTGATCATAGTTAACAACAGTGTATTTTATATTTCAAAATAGCTGGAAGAGGAGATTTGAAATATTCCCAATACCAAGGATTAATGCTCCAGGCGATGAATACCATCAATACCCCAACTTGATCATTACACATTCTATGCATAAAACAAAATTTCACAGCTACCTCATGGATACATACAAATATCATGTAGAAATAACAAATACAGATCTAAACATATAAGTAAAATACAGACTAAAGTAAAGCAAAAGGAAAGTGGTATTCCATGGAAATGGAAAACATAAGGCTAGAATGGCTAATACTATCAGACAATACATTTCAAGGTAAATAAACAGCGTGAGTATATCCAAAAATATCTTTCAAAATCAGAGGTGAAATAAAGAATTTGAAAGACCAAAAAACAAAAAAAGAAAAGAAAGAAAAACAACAACAACAAAAAAACCACACATGCACACAAAAAGAGAGTATTATTACTAGCAGAATTGCATTAAAAGAAATGCTAAAGACAGTTTTAAGCCAGAAGGAATATGGTAACAGAAACTTGGTTCTACACGAACAACTCAAGATCTTTGAAAATTATTAAGAAGAAGATCTTTTCTAACTGCCTGAAATAGATAAATGAAGACAAATACAGCCCTCAAATTCATTAAAGAACCCATAAAGACCTTTACCAGACTCTAGACTTTGTTTTAACATTTTGCTGAATGTTTAGGCTCTTTTTAAGTATTTATCAAATAACATAGATCATATACTAATTCACCTTGTATCTCTGAAAACTGTAATGCCTAGCCTATCAATATCTAATTGAAGAAAATAAAGATGGTAAAAATGTTATCTTTTAAAATGATTCACCACTGTAACGTCTGCTTTTGCTGATAGTTGATATTAGAATCATCCACCTGAGCAACATTTTCTTCTTGAGAAACCAGAGAGTGAAAACTTTATCTTGGTCCCATATAAAACCATAAAATAAACATTTGACTTTAAAAAAAATAAGAAAAAGCAAATCACAAAATCCAAATTTTATCTTTGCCTCTACTTTCAAAAAAATCTAAAGAATGAACTGTTAGGAATTAGCTTATTTCAAATACCTACCTTACATAGGCTTTTTATATATGGACTTAAATTTTTTTGTTCTCCATGGGAAATCTTTCAAAAAGTAGGCTGAAAAATTACAAATACAAATTCCAGTGATAAAATAAACTGAAAATGGTGGTTCAGTCGTACTTGTACGCCCTTATTTTCTTCCATAGTGTTATGTAATGATGTCAAGCTGAGCACTTCTCCCAAGATCAGTTGTCAGAAGAATCTAATACTGGAATTCATGGAAGAGACCTTAAATCCTGCTTTGTTACTAGTGTTCACATTATATGTATTACTGGCTTTTCTTCACAACAGCTCCGACCTTCAGAAATTTGTGGAAAATGCTGTAAGGTGAAGACAGGAAAGACAACTATAAACATTGGATATGATATTGGGACTACATATACAGGATGGGTGATCATTCTCCCATCTCAGTATTTCCACTGTAACATGACTGTCATGATCTTAAGTCAATTAATTCATGGCTATCTAAAGAAGTGGTCTCTGTGTACTTGTGTGTTAGCAAATGCTCTTTACTGGTACCATATAGAATAACTGATTTAAGTGCTTCACACGCAAGTGTTTTCTGTTAAATCTCTCTCTTTCTCTCTCTCTCTCACACACACACACACACACACACACAGCCCCCTAGTATAACCTGCTTAAATGGATTGGAAATCTCAATTTTGTGGGACTGAACAAAATTCCTACCACATTAAATGAGATAAATGCTTAGTGTGATACTGGATGTACAAGAAGCCTCAATTTGTTTCTAACACTGAGGATCCTTTAATACCCCTGCTTAATGTTCATCAGTGATTTCTCATAGCACTGAGGAAAATTTTAAGCTCTCTAACATCACCTTCAACACCTCATTTTTTTCTTTCTCCTTTTTTTCCTAGTTCCCTATCTTCCTTCTTCCTTCCTTTCTCTCCTTTGTGACCCCACTTTCATTTTATTAACGTTTTAAGACTTGTACGCCATTTCAACATAAAGAGGTTTTCAACTATTTTTACATAAAATTTATTTCCATCACAACAGCCTATTTACTTCCTTCAAGCACTAACATAAATCTAGAATTATTCCAGGTATTATTTAAGTTCATTTATTCAGCAAAGATTTATGAAGTTCCCACTGTGTTCCAAACATTGGACATGCAGAAAACAATGTAATAACAACAATAACAAAAAGAGACTTCCATGGAACATTATTTATGGGGAAGAGAGAGATAATACATTAGAAATAAATTAGAAAATATCATCAGTGATCTTACATACTGCTAAGACGAATGATGAAATAAAACAGAGTGATACGTTGTGGAAATACTTGATTATAATTGTACCACACTGAAAACTGTAGGCTTCATGATGGCAACAAGCAAATTTGATATGTTCTTTGCTATTTGTCCAGCAAATTACATGGCACATATGCTCATTCAATATATATTTATTAAATTACATAATTAACTAATGGAAAAAATATAACTGGTGGAACATGAAAGCTGCATTATCAACTTCTCAAAACTAAGTACCTTGAAATGATCCCAGATTACCTTCAGAAATCCACAACATTTTTCTAAAACCATTTTATTTAGAAAGTTATTGTTTTGGTAGACCAGTAATTGGAAACACCATTTAGCAAGATGAGAGATTGCTTTTTAAAAAGTTATCTGGGACCAGGTTTTAGTAGTTGCAGAGTCTGGTAGAAAATGCCAAGGTGTGATTGAATAGGGAGGTTTGATTTTTTGTCTAATTATATTCATCAGGGTGAATAGTTTTATTTTGGGTTCTGAAAAATGTATTTAACCTATTCCCTTTGAGTAATTGTACAGCTATAAAGTATGGCAGTGTGTTTCTATAAGTAGAAATATCAATATTATAATATATATGTGTATTAGTTCATTTTCACACTGCTGTTAAAGACATACCAAAGACTGGGAAGAAGAAGAGGTTTAATTGAACATCCAGTTCCACATGGCTGGGGAAGCCTCAGTATCATGGTGGGAGGTGAAAGGCACTTCTTACATGGTGGCAGCAAGAGAAAAAATAAGGAAGAAGCAAAAACAGAAACCCCTGATAAACTCATCAGATCTCATGAGACTTATTCACCATCATAAGAATAACACAGGAAAGACCGGCCCCCATAATTCAATTACCTCCCACAACATGTGGGAATTCTGGGAGATACAATTCAAGTTGAGATTTGGGTTGGGACACAGGCAAACCATATCAGTATGTGAATATACATATATAGATACAGATATTGATCTAGGGAAGGAGAAAAGGAGAACCCATCAATGCAACATTTGCATTATGGAAATCTGTGGCAGACTGGTTGTAACACTTTAAAGAAAATTCTCTTCTATTTTGATAAACCCATTTCTCCCTCTATTTCTTTACATTCTCTGAAGTTTTGTTTTCAGTCCTCTATTTTCTATCTGGGCTCTTACTACATCAATTTTTAAATGTTATGACACCTACCTGGTATAGAATTCTGTATTAGCTGCAGAGGCAGGATAGAAAAGTGCCAAATATACACAGACTTTGCCTAGAGGCGATTCATATACCAGTATATCACCATTAATAGCTTTGGTAAAACCACTCATGAATATATATGTTCAAATTTTCATAAATATAAACATATTAAATCCATATTACAACATTTGCTTGAAGCTTAAGTAAAACACTAAGAATTAGATATAGACTCTGGAATAATCAGCACTTTATATAATCTATATTTTTTAAAGTATTCATGATAGCACATAATGAGAACAAAAATGCATACAAATTTATAGATAAGTAAATGTTCTGGCTGAAAATCAGTAAAGTCTGATTTAACTTCTCCATATTAAACATATATGGAAATTAAAAAGATAAATGCAATTTCTCAACAACCATGGAAACTAAAATGCTGGCATAATTTATATATGGCAGATATAATTTTTATCAAAGGAAATGAAGACAAAGGCTGGTCCTCAGGATGATTGTGGAAGAAGAGATTGGGAGTTTCCCCTCCTCCTATTTCTACTGTTCCACTATCTGCATCTCTATTTCAAATTCAAAGGCTCTCTTCCAACCAGAGGCAAGAAAGTAATCTCAGAAGGATATTTTTCTGCTGCAGCCAAGACTGGTTCACCTTTACAGCCTTAATCAGCAATTTGTTCTGGGACTGACATTTCCAGAAAGACAACATAGACAGGGGATTACAATACGCAATATCAGAGATTTGAGGTTAGCCATGAAATAGCCTAGAGAACTTTGTTACAGTGTTATGTCTGGAGCTGGATTCAAAGAGCCAATTACTCACACCTCTTCCTCCATGGGCAGTGATGTCAGTTGGTAGCTTGAAATAGACCACAATGGCAGCATTTATACCATAGAAATTAGCAAATACTACATATGGGGGCTTCTTTTCTTACCACTCAGGAGAGCCTATTGTTAAGCATTTGCTAGCACATCAGCACATTTTACTTCAGTTTTAAAATTCACTCTTTCTGGCAAAAGAATGAATAGAACTAATTTCAAATTATCCTCAAGGAATTTCTACCCAGGTAGGGTCATCAGAAGTGTGTTTGCATAAGTCCACAGACTTACTCTAGATAAAAGACTAAAAACTACCAGGAATTTGTCCAGGAGGTATGTACATCAGTTTTCCAAAAATAACTAACTAGATCCTAAAATACTCAGATGGATGTATGAAGAACTCAGGAAAAACACCCTCAGTAATTTGGACTAACACCTGACCTGCAAAGATCCAGCATCCCTCAAGAACAAGTAATGAGGCCGGATGTGGTGGCTAGTACCTGTAATCCCAGTACTTTGGGAGGCCAAGGCAAGCAGATTGCCTGAGGTCAGGAGTTTGAGACCAGTCTGGCCAATTTGGTGAAACCCCATCTTTACTAAAAATACAAAAAAAGATAGCTGGGTGTGGTTGCATGTGCCTGTAATCCCAGCTACCTGGGAGGCTGAGGCAGGGGAGCTGCTTGAACCAGGAGGGCAGAGGTTGCAGTGAGCTGAGACTGTGCCACTGCACTCCAGTCTGGCAACAGAGCAAGATTCCATCTCAAAAAAAAAAAGGTAATGAAAAATAATCAAATATAGCTTATGAAAATATTCTACAATTTAAGGGCAGTAAGATTCAGCACAAATAATGGCACGGGAAAACTTTTCAAAACAAGTTTTTAAAAAGTTTTTCTAAGAAGCAGAAATACATTTAGAAAATGCCACATTGTACTGTCAATAAAATTCAAGAAATCCCATGCTGTCCATACAAAACAACAGATAAAGGAAAATATTTTAAATAAAGCAAAAAAAAGATGAAAAGGAAACTGAGAGACAAATTAAAAATGAAAAAAGTGAGAAATGCACCAAATAAAAACTATAAAGAAAGAACAACAACAACAAAAAAAAAACAGAGTTACTTAATATGAAGCATTGGAAGTGGTAAATAAAATACAACAATATGAGCAGTGCATCGGAGAAAGGAAGACCTTAATATTTTCTCCAAATACAAAGGAAAAGTGCCAGAAAACCAACTTGGTGGGTAAAAAGATAGCAACAGATAATAGAGGAAAAAAAAGCATATAATTCATTGCTAGTTGGAAGAAGAGACTAGAAGTAAGAATACAGAGGCAAAAACAAAATATATACTTGAAAATGCTTTTTGTGAATGGGCAAAATATTTGCTGAATATTTGAAGAACCCTCTGGGCTTTAAGCAAAATTAATGAAAAATATGCCAATATGTGCCAAATTCTGGAGATTTAAAAAATTTCTAGGACATTGGAAGAATGGCAGATATTCATCCAGAAGAAAAAAAATAATATTAGAAGCATTTATTTACAAAGAGCTAAGTAATACCTTTAGATCATTAAACGCTAGGTGGTGGTGATAGTGGGGTGTGTGTAGAGGGGGTGCTTCCTATGAATAAAAAGCAAAGTTTCACCAATCCCAGTCCTGCTGGCATGTGAAGAGAGTCTGACAAACACTTTTTTTATTATTTTGTTCTTTTTTATTGCAATGAATAAAAAAATTATAACATTTATTTATAAAATGAATACATATATTATCTTCTAATATACTAGGTTAGGATTTAGCAACTTAAAAAACAGGACTAGCTCTAGTTTCCCTCTGACTTTCTTATGCAAGTATAAACATTACTGTTGGTTTTTCACTTGTCACTTACTTTACTAAAGGGTAAATTATTTCTTTCTTTTTCAGTTAAACTTACCTAGAATTTCTTTTGTAAGATGAAGCCTTTGATGCTCTCAGCTTTCCTTTTACCTATTCTCACCTTCAACCTCTTCATTGCTGCAGTTACATCTATACTTTTACATTACAGGTATACCTCAGAGATACTGGAGGTTCAGTTCCAGACCATTGCAATAAAGTGGGTCATGCATTTTTTTTGTTTCCCAGTGCATATTACATTATATTTATACTATACTAAGGTCTATTAAATGTTCGATAACACTGTGTCTAAGGAAACATCATGCATACCTTAATTTAAAAATACATTATTGCTAAAAAATGCTGGTAATCACCTAAACCTTTAGCAAGTTATAATATTTTAACTGGTGAAGGGTCTGGCCTCAGTGTTGTTGGCTGCTGAATGATCAGAGTTGTGGTTGCTGAAGGGTGGGGTCGCTGGGACAATTTCTTAAAATAAGACAATAAAACTTTTGGAATTGATTGATTCTTTTTTTTTCCACAGAATATTTCTGTGTAGCCTGTGATGCTGCTTGATGGTGTTTCACTTACAGTAGAATTTTCCAAATTTGAGTCAATCTTCCCAAACTCTACCCCTGCTCTATCAACTAAGTTTATAGAATACTCTAAATCCACTGTTCACATCATCCTAAGGGGCAGATTCCATCTCAAGAAACCAGTTTATTTGTTTATCCATGAGAAGCATCTTTCCATTTGTTAAAGTTTTATCTTCAGATTGCAGTAATTCATTTACATCTTCAGGCTACATTTGTAATTCTAGTTTCCTGTCTATTTCCACCACATCTGCAGTTACTTCCTTCATTGAAGTCTTGAGCCCCTCAAAGTCATTCATGAGTGTTTAAATCAACTTCTTACGAACTCCTGTTTATGTTGATATTTTGACCTCTTCTCATGAGTGACAACTGCTCCTAATGGCACTCAGAAGGATAAATCTTTTCCATAAGACTTTTAATTTACTTTGCACAGGTCCATTAGTGGAATCACTATCTATGACATCTGTTCTTGCAAAATATATTTCTTAAATAATAAGACTTGAAAGTAGAAATGACTTCTTCATTCACAGGCTGCAGAATGGATATTATGTTTGGAGGCTTAAAAACAGCAATCTTGTACATCTCCATTAGAGCTCTCGGCTGACTAGGTGCATTTTCAATAAGTAGTAATATTTTGAAATGATTTTTTTTCCTGATCCGTGGGTCTCAACAGTGGGCTTAAAATATTCAGTGAACCATGCTGTAAATAGATAGATGTGTTGCCATCCAGGCTTTGTTGTTCCACTTACAGAGAACAGGTAGGGCATATTAAACATAATTCTTCAGGACCCGAGGATTTTCAAAATGGTAAATGAGCATTGACTTCAGCTTAAAGTTTCCAGCTGCATTAGCCCCTAACAAGAGAGTCAGTCTGCCCTCTGAAGCTTTGAAGCTGGACACTGACTTTTCCTCCATAGTTAAAAAAATCATAGATAGCATCTTCTCTGCTATAAGGCTGTTTTGTTTACATGGAAAATTTATTTTTAGCATAGTCACCTTCATCAATTATCTTGGCTAGATCTTCTGGATAACTTACTGCTTCAGCTTGCAGTTTATGTTATAAAAACAACTTCTTTCTGCTAGTTTCCAACTTTTCTTCTGCAGTTTCCTGACCTCTCTCAGCCTTCATAGAACTGAAAACAGTTAGAGCTTTGCTCTATTTTAGCTTTACCTTAAGGAAATGTTGTCTCTGGTTTGATCTATCTAGACCACTAAAACTTTCTCCATGTAAGCAATAAGGCTATTTCACATCTTTATCATTTGTTTGTTCACTGGAGTAGCACTTTTGATTTTCTTCAAGAACGTTTCCTTTGCATTCACCACTTGGCTAACTGTTCAGTGCAAAAAGCCTAGCTCTTGGCCTCTGTTGGCTTTCACCATGCCTTCCTCATTAAGCTTAATCATTTTTAGCTTCTGATTTAAAGTAAGAGATGAGTGATTCTCCCTTTCACTTGTACACTTAGAGGCCATTATATAATTATTAATTGGTCTAATTTCAATATTTTTGTGTCTAGAGAACAGGAAGACCCAAGAAGAATGAGAGAGATAGAGATGGGGAAATGTCTGGTCAGTGGAGCAGTCAGAACACACATTTATAATTAAGTTTGCTGTCTTATTTAGGTGCTGGTTGTGGTTTCTCAAAACGATAACAGCAGGAGCATCAAAGATAACTGATTACAGATCAAAATAACAGGTATAATAATATTGCAAAATTTGAAATATATGAATAATCATATTAACATTTAAAATATTTCCAAAATGTTACACCAAGACAAAAAGTGAGCACAGGATATTGGAAAGATAGCACCAATAGACTTGCTTGATGCAGGCTGACCACAAACCTTCAATTTGCAAAAAACGCAAGGTCTACCGAGTGCACTAAAGTAAAGCACAATAACATGAGGTATCCCTGTGTAAGGCTGAAAATATTTACATGATGTTCAGTAATTATATTTAGGCTTTATTTGACTTATCTACAAGTGGAATCTAAAAGTTGAGAACCATTGAAGGATGCTTCCATTATGATGAGCACTTTGAGTGTTTACTCCAGAGCCAAACAAAACCAATGGCACAATGTCTGTGCACTGAAAATAGGATACAATTATAATGAAGTTAGAATGGGTTAACAAATGTTTATTCTCCATCAATCATTTTGACAATATGCCCACTTTTTTAAAGGACTCATAATTTTATTTGTTTTAATGCTTATTTCCAAAAAAATCTCCCTCCTAGAATTTTCTGCCTTCATATTTTCATATCAACTTGTTGCTTTGCAAGTTTGCTATTTTCCTATTATACAGAGGATAGCTCACTGCCCTCCTAAAGCACTCTTTCATGGATTTCATGTCTTCCTCTTTCTTAATCTTTTCCAAAGTGCTACCAGAACATGTCCTTATCTTTCTAAAGAAGGCAGCAAAAGAGAAAGCATTTCTAAAATCTTCGATATCTTCATAAGCCAATATTCTGATTCTTTATCTTTTTTATCTTTAATATGAGAAATCATTTTGATGTTATTTTCTACTTTATTTTTGATGAAAATCATATTTCAAGAAACTTAAGTTCTTTGTTCATTTTTCAAAGTCATACTTCTTGCTTTATCAGTACAGTATCTTCTTGAATCTGACACTGTTAAGACATCTTATAATTTATTTTCTGTTCCTTGATCTATGACTATTTATTTTATTTGTCTTGTTTTACTTTTTAATATTGCTGGCATTCTTCAAAGGTATGGAAGTCATTGATTATCTGGTCTTATGTAAGACTGTAGCCATAAAAAGATGCCTTTAAACCCATATGAATCTAGGCAGAGGTTGTTGTCTGGCATGCTTTGCTTTATAGAATTGGGCAATGAACCAGCCATTGTACCAGGTAAAACCTACATTCTGCAGTGCAGAAATTTATCCTGTGGATATCACTGGTTGCAATAGATGCTTGAAACTGAAAATCAGGCTTCTGAGTCTTGGTAGCAGAAAATAGGGGAGAGAACAGTCTGGTCATGGCTATTGTATTAGCTAACCACTTTTTTTGTGTCTCTTTCTCCTCAAATTTATTCCCCAATTCCCCATCACCTAAAGGTCCAATTTTAATGTCTTTACATATCAAACGAACTCTTTTATTGTCAGGTTCATGCCTATTTAACCAGCTTCCTTTCCCATCTCACACTCTGTACTTTATTCTTAATGAAGAATTTACAACTTTCACTACCTTTAAGGCTCTTTCGCATCTGTTTCTTTTCCTTTCCTTTCTGCCTATATGGCCCCTGCATGCTACTTTTTCATTCTAAATTATCTCTGCGAACTTGGTACATCTCATTTCTCTAATTCCACTAAGAAGACAAGTGTCAGCTTTTCCATGTAAATGCTTCATCTAAATGTCACATTCTTTACATTCCTTAGTGATAATTTACCAGTTGGCAGTACTCTACCTTTTATGGAGAAATTATGCAATAAATTATAAAGAATGAATAAAAAATAGTAATAATGACGATCAACGTTTATTGATTATTGCCCTACATACTTTAGGTGTGTTTTCATTTAATCTTGACAACATGTTTTTGTTGTTGTTGTTGTCTGTTTGTGTTAGACAGAGTCTCGCTCTGTCACCAGGCTGAAGTGCAATGGTGCAAGCTCAGCTCACTGCATCCTCTGCCTTCTTGGTTCAAGCGATTTTCCTGCCTCAGCCTCCCAAATAGCTGGGACTACAGGAATGCACCACTATGCCCAGCTAATTTTTGTATTTTTAGTGGAGACGAGGTTTTACCATTTTGGTCAGGATGGTCTCAATCTTTTGACCTCATGATCTGCCCACCTCAATCTCCAAAGTGCTTAGATTACAGTCATGAGCCACTGCCCCAGGCTGACAACACCTTATGGGGTAGGAACTGAGGGAAAAAGAGGTGAATAGTGGAACTGGGATGTGAATCGGGGCCCTCTGACACCTGACCCACAGCTTAGTTCTACACTATAAATTAATGAATAAATGAAACTGTGATTTGAAAACCTCTCTTCTTTTGGCTTCTATAATATTGTCCTCCTCTGGTGTTTCTCTCACCTTTTTGGCCTTTTCCTATACCTAATTTGTAAATGTGAGAGTGCTCCAGGTCTTGCAGATAAGAAGTCTATTCTAGCTTTAAACTACACCACCATTTCCACAGTTTTTCATCACATTCATATTCTGATGGCTGTCTAATGTCATGCTTCCATCTGACCTCTAGACATGTACATGTGAATGTTTCACCTTTCCTCCCCATCTCAGACTTAAGACATTTCAATATGAAAAACTGACATATTTCTTCATTTTTTTCTCCTTGCCTAGCCTTCCTTCTCATAGGATATGGCATCACGCAGTTGCTTAAGCCCAAGATCCAGGAGTCAGTCTTAACATATCTCCCTTGATTCTCACATCCGGTCACCTGATTTACAAGTCTTAATGTATCTGTAGGGCATATCTCATTTCTATCTACCTCACTCCAAGTCCATCTTAGTCTGAATACTCCTCCATCCAACATTGAGGGTACTGCCAGAGCCTGCTAACTAATCTCTTACTGTGAGGAATATGCTCCTTTATATTGGTCAATTTTCGTACTGCTAAGAAACAGCCAAGATGAGTAATTTATATTATAAAGAATAAGAGGTTTAATGGGCTCATAGTTATATGTGGCTCAGGAGGCCTCACAATAATGGTGGAAGACGGAGTGAAGGCATGTCTTACATGACAGCAGGCAAGAGAGTGTATGAAGGGGAACTGCCCCTTATAAAACCATCAGATGTTGTGATCATGAGAACAGCACAGGAAAACTCTCCCCTATAATTCAGTTATCTCTCACTGGGTCCCTCCAGAAAACATGGGGATTATGGGCCCTACAATTCCACATGAGATTTGGGTGGGAATATAGATAAGCCATATCACTATTCCTAATACTTTCTCATTTAACAGCCTGAATGACCTCTTTAAAGTGAAAATTAAATTTTGCACTACAAAAATTAAATTTTTGTATCTTGCTTGATACCTGCAATTGCAATTTATTGCACTTTGAATAAATATTTGGAATAAAACTTTTTATCATGGCTTCAAAGACTTGCATGATTAGGCTGCTGAACTTTTCTCATGCCGTACTTTCTCTTGTTTCCTTTGTGAACAAACAAAGCAACATTCATATCAGCCTCTTTGCATTTTCATACAACCTGTTTATCTACTTTTCAACCTACATCTACTCCATGATATGTTTCTTTAACCTAGAAATACTTCCCAGTACTTTGATATGTTTAGTTATATCTTATTTTTTAGAAATTTGCTTAAATGTAGTTTCTGTAAAAGGATCTTTTTCTACCACATAGTCTTACAGAAGTACCTCTGTTACTCTTTTACTAAATCCTGCTTCTTTCTTTTGTAGCATTTATGAAAATCCCCTTGGAGTTAAAAATAAGAATGAATAAAAGTTGATTCTTATTTTACATAAATTTAAAACGTAACTGAAGAGAGGCAAGCATGCCACCATAATACAATGTGAACAATGTTGTGAGAGAGAGGTTAACAAAGTTCTATGGCAAGACAAAGAGAGGATATATCAATCTGCCCTTTAACTGTGCAAGAAGTGAAAGCTTCACAGTGTTACAGAGAGTTGAGTCAGTTTAGTTGTGAACTTCAGAGTGACTCTGAATTCATGTGAGAGACATGTTTAGATCATTGAAAGAATTGCTATTTGAAAATTGCAGATCACTGCTTCCTTCTTGAACAGTGCCATTGTTTACCTTTATCCTAAAATAAAGGGTGCATTGTCTTTCCAGTGGATATTTTGATATAGAAGAAATGTACATGATACGTCATCTAAAGAATATGAAGTCTTATGGAATTCTGGGACAACAGAATGAAAAACAAGATTATGATATGATATAGCCTCTGTTTTAAGATTTATTAATCCCCTATTTGTGTCCATATTTCTAAGCATAACTTCCCATTAGCAGTTTAAGTAATAGTCACTCAGGGTAAGTGATTAGTTTTACGGCTAGCTGTTCTCTGCTCCAGAGAAAAATTAAGAGCTGTTGAAGGATGCAATCTACTAGTAGAGCAACAAAATTAAAAGATTAGATGGAGATAAGTAAAATAGTTGCATGTAATTTTAGGCTTATGTTCTTTTCCTCATCATTCCACAGTTATTTTTGAACTCGTTTTGTTCCTAAATCAAGCATTAGCAGTAGTTTCTATTCTACTGTGTTTTGTTGATAGACTGAGTTTGATTTAAAGTGGGGGAAGGAAAGACATTTTTAACGGTGATTAAAATACTAATGCTTTTCAAACATTGCCATGACATTAACTTTGGGGTCCAAATTGCCTGTAGGTCAACTCTCTACAGTAATTTCATTTTGATATTTATAAAATACTTCGAGGTAGAGAAACTTAATCTATATCATAGTTCATAAACTAGTAAGCAGTATTAGACAATGTTCAATATTTATGTCAAAAATATGGATTGCATGTAAACACTGACATTGAGCTACCAGAAACTGAGATACAGTTAAATTCTGAGGAAATACAATAATTTAGATCAGGTAGATTTATACATAAGGATAATGTAAATACCTGTTTTTCACATTGATGACTCCTTAAATTACTAAAGTATTGATTATAATCAATACAATATAATGTGATTATATCCCATAAAACACAGAATGCTGTCAAGATGTTAGTGAAAACAGAGAAGTAAGAACCTCTGAAAGCTTACCCTTCCATAAAAACAAAAAAAAAGGAACTAGCAAAAATTGCCAAAATTGATTTTTTTTTAGAACTTGGAGAATTAACAAAAGGCTTGCAGCAACTAGAGGAGAATTTACTGAAGAAAAACTGTTGAATATCAGCAAGAAGAGTGGGCTCTGTCATGTTTTAACTTACTCTAGTTTCATCTTGTTTTTCATTTCAGTGGTAGGTAGTCTTTAAAAAACATCGCAGCCTCTATTCCTGGCACTTGAGGGAGAACAGACTTGATTCCCAGATGATTGCCATTATTTGACCTGTCTTGTAGTTCCCTGGAAAACCTCACTCCAAAAGCTTATCTTTATTCAAATTCACTTGAACTCATTAGTAGTAAATGCCTCAGGGAAGTGTGTGTGTGTCTAATGTTTTAGCATCACAGTTGCCCAAGGCAGTGAATAAAAGTTGCAGCAAATAATAAACTAGACAAAAAGCTTAAAAGAAAAAGCTGCAGATGAGATACCCATAGGGCCTTTGAACAGCTCCAACATATCCCTGCAAATCTAGAAAGTATTTTGCATGCACAGGCTGTATGCAGCTGTGTGCATGTTCACAAAAGACATGAGAGGTCCTAAGCTCTTATTTCTCACTGACTTTGAGGTGCAAATGAAAGTACATTAAATAACAACACCAATTCACATAATGGAGTCAAGAGTACCAGTAAATGCAATTATTTACATTTGTATACATGTAAAACTTAAAGATATTATAAATATTTTAGTTGTATCTCCTATTTTGCTCCTACCTGAATTAAATGACAACTGCATAATGTAATATTTATGAATTTAAGTTAATCAGCACACAATGTGTAAAGATGTAATCTGTGATAATCGCAAAATGTAAGGAGATGTAGTCTAAAGGGACCAAAGTATTTGTATACTACTGAATTTAAGTTGGTATTAATCTAGATATTAATAACTCAAAAATATATCATAAAAAACTACTAGAAAATTAAAATTGTGCACTAGAAAATATCTATTTAACACAAAAGGTAGCAATGAAGAGACTACAGAAGAAAAAAGACCTAAGATATAGAAAACAAATAAAATGTCGGATGTAAATCATACCATATCAGTAACTATGTTAAATGTAAATTGATTAAACTCTCCAATTAAAAGACCAAGGTTGGTATTGTAACAACCCAAGGAGTTCACTTTGCCCATCGCCTACACAGAGCCAATTTATCAAAACAAGGGAATTGCAACAGAGAAAAAGTAATTCATGCAGAGCTGGCTGTGTGGGAGACCAGAGTTTTATTTTTACTCAAATCAGTCTCCCCGAGAATTTGAGGATTAGAGTTTCTCAGTTTACTTTGGTGTGTAGGGGCCAGTGAGTTAGGAGTGCTAATTGGTCGGATCAGAGATGAAGTTGTAGGGAGTCAAAGCTACGTATTAGGCTGAGTCAGGTCCCAAGTTGGGGCCACAAGATCTGATGAAACAATTTATCTATGTGGGTGGTGTCAATTGATCCGTCAAGTGCAGCGTCTGCATAACATCAAGCACTGATCTTAGGTTTAACAATAGTGATGTCATCCCCAGGAGCAATTTGGGGAGGGTTCAGAACCTTGTAGATCCCAAAGGCATGACTCTTAAATCATAATTTCTAATTTTCTAGCCAATTTTTTAGTCTTAAAAGAACAGTCTAGTCCCCAGGTAAGAAGAGGTTTGTTTCAGGAAAGGGCTGTTACCATCTTTGTTTAAAAGTTAAATTATAAACTAAATTACTCTCAAAGTTAGTTCAACCTTTGTTCAGGAATGAACAAGGACAGCTTGGAGATTAGAAGCAAGATGGAGTTGATTAGGTCAGATCTCTTTCACTGTAACAGTTTTCTCAGTTATAATTTTGCAATGAAGCTTTCAGCATAATGGGGGAAAAACAGGATCTAACTATATGTTCTATATAAGACATATACTTTAGATTCAATATAAAAATTAGCTAAAAGTAAAAGAATGAAAAGATACATCATGCAAATGGCGATCAAAAGGTTAAGGCAGACATACTAGTATCATATAAAATAGGCTTTAACACACAAATTGTTACTAGAGACGAAGAAGTCATTTTATAATGGTAAAATTAGGCTGGGCACAGTGGCTTACACCTGTAATCCCCACATTTTGGGAGGCTGAGGTGGGCAGATCATGACGTCAAGTGATTGAGACCATCCTGGCCAATATGGTGAAAACCCATCTATACTAAAAATACAAAAATTAGATGGAGATGGTGGCACGTGCCTGTAATCCCAGCTACTCAGGAGACTGAGGCAGGAGAATCACTTGAACCTGGGAGGCAGAGGTTGCAGTGAGCTGAGATCGCACCACTGCACTCCAGCCTGGTGACAAAGCAAGACTCCATCTTAAAAAAAAAAAAGGCAAAATTAAATGTAGAAATAGACAAATAATAGTGGACTTCAATATTCCATTTTCAATAATGTGTAGAAGAGCTAGATAGAAAACTAAGAAAGAAATAGAGGACCTGAACCATACTATATAAAAAGTTAAAAACAGATATCTATTGAATACTTTACCCAACACCACCACAATTTTCACACATTGTTTTCAAGTGCACATGAAATATTCTTCAGGATAGACTTAATGTTGGTCTGTAAAAACTGTTACACTAAATTTTTAAGAATGTGAAGTCATACAAGGCAAGTTCTCTGGCCATAATGAGATTAGAAATACATTTTAAAAAGTAGAAAATTCTTTAAAATGTAGAAATCAAATAGCACATTACTAAATAACCAATGGGTCAAAGAAGAAATCATAAGCAAAATTAGAAAATGATTTGAGGTGAATGAAAACAACAAAACAAAATGAAACATACTGAAACTGATGGGATGCTGTCAAAATGGTTTTCAGAGGGAAATTTATATCTCAAAATGCTTATATATTGGAAAGGGGGAAATGACTCAAATCATAACTTAAACTTCTACCTTAAAAAACTAGGAAAGGAAGAATATCCCAAAACAACCAGAAAGAAGAAAAGAAATATCAGGGTTGAGATAAAGAAATTGGGAATAAAAAAACAATCAAAAGAATCAATTAAACAAAAAATTATTCCTTTCAAAAGATAAACAAATTTACATTTAGCTAGATCGACCAAGAAAAAACAGAAAAGTTTCAAATAATTAAAATAAAAAATGCAATAGGAGACATTACTCCTGAAATTATACAAACGGAAAGGATTATAAGGAAATAATAAGAATAATATTATTCCAACAAATTAGATAACCTAGATGAATTGAACAAACTCTTAGGAGACACAAATTATCAATATTGATTTGTAAAGAAATAGAAAACTTGAATAAATTCATAACAAGTAAAGAGATTGAGTTACTACTAATAATAAAACCTTATCACAAAAGCCCAAAAACCATGTTGGTTTTACTGATTAATTACATAAAATGTTTAACATTAATTCTTCCCAAGCTCATTTAAAAAGATAGAAGAAAATGGAGAACTTCCACCCTCATCTATGAGGCCAGTATTACCCTGATACCAAAATTAGATAAAGACATATTAAGAAAATATAGCTGCAGACTAATATCTTAATGTAGATGTAAAAATTCTCAATAAAATACTAACATATCAAATTCAGTAAGATATAAAAAAATGGACATCATGGCCCAGTGATATTTATCCCAGCCCTGCATGGTCTGTTCAACATATGAAAATCAATTATTATAATACACCATTTTAATAGGATAAAGGAAAAATCCATATGACCATCATAATACACATAAAAGTTATTTGAGACAATTTAACACACATTCACAATAAAAACACTCAACAATCTGATAATAGAAGGGAGCTTCTTCAACCTGGTAAAGGACACCTATGAAAAATCCACAGCTAATGTTATACCTAAGAATTAATAATTGAAAGCTTTTTTTAAAGATCAAGAATAAAACAAAATGTCCACTCTCACTACTTTTGTACAGCAATATATTGGAGGTTCTAGCCAGGACTAGAGATTTTTCTTAGGTAAGAAAATTTAAAGACATCCAGATTACACAGGAAGAAGTAAAACTGTCTTTGAAAAATGACATGATCTTATACATAAAACACCCTAAAAATCCACAAAAATAATAATTATTAGAATTAGTAAATGAGTTCATCAAAGTTACAGGACACAAGATCAACATACAAAAAGCAGTCATATTTCTATGTACTACCAATGAACAATCTAAAAATAAAATTAAAACAGTTTCATTTACAAGAGCATCATGCAAAATAATATGTTTAGGAAAAATATGCAATCAAGAAGTGCAAAACTTGTTCACTGAACACTATCAAGCATTGTTAAAAGTAATTAAAGAAAATTAAAATAAATTAAAAATAAAAAATATCTGTGTTTATGGTTTGGACGACATAATATTATTTGGTGGGCAACGTTTCTTAAATTGATCTACAAATTCGACAAAATCCCTGTGAAAGTTCTAACTTTACTTAAAAAAAAAAAAAGGCTATCCTAAAATTCCAATGAAAAGCCAAGAAACAAAGAATAGCCAAAACAACTGAAAAAGATCAACAAATTTGGAGGATTCATGTGTCCTGATTTCAAAACCTACTAGAAAGCTATCATAATCTAAACGCTGTAGTGCTAACATAAAGATGACATATAGATCAGTATAATATAACTGAAACTTCAAAAATAAACCCATACACCTGGGGTTAACTGCTTTTTGCCAGACTACTTTATTAGTTTTCTAGGCTTGCCATAAAAATATACCAGAAATTGGGTGGCTTAAGCCAACAAAATTTTTTTTGTCTCACAGTTTTGAGAGCTAGAAGTCTGAAATCAAGGTATCAGCAAGGTCACAATCCTTCTAGAAATTGTAGAAATATTTTTTCTTGCCACTTCATGGCTTCTGATGGTTTTTCTGTCAATCTTTAGTATTGTTTAGTTGAAGCTTCATAACTCCAATTTCTTCCAACCAAGGAAAAATAGATGTCACCAAATTTAGAGCCATTTGTGCATCAGAGAACAAAATGGAAGAAAATATGTGTAAACTATATATCTGATTAAGTGTAATGACAAGGATATGCTTATAGAAATCTCAAAGCTCAACAACAAAAAGATAAATAATCAAAATAAAAATGAGCAGAACAAATTTAATAGATATCTCTAGGAAGAAAGTAGATAAATGGCAAATAAACATATGAAAAGATATTCATGATTATCTTCCTCACTAGGAAAATGTAAACTTAAACCACAATGAGATACCACTTTATACCCAGTAGAAAGACTATAATTTTTCAAAATGAAAAATAAAAATAGCAAGTATTGGTGAGGGCGTGGAGAAATTAAAACCCTCATACATTGCTGGTGGAAATGTAAAATGATGCAGCTACTGTGAAAAACAAGTTGGCAGTTCCTCAAAAAGGTAAAATCAAGTTACCATATGACCCAGCAGTTCTATTTCTAGGTATATACTCCATCCAAAGAAATGAAACCTAATGGTCATAGTATACAAAGTGTAACGCTGGCTGCCTTGCCGGGAGTCAAACGGACACATTCATCACTCTCCTCACCTGATAACTGCATCATCATCCGAGCTCATTATCTGGTTTCCCCACAGTTTCCCTGCACCCGCCTCTGCATACCATGCCCAAGCCCACACTCAGCACTAAATTATGCATCCAACCTCCAAGTGTTAAAAAACCCTGCAGAGAAATATTTTTTAAAGGAGCCCCACCGTTCCCTGCCCAGCAACAGCCTGCCCCATATGCCTCCGCCAGGCCCGTGTACCCAAGGTCCCGCCTACCAATGGCAGCTACTTCCATGTACTTCCTACTTTAACTCCATGTACTTCCTACTCCTCAACAGCCAATAGAAATGCCTTCTCTTTGTTTCCCCAGTAACCAATCAATTGCCTGCACTCCCCATAAATCCCCATGCCCTGAACAGCCGGGTGTGGCTTCTCTGGCCCCTCTTGGACCACTGAGGTTGTCCCGGAGCTGAATAAATTGGCTTCTCACTTTTTTTTATACCTGCCTCAGTTTCCTTATTTTACCTCAGCAATAAATCTTACACAAAGGTTCATACATGATGTTTATAGCAACATTATTCCTAAGAGCCAACAAGCGAAAGCAACTGAAAACTCCATAAACTGATGAATGGATAAACAAAATGTGTGTGTGTGTGTATATACATATATAAATATAACACATAATATACATAATAAATAATATGTAATATCTATTATATGAAGTATAGAATATAAACATATAATAGTATTATGTATTATACTATATATTTTATGTAGTATATATTACATATTATATATTATATTAATATACTTATACAATTATTTTATATATAATAAATTATGTAGAAAACATATATAATATATAAAACATATCTAATAGATATGTTTTAGTCATAATGAGGAATGAAGTACCAGTACATGCTACAACAATTATATGATTTCATTTATATGAAATCTTAAGAATAAGAAAATCTGAAAAGACAAACAGTAGATTAGTGATTTCCAGGGCATGGGGTAGGTGGAGAATGGAAAGTGACTGACAGTCATGTTTCTCTTGGGGGTGATTAAAATGTTCTGGAATTAGATGATGATGGTGGTTGCACATCTCCATAAATATACCAAAAAACATTGAATTATACACTTTAAAATGGCAAATGTTAAAGGCATGTGGATTGTGTCTCAGTTTTGGAAAAATATATTTCACGATTAAGTATTTGATTTAGTGTTTATTGAAAGCATTTAAGTAGAGTTGTCATCATCATAGTATTTCCAATGCTTTACAATCGAAGGCTGAGAATAGGGTCTTAATGTAGAATCATGCCACAATACAATTATATAGGATTCTAACTGCTGATTTTTGCTAACTATTCTATATTTAGAGCCAGGTAAATTTTTAGACTTATTGAGCACTAGTGCAACTATTGCTTCGAAGTTCCAATGAACTCAGCAGTAAATAAACAAATACAATTTTTAAAAGGCAGTTTATCTTCAAAAGTAGCAAATCATAAATATACTAATATCTTCCTACCATTTAACAAAAAAATGCTTGAACTTAATTTTTACTAATTACAAGTCACAAAACTAATGCATTTCAAACACTTAACAGGAAATGTTATTCATTCATTCGTCCATACATTATTTTTATGAGACAGGCCCTCATGTAAGTCCTAAAAATACAGATACAAAACAAAACAGAAAAAGAAATCTCTGTTTCTATTGAACTTATTCTGAACTGAGCATGAAACAGAAAATAATTCTTTAAGCAACATATAGATCTGACATGACACAGAAGCCACAATCAGAATACATGAATTTTAAAAAGGGATTATTTACAGAGGTATAGAAAAAATTGAAGAGGCCGGATGCAGTGGCTCACACCTGCAATCCCAGCACTTTAGGAGCCCAAGTCAGGCAGATTACAAGGTCAAGAGATGGAGTCCACCTTGGCCAACATGGTGAAACTCGATCTCTATTAAAAACACAAAAAATTAGCTGGCTATGGTGGCATGCACCTATAGTCCCAGCTACTGAGGAGGCTGAGGCAGGAGAATCACTTGAACCCAAGAGGCGGAGGTTGCAGTGAGCTAAGATTGCACCACTGCACTCCAGCCTGGTGGGAAATAAAGGTTGAGGAAACAAACACAGATGGCAAAACATCCAGGGACCCAAAACAGTAGGAAGCTATTATATACCTAGGCAGGAAGTGGCAGAGTGCTGAAACAGTTTAACTGGAATAATACAAGTAAGAGCTGGGCTATTCTGCCCAACACACATTGTAGTTGTGAGGCTGTGGCTATGCCTGAACTTCGGGGTAAGGCAAGAAAGAAGTAGGGAAGACTTCTCTCTCCTGCCACCCTCTGATCTTCTGACAGTACCTTCCATTTGCTCAAACCAACTCAAAGACAGAGAGAAAGCCAGTGGTGATAACAGCTCACGTTTGTCTGCACTCTGGAGCATGGAAGAGTGAAGAATGAATTACAGGAGGGAGGCCAGGAGTGCAAATGAAAGATAACCAACACAGACTGACACATAGCGAATACTCAAGAATTATTTATTAATGAATGTTTGACAAAGTATAATGGCATATGTGCACAAATATTGATAGGGTTTGGCTCTGTGTCTCCACCTAAATCTCATGTTAAATTGTAATCCCCAAGTGTCAGGGGAGGGACCTGGTGGGAGGTGTTGGATCATGAGGGCAGATTTTCCCTATACTGTTCTCATGATAATGAGTGAATTCTCAGGAGATCTGAAGATTTAAAAGAGTGGCAGTTTCTTCCTCACTCTCTCTCCTGCTCCAGATATGCTTGCTTCCGCTTTGTCTTCCATCATGATTTCAAGCTTCCTGAGGCCTCCCAGTCATACTTCCTGCTAAATTCATGGAGTTATGAGTCAATTAAACCTCTTTTCTTCAGAAATTACCCAGTTTCAGGTAGCTATTTATAGCAATGTGAGAATGGACTAATATACATATATATAATTTATATAATTATATAAAGATAAATATGGTCACAACAAATTTTTGTGTCCCTGGACATGTATTATACACACACATTTACAGATACTTCTATGTCAGTGAAAATTAATAAATACTTGTTGACCACTTAAAACTTACACACCTCTATGCTGAACAGTTTATACCTTACAAAAGATTTTAAAAAAAAGAAGGATCCCTGATCTCACTGAGTATATTAGTGAGGTTGGCAAGGTAACACATACATATAGTAATTTTGGTGTGAGGCAGAATACTGTAAGAAACAAGGTGTGAGAGCCCGAAATATGGAAGATAATTTCTCACACATAAATAAAATGACCATCATGAATGGGGTGGCAGGGGACAGTGGGGGGACAACTGTTTTCCTTCTATACAGATAGGTATTAGGAACAGCACAGAACAAGGTGTTTGCTAGGAGGATTAGTGGGAGCTGAAACCATTAATAACAATCACAGGGATTTATATGCCAATCAAGTAAATAAATGATATTTTAATCTGTAGGCAATGGGGAACCCTTGATTTATGTCTTAGTAATCTTAAAGAAAGATGTAGTCATGAAAGAAGCTGCTTTCCATAATCCAGGTGGAAATGCCAAGAGTCACAATGATGTTAGTTATAAAAAGAAGGAAATGACTCTAAGAAAGAATTTAGAAATGAAATAACATGATATGCTGCCTAATTGGATACAAAGATTATGGAGATTCAGGGAAAGCTAGAGCTTAAAGCATGGTATTTCTCTTAAGAGAGGGAAAGATCACAACAAAGAGTAAAAAAAGAGTTGGTTTTGCAAAAACTTCCAAGATGAATATGTTTTTAAGTAGGATACCTCTTCATACACTTTGTATATTAAGCATATGCCAGGCATCATGGTATGCACTAAATTTGCAAAAACAACAGTATCAACAGTACCTATCAGGAGCAGATCTCAGGCTGGGAAGTCAGAGTTTCAAAG
This sequence comes from Callithrix jacchus, assembly GCF_049354715.1. Classification (NCBI taxonomy): domain Eukaryota; kingdom Metazoa; phylum Chordata; class Mammalia; order Primates; family Cebidae; genus Callithrix; species Callithrix jacchus. The sequence continues at coordinate 147,620,317 of NC_133507.1, forward strand.
CAATATGGGAGACTACCAATGTACTTATGCAGAGTATCTTACACGTTGAAGTTGGTAGGTGGGATGCTTGGGGAGATGATATCTGTGCTGAATCAACAATAGTGAAGGTATTCCAGGCAGGAAAAGCAGCATCTGCAAATATCAAGGAGCTGGCAGCGTGTCAATTACTATGTAACATTTCAGTTTAAGTGGGCAATTGAAATCACTGGTCAGGCTTAAGAGAGAAGTGATATTCAAAGACGCGGTTCTAGATCCCATCCTCCAATGGAGATGGTATGAAGCATAATGGTAAACTAGGATCCCAAGAAAAGAGTGGAGGTAGAGAAGAATTCTGGGGGAAATTTAAAGACCATCTTCAAATGCAGTCTCCAGGCAAGGAGTTTCATCATCACCTAAGAACTTGGTAAAAGTGCCTTTTTGTGTGCCACCCCTTACACTTTCTCTGAAAAACCTATTCTCAGGAAGGATCTAATAAACACATTCACTCTCAAAAACAAAAAAAGGTTTTAAAAGCAAGATTTATTTAACAAGTTTCACTTAGTACATCTAAATGGAAATCACAATACAAGGAAATGTTTAAACCAAAGCTTCAGAATTTTATATAAATGACATGACCAAACTCCTGAAGCATTGGTATTACATCTTAAAATTGTCCTGTATCTTTAAAAAAAAAATAGTAAAAGTGTATACTCACATGCCTTACCAGATATTAAACCAAAAAAGTATACTTAACAAACATGCCAATGTCTTCATTTTGAATTGTAGACACAGCTCCTATATTTGAATTTTACAGAAAAGCTTATTTCTCAACATTTGTCCGAAGTTTTCAATGTATACATCGCATAAGAGCAACATTTAACGTAAGTGAAACTGCATTAACCTAAATACTCTTACTGCTTAGATACACTCCTACAACCTAAGTTACTGGAGGAAAGCTGAACATTGTTTCAACGGTTATGGTCAATATTGAACTTTGTTATTATGTCCTACATGGCAAAATTACATAATTGTTCAAAATTACTGAGTTTGAAGTTTTAAAAGAATCTCCTCTTCCACTTTACGGTAAGCCTGAATCAAGCCTGTAACGCAAAACTTTTAAACTTAATTTTTGTTTTCTTAAAAAGGAGAAAGAAGATAAAGAAAGAAAAGCTGATGAAAACTGATCAGAATCAATTATATTTCCCATCTACCAATCATATTGGACATACTAGACATCCTTCCCATTCCATTCAACTCCCATAAATGCACAGCTTTTATATCTGGAGTAGACGGTGCCCCTTCTCTGCCTAAGCAAGGTTTGACTGATAGTCACTGGAGTTTTCCTGCAGTACTTGGTCATATCCACTCATACTGCTCTGTCCACCATAACCACCTCCAAAACCACCACTCAGCTGCTGGCTAGCAGGACCTCCATGACTAGACTGGTTGGATAAGCTCATCCCTTACATCATTTGGCTACCGTAAGCACCACCACTTGCCCTTGAGCTAGAATTTTAAAAAAGTTCTGCAAAGCTGTAGTTCCACTGAGTCAAATACACTGGAGTGGGGGCCCGGCACTATGAGTTTTAACCATTAAGGTTAACGGCCATTCAGGTGATAGTTATGAAGGTAAAGTTCAAGATCGATGGTTGCAGAGCTTCAGGGAAACCAGTAAAACAGGCTTTTAAATAAGCAGTGAGGATGGTAGGAGAAAAAAATGGCAAGTGGAACTCTTTTAGAAACGCTGGGAAGACTTTCAAAACGCAAAGACAACTTACCAGGGCACGAACTAAAGAGTGGTTGTGATGAGTACTTTAAGAGATCTTTTCTTTTTGGTGTTTGGTGATCTCTGTAAGAGAAGTTTCAATTGTTAGAAGATGGAAACTGTAAAGAATTTGTCAGGAAGAAGACAATTGTTAGGTGGAGGCAGGAAGGGAGGACCATGCTCTGAGTTAGTGGTGGAGAGAGCAGATAGGGGAGCATATCTTCAGGGAATGAGAAGGGAGAAAGAAGGTTTACTCCGCAGAAGGAGTGGCTTTTGGCACCAAGGATGAATCTCTGGCAAGAACTTGATGTCTGATAAGAGAGAGGAAAGGATGTGATCAGAACAAATGCTGAGAGGACAGGAAAGAAGATCCAGCAATAAGAAGAGGGGTTAGCGTCCGACTGGCATGAGCTAATATCCTTCCAGGTGGAACAAATGACTACAGCATGCCAGACTTGAGGTTTCATTTAAATTTGAATTAAATCTGTAGATGATTTAAAGGACTGATACAATCTTTACAGAATCCTTTAAGTATACGAAAAAGTTTTTTAGTAAACCCGGGAAGTAACAATGCATGTTTGTGTTTACTTCTTGTCAGTAAAAGATAAAGTTTAAAAGAGGGTTTGATTCACAAATATCTTCTGGTAAGAGTTTTTAATTATTTAAAAAAAAAGCCATATTACTTTAATTATAAAAATATGCCCCGGGCGCAGTGGCTCCCAGCACTTTGGGAGGCTGAGGCGGGTGGATTACGAGATCAAGAGATAGAGACCATCCTGGTCAACAAGGTGAAACCCCGTCTCTACTAAAAATACAAAAATTAGCTGGGCATGGTGGTGTGTGCCTGTAGTCCCAGCTACTCAGGAGGCTGAGGCAGGAGAATTGCCTGAACCCAGAAGGCAGCGGTTACGGTGAGCCAAGATCGTGCCATTGCACTCCAGCCTGGGTAACAAGAGCGTAACTCCATCTAAAAAAAAAAAAAAAAAAAAAAAGTAAGCAGAGAAAATCGATTTTCTGAATATTCAGGGCTATCATCTAAATCAAGATTTTTTTTTTCTATAAAAGCCATGTGTGATTCATTCATTCAGTAGAAACTTGGTAAAAGATTACATTGTGTCAAGCGTCCTGTTTTGGACACGTAGTTATGAACAATAAAATAAGCCATTTTTGTCAAGGAGCTCACATTCTAGTTGGGAGACTTAACAAAAAATAAACAAGTGGATGTCGTAAATAAACCGGAAACATATCAGAATGATGAGTACTCTGCATAGAAATAGGATATGGTGTGATAGACAGTGAGTGACTCAGCAGCTGCAGTAGATGGGGAATTGTATTAGGATAGTGATGTGATAGATAAACCACATTTACATAATAATCCAATATGATTCCATTACAGAGAGGGCAGAGGCACTGTGCCCTCATGCAGTTATTCAGAGACCCAGGTGAATGCCAACTCTGCCATGTGCAACTCTTGGCTTCCAAGTTTCTTCCAAATGAAGACATCCAAGGAAAGGAACATGGAGGATGGTACATTGGAGGTGTTTGCTTTCCTGGCCTGGAAGTCACATGCATCACTGTGGCTGACATGCCACTGGCTCATAGTCATATATTTACCCCAGTTCCCCACCACTAGAAAACAGCCCAGCTTAGTGCCAGGGAGAATAGAAAAAAACAACTTTTTGATGAAGAGGTTAGCAGTCCTCCTTCAAGTTGTCAGACCACACAGACTGTGATGAGAAACCAGTGGATAGTCTTAGGGATAGAGTGATAATTGTTTATTATTTACGTGGTTCAAAGAGCCCTGTGACTATGAATGATGGATCAGAGAAAAACAACAATGGGAATGTGGAAGCGGACTACTGTAAGAGGAAGATAATGGTGGCTCAAAGGTGTCTTAGGCTGCAGTGCAATTCTAGTGGAGATCGAAGAAGGAACACATGAAGACAAGCTTGAAGCTCTTCAAATAAAAGATACAATTTGGAAAAGGGTCTAGACACAATTAATGAATACTCGAATACATGTCTTCTCCACACACAGCCTCCTTAGGCCTTAACTCTTATCAGAGATGTGTGTCTTCACTTTTAAAGTGTTGTATTAATTCTGCACCCAATTAACCTCAGTGGCCAGCTTTAGTTTTGCTTGACAACGTTAAACAAGTGTGGTTTTTGCCCTCAGCTGTCATTACTGGATGCTTGGTTGATATCTCTTTCTTTAAACAAAAAGAACAAGCATTTCAAAGAGCTCTTACAAGTTAAATCCTCTCTCCAATTCTTCAGTAAGGTTGGAGCTAAACCCAGGGGTGAGAATCTCCAACAGCTGGGGATGGGCAGAGGGAAATGAAACTTATTTCAAGCACATGTGACGGTCATGATTCATAGTGGGAATCTGGGTCAGAATTTGCAGCTGGCACCAGGAAAAGATTACTTTTATTATAAACACATGTACTTAATTACAGCTCAAAGCTGGAGATGGGGGTGAATTGCACAGCTGGAAGAAGAAAGCAAATTAATTTGACTTTTAAAGCCCTCTTACAGTGAAATATGCCCCCTCCTGTTTTAGCGTTGGGTTATAACTGAAGAATTTTCAGAGTAGTCTCAAAGCAAGAATAGGCAGGATGCAATGTAACAGCAAACAACTTACATTAGGCATTTCCTCGGGCTTGTGAACTGTGACAGCTTTGGGCTGTGGTTTCTTTTTATAAAGTGCACAAAGCCTGGCTGACCACCAGGATTGTTTTTCTTAATAGGCAATATCACCTCCAGAGATGGTGATGCCCTTAGAAAACAGTGCTCTTGATATTATGATACAGACTCAATATTGATCATTGGCCCCCTTAGAAAGACCCTATTGACAGTAGCTGGCACTCTACTATCCAGGAAATAAAGAGACTCAGATATGTATTAAGTCAATATGTTAAAATGTTAAAATGGTGAGAGTTGAATCAAAGCTTCCAAATCTTAGCATGTTAGTTATTAAATAACCCTGGTGACATAAAAATCTTTGCAAATTTCACAATAACTAGGTTGTGTCTTTTTTTGGTTATTTCTTTGAGCAACACAATAAAGTGCAAAATAAGCTCCTATCATAAAAAGTCCAGCAATCTAGGTGAAGCTAAAAGATGTGGTTACATTAACAAATAATTAATAATCAAGGCTACCTCCAGGAAAAATTCATGAAAAATAAGTATCTGGAAGGAATTTGTATCTGGATAGAGACCTTGAGTTTGGAATCATAAAAAATGTCAGTTGAAAACAAAAGCACAAATGTGGTAGATGCTAGGCTTGTCAATAACCAAATTTTTAATAATCAGCAAGGCTCAGAGGATCTAAACCTTAACAAAAATCATGAGTCAGAATTCTGTCACTCACTATATTTGAAGATTCAGAAAACATTTTAAGGGAGAACAAAATATTTTAATTAGTGCATTTTAAAACTAATACAATGTGTCTTTTTATGTCCCTGGAAATAAACTTTGAATAACTGTTGAAGATTTGGAACAATTATAATACAGAAAGAATATTTACAATATAAGGAATTTATATTTTATTGACTTGTGTAGTACTAATATTACATGATTTCATGCTAAGACACTAAAATAATGGTAAAATTTTAATTTTTTCTTTCTAAGCGTTTATCGAGAACTTAGTATGCAAAAAACACTGTGCTAAATGCTGTTAACAAATTCATTTATGCTAGTAATTTTAGGTAAGTGCCATACATATAGCCAACTTACAGATATTAATGTCTTAATATGTTAAGTCCTAAGTCATTTTCAACCATTTATATTTGGATGATCTAATGATTAATCCTGATATCACAGATTTCTTACGTGGCTAATGCATTTTAATTAATGCAGATTATTTACAAATATTTACAACACTGAGACTCTGTTTGGCGTTGGTGTGAATTACAGAATAATAGAATTGACATTGACTGGGAGGCCAGTCAACTCTATTCTCGGCCAAATTCTTCAACTTAACTGGGTGCATAAACTTTCACAGACTACTTAGCTGTGCTTTTCTAGTCTAGAAAATGAGTCGGTAGGCCGGGCGCGGTGGCTCAAGCCTGTAATCCCAGCACTTTGGGAGGCCGAGGCGGGTGGATCACGAGGTCAAGAGATCGAGCCCATCCTGGTCAATATGGTGAAACCCCCTCTCTACTAAAAATACTAAAAGTTAGCTGGGCACGGTGGCATGTGCCTGTAATCCCAGCTACTCGGGAGGCTGAGGCAGGAGAATTGCCTGAACCCAGGAGGCGGAGGTTGCGGTGAGCCGAGATCGAGCCATTGCACTCCAGCCTGGGTAACGAGAGCGAAACTCCATCTCAAAAAAAAAAAAAAAAAAAAAAAAAAAAGAAAATGGGTCGGTAGACAAGATTGCCTTTTTCATTCCTTCTGTCTCTGAAAGCTATAATTTTTATTATATGTTTCAAAATGGTAACGATGTGTCATGTGTCTTTCTGGCCTCATATACCCATCAAATATGCAAGCCAATGCAGCTTGTGCAATAATTCCTTCTGCAAATATGACATTATAGTCTAACTTCTAGTTATCAACAGGGACAGACTTGGAGCTGTCACCCTATCTCCAAGGTAGGTCCGGCATTCACTTTTAATGGATCCTAGGTTCAGACTTACAGAAGAATGGGAAATGCCACAAATCCACTAGTCACTAACTACTTTAACTTCACCACACATCACTGTCATCAGTCCTAAATCTAGCCAAAGAGCATAAAAAAAAGGGTACGGACAAAAATGCCCTCTCTATACTAGAGAAAATTAACTTTCAATTTGTGTATCTTCAACTTCTCTAGAATAAAGAAAAACCAGTTAGCCTAATAAGATAGAATGTATCCAGGATTCAAATCTAACTTTGAAATTTAATACTTCAGTTTCATCAAGAAGATGACACAGCAGGGCCAAGGAAATAATCCAAAGTATCATGGATCTCAAAGACAAAAGCCGCTGGTAATTATAAAGCCAATAATAATTACAGCTAACATTGCATAACTTACTACATGTCAGGCCCTGTCCGAGGTGCTTTCCATACATTAACTCATTAATTTAATTCGTTTAATCCTTCTGACAAATTTGAGAAATGTATCATAATTATCCATATTGTACAGATGATAAAACTGAATAACAGATTAATAACTCACTCATGATCATATAGCTAATAAGAGGGAAACAATAGTATTCAAATTAAAAGTCTGGCTGTACAATCCAGACTCTTTTTTATTAATTTTTTATGTCCATAGGTTATTGGGGAACAGTGGTGTTTGGTTATATGAGTAAGTTCTTTGGTGGTGATTCATGAGATTTTGGTGCACCCAACACCCGAGCAGTACACACTCCGCACAACTTGTAGTCTTTTATCCCTCACCCACTTTCCACATTTTCCCTGAGTTTCCAAAGTCCATTGTGTCATTCTTATGCCTTTGCATCCAGCATAACTGTTGAGAAGACAGAAAAAAAAAAAAAAAAAAAAACAAGCACAGGACAGCTAACAACTCCAGCAGGCAGTTTTAAAGCCATAATTCTGGATAAGCCTAGGCTGTTAGTAGTATAACATTCCAGCTCTAAACTGCTCCCATTGTTCCCATGGAATCTTAAAGAATTCCAAAGAAGCACAAAAGTGGATCCTCGCCATCGAAGTGGTGGCAGTCAAGTTTTGGTGACAATATAAGAATAGAAAGGCAAGTTCTTGTCCCAGAGTAGTGGGTACGGGCCTGGGCTGAACAGGAAAGAATGTTAAGAGCTAGATAGAAGGGATACGAGCACAAATGTCTTTATTATTGCAACAGATATGGTGCTTGAAAACCTCACTCTTCACTTACTTCAGTCAAAGCATTATATAAAATACACATTTTATACAGGAATGGTATTACATTAAATTTTCATTAGGAACTAATCAGCTCTTTTGGGTTGATTAGTTTCCTTGATTATCATATTACCAGACCTGGTGCTTCCATGCAAGCCCTCCCAACACAGGCAAGGCTTCTTAGACAGAGGCCCCCAAGAGAGCATGGGTACCCAGGATTAATAGGAGGCACAGTGATGAGGAGGACTAAAGTGGGCTAAAAATCATTATGGGCTTTATACTTCCACATGGTAGTCTTCTTGTTATAATTAGAAAAGAGATATTTGAGAATGAAATGATTGAGAGGTCTATATTACGTTTAGATTCGCTGATTGGAAAAAAACAAGTTACTTTATTTCTCTTTACTGATCCCTAAGGGAAAATAAAAATTTTCACCGCACCCAAGAGAGCAAAAGCTTTACTGTTTTTTTTCCCCCTTCTTTTTCCATAAAATTCATTTTGAGTATCTAGGATCTTTTATAAAATATTCTAAAGGACATCGCTGATCTTGGCTGCACTGTCACCACAGTTTCTAAGACTTAATGCCCAGAAATTGTAGAGACGCCTTGAATGCGTAATGAACTGTTTTAGAAATCTGTTCTATTTAGTTTTCCATTTGCTGGTTCCTTCCTCCATGTCCAAAGTTATTGTAAGCAGTTTGACTTCAGAAACCAGATGGATGAAGTCTCTGAGAACAAAGCCTCCCTGGCTAAATAAATAAGCTTGGGAGCCTATTGTCCTTTGCATCAACACTTTGCCCACAGACTGGTTTTGTGAGGTCAATACAATTCCCAGATGTATTACTAAATGTGTGAAATGTAGGAAGAGTAGGAACTAAATTATTGCCTTTAGAAATAACTACCTGGAAAAAGTATGTTTCCATACTTCATATGCAACTCCTCTGGTTAGGACTGCAGACTTAACACTTTTTTAAAAGTATGCACACACATATGTGGATGCATAATATACACACATACACATACACACACATGATACTGGTTTTCTACATTATTTAATACATTATATTTTCTTTGTCCCTTCATTTTACTTAAGATAAATATTATTAAACATGTAATTATTTTATTTATTTTATTTTAATGTTGGCAAATAAATATTACAGCCAAAATTAGAGATATGGTTTGAGTTTCTTTACCTCTATCTAATGGCTAAAGAAGAGAAAGTTAATATGTTTGCAGAATTGAGGCAGCATACAATTTCAGCATAGGTACTTTAAAAATGTGGTACAATGTGTAAGTTACTATTGGGACTGCTGAGTAGAATATTTGGAGAAAAATAATTGTAGCAACCATTAAAAAAGTTGGGGGCACCTGGCAGGGTGGCTTATGCCTATAGTCACAGCACTTTGGGAGGCCAAAATGAGAGGATCACTTGAGCCTAAGTGTTTGAGACCACCAGCCTGGACATCATAAGAAGAACCTGTTTTTACTAAATATTAAAAAAAAAAAAAAAATCAGGTGCGGACCACATGCCTGTGATCCCAGCTACTCTGGAGGCTGAGATACGAGGATCACTTGAGCCTGGGAAGTTGAGGTTGCAGTGAGCCATGATCATAACACTGCATTCCAGCCTGAGCAACAGAGCAAGACCCCATCTTAAAAAATCATTTTCTTTGGAATGCAAAATAAAATGGAGATATGAGCCTACTATTAAAATTCTCCCTTTCCTTTTTATTCTCAATTCATAGATGAGATACCCCTTTCTCAGAAACCTTTCAATTAATAAATATATTTTTGTGATTTTATATAATAAATCGTTAGCTCTCTGTGGAAATAATTCAAGAAATTGCAAAGTGTGACTGAAAAAATAACTCTGGGGTAAGGTTATACAATAAAATGTGTCAACTGAGACTTGTGTTGCCAGTCATTTATCTATTCTCCACATCAGAGCACTAAGTTACAGGAAGAAGTCCCAAAGAGCTGGGGGCCAGTTTGCAGGCTGTACAAACAATTGCCCACACAAGCCTAAAGTACATGTGTCATTTATAAAGCTGGATTTGAGAACATGCCTTAAAGTAACCCCCAACCATCATGTGTTGTTTAACGGTGGTGATACATTCCAAGAAATGCATTGTTAGGCAATTCTGTTCTTGTGTGAACGTTACAGAGTGTACTTACACAAACCTAGGTGGCACAGCCTACCATACACCTACACTGTATGGTGTAGCCTATTGCTCCCACACTACAGAGTTGAACTGTATTGAACTGTACCACTGTAGACCTCATAAATGCTATATACTTGGGCTACACTACATTTATTTAAAGCAATTCTTTCTTCCATAAGAAATTAGGTTGGGCACAGTGGCTCATGTCTGTATTCTTGGCATTTTGGGAGGCTGAGCAGGGAGGATTGTTTGAAACCAGAAGTCTGAGACTAGCCTGAGCAACAAAGCAAAACTCAGACTCTGCAAAAAATTTAAAAATTAACAATTATTTAGTCATGATGGTAGACACCTATAGTCCTAGCTACTCAGCAGGCTGAGGCAGGAAGTTCACTTGAGTCCAGGAGTTCCAGGCTGCAGTGAGCTATGATCATGCCATTGCACTCCAGCTTAGGTGACAGAGTAAGACCTTGTCTCTAATGAAGAATAAATAAACAATAATAATAACAACAATGATAAATTGACCTTAGCTTACTGCAACTTTCCTATATTATAAACTTTTAAAGTTTTTTAAACTTTCTTACTCTCTTATAGTAACACTTAGCTTAAAACAAAAACACATTGTAGGCCAGGTGAGGTGGCTCATGCCTGTAATCCCAGCACTTTGGGAGATCGAAGCAGGCGGATCACTTGAGGTCAGGAATTCAAGACCAGCCTGCCCAACATGGCAAAACCCTGTCTCTACTAAAAATACAAAAAAGTTAGCCCTGTGTGTGTTGTGCTCCTGTAGTTTCAGCTACTTGGGAAGCTGAGGCAGGAGAATTTCTTGAACCCAGGAGGAAGAGGCTGCAGTGAGCCAAGATCATGCCTCCATACTCCAGCCCGTGCCACAGAGTGAGACTTCATCTCAAAGAACACACACATCATACAGCTGTATAAAATTTTATTTTCTGCATATTCTTTAATATTTTTTTAATTTTTATACTTTTTGAAACTTTGGCTATTGTTAAAAACTAAGACACACACACACACATTAGCCTAGGCCTACATAGGGTCGGGATCATCAATGTCACTGTCTGTCACCTCCACATCTTGTTCCACTGGAAGGTCATCGGAGGCAGTGATATGTATGGAGCCATCATCTCCTATAATAATGTCTCCTTCTGGAATCCCTCCTGAAGGACCTATTCTTCTCGAGCATCATCACAAATGCATGAGTAATGCATTATGCTATAAAGTAACCATGACTACAATACCATAAGGTGTTAGAAGTTGTAAGCTCCATTTATTATCTTGTGGAACTACCATCATGTGGTCCATTGTTGACCAACACATTATGTGGCAGCTGACTGTATTTCTAAAATGTGGGCTAAAACCGTGAGGGAAGTTGGTTCTAAAAAGCAGATTCCATTCACTGTTGAACAATTATTTAGGCTACACTAAATTCACAGTGAGAATCACAGACTTGCTTCTCACCTGTATCAGAAACAGACCAATATAACGAAAATCAACTTGTTTTCTCAGAAACGTAATTCACCAAAATGACATTGACATCCTATTGTTATTTTACCATAATCTTGTTATAGCCAATCAATGGCAGGTCCTCTGAAGGACAAACTCTCAGCTCTAACCTACCACACAATCATAGTGGCATCACACATGAAGAAAAACCCACAAATAGACTGTCTCAAAAGGTTATTGAATGGCTTTTCCACAGTTATTTCATGGAAGCCCGTTGATTCAGAGCATACAAATAAACTAGCAGAACACATTTTGGGAGAAGATAACCTAGCACATAGGAAAAAAGCGATCCTCCAAAGCAGAAATTAGTAGAGCCCATTCAAACACTGTCTAAGGAAGGGTGTCTTGGTGCTCAAACTCTGTGACATTCTGGTCTTATGGGAGGATTGTTCTTGTCGAGTCATCCAACAATCTCATAAGATTGTAACTTCCTGCTTACTGAGCAATCATTTGGTTACAATTTGGTTCCCATGGAGCGCTGCCTGTGTGAGGGATTGTGCTGGTCGCCAGCACGGTCACTGCAGCCCATACTTAGACTTCACTAGGACTTCCAGTACTTTCAATGCCTCAATCTTTTCCTTTCTTTGTTTGCTCCTCATCCAACTTGGATTTCATGAGTTATTCCAGAATTTTGATTTGCCTTTGCCAAGATTCTAAACTCCACTCCCTCATTTCTGTATCTTTTCTTCTTATTCATACATTGAAGTCACAGCTCTCAATGAACTTGAACTATCTGTTCTTTTGACACTTGCAAACAATCTACTGAATTCTGATGAAGGAAATTGGAAAATAATTCTGATTTTACGGTTATTGACTTCAACTAGGCCCTCAAGACTTCTTAGAGAACATTATGTTTCTTATTGCACTCAGTCTCCAAAACTCCACAGTGATCTGTTTAAATATTTATTGCTGTCAGATCTCCAACTCCCCCACCCTTTGCTTTCCTCTATAGAGAAGATGAAGGGTATCCTGACGGAGTATGGTCATCCTCCCACCAGAAAGCACATTAGCCTACTACATTTGTATGAATCTGTCTTTCTTCCTTTTATTACAAGGAGAGAATGGCATCACTTCATATTTAAGGCCAATCCAATTGACATGCGTTGGTTCACTGTTCTTTTCAGAGAGCTTATACTACTAAATATCAATGCTTTTCCTCATACTCATTTTTACTTTTAACCATAGCCTTTCTTCTCACCATAAAATATGCTCACATCTCTTTAATAAAACACACACGTCTACACACACACACTCTGTACCTACTCCAGAGACCTCTTTTTCCGCAACAGCTATTGTTCTGTCTCCTCTTCTTCCCTTCCCAACTTCTCTCAAAAGCTCTCTGTATTTAGTGTGTCCTTTCTTTAATTCTCTTTCATAATATCTGGTGGAATTTTATTAATAAGAATTGATTTAAACTAACTTATTGACTTATTATTTTCCTTTTAGATATGTTTTTGAGTCAATTTTAATTATTGACATTTTCCAAGAACTATCAATTTAACCTCAAATCTCCAAATGGATCTATATAAAATTGTAGCATGGATCTCTCACAATTTTTATGCAATTTTGATAATTTTAGCTAAGACTCCTTTCTCATTCTTAACATTGTTTTTTTTTATTTTTTACTTATTGTTTCATCAGACTTTTCATAGATTTGTCCAATTCAATAAAAGTTTCAAATAACTGGGTTTGAATTTATGTTTACAGGTCTAATTATTAGTTATCCTACAACTGTTAATTCTTTTCTTTGATCAACTTAAAGTCTACTTCATTGTTCATTCTTTGTCTACATCTTTATCTTTCCTTTTAAATTAAATGCACTTAATAGCATAAATTATTAACTTGTTACCGTCTTGCCCACTTTTCATTGGTTTCAGGATATTACTTTATAATTGTCATTTATTTATGAGTAATTTCTTCTTTTGGTTTTAGCTTTTGCTTTAAGCCAAAAATTATGTAAGAATGTATTTTTAACTCCTTTTTATTTTTTGAGATGCAGTCTGGCTCGGTTGCCCAGGCTGGAGTGCAGTGGTATGATGTCAGCTCACTGCAACCTCGGCTCCCAGGTTCAAGCGATTCTCCTGCCTCAGCCTCGAGTAGCTGGGACTACAGGTGCATGCCAGCATGCCCAGCTAATTTTTGTACTTTCAGTAAAGATGGGGTTTCACCATGCTGGTCACGATGGTTTCCATATCTTGACCTCATGATCTGCCCACTTGGCCTCCCAAAATGTTGGGCTTACAGGCTTGATCCACCGTGCCCTGCATATTTTTAACTCTTTATATGTGTCCTCTTTGGTTTGTAATTTAGAGAATTACTTGATTTTTTTTCATAGTGTAACACCTTGGCCAGTTTTTCTAATATTCACGCATGTTTGAAAAAAATGAATCCCTTTAGAGATTGTCTTAGTTCATTGTGCTGCTATCAAAAATATATTAAGTTGGGGAATTTATAAACAACAGAAGTTTATTGCTCACTGTTTTAAGGACTGGAAAACCTAATATCAAGGAACTGTGGTGAAGATCTGGTGAGGGATCTCTGCTTCCAAGATGGAGATTTATTGCTGTGCCCTTGTATTGGAGAAGACGGAAGGGCAAAATAGACAAACAGCTCCTTCACACCTCTTTTATGAGGGATCTGTTCTCATGACTAATCTCTTCTGAAAAGGCCCACCTCTTAATACTTTCATATTGTAATTAAGTTTCAACACATGAATTTTGAGAGAACACATTCAGACTATAAGAACTCATGTGTAATTCCCCAAGTTCATTATCATATATATATCCCAACAGCTTCAAAAGTACTAGCTCGTTCCAGCGTTCCAGCACCAACCCAAAAGTCTAGAGTCTCATCTAAATACCAGCTAAATCAGATATGGGTGAGACTCAAGGTATGATTCATCCAGAGGCAAATTTCTGTCTAGGTCTGAACCTATGACATTGAACAATTTATGTCCTTCCAAAGTACAATGGTGGGACAGGCATCAGACAGACATTCCCATTCCAAAAGGGAGAAATATGGAAGAAGAAAGGGGTAGCAGGTCCCAAGAAAGTCTAGAACCCAACAAGGCAAACAACATGAAATCTTCAGCTTGAGAATCACTTTCTTTGACTTCATGTCTTGCTTTCTGGACACAGAGGGAAGGAAACTAGCCCAAAGGTCTTGTGTGGCCCTGCCCTCATGGTGTTGCCGAGTGTAGCCCACATGACAGCTCTCTGTTGTCTGTGTCTCCCCTAAGCTGGTGCTGCATACTGAATTTACAGTTCTGAGGTCTCAGGGTGGCCCTGCCTTCATGACTCCCCAAATCATTGTCCTACTGGGGACTCTCTGCAGTGCCCCTGCCCCTCTGGCTGCTCTCTACCTGGTCCACAAGACTCTCCAAGGAATTCTTTGAAATCTAGATGGAGGTAGCTATTTCTCCACAGCTTTTGCAATCTATGTACATGCAGAATTGGAATCATGCAAGTGTCACCAGAATTTATCACTTATGCCTTCTGGAACAGCTACCTGAGTTGGACCTGGGCCACTTGAGCCATAGCGAGGGTAGCCAATAAACACTGCACCAGAATGCAGGGAGAAGAAACTTGAGGCGAGCCTGGGCAGCAAGCCCCAGGTTTCCATGGGTATCCCAGGCCCCTCCTTTGAAATTGGTATGCCCTCAATGCCCTGGTACTCTGGGCCTGTGATGGGAATGGCAGTCATGAAGGTCTCCAGAATGCTTTTGGGGTCACCCTTCTGCTGTGTTGACGAACAGCATCCTGCTTCCTAATATCACACTAATCCCCTTATGAAATGTTCATTTGACCATACCCTTGGTATTCTTTTTCCAATGTATTTTTGTTTTATTCCTGACACAGCCAGGCTGAGAATTTTCCAGATCTTTAAGTCCTAAGTCCTCTTTGATTATAAATCTCATCTTTAAGTTATTTCCTGCTTCTCATATTTCACTATAAGCAGTCAAGCAAAGCTGTGCAGCACCCTCAACACTTTAGGGATTTTCTCCTTCAAATATTCTAGTTATTTTCTTAAGTTCTGCTTTCCACAAATCACTAGGATGTAGACACATTTCAGCCACATTTTTTACTACTATATATATGAACTTATATTTAGTGTCATGAGAGAATATCTATGTTCACATTAAGTATTAAGTCAGATTATAAAATTGTGTTCATGATGGTTCCATTTGGTTGCATGATATAATTGTCTCTGTGTATATATAATATACGTGAATACCTATATATTTATATTTGATAACATACATACATATATGCAATCACATACATTGGGCTAGCCCTGAACCTCATTGGTCTCAGATTCTTTTTTCACATTTTCTTGAAGTTCAGAATTATTTTCTTCTTATTTCATCTAGTTTATGTTTTTTTGTTTTTTGTTTTTTTGTAAAGTAGCTGATGTTTTCACAGGGCAGAGTCTTAGAAAGATGCTGTCCCTTCTTATGGCTTTAACTCCCACTAGATATACCTGCTACAACCCTAGTTTTCTCTATTATGATTCTAGAATTTGAAGCATGACTCTCACCTCTGGCTGGGCCCCTCTAATTGCCTCTCCCTTTGTTCCTTTCTACTAAGGATAATAATCAATTTCTCCTATTGTCAATATCTTCATGCCATATTATCTGCAGTTTGGCTGGCTTCTCCATCCTTCCATTTTCAGAACAGCCAGCATTAAACTCCCTTGGTTTTAATTCTTAAGAGTTCCTACATTCCTGATCGGGTCCTCATAAACACTCACCTTAACACACAAAGACAGAAACAGAGAAAGTGTGTTGGAACCTAAAGTGACCCCCAGGCAATCTTACTCCAGAATCTACTGTGTTGGGCACCATCTTAAACCTTTCTCTCAATTTAATTTACTCCTGCCTGGAATGTTTACATAAATTTTGGTTAACTCCCTTAGTCTGCACTTTGGGAAGACCAATGTGCACCCTGAGGTTTCTGCATATTTCTATAATCTAATCATCTTGTGTCTTCTTGTTCTGGAGCTCCTGTTCTCAGTGGAATTAATGTCATTTATCTTCCTGCTCTACATTTAGGAAGAGCTCTTTAGTTTCTTGGTCTCTTTTCTTGAGATCATGCCTTCTGGGCCTCTCTTTCTCTTTCAATGTGACCAATTAAGATACTTTCCTAAATAAAGATAGTTCCCTACCTTGAAAAATCTCTAGAGCTAACTGCTAAAGCAACAATTTCTCACTTATCCATAGGGGTTATTTCTGGCTAGTGAGATGATGAATGACTGCTTTATGTTAATTTTTAATTTTATAGTACTCTCATGGGATTAAAATAATTCTGCCAGCCACAATAACTGTTTGCATTTTCCTGAAGAAAAATTTTGCAATTAGTTCAGAGCTACATAAATCAAATTCATCATTGCCAAGAACTTGTGATACATTTTTCAAGCAAAGGAGTAAATGATTTAATACACAGGCTTTAAGAATAAATGTTAAAAAAAAAAGAAGAAGAAGAGGAGGGCTTTGAATAAATGTTAAAAAAAAAAAAGAAGAAGAAGAGGAGGGCTTTGAATAAATGTTAAAAAGAAAAGAAGAAGAAGAGGAGGGCTTTGAATAAATGTTAAAAAAAAGAAGAAGAAGAGGAGGGCTTTGAATAAATGTTAAAAAAAAAGAAGAAGAAGAGGAGGGCTTTGAATAAATGTTAAAAAAAAAAAAGAAGAAGAAGAAGAGGAGGGCTTTATTCATTTTCATGCCCAGAAAGAGATAATTATTGTTGTAGAATAATTGTTTAGATTCTATAGAATAGTCTTCACTCACAGGCTTTGCTTCAGGACTATTTCTTAATTTTAAAGTTACACAAAGGGATAAGAAAAGAACAGAGAAACTGTCATGGATATATTTTTCAGAATATAACTTATTCTTTTACACACAAATTCCCCCCTCAAAAAGGAAATCTACTGCTGGAATTGTATAAAATCTTAGTTATTGTAAATGGACCACTAAAAGGGGTTTATATATTTTGAAATTCAGTAATTTCATTTTAATGGTGTTTGTTGCAATGAGATTTCACCTGCATAGATCCCTGTACCAGATAAATGCATAGAGGCACAATAAGAACATGGAGAATGAATACTAGTGGCTCACATCAACCTTAGGAATACCTAGGCAAAAAAAAAAAAAAAAATCCATACAAATAACAAAGATACTTTACTAGAAGCAAAAGAGACCCTAGAAGAATAGAAAATAAAAGACAGGGCATGCCGGATATGGTGGCCAGCCTGGGCAACATAGTAAAACTCTATCTCTACAAAATATTTATTTTAAAAGAGAGAGGATGTATAGACAGATAATTTTACATTTTTCTTTCAGTTCACACACAGTTGTTAAAAAGTTAAGAGACTAAATTATTTCTCTGAGAGAATTTTCACCCTAGAGGAAGAGCAGACAAGTTCTCATAATACAACAGAATGTGACACATGGATTGCAGAGATACTTAGAGAAACCTAGAAAACTGAAAGAAGGAGGGGAGAACGAGCCCTGTCTGGGACTTAGAGAAATGACAAAGACTCTATCCCTGACAAGCTTTAGTCAGGCTCCTCTGAGCCATCTTTTCAACTACGTCTCCATCTTGGCACTAGCCCTGTCTTTGGCATGATCAGCCCAGTCTTAGCAAAGAATCCTGCTAGTTCATCCCTCAGCCTTTAATATCTAATCGTCCTTGATATTTGATCAAGTTCTTCCCCCACCTTTGATACCTAATTCCTTGGCCTGTTTATAGCAAGAATTTTATTAGATCAGTTTTATAAGAATCTCTTTCCCGTTGATTTCTCTTCTCAGCACTTGTTCCATCTACTGACCCCCTTCCTCTGCTCCTTGGCAGGAATTCCCCACTTGCCCTTGTTGTATTCAGAGTTGACCCCAATCTCTCTCCCCTATTGCAATATCTATGTGGTGAGTTTTGTATGTAGTCTTCCTTACCACTTCAATGAGTGTCAGAATATTTTTTTCTTTAACAGAAGGCTTCCTTGAAGGTGCTATAATGACACTAAGTCATGAAGAATAAGGAAGAGCTGATGCAGAAAGGGTTGGGGGGTGGGGAAGAGCAGTGAATAGCATTCGAGGCTGAGGACAGCCATTTGCAAGGGCAGTTGGCTGAGAAAGTCTGTGGCTGGAGAATAAGATGCGTCTGACATAGTGGTATGGGATGAGGCTGGAGACCTTGGCCAGGGACTGCTTATGCATGAAGGACCTGTGTGCCATCCCAGGGAATTTGCATGTATAGTAAACAATATTTTATCCCCTGAAGGAGTTTTTTTTTTTTAGATGGAGTCACACTCTGTCTCCCAAGCTGGAGTGCAGTAGCCTGATCTCGGCTCACTACAACCTCCGCCTCCCAGGTTCAAGCGATTCTCATGCCTCAGACTCCAGAGTCTGGGACTACAGGTGTGCACCACCATACCTAGCTAATGTTTTGTGTTTTTAGTAGAAATGGGTTTTACTATGTTGGCCAGGTTGGTCTCGAACTCCTTACCTCAGGTGATCTACCTATCTCAGCCTCCCAAAGTGCTGGAATTCAGGTTTGAGCCACTATGTCCAGCTCCTACTGCAGAATTTTAAGCAGAAATGTGACACTGCTAGATTTGTATTTTATTTATCAGCTCACTGCAACCTCCACCTCCCAGGTTTAAACGGTCCTCCTGCATGAGCCACCCTGTGTGGCTAGATTTACATTTTAGAGAGACCTTTGTAGCCACTATGCTGAAGATGTAGTAAGAGCTGTATGTTTGATGAGTTACCTCATGAGGAAGCTCAGAGACTAGTGAGTAAGGGGGAGCAGATGGTGGGGAAGATGGGTGAGACTGGGCCCATTCACCTAGGTATTTATGAGGCATTAGTATTGAAGTAATGAGTAGATGAGAGAAGCTGAGGTGATTCCTGGGTTTCCCTGATTGGAGTGTCTGGAAGGGTGGTGGCTCATTTACTGAAATAGAACATATAAGAGGAGGAGAGAGTTTTAGCAAAACCCTGATGATTTCGTTTTTTCATTAAATCCCATTATGAGAAATTTAGAGAATAGAAATTGCTAAACAGGGCTGCTCAGTCTTTCGGAATTAGCTGTGTAAGACCAAATTACAGTAATTCACAACTATAATCATTCTAAATCCACTTGATTTTAATATGTTTCAAATATTTTTTGCTGTATAATTTACAAGAAAATTGTTCTATATTAAAATGGTCATTTTGTCTAATTGCATATTACCAAATCAGGATAGACTATGAACAGAATTTGAGTAAATTTGCAAGGCAGTACTAGCCGGAATTGCTGAAGTAGCTTATTGCTGAGCTCTCCTGGATAGGAGAGCATGAAGATACCAGGATGTCTTGGTTTTGATTGTTTATTTACACTGATACACATGGTGAGTTTAAACCATCATTATTTAATGAATCTCTCTCCTTTTTCTCTGTCATTGAGATGTAAAATATAAATCATTCATAGATGAGCTGATTCAAAAGAATGTTTTCAAGTTGTCTTTTGACAAAGATAATTTTAACTAGAAAACACAGTGCTAGAGAGGTTTCCATAAAAAAAAAAAGAAAAACAATCTTGCTCAAATATAGATAGAAAATGGATATAAAATAAGATTTACTAAGTCACTGAAATATGTTTTAAAATGTATGGAAATATCAACATTTTTGTACAAATATCATTGATTAGAATATGTAGACATCCAAAGATGGCTATTTTTCTAGCAACTTTCAAATGCTCCTTACAAAAAGACAATTTGGACAACCAATGCTGAATGAAAACAGGAAACAGGCATACGTCCTCATTTTCGTCTTAAGGAACTACAAAAGCAACAGTCTCTTATCCCTTAAAAATACTCAGCAACATAAGGCATTTACCAATTATGCAATAAAACTGTAAGATTGTTAGTATGTCAGGTGATAAGATTATTCACTAAGTATATATTGCTGGTGAAAGGAGTCTTCAGAAATATGTTTATATAGATATGCAAATAGAAAAATATCAGTAAATACTAGTTGTTGGAATTGTACAACTTGTACAATTGTACAAGTGGAAAGAGGCTAAATGTGTGAAGGTAAACTATCAAATACCAAACACAGTATAAACTCCTAGTATTAATTTAGTCGTAAGAAAATGTTATATTTATACCCAGGAAAATGGGCATGTGGGGAAAAACATCATTGGTCCACCACGCAGTATGACCTTGGATGAAAGAAAACACTTATTAAAATTCAATGGAACAGAATCATTATAATATCAGCTTGGGTTTTACATTCTAATCCTAGAATTATGCAAAACAGCAATAGGAGATTTTCTTTCCCAGTAGTAGTAGAAAGTGTAAAAGATAATAAAGATAATTTATCATCTTCTATAAAAATGATTGTTAAAAATTAAAAAATAATTTCAAAGGGCTTTTTATTTTTGTTTTTTAATTTTTATTTTTAGTATAATTTAAGTTCTGGGGCACATGTGCAGAAAAAACAGGTTTGTTACATAGGTATACATGTACCATGGTGGTTTGCTGCATCCATCACTCCATCATCTAAATTAGATATTTCTCCTAATGCTACAGGTTGAAGTAGTTTAGTTTCTTTCATCTGATCAAATTGAAGATATTTACATTCATTTTCAAATTTTAAAAATCTTTGTATCATAAATAAATGTATAGTAACAAATGTCCTGGAACCTCAGAATATGTACTAGCATCCAACTAATATTAAATTTGATAGTATAGGAAATGCATTTTAAAAAATTCTTCACAAGGTAGCATATGACCTATTAGAAGATCAGATTTAACGTAATTTTCTGAAATTTTCCCCAAGCAACTAGTAGACTGTAGTAGATTCAATTTTTTTTTTTTTTGAAAAACTAAAGGACTCAAATTATTAGTAGCTTTTTTAAACTAACGGAATAATGAAAAATACATACCACAGGACACAGGATTGAGAAAAGTCAAGTAGTACAGGAAGTAACCACAGCATTTACTAACATGCTCAGCCAAGAACATAATTGCCAAAATAACCTTGAAAAGGGGTGAAAGTACTGAATACTGCAGTGGTGATTATGCTGATTTCAATTACTCCAGTTTAAATGGAATGAAATAGGGCTCTAACTCCTTTAATTAACAAGCCTATCCACAGGTGATCTCTAAATGCTCTGCATATCACTCCTGTTAATGCAGAAAACGTGCGTGCCTAGAAATGGCACGTCTGCATATTAAAACCAATTATGCAGTTTACAAGAGAATTGGCATTCTTTTATTTTCCCACAAGAAAATTATAGTGAAGAGTAGAGAGAGGAAAGAGTGCGGCAGAGGGAATGTTGCATACATTAATGAATAACGATCTAGAGGCAGTGCCTTTCTTGAATTAGTTCATTTTTAAGAACAAAGGGGCCATCCTGCTGGGTCCGTTTTCAGCAGGGATGTCTGACTGGCTTATTTTTGATCTGCTCCATGACGTGGTTTCAATTAGCAGTAGCACTTACAAAACTAGTAGCAGTCATTGTAGCAGAAAATATGAGCCTAAAGGGGTTGAAGAGCACTTTCGCTGTATGCAGGAGATGTCTAAGAGCACCCTGCCTTGACTTCTCCATGGATAATCATCCATGTCCACAACAGTCCTTTCAGCTTTTCAGAATTTGAGGTTGGTGTCTTTTCACATCTATATACTGTCCCCTAACTTTGTTTCTTTTTTTCCTTGCCTAACTCTGGGGCAAAGTCAAGAGAGACCTTCTACTTTCATATTCAAAAATATAAGTTTGAATGTCTTCAGCATTAAAGAATTCACAACACACATAAATTAACTCAAACACTACTGACACCTGGTTAAATTTTTTCCAGACAGGACATGACTAAACCAAAAAGCTCATGCACAGCAAAAGAAATAATCAGCTGAGTAAATAGACAACCCACAGAATGGGAGAAAATCTTCAAAATCTATACATCTGACAAAGGACTCATATCCAGAATCTACAAAAAACTCAAAGAGATCGGCAGGAAAAGAAACAAATACCCTCATCAAGAAGTGGGAAAAAGACAGGAATAGATAATTCTCAAAAGAAGATGGACAAAAAGATAGGAAAAATTGTTCAACATCACTAATCACTGGGGAAATACAAATCAAAACCACAATGAGATACCACCTTAGTCCTGCAAGAATGGCCATAATTAAAAAGTCAAAAAACAACAGAAGTTGGAATGAAAGAGAACACTTTTTTTTTTTTTTTTTTTTTTTGAGACAAAGGTTCGCTCTTGGTTCCCAGGCTGGAGTACAATGGCACGATTTTGGCTCACTGCAACTTCCACCTCGCAGGTTCAAGTGATTCTCCTGCCTCAGCCTCCCGAGTAGCTGGGATTACAGGCACGTACCACCATGACCGACTAATTTTGTATTTTTAGGAGAGATGGAGTTTCTTCATGTTGGTCAGGCTGATTTCAAACTCCCTAGCTTAGGTGATCTGCCTGCCTAGGGATCCCAAAGTGCTGCGATTACAGGCATGAGCCCCTGCACCCAGCCAAAAGAGAACACCTTCGCTGCTGGTGGGAATGTAAATTAGTACAACTACTCTTGAGAACAGCATGGAGATGCCTTAAATATTTAAAAGTAAAAGGAGAACTACAATTTGATCCAGCAATCCAACTACTTGTTATCTACCCAAAGCAAAAGAACTCACTTTATGAAAAAGACACATGTACATGCCTGTTTATAGCAATACAGTTCACAAATGACCATTATTCTAAGTGAAGTAACTCAGGAATAGAAAACAAAACATTGTATGTTTTCACTTATACAGTGTAAGTGGAAACTAAGCTATGAGGACGTAAAGGCATAAGAATGATATAATGTACTTTGGGAACTCGGTGGGAAGGTTGGGAGGGGGTGAGGGATAAAAGACTACATATTGCCTACAGTGTACACTGCTCAGGTGATGTACTAAAACCTCAGAAATCACCGATATCCATTCAGCCAAAAATTGTTGAAATAAAAAATTTTATAAAAAGACACAAAACTTTCAAAAAGTAAATTTTTAAAAATGAAGGAAGGCTAAGGAAAGAAAAGATCTATGGAGCAACTGCTTTTCTGGGACATGGGCAGAAAACAAAACAAGAAAAACCCAGGAGAATGGTAAGGACTCTTTTCAGTGTTAGTATGCCCTTCCTGAAATGTTCCAAATCGCTGACTAGGAAAACTCCGACACAAAAGAACCACTAACTGAAACAGCAGCTCAGCTTGTTGGTGTCTCTCAAGATGCTTTATGGGTTTTACTATTTGGGCTTGCAAGTGTTAGTACCCAGGGATAATGATTTCCTTTTGAGTGTTCCATCTTTATGAGAATATTACCCACTACCAGGTGTGCAGTTGCAACTTGCTTATGACCTTCAGAACCAAAGGGTTTTCACAGGTAAGACTAATGGAACTGAAGAGAAAATCACATTTTTCCTATATAGTTACACATAGATGAAATCTTTGAGAACACAGTCAAGTGTGAATTATAAGAACAGAATTAGCAATAGAAAATGTAATTACAAAATTCAAATACCTAGGCCAAAATTATTTACCTGTTACCAATAACCATGCAACTCATCGGTTGGCAAACCATGGCTCTGTCTAGTCTACTGATTGGAACACAGTCACACTTACTCACGTGTGTAGTGTCTGTCTGCTTTCCTCCTGGAATAGCAAAGTTGAGTTACTATAATGGCAACTGTATGGCCCACAAAGCCCAAATTATTTATCATCTGGCCCTTTATGGAAAAGATTTGATAATACCTGGGGTGGCTTATTCTTAATTCAGAGAAAAACAAAATATTTTCATGAACTTCTCCTGAATCATTAATGCCTGTAGAAAAAGTTAATGAAAAAATCTTAAGGATACACATTCAACTTTTATTTAAACAGGTATGAAATGCAGCGTTGACAAACAAAAGCCCAATAGAACCATAAACGAATAATATTAGCTGCTTTGCAGTTGATGAGGAAACTGTGGATGTCAGAAACCAAGACAAACTATGAAGCAGAGGTTGCAAAGAAACAAGAAACAGAACTTCCAGATGATCTCCATTTTTTTCTTCACCTAAAATATGACATTGCCTTAAAATCCTTCTTCTTTATGAACCAAGAGGTAAACCAAGAAATATTTCTAGATAGAGAAAAATATTCACAAGCCATGTGCCTTCATTAAATTTCTACCTTATTATAAAAATAATAAATATTGTTTAAAACAATGGTTTAAATAAAAAATACAATTAATGAAGCCTTGCAGGTACAACAGAAAAATGTCTCTGTTTAAATGATTAGAGGCAAAAAAAAAGAAAAAAAAATCCAGCAAAGGGCAAGATCTCAATCCAGAATGAGTAAGGACAGAAAACTCTCCTGAGAGCTATTAGCAAAAAGTTATTATCATTAATATTGATTTATTGGTAACTTACACTTGTGTATTGATTATGAATGACAAATGTTTATACACAAATATTCACATTTATGTCAATATCTGTGTGGGTATGCATATATATACTGCTTAAAATGTTATCTATATAGTTTTTAATATTGATTAAAATTTTTCTCAACTAGTCCTTTAAACCTCTCTATAAATTCTCAAGTAAAATAATCCTCAAAGTTATTTTAATGGTAAGGTAATGTTATAAGTATGATAGGTTATAGCTTCCATTTACAAATTATACAAGTAACAGAGATATATTATTTTTCTGACTACATAAATTAATTCAAGTAAGTATTTTCTTGTCACTCATTCATATCTATTGTTGATTCATTTATTGTATTAAAGGTATTTGTTGAACACCTAGTATGCCAAGAACTAGTTGAGGTGCTTAGGATTCAGCAGTGAGCAAAACAGAAATCTCTGTTCTCATGGACTGAACAATCCAGTCCATGAGAAAGATAACCAATGGGCAAATTTAGCTGGACTACCTTCAAATATGTATTCTGATCTAATCACTTTTTGTTACCTATGCCATTAATATTTCAGCCATTTTCTCTCATCTGCACTATTTCATGATTTTATTAACTTCCTGATTGTTCTACCTGCTTTGGCCCTTTCCCTTACATTATATTTTCCATATTAGAACTGAATAATTCTATTAAAGCCTAATTCAGATAATATACCTTCTCTCCTAAAATCCCCCAGTATTTTTCCATCCCATAAGAATAAAGTGAAAAATCCTACTTTTGTCTATGAGTGTCTACTCTCAGCTTTATCTCTGACCTCATCACCTACAACTCTTCTCATTCATTCTACTCAAAACCCACAAGCTCTGGGTTGCTCCCTGAAAACACCAGACATAAAGAAACACATGCTTCAGGAATATTGAACTTGCTACACCCTCAACAGATAGTCTTTCTCCAGAAATTAATATGCCTTGTTTCTTCCTTTCATTCCTGTTTCTGCTCAAATGTCATGTTATCAGACAGAACATTCTTGTTATTCCATTTAAAATAACTAACACCTCATACATCATGACCATCCTCTTCTGTGTCATTGTTATTCATGGTATTTATGAATACCTGTCATGATTTATATGTTAATCATTCATTTGGTTGTAAATTGGATTATTGTAAATATTAACATCCATTTTCTCCTTTCTGCTTTTTTTAGATCTTCATATTTTCTATATATCTTGAATATTGACTGTTTTGCTCAGGAAGATTAAATGTCTTCATGACCCAATTTTGACTTTTACACAATCTGTTCCCAGAGTTCACTGAAATAATAAAAACTTAGGAAAATAGAAGATTTTAAAAATCATAAAATTGTGACATATCACATATTTCATAACTTTTTATGTACAATTGATTTAAACTAAGAAATAATTAATTTTGAAAGTCTTATCTATTGCCCCTCGAAGATTTATTTTTAATAATTTGCATTTTTCAATGTCTAGTTATGCTTTATCAAATTTATTAAAGGTGATATATGAACATCTCTTTGTTCTTTCATTTTAAAAAGCATGCTCAGATATAATGCCTACCCTGTATCAAGAAAAATTATATAGATATATACACACACATATACATGCAAATTCATATAAACTAAAGAAAGAAAATGCTTTTATTTTGAGATAAGGTCTCACTTTGTCACCCAGGCTGATGTATAGTGGCATGGTCGCTGCTCACTATGGACAGCCTCCACCTCCCAAGTTCAAGTGATGCTCCCACTTCAGCTCCCTTAGTAGCTGGGACTACAGATGTGGATCATGACACTTGGTAGGGATGGGGTTTCACTATGTTACCAGGCTGGTCTCAAACTCATAGACAGCTGGGACTCAGGGCACCAAGTCACTAAGCTACACACAACAAGGGAGTCCAAGACCCAGCCTACAAAACCATTTTTTTCCTCCTAGGTCTCCAAGCCTGTAATGGGAGGAGCCGCTACGAAAGTCTTTGACATGTCCTGGAGACATTTTTCCCATTGTCTTGGTGATTAACCCATGGCTCCTCATTACTTAAGCATATTTCTGAAGCCGTCTTTAATTTCTCTTCAAAGAATGGGTTTTTCTTTTCTATTGTATCCTCAGGGTACAAATTTTCCAAATTTTATGCTCCACTTCCCTTTTAAACATAAGTTCCATTCCAAACCATATCTTTGTGAATACATAAAACTGAATGCTTTTAACAACACCCAAGTACATCTTGAATCCTCTGCTGCTTTGAAATGTCTTCCACCAGGTACCCTACATCATCTCTCTCAAGTTCAAACTTCCACAGATCTCTAGGGCAGGGGCAAAATGCCATGAGACTCTTTGCTTAAACATAGCAAGAGTCACCTTTATTGCAGTTCCCACCAAATTTCCCATCTTAATCTGAGACCACCTCAGCCTGGACTTCATTATCCATATCACTATCAGCATTTTGGTCAAAGCCATACAAGTCTCTAAGGAGTTCCAAATGTTCCCATATTTTCCTGTCTTCTGAGCCCTTCAAACTGTTCCAACCTCAGCCTGTTACCCATTTCGAAAGTTGCTTCCACATTTTCAGATATCTTTAGAGCAGCACCCCACTACCCAGTACCAATTTACTATATTAGTTCGTTTTCACACTGCTATAAAGAACTGCTCAAAAATGGGTAATTTATGAGGGAAAAAGGTTTAATTGGCCCACAGTTTCACATGGCTGGGAAGGCCTCAGGAAACTTACAATCATTGTGGAAGGAATGATTTTAAGTCTCCTGCTCTTTACAAGAGAGCAGGAGAGAGCATGAGAACCAAGTGAAGGGGAAAGTCCCTTATAAAACCATCAGACCTCATGAGAACTTACTATCACAAGAATAGCATGGGGAAAACTGCCTCCATGATTCAATCACCTCCCACAGGGTTCCTCCTGTGACATATGGGAATTACAGGAACTACAATTTAAGATGAGATTTGGATGGGGAAACAGCCGAACCATATCAACCACTTAATATTTACCAACAAGTTTCTCAGGTTTAAGAATTAATATGCATGAACTTTAATTCTGACTAGATGCTTATTGTAGCATTCTGATATGCATGCCCAGGTAGAGTAAAATCAGTGCAAACTCTCTTGGTCTTTACTTCTTGAGAATCATTTTCATAATTATTTCATTTGTTACTATTTTTACACTTAGTAAATGTGCATGTTTACTTAACAAAAGTCCAGTATCCAAAATTCCAAAACACTTTGCCTAGTGTAAACTAGGGTTAAAAATAAATACTACCAAAGTTTGCTTCCCTAGTTTAACTAATAGTAGTAAACCATAAGTGAAAACCAGGCTAACAAGTGACAATGACTGTGAAAAATAAGCTGATTAAACACTCTGTCTCAATCCTGCTTTCTCAACCTCCTACTTTCTATTGCATCTTTCCCAATAACACCATACAACTCTGGACTCACCCATCCCAAAACAAAACAAACACACAAGCAAGCAAGCAAACAAATGGCACCTTTTCTCACAAGGGAGAAAAGTGAAGCTGAGAGACATCAGAGCCTTGTCAATATCACAAGCCTTCAGAGGGTCTAGCTTCCAGGTCAAAAAATGTCAATTCAAGAAAACAAGGAAATCTATGTTTAATCCTGCCTATTCTGTCTACCAGTGATTAATTAACTCTCTTTATACTATGTAACCTCATACGTAAATGTGTATTATAGAAATAGAACCTACTTCACAGAGTCATCATGAAGAATTATAAATAATGCTTTACAGGTAGTTGCCCTAGTACCTGGAATTTGAGACGTGATCAATAAATACTAGTATTGTTATTAATCCTTATTCTATGTCACTACTTCACCTCCTGACTGGGTTCTTCCAAATACAGCTCTCTCTTATGTTTTACCCGCAAAGATCTATGTGTGCCCTGAAATCTCTTTATTCTCACCATTATCATTGTGGTGAAGGGCTTCATTATCTTTCTGAAAAGGATGCAGCTAGTTGGAAAACCTACCAATCTCCTACAATTTTGCCTAATCAATATTCCTTAAATACTGTCTCTACCATGTTAGTCCTCTGCTCTCAAACCTTCAGTGGTACCCTCCACATCACCACAGTATGAGTAAGTTTCTCAGCCTAACTTTCAAGTCTGCCTACACTCAACCCTCCTCACTTCATGTTTTGTAGCACTGGTGCTCTCACCAGCAACACTATCCCTCACCCTGTTACTGCATGGCTCAGGACGGCAGGATGGTGTAATATCTCCGGAATCAGGATGGTTGAGTTGAAGGCATGGCTTTCCCAGTATCTGCAGTAGGCAGGTTACTTAATCTCACTAAACTTGAGTTTCTTTCTGTGTAAAATGAGACTATTAATAGTAAAATAAGTTTTGGAGGGATTAAATAAAATAAAGCCATGCAAGATCAAGTGAGGAGGCTGAACCTTATGAAGCACACCACTAATATCCACACCTCTAATGGATAGTGCTTTTGTTCAGCTTTCTTCACTCCTCTACCTAGCTAGACCCTTTTCATTATTTAAGACCATCTCTGGCCTACTTCTTGGGCAACCTTTGTTAAAAAGCTCTACACCATTACCACAATGCTCCTTAGTGCTCATACGTTGTACTTTATTTCCCAATAGACTGAAAATCCTTTAAGGGCAGAGGATTATATTTAATCCTGATGAAGCACTGCACAGATTTTAGAGTCTGCCCAAACTATCTAACCACACTGTTTCCTGAGGAGCTATTAGACTAGAAAGTGAATAGGTGTTTATTATACTTCCCTGACTCATATTTTGTGACACCATTTGTCCACACATATAGCACTTAGATGCTAAACAACTATGGGTGAGACCTACAATTAGAGCAAAGATGAGGAGATAGTACATCAACATCAGGCAACAGTCCCCGGTGCTTTTGGCACCAGGGACTGGTTTCACAGAAGACAGTTTTTCACTGGTGGAGCAGTGGGAGTCAGGGGATGCTTTCAGGATGAAATTGTTCTACCTCAGATCATCAGGCATTAGATTCTTATAAGAAGTTCATGACCTAGATTTCTCACATGTGCAGCTCGTGAAAGAATTTGTGCTTCCATGAAAATCTAATGCCACCACTGATCTAACAGGAGACTGAGCTCAGGCAGTAATGCTGACTCTTCTGCTGCTCACACCTTTTGCTATGCTGCCTGGTTTCTAACAGGCCATGGACCAGTCCATGGCTTAGGGGATAGGGACCCCTCATATAGAGTAAGGTCAAGATTTTATCATACTTGCTGACCAAATCATTTTTACTATGTATTTGTCCATATCTGTTCTCTGAATAACATATGTAAATTTCAAGCATTTGTTTTCTCAAATAATAATTGTCTATTCAGATGACAAACATGTTCACATCTTGACAGGATAAAGGGCAAAGAGAAGTTGACCAAAAAATCTATTAATTTTACTGAGAAGTATAACATTTTGTAGGTAGCAACAGATGACTCTTCTTTCCTTGAGTACTTTTGTTCCACAAACAGAGATTATAACCTAATGTAACCCTAAGATGCCTACTCATGATAGGCATGTTCAAATTGACATTTAACAAAATTGGCATTAAAAGAGGCATTATATTAAGTGCTAAGAAATCTCACCCATATACCTTTTTAATATTGATAAAATAGTGCACGATGTTAGAAACAATGGCATAAACTTGCACTCAGAGTAGTTTATTTGAATATGCTCATGCTCTGCTGTATAAATTTAACAGAGTAAAAAATAATGCTATTTGGAAAAAAAATCTTGAAGAGGTAGGTATGCAACGTAGAAGTAGATTAAAACTGTCCATTTCTGTAATCCTAGCACTTTGGGAGGCCGAGGCAGGCAGATCACGAGGTCAAGAGATTGAGAACATCCTAACCAACATGGTGAAACTCCATCTCTACTAAAACAGAAAAAATTAGCCAGTCCTGGTGGCACATGCCTATAGTCCCAGCTACTCAGGAGACTGAGGCAGGGGAATTGCTTGAACCCAGGTGGCGGAGGTTGCAGTGAGTTGAGATTGTGCCATTGTACTTCAGCTGGGTGACAGAGCAAAACTCCATTTCAAAAAAAAAAAAAGAAAAACTGTTCATATGTGAATAAGTGTGGCAGCTTTTTGCCTTGGAAATAGATGTATATGTAATATATAATATAAATGTATTGACAACATACATTGCAACACATACATGATATAAAAATGTTATAATTTATTAAATATTTGTGAAATAAATTATAAAATAGCTGATTAAATAAAAAATAATTTTTCAAGAATAAATACAGTAGAAATTATATTAAAAAGATTCAAATATGGTGGTCTTAGATTGGTTTTATTATTGAATACACTTAATTTTATAATTTTAAACTTTTACCTTCTATAAGAAGTCTATTCACCTGTGATAGACCATCTTGAAACAATATAAGAAAAAAAATGATTTATCTGCTGTTATTAGTGTTATCTCTCACAGTAAAGAAAATAAATCCAGTTTCAGGGAGATTTGTGGGAGGAATAGACTCTGTGATGAACTTCTCTAAGCATGCTCACATACATACATATCAGCCAGTTGTTTGATAGGGGTGACCCCCAAGAAGGTGGCAAGCTTATTGCAAGGTGGCTTTCCTCAACTGAGGGAAAACCTTGGAGCTGCACTCAAGTGAGGAAGTCAGCCTCCAAAACCGCAGTAGCTGAGGGATGAAGTGTATCTGGGAGACACACCACAGCATCCACTACACTGATCTTGAGGGGTGATTTCTTAAGAGGTGTCAATTGAGGAAAGTAATGAGACAAGTCTCAATCATTTTAGGAGATATATTTGCCAAAGGTAAGGACACACCCAGGAGACAGATCTAAGCCTTTCTTCAAAGACGATTTTGAGGGCTCCAAATTTAAAGGGGAAAGGGTGGGAGATTGAGAAGTACATGTTTTTCATGTAAGCCAATCTGCCTTTTTTATGTAAGATGAGATAAACAACAGGGTCAGAGAAAAAAATGCATGGAATCTGTATTTTACATAAAATAACACAGACAAAATGGGGTAGGGGAGCAATCAGATATGTATTTGTGTCTGGTGGAGTGGAGTGACTGCTCCTGTAAAGACAAGCTATCAATTTCCACTGCCATGGGGAAATTTTAACAGCTCACTACGAATTTCCTTGTGGGCAACATATGGGGGAGGCATGTAGATTTTCATCTGGCAGCTGTCTTATTTAGGAACTGAAAGGGGGAAGCAGGTTTGCATGACCCAGTTCCCGGCTTGACTTTTCCCTTTGGCTAAGTGTGTTCGGGGCCCCAAAATTTAATTTCCTTTCACAGAGGTAAACCTTTATGTCTGCTCTTCCTTCTTTTTGTGTAAACTGAAATGTGACTCACCTCCAAGGATACAACTTTCATCTCTAGTGACAACTACGTGTTTTCCTCTACCATGCTGGCACAGGGCAGTTCACATGGATCAACATTGTCCTTTATCCTCACTGCCAGAGCTTTTTTACTTCACTCCTTGGAAACTCCTAACTAGACATTTTCTTCTCTACTCTTCTTTCTTTCTACCAGCTAATGAAGCTCTTCTCACAAAAATGGCAGCACATGCCTCACGGTATTATTCTATAGGCCACATCCTGGCCCCACCCAGGTGACTTCATATCCACATGCACAATTTATTAAATGTTTCATTATTTTTATACTTAAAGAGTGGTCCACAGACCAGTGACATTAGCATCACCTTGAAACTTTGTAGAATTTGGAATTCATCCTCTTGCAGGGCTACGGAGTTAGAAACAAAATTTCAATAAGATCTTGAGGTACATGGTACACACATTTAAGTCAGAAAAGTTCTGTCTGAGACTCTCTACTCCTTGACATCTTCGTCTATGACCTTCACATGCCCTCTGCTTTAGGATATCTGTTCTTTGACTGTATCAAGCTCGACATTGAGATGTCTAGACAGTTGGTCCTTTAATTTCTTCTCACAAATGGACACCCTTTTGTTGGTGTTGTTCTTCATGAAACTCTTAGAAGGACCTGTAATTCTAACTTGCCAGGTGAGATGTTCCCTACATTTCCAAAGAGCATCTGTATTACCATTAGTGCTATAAAAAATTAGCAGAATCAAGTGAAGCTGGGGTGGTGTGTACAGTGCTTCAGCTTGCCCCATTTCTCATCTTTGACTTTAGTTTCTGACTTAAATTGAAATAGATGACTAATATTTAAATCTTTGTTTATAGTTTATGAAGCAATTTCACACACAGTACCTTGTTTGGTAATAAAAATAACATTGTGCAGCAGAAAAAGCATTCCATTTCACAATGAGGCAGTTCAGTGTGAGAGAGAAAAGATTTGTAAGGTATTCAGACCTCATAACCAATCAGGGACTCAACCTCAGATCCTCTGATTCCTACTTTAGCCCATGTTCTATGACACTTAAAATATTGCCATTTATTCTAAAAATTTCTATCCATTAGAACTTCATGTAACTTGACATGAAAACAAGTGAACTTATACTTCTCTAATCTGAATTTATATTACTTGAATAAAAGAATGGGTTTTTACCTACAAATCCTTTTACATTGTAATATAATTCTATTCAATAAAATATTAGAGTGAATTATTTAAATATCATAACATTAAAAATGGCAAAAATCAGCCTTAATAGAATTGACTTATTCCATCATTTTCTCTGTAATTCTTGAGAGGATCTATATTTATTTCTTCATCTTGTTTGGCTGTTTGGCAGTAGACATGCTGTTATTTTGGTAAGATTGACTTATTTATAATTCTTGACAAAGATGGAATCAAAGTCTTGGTTTTAACTATTTTACAAAGTGAATTTCTAAATTTTCTGTGATAGGAACCAAGAATCACAAAGCATAGTCTTTGTTACTATTCAGATAGACTGTTTGGATATATTCAAGTTATCTATTTCATTTCCACCATCTGTAATACAAACTATTAGGTACTATGACCCAAATGTTTAATCCAAATGACCTTGTTTTTTTTTTGAGACGGAGTTTCGCTCTTGTTACCCAGGCTGGAGTGCAATGGCGCGATCTCGGCTCACGCAACCTCCACCTCCTGGGTTCAGGCAATGCTCCTGCCTCAGCCTCCTGAGTAGCTGGGATTACAGGCACGCATCATCATGCCCAGCTAATTTTTTGTATTTTTAATAGAGACGGGGTTTCACCATGCTGACCAGGATGGTCTCGATCTCTTGACCTCGTGATCCACCTGCCTCAGCCTCCCAAAGTGCTGGGATTACACAAATGACCTTGTTTTTGAGGAATTTACAACTTTCTGTGGGAGACAGCAAAGCAAGAAAATAATAGAGTCTTTGATAATGATAACAGAATAGAAAGTAATTCAAAATATGAGACTTCCCTCAGAAGAGGGAAGGGCAAATTAGAGGAAGAAATTCACAAAAGAAGGAGCATTTGACTTGAATCTTGAAAAGCCAGAGCCATAATGAAGGGCAGGGCATGTTAGTCACTGGGGAAAAATATGATAGTGGCCCCACAGCAGGTAAGTAAAATGGAGGGTGATGTGGTTTGGCTGTGTCCCACCCAAATCTCATCTTGAATTGTAATTGCATAATCCCCACAGGTTTTTGGAAGGACCAGGTGGAGATAATCGAATCATGGGGGTGGTTTCTCCCATCCTGTTAGCATGATAGTGAGTGAGTTATCATGAGATCTGATGGTTTTATAAGATCTTCTCCCCTTCACTGGGCATTGATTATTCTCTCTTCTGCCACCACATGAAGAATATGTACTTGCTTCCCTTTCCACCATGATTGTAATTAAACCTCCTTTCTTTATAAATAACCCCATCTTGGCTATATCTTTACCATAATAGCAGTGTGAGAACAGACTAATACAGAGGGCTTGAGCTATGGCACTGGTACTGACAAATTAGAGGAAGGAAGGAGGTCAGTGTAGACAATGATAATCTGGAAAAGTCAGTTGAGGCAAAATCACAAAGTTACACAATGAATGAAAAGAGTGTGGCTATTCAGATGTAGGTTTTCAGATAGTGGTGGCATGAATAAATCTGCCTGCCAAGAAGCTTTGGAAAACATTAAGATGGGGAGCAACAGAACTTCAGAAAAAGTTAGGAGATCACTTTTCATAAGGAGACTATGGAGGCCTAAAATAGGGGAGTAGTAGGTATAATGGAAGGATAATATGAATTGAAAGGTACTTCAGGAGGAAAATCAATAAGATGTATTCATTTACTTTATGTGAGGAGGGGAGAGAGAAACCATGTGAAAGAGAAACAAAAGAATCCTACATATTCTAAATAACCAGGAGAAGGTGGTTCCTAGAGCTACTCTATGAGCAAGTGCCCAAAACTATAAATCTCAGAGCCCCCATGTATTAGTCTGTTCTCGCACTGCTAATAAATACATACCCAAGACTGGGTAACTTATAAAAGAAAGAGGTTTAACTGGCTCACAGTTCCACATGGCTGGGGAGGCCTCACAATCACAGCAGAAGGCTAATGAGGAGCAAAGACTCATTTTACATAGGTGGCAAACAAGAGAGCTTGTGCAGGGCAACTCCCCTTTATAAAACCATTTGATCTCATGAGACTTATTCACTACCAGGAGAACAGTATGGGGCAAACTATCTCCACCTGGCCCCCCACTTGACACGTGGGGCTTATTACAATTCAAGGTGAGATTTGGGTGGGAACACAGTCAGACCGTATCACTCCATTCCTGAAACTATTATTCAGGATGTTTGTGATGTGCTAGAAATCTTCATTTAAAAAAATTTGCCCAGGGAATACTTTCCGTGGTCATTTCTACCATAGGCCTGGTAGGTGGTAAGCAATGTTGTTAACACCGACTGTTCCATCAAATTACACCTCATGTCCAGTTTTATAGAAAGGATGTGTGTTGCGACTTTAGGAGAAAGAAGAATGATGCCATCATTTATAACTTTTGAGAGTGGCTATGTCATAGATTCCTATGAGAAAATAAATCTTGAGTATATTAATGTTTCTAAAAACCCAAGGAACCAGGAGGTCTGATGACTTTTATTTAATAAGCTGTTTTTCTTTTTAAAAACAATTTCAACTTTTATTTTAGATTCAGGGGTACATGTGCAGGTTTGTTATGTGGGTATATTGTGTGATGCTGAAGTTGGGGGTACAAATAATTCTGTCACCCAGGTAGTGAGCATAGTACACAACAGGTAGTCCTTAGCCTTACCTCTGCCCCAACTCCCTCATTTAACAGACTTGTGTCTATTGTTCCCATCTTTTTGTCCATATGTACCCGATGTTTAGCTCCCACTTATAAGCGAACACATGCAGTATTTGTTCTTCTATTCCTGTGTTACTTCATTTAATAAGCCATTATTTTGATGCTGCTTCTTCCCTCCACAATCCATAGACATTTGTGGAGTCAATTTACAGGCAAAGCCTTAGTTTAGTACAGGGGAAGAGGTACTCAGTGCTTTGGTAAAGAGAACAAATGAATGTAGAGTCCTACTGATTTATTGATACAGTGTACACTTATTTTAACGTAGAATGGTCTTAAAGAAATAGAAACAGTTTTAGACAGCTAATCTGCCATCTGGAATACAAGATAAAAGTACATGCTCTTATTAAATTTTAATCAGGACACAACCTGGAGTCTATAAAATAAATTGCTGACAGATTTGGCTACATAAAAATTCTAATGTCCCTATGATGAAGTTTCCATAATCCAAGTTAAAAGATAAACAACAGGCTAAGAGAAACATTTACACTAAGTAAAAGAAACAAAGGTGTTCATCATATGTAAAGAATTTCTTGGAATCATAAAGAAAAAGAAAAATCCAAAGAACAAATGGGGCAAATATATAAACAGGCAACTCAAAACAAAAAAAAACAAACAAAAAATACAAATGTTCAATATAATTAAGACTTGTTCAACCTCAGTAGCAATTACAAAAGGCAAATGAGAAAATAAGTTTTGTTGTTTTTTTTACAAAATATTGACGAAATTTTTTAAAAATTGATAACAAATCGTGATTGAGAGACTGAGCAAAACAATAGTGTAGTCATGGACAACTTGGTGGAATATAAATTGTTTTTGCTCTTTGTGAGAGTATTTTGGTAGTATCCATACGTTTAAAATGCATATATCCTTTCACTTATTTATTTCAATGCAATCTAACCCATAAAAGTACTAGCATGTATGCTTAAAGATGTACACCTACGAATGCCAGTTTCAATATTGTGTATAATAATAAAATACTGGAAATACCCTAATTATGTATCAATATAATAATACATCATGAAACATGTAGCAGTGCAGAAATGAGATAGATTTACAGGTCTTGATTTTTTTTAAAGATCTCTTTGTGTAGTAAGTGAACAAAATCACTTCACAGAATAAAATACAATTGAATGTGTAGTTTTAATATGATTGCATATATACATATGTACATATAAAAATATTTTACAAGGATTTTACAAGGGTTGGATGAATACTATTGTGGGAAGTATGAATTTACTTCTGGGGAAGGAAATAATTTGGGAAAGTGGGAATTCATAAGATTTTCATTGTTTATGTAGCCCTCCATTATGTAAATATTCTACGATAAAAATATTTTCTTATATAATTGGAAAAATAAACAATAGATATTAAAAACCTCCCTAACTTTGGAGAAAACAGTAAAGTTAAAAACTCCTTAAAGGGAAAAACAAGGCACGCCTGTTCTAATTGTAAGAAAAAATTCCAAACTTCCTGTCTATGCTTATCTTTGACAAAATGCTAGTACCGTGTTAAAAGAATACATTAAAATGTAACACTTTATGATTAAATGTAAGATTTAGGGTGTGGAGATTTCAAAGTGTGAATGTGGGTAAAATTTAGTTTGCTTGTTGCAGCTTTTTTTTTTTTCTTGTAAAGCATAGCCGATAAAAGTCTTGTGTGTGAGAGGGAGGAAAATGTAACTGATTCTTAGGCGAAATAAAGTCATTATCACATAAGAAAGTACTTCTCATTCCATTCAAGTCCCTTAATAATTTTATTGCATCTCTAGATCTAAAGATCATATCTCACGAAGGTACTAAAAACTGCATTGTATACGCTGGGCAGCTGCCTACCTACCATTCTCATGCATTTGTTGTGAGAGCAACACCTGTGGTTTTTAACATGTAGGACGGTTCCGGAGGTCATCCTTTTTACAACAGGAAATTTCCCGAACCAGTGACCTGCATTTTGACACTTTGCCCTGTTATCTATGGAAAGAGGAGTTCTTTCCGAGTCCCAAGAGTGCGTTAAACTTTATTTCTGAGGTTACTCAGACTCACACAAAGTTAGCTTTCCCCAAGGTTGGGGGGGCCGGTGCCTCTGCAGAAAAATGTCCTCCAGTGGATAATTCATCATGTGATATTTCAAGCACTGAGAAAGCAGAAGTGACATTTGGAAAGAAAGGGTGGAATTTCCTTTCTTTACATGTGTGAGGAGCGCGCGCGCCTGTGTGTGTGGGGTGGAGTGGGGGGCCTATCGGAAGGAGGGGGTCTTGTAGTGGACAGCATTCTTTGAATATAAACATACATGTAAACATATAAATATAAATATATATGCGGGTATTTTTCTCCTGCATAAAGGAGTCAGGCCTAACTCTTTCTATTTGATCTTAATCCCTCTCCCCCACCAGCGTGGCCCAGGAGCACCCCTCTCTTTCTAATAAATGGCTGGCAGAGCAAGCCGTTCACGCAGTTGCCTTTGATCACCTTGGAGCTGTCAGCCCTTGCTGCTGTTTTCCTCACAGCTCTTGTTCCTGCCTAAAAGTGGAAGTAATACCCCCTGAAAGAAATACCCTAGGTGTCCTGCAAAGCATTAATCTATTTCTTCTTTTCCTTCTTTTTTCCTGAGGCCCACCCTCCCAGCTTGAACAAATCCCCCTCTTCCTACCTCCTCCCCTCTCTGCAGAATCCCAGTTCCTTTTGAGACACCCTCCACTGTGCTGGCGTGACCCCCTGGGCCCTCGCTGTCTGAGAAGCTACCACCTGGCCAGACAGGGGAGCCCCCGCCCCGCCCCTGCACCCGGCTCCCTCTCCCCCGCCCCATGGGAGCCCGGATCTCGCAGGCATCTTGGTTCGCAGGTTCTGCGTTCGCTTTCGAGAAAGCAAGCATTGTCTTCCTCTGGATGCAAGCTTTCGCTGACCTAAGCCCCGCTTCCTCAATGTCTCCGCTTCCCTTCCCCCTCCGGGGACTTGGGATTGCCCTGCAGACCCCCTGGACTTGCGTTTTGGTCTCTGGCTGCAGGGTTTGGGAGGAAAGCTGAAGGCGCGACCCAGCTCCGGCACAGCTGAGCGCATTTGCAAATGTGGCTGCGTCCAGACAGGGCATGGAACACATTTCCAAGCTCACGTCCCCGTTTCTTGTTTACAGCTGAGATTATAAGCAATCTACGTCCCCTCTTATCATCGTGTCAGGCAATGCTATATAGATTGTAAATATTATTCAAAGGAAATAATTTGCACGGGCAAACAATTTCAAGCAAAGTATATGGACCATGAGGTTTGTCTTTAATGTACTTACCAGAAGGACAGGGAAGGGGGCTGGGAGACGGGGAAATTATGGGGTGGGGTGTGTGTGGGGGCAGGGGGAAGGTGATGGGGATGACTCAAAGGATTCTCGTGATTCGATGACAGTGACATAACTAATTAAATGTAATGTTGCTTAAAAGCCTTTGCTCTCTTTCTGAAATTGCTCGAAAGTATGCATTATTTAAGAAAAAAGATAATGTAGAAGGGGGGGGCGTTCAGAATGACTGAATACAACTCATTGTGCTGGCTCAAAAATGTCCAACTGCAGGGGAAAGAAATACAGCATTACAGGCTGGTGTGCTGGGGCCCCAGCTAAGGAAGGGGGAACTGTTAAGTGGAAAATTCCTGCAGAGGACTCGTTTCCATTTCCAATGGGAAGAAAGAGAGTGTTGTTGGAAGCTGGCAGATCTTTGGAAAATACAGGGACGCACAGGAAAAATGACAAAAATGATCTCATCGAACTCCCAGAAATCAAGCAAACAAATAGCTTTAGTCGACCTACCACATTCTTATAGTGCCTGTGTCTGCAAACCTAGATGGAAAGAGGCTGGAGCCTCAGCTTTCCCTCTCTCTGGTCCCCCGTGTCTCCTGAGAGGAAAGGAATGATGCTTGAGACACTGGCAGCAGCAGAGGGTCCTGGCTGTAGAAGTGTGTCTATGAGTACATGTGTGCTCCTCAAACAGACTTGTGTGCTTAGGGAGATACTTACTTACTTTGCATCCTGAATACTAAAATGATGAGGCAGCTGTATTTGTTGGACACCAGAGGATTTCAGTTTAAGGAGCATTTTTCTGTCCTTAACCACAAATCCTAACAGGAGTCACCAGGTTTTGCCACCCAGGGGTGGCCTCTGTTTGTGGGTTTTCTATCTAAGGATAGCCTAAATTGCTTCATGAACAGCTAGGTGACGGAGCAGACAGCAAGTGCAAGCACATCTCAGAGGCTATGCGCAGGTGTATTCGTATCACCGCAGCCAGGAATGATAGAATTATCATTTCATGTTCCAGTGGAGAAAAACAGATACTAACAAGAAGCCATGTTTTTTGTTATTCTGTAAAGCTTCTGTCACGAAGAAAGAAAAATGCCGGGCAGTGAATATATTGCATGTACACAAACGAGGTTCAAAGGATCTTCATTTGCTCTGCTGATTTTTTTCTCTATCAGATCCACAACACACTGACAAGGAAAAGAAAACTTGTTTTTTACATTTGTGAGTAGACTATGTGTGTATGTGTGTTGAGTAACACTTTCTATTTTTTTCTGAGATGTGTCTTGCTCTGTCACCCAGGCTGGAGTACAGCAGTGAGATTTCAGCTCACTGCACCCTCCGCCTCCTGGGTTCAAGGGATTCTCCTGCCTCAGCCTCCCAAGTAGCTGTAACTACAGGCTCACTACAACCTCTGCCTCCTGGGTTCAAGAGATTCTCCTGCCTCAGCCTCCCAAGTAGCTGGAACACCATACCTGGCTAACTTTTTGTATTTTTAGTAGAGATGGGGTTTCACTGGATGTTAGCTAGCCAAGATGGTCTCCGTCTCCTGACCTTGTGATCTGCCTGCCTTGGCCTCCCGAAGTGCTGGGATTACCGTGCCCTGCTTGAGTAGCACTTTTAAATCCAATTCCTGTCCATAATAGTCTGATAATTTAATAACTTTTGAATTATACTGAAAATGCTTTATGAAAATTATTTGCCATTTCAAGTAAACTTTATTAAAAATTACAGATGACTGAATTTATGTGGTCAATATTCCACCTACTGACACACCCAAAGCATAGATCAGCATATCTTGTATCATTCCAATGTGTCCTCCAAAAATTTAATTTTGCTTGTATATGTAAATTCAAAGCTGTGATGGACCTTGGGACTCGTAACTTTTACATGGAAAACAATCTTTGGTTCAGAACAATTCTTAAGCTATGTCCAATTGCCAAGTCAATTCCCATAGTTAATTGAAGAAATAGACTGTGAGTTAGTCATAAATTTAAGATATGAATGTGAAGGATCTGTGGGGATCGCTCCCGTGTGAGGCCCCTGGGAAATGGGTCTCACCATACAGTGAGCTTGAGCCCGGACACAGATCCCCGGTTGGGGGAGTTGAGCTGAGGGAAAGCAGGAACCGAGAGAGGAACTATATGTTATTCAAAATAATCAACAGACATTACTTTATGGATATGAGGACTTGGGAGGCATTGTGTCTACTTTCGGCTTCTTATGGTTTATTGTCTCATTGTGTTCATTTTGGACCCGTGTTACCTTCATTGCAAAATATTAACTTAAATATTTACACTTGGTAACTTACTTACGGTAACTTACAGGGCATAACTGTAACTTACTTACCGTAACTTAGGGCAGAACTGTAACTTATTTACCATAGTTTACAGGGCGTGACTATAACTTACTTACCTTGACCTATTGGGCGTAACCTACTTACTGGAAGTAACCTACTTACTGGGCATAGCCTACTTACTGGGCTCAATTTACTTACTGGGCGTAACTTGCTTACTGTAACTTAAGTACGTTAATCTGGCGTAAACAACTTTAACTTCAGAAAAGTATATAATGAAACACATTGCAAAAATAAAATTGCTGCATGAGCATAGCGCATGTAGCCCTCCAGACCTCGCTCTTTTCTATCTCTTTTTTTTCTGGGGCATGCTCTCTTCCAGGTTTGGCACGCTCTCGCGGGACGAGATTCCCGGGCTCGCGTTCAGTTCACAACATGAATGTTCTTGTCTCTTCTCACAAGCAACTCACTTACATAGTTTTAATGAGATATATGTCATTTCCCATAACAGTCACTTACTTTAAGTGTTCAATTCAACGGTTCATAGTATTTTTACAGTTATGCTACCACTACTACAATTTCATTTTAAGTTCTTTTCATCACTCTACAAAGAGAGATTGTGATTATTTATGATCACTTTCCACCCCAGCCCTAAGTAATGTTTTTGAGGCCCATCCTTGTCATTCCTTCTAATTGCCAAATGGTTTTCCATTGTATAAGGTATACCACACTTCATTTGTGGATTCATCAGTTGAGGAACATTTAGATTGCTTCCATTTCTGGGCTAGGGCGTCTAACGCTGTGAGGAACATTCACATAGAAGTCATTGTGCAGACATGTTCTCATTTCTTTTTGGTAGACACCTAACCAAGGACGGAATTGCTATGTCATATGGTATGCTTACACTTCTCAGAAACTGCCAAATTGTTTTCCAAGTGACTATACCGTTTTACATCCTTACCAAAAAAATGTATAAAAGTTGTAATTGCTTCAGATCCCCACCAATACTTGTTATTGTCTGTCTTTTTGATTATAGCTGTTCTGGTGAGTGAGAAATAGTTTCACATTGTGGTTTTCATTTGCATTTCCTTATGTTGGAGCATGTGAATCTTTATCTGTGTTTATTAATCATTTGTATATCTTCTGAGGAGAAAGATCTAAATATTCAAAACCTTCAACCATGTTTTTGGCTGTGTTCTTTGGATTTTATTACTGACTTGTTAGAATTATTTTTATATTCTGGGCACAAATCTTGTATTGGATATACGATTTGTGAATGTTTTCTCTCGGTTCGTGGGTTAGTTTGTCATTTTCTTCATGGTGTCTAATGTCTTTATTTTGATTAAATTTAATTTATCAATTATTTTTAGAACTTGTGCTTTTGTTACCATATCCAACTTTCTGATACAGTCTTAAGATATTTTATTTTATTTACTCGATATATATATATATATATATATATATATTTTTTTTTTTTTTTTTTTTTTGAGATGGAGTTTCACTCTTGTTACCCAGGCTGGAGTGCAATGGCGTGATCTTGGCTCACTGCAACCTCCGCCTCCTGGGTTCAGACAATTCTCCTGCCTCAGCCTCCTGAGTAGCTGGGATTACAGGCACGCGCCACCATGCCCAGCTAATTTTTTGTATCTTTAGTAGAGACGGGGTTTCACCATGTTGACCAGGATGGTCTCGATATCTTGACCTCGTGATCCACCCGCCTCGGCCTCCCAAAGTGCTGGGATTAAGGCTTGAGCCACCGCGCCTGGCCACTCGATATATATTTTTAACTTACCATGTGCCTATCACTATATTAGAATGGAAATATAAACTCAACTACAATCATACCGGTGATTATAGCTTAAAAAGTTTTAGAAAATCATGTATAAGGGACTTGGATTTGAGGGCAAAGCCAGTAATACACGTTCATCATCTCAAGGCTTCTGATGATAGAGCTTCTCAAAGTTCCCGAAAGGATTGAGCCCCTTTTAAGTTTTTGAATCGCTTCTCGGCCCTTTGGCTAAGATCAAGTGAAGTTTTTGAGATTCCAAGTGTATTTTTTTTTAAGTGCAAGTGTTGTGAAATTATAGTATATCTGAAACATACCTTAACAATTTTAATGCAATATATCTCTGCAGTCTTAAGACAAATTTCATGAGTCCCAGGATAAAAGTTTGACATTGATGATGAATAGCTTTCAGTCTAGTTCCTGAATGTCTGGGACTGTATGTACAACTTTTTGAAAACTACATCTAAG
Source organism: Callithrix jacchus (assembly GCF_049354715.1). Taxonomy (NCBI): domain Eukaryota; kingdom Metazoa; phylum Chordata; class Mammalia; order Primates; family Cebidae; genus Callithrix; species Callithrix jacchus. Next base: position 147,664,049 of record NC_133507.1, read on the forward strand.
GTCTAAATTTCATGCCGTAAACCACTTCCTTATATCAGGAAAGATATACTACTTCCGAAGATTTTTTTCTTAATTTTTTCTCACTCAAATACTGCTGCTTACATGGGTGTCCATAATTTGACATGACTTTGTAGGAAAGCTGACTTTTCCTCCACATGGAAAGAGGTAGAGAGAGATTGTGTTAGGTCATTCTTGTGTTGCTATAAAGAAATACCTGAGACTGGGTTATTTATAAAGAAAAGAGGTTCTGCAGGCTGTACAAAAAGCATGGCATGGGCATTCGCTTGGCTTCTGGGAAAGCCTCAGGGCCCTTTTATTCACGATGGAACATGAATCGGGATCAGATCCCTCACCTGGCCAGAGTAGGAGCAAGAAAGAGACAGAGCAGGAGGATGACACACAGTTTTAAACAACCAGATCTCAAGAGACCTCCCTCACCATCATGAAGAAAGCACCAAGCCATGAGAGATCTGCCTCTATGACCCAGAACCTCCCACCAGCCCCCACCTCCAACACTTGGGATTACATTTCAACACAAGATTTGGTGGGGACACAGATGCAAACCAAATCATAGGTCTAAAATATCGACAACAAAATATATAATACACTAGAATCAGTGTGAGCTGCAGTATGCAGTGGGGATAGTATTGTTACACAGGCATACTATCTTTTATTGTGCTTCACTTTATTGAGCTTCATGGCTAATGTGTTTTTTACAAATTGAAGGATTGTGGCAACCCTGTGTTAGACAAGTCTATTGTACCATTTTTGTAATAGCATGTGCTCACTTTCTGCCTGTGTCATATTTTGGTAATTCTCATAATATTTCAAATTTTTTCACTATTATATCTCTAATGGTGATTTGTGACCAGTGATCTTTGATGCTACTATCATAATTGCTTGGAGGTGCCACAAACTGTACCCATGTAAGACAGTACACTTAATTGATAAATGCGTATGTCTTCACTGGTACAGCAGCCAGCCATTCCCCATTTCTTTCCTTCTCCTCAGGCATCCCTATTCCCTGAGACAAACAATGGTAAAGTTAGGATAAGTCTTTTGTAAAAGAGTCAATCAACTCTAAAATGGCCTCCAAGTGTTCAAATGAAAGGGAGAGTCACATGCCTCTCATTTTAAATCAATAGCTAGAAATAATTAAACATAGTGAGACAGGCATGTTGAAAGTAGAAGGAGGTGGAAAGCTAGGCCTCTGGCATCAAATAGCCAAGTTGTGACTGCAAAGGAAACGTTTATGAAGGAAATTAAAATTGCTACTCCATTGAACACACAAATGATAAGAAAATAAAAGAGCCTTATTGCTGATACAGATAAAGTCTGAGTGGTCTAGATAGAAGATCAAACCAGTCACAGCATTCCCGTAAGACAAAACCTAATCCAGAGAACGGCCCTAATTCTCTTCAATTCTGTGGAGGCTGAGGGAAGCAGAGAAGAGTTGGAAGTTAGCAGAAATTGGTTCATGAGGTTTAAGGTGAAAACTTGTCTTCCTAACATAAAAGTCCAAGGTGGAGCAAGCAACAAATTATTTGGAAGCTCTACCCAAGATCATTGGTGAAGCTATGCTAAACAATAAATTTTTAATGTAGGTAAAAACACCTTATATTGGAACAAGATGCCATCTAGGACTTTATAGCTAGAGACGTGAAGTCAATGCCTAGCTTCAAATCTTCAAAGCGTAGACTGACTCTTGTTAGGGTCTAATGCAGCTGGTGACTTTAAGTTGAAGCTGGTGCCTATTTGCCATTTTATAAATCTCAGGACCTTTAAGAATTGTACTAAATCTGTTCTGTCTGTGCTTTATAAATGGAACAACAGGCTGGGCACAGAGGCTCACACTCATAATCCCAGTATTTTGGGAGGCCAAGGTGGGTGGATCACTTCAGGTCAAGAGTTCGAGATGAGCCCGGCCAAAATAGTGAAACCTCGTCTCTACTAAAAATACAAAAATTAGCCTGGTGTAGTGGCATGAGCCTGTAGTCTTAGCTACTTAGGAGGCTGAGGCAGTAGAATTGCTTGAACCTGAGAAGCAGAGGTTGCAGTGAGCCAAGATGGCATCACTTTACTCCAGTCTGGGCGACAGAGTGAGGCTTGATCTCAAATAAATAAAAATAAAATAAAATAAATGTAGCAACAAAGCCTAGATGACAGCACATCTGTTGACAGCATAGTTTACTAAATATTTTAAGCCCACTGTTGAGATCCACTCTTCAGAAAGACATAAGTTCGTTTCAAAATATTACTGTTCCTTGACAATGTACCTAGTCAGCAAAGAGCGCTGATGAAGATGTAGGAGAATAATGCTTTTTGTGGCTGTTAACACAATATGCCTTCAGCAACCCATAGATCAAGAAGTTATTTCAACTTTTGAGTCTTATTACATAAGAAATACATTGTGTAAGGTTATAGCTGCTATAGATAGTGATTCCTCTGATGGATATGCATGAAAGCAATTGAAAACCTTCCGGAAAAGAGTTACCATTCTCAGCACCATTAAGAAGAGTTGCTATTCGTGGGAGGAGGTCAAAATATCAACATGAACAGCAGGTTGGAAAACGTTGAATCCAACCCTCATAGATGACTTTGAGGGGTTCAAGACTTCAGTGGAGAAAGTAACTGCAGATGTGGTAGAAAGAGCAAGAGAACTAGAATTAGAAGCGAAGCCTGAAGATCTGGCTGAATTGCTTCAATCTCGTGATAAAACTTAAACAGATGAGGAGTTCCTTCATATGGATGAAAAAGTAAGTGATTTCTTGGGAGCAAAACTTCTGGTGATGATGCTGTGAAGACTGTTGAAATGACAGCAAAGGATTCAGAATGTTACATTAATTTCCTTCATAAAGTAGCGGAGGAGTTTGAGAAGATTGACTCCGATTTGGAAAAAAGCTCAGCTGTGGGTAAAATGCTGTCAAAGAGCATCACATACTATAGACAAGTCTTTTGTAAAACAGTCATTCAATACAGCAAACTTCTTTTTTATATTTTAAGAAGTTGCCATAGCCACCCAACCTTCAGCAACCACCATCCTGATCATTCAGCAGTCATCAGCATCAGAGCAAGACCCTCCAGCAACAAAATAATTAGGACTTATTGAAGTCTCATAATCATTATCACTTTTAGCAATACAGTATTTTTAAATTATTTTGTAAGGTACATATTTTTATTACACATAATGCTATTGCACGCTTAATAGAGTACAGTAGAGTGAAAAGTAACTTTCATATGCACTGGAAAACCAAAACATTTGTGTAACTTGCTTTATTGTAGTGGTCTGGAACCAAACCCACAAAATTTCTGATTTATGCCTATAATACTAAAGTGATACATTTTTATTTCTCCTTCAAATTACTGAACAATTATGTTTCTCCTTCTCGAGGGATCCTTTGGGTTACCATCCTAGAGACAGACAGAGTAGTTAAGAAACTTAACAAGAAAGTAGGTTCACTGACAAGTCTGGATGAAAAGGATGCCGTGCTTAGCTAACTAGACTGTTGGGGCTTATTCAACAGCATCTCAGACAGGAAGAGTGGCAGGGAGAGCTCCAGTCTTTCAAGTCCCTGGGGATCAAAGAGGAAGAAGGAAATTATGTAATAAAATGTTCTCTCCTCAAAAAAAATAAATAAATAAAAAATAAAAAAATAAAATAAAATGTTCTCTCCTCATTTCTCTCCCCTATTTCTTGGTAAATCCAATCCCCCCAAAAATAAGGTAGCTTTGGAAAAACCTAGACATGTTGGGAAAGAGTGTGTGAGGGACACCAAGGCCACTAGGAGCTTTCTCCCTTCCAGCCTTTGGGCTCTAAGAAAGACCATTTGAAGGCTGCCCCCACACCCATTTGGGGCATTGCTATATCAAAGTAAGGGGAGTGTGTTGGGAAGAGGAGGCCTCAGTGTTTAACTCGTCCTAACTACCCTTAGTTCCTGTTTGGCAGGGATATGGCTCCCAAATAGATCAAAGCCTGTCCAGAGCTTTCTAGCAGCTCCTAACATCACATGGAATAAATGGACAGCAGCTGTAGAGTGGATGCCTGGGCCAAAATGGATGGAGACCATTAGTGCTTCCAGGACCAAGAACACATTGCAGATTGAAACAAAACAAAATAATAGCAAATAAAACAAAAATAACTTATTTGTTAGAGGTGGGAGTGGACACAGAAGGAGAATCTGTCTCAAATATGAGCAATGCCAATGGGAGTTTAGAATCCCCAAAAAGCCAGTTTAAATTATAGGATTGTTTTCTGATTCCCAGATGGAGAATGTGTAACTCAGAATTCAATCAGAGAAATGGAACCAATAGTTTATGTATATTAAGTGATTTATTGCCAGGAATTGATGTATGAAATTGTGGGGCTGGCTGAGAAAGCCTGAAATCTATGTTGCAGGATTTCAGGAAGGATGATCTGGAATTCTCAGGCAGGAGCAGAAGCTCCTCTTCACAGGCAGAGTTTCTTCTTCTTCAGTGAAGCCTCAGCTATGCTCTGAAGTCTTTCAACTGCTTAGGTAAGGCCAACCCAGATTATTTAGAATAATCTTTGCATAAGTCACCTGATTATGAATCTTAATCACTTCCATAAAACACCTTCATAGCAACATCTATATTACTGTTTAGTTGAATCTCTGGGTATTGTACCTTTACCAATCGGACACACAGAGCTGACCATCACAGGGAAGTATGTTTATTCTCTCACCATATTTTTATCTATCGGTGGGCTTCAAAGAAGAAGACTGGGTACATTTCTCCAAAAAATGTAAAAGCACTCTTACTTTTTGTAGTTAAGTTGTCCTGTGAATTCATTAAGTGCAGTTCTGTACAAGAAAGTTAGAGAGATGCTTAATCATGATTTGAGACCTTAAGGAGGTAATCTTCCTGTTATTCTCCACCTGGAGCAGAGCCAAAGGAAAAAAAAAAAAAAAAAAAAAGTGGAATCTGTTTTGTAAACTGGTTCTAAGGGAATAACCTTGATTTCAGACTTCTGCCACCAAGTTCATGGTAATTTGTGACAGCAGCCATCAGAAACTAATACAAGCACACTGCAAATCTTGCTTTAATTAAAAAACTTGGAAAGCTTCTTGGAACTCTGACTTCAGGACATTCTTTGGGATTTTTAACTTTTATTGATTTATTTTTTTAGCAGTCTTTTCTTCTCCCTAAATAAGAAAACAAGCATGACTCAATAAGTGCTTAAAATGAGTTTTTAAAATACCTTATTTTGAGTAGTCTCTAGGATTTTGGCTTTGTTATATTAACAGGGCTTTTAAACTTTTCTCTGATCACTGAGGAAGCACATTCCTCACTCCAGTGAATAGTACCACTGAGCATGAAGTCATGCGAAGTCTTTTTTTTCCCTCTCCTGGAAGAACCTGCTTTCACGTGTCTGTCTCTCTCCACCTTTACAACTCATAGCCGTGGTCTCTCCTGGCATCCTTGCTTCAGTTCTTTCTCCCCTAACAAGTCACTCTAAACATAAAAGCCAGGGTAATATTTTAAATACCTCAGTCAGGTCTTGTTACTCTACCTCTCCTTTCATCAAATGCCTTACCAGGTCCTGGAAGGCCCGGTGTGATCTGGCTCCTGACAACACAGTCACCCCATCTCACCCCCCTTCCTCCCGCTCACTGTGCCCCAGTCACTCTGGCCTAATTCCTGTCCGTGAACATGGTTACCACTGGGCCTTTGCATTTGCTATTGGCTCTACCAGAAAGCTTTTCCCTTGTCTGACTGACATCTTTTTGGCTTTCAAGTCTCACCTTAAGTGTTGCATTTTCACAGAGGCTTTCCCTAACACATCCCAATTTGCTAACTCTTATATTCACTTATCACAAAGTATAAATACCAGTTTATTTGCTCATTTGCTTATTTTTTGCCTAAATTCACCAGAAGGCAAACCCCTTGGAACTAGAATTTTGCCAATTACATTCATTTTTGTATCTTCTACATTTAGAACAGTGCCTGGCATATAGATATTCAATAAATATCTGCTAAAATTATCAATAAATAAATATTAAAATAGAAGATGGTATGCTAGTCTGTATCTATATATGCCATGAACTATATACAGCTTCGTATATAAGCTGCTCATTAGATTCTGTTAACTTGTATCATTTGGACCTTTAATATTGTCATTATTTTCCATATACAATGTTGATAACAGCTTGTAAAACATAATACATTTAATACCTTTTTAATGAGATCACCAATCTCACTAATGCTAACACTGTGTTTAGCTTTGAATCCAAAAGCGATAAGAATGGCACCATTTTTTCCTGTGCCTCACACTTTTGATTTTCATGTCTGAAGAGTCCTATAAGGCAGCAGAACCTTTATGTGGGCAAGGATGACATCATGACCATGGTATAGGTGATTTAAAATAATATTTGCCAGTTTTAGACACAGAGGGTAACATAGATTAGAACAGAATTTCCAGGTAAGTTGAGGGTTATTTTCTTACTTTTTGGGAAGAAAGCAGCTAGCTATGAAAACTAAACACAAAGAGGAAAACATTTGTTTCTGTGAAAAGACCCCAGCTTGCTTGAACATGTTTCTAAGAATGTTTACTTTGGAGATCTAATATAACAGATTCCTTTCTAAGATGTGTTCTTCAAGCTTCTGGTCAGCAGTGCCATAATTTCTGCTATAAATATGTCTGATTATTGTAGGAAAAAACTACTTTTCAAAGCACTCCATACAACTCACTCAAGATGTAAACCACCGTAACTCCCTAAATTTATATGCGCAGTGCAACTGACATGCCTTCACTATGTCTTCACAACTTAGACAACCAGCACACTACTGGTCTATGTCCAGAAATCTTAGCACTATCCTATTAGATATTAAAAGTCTGAAAATTCACTCGAAGTCTGAACTGCTTTTATTTAAAAGGCATTTAAAAGCAGGAAGCAATTGTATAAATTCATATTACATTTGTTAAGAGGCTCCAGGGTTTCAGGAGTTATTTGGATGAAACAGCTAAAAACCTGGCAGAAGAATGAAGGCTGAGCTGCTTTCTTAATAAAGATGTTATGACACACAGAGCAATAGGCATGATTTAACATAGGTAGAAAATATGACTGTGACCCTGGCAAACATAACATCTTAAAATTCTTCTTTGATGGATGGAAAAGCATTTCCTAGACCCATGACATTAGAAACTGCCATTCCAGATAAATTCAGCTGTAAAATTCCTTTTAGGATGTATATTTGCCTCCATGACTTAATCAGTTCCTCTTTCAACTCTTACAGATGTTTTCATTGAGCTAAGGTAGATAAATTCATAGAGTATGTGCTAGACTGTTAACTATAGTTTTCTTTATAGCTCCTGGGTGATCACGCCTTAACTCATCTATAAAAAAATTCCATTTTGGCCAGATGGGAGTTTGGTGTCTCTGGGGAAATGAGATTTATACAACTAAGACAAAATTCTAACTTGCCCATCTGAGATGCCAAAGCCTCATTTAGAATCTTTGTTGGGGAGAAGGGCAGTTAGCTTGGGGAAAAGCCTTCTTGGGTAACTATAAAATGTTCTCAAAAGCTTAAGCCAAACTCTCACTCCTCACAGAAGTTACTGGTCTCAGACTCTCCACTGAAACACTAGAATATTTTGGGAAATTTATAACTATTAAAAATCACTTGGCAACTGGGGAAATGAGAATGAGTAAACCTCATTATTCTTCATATTTTACTCTTAAGTTTAAACCATCTGGGTATAGCAGGTGGGCTCACAGGGCTTTAGTCTTCCTCTGTCCCTGGAGGTGGCAGGATGCCACCTATCTGACTGCCTGTACATAATACCAAACCCGCAGGGTGTCACACTGCAGTCTCTGCGCCCTGAGGTCAGGACTCCTTAGAAATACCGGCCAATGGTGAATGAAGTGCCCCAAAGTCCCCTTTGCAGTTAAACTCTGTTTTAATGAAATCACTTCACATTCCAGTATTTAATTTTGTGTAATGTAACTAACATAAACAGTAGTAAATCTCTCCAGATTAAGCCTAATTATGAAAGGCCAGGGGGTAGGAGAATTAGAAAGACTGTATTGTAAGTTAAGAATCTTAGATGCTGAAATAAAACTATTAGCAGCCAAATTATAAGGCAATTTTTTGTTTAACAAATAAGATTTTACATCTTAAAAGTTAAAACACAGCTGGGTGTGGTGGCTTACACCTGTATTCCCAGCATTTTGGGAGGCAGAAGCGGGTGGATCACAAGATCAGGAAATCAAGACCATCCTGGCTACCACGATGAAACCCCATCTCTACTAAAACTACAAAAATTAGCCGGGTGTGGTGGCATGTGCCTGTAGTTGCAGCTACTTGGAAGGCTGAGGCAGGAGAATTGCCTGAACCCAAGAGGTGGAGATTGCAATGAGCTGAGATTGTGTCACTGCACTCCAGCCTGGGCAACAGAGCTAGACTCTGTCTCCAAAATAAAAAACAAACAAACAAAAAAAAAACACAAAAATAAGCTGGGCGTGGTGGCAGGCACCTGTAATCCATTACTCAGGAGGCTGAGGGAGGAGAATCACTTAACCTAAGACACAGAGGTTGCAGTGAGCCAAGATTGTGCCATTGCACTCCAGCTCTGGGTGACAAGAGTGAGACTCTGACTCAAAAATAAATAAATAAATAAACGCACTGTTATCAATATATTAAAATAAAGGATGGTCAGAAAATTAGGGTACATACACACACACACACACACACACACACACACACATACACACGGTATATTTAGTGATTCAGTGTTTGAAATTTTTATTGAATGTGTTTTGGTGATTTATAGCAAGAAGGAGAAGATGACATCAAGAGTTTGTGTGTGAAATTGAAAATTATCAAAATTTAAATGTTTTTAAATAAATTTACATTTTTATAAGCACTTTCTACTCTCCAGAAGTTTAAGTTGGGAGTAATAAGAAAAAGTCATAGGGTAAGCCTTCTGTAAGGCTTACCCTTACAGAATGCGGACTTAGGAAAAGCTTTGAAAATATAGCCTTATAGCATGGCCTCAGTGGGAAACTCTTTTTCAGTAAAAGATTCGTTTTTAATCCTTTTCAGTGTATCCATATAGATACACAGCACACACACACACAAACACACACACACATACATATATACAAGTAAAATATATCATTTATTAAAAACTTGGGAATTTTGTCTTAAAGGTTTCTTGAGTTTGAAAAGGTGGTTAGAAAAATAAAACATTAACAATTATTAACTTTATTTTAAAATGTTTTTCTTTTACTTTGCACACTGGTAGATGAAGTTACTGGAGAATGTAAAATGGGGAATTTTGGGCTTGGCATGTTTAATTCCATTGGACAGTTTGGATTTCCTCATTAAAATTACACAGGTAATGTTTGATATAAGTATGAGATTTCAATTCAAACGTGATCCAATTGGGCGAAAAAAAATATCTTTATGAAATGGTTCTATCAGGAACCAATCTGAAGATTATATAAATTCTGCAAAAGAGCCCAGCTGAATTATTATGTGTGGCTTAAACTTGTAATATCTTACACATGTTCCAGTCATTTAAAAAAATGTCATTGTAATTTATTTTGATAAACTATGGCTGTCTTTTATGATAGCTCTAGTTATCTTTGGAAAGTTGGAATTCTTATAGTTTTATTTCAGCAGATATGTGTATTTTTCAAAAAGCTTATGTGAATATAGAGTTCTGTATTATGTTTACCTGTCATTAAAATGAGGATATTAATGATGTATACAAAGTTAAAAGAGGATTTTTGTCTAAACCTCAAGTACATTCTATATTTACATAGACTGTTCTTTGAAAATTATATAGATACATAAGGTCCTAGGAAACATCCTGATCTTGCTACAGGAAAATTAAATAACAAGTTTGGAAAAAAAAATACTAATTGGGATAACTATTTGGTTTGAACACTGTAAACCCTGGTGGGTAATAAAGAGATGCATCATACTATAAAATTAAGAAGAGCTAATCGTACCCAAGAAAGGAGAAAGTTAAATCAAAACTTTAGATAATGAATTTAGTAACGTCAAATTTTCCAGACAGTAAAGGAGCAAAAATTATATATATGACATTATTAATTCATTGCCATCAAAAGAAATATTGATGAAATGAAACCATTAGAGTAGGCAGATAGGCAGACATGAGCAGGGCAGGAGAACCACCCTCCCCATCTCCAGGTGTGAAGAGATCAACAGGTGATAGTCGTGAGGTTGCTGAACTGTCTCTCTAAAATAATAATTGTTCACAGCCAGCTCCAGGGAAAGACAGTCTCTCAATAGGTAGAAAACACGTGAAGCTGGTGATCTGCAGTTTCCCTCTAAGATCTCAGGAATTGGGCAAGCCTATTCAAGCATGTGCACTAAGAGGCAAAAGGGTGGAATTTAACTGGTATATGATCTTCCTCTAGGAATGTGCAACTGGTAAGAGAAAACTGCCTCAAGTGAGCATGTACACAGCCTCAGTAAACACATTACATGTACACCCAAGTCTTTGTCTCAGACTCTGCTTTTAAGAGAATCCAGACCAAAAGACACAGACCTTCTGTTACACTTCACTTCAACAGCACCACAAAAGTGATGGGTTAAGAACTGAGTTAGCTTTGGCTTTGGGCTGGTAGTTAATCTGCCTCGTTTCAACCTGCATGAAAATTTTTTTTAGAAAAAAGCATAAAGATATTGCAAAAATCTCCAAACTACTCATTTATTTCCTTAACACTATTTTTTTTTTCAGAATTACTTGTCTATAGGTTTAGCATCGTATTTCATTGCTTATTTACAGGTGGATCAGCATTATGATGCTGAGGAAATGTGATTAGTATCATGTCCTGCCCATCTTTATGTACCAGGCACAACTTTATTAAATGTTAAATACTAGGGGAATTGATGAGGACAGTATTTATCTTCAGTGGAGGATTTGCATATGTATTTAAAGTATTTAGTGAAATTTGTTGGCAGTTCTAGATGGGTTAGGAGAAATGAAAGATAAGCTGTAACTACCTGAAAATTTTTTAGCATCTTTAGGAACAGATTAAATAAGAGGGATTCTTGCGGTGTTCACTACCTTATTATTGGAAGCAACTGATATTTACCCAAAAGATTCGAATAACAATATTTTAGGTGCAGTGACTTTATTTATGTTTCCTTTGGCTTCATGTCATTTGTGTAAGCATTTTGAAAGGATTTACTAACAATCCTGTAGAATCTAATTATGAAAATATTTTGAGTTGAGCTTAAGCAAATTACTACTGCCCTTGGATATTATTTCAGAATTCTTCATAATTTCTATTTAATTTGGATATAAAAATTTCAAAAAAGTAAAGTGAAATTAAAAATTTTTCATAGATATATAAAGCAGAGGAAATCACAGAACTTCCACCTCCCACACTCTAAAACACCTTTGAAAACAACACATGTTCTGATCTGTCATATACATTCAGTCTTCTAATCTCTGCAACACAAATCCATTTTTTAAAATGTTTGATAAAATATTCAGATAGTGTGCTAATGTGTATGTTTAAAAAATAATCCATATAGTGCATTTAGGGGGAAAACATTAAAGGGACTTTTTTCTTTTTCTTTTTTTTTTTTTTTAAATCAATTTCTATTTGATTTTGAATTGCCCTTCGTGTGTTTCAGAAGTAAGATGGAAGACTGAACACTGCTCTGAGAGCATGGTGTGCCCCTGCACCAGCACTGTTAGCAGCCAGGGATTCTGACCCTGCTGGAAACCCTACTGCAGAGCTGTGATGGCAAGAACTGAGAGGACATCAAAACCTCAAACAAGCTACACTCCTGTGGATTTGGAAAGAAACAAGACACTTAAACATTCCTGCTATGGTTTCCTTAGCAACATCCATAACAACAACTGTGTAATACTATGAGGTTCTGTTTTCTTAACCCTTCAGGGTGTCAACTGAATGAAAACTTCCTTGAGGAAATATTTCAACTCACTAGGTGGACTGGCATAAATTAAACTCACCCTTCCCTTAACCTAGGTGGGATGGGTAGGAGGGAAGTAGGGACAGGGAGCAATATACAAATTCTACCCTGACTGCCAGGAGAGTTTACTTCATAAAAGACTTGGATCGGCACTGTTTACAGGTGACTTGTACGGAAGAATAAAAACACATTCCAAGGCAGTATGAAGTTAAATTACCCTCGGAAGTCCCCATCAAATATATTTAGTAAAGGAGAAAATCCAAAGCCAAAAGAGTTTCTATCTAACCACATTCTCTGAAGTGTCAGAAAACAGCAAATGGCCCTTAAGTCATGTGTATCCAGAATAAATGAAGGGTTTAGGAATATTTTATTGAGCCAATTTTATGTAACGTAACTCAAAGGTAATAATTCAGAGCAATCATCTTATATTAAATTAGATAAGAAAATTATGCACTTAGGAAAGTATGGGATGGGAACAAATATATAGCAATATGCCAATCATTTAAACATTTAAAGTGTGTAATAAGAAATGATTTTTATTCAATAATTTAATTATTTGACATGCACTAAATAATTTGATTATAACTCTTAATAATATAATGATAACTGTAAGAATAATAGTAAGAAGATGAGAAAGAAGTAAAGACAAAAATATATCTTACTAGGTTAAAAAATTTATATATTTCTGAAAGTATTATCATTCAGAAATATTGTGGAGCTGGAGTAAATTAATGCACATACTGCCAAAAAGTGCAATTATTTCTTTATCCATTGTTACATAATCCATTTATTCAAATGTCTGTTTAATTAATACATTAAAATTTAAAAGCTTCTTGTCTACATTGAATAGCTGATATTTGAAAATCAACAAAATCAAAGAAAAATATAACCAATGTTTACAGGTAAATAATTCCAGTGGAGAAAAATCTTTCAGGTATTATATCACTGATGAGTGTCGTGAATTAGTAGGAATTTGTTTTCTTTCTCATCTTCTTCCTATTATTATTCTTATAGTTGTTATTATTATTATATTAGTTATAATTCCTATTTGGGAATCGATGAATTCAAAATTAAATGAAATCTTGATTTTAGGGAGCTTGGAGGTAACTGTGCTCAAATCACTTCAAATTATGTATGACTGTTTAAAATACAGTCATACATCCCTTAATTATGGAGATATATTCTGAAAAATGTACCATTAGGCAATTCCATCATGTGTGAGTATCACTGAGTGTATTTACGCACACCTCAATGGCATAGCCTCCTATACACCTAAACTATCTAATGTAAGCAATTGCTCTTAGGCTACAAACCTATATAGCATGTTATACTACTGAATACTGTAGGCAATTGTATCATGATGGTAAGTAATTGTACATCTAAACATATCAAAACAGAAAAGATACAGTAGAAATACAGTATTGTAATCTTATGGAACCGCTGTCATATACACAGTCTGTTTTTGACCAAAATGCCATTATGTGGTTCTTGACTGTGTATAAATTATATACATTATTTAGGGTCAGTTACAGAATCACAATATTTGTGTTTTCCTTACAGTATGACTACCACTAGTAAAAATTATTAGTAATAATGAATAACTGTTAATAATAGTATATATTCTCTACATGCTCTATTCAGAAAGGAATTTATATTTTCAGTGAAACTTTTTTTCAGATTAATCTAAAAACAATACAGGCTATATGATCTATGTTATGAGAAAACAGCAATACTGTAATATTTTAATGATACACATAAAATGAAAATATGTAAATACTCTACATGAACTGTAATCTTTAACTTCCTGTTTTCTGAATTTAAGTCAAGTCAGGCCTGTGACCAGCAAGAAGGCAGCTTTTGCTTAAGACATAAAAGATGTCAGAATATCCTCTTGACCTTTCACACATGTAGCTCTCACCACTTCAACACTAAGACCCAACACATTTTCATTAAAGTTATTCAGACTGCAGAAATATTAAGGTTGCTTTCCTGAGGAAAGGCAGGCGGGAGGGGAACATGTTGGGAGGAAGACGTTGCTTATGTTTTATTGGAAAGCTGTTAGTTAATGGAGTCCAAATGATTTATCAATTTGATGCAAGTAACAAATTCATTGGTTCATTGACTTGTTTAGGAAAATGGGAAAATCATGCAGTTTCTGAACATTTCCGATTATTTTAGTCTAAGAAAGGATCATAGTTTTGATTTAATGCCTGTTTCCTACCTTTTAGACCTCAAGCTGTCTCCTACATATCTGCTTTTTTTGGCTTCTACTTGATATGAGAATGATAGGCCCAAAAACAATTTGAAAGAGAAAAAATAAGTAAGAAGTAATAATGAATTACATTAGTGCAATTAATCTTTTCATAAAAATCAAGAAAAGTAACAGCACACCCTTCAAGAAATCATGGAGATAACCGAGTTGAACTTGGATAAGGGAAATCTGGATTCATCACATTTTTTTCTTCTGGGTCTGCAAAGAAGATGCATACCCTATGGAACTTCAAAATATGCAACTAGATCTTTAGATAATGCAATTGTTTTTTATCCAGATAATGAGCAGTGTACCTAAAACCCACAAGAGAGGAAATAGATGGGAACACAGAGTCAAACAATGAGGCTGATGGTCCTAACACTACAACTCTAAGCAAAGCTCACCCATCAACAAACAAGGAGCCCTGTACAAATCACAGCCCTCCTGGGAAACGACCCAACACCTATCCATGCATTCTGTGTGGTTGCTATTGTTATCTTTTTATTATTATGTTTCTTCTTTCTCATGACCCATGAAAACATATTCACTCATCTTGCAGATCTTGTTCTGTCTCTGTCCAAGACCAGCCTGATTCCTGATAGACTCCTGCTTTTTGGTCCACCAACTCCTTTCATTACTGGCTAGGACAGGTACTGACTTCATCCTAACACAGTTGTCAGTAGACATAAACTCCTGGGCCTACCCACACGGTCTCAGAATCCCAGCCCTCACACATGAAGGCTATGCCAAAGACCAGGGTGTTCATGCTGTTGATCAGTTTTTAAGGGAATCTGCAACATATAGGGAGTAAATGCAATAGGATGGTGAAAAAATATGGTGGAAGATGGGCTGATCTGAAGCATAGCTCAGCAGATTACAATGGTAATAATCAACAAATAAGCATATTATTATCTCCAAGAAAAGTTAAAACAGGTATCAGCCATTCTGAACCCAGAGCCATACAAATAAAAGGAAAGGAGTGGGTGGGGTAAAGTGAGTAGAAGAGAAAAGTCCTCCAAACCACAGTGGTGAAGATGGCCCTATACAAATAGTCTTGGAAAGCGGGCCTTACGAGAGGGAATAAGCAACAAAAGAAGAAGAAGAAGAACATGAGTGAGTGAATGTGTAACTACGGTCAGACAAAAGGATAAAACACATGGAGCCTTTTAAGCAGTTGATATTTCAATTATTCTTAGTATTAGTTATATAGATCTCCCGGTACAGAGCCTCTTCCCAGAAAAAGGTTTATTACTTTTGTCTTAATCCAAAAGACACAGTCAAAAAAATGAGCACACATCTTCAGTCTCTACCCTTTGCTCATCTCCCTGGTCATGACCAGCCAGAGTCATCTTCTAAAAACACAGTTCTGATTATGTCCCTTTTCTGTTTAAAACTCTCTTTCATTCGCTGCTGTTAAAATTAGGTCATACCCCTATTCCTGGAATGCAGAGTTCTCTGATATTTGGCTTATAACTCTTTCCAACATTTATTTTTTCTTCTAATTCTACTTTCCACATTTTCTACCCTATCCAAGTCAAACTGCCAATCACTCTTTGTGCATGCACTTCTGAAAGTTCCCCAGCTTTCACAGCTTTTTCAGTACAGTTTCCTATTTAGTCTCGGTATCATTTACGGCATATTTCAAACGCTACTTCTTCCATGAAGAAAAGTCCAAGTAATTTCTGACTTTTCCTAATGCCTACAAAATTTCATATGCAAGTTATAAATTCTCTTTCTGCCTCTTTTGTATTAAGTATAGGTGAGTGTAGATGAGTAGATGGATGGGTAAATTCACACATCCAAAGATATCCTCCACTACTATGCTAAATGAGAGACAGAGACTATCTAAGATGCATAAGGACATTAAAAGTACCTGCTCTGAAGCTAGAGAAAGCTGGGTTTGAAGCCAAGCTCTGTAAGTTTGTAGCTGACACCTTGAGTTAGTTATCTATCCTCTTTAAACTTAGGTTATATTACCCATCAAAAAAACAGAAGTGATGATAAAGTAGAAGGAGGGAGAGAAGGAGGGTGATAAGGAAGAGGAGGAAGAGGAAGAAGGAAAAAGAAGAAGAGGATGAGAAAGAAAAGGAGGAGGAGGAAGAAAAACAAACAATGGATGAAGGATGGTAATTACATATTTGGCATAGTTTTTAGAAAATAAAATATATTCACTTAATATTAGTAATTGACAAGATTAATATTATCAATTAGCATTAATATATTAGAATTAGTCTTTTCACACTTTTAATTTTTGTGCACCTCATGATGCTTAGCAGGTAAAAGGCACTCAATCTGTACTGGCTAAATGAGGGCATGCCTGTTTTACGTTTCATTATGAGAAGTCAGTAGGGCAAGAAGATACCCAGAATTAAAGGACCTCTGGGTAAGAACATCAGAAATGAAAGTTGAAAATTAAAGGATGTGGTAAGGAAGGTCGCAGAGTGGAGAGCAAAGGCCAGTGACACAAAGTCGATCATGCTTGAAAAACGACGCACAGTTCAGTATCTGAAAAATACAAATCAACCGATCAGAGCAGGTGTTTGTAATACTTGGTTCATGAATGGGCCTCAGAGGCCTGTGAACCCCTAATATTGTATGCAGTATTTGGAAATGAGCAAGAAAGCATGGCTTTTATCAGACTCTCAAAAGGATTGATGACTCTACAAATATTAAGCAACACATTTTAGAGATGGAGCACATGAGAAAGGTCAATTAGAGATCACAGAAAATAAGATAACGTAACTTGTGCTTCATGTAGGGATGTTGTTTGGATGTTCAGCATAAATTTCATGGATAATATGAGGCTCCTAACAGAAAACAAAGGGAGGCATGGTCTTAAGCCTGAAAAACACCTGCCTTTCATCTCCCCCTGGGAGAGGAAACATTAAGTGCTGGAGTGTGGAAAGCTGTCAGGAGATAACTCACCCAAAGTGTGAAGCTCACTGGAAGCAGAAGAGAGAAGCAAAAGAACTAAAAAGAGCAAAAATGAAAACTTGTCATGTATGTGGGAAACTGGCATGCAGTTGATGGAGAATAGAAACTGGAATGAACTTAAAAAAGAAATGCTGGAAACTTTTACATATAAACAAAACAAAGCAAACAAAAGACAAATCAAACACCTTGTAATAAAACAAAGCAGTGATTCTTAAAATGACCATGTAGTACAAACTTGTAATGCATTGTTTAGAGTTTGTTTCTTTTACATGTTTGCTTGGGTTGAGTTTCAGTGGAAGAGACATCATCTTCAACTGCCCATTCACATTAACCACTGTTCACTGGAGATTTTTTTTTCAAATACTTCTATAAGATTAAATTGAATCATTTTCTTAAAATTCTTTAGAATACCGGAGCATCAAAGCCACTATGGACTTGCACAATACTAGTGATATTGATTTATACTGTACATTTTCCAAAGAACAAATCTATCTTGCTCAGGAACCAATTGAGAAAAAAATAGAACCTTGCAATTTATCTCAATATCTAACAATCCTATATTAGTTCTCTGTCCATGAAAACATATTATTTTTAGCATTTCAGTTATTTTTGCATCTCAAAGATTACTCTTAGGGTAATACATGAACACATGCACTTGTAGGATCCAAATTCAATCTCAGTTTACACAATGTGCTTAGAGTCTGAATGAAAGAGATTTAATTAAATTGCATGAACAAATCCTCAGTATTTGTATCTTCTTTGAAATACTGATTACTATATTTTAAATTGGAATTGCAATTAATCATGACTCTTAGATGTGTAGGAAAGAAGAGAAAAATGGTTTATATAAATTAAGAGAATCTGTCTAGAATAAAGTAATTGTTTCCATGTAGAAGGTGATTTTAAATAATATGCAGATGCACACACTTTATTTTTACTGTAAAAGACAAAGTCAATTATAAAACACTGGTATAAATCCAAAACCCTAAGGGCTTGTTTGCTAATGTAATATTGGAATCCTAAAATAGAAAGTCCACTGGGACACTTTACTTCCAGAGACTTAGCCTCTGAAAATCGAGTTATCATAAGAGGAGTTACGGTTCCAACTGAATAGAAGTAGTCAAAAATTGCGCCCAGGACTGGCAACATAATTTGCAAGGTCCAGTGCAAGATGAAAATGCTGAGCCCTTGTTCACAAATCAAAAATTTCAAGATGATGACAGCAGCGCATTAGACTAAAGCCAGAGCAGGGCCCTGTGTGAGACTGCATACCCACGACATGGGTTCCGCCAAGGCCTTTCCAAGTCCAGTCTGAGCTCTCTAGAATTAGATACCATGATTTATATGATACGTTAGGTGCCAATGGAAAATTTAAGTTTCTATTATAAAGACCTTAAGAATTACATTGATGAAAAGATTTAACAGCTTATTTATGACCATTTGTTTTTACATGTTATGGAAGAATCAAGTATCTACGTACCTTGGTAGGCCTAAAGATGAAAAAGAAGACGTTACAGAAACGTTTACAATTTCTTGACCATGGCGCATAATCTTTTCCACCATAACCTTTTTCAATTATGGACAGCAATTGCCTAGCAGCATGAGGTCAAAGCTAAAGGCAGTACTTAGGAAGAGGGAACTCTGTAGAAGTAAGCCCTGGAAAGTGACAACAAGACGGTATAAAATATGAAGCCATTGACATGAATGTTTCATGGGAGAACTTTTGGAAGGATCTGAAACCAAGCGAAGTTGAAAGAAAGAAGGAAGGGAGGAAGTAAGGGAAGAAGGGAGGGAGGGAGGAAGGGAGGAAGGGAGGGAGGGAGGAAGGAAGGGAGGAAGGGAGGGAGGGAGGGAAGAAGGGAAGGAGGGAGGGAGGGAGGGAGGAAGGGAGGAAGGGAGGGAGGGAGGAAGGAAGGGAGGAAGGGAGGGAGGGAGGGAAGAAGGGAAGGAGGGAGGGAGGGAGGGAGGAAGGAAGGAAGGGAAGAAGGGAGGGAGGGAGGAAGGGAAGAAGGGAGAGAGGAAGAGGGGAGGGAGGGAGGAAGGGAGGAAGGGCAAGGGAGGGAGGAAGGAAGGAAGGAAGGAAGGGAAGAAGGGAGGGAGGGAGGAAGGGAGGGAGGAAGGAAGGAAGGGAAGAAGGGAGGGAGGGAGGAAGGGAGGAAGGGAGGGAGGGAGGAAGGGAAGAAGGGAGAGAGGAAGAGGGGAGGGAGGGAGGAAGGGAGGAAGGAAGGAAGGAAGGGAAGAAGGGAGGGAGGGAGGAAGGGAGGAAGGGAGAAAGGGGGAAGGGAGGCAGGAAAAGAGGGAGGCAGGGAGGCAGGGAGGAAGGGAAAGAGAAGGAAAGAAAGAGGGAGAGAAAGAGGGGGAGAGAGAGAAAAGAAGGAAAGAAAGAAAAAAAGAGAGAAAAAAAGGAAGGAAGGAGAAAAGAAAGATGAAATTTTGGGAGAAAGCTAGCATTTGCTTGAGCTGTTAATTGGTGACCATGAGAGTTAATAACAAGTCATTTTCTTCCCTTGATTTTAGGGCCTTGTTTCAGAAGTACCATGTGTTAAGTTTTAAGACAACGGATCTCATTTCAGCCCAAGAATGTATAGGCATGTATTCATGGATATACAGACATCCACATGCATATGTGGCCACAACCAGAGCAGTTACCATCTGTGGCAGCAGTGTACATTTGTTGCAAGATGAGATTTTCAGTTAGGAATATTATAATTTTATCATATCACACCTGCAATTATAAAAGTAAATATGATAATGACAAAATCTTGAATAGAATGGATTCAAATAACCCTCATAATTTATAAAATTTAAGATATAAGCTTCTTTTATCCAAATAATCTGCTTTTGTTATACAGAATGATGTGGAATGGATTTGGCTGACATACCTGGATATATCTTCATTTTTTCCCTCAAATTTTACAAATAAGAGTTAATAAGAAAAAAACTATAATGTAGTTGCAGTTATTTTTTTAAAAAAATATATTGCACTCTCCTCATCCACAGCCTATATTTTCCTCATTTAGAATCTAAACTGGCTTTAAGAAATATTCATGCTCACATGGAGAGAAGTAGTGATCTTATATTTATTCACTACAGTACACTAGGAAATTTTCCATTTTACAAATAAGGAAACTGAGATCCACATATATTATGAAACCTGCCCCAAGTCTCACAGCTACTACATAATTTAAGAATAAAATTTGGCTGTAGAGCAGACCAAAAAAATACTTAAGCAAATGAGGGTTGACATTTTTTTCTTGTAATAAGAAGTCTGGAAACAGGTATTTAAAACTCAGGAAACTCAACTGGAAGGCCCCGTGATTCTTTTGGTAGTTAAATTATTGTTGCAAGATGGCTGCTCCAACCCCAGTGGCCAGTTAGTGGTCCAGGCTGGAAGGAGGGACCAGGAAAGTGCCAATGGCTGAATAGGCTCTTAGGCAGTTTTTTTTTGTTGTTTTTTTTTTTTTTTTTTTTTTTCAGAAATCCAAGTCAACAAGTGCAAGGTGGATTTCATTGACTCGTAACGCAAATAAGTCTAAGACATGCAAGTTGTTTTATTTGCATGTTTGTTTATTTTCTAAACTGGGCTTATTGCTGCCCCCTTCAAAATCAAGTTTTTTTTAGAAAGAAGAAAGATAGCTGGGTGCGGTGGCTCAGGCCTATAATCCCAGCACTTTGGGAGGCCGAGGCGGGTGGATCACTAGATCAAGAGATCGAGACCATCCTGGTCAACATGGTGAAACCCCGTCTCTACCTAAAATACAAAACTTAGCCAGGCATGGTGGCACAGCCTGTAATCCCAGCTACTCGGGAGGCTGAGGCAGGAGAATTGCCTGAACCCAGGAGGCAGAGGTTGCGGTAAGCTGAGACCGCGCCATTGCACTCCAGCCCGGGTAATAAGAGTGAAACTCCATCTCAAAAAAAAAAAAAAGAGAAAGAAGAAAGATAGCTACTGGCTAGAAAACCATCAGTTTCCCCATCTGCTTTGTGCTTTTTCCTCTTGGCATTTTTCTATCTAGGAAGGATTCCCAGCCCAGAAGTGTTGATAAGGAAGCTTCCTTCTTCTTCAACCTTTACCATCTCCTCCACTTGGGATAAGGAGACTGGAATCACATTTGTTCTTAGTGCCATGGGTGCTTCCAAAGAAAAACAATGCCTTCTTTCTCTTTTTATTTTTTATTTTATTTTATTTTATTTTTTGCTCACAAATGGAACAAGCTTATGAAACTAAATGTTAAACTGAACTAAGCCAACAATAGAAAGGCTAAGGAAGGCATGCTTTTAAGTATTTCAAAGTAGGTGACAGAGAGCAGTGAGAATATCAAATGTACATCGCCTACACCAAATGTATAAGATGACCAAGCTGGTGATGATCAGAACAGATATTTTTCCTTCCCAAAGATGTTATTGGGTAATTGGCAAAGGGCTGTGAGTCCATCTTCCACTCCAACTCCTTGTCCCTCATTTCAAGATATAAGCTGCAATGCAGCCAGGAGTTTGGTGGTATATAGTAGACATATGCCTGACAAAAGCCAAAACACTTTAAAGGCAAGAATCTGCAGCTACTAGTTGTAAACCGTAGGGCAGAAAGTGCCCGGCATGTTTGTGTTAGCTACAATTCTATGATAATTCATGAATTTTTCTTATGGTCTAGAAATGGACCATGCAAGAACAGAGCCACCTGACACTCCCTGTAAAGACCACCTTAAAGAATGATAGGACCAGCAGTGAGACATGGTGTAAAATGACCATCAGGAATCAGAGGCTGATGGGAATCCAGAGGACTAAGGTTGCAACACCTGTATCATAGAAAGTACAGTTGACTCCTCCAGTGGAAATGCTCAGAAACTCAGGAAACTCCCATGATAGATAGAGACAGGTTTGAAAATCTGCCAAGACCTCAGAGCATGAAGCCATGTTCACATTACCAGTTACATAAGAACCTTCTTTACCTCTTGTCTCTCCCCTTGACTCCTCCCACAGTGTTCATCTTGAAACCATTCACAATAGTAACCCAGGAGTGGTGAGAAGGTGAGCAGCTTTTGGAGAGAAGATGCTTAGCTTTTGTAAAAGGTTACCAGCCCAGGATAGGTAAAGCAAAAATCTTTCCCTTCAATAAATATTGGATTATAAATTAACAGGTTATATCGAGCAATTGTAATTAGGTTGGTGCAAAAGTAATTGTGATTTTTGCCATTAAAAGTAATGGCAGTCTGGCCAACATGGTGAAACCCCATTTCTACTAAAAGTACAAAAATTAGCAGGGCATGGTGATGGGCACTTGTAATCCCAGCTACTCAGGAGGTTGAGGCAGGAGAATCACTTGAATCCAGGAGGTGGAGGTTGCAGTGAGATGAGATCGCACCACTGCGCTCCAGCCTGGGCGACAAGAGCAAGACTCCAACTCAAAAAAAAAAAAAAAAAAGGTAATGGCAGTCTCAATACTAAATTAAGACTGTTTGCCACTTAAGGAAGCCATTGGATTTTTTATTACATAAAATAACAGTGAGCATAAAAGGCATGCACCTGCCTAAGTTTTTCATCCCTGAATTTCCATCTCGGTCAGAGGAAGAGCTTCCTTCCACTCAAGAGATTTAAAGGAAGCAGTGAGAGACAATGTACTTGCACTGAATTATCCTCTGGGAACCTTGCTTGTTCCCCGTGCTGGTTGCATTCACCAGTTGCTTTCTGTCTTCCTATACTGGGCCCACCAGACACAGTGTGACCCTGGCCAGCTCCTTAGTCTCTTCTCTTGCTCTGACTTCCTCCCAGCTCATGCTGGCAGGTTGCTTTGACTCAACTGGGAAGGAAAGGAGGTGTTTATCTTCAACTCAAGTGAAGACAGGATAATTGCAAATTTCTTCCCTGATGCATAAGTCAGTTAGGTCCTTCATTAAACTGTTACCATAAATAAAACTGATCTTCTCATTCCTCTGTGTTCATGCCATCAAGTTTATACCATACAAATATGAACCCTGAAAGAAACAGTGGTGGTTAGCCCAATAAACCTAAGCCTCAACTGTGGCAGAGCCAGGATTTAAACATGGGGCTGCTGCTGGAGACCAAGCTCTTAACTTGTTCCCTTTATTCTCTATCTCCGGAGAAAGAGAGAGCTGACTGGACCCTCCCTAACCTGCCCTAAACTTGAGCTCTCTGAGGAAATAGCATTTACAGAATTCACCTGGAAAATGACTACCCTGACTAGTATTAGGCATGGGTTCTAGTCCAGTGGAGATTTCTGTCGAGCTAAGCGGAATCATTCAGTACTCCTAGTTGAGCAAGAGTAGAGCAAACAGGTCAAATGAGCTTCTTTGCACATTTTCTCTAACCCACCGCACATATTTCATATTTGACCTTACATCTGTAATGCCTGGAATACCTGGTGCAGAGAGTAAAGATGGCCAAGAACATGAGCACTAAGGCAAGACTACGCTAAGTTGTAAGACCCTTTCTTCTTCTCCCAAGTTTGGAGCTATTTGAGAAACAGAAATAGTGCTTAAGCACCTGAAAAGAACAATGTCAATAATCATGCTGACTGAAGAACAGGGCTTTAGGTGGGCTGCCATTTCTATCCCACATCAATGGCTCTAGGTGGACTGCAATTTCTATCCCACGTCAATCACCAGTAAGAACATGAGACAGCTTAAGGTCTCCCTCATGGTAGAAGCACTTACTGCAAGGAGAGGCAGAGAAGAAAAATGCCCTGTAGAGAGTTTTTCAAAAGGAATGACCCTGGAGGAGCTGAGCTCAGGGCACCGAGTTCCTCTTGTTTGACTCACCAGGAAGCAAAGTCATTTTTCCACCCTGGGAAGGCTGAGTGAAGGCACAGTTAAGCTGAATGTGCCTCCCCCAGGCTCTCATATTCTCTCCGCTTTATGGAAACATAGAGCATGAAGAAACAATCATTCCCCCAGCATCGATGCTGTTTCTTTTTAGAAATGAATACTGGAACTACAGTGACTAAAAGCAAGGATTTAAATCCTGACTCCCACCTCCAAGCAGTGTGATCCTCAGCACATTGTCTCTTCTTTCACATGGGGATAATCAAATCTATTTCATAGACCTGTTAGAAAGACTAAATTAATTGAGAAATATTCAGCCCTGAGAATAGTGCTTTGAAGATATTAAGTGCTCAAAATAGCTTAATTACAATGTTAATTATCTTATTCCAATGCAAACTCATATTTCTCTGCATGTGTATTTCAGCTTTGAATCATCTTCGAAGCTAGCATTTTATAAATGCTAGTGAGCCATCTCCGTTTTGTTATTTACATTATCTGAAACACCATCACGTGGCTTCCTTTATTCTATTTTCTCATCTGAGCATAAGGAAGGACATAAGTCTGATAGAGATAGTATGCTGCATCTGTAGATTTTGGTACAGGTTTTCATGTGTTTTTTTATTCTTTATGCTATCATGCTTACCTAGATTTGAACTCAAAGATGTCTGATTGGGTAATTAATTGCAACTAAAACTGAAAATTAAAACCATATAAAACAATGCAAATTTTAAAGTTGGGTAACAGTACCCAAATTCTCTATTTGCACACTTTTATCTAACTGCTCATAGAGCCTTCAGTAATTTTTCTACTGTGCCTTAGTTTGCTCCTACTGCCTTAACACAATACCAGAGACTGGAAAATTTATGAAAAACAGAAATTTGGCTGGGCCTGTAATCCCAGCACTTTGGGAGGCAGAGGTGGGTGGATCACAAGGTCAAGACATCGAGACCATCCTGGTCAACACGGTGAAATCCCGTCTCTACTAAAAATACAAAAACGCGCATGGTGGCGCGTGCCTGTGATCCCAGCTACTCAGGAGGCTGAGGCAGGAGAATTGCCTGAACCCAGGAGGTGGAGGTTGCGGTGAGCCGAGATCACGCCATTGCACTCCAGCCTGGGTAAACAAGAGCAAAACTCTGTCTCAAAAACAAAACAAAACAAAACAAAAAAACAGAAATTTATTTCTCACAGTTCTGGAGGCTAAAATTCCATGGTCAAGGTGCCAGCAGTTTTGGTGTCTGGTAAGAGCCTGGTCTCTGCTTTCAAGATAGCACCTAGTTGCCGCGTCCTCAAGCGGCGAAGAGATATGAAGGCCAGAGGGGTGTATGGCTCCCACACCTCTTTTATAATGTCACTAATCTCATTCGTGAATTAATCACCTTCTAAAGACTCCGCCTCTTAATACTATCACCTTGACAATTATGTTTCAACATGAATTTTGGAGGGAGCAGAAATATTCAGCCATGGCACACTAGTACAGAACTTTCTCCCAGAGTTTATGCTTAATCCTCAACTGCATACACATCAAGTGGTCCATGCACGTGCACGGTGAAATCAACAGCTTTACTTGCTTTCAGAGGAAAACACCATTAAGACAATGTGAAGCTCTTTTTGTGGTTGAATCTGGGCTGAGAAAGATGTGACATCTTAGTTGTTTTCTGTTGCTTGTAACAGAATCTCTGAAACTAGGTAACTTATAAAGAAAAGGAATTTATAAGGCCAGGTGCGGTGGCTCACACCTGTAATCCTAGCACTTAGGGAGGCCGAGGTGGGTGGATCACGATGTCAGGAGTTCAAGATTAGCCTGGCCAAGATGGTGAAACCCCGTCTCTACTAAAACTACAAAAATTAGCTGGGCATGGTGACAGGGGCCTGTAAACCCAGCTACTCTGGAGGCTGAGGCAGGAGAATTGCTTCAACCCAGGCAGCAGAGATTGTAATGAGTTGAGATGGCAGCACTGCACTCCAGCCTGGGTGACAGACTGAGACTCCATCTCAAAAAAAAAAAAAAAAAGAAAAGGAATTTATTATTTATGGTTATTGTGGCTAGGTCCAAGGTCCAAGGGCTGCATCTGATGACGGTCTTCTTTGAGGTGGGGGCTCTTTGCTGAGTCCCCAGGTGGTAAAAGGCAGCACATGATGGGAAGGCTGAGCATATTCATGTGCTAACTCCGGTCTTTCTTCCTCTTCTTATAAAGCCACCAGTTCCTCTCCCAAGATAACCTATTAATCCATTAATCCATTCATGATAGCAGAGCCCTCATGATACAATCACCCCTTAAAGGCCCCACTTCTTAGTCCTGCCACATTGGGGATTAAATTTCAACCTTAGTTAAGGGGGGAAAATATTCAAACTATAGCAATCAGAAGTACTTTGACCCTCTTAAACTAATAAACAATAGTTTATTAGAGCTCTTGATATTCGCAAAAGGTAGCTTTCCGAAATCCCATACCCCTCTCACACTTATGCACATGTAGTCATGTACAGGTATGTGCATACACAGACACACACACATTTGTACACGTCGATGATTGCATCATTGAAGAGAAGATATACTTGCATTTTTTAAGAGGATAATTTTTAATGCACTTCAAATAGGAAGAGAATACCAAGAACGAAGCCAAGTCCATCAGAGAAGCTGAAATTCAAACCCATGGAGACCAGGAACCAACAACGTTCAAAAGCCAGCAGCAAGATTGAGGCTCCATCACGTAGAAGTTAGAGCAGAAGCTTAGGAGACAGTGCCTGGGTTCAAACCCTACTTTTGTTACTTATCAATCTGTGTAACTTTTGTGAAACTTACTTAACCTGCCTGTGGTATAGTGCACTTGTCTGTAAAATAGGGATACTAGGAGTACCTACATCTGTATAATGGGGGTAATAATAGAACCTGCCTCAGATGGTTGCTCATTGGTAAAAGAGTGATAATAATACTATTTGTCTAATAGGGTTCCCCCTTTTTTTTTTTGAGACAGAGTTTCACTCTTGTTGCCCAGGCTGGAATGCAATGGCGGGATCTCGGCTCACTGCAACCTCCACCTTCCAGGTTCAAGTGATTCTCCGGCCTCAACCTCCTGAGTACCTCGAATTACAGGCACCCACCACCACGCCTAGCTAATTTTTTTGTTTTTAGCAGAGATGAGGTTTCACCATGTTGCCCAGGCTCGTCGTGAACTCCTGACATCAGATGATCCACCCACTTTGGCCTCCCAAAGTGCTGGGATTACAGGTGTGAGCCACTGCTTCTGGCCAGGGTTTCCTTTTTAAGATTAAAAGAGTTAATACATATAAGCACTTAGGAAACTGGCATGTAGTGAGAATTAATTAATCATTTACTCTTATTGCTATTATCATGAAAGCATCAAAAATGAGATTGGCACAGCAGTTGCTCAGATAGAAGCACAGCTAAGAAAGGAGAATCAGGTAACCCGCACAGTGATTGAGGAACAGGGAGAACTGTGGCTCATGTTTATGAACTGTAGAGTGCTTGGTGTGAATGTGGATCAGGCCCCCCGAAAATGCCATCAACAAGGTAGACAGAATACCTTTGTTTCTCTAAAAGTCCAAAGCATAGCTCCTGGGTAAGTATGACTTACAATTTAGTCAGTGTGGAACCAAACAACTTAAGGTTAGCATTGCCAAATGCCTTTGGTTGAATTTGTCTTCATTTAAAGACTTGGTCATGACAAAAATAAAGTTTTATTTTGAAGTAAATCCTTTGAATTCCCATGAACCAAAGTGATCTGTGCACTACAGTTATATTTCACAATCAACAATTTATGTATGCCACTTCCTGCCATAGCAAAACTTATAGCTTTACTTTCACCAATAATACAATCACATAGATTTTATTTCACCAGTAATAAAATTACATAGATGTTTTAACTGCTCTTTCTTAAACTGTAAAAAAAATGTACATTTTTGTTAATTCTAGAATATGAATTTGTTTTCAGCTGAGGATATGCCCACTGATTCTCAATGACTTCTGTATGAGAAGGCAGGATCTTGTCTCTTACCGTATCAGGTATATATTTCTACAATTTTAGCTGCTACATATATGCAGCTCTTTGTTAATTTATTCCACATGACACTTAATGGAAGTTAGGAGTTTCAAGACACTGTCATCAACTTTTAAAATATATATTCAAATATTTTCTATCAACCTACAAATCCATCTGAAGTACCTCTGTAATGTTTTAAGTTCTAGCCTTACACCTATAACTTAAATATGGAAGTGATTGCTTTATATGAACATGAGTGTCGTATTTTGCAATTATTTTAAGAAATGCTTTGTAAGCTAGCCATTTTGATAAAATTGTTTTTACCTCAGCAGGTATTTAAAAGTGAATTATCAATGACAGAAAAGTAGGGGGCAAGAAACAGAGATATAATTACCATTTTTTTCTCATTTATAAGGAGTAAGTAGATTTTTAAATTTAAGAAAAAGGTTATTATTTCTTTTTTATTACAAATGGAAAGACAAACCAGAAGGGAAAATAACCTTAAGCTCTACATCAAATTTATTATCCTCAGTGGCGAAGTGAGTAAGTGAGTGTAGAAGCGTGAAATTCCAGCGGACAGAAACATGCTGTTTGAAGAGGAAGTGGTGATATATAGACTACAATTAGACAAAAAATATGATTGCTGAAATTGACAAATCATTCATAAAAGGAAAACAAGGTGGATGATTATATCATCATCTACATAGTTCACAGCTTCTCCTGATCTAAAGTATACATATTTTTAAATATAATTCGATTAGCAACTACAGCAATCTAAGTGATCAATTACAGAAATTAAAAAAAAAAACCCAAACAGGAAATTAATATATTTTTACACTCTCGTTTTTCACTACATCATGATTATGATTTTACTATAAATTTACAAATTCACTAATTCAGGATTGTTAATAGTTTGTTTTAGTTTTATTTGTAGTTTGAGAGTTTCTACAACCCGAAATGGATTTATAGCATAGCACAGATATATTTAATGTAACTGAAAATATTAAAAAATACTCAGAGAAAATGTATATCTTGACATATGAGGCCTTATTATTAAAATATTTCAACAATATTAACTGACAAAAATGTATACCAATGACAATAATAGTATTCTAAGAACAAAATAATTATTATTGACAAGAAAATACCATGATTTAAAGGTTTTGTGATGAATGAAAACAGCAAGTATTGGTGGGAGACTATTAATAAGTCCAATTGAAGACCAAGTTGAATTCTATCATAAACATTAAAAACAAATATTTCAGTGACTTTTGGTTTCCAGTCAAGCATGTAAGAAGCTTAAAAGGTATCACTGCAATCTTCCCAAGAAGAAAGAAAGCTGTACGTACTAAAATAGACAACTTTTCTTAGATCTGCCAGAATTGAGTTCACAGGGCAAACCAGTACCCCCTAAATTGAAAAGGCAGGAAGATATGAAGAATCACAACTTACCTGAGTAAAAACCTTTGAGGGAACCAATATGGGGAAGGAAAACCTTAACTATAATTGACAAATTGCTGGAGCTCAGTGTTGACAAGTCTGAGAGTTAAAATCTCTAAAAGGGGCCAGTCTTCTGGGGGTTGCAAACTTTTATAGAGTTTTAACTCCAGAAACCTTATGAAGGTGTCACAGTGAAGATCTGAGAAAAAATCCCCTTCTGCTTTCAGCAAGCGAAAGGGAAAGTAGCATTTTGAAATATACCAGGGCATTCTACTTTTCTTGATAAGGTCTACTCTCAAGAGAAGCCATTTTACCATAGCTAACCTATGGAGGTTTTATTGGAACCTAACTGATTTGGGGAAAGGGAAGAGAAACACCAAACTCCAGCCCTTTCTTACCACCTATCCCTTCTAAGGTAGAGGTGAGGGAATGAGATGGAGAAGATGTGTGTGTTCACGATCCAGTTCACAATGTGGAGGCACAGGCGTAGTAAGAGACGAAAAGACAGACCTAGTAACAGGAGTATAGAAGGCATCTCTTCCCCCAGTATCTTATGGCCATATCACCAAAGCCCTACATATCACAGTTTTCAGTAAGAAAACAATCAATTACAAAATGGGCAAGAGATCTGAACAGACACCTCACCAAGGAAGGTACACATATAGAAAATAAGCCTATGAAAGATGATCAACATCAACATGAGATACCACTATAAACATAGTAAAATGATGTCAATCCAAGGTGCTAACAGTGCTAGTGTCAGAAGGAGCGAGTATATGAGAATTCTCTGTATTCTGTATTTTCTGCTCAATTTTTCTGTAAACCTGAAACTGCTCATAAAAAAAAAAAAGTTTCTTTAATTCATAAATAAGGCCAAATGCTAGTGAGGTTGTGGAGAAAAAAGCAAAAGCAATAGTTAACCTAGAATTTTTAAAATGTACATAAATGTTGTATATTGAAAGACAGATTAAATAGATGAATAGATGATTGATAGATAATAGATAAATAGATAAGCTGGACTATCTTATTTTCTTTTATAAAGCATTTTTAGCATAAATGATAATGCTAGAACTCTTGCTTTTTCTTGTAATATTTTTCAAGCACTTTAATTTTTAAAATAAATCCATTCATTAGGACTCCTAATAATTGCTAATTAAAATGTAACTGATTCATTCCTTTTTTATTTTTTAAATAGTATGGACTAGGTTCAACATTTGAGCATTTGTATACAGTTTGTCTCTGTTTGAAACAAATCTTACTACTATAATTTGTGAAACCAACATTGTGTGTCTGGCTGATTCCTTTTAATACTTTAAATAATAAAATTATTTATGGCTTCAGCTAGTTCCATTAGTTATAACTGACAATGAGAAATGTAGTAAAATATGATGAGGTTTGAAAGGTACTAATTAAGCTATAAATGACAGCAACATCATGACTCTGAAGCTCATGAGTCATTTGTAATTCAAGTACAGGAGTATTTTTTGGTAAGGCCTCAGTTGTGGAGCAATCCCAATGGAAGTATATCTCATCTGTCTGGAATTACCTAGGTGTGGTTCTGCCCAGAGGCAGAGGGATGGATTGATTGATCTCTGGGAGCTCCTTCTCAACCTAGAGTCTCAGATGGTTAAAGCCTGCTATTGAAATAAACTTCCTGCCATCACTCAGCCCTTAATCCCCCTGTTTCTACCCATGATTAAATTTTACCCTGACTCCCTTGTACTTTCCCAACCCCTTTCATGTCCACACCTGTCAAGATGCCCAATCCTCACTTAGTCTCCTTTTAGCAATAATTCAAATACTGATTCACTTGAATCAAAAAAGAGGTGAAAGAGGGTACACAACTGGAACACACTAAAGAATTTTTAAATTCTAGCCAGTGAATCCATTTCCTTAACAGAATTCAAAAAGATTGAGACAGAGAAAGCTCTTAACTTAGAACATATGCTGAAGAAATAAGAGTTTTGATTGCCATGGTCTATGGAGATGCCACATAAACACATCCATATACCCGAGGCCACATATACATATCTATATATATATATAGTGTGTATATATATATAGATATATGTTCACACACATTCCTCTGTGTGTGTATGTTTGTGTGTGTGTGTGTGTGTGTCTGCCTGTCTGCCCATTCCACCTTCTACCTACCCTTTTCAGGGCTGAGTGACTACTCTTCATGTTTGATATGGTTTGGATCTGTGTCCCTGCCCAGATCTCATGTCAAATTAATCTCATGTCAAAAATAATCCCTAATGTTGGAAGTGGGGACTGGTGGAGGCAACTGGATTATGGGCACAGATCTTCCCCTTGGCGCTGTTCTTGGGATAATGAGTGAGTGCTCATGAGATCTGGTCGTTTTAAAGTGTGTAGCACCTCCCACCACCTCCCTCCTGCTCCTGCCATGTAAGGCTCCTGCTCCCACTTTGCCTTCTGCCATGAGTAAAAGCTCTCTGCGGCTTCTTCAGAAGCAGAGACTGCCATGTTTCCTGTACAGCCTTTGGAACAGTGAGACAACTAAACCTCTTTTGTTTACACATTACCCAGCCTCAGCTATTTCTTTATAGCAGTGGGAGAATGAACTAGTGCAATGTTCATATTCTAAATTCACACAGTTAACCAGTTCTTCAGTTCTCATATCATTCTTTATATTAAAAATCATAGTTATTCCTCACTATAATTAGCAACAGTTATACTTCTCTTTATAGAGATAGGGTCTTGCTGTGTTGCTGAGGCTAGCCTTGAACTCCTGGGCTCAAACGATCCTCCTGTTCAGTCTTCTGAGTAGCTAGGACTACAGGTGTACACCACTGTTCCCAGATAGTAATAGTTCTTATATATTTTATATAATATTTTTACATATTTTATATATATATAATTGAACAGTGGTTTTATACACACACACACATACATACACACACCATATATACACACACACATACACACACCATATATATATACACACACACATACACACACCATATATATATACACACACACACACATACACACCCATGGGAGCACAAAAGCACTGTTCAATTACATATATAATATAAAATATTATATATATAAAATATTACATATATATATAAAATAATATATATAATATATAAAAGTTTATGCTTACAGAATTATTTGAGAGATGTAGCCAGAGAAAGCAAGCAGCTATGTGCAGGAGAACATTCTTGGCTTTATACTGAACAGCCATAGCCTTTAGGAGAATTGCTGTTATTTTCAGCTAGGTCATAACTAGCAGTCAGCTCACACTGTGAATGCAGAACAGCCAATTGTGCCTTGGGATTTTCCAGCCTAATAGATTCTCACTTCATCATGTGCATGGAGGCAGAACTAGTTAAGTGGATGACAAGAGAAGTGGCAAAAATAGTAAAGAGAACTTCGAAGGAATCATAAAAAGGAATATATATTTTCCTCCTGCCTTCCGTTCTGTTCTTTCTTTTATCTACTTTGTTAATTTCTTCTTTTCTTTTTTCCTCTCTTTTAAATTAAAGACACTCTGCTTTGCAATTTCAGTAACATAAAGCAGATACAAACATATTTGCAAAATCAGAGTTCCCTCCATCTATTAAAAATCTCTATTGTACATTAAGAAACGTGAGATAATGGCACCAACTTCTATCTTTCATTTCATCATCTCCAATCTAAATCATAATTGTAGCAAGAAAGAGGTAATGAAAATTCAATTTTATAATAAAAAATAGGGAACTAGGGCACTGTTTTGTTATACTGGGAAGAGGCCCACGTCTGAAACAAGACAGAGTAAAGCAAAGCAAACAAAACAAGACCACTTCTAATTTCTAGTTGCCTGCCCTGTGTGTGACTTAAAATTCAATTAGTGAATTGCAAATTAGAAATTGGGAGGCCATAAAAGGCCATTTAGACATGTCATCTCTCTCACAAGTATTTTCCTACTTATTCTCCCCTCTACCTTTGGTTTCTGCCCCTCTACCTTTAAATATAAACAAAAAGATCTGCGCAAAGTTCTTATATCTGTCTGTTCAGACTCAGGCTGCCACAGCAAAGTACTAGGGACTAGCTGCTTAAACAACTGGTATTTATTTCTCACAATTCTGGAGGGTGGAAAGTCCAAGATCTAGATGCCTCCAGATTTAATTCCTCAATGAGGGTGTTCTTCCTAACTTGCAGATTCTGTGTCCTCACAAGGTGAAAAGAGAGAAAGAGAAGGTAAGCTCTCTAGTGCCTCTTCTTATAAAGCCACTAATTTCATTATAAGGGCCCCATCCTCAGGACTTTATCTAAATCTAATTGTCTCCCAAAATCTTCATCTTCAAATACCATCACATTGGGATTAGGGCTTCAACATATAAATTTGGATGGGACACAATTTAGTCCATAGCAGTGCTCATTCTCAGTCAAATAACACATCCTTTAAACTAAAAATTCCTAGTCAAGACTTCCAGTATTAACAGTGCCTAGGATTCTTGCAAGCCCTTTTTGCATATACCTGTTTAAAACTCACAACAACTAACTATATGAGGCAGTTACTACGATCATTCTCATTTTTCAAAGGAGGAAATTGAAAAAGAGAGAGGCTTAGCAACTTTTCTTGGGTTATAAAGCTAGCAAGGTCTAAGGTCAAGTTTCAAAGTCAACCGAATTATCTCCCAAACCTGCTAATCAATAAAGCCAAAAAGTTAAAGAAGAAACCTGTACATATTGCCTCTTCTTCCTAACCTTCACCACCACTGTATAAAACACCCTTGACATAAGTAACTCCATCTTAAGAAAAGTCTCCGTCTTACATTCATAAGGCAGTTTGACAACACGGACCAGATATTTTGGTTAATAAATAAAGATAGCATTTAACCAGATAAGGACATAACCAGCACACTTGTTCATGGTCAGTCCTCACCAGAAAACTCTGTGGCCATAAAAAGAAGAAACTGACACAGTCTTGCTGTTACTTGTAATAAGTACCAGCCTCTGCCGCTGATGGCTCTGCCCACATCAAAGCCTCTTCCTTGCAAGACCAATGGGCTGCCTGGCCCAGACCAGAAGATTCTTTTTGTCTATCTCGCTCTCCCTGGACTGGCTCTTTAACCCTTTCTCTTGATATTCAATGTCACTTTATTATGGAATCTTTAATCCATAAAGCTTGTTCATATGTTGATTTAATATACTATTATGTATAGTTTGTAGTATCAACTGACTTGTTTCACCATGTTGATCAGGCTGGTCTTGAACTCCTGGCCTCAATCATAAGGAGTGTCTTGAGTCTGTGTGCCAAGGCTCTGACTATCAAGTGAACAGAAATTACTAAGGAGAACTGCCTCCTTGGGAACTCCATATAGCTTCTGGCTTTCGTGATTAAAATAGCATTGATGAAAACCTGACGTTGCGGAAAGACGCAAATGTGCGTGAACCTGGCTATTTCTGACCTTGCTTCACTCCTGAGAATCACTGTGTTAAAACGTCAAACTTTGATGGTTTCTCATTCCATAGATCTATTTTTGAAATACAGTATTCTTTGTGCAATTACTCTTTGCTTTCTTTCCTGCTGACCACTGTACTTTCTTGCTGGCCTTGTATAATGTTTACATTTCTCTTTTATTTTTTTCTCTCCTTCATATTCCTTTTCTCCTTCCCTCTTTTGTCTGTCCTTTCTTCTGTTTTTATTCCATCCTCAAATGACTGACTCTCCTAAGCATGAAACTCGAAATCTGCTCTATACATTTTCTGGGTTCAAGTTTTTTTGACATTTTATTTTGTTTTTTTAGTTTCAGTTACTTAATTTCTCTCTCTCTCTCTCTCTCTCTCTCTCTCTCTCTCTCTCTCTCTCTCTCTCCTTCCCTCCCTCCCTCCCTCCCTCCTTCTCTTTCTTTCTGACAGAGTTCTGCTCTTCTTGCCCACGCTTGAGTGCAATGGTGTGATCTTGGCTCACTGCAACCTCCACCTCCTGGGTTCAAATAATTCTCCTGCCTCAGCCTCCCAAGTAGCTGGAACTACAGGCGCACACCACCACGCCCGGCTAATTTTGTATTTTCAGTAGAAACAGGGTATAACTAATGTTGGTCAGGCTGATCTCAAACTCCTGACCTCAAGTGACCCACCAGTCTCAGCTTCCCAAAATGCTAGGATTACAGGCATGAGCCACCACACCCAGCAAGTTACTTAATTTCTTCACTTGACTTAAAACCTACTCACTGTTACCTCAAAGTCAGTGAAGAACTTTGAAGCATGGATTTATATTTAATAACAACCGGGAGACTTAGATGTGACCGCTTTTGAATGTGGATATACCACTATTTTATTTGACTTTAGATTTCTTAGGATTAAAATGGGGAAGTAATATCTTACCAAGTTACTTTACCAGGTTGTTAAGAATATCAAATAATACAATGCACAAAGATAATTCTTTGTAAATATTAAAGTGTTTTATAAGTAAAGATGATAAAAACTGGCATGCCTAAAATACATTCATTATCTTAATTTGCTATAATTTAATCTCATAATTTTTTTCTTTCCCCAAACCACAACTGATAGTGCTGCTTTTATTTAGTCAGGTATCCATTGTTCAATTATTCAATCAATAAATGTATATTTATTGAACTCCTACTATAACCACCTCTCCTAAGAATGCAATACTCAGGGTGTATAAAATACCCTACCATGGACCTTTAAAGAATTAACAATATAGAGGAAGTAGTAGACAAATACACATACGATTATAAGAGGCAGCAGCAAAAATTCCACCACTAAAAATGTTCAAGGTTATAATCTTAGGGCACCTACAACTTCTAACTTCATATTAACTTCCCTCTCCAAACTATAATCTTCTTGTTTTAAGGAAATTGAGGTAGTTCCTCACATAGAAGACAATCCCATTTTGAAGAGGCTCTAAATTGTAACACTCAGATATTCATTTATTTGGGGTGACTTCGAAATTATAAAAAGGCTCTTAAAGTCAAAGGTAACAAGAATTTATAACTTTGTGCCATATTGGTGGCATGGCAAGATACCAAGAACTTGGTGATAAGTCACTGAGAAAATAGTTATCAAAATCTTTGCAATGATAAATTCAAGAATACCTCCAATGGGAACATGCAAAGAAGTGCCTCTGGTCATTTTGGCCTATATCAAGTCAACTGCATGTATACCAGTATGGCTATTTTATCTGAGGCATTTTAGTATCCATTCTAACTTCTAAATATGAAGATTGTTAATTTTTCTAAGGAATATATGTAAATTTTATACAGAAAAGTGTCTCAGCTATGCAGAATTTTCTTATTTAAAAAAAAGTAAAGTACTATTTTTGATAGAATCAGTCTTTTGACAAAATCTAACACATTTTATGTCTGCCACTTAAAATAGTTCAATTACTAAAATTAGAAATGGCACATCAAATTACTACTAGAACAAGGCTTCTGCATCAAGATATTTTTAAAAATACTATTACTCATAATTTGGGAAGTAAATCTTTGTTTGAAATGTTACAACATAGCCCCTTAATGATTTTTAGTGGAAATTTGAGTGTTACATGGCAATACTTGATTAGGCTTTTGATGGTAATATCTTGCTAACTTCTATATTCATATTAAATCCTGTATGAAAGTCACTTGTAAAGAAATGTTGTATCATGTCTACAACCGTATCAGGAGCCTTAGGGAAAACCACAGACTCAGTTCAATAAAGCAGTCGACATAGATCTTAGCACAATATTGGCCCCCGGAAGCGTATAGTATCTGGTAAAATTATCTAGTTGGTTTAAGAGAAGTAATTAAGTTCCTCCTGATGTGATTTGGCATGTACTTTTAGAAGAGAAATTTTAAATGTGGATCATTTCAAAGAGATAAAGTGAAAATTAAACAAGTCAGTAGACTGAAATTTTATACTGTTATCTTCAAGGCTACAGGTTTGAATTCTTACAGGTAAATTCTTCATACAATTTGCACATCTTATCATGTCACTAACACAAATTCCTGTGTCTGGTTTAAATATAGAAGAGTATAAAAGGAAACAACATTTTATAGGGCTATTTAGAAAATGATATGGTTTGGCTCTGTGTTCCCACTCAAATCTCATCTTGAATGGATATCAAACCATGTCAAGGGAGGAATCTCCTGGTGGGAGATGATTGGTTCATGGGGTTGGTTTCCCCCATGCTATTCTCGTGATAGTGAGTGAGTTCTCATGATATGAGATCTGACAGTTTAAAAGTGTGGCACTTCTCTCTCTCTCCCCCCCCTCACCCCGCTGCCATGTAAGACATGCTTTACTTCTCCCTCGCCTTCCACCACGATTGTAAGTTTTCTGAGGCCTCTTCAGCCAGTTGGAACTCTGAGTCAATTAAACCTCTTTTTTTAAAATAAATTACCCAGTCTTAGGTAGTATCTTTATAGAAGTATGGAAATGAACTAGTTCAGAAAATAAGCAGGAAGAAGAGAAAAAGCCCTTCCTATGTAAGATTTAAACAAATGAGTTTTAAAAATCAGCACCTCCAGTACCAATTAATAAGTACTTATTTCTCAGCTATGGAAAAATCTGTGGCAGTCACCTATGTTAACATATAAACTCAGTTGAATTTCTTGTCCTCCTTCTAAGATAAATGGCATGTGCATTACTATAACACACAACCAGTGAGCACCAGCAGTCCTCAATATCCACTGACCTCTTTGCTTTCGTCTTTCTGGTTTTCACCCAACCTTCATGTACTCTGGTTTTCCACCTCCTTTTTTCTCTGTGTGTCATTTAAACACAGATAGCATATATCTCTGGGTTCTGCTCTAAATTCTTCCATTCATTCTCTAGACACAGATCTTTTCCATTGCTGATCTGATTTAATATCATGGGCTCCTATGCCATGCCATTGCTAATGAGGCTCAAATGCATAAATTCGAGGTCTTTTCCTTGAGCCCCCCACCTAAAAGTCCCCTGGCTCCTTGGTCATTAGTATCTTAAACCATATTCATCCTTCCCAAAACTTGTTCTGTTTTCTTATGACTCTGATTATTAAGGAATAGCTTCACCATTCAGTGTCCAGCATGGAAATCTGTGCATTACATTTGGATGTTCCCTTTCCATATCCAATCAGTGCAAGCAATCGCCCCTCAATGTCTGAACTACTTTCCAATTTCTAGAGTCAGTCCCTTCCCTTTACGGCTGATTTTAGGTAAATGTGAGTCCTTTTCAGGATTACTGCCATATTCTTCTAAAAATAATACCTTCATTCAGTCCTTGTGACTTTGTGATTTATTCAAGTCCCCTTGACACCAGCACAAAATACTCAACTACTGATCCTCAGAATCTGAGAATCTGTTATTTTATTTGGGAAAGGTAGTTTGTAGATGCCTAAGATTAAATAACTTAATTTGGGGAAATTACCCTGGATTATCCAGGTGAGCCCAATCATATCACATAAATTGTTGAAAGCTGAGAATCTTTGCCAGAACTGTTCCATCAGTAAGTAAAAGGCATGATTAATTATTACTACTTAGAGTTGGGGAAGAGGTCAGGAAGAGATTCAGCCTCCTGTCTCCCAAGAAGATTTGACCCAATTATTTTTTAACCACACCTTCCTTCCCATTTCCAGAGTCATCTGATCATCTGGGGACTCTTTAGTCTTTTCATCCTGCTGATTTAGGATTTTCTATCCCTGCCTGTTATTTCACTGGCCTTTGCTTTCAGGCATTCAAATAATTTTTTCTATCTCCTGTCTCTTCTTTTTATACCTGTAAGTGTATCTCTTTTATTGTTAATGTATCTTTAGTATGGTTTTAGGAGGTTTGAAGAGGGAGTTTGGCTAAATGTGTATCTTCAATCTGCAGTCTTAATATAAAACCCCACCCTCTTTATTTTTTTTCCTTTCTAAGCTGTTTAAGAAAATCAGTCTCTACCGACTTGCTTCTTTCTACACTGGCACATCTGAATGATGTTCTCTTAATGTAAGACTTAGTGGAATCAGGGCAAATTTTATAGAACCAATGTAATTTTGAGATATAATGACTTTGATACATATTGAAGATTCATATAAAAGGCAATATCAAAATGGTACCCTTTTGGAAACCAAGAAGAAGAATCCCAAACCTGTATTTCACTACAGAGGCTGGAAACCCAAGAGACACTAACAGAACATAAATTTTTAAATTTAAATATAGAAAACACCTCTACTTTTGTTTTGCTTTGTAATGGCCACAGAAGTTTTCAGTTTTAAGCAGGAAATTTAAGGTCAGATGTCAAAAACCAATTTATAATAACTGTCAAGTGTTACCTTCTCCTTAGCTCCATTTTTGCACTCAGTAAATATATTTATGTAACTTTAATATTCCCTAATGTTTTGGAGAGGAGACAGACTTAAAATGCACATTTTCCAGGGACTTGAATATAATCTTATCTAATATGGAAAGTAAGATATCTTTTTTAACATCTATGGTGTCCTTTAATATTTTTCCTTATATCCTCATGGTTTTGCTGGCTTCTTGGAAAAGGGCAGAAACGACCAAGTTAAAAAACAAAGGAAGAAGGAGAGAAAGAGAGAGAGACAGAATGTAGATATCAATCACCAATAATTATGATTTTATTTAAATGTAAACAAAATCTTCTTAAATCCTGTCCAGACCAAGTCTTAGTACTCTCTATAATTTTTTAAGATCGGCTCAAATTTTATTTAAGTAAGACATTTGTCCTTATTTTGGCCCCAATCATGGGTGTTATGAAGTCACCATTAATCTGTTTCAAGATTCTTTCAAGAAAAGATATTTGATTTTAAAATAGAAATGTGTTTCATAAAAGCATTTAATCATAAATTATAACTTTTACAGAAAGCAGAATCTGCAGTGAGACCAATCCGAAATTACTCCTAAGGTCACTCTGCCACTTGAGCCAACAGTCTTAGAAGTCAATCATGACATTGTTACAGGAAACATGACACTTTTCAAGGCAAATTTCTTATGACAAACCCAATGATTTGCATGCAAGTGACAGTCAGTAACTTGAAAAAATAAGTATGTAGATGGAATGCAGAGAAGAGATACAGAAAGTAGTAGCAAAGCTTTGATTATATTTTTAAAGGGTGAAATTAAAGCACCATAAATGTTCTTCCCTCAACAGTAACCAAATATGTTAAGCAATAGCTTCCAACTTTGGCATATGATCAGACCTCCATGAAAAATATTCCCTGAACTCAGTCTGAGAATAAAAGAAGAAAAAATAAACAAGCATTGCAACCAATTGAAAAGTTATTTGTGAGCATTCACAGATGACATTTACTAGAATATGAGAGGAGCTAATAACGTTTTGCCTTGTGTATATATTACAGAGAACTTCGATCTGCCATTTTTGCACATATAAGAAAATAAAAGTTGAATACGATTCGTTGACAAGGTGATAATGAGAAAATGTTCTGACACATTTATGGCTTGTCCAAAACACATTGATCAGAGGATGAACACATTTGGACATACTGTAATTTAAGGGTACAGCTATTGCATCACTATTTACTTTGGCCTGGATTCAATGTAAGGCTACTGCCTAATGGATTTAAAATTAAAGTTTGTCTCCGCTATCAAGGTTTGTGTTATCCTGAGTAGTTAATGTGAGTCTCAACAATACCTTGCAGGTTGTCTTGAAGTGGTCCTTATCTGACATTGCCAATGTGAATCACAAGTCACAGAAGTTTAAAACTGGGCATGTGATGCAGAAAGGGAAAGCAGAACATAGTGGTTAAAACTTGGCATATTGCTGCTTTTAAAAATCAGAAGAGATTGGATTAGACCTGAAATTTTGGTACAAAGAACAGGATTTTAAGATCAGAAGAAATTCTGGCCCAGTTTAAAACCATCCCTGATGTGGGAGAAATTGTTGGAAGTTGTCTAAATTTTGGGAATATCATGGGAAGCTGTAGAGCCAACATCAGAAAATAGAGCATGTCTAGCTAGAGGAGAGGGCCCAGAAGACAAGGCAGTCAGTAGCAATTAGGAAAAATGAGTAAATATTGAAGAAACCAAGCCTAAATAAAGAGGTTTGTGACAAGATTTGCAAATGTCTGAAAAGCTGAATTGTAAGCAAAGAACAAAATCCTAAAAACAATATTGCCTTTTTTGAGAGTTTTTCTGGTTGGACCTAAAGGACAGACCCAGGAGTAAGGCAAGGT
This sequence comes from Callithrix jacchus, assembly GCF_049354715.1. Taxonomy (NCBI): domain Eukaryota; kingdom Metazoa; phylum Chordata; class Mammalia; order Primates; family Cebidae; genus Callithrix; species Callithrix jacchus. The sequence continues at coordinate 147,705,525 of NC_133507.1, forward strand.
ATTTATAGGGAGACATAATTTTGTTAAAACAAGGAAGACCTTTCTAGGAATTTGGTTTTCTAAAACCAAGTGGTGCACATGAGGAGAAACTATATGAATAGTTTACGGTCTCAAGGACAGTGATAAAGCAGGTCTAGATGATGTGGGTTGGGGAGAGGGGTAAGGGACAGTAAAGCACCAGAGCAAGTTGAATTTCGTGACTTCTAAGGTCCTTCTAACCGTTTGAGTTAGTAAATGACCCAGCTTGGTCCGAACCCAGGCATGAGGCCATGTCGACCTCGTGTGTCACTATTCCACAAACCATTATTTTATCTAGATACTTTGGCAATGTGGATTAAATACAGCTTTTATTTGATTCATATATTTACCAAAAAATAATTTAAAATGCTATTGATAATGCCTAGGCAGATAGTGGTGGATACCCAGTGACACCCCACCTCCAAGCCAAAAACATTTTAAAGCCTGAAAGCCAAACCACAACTTAAATACTCAGAGCCGATTTAGAACTTGTCTTTTTGTTTGGTGTGCTTTCCTCTGATTGATCCCCACCCTTCACCTATTTTACATATATCTACTCTTTCCTAATTAGTTTTCTATGCTGTCTTACCCACCTTTGAGTGATGTCTTTACTTAACCTTTTTTTCACAGTCACAAACCATCAGCATGCTCTACCCCTCCTGTGCCTATAAAGACCCCAGGCTCAGTCAGTAGAGGAGAATATGGCCTGACTTCAGGGAAGGAGAAGATGGCTTGACTATGGGGAAGAGACAATCTGACTTTGGGGAAGACGACCTGCCCTTCCTGTCCCCTCTCCAGCAAACTTCTCCACTGAGAGCCATTTTTACTGCTCAAGAAAATTCTCCACCTTCACCATCTTTCAACTGTCGACGTGACCTCATTCGTCTTAGATGCTGGACAGGAGCTCAAAACCCACTGAGTTTTGTGATACCCATAAAGGCTGTCACCCTAGCCCTTTGCAGTTGCTGGCAGAGAACAGCTGCCTCTCACAATGAGGCAAGAGGCCACCTGAGCTTCTAACACACTGCTGTCTGTGAACAGCAGAACTAAAGGAGCATTGTAACACCCCTCTGGGGTTGGAGTCATGGGTACCCTCACTTGGGTGCCACCTCGTTCCTCTCAAGGCAACATGCCTGGCTGCAGGCCCTGAAGAGAGCTTGCTCCTGTGTCAGTGCCCAGAGTAGCCAGCTGGGTCCCACATTTGCTGTTTCACATGCTCAGTAGAGGCACCCCTGATGTGAGTCCAGTGAAGGGGCCAAGAAAAATCCTGCATCACTAAAATAATTTGTAATTTGGACATCTTTTTCCAGGTATATGTCTTTATAAAAATCTCAGCAGGGGATATGTATAACATCATTCATCAGCTATTTTTAATCACATGATACCGGTGTCAGGTTAATAAAATGTAGAATTTGGATTTTATGGATGGCATGGGGTTTCTATTTAATTAGAAAATTTTCATTTAAATTCCTAAAGAATCCTTAAGATAGTTGGTTACTGGGTTTTGAATTGAGCCATGGCTTGGATGTTGAGTTGCATTCTGGTATCACACAATTCCCCTTCCCCGAATCTCCTGCTCAATCCAGCATAGGAGGTTTTGATGAGGCTGGGAGGCAAGGAGAGATTTGGCTTACTTAGGAGGCTACTAGTAGCATCCAATATGCATGGATTGTCTTGCTGTGCTTTTTTTTTTTTTTAGATTTTTTTTTTTATTGCATTTTAGGTTTTGGGGTACATGTGTAGAACATGCAAGATAGTTGCATAGGTACACACGTGGAAGTGTGATTTGCTGCCTTCCTCCCCTTCATCCACCTCTAACCAGGGTTATCTACATGCCAGCTGACATCCACTTGTAAGGGACTAGTATTATTTTGCCATTCTAGACTGTTCATGGCAAAAGTCTTAAATTCTGTTGATTCATTTCAGCCTCTGTTTCTACCCTCTCATATCCCACTCCTGCCCTTATGTGATTGCTTACTTTTAACTTCCCTTACTGATTCTGGTTCTTCATTCATTTGATTTTAATTCTGGATATTTTTCAGGGTCAAAATCTGCACTTGGCCTTGGGCACTCTTGCTCCTGCCTGCTCTGAGTTACTCATCTACATTATCAACACCTGGTTTGGGTCACTGTCCTATTTGACCAGTCCCTGGATCTACTTCTAGGCTTATATTAAACACTCATGAGGATGGACATATAGTGGTCTCCTTCCAAATTATTAGAAATGAAACTTAGAGATTCAGGTGTTTCTAAATGCCAATAATAACAGGTCATGTGTTCAACTTGGAATTCTTACAATAAACTGATAGTGCTGGGTGCTTTATCTGGGTGTGATTTCCTGGGTCCCATTATCTACCAGATTAATACCTTACTCTATAATATTTTGGAGACTTTCACCATGTTTTGACTGAATGTCAGAAGAATTTGAGCAAGAACAATGATATGATTACCTCTGGCATGAATGTGGCCATTTATCTAAGCCAAGCACACAAAGCAGGGTTAGATTTTGAACCTGACTCACAGATTTATGAGAAAACTTAAGTGGGTATAATTTTAGGTGCAACACTATCAGACAAATGCTTGAACACAATATTTTTTTAGGAGAAATAATCCGTTTTGAGAATATTGAGATAAGAATTTAATGAAAATTAGGTTAAAATAGCAAATCTTAACTTTAGCATTTGTACAAGTGATAGGAAAGTTTACATGGAAAAGTCCACTTAAAAATGAATATAAAGAAAATAGAAACACACTTCTGTGTTCATGCCATATAGAGGATGAATTTGGTTCTGGACAGGTTTAGAGAGCTCTCTAACCTTCTGTCTTCTAAATTTCCAATTAAAATATGAGCACGGGGAGTAGGGGAATGTGTTTGTTTACAGTTGGCAAAAACTGACTTCCTGTTTCTAAGAAAAAAAAGCTTTTCAAAGCTTTTTTGGACTTCAAATAGCTCTTGCAAAACAATATTTTGATGAGCTAAGTGTAAATGAATCAGGAACATATGGATTGGATTTCCATTGAGATACACATGGGTTTAAACATAAGCTGAAAAGAATGCATGGTAAGTTATACTTAGAATTGATAAAAACCAAAGTGTAGTACATTTTTCAGAACTTGTTTTGAGATGTGTTATGTCCCACCTCCCAGCCCAAATACTGCAAATTTCTTTTCTTAAGAAATCTTTTATGAACGGTGCATGAAAAAGCAAAAACAAAAACAAACAAACAAACAAAAACCCCCACAGAACCTAAAGTACAATAAAAAAAGAAAGAAAGATGCATGTTACTTGTTCATTACTGAAAAAGAGTCAAGTTTTAAGGAGCAGGCTTCCAAGCAATGTTCTTACATGCATCTAACTATCAGGAGTAAAGAAACCCTCAGGGCCACCAACACAAATAAATTCTCATTTTGATAATTTTTCTTGCCCTTGCTCCTTTCTGTTATACATCCCTGTCCTCAAACAGAAGTATCTAAGCAGGGGAGGATAGAGAATGAAATCTTGTAATTGTTAAAGCATGCACACCCAGCTATAGCAATAATTGCATTTATAAAGGTGGCTTTACAATAGTTCTAAAAATGTTTAAAGTGAATAATCTCAAAAATATGCCATCCTGTCTCCTGGGTGATATTTACATTGCATTAGGAACCATCTTGAGACAAGATGTTATAACACTAAATAATTTGGGATTAGAAATTCTTACCCATAGAAGAGATGATTACATGGTTAATGCTATTTATATAACCTAATCCTTCAAGAGTCTCTGGGGTTTGTAAAACAATACAAGAGATATCTGTGTTAGCCACTCACCAAAAAACTTACACCAGATGTTGTTATGAATGTTGTTTGTGTCTCCTAGGATTCATATGTTGAGTCCTAGTACCTGGGAATGTGACTGTATTTTAGAGAGAAGACCTTTAAAGAGATAATTTTCTTAAAATAAGGTCATTTGGGTGGGCTCTAATCCAAGATGACTGGTGTTCTTGGAAGAGATTAAGACACACACAAGCACAGAGGTTAAGACCATGTGAAGACACAGGAGGAATGTGGCCATGTACAGGCCTCAGAACTCTGCCAGTAACTTTGTTTTGGACTTCTGGCCTCCAGAATTGTGAGAAAATATATTGCCATTGTGTAAGCCATCTGATCTGTGATATTTTGGTATAGCAACCCTAGTATATTAATATAAACATATTTGCTCTTCACCATTTACAAATAATTATGAGTCTTAACTACAGGCCACTCTCTAGTGTTGTCCCCTATTATACCTGGAAGATATCCTAGAACCTAAACTTTTGACCAGGAAGGAAGTCATCAGCCTGGAAAGCCAGGCCCTCTATAATCAGCAGCATACACAAAAAGGCATACTTAAGCCAAGACAAGGCCCAGTTCTTCCGGCACAGCACAATCCGTTCTTAGTACTCTTCTGACAGATTCTGAACCCTATTCCTTTCCCTGATCAGCTCTGTTTGCTGCCCATTTCCCACATGCTCAGTTTATACTTTCAATTTTATTATTTTCTCCCAAAGTTAGGCCTATTTCCTCAACTATGGCCTGGTACCTGTATTCTGTTCTCACAGTCAAGCAATAGACTCATAGTAAGTCATGTTTTCCTCATTAATAAAAAACACTGGTGACATTCTTGCCACGTGATGGCTTAATTGCCACACTTTGGAGGCACATCTTCTTCCTCTTCCTTCATGAGCTCGGCCTTACCTGCGCACTCAGGCCTACTGCCTTCTCTAAACTAAGTTGGATTTCCCTGCAGGCCAATTGCTCCAGGCTCTGGCATCAGAGTGCCTATGTTCTTATACTGACCCCCTTTCATACAAACTTGGTGCCAATATTCCTTCTCTGAAAATAGGGATAATCATAGGATATATTTCACAGGGTTGTTGAAGACTTGGATAGGATGGTTAGAACAGGACTTAGGATTTCTCAAAAGCTCCATATATGTTAGATAAATTGTTAGGAATTATAATAGCTTCTCTAAAATGTGAATATGCATTGTTCATTGACAGCAATCCTATGAAGAGGGAATTAGCTCTATCTTTTAGAGAAAAAAAAAAAGATGAGCAAAACTTGACTGAGTTCAAAATCGATGATTTTCACACATTTTCCAGCATGGTTCCACCTTGGAAGAGAAAGCCAAGGGAAATGTACCAGATACAATGATTCAGTGTATCCTAAATACATCATGGTTTCATTGGGGGCCATCTGGGGGAACAACTCGCTTTGGAAAAGGGGTTAATATGTTTTAATCAAGAAAATGGAGACGCTTTTAGAACTTTCTTTTTAAAAAAGTATTGCATTTTATTAATCTGTTTTTAGTGCTTTGAGTTTCCGCTTTATAGACCTTTCTTAAGAAGGCAGTTGGACTACATCCCTACAGTTAGAAGCAAACTCATTATATGCTCCGAAGGCCCAAACTTCATGTTCTGACTAATGGATCTGATATAAAAAATTATTTATATCCATATTACACAATGAATGAATTGGCCAGGAAACTGCGGGTGTGTTGATAACTTTGAGTCTTAGTGAGTAGGGTGATCTCATGACCACAGCATTCCAGAGAGGTGCATTAGTGCACTTTCCTGTCATCTGTGGGAGCCTTGACATTGAGAAATGTGACAGTAAATTACATCATTCAAGTCTTCAAGCAAACCCGTGCAGTTGGGTTCATTGTATTTTGCTGACCACAGTATTATCTCTGTTTGGAGTGGGGGTGGAGGCAAGAAGCCACAAATAGCGTAAGCAGCAGTTGATACTTCAAGGGGTTATCATGATTGGAGCTGTGCCTTCATGCAATTGGTTGCACTCTTTTCTATCACTTGTTTTGCAAAGTGCTAATACACAAAATCATTTGGAAACTCCATCAAAGACAGATACCATGATATCATACGAGGCCATGAGACTAAGGGACTGGCTTATCAAGGGCCAAGTGCAGGAGAATAGAAAGCTGATTTTAAAGATCTTCCTCTTCTATTTTCACCTTCTCTTTACCTGATTTTAATTGTTCTCTAAAATTATAGGTAGCACAGTTTACAGCAATGTCCACACATGAAGAAAAACACTGTCATAAACACACATAATTAAAGTATGAAAAATATCAGGCTATCAACATTTTATTCCCAAGAAGGCATGCATAGGTCTTTCTGTGTGAGTGTTCATGTGTGCAACACTGAAGGGGAAGAAGGCTGTGGCAGGAAGTGTCTCCCGTAGAGAAGAGTGGGAATGTAATCAAGTGCATTTTTATTCAAAGGAAATGCCTACATTGACTTCAATATTTTTCACATGAAGGTTGCAGGACCTTGTACTGACTATTCGTTTCAGTTCAAAGTTACAAGGCAGAAAGGCTGTCCTCAGCTATACTAGCTTACATTTCACACTGAAATACTCTTCTCTATTATTCATTTTAAACTTTGTGCAATGCATACCATTATCTGCAAGTTGTTTGTGCATTTTGGTATTTATTATCTCACTTTTCTCACCAGAATGTTGGCTATATGATAGTAGGAACTTAGTTCATCTTATTCATTATTGTGTTTTCAACACCTAGAACACAGTCTGCCACAAAGGAGATGTTCAATCACGATTGCTTAAAGAAGAAATAAATAATTGATTGAACATCCATGTTGTTAAGAGAAATATTTTCTGTTGGCCACTGAAATTAAAGCTAGCTCTGTACATTAAAGCATAGATTATCAGGGAAAATGTGGGACTTTTCACTTACCCTTCTCAATTCACTTATTTCTTTTGTATGTTCATTCAACAAATATTAACACAGCTCTTATTATGTGCCATATGCAGTATTTTTGAAATAAGGATACTAAGATGTAAAATACAGTTCTGGCTATATTTACTATGTAACTAACAAGGAAAAATTAATTAGGAAATGTAAGCACCTGGCAAAATCTCTTTTCAAGTGGACTGCCATTATAACTATTACCAAAACATGTGAGAGGGCAATTTTTAACAAATACCATAAGTTTACTTCTAAAAATATAACAAGATTGAGTATATAATGAAATTTTAGGCTAGAAATAGTTTTTATGAACAGTTGAGTATCAGATAAGATACAATCCAGTTATGTTTTTAATATTACCACCTCCCAAGAAGACACTATTTCATAAGGCAAGAAATTTGGCCTGGGAATGTGGATGAATCTCATGGTACCTTACTCAGAAAAGTTTCAAAGTGGGAAGGTACTTCTTACTCTCTCTTCCCTGCTCCTTGAATCAGAGCCCAAGTGTTCATGACAAGCAGAAACTGAACATATATTCCTTTCTCCCTTTCGATTACTCGCTTCTGCTGTCATGGTCCTATTTTCTCACTTTTCGCCACCTCACTTTTTCTATGTCTAGGCTGAAACTGCAAACTTTGGAAACAGTGGGACAAGAAGTTAAGAAGTGTGAATAGGGGGACAATAGCAGATAACAAAATAAGGTTTTACATGATATTTCCTCTGTCTAGAGTTTCAGAGGTGAGTAAAGAAAATAGAAATTGGAGAAATAAGTTACCCCAAAAGAACAAAGGCACCTTCCATGAAATTGACTGAATACAAGCAATTGATCTATGTTCTGCCTGAGGCCCACAAGTACTCAAAGACTTCAGAAGGAGACTGGTTAACCATCTTAGCGAAAAAGAGCAGAGCCACAGGTGACCGATTTATTCTGTCTGTTCATAAAAGTCTTAGTCTGGATCATTAAAGAGGACATATATACAAATATATATACATATATATATATATATATACACATATACACACATATACATATACATACATATACACATACGTCCACATATATACATATATAGATACATACATATATGCTAGGTGATACATCAACTAGAAAGCACACTATAGAACAAGACAAGGGATACTGCACTAAAAATGCTTGTAAAAACCAAACTAAAGTACCTAGAATAATTTTCTAGAGGAGTTCCTACATACTTCAGCAAAAAGTAATGGATAATAAAGAGAAAAAAAAATGCCATAAGAAAGTTTAGTTCAATGAATGAAGTGTATAAAAGGATAGCAATATAAGATGAAAAGGTGAAAGGAAAGAATAATAAAATTATAAAAAGGAGAAAAAGAAAACTAAAATCACAGGATCAAAATTAAATTTGTGAGGTAAAGACAGAAAACAGCAAATTTGATGTTACAGAAACTAAAATATGGAAGACAAATTTCAATAGAGCTTCCACAACTTGGAGGCAAAGACTTAGAGACTGACATTAATGAAAGAGAAAGAAAATGAAATACTGAGGAAAATGTTGATATCAAAAAACTGGGAATACATGGAACAGAGGTTATTGTTCCATATCTCACTGAAAACAAATTTTGGGGTTTAAGATAGTTTAATATGGCCACATTAAAAGGGAAAAATTATTGCTACATAAAATTGATGTAAAGATTAATAATCACAAAACATAGGGGATGTCTGTAAATCAATAAAATAAAAAAAATGTGTGTAAAGATACAACTCATAGAAAACTCCTAATGAAAATATGCTCAACTTCACTAGTAATCAGGACAGCATTAAATTTAAAAATTTGATACCATTTCAGATACACTAGATTGGCAAAATTTTGAAATTATAACTTGTAGTAGCAAAGATTCAGAAAACAAAACTTTTTAAGAGTATTCACATGGATATACATGGTGACAGTACACTTTTATTTCATTTTAATTATCTTATATATGGATATGTCATGATTATTTTATATATTTATCTACTAATGGAATTTGAATTCTGCCTATTTTTTTTCCTTATCAATATCATAAAAGATTGTTATACCTAGATGGTAAACCTGTGAATAAAGATTTTCCTTAAAAGAAAACTCCTTCTGACTTGTGAATTATACAATGATCAATAAAGACATACTCAAGATGAGGTAACTTATACAGGAAAAAGGGTTTAATAGACTTACAGTTCCACATGGCGTGGGAGGCCTCACAGTCATGGCAGAAATCAAGGAGGAGCAAGTCACATCTTACATTATGGCAGCAGGCAAAGAGAGAGAATGAGAACCAAGCAAAGGGGTTTTCCTTTATGAAACCACCAGATTTTGTGAGACTTATTCACTACCACCAGAACAGAAATGTTATTTGTCTTAAAATCTACTTTGAGATTAATTTAGTAAAATCAACATTCTATAATTACCGTTTACCTAACACACATTTTTCACCCTTTTCTTTCAATCGGTTTGTGTCTTTATATTTAAAATATATTATTTTAAAGAGCATATAGCTGAGCTCTAACTTTTTAAAATTCAGCTGAAGATCTCTGTCCTTTCTTTGATTATTTTACTAAATTACATTTTATGTAATATTGATATCTTTGGTTTAAGACTAACATATTGGTGTTTGTTTTCTCATTGTCTTATCTGTTCTTATTCCTCTACCCCACTTCCTCTTACTTTTGTCTTTCACCTTAAGAAACCAGAAAAATAAGAGTAATTAAACACAAAATGTACAGGGAAGAAAATAAAAATAACAGATGTCATGAAACATTTTTTTTCTTTTTTGAGACGGAGTTTTACTCCTGTCACGGAGACCAGAGTGTAATGGCATGATCTTGGCTCACTGCAACCTTCACGTCCTAGGTTCAAGCAATTCTTCTGCCTCAGCCTCCCAAGTAGCTGAGATTACAGGTGCCCGCCACCACGCCCAGCTAGTTTTTGTATTTTTAGTAGAGACGAGGTTTCACTATGTTGGCCAGGCTGGTCTCAAACTCCTGACCTCAGGTGATCCACACCCCTTGGCTTCCCAAAGTGCTGGGGGTTACAGGTGTGAGCTGCTGTGCCCGGCCAAAACAAAAAAATTTTTTTTCAAACCCAGTTAAAAAAAAAAAAAAAAAAAAAAAAAACAACAACAACAACAGTAAAACCTAAAACTGACACTTTGAAAAGTATCAGTAAAATTGATAAAACCCTTACCAGACTAATGGCAAAATAATTAGAGCGAAAACACATTATCACTATCAAAATTGAAGGAGAAAAATCACCAGAGATACCAAAATATTAAAAAGATAAAAGGGAAATGTTATAAATTACTTTATTTCAATGACTTTGTAACTTACAAAACATGCGGAATGTTCTTAAAAGGTGAAAATCACCAAACCTGATAACAGAAGAAATAGCAAACATGATTAACTTTGTCAATTATGTATTAAATTAATAACAATGACAACAAAAAACTCTTCTCACAAAAAACTCCAAATTCACTCATGAATTCTATCAATCATTTAAGGAAGTAATAACACCAATCCTACACAAACTATTTCAGAACATGTAGGAGAAAATGTTTCGTAACAAATTTAATGAGGTTAGTATTACCTAACATTAAAATTAGAAAACTTACTTTAGTAGAAAAGGAAAATAATAACATTACTAGAAAAAGAAATAGACCAAGGATACCTGTTATATACGGAGACCCAAAAATCACTAACAAGATACTAGCCAATCAAATCCTACAATACATAGAAAAGATAACATTTCATGAATGAGCTCCTTTTACCTCGGGAATGCAAGGTCAATTTAACACTTATCAATCAAAAAAAGTCATCATATTGGTAAAAAACAAGATGGACAACTAGCACAAGCAAGAAGTGTCACTCCCTCTGAGAGACACCAAATTATCAAGTAAACCATCATCATTTGGGCAGGTCTTCAGAGAGAAAATGTTGAGAGTGAATGGAGAGGCAATGCTGAAGCTGAGGCTGAAGAGAAAGGCAGTTGGGAACCACGCATGGGGTATCTAGATGCTAGAGCTAGTTCCCTGCCCCCAAATGGCTTGTGGGAAAGGGATGAGTACAGGTACTGAGAGTCAGCCCACATTCATCACAGACCTCTGGGATCCTATAACAGCTACAGAGGACCCTGTAACCCCTATGGACATGTCAGCTGGCAAGGGGATCTCCCCAGGGAGCAGAAACAGACAGGCCTTCAGACAGCAGGGAATGGCACTTTTGTGTGCTGTGCAACTCTAGCTGAGAGAAGCCATACACACCCATTTCCCAGTGCTCTTCATCCCGCTGCAGGAGGCTCTGGCTCCAGGGAACTCAAAGCCAGGAGAGAGCAGGGGTGGCTTCCCCATGGGCCTGGGGTACAGCTGTTCTACAAGCCCTTCTGCTTTCATGCCTTGCTGCCCTGAAAAAATAGGTGCCCAGTACAGTCTCTGCATCACAGCCCGAGTGAGTTGCTCCACTGGAGTACTTTCCTGGTGACTCTGGAACACACTGGATTCCCTAGTACAGTCAGAGCCCAATGTCAATCTGCAAGACATCCTGACAACTCCACTCCAAGGCTGTGGCACACATCTCAGTAGTAACAGCCAAGAGCTATGGCCAGTGCTTGAGCTGGGGAGAATCCTCCATTCCCAGAGCACTGATAGGGGTTAGACATATGGGTTTCTGAGCCAGTGCAGGAGTGGGGCATGCCTCCCTCCACAGAGCCAGTCCTGAAAGAGTATGGTCTGTATCCCAGCCACAGCCTCTGCCCAAGGGGAACCCATGGCCTGAAATACTTAACAAAAAATGTGGATGTAGTGCAGGTAACTGGAGGGGGCTCCCCCAAAGCCCAGGAGCAGACTTGGTGAGGGGGCTATCTCTCTCCCTGCCCCACCACATGGCAAGCCTATGAATGTGAAGTACAAAAAACCATGGGTGGATATCATCCTAGCTACCGGCCATTATTCTAAAGCATCACCTACTGGATTACAACCCAAATGACATCACCAAAAATTATCCTACTAATATCTATACCTGTGAAACCGGTGCAAAAATTCATCCACACATAAAGATCCTGTGCAGAGACCCGGCCCTCTGCAGGAATCCAGAAACAAAGCCAACCAACGATATTCAACTTATACCACAGTTAAAGGCGCACCAGCTCTCCCAGATGTGAAAGAATCAGCACAAGAACTGTCACAATTCAAAAAGCCAAAGTACCCCCTTACCTCCTCTCCTCTAGCTAGCTAGCATTGACTCTTCACCAGTATGAAATGACTGAAATGACAAAGAATCCAGAATGTAGATGGCAAGGAAGCTTCTTCTCATTCAGAAGTAAGTTGAAACACAATACATGGAATTCAAGGAATCCAGTAAAACAATCCAAAGGCTGCAATACAAAATAATCATTTTTTTTAGCTCTGTTTTATATATATGTGTGTGTGTGTGTGTGTGTATGTGTGTATATATATATATATATATATATATATTATTATTATTATTTTTTAATTGCACTTTAGGTTCTAGGGTACATGTACAGAACATGCAGGATTGTTGCATAGGTACATGGCAATGTGGTTTGCTACCTCCATCCCCCGATCACCTCCATCTGGCATTTCTACCCATGTTTTCCCTCCACAACTCCCTAGCCCCCACCAACAGACCCCAGTGTCTGATGCTCCCCTCCTTGTGTCCATGTGTTGTCATTGTTCAACACCTGCCTATGAGTGAGAACATGTGGTATTTGATTTTCTGTTCTTGTGTCAGTTTGCTGAGAATGATGGTTTCCAGATTCATCCATGTCTCTACAAAGGACTGGAACTCATCATTTTTTATGGCTGGACAGTATTCCATGGTGTGTATGTGCTACATTTTCTTTGTCCAATCTATCATTGATGGGCATTTGGGTTGGTTCTAGGTCTTTGTTATTGTAAACAGTGCCTCAATGAACATATGTGTACATGTGTCTATACTAGAATGATTTATAATTTTTTGGCTATATACCCAGTAATGAGATTGCTGGCTCAAATGGAATTTCTATTTCTAGGTCCTTGAGGAATCACCACACTGCTGTCCACAATGGTTGAACTAATTTACACTCCCACCGACAGTGTAAAAGTGTTCCTGTTTCTCCACATCCTCTCCAGCATTTGTCTCCAGATTTTTTAATGATTGCCATTCTAACTGGCATGAGATGCTACCTCAATGTGGTTTTGATTTGCATTTCTCTAATGACCAGTGATGATGAGCATTTTTTCATATGTTTTTTGACCTCATCTATGTCTTCTTTTGAAAAGTGTCTGTTCATATCCTTCACTCACTTTTGAATGGGTTTGTTTTTTTCTCATAAATCTGTTTTAGTTCTTTGTAGATTCTGGATTTAGCCCTTTGTCAGATGGGTAGATGGCAAAAATTTTTCCCTGTTCTGTTGGTTGCTGGTTGACTCTAATGATTGTTACTTTTGCTGTACAGAAGCTCTGGAGTTTAATTAGATCCCATTTGTCAATTTTGGCTTTTGTTGTCCATGCTTTTGGTGTTTTAGTTATGAAGTCCTTGCCTATGCCTACGTCCTGAATGGTTTTGCCTAGGTTTTCTTCTAGGGTTTTTATGGTGTTAGGTCTTATGTTTAAGTCTTTAATCCATCTGGAGTTAATTTTAGTATAAGGTGTCAGGAAGGGGTCCAGTTTCTGCTTTCTGCACATTGCTAGACAGTTTTCCCAACACCATTCCCAACAGGGAATCCTTTCCCCATTGCTTGTTTTTGTCAGGTTTGTCAAAGATCAGATGGTTGTAGATGTGTGGCATTGCCTCTGAGGCCTCAGTTCTGTTCCATTGGTCTATATCTATGTTTTGGTACCAGTTACATGCTGTTTTGATTATTGTAGCCTTGTATTATAGTTTGAAGTCATGTAGCATGATGCCTCCAGCTTTGCTCTGTGTGCTTAGAATTGGCTTGGCTATGTGGGCTCTCTTTTGGTTCCATACGAAGTTTAAGGTAATTTTTTCCAGTTCTGTGAAGAGAGTCATAGGTAGCTTGATGGGGATAGCATTGAATCTATAAATTACTTTGGGCATTATGGACATTTTCACAATATTGATTCTTCCTAACCATGAGCATGGAATGTCTTTTCATCTGTTTGTGTCCTCTCTTATTTCGTTGAGCAGTGGTTTGTAGTTCTCCTTGAAGAGGTCCTTTACATTGTTCGTTAGTTGTATTCCTAGGTATTTTATTCTCTTTGTAGCAATTTGAATGGCAGTTCATTCTTGATTTGGCTCTCTTTAAGTCTGTGATTGGTGTATAGGAATGTTTGTGATTTCTGCACATTGATTTTGTATCCTCAGACTTTGCTGAAGCTGCTTATCGTTTCAGAAGATTTTGAGCTGAGACAATGGGGTCTTCAAAATATGCAATCATGTCATCTGCAAATAGAGACAATTTGACTTCCCCTTTTATTAATTGAATACCCTTTATTTCTTTTTCTGGCCTGCTTGCTCTGGCTAGAACTTCCAATACTATATTGAAAAGGAGTGGTTAGAGAGGGCATCCTTGTCTAGTGCCAGATTTCAAAGGGAATGCTTCCAGTTTTTGCCCATTCAGTATGATATTGGTTGTGGGTTTGTCATAAACAGCTTTTATTATTTTGAGATACGTTCCATTGATACCTAGTTTATTAAAGGTTTTTAGCATAAAGGGCTGTTGAATTTTGTCAAAGGCCTTCTCTGCATCTACTGAGATAATCATGTGGTTTTTGTCTTTGGTTCTATTTACATGGTGAATTACGTTTATAGACTTGCATATGTCGAACCAGCCTTGCATTCGTGGGATGAAGCCTACTTGATCATAATGGATAAGCTTTTTGATGTGCTGTTGCAATAGCTTGCCAGTATTTTATTGAAGATTTTTGCATCTATGTTCATCATGGATATTGGCCAGAAGTTTTCTTTTCTTGTTGAGTCTCTGCTGGGTTTTAGTATCAGGATAATGTTGGTCTCATAAAATGATTTTGGAAGGATTCCCTCTTCTTGGATTGTTTGAAATAGTTTCAGAAGAAATGGTACCAGCTCCTCTTTGCACATCTGGTAGAATTCAGCTCTAAACCCATCTGGACCAGGGCTTTTTTTGTTGGCAAGCTCTTAATTGCTGCCTCAACTTCAGCCCTTGCTGTTGCTGTATTCAGGGTTTCAACTTCTTCCTGGTTTATGCTTGGGAGGGTGTAAGTGTCCAGGAATTTATCCATTTCTTCTAGGTTTACTGGTTTATGTGCATAGAGTTGTTTGTAGTAATCTCTGACGGTAATTTGTATTTCTATGGAATCGATGGTGATATACCCTTAATCATTTTTTATTGTGTCTATTTGATTCTTCTCTCTTTTCTTTTTAATTAATCTGGCTAGTGGTATGTCTATTTTGTTGATCTTTTTGAAAACCCAGCTCCTGGAGTTATTGATTTTTTAAAGGGTTTTTTGTGTCTCTATCTCCTACAGTTCTGCTCTGATCTTAGTTATTTCTCGTCTTCTGCTAGCTTTTGAGTTTTTTTTTTTATCTTGCTCCTCTAGCTCTTTAATTTTGATGATAGGGTGTCGATTTTTGATCTTTCCTTGCTTCTCATGTGGGTATTTGTTGCTATAAATTTTCCTCTAGACACTGCTTTAAATGTGTCCCAGAGATTCTGGTACATTGTGTCTTCATTCTCATTGGTTTCAAAGAAAATTTTTATTTCTGCCTTCATTTCATTGTTTATCCAGTTACCATTCAGAATTCAGGAGCCAGTTGTTCAGTTTCCATGAGGTTGCATGGTTTTGAGTTAGTTTCTTAATACTGAGCTCTAATTTGATGGCACTGTGGTCCGAGAGACTGTTTGTTATGATTTCCATTCTTTTGCTTTTGCTGAGGAGTGATTTATTTCCAATTATGTGTCTAATTTTAGAGTAGGTGTGATGTGGTGCTGAGAAGAATGTATATTCTGTAGATTTGGGGTAGAGAATTCTGTAAATGTCTATTATTTGACCTAATGCTTGGTCCAGATCTGAGTTCAAGTCCTGGATATCCTTGTTCATTTTCTGTCTCATTGATCTAATATTGACAGTGGAGTGTTAAAGTCTCCCACTATTATTGTATGTGAGTCTATGTCTCTTTGCAGGTCATTAAGAACTTGTCTTATGTATTTGGGTGCTCCTGTATTGGGTGCATATATATTTAGGATCCTTAGGTCTTCTTGTTGCATTGATCCTTTTACCATTATGTAATGCTCTTCTTTGTCTCTTTTGATCTTTGTTGGATTAAAGTCTGTTTTATCCGAGACTAGGATTCCATCTCCTGCTTTTATTTTCCCCTCCATTTTCTTGGTAAATCTTCCTTCATCCCTTTATTTTGAGCCTATGTGTGTCCTTGCACATGACATGGGTTTCCTGGATACGGCACACCAATGGGTTTTGACTTTTTATCCAATTTGCCCTCTGTGTCTTTTGATTGGGACATTTAGCCCAATTAACATTTAAGGTTAATATTGCTATGTGTGAATTTCATCCTGTCATTTTGATGCTAGCTCGTTGGTTTGCCCATTAGTTGATGCAGTTACCTCATTGTGTCGATGCTGTTTATCTTTTGGTACGTTTTTGGAGTGGCCAGTACCGGTTGTTCCTTTCTATGTTTAGTGCTTCTTTCAGGAGCTCTTGTAAGGCAGTCCTGTTGGTGATGAAATCTCTGAGCAACTGCTTGCTCATAAAGGATTTTATTTCTTCTTTGCTTATGAATCTTAGTTTGGCTGGATATGAAATTCTAGGTTGAAAGTTCTTTTCTTTAAGGGTATTGAATATTGGCTGCCACTCTTCTGGGTTGTAGGGTTTCTGCTGAGAGATCTGCTGTGAGTCTGATGGGCTTCCCTTTGCGGGTAACCCAACCTTTCTCTCTGACTGCCCTTATATTTTTTCCTTCATTTCCATCCTGATGAATCTGAGGATTATGTGCCTTGGGGTTGCTCTTCTTAGGAAAATTTTTTGTGGTGTCCTCTATATTTCCTAGATTGGCTGCTGGCTTGCTAGTTTGAGGAAGTTCTCCTGCATAATAACCTGAAGAGTATTTTCAAGCTCTCTGCCACATTCAGATATGCTTATCAAATGTAGATTAGATCTTTTCATATAATCCCATACTTCTTGGAGGTTTTATTCCTTTCTTTTTACTCTTTTCTCTAATCTTGCCTTCTCATTTTATTTCATTGAGTTGATCTTCAACCTCTGATATCCTTTTTTCTCCTTGGTTGATTCGGCTATTGAAACTTGTGTATGTTTCATGGAGTTCTTGTGTTGTGTTTTTCAGCTCCTTCAGGTCATTTATATTTTTCTCTAAGCTGTTTATTCTCATTAGCATTTTATCAAACCTTTTTTCTTTGCATTGGGTTAGAACATGTTCTTTTAGCTCAGAGAAGTTTATTATTACCCTACTTCTGAAACCTGTTTCTGTCAATTCATCTGATTCATTCTCCATCCAGCCTTGTTCTCCTGCTGGTGATGAGTTGTTATCCCTTGGAGGAGGAGTGGTGCTCTTGTTTTGGGTGTTTTCATCCTTTTTGCACTGTTTTTCCCCAATCTTTGTGGATTTATCTACCTTTGGTCTTTGTACTTGGTGATTTTGGATGGGATCTCTCAGTGGATGTCCTTTTTGTTATTTCTTTCTGTTTTATAGTTTTCCTTCTAACAGTCAGGCCCCTCTGCTGTAGGACTGCTGGAGGTCCACTCCAGACTCTGCTTGCCTGGGGATCATCTGCAATGGTTGCAGAACAGTTAGGGTTGCTTCCAGTTTCTTCTTCTGTTATCTTTGTCCCAGAAGGATACCCACCAGATATTAGCCTGAGCTCTCCTTTATGTGGTGTCTCTTTGGATATACAGGGGTCATGGAACTGCCTGAGGAGACAGTCTGTCCCTTATAGTAGCTGAAGTGCTGAGCTGTGAGCTCCATTGTTCCATTCAGAGCTGCTGAGAAGGTTCATTCTAAGTCTGCTGCAGAGGAACTAATAACCACCTTTTTTCCCAGGCGTTCTGTCCTGGGAAGGTAGGGCTTTATTTATAAGGTCCTGACATGCTGCTGTCTTTTTTCAGAGATGCCCTGCCCAGTGAGGAGGTAGCCTAGTCACAGTCTGCCAGCAGAGGCATTGCTGAGCTGCCATGGGCTCTGCCCAGCTGCTGTGTGAACTTCCATGTGGTTTTGTTTACAGAGGTATAGTTAGAACTGTCTCAGTGATGGTGGTCTGCCTCAGTAATGGCTGACTGCCTCTATAATGGCAGACTGCCTAGGTAATGGTGGATTGCCTTGGTAATGGTGGACTGTCTCGGTAATGGTGGACTGCCTCGGTAATGGCTGACTGCCTCGGTAGTGATGGACTGCCTTGGTAATGGCAGACACCCTTCCCCACACAGAGCTGGACCATCCTGGGTCCAGCTGTGCTTGCTATGAAACTCTCAATTCAGAGCATTTCAGATTGCTGGTCTTTGTGGGGGTGGGACCTGCTGAGCCAGATCACCTGGCTCCCTGTTTCAGCCTCCTTTGTTTTCAGTTGAATGGGTGACTCTGTCTCCCAGGCATTCCAGGCACCAATTGAAATGGCCACCAAGATTTGTGTGAGTTTTGTGCAGAGACCCTCTGCACCAGATGAAACAGCCATGCTGGAAACTCATGGTGCTTTTCTGCCTGGGAATCTCCTGGTCTGTGGGCAGTAAAAACTCATTTAGAAATGTGGTGATCACTTACCCTCTGCATTCTCACTGGGAACGGCACTCCCAAGCTGTTCCTATTCAGCCATCTTCTAAAATAATCATTTTAAGAAAGAATCAAACTAAATTACTAGAGCTGAAAAAATCATTATAAGATTTTATAATTCATTTGGAAATATTAACAGTAGAATAGACCAAGCTGAAGAAAGAATCTCAGAGCTTGAAGACTGGTTCTTTCAATCAACTCAGTCAGACAAAAATAAAGAAAAAAGAATTTCTTAAAATGAAAAACCCTCTAAGAACTATGGGATTTTAATAAGAGATGATATCCACAACTCATTGGCATTCCTGAGAGAGAAGGAGAGAAAAATAAGCAACTTAGAAAATATAGTCCATGAAAATATATTTAATCTCCCTAGAGAGGTAAACATGCAAATAAAAGAAACACAGAGTAGCCCAGCTAGATACTAGACAAGGTGACCATCACCAAGGCACATAGTCATCAGATTCATCAAGGCCAATGCAAAGGGAAAAATCTTAAAGGCAGCTTGAGAGAAGCATCAAGTTATGTGCAGAGGGAATGCCATCAGGCTAGCAGCAGACCTTTCAGCAGAAACCTTTCAAGTCAGAAAAGATTGGAGCCTACTTTCAGCAGTCTTAAAGAAAAGAAATTTCAACCAAGAATTTCATATCCCACCAAATTAAGCTTCATAACTGAAAGAGAAAGAAAATTCTTCTCAGACAAGCAAATGCTGAGGTAATTCTATTCAACTAGACCAGCCTTACTAGAGGTCAGTAAGGGAGTGCTAAGCATAGACTTGAAGGAATGACATCTGCTAACATAAAAATACACTTAAGCACATAGCCCATATTCACCATAATGCAACTAACTACACAATCAAGTATATATAACAAATGATGACAACATTCAAATCTCACATATCAATTCTAACTCTGATGGTAAATGAGCTAAATGTCCCACTTCACTTAAAAGATGTAGAGTGGCAAGATGGATAAAATGACAAGATTCACAACCATCTGTTGTTGTGAAAAGAGCCATCTCACATGTAGTGACACTCAAAGTAAAGGGATGGAGAAAATATCTACTAAGCAAATAGAAAACAAAAAGAGCAGGAGTCACTATTCTTATATCATGTAAAACAGACTTTAAACCAATAAAACATGAAGGACAATGACATACATTACATAATGATAAAGGGTATAGTCCTGCAAACGGTCTTAAGTATCTTAAATATATATGCACCCAACATTGGAGGACCCAGATCCATAAAACAAGTTCTTCTTGGTCTATAAAAAGAGTTAGACCGCCACAGAGTAATAGAGGGAAATTTCTAAATCCCACTCACATCATGAGACAGATCATCAAGGCAGACAACTAACAAAAAGACTTTTAGCCTTCACTTGGCACTTGACCGATGGGGCCTATTGCCCTCTACAGAGCAGTTCACTCAACAGCCACAGAATATACCTTCTCTTCTGAACATGGAACATATTCTAAGATCAAACACATGCATAGTTATAAAGCAAGTCTCAATAAATTTAAAAAATGAAATAATATCAAGCATACTCCTAGACTAAAATGCAATAAAAACAGAAATTAATATGAAGAAGATCTCTCAAAAACTACATAAATACATAAAAATTAAACCATTTGCTCCTAAATAATTCATGGGTAAACAACAAAATTAAGGTGGGTATCAAGAAATTATTTGAAATTAGTGAAAATGAGGACATAACAAAATCTCTGGGATGCATTGAGGCATGTTGAGAGGAATGCTTATAGCCCTAAACACCTTCATCAAGAAGTTAGAAAATTCTCAAATTAACACTCTAACTTTGCACCTAAAGAAACTGGGGGGGGGGGGGGATTCCAAAGCTAGTAAAAGAAAAGAAAGAACCAAAGAACTGAATAAAATAGAGATGCAAAAATTCATCCAAAAAAAAAAGTCAGTAAAACCAAGAGTGGATGATAAATAAATAAATAAATAAATAGAATTATTACCTGACTGACATCTAGATTAAAAAATTAAAAAATGAAGTGTAAAATAAGTGTAATCAGAAATGACAAAGATAACATTATAACTGGTCCCACAGAATTACAAAAGATCTAGAGAGAATACTGTAAACAACTACGCGCACAAACTAGAAAATCTAGAGGAAATGAGTAAATTCTTGGAAAAACACAATCTCTCAAGACTAAATCAGAAAGAGGTTGATACCCTGAATAGAACAATATTGAGCTTCGATATTGAATAAGTAACAGAAAAACTTACCAACCAAATAAAAGCACTGGACCAGATGGATTCCAACTAAATTCTACCAGACATATAAAGAACTTCTGCCAAACCTACTAAAACTATTCCAAAAATGTTGAGGAGAGGGATTCCTCCCTAATTCATTCTCTGAAGCCAACATCAGCCTTCTACCAAAATCTGGCAGAAACACAGTGAAAAAAAGAAAACTTCAGGCTGATATTCCCAATGAACATAGATGCAAAAGTCCACAACAAAATGCCACTAGCAATCTGAATCCAGCAGCACATTAAAAGATGGTTTACTATAATCAAGTAGGCTTTACTCCTAGAATGTATGGCTGGTTCAACATATATAAATCAATAAACGTGAGTCATTACATAAATTTAAAAGCACACACTATATAACCATCTGAATAGATGCACACAAAGCTTTCCATAAAATTCAACATCTCATGATAAAAACCCTCAACAGACTAGGCATTGAAGGAATATACTCCAAAGTAATAAGACACCTATGACAACCCCACAGCCAACATCATACTGAAGAGGCAAAAGCTGGAATCATTCTCCTAGAGGACTGGAATAAAACAAGAATGGCTACTCTCACTGCTGCTATTCAACATAGTGCTGGAAGTCTTAGCCAAAGCAATCAGAAAAGAGAGAAATAAAAGGCATCCAAATAGAAAAAGGTGTCAAATTATCTTTCTTCACTGACAATATGAGTCTATACTTAGAAAATACTAGAGACTACACCAAAAGGCTGCTAGAACTGATAAATGATCTCTTGATATATAGAAATGATACTGATTTTTACACATTGATTTCAGAAAACAAAATCAATGTGTAAAAATCAGTATCATTTCTATATATCAAGAAGATCCAGGCTGATCTTCAAATCAAAAACACAAATATCATTTGCAATAGCAACAAAGAAAGTGAAATTCCTAGGCATATGGCTAACCAAGGAAGTGAAAGTTCTTTACAAGAAGAACAACAAAACTATAAAGAAATCAGAAATGACATACAAAATAATGGAAAAACAATTCAGAGTCATGTATTGGAAGAATTCCTATTGTTGAAATGGTCATACTGCTCAAAGCAATTTACAGGTTAAACACTATTCCTATCAAACTACCAAGGTCAGTCTTCACAAATTTTTTTTTTAAAACAAGCTATTCTAAAATTCACATCTAACCAAAAATACCTCAAATAGCCAAAGCAATCCTAAGCAAAAGAATGATGCTGGAGGCATCACACTACTTGACTTTAAATTATACTATAAGGTTACAGTAACCAAAATAGCACGGTGCTGGGGAAAAAAAAAAGATACATAGACCCATGGAACAGAGTAGAAAACTCAGAAATAAAGCCACACCTGTACTACCATCTAATCTTTGACAAAGTCGACTAAAGCAAGCAATGGAGAAAGCAAGCCCCATACAACAAATGGTGCTGGGATACCTGGCTAACCATAAGCAGAGGAATGAAACTACACCCTAAGCTTTCACCATATATAAAAACAAAACTGAGATGGTTTATTATATACTACACTCATTACCTGTGTACAATATACCCATGTATCAAAACTGCACATTTATCCCCTGTATCAAACATAAAAGTTAAAGTTAAAAAAGTCATCCTATCAATAAATAATGAAAACAAACTATATTTCAATGGATGCATTAAAATTGTTTACAAAAATTCAGCATTCTTACAAAATAACATATTTTTAAGCAGTAGAAAAAAAAGAAAGCATTCTCAATTTGATTAAGGGCATCTGTGAAATTCCTTCAGATTATATCATGCTCAGTGTTTAAAGGTCCATTGTTTCTAGCTTAGAAACATGTAAAAATGTCTACTATTTCACATTTTACGCAGTGTTTTAAAAAGTGCAACAAAGCGAGGAAAAATAAAATCAATACAGATTGGAAAGAGAGAAGTAAAATGATTAAAAGTCTCCTGTGCAGACTTTATTATACCTGTAAACATCTTGAGGAGTCTACCAAAAAACAATCTTAAACTATTAAGTGAATTTAGCAATGTTATAGAACACTAGGCTGCTATAAAAAGTAGGTGCAAAAATAACTGTGGTTTTTGTCATTAAAGGTAATAATTATAATTCCATATACTAACAATAAATAAATATAAGATAAAATTAGAAAACCAGTTATTAAAAGAGCATCAAAAATTAAATATTAGGAATACATATAACAAAATTTTGCAAAAGCTCTACAAAGCAAAGGGAAATTGGAAAAGACTCAAATAACGTAAAATATGTATTTTGTCCATGGACTGGTGATTTGATCTTAAGATAACAATTCTACTGAAATAAATTTATAGCTTCATGCGATCAATTATTTTTAATTTTTTTATGTTTGCATCTCTATTTTTTATTTTAAAAAGTTCATAACTAAATTCTAACACAATTCATTAAAGAAATTGATACGCTGTTTTTAAAATTTATAACTAAATTTTAAGAAGCAGGCATATATAAAATAATTTGAAACAAACAGAATAATCTTCCTGATTGAAAGTTTATTGTAAGTCTACAGTATTAAACGCATTTTGGAATTGTTGTGTAGATACACAGAGAAATTAGTAAAACACAATAAAGAGTTCAAAAAGTAACCAATACTCATGGTCAAACAATGTTTTAAAAAATTGCCAAGGCAATTATATGGGGACAAAGTGAATCTTTTGATGCTAGAACAACTGCGTATCTTCATAAAAAAATTATTTCCAGCCCTTGCCTTACATCAGACACAAAATTAAAATGAGCTGAAGTTATTAAACTTCTAGAAGAAAATAGCAGAAAAATATTTGTGACATTTAATTAGGCAAACAATTTTCAATCTGGACACAAGTATAAACTCTTAGTGGAAAAAATAATAAAATTGGACCTAAACTTTTGTCTTCATGACACATTTTGCTCTTCAAAAAATATGGTTAAAAAAAAGTAAGACAAGCCACAGACTGGCAAAAATATAATAATATATAACAAGATTCACTTTGTCCCCATATAATTGCCTTGGCAATTTTTAAAAAAATATATTTTAAATAATATTTAAAACACACAAGAAAAGGCTTTTCCTCACAGAAAATACATATAATTCTTAAAACTAACTAATAAGAAAACAAACCACAGGAAAAAAGGGCAAATGATTTGAATACACATTTATCAAATGAAATGTCTGTGTCAATAAGCACAAGAAAAGGTGTTAAACATTACAAGTCATCAGAAAAACGCAAAGTGAAATCACAATGACATATCACTGCATACCCAGTAAAATGGTTGGTTTTTAGAAATTCTGACCATACCAAGTGCTGGTGAGAATGTGAAACAACTGTAAATCTCATTGATAGAAATGCAAAATGGCACACATTACCATATGAGTCATCAGTTTCACTGGTATTACCCAACAACTGCACCAAAAAAAGTCTATGCACATCTTCTTAACAATATTATTCCTAAGAATCTGAAGTAAAAGCAACTCAAATGGCCATCAACTAATGAATGAATAAACAAATTGAGGTAATTCAATATGACAGAATTCTATTCCACAATGAAAGGAAAAATATTAATATATACAACAACATGGATGAATCTCAAAAAATTATCCTATGTAGAAGACAAACATAATCAATCAATCAATGAGACAACATACATATGGTTACACATGTATGATATGCTAGGAAAGGCAAGTACAAGGTGACAGCACATCAGGTTTTGCCTGGTGCTGAGATTGGTGGTGAAAAGGGGCTAACTACAAAGATTCATGAAGAGTAAGCCTTCCTGTATTTTTTAATGATGATTAAACAATTATATATAGTTGTCAAAATGTATCAAACTGTCCACTTAAACACGTGAATTTCACTGTTTATAAATGATAATATAATTATAACAAAATGCCACAGTGCAGAATGTCTACTGATGTAGAAAAAGCTGTACTAGTGTATGGAAACAAGATTGTTTGGATTTGAGAGATTATATATCTGTATTAGGTAGCACTGTGATAACAAAATATCTCAGACTGGGTGACTTAATAGACATGTATTTTCTCACAATTCTGAAGGATAGAAGTCTATGATCAAAATCTCCAGACTGGGGTTCTCCTGAGGCCTATCTTCTTGGTTGGCACATGTTGGCCTTCAGGCTGCAACCTCACATGACCTTTTATCTGTGCATGCACATCCTGGTGTCTTCCTCTTCTTATAAGGACACCAGATGTATTGCATTAAGGGTCCACCCATATGACTTCATTTAACTTTAATTACTTCTTTCAGGGCCCTATCTCCAAACAGAGTCACATGGGGAATTAGAGCTTTAACATGTGGACTGAGAGAACACACAATTCTTCCATAACATTGCCAGTAAATCTTTAAGAATGCATTTGAGAGAAGTCTGTATTTTCTAGTGCTTGCATAACTGGTGCATTGGAAAAACATTTGAAACACTAATCTGGTAATTAAGTTCTAGCTATCATATAAATTCTATAACTTTAGAGGTCATGTGAGGACTCACTACAAAACCAAGTATTTATAAACAAGACAAAAGTTAAATTTTAGATTTGGTAATGAACAGGAACCCTAACAATCAAAATGTACTGGCATTGTCTCATCAGAAATCATTGAAAAAAACAAAGATAAGCAACTCAAGTTTCATGGCATTTTGAATTCATAGCAGAGTCTAGGTGACTATATTTAGTATTATCACTATGAAATTTGGCACAGGTTTTTGTCAATTATTGTAAATAATTTATCAACCATAAAACTAGTACTAATGAAAGAAAATGTTTATTTCATATTTTTGTGTATATCTTATGATTATTGACTTTATAAATTAGTATTTTTTATAAAACATATACTGTAAGATAATGCTAAATCAGGGAAAAGAAACTGTTTTCAAGACAGCACTCTTAAAATTACTTAGGAAAACCAGTAATATTCATAGAAAACAATTGTAAAGTAAGAAAAAATTTCAGATAGCATACTTATGACATTATAGATGTTTCAATCATTTAAAAATGATAAATTAGCTGAATCTCAAAAGTGATAGTAAAGACAAATTGCATGTTATGATAGAATAATGAATTAGATGACACAAATACACACTTTCTGTGTCATATTACTATATTTCATTTGTGTAATGTTAGCACAAAAATTTGACACTTAAAATATTCAGAGAATATTTGAATAATGGCTATAATACTTTGTATATACCATTCAAAATAGCTACTGATATAAATATATGGGTTGAATAATAATCAATTGCAAGTTATTTCAGCAAAAAGAAAAATCAGTTTTGTATGTTTTACAGATTAAACACAAAAATTATTAAATATACTTTTTCACCAAATTACTTCATGTTGGTAGAGATGTATTTAACATATCTCTTAATGTTTGAATATCAATTCACATAATTCAAAATGTGAATGTCAATTTATTTACATAATATCTCTCATTTACAGCATCCCCTATTTATTGGGTGGATTGGTTTATACAATTTTATTAAGCTTTAAGAGAATTTTGAATTTGACTACTTTTGGTTTCTAATGAACTATACTGACATTTTATGGCAGCTATATTCTTCCAACTGAGGCTGGAAAGAAAAAGAAAGGAAGGAAGAAAAATATTAATACTAATACTGAATAATACTAGAACCTGCTTGACTTGATAATCTACATCTGTGCTGTTCAATATGGTAGGTGCTAGCTACAGTGAACACTTGCTGCTGAGCACTTGAAATGAGGTTTGTCCAAACTGAGTTCTGTAAGTGTAAAATATACGCCCAAATTTGAAAACTTAGTATGAAAAGCAAGAGTAAAAGGTAGCCTGTTAATAAATTTTTCATATTGATTGCATGTTGAAATGAATATTTTAGATATATTTAAATACATATGAATAGAATGCATTTATTGATATATTGGGTCAAGTAAATATATTATTACATTGATTTTATCTGTTTCTTTTTAGTTTTCTTTTTGATTTGCCTACTAAAAATTTAAATTTAAATATGTGTCAAGTATTACATTTTCATTGGAAAGTGCTGACCTAGAAAATACTTATGTCTACCTCATTTAATTCAGTCAGATGATGAACTGCTAAATTATGTTTTTATAAAAGCTTAAGGAAAGCCAATAAATTACCTGATAAATGAGTTTGAGAGAGGAACTGAGCAAGACCCTTATTCCTTTGGGCACAAAATATCTACCTGCAAGTGGCATGCATTTTCACCTCTTCTTTAAGGCTACAAGTCTTATCTGAGCAAACTGACAGATTTGCCTGTCTTGGTCCAGTGCTGCAATGGTAGAGTAGACACATACACCAAATTCTGGGGTTCAGTATGAGGTTCCTTTAGTTTTCTCTAATTTAGACTTTATGTATCATAAATCTGTTGTTTGTCAAAACACTTGAAAAAGAAGGAAAATTTATATAATGTAAATACTTTCAGTATTTATAGAAATTAGCTATAATAATTTATTTCTGAGTTTTGGACTTATTTGCTCAAAATGTGTTTCTGATACATACAAAAATTCTTATTTATTCTGCATTAATTTCATTTGGGGCTTTTACTATACATATAGAGAGACAGTAAAATAAAAAATATTTATATATATATATATATATATATATTTTTTATATATACTATATAATATATATATAGTATATATAAAAGAAATAGTATATATAAAAGAAATATATATATATATAATATATATATAGTATATATAAAAGAAATAGTCATCCTAAAAGTTGTGAGGTGATAAACATCTCATTGTGGTTTTGATTTGCCCTTCACTGATGACTAGTATTATTGAACATCTTTTTCATATATCTGTTGGCCATCTGTATGTTGCCAGTTGGTAAATGTCTTTTCAGTCCCTTTGCCCATTTTTTTAAATTGGGATATTTAGTTTTATTGTTATTGAGATGTAGGAGTTCCTTATACTCTTTGGATAGTAACCCTTTGTGAATACATGGTTTGCAAATATTAGCTCACATTTTAAAGGTTGTCATTTCATTTTGTTATTTCTTTTGTTGTTCAGAGCGTTTTTTTTTTTTAATGGACTCCCATTTGTTTGTTTCTGATTTTCTTGTGTTTGCTTTTGCAAAACCCAAGGTCAATTAACTCTTTCTTTTGTTTTTTTTCCCCAGGAGTTTTGTCTCTGCAGATTTTTTGATTAGATCTTTAATTTTTGAGTTGATTTTTGTATGGTGTAAGATAAGGGCCCTATTTCTTCTTCTTTTTTTTTCTTCATGTGAATATCCAGTTTTTTCATCAACATTCATTAAATACACTATCCTTTTCCCATTGAGTAGTCTTGATGTCCTTTTTAAAACTCAGTGACCAGACTATGCTTGGGTTATTACAGGGCTCTCTATGTTGTGCCATTGATCTGTATGTTTGATTTATGCCAGTACCATACTGTTTCAATTATTATAGTTTTGTAATATATTTTGAAAAGAAGAATGGGGTTGCCACTGGCTTTCTTTTTCTTGATCATTTATTGGGCTACGTGGAATCTTTCTGGCTTCATATAAATTTTGGGATTTTTTTTCTGTAAAAATGCCTTTGGGATTATGGTAGGAATTATATTTACTATTTTATGCTCTTTGGGTAGCCTGGACATTTAAGCAATATTTATTCTTCCAGTCCATGAACACAAATTTCTTTCCATTTATTTGTGTCTGATTTAATTTATTTTGTCAGTTTTTTATAGTTTTCAATGTAAGGGTCTCTCACCTCCTTGGTTAAATTTATTCCTGGGCTATTTATTTATTGTTAATATTATTGTAAATAGATTGTTTCCTTTTCAGATGGTTAGTTGGTATTATAAAAAACACAACTGATTTTTGTATATTGATTTTTTATTCTGCAATTTTGTTAAATTTGTTTATTAGCTCTATCAGGGATTTATTTGTGCAGTTTTAAGGATTTTCTATGAATAACACCATGTCATCTGCAAGAGATAGCAAGTATTGTCAAGAATCTGGAGAAAAGGGAACCCATGTACACTGTTGATGAAAATATTAACTGGTGTGGCTTTTATGGAAAACAGTATGGATGTTCCTCAAAATACTAGAAATAGAACTACCATATATATAACAATCTCACTTCTGTGTATATATCGAAAGAAAATGAAATCAGGACCTTGAATATGTGCACTCCTGCATCTATTGCAGCAGTATTTGTGATAGCCAAAATATGAAAGCAACTTAAATGTCCATTATTGCGTGAATGAATAGAGAAAATATAACATATACCTAGAATAAAAAAGGCACAAAAAAGAAGGAAATCCTGTCATTTAAAATATGAATAAACCTGGTGGATATTATGCTAAGTGAAATAAGTGAAACACAGAAGGACGAATAGTACATGATACATTTAAGAAAATGTGACATATACCCACAATAAAATATGAAGCCACAAAAAAGAAGGAAATCCTGTTATTTGCAATATGGATGAACTTGGTGAATATTATCCTAAATGAAATAAGCCAGACACAGAAGGATGAATACTTGAAACCTTTATATGAGAAATCTAAAACAGTCAAACTCATAGAGAAGAATGGTGGTTGCCTTGGACTGGGAGGAAGAGGAAATGAGGAGGTATTAGTCAAAGGATGCAAAGTTCCATTTACATAGTATAAGTAAGATCTTGAGATTTATGGTACAGGATAGTGGCTATAATTAACAGTACTGTGTTATATACTTAAAATTTTGCTAAGGGGAGATCATATGTTGTGTTATCACAATCAACAAACAAGTTGAAATAAATAGAGTGGGAGAAAACCATACAGAAACATATGGCTATGTTTATGGCATAGATTGTGGTAGTGGTTTCATGAGATGTATCTTTATCTCCAAATGCAAATATGTATAGCTTTTTGCATGCCAATCAAACTTCAATAAAAAGTGGTTTAACAACAAAAGCAGCACATTAGCTGTTTTTCCCATTTTCAATAACTTACTAATTGAACAGCTTTGGCATTCAGGGAATATACTGAATTTTAATTCTCTTCATTCCCACCTATTGTGATTGTGATGGTTAATGCTGAGTGCCAACTTCACTGGATTGAAGGATACAAAGTATTGATCCTGGGTGTGTCTGTGAAAGCAAAGAGGATTAACATTTGAATCAGTAGATTGGGAGAGGCAGACCCACTCTTAATCTGGGTGGGCACAATCTAAACAGTTGCCAGCTCAGCTAGGATAAAAGCAGACAGAGAACATGGAAAGACTAGAGTGGCCTAGCCTCCCAGCCTACATCTTTCTCCCATGCTGCATGCCTCCTGCCCTTGAACATTGGACTCAAGTTCTTCAACTTTGGGACTTGGACTGGCTTCCTTGCTTCTTAGCTTGCAGATGACCTATTGTGGGACCTTGTGATTGTGTGAGTTTACTACTCCTTAATAAACTATATATATAGTTTATTTTATTTATATATATATAATTATTTATATATTATATGTATATACACTAATGGGAGATATATATATATCCCATTAGTTCTGTCCCTCTAGAGAACCCTGACTAATGCAGAGATCATCAGTTAGGATTTTCAGAAAGTGAAGTTTTTTGTATGACATATGACAAACCAGGCTGAAAGCAATGACGTAGCTGTTGAAAAATACATTGACACAATCCTATTTTTCTTTTAATAAGTTATATGTATTTTTTTCCACTGGTATTATTCTATCTATATTTCATACCTATTTGATACACATAGAAAGTATATTTTCATTGAGCCTCAGTGTCTGTCATCTCTAATTATATAAAATCAAGTGGTATGTTTGCAGACAACTTGACAAGTGTTTTATTGATCCCCACATTCTTATAATTTTAGCTCAAATTATAGATGAGTATATCTAAAAATAAAATGTCTGGCATTTAAATAGTGAAATAAAAACATATGAGCAGTCAACAATGAAGCAATGGGCTTTTTCAATGTGTTAAATAGTTACGTAACTCTCCCGAACCCAGAGAGGACTTTTTTTGACCTACTTTCATTTTAGACAAAGACACATTATTTACTACCCTAAGTATATAACACTGTATTGGGGATGAATGGGAATGCCAAGATAAAAACAATGCAAACTCTAACAACAAAAAGCTCACAATCTAATGTGTAGCTAAGGGGCTGCATGTAATTATAGTGATGAGATAAATGCAGAAATAAAAAATAAAGACTAATTCCCAGCACTTTGGGAGGCCGAGGCAGGTGGATCACGAGGTCAAGAGATTGAGACCATCCTGGTCAGCATGGTTAAACCCCGTCTCTACTAAAGATACAAAAAATTAGCCAGGCATGGTGGTGCACACCTGTAATCCCAGTTACTTGGGAGGCTGAGGCAGGAGAATTGCCTGAAACCAGGAGGCGGAGGTTGTGGTGAGCCGAGATTGCACCATTCCACTCCAGCCTGAGTAACAGGAGTGAAATTCCATCTCAAAAAAAAAATAATAATAAAAATAAAGACTAATTTTACTTAAAAAATGAAACATGAAAAAATGAAAGTTTCTATATATGGGCATGTTGCTAAGAAGATGAAAGTTTATTACATGTAAGAATTAAATAGAGAAGTGCAGGTGGTCAATTTGTGAATTTTGATTGTGATATTTATTGACATATTCTCTCAAAAAGTTTATTATAAAGAATGAGCTTACAAGATTATGGAGGCTGAGAGCTCCCAAAACCTGCTGGAGACACAGGAGAGATGGTGGTATAATTCCAGTCTAAAATCCAAAAGTTGGCAGAGACTGGAGCCTAGGACAGCCAACATTTTGGTTTGAGTCTAAAGGTGAGAAAAGACTGATGTCAGAGATCATGAAGTCAGGCAGGAAAAGTTTTTTCTTATTTGTGGGAGGGGGCAAGCTTTTTGCTATATTCAAACCTTCAGCTGATTGGAGGAGGGCCACCCACACTGGGGAGAACAATTCGTTTTACTCAGTGTATTGATTCAAATGTCAGTTTTATCCAAAAATCCTCATAGACTCATACAGAGTAATGTTTGATCAAATATCTGAGCACCCCTTGGTTCAGTCATATTGACACATAAGATTAACTATCATGCATTCTTTGTGAATTACAGCTTATATTGATGAGTAAGATAGATATGCAAGTATATGAATGCAATATATTTTTATTTATAAATGTTACAAAGACACATTAAGAAGCTTTCCACCATAGGAAATTCTAATCATTCAAAGCATATGACTATATCTTTATTCTGAAAAAACTGAATCACAAGAGCCAGCCAGTTAATAAATGTGTTGAATGATTTCTTAATATAGCTTTGAAAAAAAAAAACACAGTTCAGGGATACAGTCCATGGCCTCAAGAGATTTGTATGCTGCCGAAAGTAAGCTTTACACTAGCATCCCAGATGGACAATCATACTAAATCATTGAATAGCATTTTTATTCTTAAGCAATTATTTTTGTCTCATAGAAATTTGGCCATATTCTGCATTTTTCTCCTTAAGGATTATTCGCTATGTGATATGTGTTGTTGAAGAGGAGTTTTGTCACCCAGATCCTTTTCAGAAAAGGACTGTTGCCCCTACTGCTGTTGCTGATGCTGACCACATACCTGGTCTAGCTATCAGTCCTTCAGGCGCCTCCTCAGTGAGCGATTTGGCTGAGGTCACACCCTTTCCATAGTAGCCCACATCCAGTGACTGACCTCTGGCAGGCGCTAAAGCGCAGTCATTCTGACTCCCAGTGGGACGAGTCTGATGAGCCCTATGCACTCCAAAACTCCCTGCACACTCGGCTGAGGCTTTGCTGGGCTTGCCTCAATGTTTGTCTTCTCTCTTTGGTTACTCTTACTCTTGGTCTCTCCCTTCCTTAGTTGGTGGTCCCTGATCAATATCCTTCATATCAAACCATGCTCAACTTCTGCCTTTAAAGATCACAATCTGTGACCGTATAGAAATCAGAAGTGAAAAATGTTTATAAGATGGAAATATATGGTTTATTTTTCATGTTAGTTTACTGTGTCTAATGTTACAGGGATGTTGATTATTTTTAAAAGTCTACACATGCTTTCAGATACTTATGTTTTCAAAGCTACACAATGGGGTATAACTTCTATATGCTTCTGCAGCCCAAGTACAAATTTGAAAGTGATATTTCAGACACTGTTGCTATTGCTGTAAGCTGGTCTCCAGTGAATCAGAATAATGGGAGTTGGGTATATCCTCTGTGGCAGTAAAGTTGGCTCTGCTGGTACACAGGGTATTATCTTCTTTGTAATTCTTGCAAGAAAATCAAAGGTAGCTCTGATCTTCATCTTAAACCATAGATTATGAGTCAGCCAGGGTTGGTCCAAGATAAGTATCTGATGTGTGGTTAGGCGTCTGGTGAGTCAGTGTTCTAATCAGGCGTAGAGTTTATCAGTTGAGGTTACTCACCATGCCTATCTTTTATGCACTCCTTCTAGAGGGAATATGTATGCATTCTTTTGGCATATTTGGTTTTGCTTGTACATCATTATGTTTCTCCTCCCACTACCACAAGAGAAAGATATTAATTGTAGTCAAAAAAAATTTATAAACCTCTGGCAATCTAAAATTGAGAACAAGTTATCAAAGGGATGTCTGTGCACTTTTAGAAGTGTAATAGGTCTTTCATAGCTGGGAAAGGACAGAAAGAGGGAGATAATGTAGTTCACCTCAGATCACAAGCTAAATGGGTAGCAAAGGTTTGACTAGAATCCAGATGTAATGGGCAACTTTCACCCACATTATTTAGTCCATCCCATTTAGACTTCCTTGGTTGACTAGTATTGATGTAACCAAAAAGACATCTACTCAAAATTCAATATTTGAATGGTAGTTATGGGGAACTTATTAAGTGTCTGGTCCTGTTTTAGGAGTAGGATATACAGCAGTGAATCAGACACTTTTTTTTTTTTAAATCAAGAAGTTTACTTTCTGGCAAAGATTTTTTTCTTTCTGCTAGTGGCTGTTTGCAGCATATGAATAGAAAGATAAGCCTTAAACACAAGGTAATAAAAAGGACAGTCTTAGCTACTCCTTTTGTGATTTAATCTAGAATATTTCTCTTTTGGTACTTAGGTCATCAGGGTGGGTGTAAGGACTTGCCACTAAATTCATAGTCAGCAACGGTCACAGCATGCCTGAATATTTGTTGTTGTTGTTAACTGTATTTAAAGGTGTTGTACCATTCACTTTCAAATAAACTGTTTTTATCAAAGGAGATTTTGCTTTGGAAGAATTGCAATGGAACTCAGCCATATTTTCATCTAAATTAATGTAACATTTGCATAGTAATATTTTAAACCAATTGCTTGAACCACTTTTTTTTTGGCAGAAGAACTAGCAGGTCACTATTCATAACAACATTTGTTAAATTTCCAAATCACAATGTATTGTCAGTGGTGAGAGGAGCTCAGTAAAGGAGATTGAAGGCATTGTGGACTCCACAGAGCACGGAGCACAATGAGCTCTCAAAAAGTCATTTGTTCACAGATATTTTTATTTTATAGCATCCGGTGTATCTCCTTTATATCACTTATTACAATTAGAATTAATCCCATTGAAGTACTTCTGGGGAAACCCCATGGTTAAGTGGCTAAGAGGATGGACTCAGAAGCCAGTCTAGCAGGGCTCATTCCTGGATTTCTGCTCCCATCACCTACTAGCAATGTGCAGCTTTAGACACATTACTAAACTCCTATGTGTCAATTCCTTGAATGTAAAATAAGAATAACATCTTACCCATAGAATTATGATATTTATATTAGGTAATTTTTGTGAAGTACTTGGAACAGTGCTCTGAATATAATATTATATAACTATAAAATGAATAAAAATTTAAAATTTTCCTTTCCTGCTAGTCATACCCATAGAAAGCCGAACATATCAGTCTTAGCTACCGATTTTCATCTTCTCATCTTCTGTGGTGATGGTTGCAAGTTGATGTTGTTCAATAAATTATTATTGAATGAATGAGTATAGTAAAGTTTTGAGGCCCATACATGGTAAAAAAAATCCATCAAGACCATTTGTCATGGTTCTACAGATTCTTCAATAGAATAGTAGGGCTAGTGCTCCTACTGATTCTGTGTACTTTTCTTGTTGCTGCCCAAATATTATTTCATTTGACATTACAACAGCCTTAAAATGTAAATATCAAATCCCCACCTCACAGGTGAGGCAACTGAAGGATGAAGAGGTTAAATAACGTATCAAAAGTTTGGACAGAATCAAAACCACGTCCTTTTGATACCAAAGTTCATTTTCTTTCATGCTTCACAATCTTACATCAAGAGAGGGTGTTGGCTGATATCAGGTAGGGCAGGCTA
Organism: Callithrix jacchus; assembly: GCF_049354715.1. Lineage (NCBI taxonomy): Eukaryota > Metazoa > Chordata > Mammalia > Primates > Cebidae > Callithrix > Callithrix jacchus. Next base: position 147,740,584 of record NC_133507.1, read on the forward strand.
AAATTCACAAGGGGAAATTTATTGACGTATGAGAAAAATATTACAAGATGTATTGCATAAAGATTTATCTTTCAAAAGATGTGTCTCCTGGTTTTCCTTCCAGGCAAATACCAAGCCCAACGATTTTAGCAATACTCCACTTTACTTACTAACATTTATTTACTGATGTCACTTTATTACAAAAGTAAGGCCTAAGTCTGAGGTCACTGTAGTTCGGTTCATAAAATACAATTGAGTAAGCTATTCATGTGTTTAAAGTACAAGATTAACAAAAAGTGCTTATGAAATATTTTACCAGTGATAAATTAACGAGAAGACCACTTGAATCTGATGTAACTCAAGTGCAATAAAACCAAGTCAAAAATCATTACATTCTTAGTCATAAACTATGGTGTGCAAACCGTAATAATAAGCCATATGCTCTGATAAGATGAGTTTGGAGGGAAAATGAGCAGAAAGCCTGGAAAACTGTTGGAAACAATGCAAAGCTACCCAAGGAATCCTATGATGAAGCTATGAATTCACTGACCCTAGAGAAGTTAAGTTGCAATGTTGCAAGAGGGACTAGACTGCCATGAGCGCATCTTATCTGTTTTTCCTGAATTGAATGTCTTATAATTGGACTATGTAGAGTATATTGAGCTATACTCTACATAGAGTATAGCTATGTATGGACTTTGAGTGCATTCTACTCTATTTAGAAACATTGTTTTGATTTTTTTTTATGTTACGATCACTTCACAAAATCTAGAAGAAGCAAGGGATACTACCAGGGGCAAAACACACATGCCCTTTGCTTCTCGTTTGCCTTATTAATGACTGCATCCAATTTTTTCTGTCTTGTTTATGAAAGTAAAAATGGGTTCTTAGAAGTCATAGACTGTAGTCCTCCCCCCCAAAAAAAACAAGCAAAAACAAACAAACATAAAACCAGACCCTAACTCAAAATTTCATCAAAAAGTAGCAGAACTCTTTCATAGCAAGAAGAGAGCAAGCTTGTCCTTCGGAAATTCTTCTGAATCAACAAAAGAATGTGTGACTGAATCGTGTGGCCAAGATGGAATGCTGTGGCAATATAAATTACAGAGAAGATGCATGGCTTTTCATCTCCTGCCTCACCCGCAGATGCCTGTAGGATGAAAGTAGTACTCACTGCCAGCCACCCCAGTCCTGCTGTTCTGACATCCTCTAATCATTGGCTGTATTCATTACCACCCTCATCATCCACTAAGCCTCCTCCTAGGGGCACTTTATTGTACACATTTCACTTTAAAAAATTAACTCACATCACGATTAATTTTGCCTCCAGGATTTCACAACATCCTTTGAGCTCACAGTAACCCTGAGGATATTGTGCAATTGGGGTTGGGACTCTCTTGCCTAAGTTATAACTTTGTGAAAGAAAGCAGGTGAAAGTGGGGAAATTGATCTTGCTTAAAACAATTGACTGGGCACTAAGTGAACTACACAGGGGTAAGTTTTAGAGTAATAAATCTGGTAAAATTTTATACAAGTTATCATTTTTAACATTCATATCTTCTTACAGTATTTTTACAGACAGTGTGCTTTTGCTTGCCCTAAGTAAAATAGCATGTTTTCTTGTGTGTGTGTTTTTCTCTGGGGCATGTCTTCTGTATGCTAATCTGACTCATCATTGTTAATTTAAAATATTATAAATAAGCAAATACATGCCTCAATAAATGTGATGAATAAGGATAAATTGGTGTTTGCCTAGCCAACTCAGACCTACATTTTAATTAAAAAGCATGTCTCACACAGCATCAATAAGTTTTCAAGTGATCTGTCATAACCAGTTCTAATCGCAAGCATGTCATTCACTCTTTCATAATAAATTGGCAGATTATGCTAATAAAAGAAAGGGAAGCTATCTATTTTATGTGTGCCAGACAAGCCATGCCATTGATTTTATGATTTATGATATGCACTTGGAAAACAAAGAGGGCTAAGGAAAGTTTCATAAACAGAATAAAATGCTACAGGAGAATAATCAGTTAGATTAGTTGACAAATAGGTGGATAAAAACATCACAAACATATGCTTTCCTATGGTCAAACTTTCAGGGATTCAGTGCCACATTTTATTTGTATAATCCCACAGCATAAAGGTCTGTGTTAATGGCAGCTACACGTCAATTATTAAGATTGGATAATTGATTTTTTTAAAAAGTATTTGGCTGGAAAAGTCACAAAGATTCAGTTGATTGGGACTCAAGAATTCTTTGTTCAAGAGAAAAAGAAATCATAATACAAGTTGCGATTACACCAATAAAATCTTAAAAATTACTATATGGCATTGTGTTTTGTTATTTTATGGTCTTTGTCTATGGACAAAATTATTTAGGTTAGTTCACATTTTTACGGAAAATGAGAGTTTGCATTGGAAGTGGGAACTTGGGAGCTCACAGAAAAATCTGGGGTAGACTTGGGATCAGATAAGACATTCTATCTAAATAGGCATGGTTAAATACACTTTGTCTTATATTTAAGGCCAAAACTAGTTGTTTGCTTTCAGTAAAAAGATTATATTTTGTTCTGAAGTCCAGTTTCTCTAGTTTTGTTATTATGTTTCTACATTGTAAAGCTTTCGATAAAACTAGAAAAGTTAAGTATATTTATTATTTATTAATATGAGCAAAAATCAATTTGTCTAAGCTTTGCTCATTTAATACAATTCAATCAACAATCTTTATCTTATGTAAATGCACATACACACACATATGTATATGCAGGCACAAATATGTATGTGCACGTGCACGCACACACACACACACACACACACACATCCCTAATACCTAAACACAAGTCAATGTTCGTCCAAAATATAACACATCATCAGTAACTTCTAGAAATTTCTGGGTATCTTTGTTATACTGATGTTTATCATATTGGATAAGTGCTTGTCTTGTGTGTACTCACAGTACTTTGCATCCAGTCGTTGTATATTTGGCCACCATTCCCACAGGGTGAAAAGTTAAATGTGTTATTGATTACAAATGGTCTTATTTAGGTAATTTCAAGAATTTTAAATGTTATTTTGCCTCCAATTGTTATATCTTAGTTAATGGTGAAGTGATATGATTTAAATGCTATACAATGGCTTCATAAGACATGTTTTTGTAAATATAATCTCTAGATAAGTTATTAAAATCAGCTAAAATTTGTTGTTTTCAAGTAAAATTGATAGTTTTCAAAACATTCTAAAATAAGACCTTTTGAAAGTTGTTCAATTTTGTTAGGAAATCTCTTGCTGAATGTTTGTGAAATATTAAATAACTTTTGCAAGCATAGTATCCACTCATGTTGCAGGTTATCCTTTCTTGCTGTGGTTTTAATCTCTCCACAAAACTAAAAAAAAAAAGTTACAGATTTAAAGTGACATTTGTTTTGCATATGCAAAGTATGTGAATCAGCTGATAAATAAGGATGTGCATGCAGTGTTGTTCCATTCATCATCAAATTCATTTCTCTACTTCTTTTTTTTATAAGAAAAATAATAGTTTTAGATAAAATGCAAGTTGATGATATACTATCTTTAACAATTACCAACTAGATTTGCATCCCAGGTAGTAGCCCCTTATTGGTTCCTCTGGTTTCCTGGTGGGCACATTTGTGATTCCAGATGAAAGGACTTTCTATGGAAGAATCATTATTGCGTGTTTTTACAAAAGCATTTTTCCTGTTCAGAGTTAGTTCCTCAAAATGCATCTTGGCCACACAACTCTAATGCTGTCTTGTATTTTGACACTTTAAACAACCCCCTCCAGATGCGTCTAGAGCCTGAAATTAGGTTTGTTTTTCTCTATTTCAACCACTAAAATAATAAGTAATATTATTAACTGGCCTGAAATATGAGCCTGTAAAAACTATGCAGCATTAACAGAATTCTACAGTGCAAAAGTACAGAGAAGACTCAAAGAATAAGGGCAAAGGAGAGCAATCATTTGCTTCAGCCTTGCATTATGTTGAACTTTGGTGGAATGGATCCAAGATGGAATTGAATCCAAATGTTTCCTGGTTTCCTCCATCTTAATAGCCTCGTATTTCCTTCCATTTCATCTCATCCAGTGTTCACATTTAAAATTGTCATCTTTGAAAACACTGAACATATTTATGGCATGTCTGCTTCCTGATACATATTCTGATTTATCATATTGTTATAGTTGCTAGATGATAAAAGAGATTTCAGATTTATATACAACATGAAAATTTAAATTAGGGAGGAAATGTGACTGTATCATGACAACTTCAAAATAAATCTTCCCTCTTACTCTCAAAGATATGACAAGATTTGTAAAGCTATTTTCCCGACCTTTATAATATGTTTAGCCATTAAATTGAAGAAACCTATCAAGCTGTCCAAGTTCATGTTATAAAAACAATAAAAATGGAGGATAAAAACACAAAAATAGAAAAGAAAAAATACATGGCTATAATGATAAAAAAAACATGCAATTCCTGCTTCTAGCTTAATATGGTTCTTATAGCTAAGAACCATATTAAGAGCTTTATTTATACTATTTCATTTAAATCTTCCACAATATGATGAGATTAGTATTCAGTCCCTACAGTGTTGAGATGTTGGGAACCTTGCCCTATGTCACACTGCTACTAAGTAATAGAATCAGAATTAAATTCAAGCAACTGGATTCCCAAGCCACACTTTTTTCTTTCTTCTTTGAGTAATCTCTGCATGTTACACTCAGCACTGTTGCAAAATAAGAAAGCGAAGACAAGATATGAAAGGGGAAGGAGAGGAGGAAGTTGGCGTGAATTCACATTTACACCATCTTTGAGCCATCCAGTTAGATTGGCATTTTCTGATTCAGTCATTGTATTAGGGTATTCTTCAGGGACAGAATTAATAGGATATATATGAGTTAATTAAGGAGTATTAACTCACATGAACACAAGGTCCCACAATAGGGCATCTGCAAGTGAGGAGCAAGGAAGCCAGTCCAAGTCCCAAAGGTGAAAAACTTGGAGTCTGATGTTTGAGGGAAGGAAGCATCCGGCACGGGAGAAAGATGTAGGCAGGGAGGCTAAGCCAGTCTAGTCTTCTGGCCACACTGGCAGCTGAGTAGATTGTGTCCACCCAGACTGAGAGTGTGTCTGCCTTTCCCAGCCCACTGACTCAAATGTTAAGCTTCTTTGGCAACGCCCTCACAGACACACCCAGGATCAGTACTTTGCATCCTTCAATCCAATGAGGTTGACACTCAGTATTAACCATCACAGTCATCATTATTTTGGTTACCTACTTCTCAGCAGGTTTCTTTTCCATATAATTTCAACTTTTATTTTAGATTCAGGGAGTAATATGCAGGTGTGTAACACGGTGTATTGTGTGATGCTGAGGTTTGGGATATGACTGATTCCCATCATCCAGATAGTGGGCACAGTACTCAGTAATTAGTTTCTCAATCCTTGGCCCAGTCCTCCCTTCCCACTAGTGCCTATTGTTGACATCTTTATGTCCATGAGAACCCAATGTTTAGCTCTCACTTATGAGTGAGAACATGTAGTATTTGTTTTCTGATCCTATATTAATTCACTTAGGAAAATGGCCTGCAGCTGCATCCATATTGTCTCAGCACGGCTACTTTGTTTCTGTACAAAAAAAAGAAAAAGAAAAGGAAGAGCAAGGAGGAAGAAGAACAGAACGGAGAAGAGAGGAAGAAAGGGCAAAAAGAGAGAAATGGCCATTCTATCTAAATATACAACTCTACCTAAATCGAGCATCAGCAGGAGGATGCTTATGGCCTCAGCACGTTTGTTTCACTGCACAGTAGAGACACTTGGCTCTTCCCTCTCCGATTCAAATGTGAGTGGAATGGCTAACTCATGTGAACAGGCTTTTTTCCCAGGGAGGAGCCAGCCACACAATAAAATTTAAATGGAAAAAAGCTTCCCGATGTTCCTCTGCAATACTTTGAATCATGCCAACTTCTAGACCAGATTAATTACACAATTGTAAGACCAGGAAATAAACTGATATTGGACATTATCCTCCTCTTTCTTTCCGAGAAATACTATTTTGTCTTGCTATGCACTCTCTCCTTCACCTTGACTTGTGTTTTTAACTCAACCACTTCTCAAACTTTTCAAGAAGGGACAGTGTATGACTTGAACCTAAGTTTTCCCCCAATTAGAAATAGCAATTACTTTAGTGCTTGCCTCCTCAGTAATAGAATTCTTAATTGCTTTTGAAAGCTTCCTAGCAAATAAAAGGCAGAGGGGTCTTTCTGCCAAAAGTAAAATCCTAATTCAAGAAAGGTAAAATGGCTAGGGACCTGGTCCAAAAGAATGAGTTCATATTTTCATACTTTAAATCAATCTCTTCTTATCTGTCAACCATTGTTCAGAGGAACACAGACTTCGGAAGTGCAAATTTTCCCAGCCTAACTCTATTATAATAATGTATGTATTCAAATATTCTATGAAACTATATTCCAGTAAACATGTGGGAAAAAAAATAGAGACTTTATTTTACAGGAAAATTGCTACATTTCATCTTATTTTTGAAGCTTACACCAAAGATAATATATTTAGTGATTCGCCAAATGATAAAAAAAAACCAGAAAATTATGCAAATGTTGGTTGTAACATAGTTTTCCTTGAGGAATAAAATATATGTTAGTCTAGTAGTCTATCATCAGATTTGGAGAGATATTTTCATCTCTATCTTGCCAATTTCTTTAATGACATAATGTTTTCCTGGCTACTTTGTTTAATCTACAGTGTTCCTCTCAATACTACGGCTTTTGTCATTCTCGGGAATACACAAACTTGAATCTTAATCTGTACTTTGTAACAAAATTATATTTATAACAGACCTTGAGAGAACTGTATGATTCAACGATAATGGAAGAGGTAAAACTGTGTGGTGTTTTCACCTCAAATTGCCTTCATGGAAGATCTCCAACTGTCTTCAAGCCTTTGCTAGTGCTAGAAAAAGGCATCCCATGTTACTCTTTTGGCAGAGCAGGGTCTCTTTACTCTTCCTACATCTCCTTCCCACTTTATAGATTGTGACAAAGCCTTTCCTGAATTCCAAAGCTACTTAACATCAAAGGTCTGGTGGAAATCTCCCCATTTCCTGAAATGCCCAGGAAACCCCTCTGCATCTGAGTAGCCCTTTCATTATGGGAAAAGCAAGGGGTGAATGATGCTCAGATTAGATCTAAAAGAGACTCACTGTGTCCCACAGGCATTGTTGGAGACAGGGTGTTACAGATGTTGGACTGGGGCCCTGGGTGAAATTCATATTCTCCTTTCTCTTCTTAAGAAAACTACTCCAGATGGTATATATTAATGTGTATTTGTAATACTTTTGGCACAGGATAGTGGCAAGATAAGAAAAAGTGAAGTAAACAGAGATGAAAAAGCAAGTTACCAATGAAACAAAACTGGAAGCATTTAAGTTTCTAAGTAAGAGACTTTGAAGGATTAGTTATTTAAAAAAAAAGCAATTGATTTATCTCTCATTTTGTCTCCTAGTTGGAGGTAAAAAAGAGAGAAATTTCCTAAGATCCACTTTTTCTATTTTATGAAGTTGTTTGAAAACAAATATTTTCCAAAGTTAATAAATTTAATGTGGTAAACGTTACAATTACATGTTTCTCTTGTTATTGGTCTTAATCATTTTCTGATTCCCTTCACTCATCATTTTATTTCCAAAATTTGCCTGATATGATTTAGTTCAAGCATGTTTTATATGGGAATTGCCAGGCGATTGCTAAAGAACTGCATATCTCTTAAACTTGAACATAAAGATATGCATTTTTGGTCATGGACTTTTAACATACTTAGGCTTAGCCTTACGTCTATGGGAACTTATCCTTGATTGGAAGCCATAGCAGTAGGAATCAAATTCAGTGATCAGAACCTCTTTACATGAATTACTCAATTCATTGAATGTAAACGTGATTCATGTCTGTTCCCAGCTTCCTGCAAAACTGAAGACTTTGCTGCGTTGTTTTTCTATTTTCCATCCTTTTCTCTCTCTGGACCTTTATTTAAGCTAATTCCTCTTGCTTTAAGTCTCATAGTCCAGCTTATTGAGAAACAATTCCCTAAGGGTCTTTTGTGTTCCGACACACTTTACGAGCAGAAACACGGACCGCTTCTTTTCCAGGCTATCTTTCCAAAGATATTTATAGAGAAAACAGTTTAGAAAGACAGAACCACTGTTTTTCTCCGGAGCGAAGCTCAGATTCTTTTGTCACACAAGCCGCTAGTTATGTAGGCATTACGTGGCTCTATTGGATCTTATCACTCCATGTGAATATGGGCTATTTCTGTGACCAATACACTTTTCTTTGTCTCTGACACAGGAGTCTGTGTTTTCTGCCAGCATCTGTGAATCTCTGGAAGAATAAATTCTTAGCTTAAAGATAGAGTGAAATCTCAGACCCTTATACTTCTTGATACAGCTTCAGTTATTTTTTTTTTTCTTCTAAGAAGTTTTATTTACTCCTTCTTGGTATAAATATAATAATTTGGTGCTTCCAAAACTTTCTCTGAAAATAAAGCTCCTCTACAATGTGGTTAAATAAACAGACTCTTAGACAAATTTCCTGAAAACTCCCGTTTATGGTTCTAAGCAAACATGGAAATCTGTTTATTATTTTATTTTATTTAGAAAGGGTCTCACTCTGTCACCCAGGATGAGTGTACAGTGTTGTGATTACAGCTCACTGCAGCATCAAACTCTCAGGCTCAAGCAATCCTACCTCAGCCTCCAGAATAGCTGGGACCATAAGTGTGTACAAACATACCTGGCTATTTTTTTATTCCTTGTAGAGACAGTGCCCTTGTTATGTTACTCAGGCTGGTCTTAACTCCAGACTCAAACAATTCTCCCACCTCAGCCTCCCAAAGTGCTGGGATTATAGGTGTGAGCCACCACATCCAGCCTTTGTTTCTTGTTAAACAGAATTCCAAATAATTATCTCTGAGCATATAGTGTATCTAAAACATGTATCACCACTCCAGTTAAGCAGTAAACACTCAGTTATAGTTATTATTATAGACTTCAAAAAGTATTTGATACATATTAACACTTTCATTAACCTCACATCTGAAAAGGTTAAAAAAAAAGATACCAAAATACCACTTTCATTACTGATGAACAGATTAGAGAACATAGCTTTGGTCAATTGCCCAGGTGAACCTACTAATTATATCCTACAATTAGGTAGATTCATCATTTGGTCTCAGGCAGAACTCAACTAGGGCAGAGCTTCCAATATAGAATATTATCAGTTAGGTGAGATTAAAACAGCATAGAAGACTTTGGAAGCCTATCATGAGTTTTGACTTAGAAAATGAAGAATAGAAAAATATAGGTATACATGAGAATTATGAAGTATTTCAAGTAGGAAATACAGTAATTTGATGACATGGCCAATATTTGTCTTTTGACTTGAAAAGTATTTTTGTTTATGTTTTTGTTTTTGTTTGAGATGGAGTTTCCTTCTCGTTGCTCAGACTAGAGTGCAATGGCGAGGTCTCAGTTAACTGCAACCTCTGCCTCCCAGATTCAAGTGATTGTCCTGCCTCAGCCTCCCTAGTAGCTGGGATTACAGGTGCCCGTCACCATGCCTGGCTAAGTTTTATATTATTAGTAGAGACAGGCTTTCACCATGTTGGCCAGGCTGGTCGCAAACTCCTGACCCCAGGTGATCCGCCTGCCTTGGCCTCCCAAAGTGCTGGAATAAGAGGTGTGAACCACTGTGCCTGGCCAGTTTTGGGGCTTCTTAGAAACCTTTAATTTTAGGCTCAGGGGTATATTTGCAGCTTTGCTATATAGGTAAACTCATACCACGGGAGTTTGTTGTGAAGATTATTTTGTCACCCAGGTACTCAGCCTAGTACCAAATGTTATTTTTTCTAATTCTCTCCCTTCTCCCATTCTAGGTTTTTAAATGATCCCTTCAAATTATTTTATGACTCAAAGAAGTTAAGGAAATTGCTAAAGATCACATGGTTAATAAATGTTACAGCTAAAATTCCAACTGGTGACTCCAAAATCCTATTATATTATACAATATTGCTAAGGAGTGATGAAAGGTATATTGGAGGTGAGAAAGGACAGAGCATATAGAGAGGTTTCCTCAATAGTATACAGATAAAACAATTTGATTCTAGAGCGAATTTGTTAGTCATCCTTTTTCATTTTGATTTACTGAGACCTCAGCAAATCTTGACCCTATGTTATACACTGGGGTAAAAATACAATAAGACCTACATCTTGTATTGAAAGGTGGATGATAATTTAGTGAGAGACACAAGCCAATACAAGACCACAATAAACTTGGTCATTGGCATCTCAAGGTTGGACGTTAAGTAAACAGTGAAGACCTATTCAAACACGGAAGAGGAGAAGTGAGAATCAGAAGCTTTCCCAGAAATAGTTACCAGGGATTAGCAAGTTACTCAGTAAACAGATTCTCTCCTAACACAGAATCACTAGTCTTTACCTTTTAATAATGATGCACTGTAATTTTATAAAATCAGAAAATAAGATAATATTAAATTTCTATAAATAGATAGAGACATCTGCTAATCCAGTGATAACTCCCATTAGTATTTGAACTTTTCATATGGGTTTTGCCTATTTTTCCATGCAATAAGGCACCTCAGAGAAGAATCATTAGCGGTAAACAGGATAAGTATACCTTTGGGTGTGAGTAAACCTTCTCATAGTTGAATAACCTTCTCAGGGACACTGAGTTTTCCATTACCCTTAGCCATTATCAAGTGGATAAAATTTCCACGAGTTTTCATTCATTCATCCATTTATTCAATCCACAGTGAGGCCTTCCAATGTCCAGGTGCTCAGCTACCTGCCAGGAGAACAGGACCCCGTCCTACTAATGGATCATCCAATAAAGTAAGGGATAATCAGTCTACTGAGAGAAAATCCATTAAGTTCTAGCATCTGGAATGCACATTCCAGGTGATATTATTATTCATACCAATAAATCAATGGAAAGCTTTTTCCATGGTTGCAAACTACCCAGAATTGAATGTTTAAAAATATAAAGAGTGGGTGACTACACTCTCCAAGAAAGACAGGCTATAACTTGTATTATCCTTCTTTCTGGGATGAACCTCTCAATGTTTCTTTCCAGGACTAACTTCTCTCTTTTAAGTCTCAGCTCCAATGCCTCTTTCTCCTCAGAGAGGTCACTAGTAATCATCCTGTTTGAAGAAGCACCTGTTAACCAAATAAATCACTCCATCATGTCATTCTATTTATTTCCTTCAGAGGATTAATTATAATCTAACTGCATTTATTTGTTTACCATCTATTACTTGTCTACGTCACTAGAATCCAAACTGTTGAGAGCAGAGGCCTTATTTATATTCTTCACAGCTATATGCCTAACACTTAAACCCCCACACTTAATAATCACTTAATACATAATTTATTAAATAAGCTAGCCCTGGTTTTCATGTCTGCACCAACACATAAGATCGTAGTTACATCACTTAGGATGCTTTAAGCTACAGAAAACTGAAACCCAAAGCCAAGTGGCTTAGACAGTCCCAAACATGTATTATCTTACAACAAGAAGTTCAGAGGTAAGGATGTACCAGAGTGCACTTGGCCTCTCAATGATATCATTAAGAAGCCAGATTCATTCTATCTCTCAGTTTTGTCATATTAGGAAGTTGACCTTTCCCTAGGCTTTTTGTGTTTGCAATATTCTGCAGCGGTTCTGGATTATCATATCCATTTATGAAAACATACAGAGGAAGAAATGGGACTATCACTTATTCAGTGATTCCTACGATCCATAAATAACCTTTTCTGGATGACACTTAGCAAACTTCTCATCAAAGCTCAGTGTTCACAGTTTTGTTGCACATCCACAAATAATCCAATCACAAGGGTATCAAGGCCATGGTGACTGATTCACACCAAAGATTTCCAAACTCTTTGATTGTGACCCATGATAGAGTTGTTTTTACATTGACACCAATACACACACACACACATAATTGGTATTTTTTTTAAAGTTTTTATAAGATTTTTCTTACCCTGTTTCTAACCTATATATAATCTGATATTTTCTATTCTACGAAATTTGAGACACAATAATATGACCCACTAATTTGATTTTAGGATTTAATAATTATGACTCATTGGAGTTATGTTGGAATAACATTATCCTTGACCAATAACAATCTACTTCTAAAACTAGGCTGTGAATCATTTGAAGTAAGAGTAGATGTCCAAACCAAATTAAAATTAGGGAAAAGAATAAGGTGGCCTTGGTGGAGGCAAATAGCATCTGCTGAATTTTTACTTAGTAATTTTAATTTATATTGTTAATTTGAATTTTCACATTACTTGTTTTATCATATGGTATATCTAATAAGAATTGTAACAAATATTCTCAAAATGTAAAACTATGGAAGACAATATGTTAGGAATCAAATACATTCTAGAATCACATCAAAAGGTAAAGTATGTAAAGATTGTTCCTTTTTTGTTATTTGTTTTGAAAATGTTACCTAAAATGGCAGAAATTAGAGCTTAAGTGTTGGGCCCCCAATAAATACCAAGTAAGTAGGAACTTCTCAGTTTCTTTGAAAGTCATCATAAACCACGCTGACTTCCCCAGGTGGCCTCTGAAAACCCTCCAATTGGCTCTTCTTGCTGATAATGAAGTGCACTACATTGATGTTCCCTACATTGATGTTCGCTGTCCAAGGTATTCTTACCAAAATACTAAAGGGAATGGTCTCCTCTCTGATGTCTCTGAAATAGACAAACTCAAACTAGTCTTCTTGGCTAGTCCTGTGAGCTAAGAAGTTGCATCCTTTTAGCCACTCTCTCAATCTTTTCTTCAGTTTTCTTCTTAAATATGTATCTATCTCCATTTTCTTCTAGCTTTATTTTTATTTAATAAAGCCCATAATTTCAATATGTACAGTAGACATTTTAATTCAAGTACAATATTTTGCAATTTCTTTAACATGGAACAGAATCAAAGAGTGCTACAAAACTGGATGATTTCGATAATGGAACATAATCACTTCAATCCCCAATATTTTATTTAATTTTAATCACTTCTATGAAATGTAAACTGTATTATTGAATTACTTATCATAATAAAATATGGCAAGAATCTAACCTTTTGTTGATTCACGATGATTATTAGAGACAGAACTTATTTCTTAATACTTTAATACAGAAATCCTACATGTGTTTACTGAAAACATTTTGATAAATAAAATAAGGTAATGAATGCAGCACTCAGCTCACACCAAAATAAAGCATGGCCAGGGAAGGAGGAAATAGCAGAAAGATAAAATAATCTATGGAGAGAAATTTGAAGGATTAGTGCTATCCCAAGGAGACTAGGATTTCTAAATTTGAATATTCTCCTTGTTCCCAGTCTTAAGCAAGCCATATATACATGCAGTCCATATACAGAGATGCATTTGTGTGTAATGTTCTAGCATAGATTTTCATCATATTCTTGTACTCTATACTATAAAACGGGTAAGCCAAGGCATGGCTTAACTGAGAGAGTTAAATGACAGTATCAGAGTCAGTGACAGATTTGGTTCTGTATCCAAACCTACTTTCTGTGACCTCATATGTTCCCTTTGAATCAGGCCTAAGAATAGTCTTGATACCACAGAGGACACCCTCTCTACCCACGTGAGAACCAGGGCAAGGAAAAACCAGGCTCACCTTGAGAGGAATGTGGCTTTGCACCAGGTATTTCAGGGTCACTCAGCAGGGTTATTTTTGCTATTCTGCTGGCCTTTCCTCCCTGGCTGTGGCCCAGAACACTCCAGGCTCTGTCATCGTTTTGCACTGCACAGAGCAGCCCATTGGCCTTAATACCTGAAACCACAGCTGCACTTCAGGACCTGTTATAATCAACCCAAGGCTTCATAAGGCATTACGTTTCCTCTCTGCCTTCTACATAAGGTGACAGATGGCACTATTACATCACATTCAGCTTTTTGGGGAAGTAAGCTTAATAAACTATGGAATAATCTCTATCAGAACCCAAGAAAGCAATGGGCCAGGGAGTCAGAGATTGGCTGCCCAATTTCTCGAAAAGGAAGTAGATTTATTCTAGCAAATCTAGCCCTATATGAAGACAGAAAATCATGGTATTCTTTATCACCCTCATTCAGCAGCACCAGCAATTTCAGCTGTGTATTTTCCTATTATCTTACCAGGAGGGTCACTAGTAAATACAGATGGACATTTAAAAAGTTCATGTTCAGGATAATATAAAGTAATAATATGAATAAGAGTAGATTAAATGTAAATGTAATAAGATCACAGTGAGTGCCAACACTATCATACTACATGGAAAGAAGCACAGCAGACTTAATATGTTTTCAGGGTAGCCATGGCAAATCCTTTTTTTTTTTTTTTTTTGAGACGGAGTTTCGCTCTTGTTACCCAGACTGGAGTGCAATGGCACGATCTCGGCTCACCGCAACCTCCGCCTTCTGGGTTCAGGCAATTCTCCTGCCTCAGCCTCCAGAGTAGCTGGGACTACAGGCATGCACCACCATGCCCAGCTAATTTTTGTATTTTTAGTAGAGACAGGGTTTCACCTTGTTGACCAGGATGGTCTCTATCTCTTGACCTCGTGATCCACCTGCCTCGGCCTCCCAAAGTGCTGGGATTATAGGCGTGAGCCACCGCGCCCGGCCTGGCAAATCCTTAAATTACAAAATATTCCTGTATTATGATGTGTCATGGATAATTAGAGAAAATATTATTTGAGATCAGAAAACTTGGATTTTAACCCTGGCTTTGCTATTAGTTAGTGTTGACCTAAATAACAGAGACTCTCTAAAACAGAATTAACATTTATTCAGTAATGGTTATTGGAATGAAAATACCCATGCCATAGTAAACTATATGTATATTCAAGGAGATAAAGGAAGACAAAGTTTTTAAAAGAAAATAAAGTTGCATAGCTCTTTTGAGAAAATTATCCCTGGCCACAAGGACCAGCAACAAGGGTGATGTCAGTCTGATGTTGGACAGGCAACTGCTGAGCAGATGACTTGGTGAGTTTGCTTTTGTTTGTTTGTTGATTTTTCTGTTTGTAAGGGTGCAATGGCCTTTGTGCAAGGTTGTGGTATTTGCAGTCTTTTGTGATAGCCTTGTTATCAGGCATTCGTGCATAGAAACCTTTCTCATGGCCCTTCTTGACCCTATTTGTCAGCGTTTTTAACACAAGTGATTCCATTTGGATTCACTTTCATATTATCTACCTTGCCTTTGGCAAATCATTTATCTTTCTTGGTACTTCAGTAGCTTTATTACAAAATGGGAAGAAAGAGTTCTCACTAGATAATCTATGAGGTTGCTTCCAATTCTTAAACTTTTTATTCATCTGTAACCCATCAAGGCATCACCATCCTGCAAATATAAATGAGGTCATGTATACATTGGCATTGCAGTTACTTAAGCCTACTAGCCTCCACTTGCAGAACTGCAGGCCCTCAGCACCCATGCTATTTTCTCCCAAGCGAGTCCCAGCTATTTCTGGGTAAGGTAGTGTAGCAAGTGTTGGTTGGGTTCTATCTTGATCCCCTTAAGTTTCTTTTACTGTTTCTTGTGTCCACCCCCGCCTTCTGAGAGCTTTGTTTCTAAGGTCCTACACCTGCAGTTTTCTTCAGGGTACTATCCTTGGGCTAGCTGAGCTGTTTTTCCTGCTCACAGAATGTCCAGAGCTTTGAGACAATTGCTGACTTAAATTAGTGAGGCAGATTCAGAGCCCAACTCCCTTGCTGCAAAAGAGTACAAATTCTGTGGTGTCAGGAGCCTTCTGTGAGGGTCCTCATCCTCATCCTGAAGACCACCACAGAACCTCACCTGAGATCCTTTTCTGCCCTGTGTTCCCTATTTCCTGTGATGTTTCACATATGCTTAGGAGAAATCCCCCTCCTTCTCTTCTCAGCTGGCATTCTTCTGGATGCTGACTGTCTGCTAGCCACTTGAGGGCTGTGCCTTGCTGGGTCATGGTTGGACGTGACCTCACTGGGCACACTGGTATTCTGCCAAGGATGTGGCCTACGAGGGCATCCCCAGACTGCAATGGGGCACTGCCTCCTCTCCAGCCCTTTTTGTAGCACTTGAATCATGATGAGCTATTGTCAGAAACGCGATGGGTTTCTCTCCAATTATGTTCTGTTTTGCTTTGCTACCTACACTCAGAGCTGAGCTGCTGGTTCTCTGCATTTCATAGCGCCTCCTGTGGCCTAGTCACTGAGAGGAGGCAGGTGAAAAGAAACATCATTGTCATTTCTCCATTTTCCCGTCTCTGTCCCTGACATGCTAAGTTTTGCAAGTAGATTCCTAAAGAGCTACTGGCATCCCGTTCGATCTAAATTCTTGTTGCTAACATTTGAAATCATCTTCTGATAGATCAGAACTCAAAATCTAGCACTTCATGGTCTCTCTAGAGTTATCTTATCACCAAACTAATCAGTTTAACAAAAATGGCCCAACCAAAACAGGTGAGTGGAAAAACCACTTCATTTATAGGACAGTTACCTTTTTTTTTAATCTGATAATATCAAGTGATGAGTAACAAATGTATTTTCATAGATTTCACCTAAAATCCTTATCTGGATGTACATTTCCTTTTTTGTTACGTTCTTCAAAAATCCATGAAGTAATAATATTCATGACTTTTATATTAGTTATTTGATAATCACCAGCAAATGTGCATTAATTAAAATCTCCTCCTGGAGATACTTAATTTAGTAGTGAAATAATACCAATAGTCCTGTTTGTTCTGGGGCTCGTCAGGCAAACTTTGGCAAGGTGAAAGACATCCAGGTGGTACAAAACCTAAATTAGAAATAGCACCATTAGGCAGGGCGAGGTGGCTCATGCCTGTAATCCCAGTCCTTTGGGAGGCTGAGGAAGGCAGATCATCTGAGATCAAGAATTTGAGAACAGCCTGGTCAACATGGTGAAAACGCTTCTCTATCAAAAAACTTCAAAAATCAGTCAGGTGTGGAGGCTGAGGTAGGATGATTGCTTGAACCCGGGAGGCAGAGGTTGCAGTGAGCCAAGATGGCACCACTGCACTCCAGCCTGGGTGACACAGTAAGACCCCTGTCTCAAAAAAAAAAAAAAAAAAAGAAAAGGAAAGAAAAGAAAAAATAAATAAATGGCACCATTAAAACATGACATGCCCAGGAAACATGACTTAATATCTCCACTGTTAACTTCCTTTTAAATAAACCACAGCATTGAGGAGTAAAAGGACCAACACATTTGCCTCTTGGCAATACATCCAATGGTGCAATACTTCCATCACATGAGATCAGCTCCCTTATTTAAATCAATAACATCTTATCAGTTTTTTCCTCTTATTTATTATTTTGTCTTCCTACATCTAAAATAATTATGTGTGTCAATGTTTCTTAACTAGGCAATGGAATAGAAAATACAAGTTTTATTTTCAGCATTTTCATTGACTTCTGAATGAACTGGGTTAGACACTTCAACAGCAGGAACCAATAACATTTATTATGCTCCATCCTGCAAGAAACCTGGTTTTAGGTATTCTGATAAAGGAAGTTTTCTGGGGAAAAGGCATGGTTTCTGTTTATAATCTAAGAAAGTAATATAGAGGCAGACAGAACAAGCATTGTTCAAACACATACAACCTGCTTTTAAAAACACATTCTTCATATGGCTTTTATAAAATTTTCCTTTCATAAAGGAAGAAAAAAATTGGCAAGAATAAGATTAAATCAAAATGCCCTAAATAATATGGCCAAAGTCACTTTAGAGAAATGGTTCTTAAGCTTGGGTGAGGAGGATCACCAATTCCAGAAAAATCATCTGTGTGTATAAATATCGACATTTGGTAGAAAATCTTGAGATTCTCAGATCTCCTTTTTTTGAACCCCAATTTAAGAACTCCAATTTCAGTTTTTCAGAAACAGGGTATAAAATGCTCGGTCCTGCTAAAATAGAAGGGCATTTACTCAAACTGGAGGACCTTCCCTCCCTTTTCCTTTTTCTTTTTTTTACTTTTCTTCTCCCTACAAAATCTCTCCTCTCTCTCTCTCCTCCCTCTCTCTCTCTTTCTCTCTCTCTCTCTCTCTCTCTCTCTCTCTCTCTCTCTCTCTCTCTCCCTCTCTCTCTCTCTCTTCCTGCCACATCTCTTTCTCCTCTCTCTCCTTTTGTTCTTCTGTGAGTTAACAAGAGTTTTGTAGTAAGAAAGCAAAGATGAAAAAAAAAAGAACCACAGAAAGCTTTTCATTTCTCATCTCCCTCCTGCATGTGATGATACTGGATATGACCAACTCTAATCCGTATTATATGATCTTCTCTCTAGGCCTTGCCCTATAAACCACACCTCCTGGGAGGCTTTGCTCTGATGTATAAAAACTAAGTGGGTGTTGAACAATGAGAACACAGAGACACTGGTAGGGGAACATCACACACCAGGGCTTGGGAGTTGAGGGGCAGGGGAGGAATAGCAGGGAGTGGGGGAATTGGGGAAGGAGCATCAGGAGAAATATTTAATGTAGATGACAGGGTGATGGATGCATCAAACCACCACCATGACAAGTATATACCCATGAAACAAACCTGCATGATCTGCACATGTGCCCCAGAACTTAAAGTATAATAATTTTAAAAAGACACACCTTATATAAGACATAATCTGAAATAATAATGGTGACATGATAAACTTGACAAAACATTAAAAATAAATAATAATAACAATAAATCTTCTGACTTCGGCCTCTAGATGTTGCTAAGTATGTGTGTGCTCACTCCCCATGAGGAGTATCTCATCTTAGTGTTTCAAGCTATGCGCCTGTATTCCTGTATTATTTAGAGTGACACTAGATTCTGTAACAAAACACCCAAGCCCCAATATTTCACTGGCTTACCCCATGAAACTTCCACCTTCCTGGTTTAAGTGATTCTCCTGTTTCAGCCTCCTGAGTAGCTGGGACTACAGGTGTGTGCCACCACACCCAGCTGTTTGTACTTTTAGTAGAGAAGGGGTTTCACTGTGATAGGCACGATGGCCTCATCTCCTGACCTCATGATCCACTCACCTCAGCCTCCCAAAGTGCTGGGATTACAGGTATGAGCCACTGTGCCTGGCCCCAGATGGCTACTCTTTAGCTCTGCACTCAAACTTTATACTTAGTCATATTTTCCAAATCTCATATTTTAAGGTTGACGATGTCATCACTATTGCTGCATACTTTTCATCTGGAGTGAGTCACAGGTCCCATTCATGCTCAAAGGAAGATCAGTACACAAGGATATGAGTAGCAGGGGTGGTGATGAGTGGCCATGTTCGAGGTTGCCCACCGACCACAGGCTCTCTGTCTGTAGTCTCTAGCATTTAAAAACACATAAACATCTCTTGACTTGTTTTGGTAACAGGAATGTAAGAAGGTGGCTAGATATCGAATTCTATTCCAATATAGAGCTGGGAAAAGAGTCTGCCTAGGAGAAAGTAGTGGGTGGTCAGGGAGGCCAGTTCAGAAGCCTGCACAGATCGGAGGCTCTTCTGGAACATGTGGCAGAGGCTGGGTTTTCTCGTCGCTTTCCTGTATGTCCCAGTCTCACGTATTTATTTTCTTTAATTAAATTTATGTATTTTTGCTTTATATTACTTTTTCCTTTTATTTACCTTAACCTTAGCAATGAAAATTTCAAGATCCAATAAATGGTCGAAGACAGGAGAAAATGATAAAATACTTATATTCAACATAGAGGCCCATTGAAAGCTGTGTTCTTTTAACTTAAATAATTGACATATGCAAAATTTTAAAATGCCATAATTGCTTTACACCCTATTCAATTATCAATTTTATTATTACCTTTTCAATTCCTAATTTTACGACATTGTTTTTATTCTAGAAAAAGAGATAACCTACAATTTATAATTTTAACTGTTTGGGTTTTTTGTTTGTTTGTTTGTTCTTGTTGCCCAGGCTAGAGTGCAATGGCATGATCTTGGCTCGCTGCAACCTCTACCTGCCAGGTTCAAATGATTCTCAAACCTTAGCCTCCCATGTAGAAGATATTACAGGCATGCACCACCACACCAAGCTAATTTTGTGGGGTTTTTTTTTAATGGGGTTTGTATTTAACGGGGTTTGACTATGTTGGCCTGGCTGATCTCAAACTCCTGACCTCAGTTGATCCACCCACGTCAGCCTCCCAAAGTGCTGGGACTTTAGGTGTGAGTCACTACACCCTGGAATTTTAAACATTTTTAGGCATACAATTCAGTGGCATTAAATTCATATATATTTTGTGCAACTTTCACTACCAACCATTGCCAGAATTTTTTCATCTTCCCCAAGTGACACTCGATACCCCTCACTGATTTTTATAACAGAGTTCTTATCACGTAACTGTCATTTTCTTCTCTCTCCTTAGAAATATTTTTGACTTTTATTCTTTTTCTTATTTATACTCTTTGGCTTCCTTTCTAAAAAGCAGCTGTTCATTCTTCAAAATAATCCAGATATTAGAGTTTTATTCAGTTTTATTTAAGGAGATAAGATGGCTAGGTGTTTTGTTCCAGTATATTCAAGAAGCTAAGATAGTTTAACTCCTTGGCTGCTCCTAGCACCTCAAATCCACAGAATGGGTTTATTTTAATGACACCTGCAGGTTTAACTTACTCTAGTCTGTGAGACCTTATTAAACTCTTAAGAACAATAAATAACAAAAATCTACATGTTTAGCTGGGCCTGTATTCATCTGTTTTGTAGGTTATCTAAGTCATTCTTTTCATCCTGATTCCAGTGACTAGACCTTTGCTTTATTCTTGGTGTCCATATATCAAGGTTCTAGCAGCCAGGAATTTTCTTCCAGAACTAATTTTCTACCTGTTGCTTTGGTTCCCAGGACCAGCTCCCTGCCTGCTCTTCCCAGATTTTGCAAGAGCTACAAAGATATGTACATGAAGCTCCATGCCTGTATCTCTACTGCTTGTCATCAGAGTCTTCTCTTATCTGCTCTACTACCTCATACCTGGATCCTTCTGGATCATCTATCTTGTCAAAATGGAGCTTTCTCATCTCTGGGTCCTGACCATTCTTTTATGTCTAACCTGTTGAAGCCCAAACCTATGCTTTGTTACTTTCTGTCTCTCATATTCTTCTGGGACAGCAAAATCATTTTGAGTTTGGACCAAAAGACCAGTACTTTTGGTTATAGCATTCAAAATGGAATGAGTACTGTTCCTTCTAGAAGGAAGAGGTAAGAACTCACTTTTGATGCATGCATCTAAATTCTAATTCTCTATGTCCAATGGAGACTGTTTTTTGTCCAACCAAAATCTGTTCTGCTTTTTCCAGAGTAATAGTGTACATATGGGTGCTCAGTTGCTCAGGTACACTGCATCTTCCTGCCTCCTGGTAGTGAGGTATGGACATGCCACTAAATTCTTATCAATGGAGGATGAACAGAAGTAAAATGTGCAGCTTCTACCTTACTTGCTTAGAAAACACTTGCTCAGAAACCACTCCTCACTTGTCTTTCTGCTAGCTGAGAATGAGAACAAGAGAGTTCCCTTGGAAGCTATGTTATATATGATAGAACCACCTTTCTGTCCAAGGCATGACTTCCTGAAATAGAAGCCACCTTCCTGCTCTGTGCCATGAAGAGACACAAAATAAGCTTTTATTTTGCTGAAACATCATCTTTGGGTCTCCTTGTTACATCAACTCAGATTTCATTCTAGAGACTACAATATAATTGATGTAAATCTTAAAATTGTTCATCGGTTAACAGATCCAAATATTTCTCATTTTTCTATAGATGCGGGTAGCCGATTGAAGACTAATTGTATTTAAATAGAAAATAATTAAAATATTGTGTATGCTAAAAATCAAACATCTGCTTTGCTATTTGCCCTGTCTGCTAGTTCTTTCTCAGTGGCAGGGTCGGGGACAGGGGAGACCTTCAGTGACACCTACTCTTCATGGGTTGCAGTCAATTTTATCTTCCAGATATAATAATGATTGATTATCACTCAACTTTCAAGATATGATAATATGCTGACATGAGAACCAAATCACTTGATAAAGGAATCTGATTGACCATATTGCGTTTTCATGGACAGATATTGCATATATAATTTTCTCAGCAGTTGCTTGCATTTTTTTAGGCATCAGACATTGAATGAAACTGAGGAAGCAGGTACAGAAAGTGACAAATGTCAAAGTAATCTGAGCCAATTATTATTTTAAGGTCTTCAAGATTTTTAGACAATGATGCTCTTAGAAACTATACAAGGAATTTCTCTGTTAATGGTTCCTAATCTGTTCAAGGCCACAGGCTGTCCTGGGAAGTTGATGAAACTTTGGTTTCTTTTCCTAGGCAAATTTATAAGGTAACAAATTTTGGAAACAATGTGAGATGGTTCACAAACATCCAGCAGCCTAGAAGCATCCGTGGATCACAGATTAGGAACATACTTTTATAGGGGAAAAGTAAAAGAATAAATCAATTTCTTCCATTCAATCACAATTATATCAAACTAGCACTTATCACGTATTTGTTTGCCAGCAAAACCTGGACCCAAAGACACTAAGAGAATAGGTATGCCCTTGTTATTGAGTAGCTGACAGTCCAATGGAGAAAATAGGCCTGACAATTGATATTCACAATGAAATGTGATGCAATGGATACGTGAGCAGAATGCAGAGACAACGGAGGACTGGTTAAAATCTCTATCCATAGGAGCTAGAGCAAGGTTTCTTTCTGTACAAGTAATGCTTGGGGAAGATCTGAAGAAACAAAGTGACCAGTCCTGTGGAAGCAATGCTTCCAAATCTTCTTTCATACATGGTAAAAACAACAATCTTTATGAGCCACTTATTATGTGTTAGATACTATTTTAATAGATGTTTAATCCTCACAACAATTCAAGTGACAGGTTCTCATTACCCAGCTGGTAAGTGGGGCCAAATTTAATCAGGCCTCTGGAACCATGAACTCATCATATTGTCTAGGACCCATATGTAAAACAGCAAACTAGAAGACAGTGAGGAGTGTGTTATTTCTGTCAACTGATCACACATATAAAAAACAGAGATTTTTATGTTCCAGGCATTTGATTGGAGCACAGCACAGTGGCATGTGTATCATTTTCCCAATTTTATAGATGAGGCTCATAGCCTTTAAATCAGTGGTTCAAAGCCACGTAGTCACAGAAGGGAAGGCCCATGTATGAACACTGGCCTTGCGTGTTTAGCATGTTGTTGTTGCTGCTATATCCCATTGTTTTCAAGCACCAAGGGGAGCAGATACCATCAGGAGTTCTAAACCTTTATGACTAAAATGAGAATGAAAATGGTTGTACCAAATGCAAATGCAGAATTTAGATCCACATCTGTAATGTACAGTTCCAACCTAGACACAATCATTTGTCCAATCTAGGAAGACATCTGACTTTTCATTTCTATAGTCCCCTAGCAAATAGAAATGAAAATAAGAGGTGAGGAACAAGTACAATATGAGATAAAGTTCAATTTAGCTAACTAATAAAAATGCATCTTGACTATCAGATAAATTAAAGCAAGTTACAAATTTGAAGATCAGAAAATCAGTTTCCAGAATCTAGTAGTAAAATGAGACATTAAAAATCTCCACAAAGTGACTGGCAAGATGGCCAAATAGGAAGAACTCTGGTCTGCAGCTCTTAGCAAGATCAGTGCAGAAGGCAGGTGATTTCTCCATTTCCAACTGAAGTACCCAGTTCGTCTCATTGGGACTGGTTAGACAGTGGGTGCAACCCATGGAGGGTGAGCCAAAGCACGGTGGTACTTTGCCTCACCCAGGAAGTTCAAGGGGTTGGGAAACTCCCTCCCCTAGCCAAGGGAAGCTGTGAAGGACTATACTGTGATGAATGATGCACTCTGGCCCAGATACTATATTTTTCCCACAGTCTTCACAACCCACAGACCAGGAGATTCCTTCCAATGCCTATGCCACCACAGCCCTGGGTTTCAAGCATAATACTGGGTGGTCACTGGGGTAGACATGAGCTTGCTGCAGAAATTTTTTTTTCATACCCCCGTGGGACCTGGAATACCAGTAAGACACAACCATTCACTTCCCTTGAAAGGGGGCAGAAGCCAGGGAGCCAAGTGGTCTAGCTCAATGGATCCCAATCCTATGGAGCCCAGCAAGCTAAGATCCACTGTTTTGAAATTCTAGCTGCCAGCACAGCAGTCTGAAGTCTGCTGAGTAGGTGGTTTTCACCTCACAGTGTAAACAAAGCTTCTAGGAAGTTCAAACTGGGCTCCGCAGTATGGCAAAACTGCTTTCTGGGCAGGGCATCTCTGAAAGGAAGGCAGCTGCCCCAGTCAGGGACTTACAGATAAAACTCCCAACTCCCTGGGACAAAGCACTGGGGAGAAGGGGCGGCTGTGGGCACAGCTTCGGCAGACTTAAACATTCCTACCTGCCAGCTCTGAAGAGAGCAGCAAATCTCCCATCACAACACTCAAGCTCTGCTAAGAGACAGACTGTCTCCTTAAGTGGGTCCCTGACCCTGGTGCCTCTTGACTAGGAGACACTTCCCAGCGGGGTCCACAGACACCTCATACAGGAGAGCTCTGGCTGGCATCTGGGGAATGTTCCTCTGGGAGGAAGCTTCCAGAGGAAAGAGCAGGGAGCATTGTTTGCTTCTCTGCAGCCTCACTGGTGATATAGGCAAATAGGGTCTGGAGTGGACCTCCAGCAAACTCCAGCAGACCTGCAGCAGAAGAGCCTGTTTGTTAGAAGGAAAACTAACAAACAAAAAGGAATATCATCAACATCAAGAAAAAGGACATCCACTCAGAAACCACAGAGACCCCATTCAAAGGTCATCAACATCAAAGACAAAAGGTAGATAAATCCATGAAGATGAGGAAAAAACAGTTCAAAAAACTGAATATTCCAAAAACCAGAATGCCTCTTTCCCTTCAAAGGATCACAACTCACTGCCAGCAAGGAAACAAAACTAGACAAGGAATGAGTTTGATGAATTGACAGAAGTAGGCTTCAGAAGGTGGTTCATAACAAACTCTTCTGAGCTAGAGGAGCATGTTCTAACCCAATGCAAAAAAGTGAAGAACCTTGATAAAAGGTTACAGGGACTGATAACTAAAACAATAAGTTAAGAGAAGAACATAAATGACTTGATGGAGCTGAAAAAAAGCACAAGAACTTCGTGAAGCATACACAAGTATTAATAGCCGAATTGATCAAGTGGAAGAAAGGATATCGGAGATTGAAGATCAACTTAATGAAATCAAGCCTGAAGACAAGATTAGAGAAAAAAAAATGAAATGAAATGAACAAGGCCTCCAGGAAATATGGAACTATGTGAAAAGACCAAATCTATGTTTAATTGTTGTACCTTAAAGTGATGGGGAGAATGGAACCAAGTTGGAAAATACTCCTCAGGATATTATCAAAAAGAACTTCCCTAACATAGCAAGATAGGCCAACATTCAAATTCAGGAAATACGGAGAACTCCACAAAGAAACTCCTCAAGAAGACCATCCCTAAGACACATAATCATCAGATTCACCAAGGTTGAAATGAAAGAAAAAATGTTAAGGGCAGCTAGAGAGAAAGGTTGGGTTACCCACAAAAAGAAGCCCCTGAGACTAACAACAGATCTCTCAGCAAAACCTACAAGCCAGAAGACAGTGGGGATCAATATTCAACATTCTTAAAGAAAAGAGTTTTCAACCCAAAATTTCATATCCAGCCAAACTAAGCTTCATAAGTGAAGTAGTAATAAACTCCTTTACTGACAAGCAAATGGTGAGAGATTTTGTCACTGCCAGGCCTGCCTTACAAGACCTCCTGAAGGAAGCACTAAACATGAAAAGGAAAAACCGGTATCAGTCACTGCAAAAAGGTACCAACTTGCAGAGACTATTGAAACTATGAAGAAATTCCATCAACTAATGGACAAAAAAATCACATAGCAGCATAATGACAGGATCCAGTTCATACATAACAATATTAACCTTAAATGTAAATGGGCTAAATGCCCCGATTAAAAGGTAAAGACTGAAAAATTGAATAAAGAGTCAAGACCCATTGGTGTGCTGTGTTAAGGAGTCCGATTTCACATGCAAAGATATATATAGGCTCAAAATAAAGGGACAGAGGAAGATTTACCAAGCAAATGGAAAGCAAAAAAATAAAAATAAAAGGCAGGGGTTGAAATCGTAGTCTTTGATAAAACAAATTTTAAACCAACAAAGATCAAAAAAGACAAAGAAGGGTATTACATAATGGCAAAGAGATCAATGCAACAAGAGGAAATAACTATCCTAAATATATATGCACCCAATACTGGAACACCCAGATACATAAAGTAAGTTCTTTGAGACCTCAAAGAGACTTAGACTCCCACACAATAATAGTGGGATGCTTTAACACTCCACTGTCAATATTAGACTGATCAATGAGACAGAAAATTAACAAGGATATCCAGAACTTGAACTCAGCACTGGACCAAGCAGACCTAATAAACATCTACAGAACCCTCCACCCCAAATCAACAGAATATATATTCTTCTCGAGCACCACGTTACACTTATTCTAAAATTGCCCAAATAATTAAAAGCAAAACATCCCTCAGCAAATGCAAAATAATGAAAATCATAACAATCTCTGAGATCACGGTGCAAACAATTAGAACTCAGGATTAAGAAACTCACTCAAAACCGCACAATTACATGGAAACTGAACAACCTGCTCCTGAATGACTACTGGGTAAATAACAAAATTAAGGTAGAAATAAATGTTATTTGGAATCAATGAAAAAGACATAATATAACAGAATCACTGGGACACAGCTAAAGCAGTGTTTAGAGGGAAATTTTTAGCACTAAATGCACAGAGAAGAAAGCAGGAAAGATCTAAAATTGACACCCTAACATTACAATTAAAAGGACTAGATAAGCAAGAGCAAACAAATTCGAAAGCTAGCAGAAGACAAGAAATAACTAAGATCAGAGCAGAACTGAAGGAGAGACACACAAAAAACCCTTCAAAAAATCAATGAATCACACACTGGGGTCTGTTGGGGGGTGAGATCCTAGGGGAGGGATAGCAGGGGGTGAGAAGATTGGGGAGGGATAACATTAGGATAGGTGACAGGGGGATGGAGGCAGCAAACCACCATGGCATGTGTATACCTATGTAACAATTCTGCAAGATCTGCGCATGTACCCCAGAACTTAAAGAATAATTTAAAAAATAAATAGGGTAAAAGACACAAAAAAAAATCAATGAATCCAGGAGCTGTTTTTTTAAAGAAATCAACAAAACAAATAGACTGCTAGCCAAACTAGTAAAGAAAACAAGATAAAAGAATCAAATAGACACAATAAAAAATAAGAAAGTAGATATACTACTGATCCCACAGAAATACCAACTAACATCAAAGAACACTATAAATACCTCTACACCAACAAACTAGAAAATCTAGGAGAAACAGATAAATTTCCAGACACATACACATTCCAAAGTCTAAACCAGGAAGAAGCTGAATCCTGAATAGACCAATAATAAGTTCTGAAATTGAGGCAGTAATTAATAGTCTACCAATGAAAAAAGCCCAGGACCAGGGAGATTCACAGCCAAATTCTACCAGAGGTACAAAGAGGGGTACCATTCCTTCTGAAACTATTCCAAACAATAGAAAAAGAGGGACTTCTCCCTAACTCATTTTATAAGGTCGGGATCATCCTGATACCGAAAACTGGCAGAAACACAACAGGAAAAAGAATATTTCAGGCCAACATCCCTGATGAACATCAATGCGAAAACCCTCAAAATACTGGGAAAACGAATCCAGCAACACATCAAACAGCTTAACCACCACAATGAAGTTGGCTCAATCGCTGGTATGCAAGGCTGGTTCAACATACGCAAATCAACTAACGTAATCCATCACATAAACAGAACTGATGATAGATGCAGAAAAGACCTTCAACAAAATTCAACAGCCCTTCAGGCTGAAAACTCTCAATAAACTAGGTATTGATGGAATATATCTCCAAATAATAAAAGCTGTTTATGACAAACCCATAGCCAATATCATACTGAATGAGCAAAAGCTGGAAACATTCTCTTTGAAAACCAGCACAAGACAAGGATGCCCTCTCTCACCACTCCTATTCAACATAGGATTGAAAGTTCTGCCAGGGCAATCAGGCAAGAGAAAGAAATAACATGTATTCAGATAGGAAGAGAGGAAGTCAACTTGTCTCTGTTTGCAGATGACATGATTGTGTATTTAGAAAACCCCATCACCTCAGCCCAAAATCTCTTTAAGCTAATAAGCAACTTCAGCAAGGTTAAAAGATACAAAATCAATGTGTGAAAATCACAAGCATTCCTATACACCAATAACAGACAAACAGAGAGCCAAATCATGAGGGAACTCCCATTCACTATTGCTAGAAATAGAATAAAATACCTAGGAACACAACTTACAAGGGATGTGAAGGACCTCTTCAAAGAGAACTACAAAGAACTACTCAAACAAATAAGAGAGGACACAAACAAATGGAAAAGCATTCCATGCTCATGGATAGAAAGAATCAATATTGTGATATCATCTAAAGAAATTTATAGACTAAATGCTATCCCATCAAGCTACCATTGACTTTCCTCACAGAATTAGAAAAAAACTACTTTAAAATTATATGGAACCAAAAAAGAGTCCATATAGCCAAGAAAATCTTAAGCAAAAAGAACAAAGCTGGAGGCTTCACACTACCTGACCTCAAACTATACCATAAGGCTGCAGTAACCAAAACAGCATGGTACTGATATGATAATAGATATATAGACCAATGGAACAGAACAGAGCCCTCAGAAATAATGCCACACATTTACAACTATCTGATTTTGGCAAACATGACAAAAACAAGCAATGGGGAAATAATTTCCTATTTAATAAATGGTGTTGGGAAAACTGGCTAGCCATAAGCAGAAAACTGAAACTGGACCTTTTCCTTACATCTTATAAAAAATTAACTCAAGATCGATTAAAGACTTAAACATAAAACCTAAAGCCATAAAAACCCTAGAAGAAAACCTAGGCAATACCATTCAGAACATAGGCATGGGCAAAGACTTCATGACTTAAACACCAAAAGCAATGGCAACAAAAACCAAAATTGACAAATAGAATATAATTAAACTCCAGAGCTTCTGCACAGCAAAAGAAACTATCATCAGAGTAAACAGGCAACCTACAGAATAGGAGAAAATTTTTGCAATCTATCTATCTGACAAAGGGCTAATATCCAGAATCTACAAAGAATTTAAACAAATTTACAAGAAAAAACAAACAATCCCATCAAAAAGTGGGCAAAGGATATGAACAGACACTTCTCAAAAGAAGACATTTATGTGACCAATAAACATGGGAAAAAAAGCTCATCACCACTGGTCATTAGAGAAATGCAAATCAAAGAAACAATGTGATACCATCTCAAGCCAGTTAGAATGGCGATCTAGAAAGTCAGGACACAACAGATACTGGTAAGGCTGTGGAGAAATAGGAATGCTTCCACGCTGTTAGTAGGAATTTAAATTAGTTCAACCATTGTGGAAGACAGTGTGGCTATTCATCAAGGATCTAGAACCAGAAATACCATTTGACTCATAAATCCCATTACTAGGTATATACCCAAAGGATGATAAATCAATCTACTATAATGACACATGCACACGTATGTTTATTGCAGCACTGTTCAAAATAGTAAAGACTTGGAAGCAACCCAAATGTCCATCAATGATAAATTGGATAAAGAAAATGTGGCACATATACACCATGGAATACTATGCAGCCACAAAAAAAGCTGAGTTCATGTCCTTTGCAGGGACATGGATGAAGCTGGAAACCATCATTCTCAAACTAACACAAGAACAGAAAAATCAAACATCACATATTCTCACTCATAAGTGGAAGTTGACCAATGGAACACATGGGCACAGGGAGGGAAACATCACACACTGGGGCCTGTCAGGGGGTGAGGGGCTGGGGGAGGGATAGCATTAGGAGAAATTCCTAATGTAGATGACGGGTTAGCAAACCATTATTATGGCATGTGTGTACCTATGCAGCAAACCTTCACATTTGGTACATGTATCCCAGAACTTAAAGTATAATTTAAAAAAAAGAAAAGAAATCTTCTACACAAGTCTTTTCAGCATAAATGAACAATCAGTCTTCAGAACGTCTCTATAATATATACATCTAACATTTGGGGAGTGTTGTCAAGTTCTATTAAAATGATGATATAGCTAATAAGGAATGAATGATGCAGCATTAAATATAGGACACAGTCTTTTTTCTTTTAAATTTGCACTCTTAGAACTGCTGAGATATTCCTTGTAATGTCGCTGTGCCATTTCAGAAATTATCATGGAAATTATATGTATTTCTGTTTATCAAACCAACCACCTCAGGATAGATAGTTGCAGACTTCCTCTCATTTAACTCACACTTTGGGTTTTAGACCAAACACACTATGCCCACACAGTTAAATGTACATTAACACTTGCAATAAAGAAACAAACATTAGTACATCCAGTCATCTCCTGTTGACAGACCGTCATCATTTTGGTACAGAGAAAGATACATTTCAGAAGCCCATGGTACATTTCCTCCTTGATTCAGGTTCCTTGTTTATTACCACATGAATATTTCTCTGGTATATTTTTAGTACAATGTGTTATCCTAGACTGATTATATGTTCACAGATTGTGAGGAGCCTGTGAAAGACTTTTTGCTGTACTTGCTATTGGGCAAAATTCCGTCTGCTACCTGGTATTCATGTAGAGTAAACTGCAACGTGGAAACAGATGGTATGACCAAGTGGGAGAGAGACTCTGTCTGCAAAACTGGGAGAGTTTTATTCACTTTGTCTTGGGGTGGAAGAAGAATGAACAAGTCCACCTCAGCATGAAAATATAAAAGAATGTCAGTATTGAAGGTTACTGCTTTTGATTTTGCCAAAATCCCTGAACTGTGTGAGCAGATGAACTTTCCAAATAAGAAGATACCACCAGGTTCTTCACATGGTGAGCGGAGCCTTACTGTTCAAACCACTGTGGCTTAATACATGACACTTTGCATGAGATAATTTGACCAACTCAAGGTGCCTTTTCTGCATTTGAGAATCAAAAGAAGCAATGTGCTTCCCTATAGGTTGTCTGTCAAATTATAAATGAGACCTCACTAGTATTTTAGAGTTTGTGTTGTCTCAATTTCATCCAGTCAGTAAAATTAAGATCAAATTATTTTTCTCCTTTTGAATTAGAAAAATGAAATCAGTTTTCTCTTCACAGCCCAGAGTTGTGAGTATGGTTTAGCATCTTCCATGGGGTGAGAGGAAGTTACATAAATTGGAATTTGTTTCCTTTTCCCATGTGAACTGCTACTTCTGTTCATGACTCTCTAGAATATTTACTTATTTTTTAGCGTTTGTCCATGTTTATGTTTATAAAAGAGGCATTTTAATTGAATTTTTTGTTTTAAATTTTTTTTTTTTTTTTTTTTTTTTTTGAGACAGAGTTTCGCTCTTGTTACCCAGGCTGGAGTGCAATGGTGCGATCTCGGCTCACTGCAACCTCCGCCCCCTGGGTTCAGGCAATTCTCCTGCCTCAGCCTCCTGAGTAGCTGGGATTACAGGCACGTGCCACTGTGTCCAGCTAATTTTTTGTAATTTTTAGTAGAGACGGGGTTTCACCATGTTGACCAGGATGGTCTCGATCTGTTGACCTTGTGATCCACCTGCCTCGGCCTCCGAAAGTGCTGGGATTACAGGCTTGAGCCACCGCACCCGGCCTGTTTTAAATTTTTTACTTTTGTGGGGACATAGCAGGTGTACATATTTATTGAAATGTTTTGATATAGGAATGCAATGCATAATAATCACATAAATTTTTATTTATTTTATTTTAGTTAGAAAAAGGGTCTTGCTCTGTCACCAAGGCTGGAGTACAGTGGTGTAATCATAGCTCACTGCAGCCTTGAACTCCTGGCTCAAGCAATCCTCCTGCTTCAGCCTCTCAGGTAGCTATTAGTGTGGGTAAATTGGATTTTTAAAACACAAAAACACCTGATCAAATCAGCCCAGTTCTAAAGAAGTCACTTATATATTTAATCGTTGTATTAATCAGGTTCTCTAGAGGGACAGAATGGAATATATACGTGTGTGTGTGTGTGTGTGTGTGTGTGTGTGTGTGTAAAGGGAAGATTATTTAGTATTAACTCACATGATCACAAGGTCCCAAAATAGGCTATCTGCAGTCTGAGGAGCAAGGAGAGCCAGGCTGAGTTCAGAAACTGAAGAACCTGGAGTCAGATTTTGAGGGCAGGAAGCATCCAGCATGGGAGAAAGATGTAGCCTGGGAGGTTAGGCCAATCTCTCTTTTCACTGTCTTCTGCCTGCTTATATTCCAGCCGCACTGGCAGCCAATTAGATTACGTCCACCCAGATTAAGGATGGGTCTGGCTTTCCCAGCCCACTGACTCAAATATTAATCTCTTTTGGCAACACCCTCACAGACACACCCAGATCAGTACTTTGTATCCTTCGATTTAATCAAGTTGACACTCAGTATTAGCCATCACAGTCATGCATCTTCATTTCTCCCAGTTATATGCCCAGGTCACTAACCTGACTGAATCTGGGTTATCTAACCAAAGTACCATATCAATAACCAAAAAAAAAAAAAAAAAAAAATCAAGGTTGAGAGAAAAAAGTTTGCTTGGTTGCAGGTCATTATAAGAGAATACTTATTGATAGAATAATTTATAAGTGAATTAAATGTTGTTTCTTACACTATCCAGTGGTGTATACAATATTACATTATTCTTGGCAACAGGAAGCTGCTAAAGTTTCAGATTCGGCCAATAGACTGATGATCATAGAGCAGAGCTGGCAGAGTGGAAACAGCTCCAGGGCCTGCCGGAGCACCTTGCTCTGATTATCCTGGAAGCAACTAGAGTGGATGCTGATTCCATTCATGCCACCTTCATCTGTGAACCCCCAAAGATCTCACAATGTAACTCATACATAGTTAGCATTAAATAAACATACATATTCTGACTGTATGCAACTGGTTCAAAATGCACTAAAATTATTAAATTAAGATGGAACAAATGTATAGGTTCAGGATGTCTTTGGCATCTGCTTTTATGTGCAGATGCATAGAATAGCAGGGAGTGTGAAGAACAGCTAACTCTGTTGTTTTATAGGATCATCCAGGTTAGTTGAATGGTCTGGTTATTTGGAAATCATCCAAAGATGCAGTGTTGAACAGTAAAATAGCCAAGACAAAGAGGCAAGATCCTACGTGTCATACTGGGCTCTCCCTTGCCTAGCTTTCTAGTGTGAGACCCTTCTCTTTCTGGTACACCTTTATTTCTTCATCCATAAGTGATGACCTGTTCTATTTTCAGAGATTGTCTGAGGACGTATGTTCACAATACAGTAAATGTTAGTGTGCCCCCAAAATTTACATGTTGAAACCCTCATCTCAGTATGATGGTTTTGGATGGGAAGCTGTTGGGAGATAACCAGGATGTGAGGGTGGAGCCCTCATGAATCACATTAGTTCCATTATAGGAAGAGGCCAGAGAGCCAGCTAGTTCCTTCCACCATGCAAGGCTATCACAACTCATTGGTCTACAATTTGGAAAAAGAGCCCTCACCAGAACCTGACCATGCCAGCACTCTGACCTTGGACTTTCACACTACAGAACTGTGAGAAATAAATTTCTATCGTTTATACCAACCTAGTCTACGGCAATTTGTTACAGCAACCTGAACTGACTAAGATGGTGTTCTGACAGTACTTTGTTGTTTCTTAAACCAATTAAAATGTTGAAAATGTTCATCTTGCTTAATCATAAAAATAAATACCCATTATGAAATGCATGAGAAACAAAAACGTAAAGTAGATGATAAAATTCATATTGCATCTTATTGTCCAGAGGTAGATAATATCTAATAAGAAATGGTTAAATAACTGAAATAATTTATTTTAAAGTAAGTTTTCTGTGTATTTTTTGTTTTCATTTGAGCAAGGATTATAGTAGCCATACATTTTTAGTTCTGAGTATTTTATTTCCTTAGGTCTACATTTCTCTAAAGCCTGATATTTTAATGACAAAATAATATTTGACATTAGTTGATGTACCATTTCTATTAAAATCCTTTATTTTAGATTGTTCTTTATTTTCTAAATTATTTTTAAAAATCAATGAATATTCTTATATATGAATTTCTCTCTCCCCCACTTGAAATGAGTACATAAAATGGAGTTGCTGGGTCAAAAGACAAGTCTTTCTAACTTTTTCATTTTTTCGTATACACATTGCAATGTTGCATCCAGGTGAATGACACCAACTTGTTGTTACAATTAGCTATATATGCATTCTAATCGAGATTGAATATACCCACTTAAAAACCCTGCCATTTTTGAATATGTGAAGTGGTACCTCACCTTACTTTCATTTTTTATTGAAAGTAAGGTGATCATGTTTGTGTGTTTGGGGGTTATGTGTGTGTGTGTGATGTGTTTTTCTCTGATTTATCTGTTCATGCCTTTTGTTCATTTTATTTCCCTATGAGTTTTAATTTGTAAGAAATACATTATATGAATATGATTCCTTCATTATATTTTTTCATATACTGTTTGTATTTTAACTAACAACTTAAAAGTCTTTTATTGAGCCTTATTTCAAGACTTACTATGAGGCCACCATAATAAAAACAGTGTAGAGCCAGGCGTGTAGCTCACACCTGTAATCCCAGCACTTTGGGAGGCCGAGGTGGGCGGATCACCAGAGGTCAGGAGTTAGAGACCAGCATGACTAACATGGAGAAACTCTGCGTATACTAAAATATGAAATTAACCGGGTGTGGTAGTGCATGCCTGTAATCCCAGCTATTCTGGAGGTTGAGGCAGGAGAATTGCTTGAACCCAAGAGGCAGAGGTTGCAGTGAGCCAAGGTTTCGCCATTGCACTCCAGCCTGGGCAACAAGAAACTCCACCTCCAAAAAAACAAAACAGAACAAAAAAACAAAGAGAAACAGTGTAGCACTGACAAAGAATCAACAAATAAATCAATGAAATAAAATAGAGAGCCAGAAATGTATTCACATTATATGATCCTTCGATACTCAACAAAGGGACAAAACAGTCTTACAAGAAAAGAAAAAGCTTTTAAACAAATGATCCTGGAAAAACTAGCTATGCAAATTAAAAAATAAACTTTGGCCCCTAACTCACTCCACATGCAAACATTAATTTGAGATGGATTCTAGATCTCAACATAATAGCTAAAACTATAAGCTTTAAAAAATAGTATATTTTTGTGGATTCCAAACAGGCAAAAGTTTCTTTAAAAAAGCACAGAAAGCAATATCAATGAAAAAAACATATAAATTATATTTCATAAAAATTAACAACTTTGGTTCATCTAAAAACATTAAGCAATGAACAGGCAAGCTGTAGACTGAGACATGTTTGCAGTTTACACACCTTACTTAAGACTGGTAACTAGAATACATTTTCAGGAAAAAAAAAACTAAAGTCTATAAGGCAATTATAAAAAGAAAAAAAATAGAAGAAAAGGATTTGAACATACACACAACACAGGCTAATTTATAAATGACCAATAAGTACATGAAAAAACACTATTATTAGATATTAGGAAAATTCAAATTGAAACCTCAGTGAGATACCATATATCCACTAAGGTAGCTGAAATCAAAAGAGAGATACTGGTAAATGTTGATGAAGACTTGTGACAACCAGAACTTTCACATACTGTTAATGGCAGTAAAAATGCTACAGGTTTAGAAAAAGCTTCCTTAGCATTTTTAAAAAGTAGATTCACCTCTAGTATAAGACCCAGTGATTCCAAAGAAACATATGTCCACAAACAGACTTATTTATACAAATAATTTATTGGAGCTATATTTATAACCCCAAAAAAGAAACAGCCTAGATACCCGGCAATAGGAGATTGAATGAATAAAATATGCTTTACTCTTAACAGTGAGACACCAGACAGCAATAAAAAGAGTAAATTACTGATATATACAATAACATGGATGAATTGAAAATACCTTATGTGCGGTGGCTCAAGCCTGTAATCCCAGCACTTTGGGAGGCCGAGGCAGGTGGATCACGAGGTCAAGAGATCGAGACCATCCTGGTCAACATGGTGAAACCCTGTCTCTACTAAAAATGCAAAAAAAATTAGCTGGGCACGGTGGCGTGTGCCTGTAATCCCAGCTACTCAGGAGGCTGAGGCAGGAGAATTGCCTGAACCCAGGAGGCGGAGGTTGTGGTGAGCCGAGGTCACGCCATTGCACTCCAGCCTGGGTGGCAAGAGCAAAACTCGGTCTCAAAAAAAAAAAAAGGAAAATACTTTATGTGGAGTGAAGGAAGTCTTACACACTAATGTACATGATTCGACCTATATAAATTTCTAGTGCAGACAAAACTAATTTATGGTGTAAAACAATTAGAACAATGAATGTTTATGTGGAAATGTGGGTGAGGATTTATTGGGAAGGAACATGAAGAAACTTTCTGGAGTGACAATCACATTTTGTTTATTAATAGTAGGTTGGTTTTCTCAGGTAATCAAGTGGTCACATGATTTGAGTATTTTATTGTATGTAAATAATAGTTGAAAAGAAGAAAACTCATAAATATTGAATTCTAGTGATATGTATGACAAAGTATTTATATGTGCTAAAGTCTACAACTTATTTTCAAATACATTTTCAGAAAAGGAAGAAGAGGCAGATGTGTAATAAAAACAAATATAGCAAAATGTTAATTGTAGAGTCTACTTGGTGAGCACATGGGTGTCCCTTCTGAAATTCTCTCAACTTTTTTACACGTTTGCAAATTTTCATCATAAAACAGGACGGGAAAAAAAGGAACCTAGTTGAATGGGAGAGAGGATCTATTTCAATCCTTTTTCATGTGGACACTGTAACAGGTTGGAATTCAGGATAAAAACCAAATATAAGGAACAGGTTTATATATTAAAAACTTTGTGTTTCTTTTAAGTTATATAATATTTTAGTTTTTTATGTAGATATATTATCAATCTTTGAGTTGGGATGCTCAAACATACCAAATATATTAATATTTTAAAAGAAATTAGGTTCTTGACAATAATCATCATCTTTCACTCTTATGATTTTTTATTAGTTCTCAACCAAAGTTTGTAGGTTGTTTCTAGTTTTTCCCACATATTTTTATTCTGTATGTTCCTTGTATGGACTGTAAACATAATGGTTTCCCTATGTTTCCTACTTGTTATTGTTGGTAAATGAGAAAGTTATTAGTTTTTCTGTAACATCCAGAATTGTTTTTGTGACCTCATCTTTTGATACGTTCAGATTATTTTCAGAATAAATTCATCAGCTTATTATTTTTATTTTCATTAAAAGCTCTAAATTCTTATTTGATAATTATGTGTTATTGTCAGACAACATTCTCCACATAGTTAAGGCTTTTAATATTTTATATTAACTATTTCCTTTGGTTTGGTTTATATAGGATGCGTTTTTAAAAATTTTCTATTTTTAATATTTTTAGGTACATAGTAAGTGTACATGAGATGTTTCTGGGTTCTCTATTCTGTTCCATTTATATACCAGTATCATGCTGGTTTGGTTACTATAGTTCTGTAGCATGATTTGGAGCCAGGTAATATAATTCTTCCAATTTTATTCTTTTTCCTTAGGATAGCTTTGGCTCTTCTGGATCTTTTGAGGTTCCACATAAATTTTAGGATGGTTTAGGCTGCCTGGCCTGGGGCTCATCTTTCAGAGGAGTATGTTCCCCTCTGGTCCATCACTGGTCCATAAGGCCCATCTTAGAGCCAAGTCCTGGAGTCAAGGACCCCAAAAGCCCTCTTGTGACTACTTCTCTGTGGCCAAGCTGGTCCCTAAGGTGCAATACAAAGTCCTTGTGGCCCATATGTTTTTGAATAAAATATACCTCTTAAGTAAAATTACTTTTTCCTAAGTTTATTTTTAAATTTCAGTTTTCTTAGTAAAATTATTTTTCATATTTTACATTTTCAAAGTGGTTATATAATACTATAAACTAGAGCATTTGATACATTTTGTTAGTTCTAAGATTTGAGGGTTTTTAAAATATTTATAGTTCCTAGATAAAAATCATACTATCAACTAATATGACAATATTGTTCTTAGCATTTATTAAGCACACACATACATTTCATAGATTTTAATAGCTTATCTAGAACTTGCAAAACAGTATAAAATAATAATGCTAATATGGCTATCCTTTCTTCCTAAAAATTACCACTGGTATATAAAAAATATTAAATAGTAGCTCTGGTATTGATAATCTTGTCTCTTTGAAGATAACACACACAGTGGTTGACCATCAAGTACAAAGCTGACCATTGTTAATCAGCTTTAACAATAGTTAATAATAAAATAATAATTAAATTGCATGTAATTATTATTAACTATCAAATATTAATAATTTTAATAAATTAATATTAATTTGTTATTTTAATTAAAATTATATTACATTTAAAAATAATTTATTAAATTATTGGAATTAATTAAAATAAATTAAATATTAATAAATTGAATACTTAATAATTAAATTATTGATAATTTAATGATTGAATTGTATTTAATCTAGTATTCTTTGCCTTTCAATAGCTCAAGACAATATTTAGTGTGATAATTAGTACTTTTAAATTATTCTCACCATTTTACGATGTGTTTTTACTGCCTCTTCCATTTTCTACCTCTCAGGTATCTACTTTACTAATAGCATTTCTTTTATTTCTTTTTTGTTTCAAGATAAAAATTATATTTTAATATTTAGTTTTTCTATCAATTTTAAATAGACACTTAAATTATCCCAACAAAATCTAAATGTATTCAGTATTTTGATTCTTTTCCCTAATGTGTTTCTCAGACTCTTCTTTTACATATTCTCTTGAAAACTTTATTTCTGTTATGATTGTCAGAATGCTAAATACAAAATTGATGAAGATGAAATATTTTAACATCATTGGTGATATTTATAAACATGATTTACCAATATCTTTGCTCACCTCCTTTTTGCTGATTTTACTTTTTTGTGTTTGTCTTAGAAAAGACCAGTAGTTACTTTCTACTCTTTTTATGTCTGAAAAACAACTCTATCTATCTATAAATCTATCTATCTATCTATCTATCTATCTATCTATCATTCTTTCTGTCGATCTATCCATCATCTACCTATTATCTATCTTCTCTTTTTTAATAAGTAGTTTAGCACTATGTAGAATTCGCGGATTATACCCTTTGTCATTTAGAAAACTTTGTTGATGAGAAGGTTGCTGCAACTGATTGTAATCATTTTTTTAGAAAATCCACTTTGCTTTTTAATAACATTTACTATTATTTGTGTATACTCAACAATCTATAGTTTAGTCTGGTGTGAAGTTTAGATTAATTTGTATTTATTCTTCTTTAGATTAAATATATTTTAATCTAAGGGCTTACATTTTTCTATAATTATAGAAAATACCTACCAATGTGCCTTTTCTGCCATTTCCTTTAGAATATTCTGGTGAAGCAACTTCTAAAACTTTGTTGGCGTTTTCCGTCTTAATTTCATGTCTTTTAACTGCCTTTTAATACTTTTATCTCCTTATTTCAGTGGTTTTAACTGGGGGAAGGGTACTTACCTGAACATTGGACAATCAATGCAGTTTTGGTTGTCACAACTGGGAGGAGGTGCTGCTAGCATCTAGTCGATAGAGGTTATAGATGCTACTAAAATACCGCAATGTACAGGACACTCCCCACAACAAATAATTATTTGGCCCCAAATGACAAAAGCGCTGATGAGAAATCCTGCTTTATTTCTGTGCCCTACCTTCTAGTTGAATTCTTTCTCACTATTTTTCAGGCTGTGTGGGAGTATTCCATATATTGAGATTTTATTTTAAATTAAGATTTTTTTTAATTTCCATTCTTTCTCATTTTAATATCCCCTGGGTATCTCATATCTACCCATGTTTGCTTCATAAATTCTTGTTCATTTACTGCATTCTAAGTTCTTTATTCATTACAGGATTTAAAGTATACTCATTTAAAAATTATTTTTGCACATTCTATTAGTTTCATTTTCGTGAAGTGAATTAACTTAATTGTTGGTTGTCTGTCTTAGCATTAGTTTACTTTCTGTGTTTTAATATCTTAGGTTGCAGTCCGATATTAAGTAGAAATTTCAGTTCCCCTTTTTTCCTACATACCTTCACCCCAACCCTTTTATTCTTTTCCTTTAACAATTTTTCACAGTTGCCTGAAGTTGGATAGTGGTCTGAGGCTAGATCTTATGCTGGCTATTGAGACCTTTCCCACAGTGATACCGAGAACAATGTTGATCAACCCATGAAACCAGAGGGCCGCTTGACCCAAACCATGGTTGCTAGGTGATACCTGCTCCTTTAAGGTCCCTGGTTTATAATTATAACTACATTATAGCTTCAGGCTCTAATTAGACTTAGCTTGTTTTTTGCCAACCTCTTTTCAAAGAAATGAGCTTCCTCAGCCCTCAGTTTTAAGTAAAGAGACTGCTTCAGTGAACAATATTTATTCTGGTAATGCCACATGTATCATTTCAGAATCCCTGCGTACTTGAAGCTTTAAGTTCAGTTTTTGTTTTTTCATTCATGGAAATATTTAACTTTTACTTGTGGCTCATGTGCATAGTCATTTCTCCTTTTTATATATTACCATTATGCTATACATCTGGGGCAATGGGGCCATTAAATCCCTGAAATTACATTATCCCAGCTAGAAGTCTCCTGGTTTCTAGTTCAAATAATAAACTAATATTTAACTATTTTTATAGTCATTTTAAAGGTTTTATTTTTAATAAAATATATGAATAGAATTATATCAGTTATCTTTCCAGTGACAGTTAAGATTATTTTGTTAAGTAGCATACTTTGGTGATACAGTTTTATATGACCAAATATTGCTTTATTACATTTTTGTCATAAACTCTCTTTGCTATTCCTATTTCAAGATATTATATTCAATATATTTGACGTAATCTTTATAACAATATCTAAAATAGAGATTAGTTGTCATTTTTTATTTTACTCTATTGAATTTTACTTTAAACTTTTAATTATAAGATATATTGATAGGTCCACTTGAAATATTTCTCTAGGTTATTGAAAAAAGTATGTTAGACTTATAAATACTGGCTATTTAAAAATTTGGTGAATAAATCCATCATTCAATCCGGTTCAGGACTATTTGGAGGATTTGTTCGTTTGAAACCATCTCATTGATTTTGGCAATCTGTTAGAGGATTATTAATTCGCAATAATCTTTACCAAGCAAGTTATTCAAACATATTTCCCATGTGTTATGGGACCCACTACTCATTGATTTCTTTTTTTTAATCTCAGTGTTTCCTCTTAGACTGTGTAGTAAACATTCTGAGGTATTTTATGCCATTATAAAAGAATAAACACATATTTAAATAATAATTTGGCTTGAAATAAAAGTGAGGTAGAATTTCCTTTTCTTCATAATTTAAAAATATTTCTATATTTCTACTTTATATCCAGCATTGGCACTGAAAACTTTGGCATCAATCTGATTATTGTTCTGCCATGATTATTCTTCCTCTATTGAGACTTCTAGAATAATTTATTTCTCTCCAATGTTTTAAAATATTGCTGCAATTTGTCAAAATGTAGGTTTTTAATTCTCTCCAAATTGATACTTGATGAACCTTTATAAAGCAATGTACGTCATCTTTTTAAATTTTTAAAAATGTTTATTTATTGTTTCTAAAGACATGTTCTCTTTTCTGTTTTATTCCTTTCTCTTCTGAGACTCCAATGACAATATGTTGATTCTTTCTCCATCTTTTAGCCTGGCTTATTATTTTGCTTTTCTTCATCAGTTTCTGATCCTATGGGGTTTTTCCATATGACTTTTCAGCTGGCTAATTCCTAGTTTTTTCTTCAGCTGTATCTATCCTGGTGTTTATCTTTTCTATGTGTTCTTTGTGTTAAGCATTATATTTTATTTCTAATAAAGTCAAAGGGAGATTATACACACATACTCATGTATCTATCCATTTTCTCTTATCTCTTTGTGCATATTTGTTTTATTTCTTGGTTTATCTGTTCCAAAATTCTACTCTATTTTTATATATGTATACACTTATATATTTTATACACACACACCTATATATGTACATACATCTGAGTATCTATTTAATGATTGTTTTCCTCAGGTGTCTATTAATTTAGGTATTTCTGATAACATGTTTTGGGGTAGATCCAAAGGCTAGCCCCTTGCCTGTGTCTCTCCGTTGTGTTTATAGAAAGGGGAAGAGACGTGCCCCAGGCCCCACAGACACCCAGAAAAACGTAGGCCCCACAGAATCATGTTAACCACTACAGAAGTCTTCCAATCAAAGATTCAACTTTTAAACTACTTTAAATAAGCAACTTCCTGTTTAGTTTGTAAACCCAGTCTGCGGGGGTTGGAGGAAGAGGATGAAAAAAGCAAAGGCCTGAGAGCAGCGGCAGTCCTGACCCACCATCGTCTGCAAACCCACTGTTGGACGGCTTCCATGGCCTAAGCCGTCCTACATTTTTCATGGCAAAGAAACTGATTATGCCAAGGAGACATGGAAAAGGAAAAGCAAAACTAAACAGCTTTCCTTCAACCTACTCACCCTTATCTGCCTCCTATTATTCTGTGTCCCTGCTGCAGACACACCATAACCCTCCCCACACAGAGACTGCTTCTTGGTAATCTTCAATCTAGACTTGTTTTATTTTCTTAATTATCATTACTTTCATTTACCTGTGCTTTCCTTGAGCTTCTATAGTCTCTGTAGGATTGATACAGAAGAATAAAGTGAGCAGTCCATTCAAATTCACCAATACAGCAGATACTGGAAAGTCTTATAGCATTCTTTCTGGTTATTTAGATTCTTTTCTACTTATAACTTTCTTCAAAAATGAAAATGCATAATATTTGCAAAATTTTTCATAAATAAATAATTTTAAGATCTATTAAACCCAGTATATCTTTTTTTAAAAAAATCTATATTTATTTTTACTTTTTATTGCTACTATTTCTTGTCCTCCTTAAGACTGAGAGGATTCTTTGGTTGCAGGTTTACTTTACATGTTTTCTATTTTTCTGTATGGGTTATTAAACTTATTCAGAATTTGACACTAGGGATTTTCCTCTGAATACTTCTTCAGACAGATTTTCTGGGTTTTAATATGTGCTATTTCCTTTATTATAAATAACGTGTTCTTTTCATTACTGGTCATCTCCGTTTGTTCACCCTACCCCCTACCATCAAATAATAAAACATTTTGCAGATTAAAAAAAGAACAAATTTCCAAGGCACTTACGGCTGGGGTACCAGGCTTTATGTATAAACTCAGAAGCCACCAATAACTAGGCATAACTAGGAAAAGAAAATTAATCACCACAGAGCTTAAACTCCCTGACCAGATAATTTTCTAACACCTTTGATTTTCCTCCTAAGTCGCTTTTCCTATTTTAGCACATAAGCAGCTTTTCACAAGGGATCTGTAGTGTTGTGTTCAAACAAGCATGGCTGCATGAAACACTTCCTCTCTAGTTGGAACGTGTCAATCACTTCATGTAATTAATTTCCTAACGATCCTGAAACATTTGCTATATACCTAAATGATCTCATTGTGGCACCAGGCAACTTTCTGGGACATTTTAAATGTTAAATTTGTAGTTAAACCCAAGCATATATATCGTGGACAATGCACAGAGGAAAACTCAGGATCAAACCTTTCGCCAGTGAAGTATATAATATTTTCCTGGACAGAAGCAACATGATATATAGTGTGTCACAGCGAAGCTGTAAACGTACCACGACCTTTCATCAGTCTCAATTATTAGGAGTAATAGCCTCAGGCTGAAACTACTTGAGACTCCCTGACGATATTTAAGACAGAAAAACTATAGAATCTAATGCAAAGTGCACTGCCAAACTGTGCTGGGATGGGCTTTTTAGTGGTCCATTCATCATTTTTTTCTGCTTACACTGGGGCTGACATCTACTTACTAAGTATTTCCCTGGGTCATTTCACACTGCTGAAGAGGCAAAGTAGAAATCCCATCAGAAGGCCTGCATTTCCAGAGGGAAGGGAGAGATTTTAATTTTGGTGCCATCATCATCTTATTAGGCAAATGGAAAACTGTTGGTCCTGATAGATCCCTTCCTGTTCTTTCAAAAGTCATAACCAGTGTGGATGAGTGCCCCAATGTACAGGAAAGTGCTAAGAGAAATAAAACAAAGCACTGCTGTCCTGTGAAATGGTAATATTTTTCAATAGCTAGGACCATG
The DNA here is from genome assembly GCF_049354715.1 of Callithrix jacchus. Taxonomy (NCBI): domain Eukaryota; kingdom Metazoa; phylum Chordata; class Mammalia; order Primates; family Cebidae; genus Callithrix; species Callithrix jacchus. Next base: position 147,785,102 of record NC_133507.1, read on the forward strand.
CCTTGCTGATGAGGGAAGCCAGGCTGAACTGAGCATAGTAAACAGACTGTGACCATCTGCCAAGGGAAAAGAAGGGATAGGAGGAATCAATAGATGGAGAAATCAAGGAAAGGGTAAATCTTTCATTAAATTCTGTAGACTAAACCTCCTCAATGGAGCGACTAGCAATATTTCACTGAAACAGGTAGTGACAAAACACAAGCAGATTGCTTTTTATCCAGGATGGAATTCAGAAACCTTTGTTTTCCCTGCTCTCTAACATTTGGCAATTTACTTAACTAGAAATTTATGAAACAAACTGCAGCAGTATTTGCAACACCTCCAACTGTATCACCAACAGAAATCATGTATGTCATTTCACATATCATATTTCAATTGTAGCAGATATTATGGAATACTATTTTCATGGACCAATACTTCAAAAATATAATATTCTTGGCCCTGACACTAGCTCTTATTATATAATAAAGAAACACATTTTGTTCAGGCCAAGTGAAGGCAAAACAAAAAGAGAAGATAAAAGAGAAACAGACATTACTATATCACTTTTTAATAATTTCATAACTATACTTCATTATAATTTATTTCCTTTGGAATACTTTGTATTTTATTTTATGCATTTAGAAAACATTTTTTTTTCTCAGAAAGAGGTCTATAGGCTTTACCATACTGCAGAGTCCATAGCAAGAGGGATACAAGGGAAAGGTCTGAGGCATCAGAGAGCTCCAAGTCAAGACCAGGAACAAAGGGAACAAAAAGGAGATAAAAAGGATGTCTGCGACTTCCAACTGACTAGGGAAAGGCACCCTACCACATCAGATTCGCCAATCTTTCCTCTTCTTGGGTAGATTTCTGCCTCAAATATACAATCCTGGGCTAGAGATCAGGTGCTAGGGTCTTTGAAAGAGCAAGAGAGGAGAATAACAATGCCCAAGTTCCCACCCAACCCTCCACCAGACCAGAAAATCAGAAGCCTCCTTATGCGGATGCTCGTACAGAAACTAAGTTTATTATTTTTTCTTCTTAAAAAAAAGAAAAAAAGGAAAAAACCTCATTGTAGAGAAGCCCCTCCCCTTTCCCCTAAGGGAAAGCGTCTGCCCTACTCTAAATTTGTATTCATTAGGCAAAGTCACTCCCCTCAGTCCTGCAGGGTTTGTGTGTGTGTGATCTTAGTACACAGGCATAGACACATTTAAGTCACTGTGATGAACCCAGTCAATTTCCAAGATGCTTTTTTCTATTACCAAAAGTCTAGATACAACAATGGTATCTAAAAACAATGACATTTAAAATCATCTTATGATGTGTTTTTAAATATGTCAATTATCATTATGACATATTAATGTTTTTTAATATGTCCAAATATGTAATTTCCTCAAGGATGGAGGCTTAACACAGACCCGAGATCCTTCCTAGGCCTCCTATCAGTTCTGGAGAAACTCTGGCTCAGGGGAGAAAGGTTAAGAACCAGATTTTACTTTCTTTACAGTAATCTCTGAGTTACTGGTGAGCCATTCCACCATCTGCTTACCCCAGAATAAAAATCCTAGGTTGTGAACAACTAGATGAGTAATGAGATTCAAAAGGGATAGTCTGTGCTGAGTGGGAAGTCATGAGGGGTGAATGGAAGGTGGTGGTCTGCATCAATTCAGCACAGTCACATAATTTCCCTGGAAACCTCTGCATAAACCAGGTGAGTATTTACAAAGCAAGGGGCAGCTTGAAACACCTGCTGGGCCCAGAACGTGCAACACAATCACACAGCAATGCTGATCAAGAGAAACCTTCCTCTTGCCATTTTTGCCCTTAGTTCCCACCGCACTCCTGCTGCTAGGGTGGATCAGAACCCAATCTCAGTAAGATGGGGAGAGAGATGGCGGTAATGAGGACCACATCTCCACTTCTGGCTTCCTGTCTGAGGCAGGTTCCAACGGGAGGAGGTGAGAAAATTTAACTTCAATCAAGTTTGGAGTTTTGCATATTAAATCCATTGGACATTCTAGTTTCTGAATCAAGATTCTGTATGGTGACTTAAGAATCCATGGAACTTATTAGCATAGTCTTTTCATAGATATAGCCCAAGATATAGCATGGGCAGGGAAGGAAATCCCACCAGTGAATTTCAACAAGCCAGAACACAAAATTAAATGGCATTATGGTTACACTCCATGAGTCCTATACATTCAGAATAAAGCTTATATTGACGTTTGATGTGTTTCTCAACTGCACAAAACTTTTGTGTCTAGTTTGCTTTACCCAAGATCCCCAGTCAGTTCCTGCTGTTCTTTTCCAGGTTTCTTCTTGTCCTGAAAGTCTTCTCACTTCATTCCCTGCAATATCAACCCTGCCTACCCATCCGGTCCGGCTCAAACCCATTGCTTCAGCTATGCTTTATTTAAATGCACTGTCTACACTGATTCCTTCCTAATTTCTATTGCTTTTTGCAGTACCATTTATTTACAATTGCCATATTCTATTTTTATATAATTTTGCATCTTTATCCAAGTGTTTATCAATGAATTGAAGACTACCATGAAGTTGTATATCTTAAGCTGTGTATCTGTTGGGCACTTTATATATCCAAAGTACTATACACACACACACACACACACACACGTAATCTTGCGACAGAGTCTCACTCTGTCACCCAGGCTGGAGAGCAGTGGTGCAATCTCAGCTCACTGCAGCCTCAAATCCCCTAGATTCAAGTGATCTTCCCACTCAGCCTCCTGAGTACCTGGAACTACAAGCATGCACCACAATGCCTGGCCTTTTTTTTCATATTTAGTAGAGACAGGGTTTTACCATGTTGGCCAGGTTGGTCTCAAACTCATGGCCTCAAGTCATCTGCCCACCATCGCCTACTAAAGTGCTAGGATTACAGGCCCCACTATGCCCAGACCTTAGTATATATTAAATTGAATTCTAATATAGTTCACCAGATACCTTACATCTGAATATCATTCTGCAAAGAAATTATTGTTCACTTTTTTCACTTAAAAATGTTATTTAACATAAAAGTGCTCTGCTTCATTTCTATGTGCTTACCTTTCAATACTAATAGAATTTTTTGCCATCTTTTTAAAAAAATGATTAAAATCAATTAAGATTCTTTTTGGAAAAAAAGTTGTTGGGCATAAAATAGAATTAAAATTTCAGTATGAATTTGTGATTTTTTTCACATTTTCTTTATGAAACACAGAAATACATAATAAAAATGGAAAACAGTTTATCATTATATGCTCTGTAAAAATTAAATAAAAATTCCTATCCTGAGAAGATCTTTTAAAGAATTTTATTTTTTATTTATTTATTTAGTTTTCAACATTTTGGTTCAGGGATTCCGTGTGCAGGTTTGTTACATGGGTAAATTGCGTGTATCTGAGGTTTGGGGTACAAATTATTAAACCCTAACATAGTAACTGACAGGTAGTTTTATGACCCTCACACTCTCCTCAGCCTCTACTCTCAAGTAGACCCTGGTATCTGTCATTCCTCTCTTTTTGTCCATGTACACTCAGTGTTTAGCTCTCACTTATAAGTGAGAACATGCGGTATTTGGTTTCTGTTCCTACAATAATTCACTTGGATAATGGCCTTCAGCTGTATCCATGTTGCTGCAAAGCACTGATTTTGCCTTTTTTTTTTATGGCTGTGAACTATATTTTCCTTATCCAGTTCACTGTTGCTGGGCATCTTGGTTGACTTCTTTGCTACTGTGAATAGTGTTGTGATGAACATATGAGTGCCTGTGTCTTTGTATCTGTATAGACAGTTTATATTCTTTTGGGTAATGGGATCGCTGCATTGAATGGTGATTCTGTTTTAAGTTCCCTGAGAAAAGGCTTTTAATAAAATCTAACATCCCTTCATGTTAAAAACCTTCAAAAGACTGGACATTGAAGGAACATACTTCAAAATAATAAGACCCCACTAAGACAAATGCACAGCCAACATCATACTGAATAGGCAAAAGCTGGAAGCATTCCCCTTGAGCACTGGAACAAGAATCAGAATACCCACTGTTACCACTCATACTCAACATAGTACTGAAAGTCTTAGTCAGAGAAATCAGGCAAGATAAAGAAATAAAAGGCATCCAAATAGGAAGAGAGGAAGCCAAACTATCTCTCTTCACATATGATATAATCTATACCTAGAACCCCCCATAGTCTCTGCCCAAAGGCTACTGCAGAACTGATAAACTTCAGCAAAGTTTCAGGACACAAAATCAATATAAAAGATCAGTAACCTTTCTACACAGCAGTAACATCCAAGCTGAGAGCCAAATCAAGAATGCAATCCCATTCACAATAGCTACAAAAAGAATAAAATATCTAGGAATTCAGCTAATCAGGAAGGTGAAAGATCCCTACAATGAGAATTACAAAATGCTGCAGAAAGAAATCAAAGATCACACAAACGGATGGGAAAACATTCCATGTTTATGGATGGGAAGAATCAATATTATTAAAATAGCCATATTGCCCAAAATGATGTACAGACTCAATGCTATTTTTATCAAAATACTAACGACATTTTTTACAGAATTAGAAAAATCTATTCTAAAATTCATATGGAACCTAAAAAAAGCCCAAATAGCCAAAGCAATTCTAAGTGAAAAGATCTAAGCAGGAGCCATCATACCACCTGGCTTTAAATTATACTACAAGGCTGTGGTAACCAAAACAGCATGGTAGTAATACAAAAACAGACACAAAGACCAATGAAAGGGGTTAGAGAACCAAGAAATAAAGCTGTACACATACAACCATCTGATCTTTGACGAAGTCAACAATAACAAGCAATAGGGAATAGATTCCTTATTCAATGAATAATGCTGAGATAACTGGCTAGCCACATGCAGATGATTAAAACTGTACCCCTTTCTTTTACTATATGCAAAAATCAATCCAAGATGTATTAAAGATTTAAATTTAAGAATGAAAACAATAAAAACCCTAGAGGAAAACCTAGGAAATGCCATTCTGGACATAGACCTTGGCAAAGATTTCATGAGAAAGTTTCCAAAAGCAATTGCAACAGAAACAAAGAAAAGACAAATGGGACCTAAATGAATGAAAGGGCCTCTATACAACAAAAGAAACGATCAACACAGTAAACAGACAACCTACAGAATGGGCAAAAATATTTGCAAACTATACATCTGACAAAGGTCTAATATCCAGAATCTATAAGGAACTTAAATCATCTTTTTCTGAAGTTAGCAGTACATTATATTTCTCTTTAGTTTTTTGAAATTGTGGGCAACTTCTAGTCTTGGAAAATACGATGGTCCATTTCTTTCCATTTCTAGTATAAATGTAAATAAAAATATTTTCAATCATACTTGCATCTACAAGACATAAATCTGGGACTATTATCTGTTTACATGTAAATATTCGAAGCCTTTGCTTTAAAGAGGTTTCTGTTTTATTCAAAATTTATATAAGGTTGAAAGCAGCAAAAAGGTGTCTCAAGGGTCTTGTGTATTTTAGAGAGGAATGTCAGGAATGCAGGCTTCCCAGCTTGTAAAACAATAACTTCTTTGATTGAAAGTTCAGTTGTGCTTTGCCTGACATTTTCTGTTTTTAAATCCAAAGGTAAATTTAACTTAGGGAGGAGATATTTCTGTTTGTCAGCTTCAAAAGCGATTTGTTTTTGTTTTGTTTCTTTTTTTCCAAGCAGTAAATCTTTTGAAATTTGAACTCTCTCCCTGTTTATCACTGCAGTTATTGCTTTAGAGGTTAAAGTTTGTAACCTAGTCCCTTCTCTACTCCCTAAAAGACAAGAGACAGAAAAGTCTATTTGAGAAATTCTGTTGGTAAAGCTATTCCCAATGATCCTATTTAAGGCAGATTATGCTGCTCAAAACATGTCACTAATCTATATTTTCTTGATGTCGTAATAAAAGAAGCTGCAATCAACAAAATAGCCCCTTGTCAATCAGACACTTGCCAAAATAATATTCCATCTTTGAACTCACACAAAAAATTTTCCATTGTTTTGTGTGTGCCTTTCTCAAATGTCTATCAACCAACATTAATAATTAATATCCTCTTGACATCCTTTGTATTTTTGTATATCTTTTAATATTTGGGTTAATTCTTTTCTTTATGCATATTCCTAAAACATTTAAAAAAATAGAGAACTCTTGATATCTATCCTCTAGCATGATTCTATTATTAAATAATTTTTTTTTTCCAATTTAAAAGCTTATCAGACCAGGTGCAGTGGCTCATCCCTGTAATCCCAGAACTTTGGGAGGCCAAGGCCGGTGGATCACCTGAGGTCAGGAGTTTGACTCCAGTCTGATCAACATGGTGAAATCCCATTTCTACTAAAAATACAAAAGTTATCTGGGTGTGGTGGCAGGCACCTGTAATGCCAGCTATTCAAGAGGCTGAGGCAGGAGAATCCCTTGAACCTGGGAGGTGGAGGTTGCAGTGAGCTGAGATGGTGCCATTGCCTTCCAGCCTGGTGACAGAGTGAGACTCCATCTCAAAAAAAAAAAAAAAAAGAAAACAAAACTTGTCAATTTATACTTTTTAAATATTTTCTTCTGGTAGTATTTAAAAAAACAAAAACACCTCTTTGTGAGTCAGCATACATGTAGAAATGAAAGCTAAACCTGAATTTTAATACTTTAAATATACCATCTTCAAATGATTCATTGATTAGCAAAGAAGTAAAAGTTAGATATGGAAAAATAACTTTTTGGTTTACTGAGAAACTGAGGACCATGAAAGGCTGGATTTGCCTTTAAGATAACAGGAGTAGGCAAATTACGACACTTGGTCCAAATCAGCCAAAAGGGCCCATCACCTGTCTTAGTGTGAGAGCTAAGAATGTCCTCTATATTTTAATATGGTCAAAAAAGATCATCAGAAATTTAAAAGAAAATAGCACTTCATGAAATGCAGGAAACATGAAATTAAGCTCTCAGTCCATAAGTAAAGTGTTTTTAGAACACAGTCATGCCCAATCATTTGCATATTGCCTACTCCTGCATTCACAAAAGAGTGGTGGAGTTGAATAGTTGCAACCAAGACCGTATGATCTGCAAAGCCTAACATATTTACTAGCTGATCCTTTACAAAGAAAGTTTAAAACTATGTCTGTTTTCTGGAACGATTCCACTGATAACAGCACATATGTTTATGGACCATTAAGTTGTGATTAAATATGATTGCCATAAATCAAGTCTTGGAATACTGTCTGTCTATTCTTCTAGGAGTGATGACTTTAACAGCTCTCTGGCACAATAGACAGTGATTTATTCTAATTATTTTATTCAGTTTCCCTTTGCCCACTCAAATATTTATTTTCAAAACAGGAAAAACTATAAAATTTTCCCTTGAGTATGTACTGACATACACATTGATATTATTTTGTTGAGAATAGATACCAAAATTTAATATATACCTAAAGTGACACGACAAAGAAGTGTTTTTATTCATTTAACTTAATTTCTCCCCTCAAACACGCCTAATAAAAAAGTTCCTGATAAATTTCCCAAATACATACTGTTGGAATGTCAAGGAAAGCTTCAATGCAGTCTATAATGATTTTTTCAAAATGAGAGATATATACTATTTATTAAGCTATTTATTCAATCGCTTGCAAGAAAATAAACTCAAAATGAAAGAAAAAGAAAATTTATTGACCCATTTGATTGAAAAATTCCTGTGTTAAAATTATGCTAATTAGGACTAGATTTCTCTCATTTTTTGGTTTAGCTTGTCTCTACCCTTCTCCGGGTGTTGCCTTCCTCTTTAGGCTGCATGTGATGGGAAGAAGCTAGCAGTAGCTTTCTATCCATTCTCGCAAATTTGAGTTCAACAGAATAAGAGAGTATCCACTCCCAGTACATACAGCACAGAAACACTGATTCACTGTGATTGGAACCATGTGGGAGACACCAGGCACTTACTACAAGTAAGGGGATTGGGGAGTTCTCATTGGCCAAGCCTGGGTGCTATGCCCCACTCTGGCCATCACTGCCATCCCAGCCAATAACTGACTAAAAAACATGAGAAAAATAGGTCCCCAAAAGAAAATTGAGTGTTTTTGTTTGATTGTTTGTTTGTTTGAGTCAGAGTAAGGGAGAAGCAATGTAAGACCAAGAAATTTACTGTTTGAATTAAATTATTCTTAACCACATTTAGAACTTTCCCAAATACTGTTTATGATTTTTTACTGCTAATTCATTTTTATTTTTCACAAAGAAAGCTTTAAAATGTTATACATTAGGTGAGACTGAGAAAAGAGAAACTAAAAGAAGTTTTGAGGAAGCTTTGACCATGTTGCACATATGCCTATCCCTTAACTACCTTCAACATGAGGCCAGTCGATGGCAAACAATTGTTAATCATCTACTTACTGCATTTGCCATGAGTCACCCTCCAACGTGCTTCTGCACCTCTGCAACACAACACTAAGCCAATGAAATGCTGCATAACGGGCTCTCAAAGGGAAATGATAGCTGGCCTTCCGTAAGCTGATCCCAGAAAAAAGAATTTAATGAGCTCTAAGGTACAGACCCAGTTGATTGACTTATGGGTAAAATTCAGCTTCCATCTGGTCTTTGGGGGTCTCTTCAATTGTCATGATCCTTTTCTCTAGAGCTCCATTTAAGCAAAACAACAATAGAAGAGAACCTTTTCATAATTGTGCACCGAGGTAACATTCATGTTCTGGTCTTCTGTCCCGTCTTGGTATTCTGTGTCTTTCATATCATTCCACAAATGGGCATTTAAAAAAAAAATAATTTCTACTTTTATTTTAGATTCAGGTGGCACATGTGTGGGTCTGTTACCTGGGTATATTACATGATGCTGAGGTTTTGGGCACAATTGACCCCATCACCCATGTACTGAGCATAGCACCCAATCGTTAGTTTCTCAAACTTGGTCCCCCTCCCACCCTCTTCTCTCTAATAGTCTCCAATTTCTTTTGTTGCCATCTTTAGAACATCACACACACACACAAAAAGCTTTGTGAATATCATGTGTATATTTGAGTTTGAACTATCATTTTAGTAGAAAAAAATATAAAATAAGTTACTATAAATATATCCCTGTTTTTAAAAGGTTAAAAATACCTTCACTCACAGATTGGGCCAGCTCTCTCTTTTTTAAAAATAATAATAGGCCAAGAAACACTATATTTTTATTTTTATCAAAGATCATAGCATTTTATTTTACTTAATACTTTGTGATGTAAAAGAATTGATTGGCCAGGTGGGGTGGCTCATGCCTGTAATACAGCACTTTGGGAGGCTGAGGGGGGTGGATCACCTGAGGTCAGGAGTTCAAGATCAGCCTGGCCAAAATGGCAAAAACTCATCTCTACTAAAAATACAAAATTAGCTGGGTATGGTGGCAGATGCCTGTAATCCCAGCTACTTGGAAGGCTGAGGTAGGAGAATCACTTGAACCCAGGAGGTAAAGGTTGCAGTAAGCTGAGCCAGGACCAGGGCGACAGAGCAAGACTCTGTTTCAAAAAAAAAAAATTGATTAATCTACATTCCCTACACATCTTATTGGCCAGAATTCAGTTTCCCTAAGGTAGTCAGACTGCAGAACATAGGCCTCTTGTGTGCACAGAAAGAAAATGCAAAGGACTTCAAGAACCACTCAGGATTGTCCCTGTTATAGGAAATAAGGAGAGGCTCTCTGGAAGATGACAAATTAATCAAGCCTAGAAAGATTAAAGAAGCACATTTCATCTCTGCCCTGGAAATTCTAATAGCCCTTTCAGGAACAAGAATGTCTAGTACTCTCTTAATATTGACTCTAGGATGTGAGATGATGGTTATGACTCCATATTCAGAAGTGTGAGCAATCAGTAGCAGCTCCATTCCTGGAAACACAGTAGAGCCTGTCAGGTGTAGCTGACAAAGGTAGTGACTGATGGAAACCTGCTACCGTCACTTGAATCTGTCGTAAACTGTCTGCAGCTAATCAATTCCACTACACAGTGAAAGCTGTAATGACTCTGAATCCATTTTGTTTCTGAATAGATATGTCTATAATCACACTCAACCTTTAAACTTTCTGCTTTCTCTGACTGTGCCAGAGAAATACATAATAGATATTATGTATTTGGAAGCATTTGAGACATAGATGATATAGAGGGATGGATGGATGAATAGATAGATGATAGATAGATAGATAGATAGATAGATGAATCAAGCAAATGATGGAGTGAAATAACAACTAGGGAAACATAAATAAAAATCTAAACTTACTTCCCAAGAACATTTTAATTTCCTTTTTTCCTTCTTTTTAAAATTATTTATTTATTTTTATTTCCTGTAAAGGATTTATCAGGATTAGCAATCAACAGAGCAGTAAAATTTATGTAGAATTGTAAAATGTGCATCAGTGGGATTACTCTAGTCTTATCTAATTATCTGACCATTATCACTACAACTGAGTGATAAATATTTAGAAGATGGTATTTAAATATTTGTCAGTCTCTTGAAAAACTTTCCTATTCAATAAGCAACTCAAAATATTAAACAATGTCATCTTAGGAAAGGTAAGAACGGAATTTTGGAACTTAAGCTAAAACTGCCATAAAGACTGCTGTAACTTTTCAAGTATGCTATAATTGTTTGCATAGATTGGTATAATTTAATTTTGGAAAAAGTTACTAATATAAACAACCAGAGATCAGCCCTAGTGCATAAAATTACCTGCTTTCAAAAATTCTGACCACAGATGTTCACAATGAATGTACAAACAAATTTTGCTAGCCACAGTAGAAAAGATTTTTGGAATCTTACCTCGTCTTGGCAAAATATTGATTCTTGATTCTTCTTGATTGTCTGGTATTCAGGACTAAAATTAAAGGTGCACATTTTATTTCTTTTTCTAACTTCACTATTTTTTGTTTCTTGAAAAAATATTGATTGCAAAGCACTTCCTTTGTGATAAATTTTAAAACTGCCTCATAACATGCTGCTTGTGTAAAAAAATGCAAAAAAAATTAAAGAATGTGTAAAATTGCAGAAGAAAGTGAGGTACCGTGGTTAAGATCACAGATGAAATTATCAGACTTATGGAAAAAACTCACCACCACTTAGATGGGCCCCAGTGGGAAGATTATTTTTCTGCACCTACTTTTATCATTTATAATGATGTAATAATTAAATAAAATAAATAATCTTTTTAAAATACTGGCTATGATATGTGGCAAAGCATAAGTCCTCTATAAATGGTATCTACCGTTATTTGATAAAATATATTCAGACGTGTCTCCAAAGTGACCTGGCGATGATCAGTTTATGATAAAGCACAGTGACATGAAACCACTATGCCAGACTTCTGTTAGAATCTATGCCACTTTCCACTAACCTGCCTATGAAATAGTCTTTAGAGAAACATAAAAGACATGATACACATATTATGAAGAATAATCTAAGTCCTAAATATTTACTATCAGTCTTTTGAAATATTTCAGGAGTAAATACACCTTAGACAATGTCCAAAAAGACTGACAAAGTTTGTCTTGAATTTTCCACACAACCCTTTCTACCTTAACCCCAATAAATTTTGTTTCCATCTGGATCACGACTTTAAAAAATTGATCAGTAAGATTCTCAGTAATCAGTTTTGCCAAATGGACATTTCTGAACCCAGCTCTAACTTGATCTTCTTGGTCTTATTTCTCCTTCTCAGTCCCACTTCATGCCACCAAGTCAAGTGAACTTAATACTTGTTGGCTACCACTGACTGAAGTACACTGAGTCTTAAACTTCTCTCTCCTAGTTTCTTTCCTGCCTCTCTGATTAGAGCACTCCAGTCTTCTTTATAGATACCTCTTCCTTTGAATGCCCTTTAAATAAATTTTCCATATATGTGATCCAATTTCTGCTTTTTCTTTTTACTCTGGGTGTATCTTATTTACAGCTCTGATACATTGCAGGACAATTTATCAAGCACTCTCCAATAGACATAACTATTCCAGCACTTTCTACTGAACTCCTACATATTTCCTTGAATATCCACTTGCAACGATGTTTTGAGCCACAATTTCAATATATCTCACTCTGAATCAATGATCTTTCTTGCAGTTCAGCTTCCTCTCCGTTATTTCTTATTTTCACTAACAAAAAAATATCAACCCTATCACTTATTAGAAAGCTGGGAACTCTTTAAACATGTCTCTCTCACTTTCCAACTCCAGTCCTTCGAAAGTTCATCTTGATTTGCATTTCCAAGTATTTGTTCATTTCAGTTGTCACCGTTCTTCTCCAACAGAACTGACTTAGTGCATTGCTTTTCACTGATATTACTACAACAGCATTGTATCTAGGTTTCTCTCATTCATTTGTCTTTGGTTAATTAATCACCATAACATCTCATAGTAGTTTGTCTTAAATAAAAATGTGATCCCCTCAACATCTATTTTTAAAATCCTTTATTGTGTTCCCAGACGTTGTGGTGAGGCTTTATGTGCGTGGGGCCATGATCCTGTGGCTTGACTGCCCAGTCTCATCCCTGACCACTCTTTCCCATGGAAGGATTTCTTTCCTCTAAACCTCGTCTCTTTCAGCCTCACCTGAAAAACAGGACAAAACAATACTTTCCTCATGCTTAGATCATCACCTAATCACTAAAATGTCTGCAGTTCAACCTTTCAAAGCAAGTTAGAAACATTTAGTTTTTCTGGCTTCTCACCTTCTATTCACTCATAAGTTCACCAAAAAATCTGGATGCTGTCACCAAGATCGTAAACAGCCTACCAATCGTCAAATTAAATGGAGATCTCAAAGGGTGTGTGTTGCTTGATGTACCAGTAGCTAACACTGTTGTTCACTATTATTTCTTGAAACTTTCAATGCCACAGTTTTAAGGACATTTCTCTGGTTTTTGTTTTGCTTGTGTGTAGCCTCCTACATTTTTCAGTGGTCTCAGTCTTCTTCCTGAGTCCCTCTTTGTGTGCAAACTCTCAACATTGTTTTCTTTTTTGCCAGGGTTCTCTTGTCAGAATCCACGTATCATTCTCAGCCCAGTGGTTCTCAAGTGTATTTCAAGCCGGGCACAGGGAGGCCCCCAGTATGCAACAGCAGCTCATTACATTTGCAAGACTAAGTTGGAGGTGGGATATTTTGTCTGAGTTTAAAAAGCACCCCAGTACCTTTCCAAGTTGGACCTATTATTTTGTTTTCTCCAAACTGTTTGTTAAACAGCATTCCTGTCTCTATAATTATCCAAGCAAAAATCCTGGGGTTCATTTACCTCCTTTCCCCAATATTATTCATGACATCCAATAGATCCTCTAGCCCCGTCATTTTTTTTTTATTTCTCAATCAGTCACTCAGTCACACTTTATACTTCTCTCTCTTCTCGCTGATACTGTCATTGTTTAGTCTTCTTTCTAATCTATTATTATCATTTTCTAACTAATTGTCATGCTTACAGCTTAACTGTTTGCAATCTATCTTCCTTTCAGCTCTGAGTAAATTTTCCAAATACCACTCTTATCATGTCACTGTCTGAATTATAACTCTTTTGAACCCCACCATTTACAGGATAAAGTCCAAATTCCTACCCTGATGTTAGATCACCTCTGTCAGATGAATAAGAACAGAGTTCACTGACCCAGTTTCATTTCTTTATTCCACAAATATTTACTGAATATCACCAGGCAATATTCTAGACACCAAGCATACAAAATGGAAAAGGTCAGGGAAAATAAAATAAAATAAGAAAATAAACAAAATAAACATAAATACAAAGTGGTAAGTTCCATGTATAAAAAATTAGTGATGTAATTGATATTAACTAGATGGCTGTTCTTTTTTGTGTTGTATGTTTCTCAATTATAGCACACACTGTTCGTGTTATTTAAACAGTGTATCCTACACTAGATTCTCAATGCCTTAAAGAAAGACAAGTCTTACTGAGTTTTCAGCCTCAGCACTTAGCAGTGCGAGCACAGAGTAGGCACATCATCAATGTTAGTTGAACAAACTCAGGAGTATTTGCAAATGTTAATGTTGGCTGGCTTTGGAATGTGTAAAATATTTTGCAAGGTAGCAGGGAAAGGAAAAAAAAAGTAAGGGTGTTTTACCCTGTAATTCTACTAAATAGATCAGGATACAGTAAGAAGAGTTTCAATGGCAAAATATATATTTCTAATTTTATAATTTAGGAAACAAAGCTCAAAAATAAACCATTGACATAGTGCTTTTTTGTCAAGTAGAATCTGTCCATCTGGCAGGTGGGCCTTGATCTTTCATGCATTTCATGTGCTGACTTCTACTTGTCTTCAACTACCAGCCTCTGACTTTATATACATATTATTCAGGGTATGCAACATTAGGTGCTGTAATACACAAGCCCTCAAATCTCAGTGATTTAACAAATCACATGTTTATGTCTTGCTCTTATCAATTCTATTGTGTATCAGCAAGGAACTTAGCTTTCTATAGTCATTTCAAGGCCAGGATTCTTCAACTGTATGGCTCCTGTACCTTTTCAGGCCTTACATGTTCCACTAGCTATATCCTACAGTCAACGAATATGGGGGAATATGGAAGAATGTCCAAGAAGTTCTAGAAATTGGATCTAGAAATGGTATCTATGTTCTATTATCCACATTCTTTTGCTCAAAACTCAATAATGTGGCCACAACTAACCTCAAGGAGCCTGGATAATAAAGTCTGTTTGTGTGTCAGGGAACAAGGGAAAAAAGCATGGCTACTGGTGGGCAAGACTTGATAGGGAAGGAGTACTTTGTCTAAGAATGATTTCTTGCAGATTAGCCACTCAAAAAAATGCCAAGGTACCATCTATAGTCAAGCGTTTAAGACATTCAATCCTGGAATAATTCTGAGCTGATGAATTCAGTTATCCATCCATCATATCATGTGAATTATATCCACTAGGCTTATTTCCAGCCCACTGATCATGGCACAGCAGGATCTGGGGCTGCTGCAACCATGGATGCTGAGCCAATGGAATTAGGCTGGAACCAAAGTTCTGCCAAATGATCTAATGTTGATCCCAACTTCTGATTACATCAGAAAAGGGACCTGTGCTCCAAAACTCCATAGTGCAAAGTTCAGGGTTCCTTCCTTGGAGTTTAATGCTGGTCCTGCTAGTTGCAAGATTGCATCAGAGGACTTACATTCTTGTGAATGCTCCTGTTTCTTTTGTTTTACCCCTGGAAACCAGACCTGGGGAATATTGTCTAGCCTTTTGTCTTTGCTTACTCAACACAGGCACTCTCTGCCACAATATGTATGTTTCATCTTGGGCTTCCACATAGTTTCTGGTTAAAGCTGCCTTTCCATGTCTGTCTGTGTACAGCCAGGTCTGCTCAACCTACACCTTCTTCTCACATTCAGTCTCCAACCAGCCTCATGCAGCCCCGCATGACCATACTGTGGTATCAGACACTTCTTCCAACACACTCCATCATTTGCCATCCAGAGAGGCATTAGGGTTCGAACCCAAGAGAGTTAGGCTTTGTGCAGACAAGTCCCCCAACTGATTGTTTGAAATTGCTTTGATAGCTTGTGATTTGTGATTTTATTTTTTAAGCTGAAAGACTCAATGTCTGGTAGTTGAAAAATCATTTAAAAGATTTTACCTTTCACTGTACAGCTGGTACCAAAATTCATTAATTCTACCATCAGCATTATCAAAAATAATGTCCCATATTTATAAATTTGGTCATTTTTAAGCTTATTTAATAAATATTTACTGTGTATTTATAATGCACCATGTACCTAGGAGCATTTGGGACACAATATATTTTGGAAGATAATAATGAGGTACAGACAGTTTAGATGAGTTAGCTAAGGGAGATTTTTTTTTTTTAAAAAAGGGAAGTTGCAGGTAAGTTGTAACATGAAAGATGTGTGAGTTTTTCAGAGAGCAGGGAGGAGGGTATCCTAGATAGAGGAAAGAGCATGTCAAAGGCCATTGGGAGAATTGGAAGAATTGAAAGATGGCCACAGTGGCTGAGCTGAGTCTGCAGGTATGGTGGGGAATGTATGAGGGGTTGATGCAACATGAGGGTGGAGAAGGGACAGGTCTTGAGAAACGCTGTCATTCATATCTTTAAAATTTACATTTATACTTAAGGAAATCAAAGGTCTTTAAAAATAAAGTGTTTAAAACAAGTGTCTCAGATAATCAAACATCATAACTGCCTCAAGGATAATAGATTGGCAAGAGAAAGTGTGGACATAGTGTAAGGGACTCTGTTGCAGTGGCTTGGGTAGAAGATGGTATATTTTGTACTAAGGCTGGGACAGTGAAGATGGTGAGCTATTCACTTATTTGAGATATTTTCTGGTTATAAAATGAACCACAATTAAAGAAAATAGGTCATGTGAATCCTTGAGAATAAAGGCACCATCAAAGAATAAATTTAAGAATTATCATAAAAATTGGCCAGGTCTGGTGGCTCACACCTGTAATCCCAGCGCTTTGAGAGGCCAGGGTGGGCAGATCACTTGAGATCAGGAGTTCGAGACCAACCTGGACAACATGGTGAAACCCCATCTCTACTAAAAACACAAAAATTAGCTGGGATACTTGGGTGCCTGAGGCAGGACAATTGCTTCAACACAAGAAGCAGAGGTTGCAGTGAACTGAGATCATGCCACTGAACAAGTGACAGAGGGAGACTGCCTCAAAAAAAAAAAGTCATAAAAAATAATGATACTAGAAACACGTAAAAGACATTGTAACCTACATAGCTACATCATTGCCTATTGGTGTTGCCATTCTTTTATTTCATTTTTCTCCCTACCTGGGAATAAACAATTCTTTTTTTGAAACGGGGTCTTGCTTTATCACCCAGAATGGAGTGCAGTGGCACGATCTTGGCTCACTACAACCTCTGCCTCCCAGGTTCAAGTGATTCTCTTGCCTCAGCCTCTTGAGTAGCTGGGATTACAGGCACCCACCACCATGACTGGCTATTTTGTCTTTTTAGTTGAGATAAGGTTTCACCACGTTGGTCAGGCTGGTCTCCAACTCCTGACCTCAAGTGATTCTCCCACCTCAGCCTCCCAAATTACCAGAATTACAGGCATGAGCCACCATGACTGGCTAACAATTCTTCTAAATATGCTACCATAAAAAAAATCTGAAAAAATTACTATTCCAAAAAAAAAAATCACAATCAGACATGAACACAATGACATATAACAAATCAATCTCTCTGAATGGTACACTCCCACAAAATGCTGTGGTTGAGAGTTTGAAAGAAAAGCCAACCATCTGGGCTTGGGAATTAATCCGTATTTTCAGTGACATTTGAAGGTGAAATTCTCCCTTGTAACTAGAGAGTTACAGATTCTTAGAGGGGCACTTCAGTGGTTTCATTTAGTGGTTACTGCGAAAGTTGTTCAGGTAAATCCCTTGACAGCCTCCTGGGGTGCTTTGAAGGATCAGTCAGTCCACAGGATCAGAGACTATTTTGCCCTCAGCATTTTCAGAATTTCAGTGACAGAGCATAATACATTATTTTATTATCATAGCTTAGTATATCAAAATCTCAAGCTCTTCAGTTCCTAACAATATGGGGTTTTTGTTTTTGCGTGTGTGTGTGCGTGTGTGTGTATGTGTGTGTGGCAATATTACTTCATAGGAAACTTCGCTTCTGGTGTTTTGGTGTTTTGCTTATCTCCACTGGGGCTGGGATATAATAGGTTGGAGACGTTCATTTCCTGTTTGTGGAATGTCTGACTTTCCAGCTCACTTTACCCACAGGTTTGAGCCAATACTCGGATTCCAGGAAAATAGAAAGAATTCCGTTCAAAAAACCATAAAAATGGAGCAGGCTACAAGACTTTTGAGAAGAAAGATGTTCTAAATCTGAGAGTCTCTTCAGTTTCATGAAGTGTCCCGACAGGACACCGAAGGCTACAAAGAGCCCTGGCTGCTGTTAAATCATGTGGAACCTTATTGCTATGTCAAAGCATCTTCTACTTTCTGTCCCTTAGGGAGCTAGCTCAAAGGTGTACCCTGGCTCCTGTTTTCTGAAAGTCCATGAATGAGAGAGTCTATCAGTTTGTAATGATTGTTCTTTATGTAGCACTTCTATTTTAGTATTCTCATGGAGGGACAAAGCAGGGCACCTTACTTGCAGAAAATCAAGAAAGGGGAGGGAAATGCTATTGTCTTTGAGCTGGGAAGGGATCTCTGTTGACAAGTTAGACTCCAAAAATGTGAGCCCTGGATTAAGGTAGACTTAATAGTCTGTGTCTGTTGTCCTATATGCCCAAAGAATTTTACAAGAACAATTCACAATAAGCTTTGTTGAAGTAAAATTTTATCCTTTTGTTATGATTTGTAGTGCTATTAGCCCAATGATATTAGGTGTAAATCTCACCCACTCCAAAGTTGGGTATACATTATACTTCCCTTGCAGCTAGTAAATTCTTAAGGTGAGTAATATCTCTTTTCCATCTGTTTCTTATATTCATTAAATAAAAACCATATTTAGTATGCTTACTTACCTTTTTTTCTAATGATACTCACCCATACTCTTTTGCTTTGTAATCTACCCCATGTGTATCTGAATTCCTTTTCTATGAAAGGCCAGACTTTCATAACACAGCATCATACAGCTAAGAGTCAGGAAAAAGCAGCACCTTGGCTTCAATGGGTAAACTATATGTTTTCAGGACACAGACATTAATGTGCCGGGTTAGAGTTCAGTGGGACCTTATTGATTACTGTGTAAAACTCCTTTCTTTTAACAGATTAGGTAACTTAAGTTTTTCATTGATAATATTTATGTTTAGCCAGCTCTGTTCCAAATGCCATACAAAGGTAAGAAAGACATAATTCTTGTCCTTTAGTGTCTAATACTCTACAGCAGTTTCTCAACCTGCGGCTAGATAATCCTTTGCTGTGGGACACTGTCCTGTGCATTATAGAATGTTCCACCACATTCTCTCTCTCTCTTTTTTTTATTTGAGGCAGAGTTTCGCTCTTGTTACCCAGGCTGGAGTGCAATGGCGCGATCTCTGCTCACCGCAACCTCCGCCTCCTGGGTTCAGGCAATTCTTCTGCCTCAGCCTCCTGAGTAGCTGGGATTACAGGCACACGCCACCATGCCCAGCTAATTTTTTGTATTTTTAGTAGAGACGGGGTTTCACCATGTTGACCAGGATGGTCTCGATCTCTTGACCTCGTGATCCACCCACCTATGCCTCCCAAAGTGCTGGGATTACAGGCTTGAGCCACCACACCTGGCCCATTCTCTCTTAAAAAACGTCTCCAGATTTGCTAAGAAGCCCCCAGTTGAGAACCACTGCACTAGAAGCAAAAGTAAACCATGCACATAAATACTTAAAATACAAGAAGAAAGTGCAATAAGACACAGTAGACACAAGAATAGCTTCTGGAGTCAGTTGTCCTGAACTTGAATTCTGCTTCTACCAAACAGATTATGTAACCTCTCCATTCTTTAGTTTCTTTACCTGTAAAACTGGGCTATATGGTAATACCTATCATATCTTGGGTTCTAGTGAAAATTAAAGGCTAGTGTGTGTGTGCGCGTGTGTGCGCGCGCGTGCGTGTGTGTGCATGTGTGTGTGCGCGTGTGTGTGCATGTGTGTGTGTGAGAGAGAGAGAGATTAGAATAGGTGTTCACACCACATTGTCAACACTAAAAAATGTTAGCTGTTATTTTTCCAATAAAGAAATATTCCACAATTCAAATTTGAAAGAGGTATATGGAAGTAGAGAAGGGGAGAGTCTTTCCAGACAGCTGCATCTTTAATTAAGGCTTTGAGCTAGAGAACTGCTGAGTCATCTATAACTTTATAGATAAATGTCAATGTGAATAGATGATTCTAATCGAATCTCTTTGTTTTTGAAGAGTGAATGGAAACTGCTTTAAGTAACGTATCTAATAATTCATCTCTAAGCTTCTTCCTCAAATGTTCATTTGATCCTTGTTATTGATTATAGATAAGAATATGGCATGGTCACTCCACGTTGTTTGTGAAGATCTTCAGATTTATTTTATTGAACAAGATAAATAATGTGATTGTGCTCTTGTCAGTTTCAACAGAGAAATCACACATCAGTGGTACGTGTTCCTTCTTGCCTTCTTTGATCACTCCCTTCTTTCCTCCTTCCCTATTTATTTTATTCCTTTCTTCCTTCCTCCTTACCTTCTTTCACTTAACAAATGTTTTTTGAATATCTACTATAGCCACAGTGCCAGGTGCTAGGCCTATAATTTGATCAGAAAAGACATAAACTTCCTCCTAGTCTTCTGCAGTCAGATATCATATATATTAATAATTTAAATAGTCAAAGAAACATACATTAATCAGTTCACATAATCATGAATTTTTCCTTATTTTTCTTCAAATCTACATTCTAATTCTGCCACTCTTTCTTATAAAAACAAAGGCTTTTCAGTTTTTGATCTTTAGATCAAAAAGTACATTTCTCTCTCGCTTCTCCCCATCCCATTCTGATAGAAAGATACTATTAATGAATGGAGAAACATATTCCAAAGCCATGAGAAGGAACTAATTTTCCACAGTAGGCAGTTTCCTACCTGATCAGAGAGGAGTTGCAGGAGTACCAGGTGGCCAGTTGCTGCTCTCTTCCTTCCCTTCTGGAAAGAACAAAACATCTGTGCTTCCGAGATAGACTGCCCAGGGCATACACCAGGTTGTGTATTCTCCTAAAACTCTGTCTCCTGATCTTTAAGTGTGAAAAAATTTTCAACAGAATACTCAGCACCAAAGGAAATACTGAAAAATATTGAAAATCAAACTGGAACTAGCATTCCATCCCTCACTGGAGTACTGTGTCTTCACCTCTTTATAGTGTGATCATGGTGACTTAGAAAAATACAGGTGACAATACAGGTAAAAATATAAGGTAACAGTAACCTTTAAATTCACTAATCCAAACCTTTACCCTTTTTTCCAATGTGATGCTGAGGGGAAAGGGAATAAGAGAACAGGGGACCAAACAGTTTAAGCAAGTTTGTTCGTTTGTTTGTTAATGTATAATAGCCAAATTTCCAGAAAAAAAAACACCACAAAAGTCCTAAACTGGCACATGTCGGAGCCTGATGAATCTTAGACCCTGGCTCAGGTCTAAGCTTGCAAAAGGGTGAAACAGCCTCAAACGTGGGGGCTAAGATGCTGTGAGTAGAGGAAACCAACCAATTTTTAAAATGGCCTTTAAAACACAGCAGACTGCTCCTGCGGGGGGACAGCAGCGACAACAACAACAACAAAAACCCTTGCAATATACTTTTGAGTACATCTTCTTAATTATTTTTAAGTTTTATAAGGTGTTATCCCTGTTTTATATGTAAGTAAACCATGTGCTGGAGAGTTAAAATGACTTTGCCAGGTCATATAAGTAACCAACTATACAGAACCAAGACCTAGCATTTAATTGTGTTCATTGCATTTTTCGGTTTTAGGGGGATTTTCTTCCCCATTCTGTTTTCTAAGTCTGTCTTTCTATGGTAATTTCCTTACAAGTTTAGATTATTTCATTTCTTTTTCTTTGAAACTTGCAATACCTAAAACCCTTTAATGGATCCTAGTCTTGTACCTTTACAAGTAAGCCCTTTAGCATGAGATAAAGGCTCTTTATGATGTACCCCAGTCCAAATATGCTCCTAAATAGATAATGCAGCTAAAACTCACACCCAAGCAGTCAAAGTGCAGATTCTACTCTACGAACCCCAAAGGTATCCTGTCCCACTTTGTGTCACTTTTCATACCTCTAGCAGCAGTGCCTAGCACATGGCAGCATGGAACAAAACCTGACTATTTGCATGTATGTTTGCATGAAGGAAGAAAGGAATGATTCTCTATGGACTATCTATTTTCCCTTGCCCCTGTCTGAACTCTGAGTTTTGGCCTTGCTCAGTTTAACTCATCCTTCTCCTAGCCACACACCAGCCTGAAAAGCCATGCTGAGTGGCATTACGTCATGCTGGTCAAAATTCAGAAATTCTAACTTGGAAAGTTCATTTAAAATAAGTACCAGGAAGCACTGAAACTTGATTTTAAAAATGGGCAAAACGCTTGAATAATGACACTATCAAAAAGAAAAAAAAAAACACAGAGAATAACAAGTGCTCGTGAGGATACAGAGAAATTGACACCTTTGTACACTGTTGGTGGGAATGCAAAATTGTGCGGCCACTGTGAAAAACAGTATAGGAGTTCCTCAAAAAATTAGTAGAATTGTCATATGATCCAGCAATCTCACTTCTGTATATTTATCCAAAAGAATCGAAAGCGGGATCTTGAAGAGATATGTGCATACACATGTTCATGGCAGCACTGTGTACATACAATAACGAAAAGTAAAAGCAACCAAGTTTCTATCCAGAGCTGAGTGAATAATCCAAATGTGGTGTGCACATACAATGAAATACTATTCAGCCTGAACAAGGCAGAAATATCCGGCATGTGTTAAACATGGATATATCTTCAGGACACTACGTTAAGAAAAATAAGGCAATCACAAAAAGGTAAATGTTGTATGATTTCAGTTACATAAGGTTATCTGGATTAGTCAAATTCATAAAAATAGAAATTAAAATGGTGGTTGTCAGGGGCTGGAAGTAGGGGAAAATGGGGAGTTGTTTAATGGGTACGGAGTGTGGTGAAGCCTAAACCTGTCCTTTAAATCACTTCTGTGTTTCATTTTTCCACTGATGTTCTCTTTTCTCAGCATTCCCAAAGCCAACACTGGATTTAGGTGTGTTTCTTGAGTGGAAGGATCAGCCAGTATTGGTAGTCACCCTACCAAAAAATTGCCACAGCAGGCTTTGCCATGATTCCCTAAAATGTTTAACCAAGTCCTTCAGGTTTAAGGACATTTGGGATTTTTTTTAAAGCATAAAATGAAAATGTTATCCTAGAAGGTCAGGAACAACTAACAACCATTAACATTAAAAATAACAATTAACACCTCAGTCCAAATGAGTTTATAACGTTTTCTTTAATAGTGAATGATCAGTGGTTGTTAAATACTCTAAGTTACTAGCACTAGAGCTTAGGATGACATTGAAGGAATTAAAAGGTAAATGCCAATTATTTGGAAAAAATGTTTAAAATATACCATTATAATGCTATTCATTTGGAATTCTTTCAGTACTATTTGGGGATCTGAGTAGAAATGCTTATTTCCCTGACCTTATCCTACGAAAGAAAATACAAACACAAAAAAATTAAAAGTTCTAGTGGATTGTGATAATCAGGTTTCTTTTGGTGGCACTAGCTTACCTCTGACCTAAAGGAGCACGTTCTGCCATCCCCCACCTTGCACCTCCCAACTCAGTGATTAGACTCAGTTGTTCTGACCAACATTATAATATGTAGTATGAATCCTCAGCTATTACACAAATGTATTGTATTTCCATGTTGATGAAAACGCACTGAAAAAAAACCTATTGTATTGTTTTTCTATATTGTTTCAGATTCCAATGGAAAGAATTATAATAAACTATAAATTCTTCCAGGACAAAAAAAAATCTCTCTGTCATCTTCTGCTACCAGAACTCTACAATTCTTGGCACAAGAGAGACATTCTAAATTATCTTTAGGAAGATAATTTAGCAAGAGCCTGATAATAGAGAAGTTTAATGGAGAGAAGAGGTTGAAAAGTCGATTGCTTGAGGTGGTGAAGATGGTGGTAGGACTGACCTATTGTGTTGGGAACTATAGTTTCTGTATTTCCTGTCAATAGAACTAAAACATTAGGAGGGGTGAAGTGGTTTTCATGATCATGGGAAAGACCAAACACAGAAGAATACAGAAAATCAAATTTCTTTTCCTTACAATTTACAAACAATTTCATTTTATAAATTTAAGAGAAGCTTAACTGGGTTCTTTCTGAGATAGCTTTGAATGAGGTCCCAATAAAATTAACATCAGATAATAAGATGTGTATGAGGGTTTACTATAAACAGATTTTACAAAGGTTAAAAAAAACCTGATGCATAATTCTCATATCTCCTCCTTTTCTTCAAGGCTATAAAAGTTTTTACAGATGAGGGAGAAAGAGAGCACAGTGGAGAGATGCCTTGGGAGAGAGCTGTTACTGGCTATGGTGCCATCCTTCTTCCACAGATAGTGGTACCCCCTCTACCCCAAGCCTAGTGACGGGTGACCATGTAATGATTCAGAGGGCCATGGAATGCGTGGGAACTATGGGCTCAGTTTGACTGGTGACTGCCATAGGCACAGTGGCTTCAGGTAGAGGAGTAGGGGTCACTGCCCTGGGGAGGGCCTGCCTGCATTTCAGAGGGCTGGAATAAAAGAGCAAATACATCTCCCTTCCTTGTTTTATGTGGGAGAGTGAACTAAGGTAGAGCCCTTGCGTCCTGCTAAGAAATTCAACTAGATGGGCCAGGAATCCCCACAGGAGAAGATGGGAATGGATGCTCTGACCCTGGGAGCTGCAAAGATTTGCAGTCTACCACCATAATTAGATTCATCTGCCCAGGTGAAAGGGACTAGGAGTGGCGTCTTCTGCAAATCCGTGAAAATGACTCTTGAGCAGAAACATCAACCTGAGCCATCTGTTAAACCCAGAAAATGTGAAGCCTGATAAGGAAAGTCCAATTCAAATAAAGCCTTTTCCTCTGTTTCCCCGCTGCCAGGATCTGGAAGACAGACACTGTCTGGTGAGCTGCTAGAGGAAGGATAAGAATCACAGTGTAAAAGATAGAAAGGAAATCTCGTGCCTCTCAAGCCCTACCCCCACAGCCCTTTCCCTTTGTAGATTTCCAGCAAGCAGGTCCAAACTGAGAAGGGAGAAGATGTGATATTTGATGTCACAACAAACTTGAGTTTTGATTAACATCTTGGACAGGACATTCTATGTTCTAAATAGAGATTGTGTGTTACAAAATGACTATAGGGCCAAAAGTGAGTAGCAAATTCATGAGCCTCTTAGATTTTTCATTTAGACCATGATGAGATTACTGCCAGTGATTCAGCTTTTAAAATACAAGGGAATAACTAAATAAAGTGAAATTGCACTTTGAATTCTCTTCTGATGACATTGTGAGCTGCGATTCAGTCACTTCATCTCATAGAACTTCCGCTGACGGTAATCACATTTAATCTTGTTACAATCACCCCTTTCTCTCACCTTTTTGTGATGTATGTCCCCTCAGCCTCGTCCTGAAAGGTGAGTTAACATAGCTCATTAGGGTGTTGGGTTAGAATCACTGTTTCGGAAAAGCCAAGCATGGTGTGGGCTTCTGGTGTCAGATGTGAATGTGAGAGGTGAAGAGCCAAGCTCTGCGAATGAAAACACAGCCTCACTTATCCCCCTTCCCTCACATGCACCACCACCCCATCTTCAAAGTCAGGGCTGCCTCAGCATGTCACGGGAGGCAGGGAATGGCATCTTGTAAACACCAGCAATGAGCAAGAGCTGAGGCCGCCAGCAGCAGAGGATACAAACTGTCCTCCTGAATCAGTATTTAATCACATTGTCTGTCAGGGAAGGAAGCTGGATCTGCTTCATTGGAATTGCATTTTCTACATTCGGGTGATTTGTTTCTCCTATAAAACCATTTCCCAGTACCGCTACTGGAATGCTGGCAACTATTTACTTAGAAACCTGTGTGGCTCACTCTTAGACCAAAGGCCACTCTGGTCCCGGTGTTTACATTTCTACCTTTCAAAGCCTGGCGTTCTGAGAGGCCTTTGTGAAAACAGCACAGAGTCTTCGAGGGAAAGCGCTGAAGATTGGTGCTGTAAATTCTGCCCTGTGGCTTCGCTACTTCATGTTCTATAGTCTTCTCAAATTCCTGTGTTTCTGAGGTCAGGGTCCTGTCTTGTTGCCCAGTATCTCATACTGAACCAAGTTCTCATCTGACTCCTTTGCCCTATTTAGTTTGGGGCGGAGGCTGGTTCTCCGATGATCTCAGTCAGAGCCTCCTCTGTCTTCTTCAAAAACAGCAATTTTATGGATGAGTTGTGTACTGGTTGTATTTTCTTTAAACAGTTATGTTAAAAAAGTTGACAGTCAGAATATCTTCAGATATAACAAATGTTAATGTACAAAAGAAGTGCTCGGTTCATGGCTTCAAGGAATTCGCCTGGATGCAAATCAAAGAATGAGTTGTCCAACTGGACAAAGCCAAAAGGAAAAGAAGTGGACAATTTGGACCGAGTCCTTAAAGAATAACCATATGGTTGATTTCATGCTCAAATGTACCCCAATCTATAGCACTTGGGAAATAATTGAGTGTAAATGAATATTTGGCATCACATCTTTGGGAATTTCTGAATATCCTCACATTGTTGAGATTCCAGCCATCTGGGTACGGACCCAAGCTGTGAATACGTGTATTTAGAAAAGGGAACATTTCTGCCCTAGTCCCAGCCATTGTTTCCGGTGAACCCAACAACATCCTCCTTCCCCCTCCCCAATTCTGTCTTTTGCCACCTCCAGCACATTCCAGTGGTGCTCAACCAAAATGACTTTGCCCCCCATTTGGCAATGTCTGGAGACAATTTTGGCTATCATAACTCTGGGGTAGGGGGGTGATGTTTTAGTTTTGTTAGGGAGAAGCTGGAGTGCTGGTAAACATCCTACAATACAGAGAAAAATCTGTTACAACGAGGAATCATCCAGTCCAAAGTGTCAGTTGTGCAGAGAAACCCCAGTATATTCCTACACTGTAGCAGGAACGATCCTTTTAAAATGTACAGTAGATCATGTTACTCCTTTGCTTAGAACCTCCCAGTTGTTTTCAGTTTCCACTGGAGTATAAGTCAGAGTTTCTCACAGGTTATGAAGGCCAAGATGACCTGCTCCTGCTCCTCCCTGACCTCCCCTCCTGCTGCTGTCTTTTTGCTCACTCCACTCTAGCCAGGAGTTTCTCCTTGTTCCTCTGACCACTTCTTCAATCCATTCATGCTTCTGCTCAAATGTAATTTCCATAGAGAGGATTTCCCTGGCAAATTTATTTATAAAAATAAAACCACCACCACCACCAAGCAACTACCCCATAACTTTCCCCAGCCCTGCACCACAGGGAAACACAATTAGATGAATTATAATCCATGGTTCATATCATATAGTTAATGTTAACCCTGTAAAATGTCCACCCTTCCTTCCCTCCTTCCTTCATTCCCTCCCTCCCTCCTTCCTTCCCTCCCTCCCTCCTTCCTTCCTTCTTTCCTTCCTTCCTTCTCTCCCTCCCTTCCCGCAAATAATGTAATTAAATCCAATGATCCAACATCCAACATGAAGCTAGAATCCTCACAGAAACCCAAGAATTTCCTTGCCACTCCTCATTCAAGACAACTACTACCCCAAATCTCGTATTAACAATGTTCTTGATTTTATTTCATACATGTTAACACATCTATTTGTATTTCTTTAGAAGTATTATGTTTGGGTTGTATGTGTTTGGCTTTATAAAAACTGTAATGTTTTCAATATTAAAAAACTTATTTTTTATTCCTATTATATTGCTAGGATCCATCTGCAATGTTGCCTGTAGTTATAATCATTCATTTTCATTGCTATATAATAGTCTCTGTTTATGACACACTTTGGTTCTCCAGCCCCCACTACACAGGACTGTGTTTGTTTCTAGGTGTTTGGCATCATGAACTTTGGAACATGTTAGGGTTTCTCTAGATATAACTTAACATCGCCTGATATTTTATGTATACACTGGCTTATTTGTTGATTATCTGGCTCCTCTCAGTAGAATGCAAAGCCTATGGGAACAGAGCCTCTGTTTTCCCCCTACTGTATCCACAAAGCCTAACATAGTGCCTGCTACATAGTAGGAATTCCATTTATATCTACTCTCTCCACCTTTCCCCTTTTGCCTGGCTTATTATAAGAGCCTTCTAACCTGTCTCCCTGCTTCTTCCCTTGCTGTCCTTGAATCATCTCTCAATGTACAGCTAGAATTACCTTGTTAAAAGGTATGTGGGATTCTGTCATTTTTCTGTGCAACCATCTCCAGCAGCTTCCCCTATCTCAACGTTAAAGCTGAAGTCCTTTGAATAAACTACGGCTTTGTAAGATCTGGCTTCCTTCACTTCTCTAAACTTATCTCCTAATATCTGTGCTCCGGGCACACTGGCTTCCTTGGTCCTCTTGAACACTCTAGATTCACAACTCCTAGGACCTTTGCACTTGCTATACCCTTTGCTTGCACAGTTTCTCCTTCAAATATCTACAAAGTTTATATCTCACTTCCTGTCTTGTGTGCTCAAAAGTCACATATTGAGGTCGTCTCTTTTACTCCATGTAAAATTGAAACTCTCTCATCACATTCTGTCCCTTTACAGTGCTTTTTGCTCTTAAATCTCATTGCTATTTAACTTTTCTTACTTATATAGTTTGTCTGTCTCCTCCTACTAAACTACAATCTTTATGAAGCTGAAATTTTGTGCTCACTACTGAACCTCTGGTCCCTAGAATATGCCTGGCACATACGTGTTGTTCCATTAATACTTACTGAATGACTGAATAACCAGGAAAGTGAGCGTGATAAGTAGATGTTATTATGCAACTACTTATTTGGGTATTCATTAGGTCATATTTGTATTTTTCACGGTCTAGTGGATATCAAAATGACTTAAAACTTTAAACATAAAATATTCCCAAAGCTACCAATGCAACCACCTGAAGAAATAGAAGACAATGCAAGCCACGCACATGACGAGAGTCAGACTACTAATTCCGAAGATCCTAATTCCGAAGATCCTAATTCCGAAGATCCTAATTCCCAAAGCTGGTTTTAAAATAGTAAACATAATTTTTGCTTTGCAAAAGCAAGACACAGTGATTTCCTAGAGGGCAAAATCAGATCTAGATTTGTGTGTTACATTTATGGAGGAGTGAAGCACAGACCCCTTTGCTGGAGTTTATCACCCGAGGAGCTTCTCAAGACTTGAGAAGAACAGTAGTGTCTCTTTGCTGCTGGTGTGGTCTTGTGGCTCCTGAGGAAAGCAACCGTTTTGCCAAAGTCATTACAAACATTTAAAAATTATTCAGTTCTAAGTTGAAATTTGGTTTATTTGTTTGTTTGTTTGAGTTGGAGTCTCGCTGTCACCCAGGCTGGCATGAGGTGGCACAGTCTCAGCTCACTGCAACCTCCACCTCACGGGTTCAAGCGATTCTTCTGCCTCAGCCTCCCGAGTAGCTGGGACTACAGGTGTGTGCCACCATACCGTGCTAATTTTTGTATTTTTAGTAGAGATGGGGTTTCACCATGTTGGCAATGCTGGTCTCAAACACCTGACCTCATGATCCACCCACCTCAGCCTCCCAAAGTGCTGGGATTACAAGCATGAGCCACCGTGCTGGCCTAAATGTGTGTTTTTAAAACTCACTTCACTCTAGCCTAATAATGTTTCCAAAAAAAAAAAAATGTCTAAGAAAAAACAAGGCTTCTGGAGGGAACTAGATAAGAAGGGCTGAGGAGAAGATAGGTGATTTCTGCCCCCCGTGTCATTATTAACCACGAATTGAAGAAAGGTAATGCACAAGGAATAAAACTAATGTTCTTAACAGACATGGATACATGCTAACGTCGAAGAATTTTGAGCTCAGGATATGTATTTTATAAGTTTAGCTAAATATTAATTATATGAATCTTTAAAATGTCAAGATGTGGCAAATCCACTTCACAATCATGGTTTGCCATCTTGTTGATGCCCTTGACTTTTGAGTTTTCATGTCAAGAAGACATTCCTTTTGCTATCATCCTTCTGATAAAATTAGCTATGAGTGTTGTGTAGTAGTATTTCCATCCACACACAAAGATTTGACTTGGCATTCTTTGTTACAAGTGCTACTAAAGTATTAATTGAAAATAAAAGTCTAAAACTGAAATCTTCTCATGAGTTAGAAAAGTTTTGCTTTAAAAATGATCCTTTCAGAGTGATTTCCAGTGCCATTTAGGGGATATAAGGATGGAAATTCCGAGGTGTCTATATTTTAATCTACAAATAAAGTGATCATGTGAAAACATGCCTGTTTGATCTGGGCCTGGTAGTTTAGCATGGCTACAGCAGACCATGCATTTGTTGTAATCAATTCATCCCCCACCCAACCCCAACCATCAACATTTCTCATCAAAGGATAAAATTTACATGCTCTGAAAGATTGAACCAAAATAAGTGAAATCTTTTCAGGTATGTTTTACAAATCCTTTGAGAGTACATAGAGTTTGGATCATGAAAGCAGAGCTCAATTTGTGCTTTTGGTTCTTTGCAGTTTCACATTTTAAAAAATTGTTCTTTTACCACCTCCATGTGCAGAAGGCGATGAGCTTGCTTTGTTTCCCAACTGACCTATTCATATCAAGTTAGTTACACCCACTTAAGTCTCCCCACCACCTTTGGCCAATCCCATAGAGCCCTCCTATGGAGCTGGAAACTCATATAGAGACTTTTGTTTTTTATAAAGAATTCAATGGCTCAATGCTGCAAGACCCCCTTTCTTATTAAAATGAGAAAGAAATGCATGGAAGTTGTTAAAAACAAATAATTTTCCATTAGTAAAAGTTACATGATTGGAAAGAGAAGAACACATTGCTGTAATTACCAGTACATTAAGTAGGGGATGAACAGCTGCGTGAACTTGGAGTTAGTAGAATAACAGCCACTGAGCCAGCTTTCCCATATGGTCCAAGCAAGGAGGTGGGGCCTCTAGCTGCCTGGGGGCTGGGGAGAGGTGAGGAGGGGGCAAACTGGAATTCCATTCAAGTAGGAAATGTACGCCAAGAAATGTCTGGCTTCCCAATCCAAACCCAGCTTTCTCTGTGCTGCAGTGGAAAAATCCCTCTGGCCTCCAGAGCAGAAACCTCTAAAATCAATGTTGTCTTTTCCTAAAGAGAGCAAAATGCGAGCGTTTTCAGACATTTGGCTACATTGCTACTAATAGAAAAGACGACCTCAGAAAGACTGAGTCACTTCCTCAGTTTTCTTGGGCTGTGGCTATGACTTGGAATGATTGGTATCACTTAGTAAACACTGTTTTTGATCTAGCATTTGCCTTGTCTCCCAATTAAAACAGAGTTCAGCCAACAGCGACAGGACCCCACCACCAGGTACTGGCCTCAGTCTGTTGCAGTGAAAAGCATTATAGCCTTCTCATTGGCATTCCCTTCAGAATTTGACAAATTTGGTCAAAGCAGACCAGCACTATAGTAACCTTTCATTATCAATGCAAATCCTAACAGAAAAGCATTCCATTCTTCTGACATTGTATGTCATAAATTAAACACAATAAATTTTATTGTGAAACCTCCTAGGAAGTCATTCCTGAATAGACAAAGCAGAAAATGCTTGCATTATACTGAACAGAGTTAAAATTTGATAGTTGCTGGAAGGGTTGGCTATAAGGAATCCAGCTATTTACAGGGGAAATACCAAATAGGCTACATCATTTGCAAAGAGATGTTTTTGTAAGCACCATGTCCAAAACCGTTTGGGTTTCAACTATATGAAGGTTATTACTGCGGAGAATGGTGACCAGCTGTTCTTCATTGCCACCGAAAACAGAATGAGAGAAAAATGGCACTAAAATGGAATCGGAAGAATTCAAGCTTCCTGAACATTTGAGTTTGTTAACAGGAGAGGGATCCACACTAGGAAGTTATAAAATGAATGCCTTTCATTTTCTATTGCTTTTAAAAAATAAAAAGTGGCACTCTTAAGATAGGTCACGTACAATCAGGTACAATTTTGTCCATCAGTAAAATACAGAATTTGATAATCGTACAAATTTCTATTAAAAGTAATTTTAAAAATATTTAAGAGATATGACTATGGGCAATTAGGATACATCCGGAGAATAATTTGTCCTGTCATGCTATGGTGTCAGGGAATCTTGTAAAATGAGAGAGTATTATTAAAGGAATCCTGTTGGAAATGTGTGCATTTCCTGCCATAGATTTATGCAGGCATATTCCAAGAAGAAAGATAATGACTTCTCTGTAAAGTCATGTCTTCAGAAATAGCTAAATTTATAAATTAAGGAACAACAGGCCATGCGTGGTGGCTTACGCCTATAATGCCAACACTTTGAGAGGCTGAGGCGGGCAGATCACCTGAGGTCAGGAGCTGGAGACCAGCCTGGCCAACATGGTGAAATCCCATCTCTACTAAACATACAAAAATCAGCTAGGTGTGGTGATGCATGCCTATAATCCCAGGTACTTGAGAGGCTGAGACAGGATAATCACTTGAACCCAGGAAGCAGAGCTTGCCGTGAGCCAAGATTGTGCCACTGCACTCTAGCATGGGTGACAGAGCAAGACTTCTTCATGTCAAAAAAAAAAAAAAGAAAAGAAAAACAATAATATTCTACTCAATAGAATAGACACCCTGCTATCTCTTAGAAAATTATTAGATTGATGAATACATAGATGTTTTAAAAACATCATTTGGTGGGTATCAGGATTTCCACTGATAGTTGAATTGTGGACTCTCTAGGAATTTACACCTATATTCAAACAGGAGGTACTGAGACTAACTTGCAGAATTTCTTAAAAAACCAACTGTGGGAAGAATACACATTCCCAGACTTTCACTCACAGGGCAAACCCATCGTTGCCAGACTTCTGCTTTCCATAGAACACTCGCTTTTCTGTTTTCCATTCAACCTGAATGAAAATCTCTACTAGATCTCATTCCAGATCCTCCCATGGGACAGAGCTACCTTTCAGCAATCAGTGTTTTACCAAGGGCCGCACTCAAATTTGAACATCTTAGTAGACATGGAATCAGAAATGAGGGCTTACTGAATTTCACTCTGAAAGCGTTTCTTCTCAGATACCATAATAAAAAAGCACCGCCTTCATCTTAGATGATTTGCAGCTTTTCTGACCGCTAACATTTATCTTTGTGACCCTAGCTTTCTAGGGAAATAATACAATTTGCAGATAACTTTAAATATTTAATTTTTTTCCAAGCAGTAAGAAAACAATAAAACAATCACACCCACACACTAAAATAGTTTCACTATATAGATACATCTCGATTTAAAATTCCTGGGCACTTAGGCTGTATGCCATAGCCCTTGCATGAGTTAAGTGGAGTCAGAGATTTCTGCCAAGTTACAGAGCTGGTTACTTACTTCAGGAAATATTCGGTTATTTCATTTGAAGTATGAAATTGAAGGAGCATGCAAAAGTTTACCAGGGTCTAAAACTACAAGTGAACTTATTGTTTGTCTCTACTCTTTATCTTTCTATGGAGAAACTACTCCTTGGAACTCCAAGGGATCCTTTGAACCAGCTGCCCAGTTTTCATCCCTGTAAATAAATTTTCCTTCACACAGTACAGGGTCAACTTCTGAAGAAGAGACAGTTTATCACAGTAGTTAAAAGCACAGACTCAACCCAGACTCTAATGGACTCTATTATCAGCTTTGCCTCTTAACAGCTATGTGCCCTTTGGGTAAGTTACTTAACCTCTCTGAGCCTCTGTTTCTTCCTCTGTAAAAATGGGATTTAACAGCATCTTTCTTAATTGGTTGCTTTGAGTATTTTAGAAAGTACTCAGAATCTTACCAGACTGTTTGCCTACAGCTCAGTAATATGCACAGAGGTTGAGAACAGATAAAATGAAACAAGGATCAAAAATCATCACTTTCCATACTGTAAGACAGATACCATACTCTTTAATATTTATCTTGGTGCACCAGGGTATTAAACCTGATTTGATTTTGAAGCAGAGGTAAAACTTATTTTACTTATAGAAACAAAATGCTGGTTAAAACGGACGGTTCATGATCGACACTTCCTGGGAAGTCGGGAGGATGTCATACTAGTAATTGTCCACACTGTCTACTTATCTTGTGCCCCTTCTGAATACAGTAATAATAAATAGATGGGAAGGAAAAGGTTACATGAAAGGTCTGATAAGTCCATTGTAACCAATTAGTGCTATGTTCAAGAAAACAAGCTCCTAAAATTTGGAGCCTTCCTTATCTTTCATTCATTGACCCCCTTCCCAGAGTTTAGAAGTTGTCTTTATCCTCTCAAATCTTTCAAGACCAATTATCAGTATGGTTTTCTTCACTCCTCACATATTTATTCAATCATTCATTTAACCAAAATTAATTGAGCACCTGCAGAGTCCAAGACTCTGCAAGGCAGAGCAGGGGAGGAAGTTCAAAAGGGAAGGATGTAAAGAAAGCCCTAGATTCACAAGCATAAGATACAGTTCTCACCTTCAAGGAGCTCCTGGCTTACGTGTAAAACAAATACTCCAAAACAAACAAAAATTAGAGAAAGATCACATGACATGTGTTAAAATGGGGTATGGGCATGAAACCAAGTAGGAAAGAAGTAACCATCTATGCTTAGAAAAGGCAGGAAGTTTTCTCAAACAAGGTGTTTGATTTTTAGGGCTACAATAAAAGTCGTGATTCGCCTGGTTACGACAGGGAAAAGAAGATGTGGAGAAGCAGCTCAGGTAGGGGAAATGTCACATTCAAAGACACCAAGGCCTGGAAGAACACCAAATGCACAGGACATGCCTTACGTTTGTGGTTGGAATGCAGTGTGTCTTGGGTAGCACTGGGTTTGCAAACATAGCAATGGCCCAGGTTTCTTCCAAGGGTCACAAGTAACAGCAAGGTAAGTCTCACTGCTATCCAGGCTCATCTGATTTCCTGTCTGAAGGAGGGGAGGAAGAGTCCACAGATGAAACAGCCTTAGGATATTTACATGAAGAACATGCCAGTTTTCCTTTAAAACCAGCTATCAGGAATTCTGGAAGATAACGAGCCAGATATTGTCTCCTCTTTGGCCTATGTCTCACCCAAACATCTTAAAAGAGACAATTCTTAATGTTAAAAAGAAATTATATAAACTCATAACCACTTTGTTAATCTCATAGTTTTACTGGATATATAGCATTTACTTACACATTACCTAAATAAAATAAATTAATAAATTGTACTAATGACATATAAATTTGTATTAAATAGCCTTTTGTCTAATACTGAAAAATACTGCTATCCATCTCAAATCTGGCCAGTCAGCTATCCTAAAAGAGAGACACTATAGTAAAATAATTAAATCAGCCTTTTACACTTGTGACTCTGTCAAACGAAATGCAAAACATGTTTCCAGAACTGGAAAATTATATTCTCATTGATTTAATAAATAGTTACTGCTGGCAGAGGCATCACAAGGGTGGGTCAGAAGACCCTTTTCCTGTCCTCTTGGAGTTTATAGGATAATGGATTTAAACAAAAAATGATGAAAAAAAATAAAAGAAGGGCCCTTGGACAGATGTCACTGATGCCTTTGCATGTCACTGAAGCTCCTATCTGAGCAGGCGTTTAAGAAGCTGGGTCTTGAAGAAGGAAAGATGGAAGCATATTCAGGCATAGAAAAAGCCGTGAGCCCAGCCTATGCAAATAGGCCCAGAGAGTTGGACAGGTTGCTTCTGAAACTCTGCTGAAGCCACTCAAAGAAGGCTTTTCATGGCTAAATTTCAGATCAGGAAGAGAAACAGACTCATGCAACTTAGAAGTAGAGTTGCCCAATTAGGAGAGGTAAGAGTGGGTCGTGGTCTACCAGACAGACCACATCTTGAACTCTTAAGCATCCTATAAGCTCCTTCAATGAAAATCACAAGACTCTTCAAAGTCATATTTGAAACAACAGCAAAAGCTGTTGTAAACACTGTGATATTTGATCCTTTTTTATCTGCATCATAGAGCTATAAAAATGATCTGGATTATCCCTATCAACTTTAAATTTGATAGAACTCAATCAGTGCAGTTTCCATGGCTCTGCTATGTGGATTAAAAAAGGACAATGATCACAGCACTCACTTCACTTCTCCAGTTTCTCAGAAAGCAGCATGAGTCAGCCTTCTTCAAAGAGCAAAGATGGAATCTGAGTCAGTAAACATATTGTATGGTGCACTTTTGAGCGGCCCTGTGCCTCTCCTTACCCATTAATAGAGGGCAAACAAAAACAACAAAAAGAATGTGTGCTAAATTTGGAAGTATTGTTCGTGAAGCTAAACTACCAAGCAGGTGAAGCACTTTAATCCCAAACTCTGCCGCCTATAAAATCTGCCCAATTCCTTCAGCATTTGTGAATAACCCTGTAAGAGGAATTCTCAGGACAAATAAATGGGGGTGGTGTAAATTAAAAGAGAATAACACCTGTCTCTGCAGCTGGCCAACAGACCTCACTTTCATGTGCCGTCTAGTGGGAAATTGAGGCGTCTCATGTTACCCAGAGGCCTTGGCCTACACTGGAGTCTGCAGAAAGGAATTCTGTGACCAGAAGATGTGAGGCTTGGTCCGTGGCCAAAAACAATGGTGAAAGGTACAAAACGAAACGTTCTGTCAGGACAAAAGCACTAAATCACAGAACAACACACAACTTGGCTGTTTGAAGAAATGAACCCCAAACCAAAGTCACAACTGGATTAGCAACTGGTTGATCCCCTTTTACCTTCTAATGCTTCTCTGGCTGCCAATTACTTATTGAAATCGGAATGAATAGATTACAGCCGCCAGCAGCCTACAGTGTCTTCATTTAGGGCTGGTTCTGGCTGGTCACGGAAAAGCAACTTGCAAAATTTATGCTCCTCTGCCTTCAATCCATATTTTTTTCCATTAAAGGGGAAATTTAGAGCAAAGTTACCAATGTAACTCCAACCCAGTGCTGGAGAAGTTCTAGCTGACTTGCAAAATAACTGTGGCTTCAGGAGAATTGTGTGCCCAATAGTAACAGAGGTGAAGCCCATAAAAATTGTGTGCACATATTTTTTTAAGACAGGAAGAAAGACCCTATTATTAGGTCCACATTGGCTCTAGTGGTTGGCTTGTCCCATAGCATTTCTAAGTTTGAATAATGGGAATGAATAAAGTAAAAAGGGATTGCTCTTTCCAAGAAACACTTAAAAGGGTGTATATCTATACATGTAGAGAAAGATGTTTATGCAATGTATAGACCACAGATCAGAGAAGCTATTAAAGTTATCTGAAGAAATATGGTCTATGAAAGGACTAAAAGGAGAAAAGTGCTGCTGGTGGTTTTAGATGACAAGGACTTGAATGTCCACTGCAGGCCTGGGAGTGAAGACAGGCTTGTGTGGGTAAAACATCAGCTCATGACTTCTACAGGCCAGGAAGAGACTGTTGCTTTCTCCCGTGGGCATGGATGCCTGGAAATCCTCTAATAGAGACAGAGCTATACACGTACCTATCAGAACTTGGATAAAATGCAGAGATGCTTAGATACTTAGAAAAGTATCGGTACATAAAAATCACAACGAGCCCTAACTGACTGAAATTGATCTGAAGTGCAGAGAAGGGTGGTACAGGAAATCAGGAATGCCTCGGCCTCATGAAAAGATGGAGCTTTAGAGGGCATTCCAGAGTGGGGCCAGTGAAGCAGGAAGTGAAGCTGTAGACACCAACATCAAATCTTTTCTCTTTGACTTTGGATGGATGTGGGTTCTGACTGTAACAGATGGAATTTATTGAGTCAACACTATGTGAATTGAGAAGGAGGCCTGCACACAAGGAGGAAGCAAGGGGCCCAGGTGTCCAGTCCCAAATATTTTTACAGTGAATTTAGAAAAAGGAAAAAAAATCATTTATTCATGGAAAATTCTCAATGAACTGTTTAAAAATGCCAAAATATCTGTTGCCATTTTCTACTGCAAAAAGATATAAGCAAAGTTTCATTGTTAGCTTGAAAAAATGATGTCACTTCGTTACAATTTTGAGACCACACAAATAAAATTACATTTTTAAAAGGTGTAAGATCAGGAGGAAACATAAACCTCATTTAGTCACAGCTTCTTTCCTTAGGAGCACAATTCACAATTTCTTTCCTTAGGAGCACAATTTTGTGACTTATTCAGCCCCAGTATGTCCTTGAGGGATAAGATTACAAAGTAGACCATCACCCTAAGTAGCAAGTCGCTTATTTGTTACATCTTTATAGCTGACTGTCCAAAGCAAACCTAATTTACAGGCAGACCCAAGATTACTTTGCAGTTTTCAGAATGCTGCTCACAGACTATAGTCACAAAATATTAAGTATCGAGTCTAACTTCCTCCTCCCCATTCAAGAAAGTATTCACTAAGTCTTTCTCAAACACAAAGACTAGAGCTTCAATTCAGAGCTATATCTGAAGGGGTCTTCACAGTATGAAGGGAGCAACTATCTCACAGAGTTTTCTCCCTGTGAAAATGTAGTTCTCCCTCTTGAAAAACTAAGTCTGGACTTTCAAAATAATTTACTGTGATCAGGCAAACGATGGCATGTAAACACTTAAATTCCATAAACAAAGATTAAATACCTCAACTATCTAGTTAAAGTCTGAGTTACAAACAGGGGAAGACAGACCTACGTATGTAACTATTTTATGAAGGAAATAATTTTACATGTTTTTTGAATTTGTACACAAAGTCCTCTGAGAACATAAAAGAATGATAATTCTCTGTTGAAGTAATGACGTTTTTAGGAGAAAGTAACGTGTGACAGGTCTCTTGAAAATGAATAGAATTTCGACAAAGTGGAGATAGAAGAGGGTCTGTGCCAACCCTCAATGGCAAGGAGCCCAAGATAATCACACTATAAAGGAGGACTTGCTGCCGCCATCTTTTATAGGATACTTGTACATCAATAGACACAGAAATGTCAAAGTTGCTTTGTAATAAAGCTCCAAGAGAGAAGTAAAGTGTAGTGGGCCATGGTCTCTGTGCCTCTCTACCTCCAAAGCCAAAGGCAAGGCTAAGGCTGCTGCCTAGGTGGCCTGTCCAAGGGGTAGGCCTAACAATAGGTAAATGAGGAAAGCAATGTAGCTTCTATCTCAACCGTCCACTGAAAGTGCCCTTACCAGACTCACAAATGATCTCCAACACTAACACCAATTTTTAAAAATGGGACTCCTATTTCTACCACTGGCTGCATTTGACATTTCTGACTTTTTCCTTATTTCAATAA
The DNA here is from genome assembly GCF_049354715.1 of Callithrix jacchus. NCBI lineage: Eukaryota > Metazoa > Chordata > Mammalia > Primates > Cebidae > Callithrix > Callithrix jacchus. The sequence goes on from NC_133507.1 coordinate 147,824,069, forward strand.
CTTCTGTGACTTTCCTAGGACCACCTAGCCCTCTTCTTTCGACTGTGCTTACAATGCTGGCATTCCTGCAGGTCCTGTCTTAGGTACTGAACTCACTCTACATAACCTCTCTGAGTGATCTCATCTGCCTCCATAGCTATAGCTAAACCCATATGCTAATGAATCTCAAATCTGCATCGCTACTCCTGATCTCTTTTCTGAGCTCCAGACAGTGTAACTCCTGTCCACTGGCCATCATCAATTCTACATAATCTTGTATCATCAACAATAACGCAATCATGAAATCTGGCTTTTTATGTCTGTTTCCTAAATCAGTCCACATTTCTCTGTTCATGTAACAAAGAATCTGCTTTTAAGAATTTCAGCAACTGTTTCCAAACATTTTCACTTTCTCTGGTCCTGTCCTTCCATTTTGTCTTTCACACTGCAGCCAGAATAATTCTTCCTAATAGAAATAGGAGGGTTTTGTTGTTGTTGTTATTTTGTTTTTTGCTGGAGTGTGGTGTCATGATTTCAGCTCACTGCAACCTCCACTTCCCGTGTTCAAGTGATTATCTTACCTCAGCCTCCCAAGTAGCTGGGATTATAGGCATGCACCACCATGCTTAACTAATATATTTGTAATTTTAGTAGAGACAGGGTTTTTGTCATATTGGTCAGGCTGGTCTCAAACTCCTGACCTCAGGTGACCAATAGAAATATGATTCTATCATTCCCCTGTTTAAAACAGATTTCTAGCTGCCGTGTGTAAGGCCGAAAGTACTTGTGTTAGTTTCCATGTATCTTCATTATCTAGTGTTTTCTTACCCTACCAGTTTTACCATAGTCAGTATTTTCCCATTCATACTCTGAGTAACCACAATATTGAGTATCTTTCATTTTTATATTTTATGTAGAGATTTTCTCTTGCCTGGAATCAGCCCACTGAACTGTCTTCCCCTTCTTTACTTGTCTCAATTTAGATAATGTCTCCTTCTGTTCCCAGTCTTCCTGCTTCCCATACGAAACTAAAACTATTATGAACCTGAGGCAAGGTGCCTTACTGCATACATTTCAGAATCCTATATTTCCCTTAGCGCAGCATGTAAAGGTTTAAAATATGCATTTGGGTTCTATCTGTAAAGAAGAGATGATTGAAGCTGTAACTTAAGGGAGAAAAAATGAGGAAAAGAAAGTGGATTATTCCGTTAGGGCATTCCTGCATATGGGGAAAGCAAAAGAGGAATAAATGGAAAAGTAGGAGAAGGAGTGCTGGTAGACACAGGAGGAAAAATGAAATGGTGCACTGTAGATTAATCACATTAGAAATATTTTCAGAAAAAAGAAATGTGTATTAATCACAATTATTTCAGAGGGATTATAAAGGATAAAGACAAAAATACAGTCTTTGACTTTAAAGTCAGCAGAGTGCTGATTACTTAAAGACAGCAATTTCAATTACGTGCTTCTATTTGAAATGACTCAGAACAGACTGAAGAATACATAGAAGGTTACATAATTGAAGCAGCAGATGTAAGCTACTCTTCTTTCTTTCATGGATGATAAAAGAAAGAAAATAGATGAGAGCAGAGTCAAGGAAAGACTTTAAAAACATTTGAAAAGAAAGGACACATTTGGAGACTGAAGGGAAATATCCAATGGAGCTGGAGATCATGCTTGTGTACAATAGCAAGGAATAGTTTCAGAAGCCAGATCTTAGGGGAGAAGACGTGGGTCTGAAATGAGTCTTCCATGGAGAAAAAGAACATGGAGCAAAGAAGAGAATAAAATAACTAAATCTGTAGTTGTATGTTACAGAAGTTGAAGTAAAAGTGAAAGGCTAAGAAACTTTGACTCTTCAAGGATAAACAGAAATTTTACACATGTGAGAATGTAGCATTCCAAGGAGAAGTATTGATATTAGCAAAAACCTAAAAGCAAGGAACATCGTATTGGGCATTATAATTATAAGTGCGTCATTGCGGATGCTGATTAAGTTCAAAGTAGATGGTGAAAAGAGAAAACATTAAGCATGATAGAGATCAAATTATATTGGAGCTGTGAGGAAGCATGGACTTCAGTCTTGCAGGTAAGCAGAAATCATTGAAAAGGCTTAGGCAAGTAGATGAGTCCCTTTTCACACTGCTATAAAGGTATTACCTGAGACTGAGTAACTTATACAAGAAAGAGGTTTAATTGACTCTCAGTTCCACATGGTTGGGGAGGCCATAGGAAACTTACAATCATGGCAGAAGGGAAAAGGGAAACAAGGCGCATCTTACACAGCGGCAGGAGAGAGAGCAAAGGGGAAAGTGCCATGCTTTTAAACCACTGGACTTCATGAAAACTCACTCACTATCATGACAACAGCAAGGGAGAAATTCTCCCCCATGATTCAATCACCTCCCACCAGGCCCCTCATCTGATATGTGGGGCTTACAACTCGAGATGAGATTTAGGTGGGGACACAGAGCCAAACCATATCAGCAAGGGAGTGACATAGACAGTTATATTCTGGTAAGATATTCCTCAGACAGCTATGGGGAGGAGAGATTGAACAAGTATAGGAAGAGCACATATCCAATTATGAATCCACATCATAGTTTAAAAAGAAGCAATAAAGAATAGAATGGCACAACAGAATCAACAAACACTTAGGGAAAAATCCATAAGACTTTGTGATTGATTAGAGGTTCTGGAAATCTGAGAAATCAAGAAAAATTTTGACTTTCTATGTCAGATTATTAGACAGAATATTATTTTACAAATTAAAGGAATAGAAGAGCAAATCGGGTCTTAGAGGACAAAGATGAGTTCAGTGTTGAGCATGTTGCACTGGACGCTCTTTTTAGGCTTTTGGACGAAAAGGTTTAATAGGCTGTTTGTCTATAAGTCTAAGTTTTATAAAAGTGGGTAAGATCAGAGAGGTAAAGTAAGTCGGTAGGCTAACAATGTAACCAACAAAACACCAAGGATTACGGAGAGTAAATAGAGGGAAATTCGACAGAGGATTTGTCAGAGAAAGAGAGAGGGAAATCAGGAGCATGGGAAGTCCAACAACCCAATTAGTGTAGAAAGATCTCCCAGATCTCTAGGTGGATTGAAGAGAAGGCTTTATAGGGGAGACACAAAAAAAGCACAGAGGCATTACACAGCTTGGTTTGCTTCAAACACATAAGAAGTTTAGCGTTGTCAAGGCATTAATGTGAAGGGAATGGTTGGGTAGAACAAGAGATATCCTGTGGAACAGACAGGAATCAGATCAGAAAAGCCTTTCATGCCATGCTAAGGAAAAGGAATTTTATCCTGAGGCAATAGGGGGATATTGAAAGACTTCAATCATTCTATTTGTGACTTGCACCAGCAGGATAAGAAAGGCTGGGGGCAGGGTGAGCAGAGTAGGAAGGCAGATTTTAGTAGTAGAGGCGGGATAGGACAACATAAATCAATGGGAGAGCCAGGATAGAGTAAGAATTATCAAGAGTTGGTGATTAAGCCACATAAAGAACATAGTCTGGAAGCAGGAATCAAGGAAACTACCAGTATTTCTGGCTTAGTTGATTGAAGAGAGGGAAATTATTATCAACAATGAAAGTGAACAGATAGGGAGATTGGGTTTGGAACATGATAAATTATGATTTCCATTTGGAACATTTTGCATTTGAGATTTCTCTTAATATCCAAGTGGAAAAATCCAGGCAAGTCCTTGGACCTACTATACCAAGTGTACTGGACAGGCCATGGAAATTTACAACCTGAGACAAAAGATAACTAGAAATTGGGGTGGAGGTCTGGGATTTAATTCACTGCCTTGAAGATCTTCCCAGAGAAAAAGAATGGCAATGCTTAACTACCCTGGAAACAGTTGAAGCTAGTTCAAACTCCCTCTGTAGAGTTGAAGAACTGGTTCTGGAAACCGAACCTTCAATAGCAGATGCAAGAAAATGGAATGAGATCAACTGTAGGCGGGAGTAATTGAAAGACTTGGAATCAAATTGGACCTAATCAGTCCTTGAAATCTCTCTAGCTCTACTCCCTGTGGCTACTTACAAGAAAGGTATAGGAATTGGATTGTGAATCTGAACTCAGAGCCTTTGGGAACTCCACAGAAAAGGAGGACTAAGGGGGCGCCTTGAGGAGGTTGTCAGTAGAGAAGAAAGTCTCCTCATCACAATATATTGCCAAAGCAGCCTAAGATTAAACTACCTGCCATCACCAAGGCAAAGCAGGTCATTCTGCCCTTGCATTTCCACATAGCCTCCTTATGCCACGTTGTGACCCTGATATTCATATTAACCTGATTTCAACTGCACACTCATTTTGGGAATGAAAGACTCATGTCATGAATTGGCTTTCACACCATATTTCTCTTTCCCTCTGGCTTTAATCCTTAACGACCAAATTGTTTCCAGGCCAGTGTGAACCCCTACGGTGAATCTACAGATAGAGGTTATAATTTACTTGGAGCCTAGGGATTGAGCAAGAAAGCAACCTCTTCTCCATTTCAAACACAAGTGTCATTTTGCTCCAGAATAATTCAAGGCAATTTCTCATGTGTCTTTCTCCAGGCATCCCTCTATCCACATGCCCTCTTAGCATTACTGGTGGGAATTTCAGAGACTCTAAGTTGAAGTCACAGAGTAATGTTTCATTTAGAAGGATGAGAATCACTGAAAGATTTTGGGCAATCAAATCAAAGAACAAACAAGGGTCATATAAGTGAAGTGAGAACGTCCCAGGGAGATGTTTTAGGTCACCGAGCAGAATAAAATTCATTTTAGGTTTAAGTTCTTTGCCTTATCTTGGCATTACCTTTATAATTAAAATAATAATAGAAAAAGAAATCATGAAAACAATATTGTCAGGATATGTTCGCAGTTGATGAAAACAACTCATCTATGCTATTGCCTTTTTAATAAAAAATTTAATGTATGTACTCAAATAACATCACTGTATTTTATACTAAGCATGGCAATATGAAATTTAACAAACTTAAAACACAATAACTGTAATTCTGGCAAGAGCTAAAACTTATCATTGCCAAATACTTTCCACTCTAGCCTCATTTCTTCTTGGTTGAAATTTGTACAAATGCTTTCTCTCTCCAAGGGGCAGGGGTTTCTCTGCTCAGAGGTGAGAGGACTGTCTAAAAAGATAATTTGAAGTCTTCTGAGCCACATTTTAGTCATATGCACAAAAAACAATCATCCCATTGAACCTTTAAAATATCAAAATTCTTGATCTTCAAACACAAAGATCAATGGCATGGGAATTATTTTATTTTTCACATAAAATTTTAAAAGTTTTAAGAATGGCTCAAAATTATGTTAGAATATTAGATGCAGTTATGATAAATGAGTTTAATTTTAAACAGTTTATAGAGATTGGTATGTACATACACTTAGCAAAAAATACTATATGAAACACATTTTAGTAGATCAAAATTTCATTGAAGTGAAAAATAAAAATACTAAATTAGACTGGCAACTTTTATTATGTTATCTCATACATGTACAGAGTTTTTTGTGTCAAATTATTTTAGGAACCTTATCCAGAAATCAGGAGTCTCTGACTTCACTTTAATCTGGCCTGCTTCTCACCAGAAGTAACTACTGATAATCCTATAGTCAGGTATATGCCTCCACCATTCTAAATAATTTACTTTTCCTATTACCTCTTGGCCTGTAATTTTTAGGCACTATCTATTGAATTTCTAAAGAGAACAAGTAGCTTACATACCTCATGCCTCAAACCCCTTCCTCGACATCCTTCAGCAGCAGCTATGTCATACTTGTGTGATGAGCATTTGAAGCATGATTTACTTCATTTTTTCTGCAGCTACTAATCATATCATTTTGTTTGCTTTCATGATTTTAGTCATTGTAATCAATGCTTCGCAAGCTCTTCAAGTAATTTAAAAAGACCCTTGAATTCACCTTGTCACATAGCCAAGCACGTCTGGGAAGCTAACAATTAAACTGTTTTTCTTTGTTCCTTATAGCCTCTTCCTGGTCCTCTGTCCTTGCCCAATCTGGAAATTGCTCCCTTTGTCTGCTCATCGGTGCTGTTCTGGAACTCCACTTACTCTGGATTCTCTCACGCCTGTCTTTCTCATTCTTCCTTTGCTTCCTTGTCTTGGAGTATGTCTTCTAATACAGTGCCACGCAGACTAGAGAGGTATGCAAGCCATTTCTGGTCCACAGACTATCATTGTTCTGCGATGAGAGGAATCCAGAAATCAGTACTAAGCATTCCAAGGCTTTATAATACTTTGTTAGTGCTACTCCATGCATACATTTGATCAAGGGCCACGTTAGCAATTAGCACATAGCAAATTCTAACGTGGAACAAATCAAGCCAGCAAGTGTTTTTTTTTTTTTTAAACATTTAGTACAAGTTTAAAATTGGCCATATATGGCTAATGTGGTGATTATTTTAAAATATGTGAAATTTGAAGAAAGATTTTTCATTGTAGAAAACAATTTACCCAGGTTTCCAGTCTACAATATAAACTATAAAAAATTATATTGTGTATCAATATGTCTATCAGTTATAGCATCTTTTACTGAAAAAGTCTTATTGCCAAAAAAAAAAAAAGCTATCAGCAGTAAGGCTAATGTTTTATATTGAGCTTATTCTAATTATGAAACAATATGGAAAGTAATTGCAAATGGCTTTTTTCTATTCTGGAGTAAAATGGTTATAAATGGGAAAAAAAATCACTCTAGTCTAAATTGAAATAGGGAATCAACCCTGGTGCTTCGGAGAAATAGGAAATTAGTCATGTCCCCCAAATTTAAAGATACAAATTGAACACAAATTTTACAGATTTGCTTACATGTTTAATATCACTGATATTTCTAGTTATCTGACTATTACATGAAGAAGGAATGCAACTTACTTTTCAGTGGTAAATCATATTGAAAGACAATGGAAAAATTTACAAGTTAGGAAATTTTTGCAGGTTGTTATTATATATGTCAAAATTTAACACAATTTTCAATAAAGTAGAAGGTAATCTTGATATGGTACATTTCAAAAAATTAACACTGAACACCTCACAAATTTGATAGAACATTTAAATTTTTATTTTATGTCACAAAAAGGCAATGGGACATTCATGCGTCTAGAATCTTTTTATTTCATTGAGAAACAAACAATTTATATTTTAAGGGATAGATTGCTGTAACTTTCTATTGGTGGACAATTGAAAATGATTGTTGAAATTACAGCATCCTTTGCTTCATTTTAAATAAAAGGTAAAACTGAATATCCTGAGCATGCTGAAATTGCTTTGAAATTTCTTCTTTTGTTTTGTCACCTATTCTAGAAAACTAGTTTTCTATTATGAATGTAATTTTTTTAAAAGATAGAAACATTTTAGCGGGGAGAATCCAAGATGGTCGAATAGGAATTGGATTGCAGTTCCCAGAGAAAATGCAGAGGGTAAGTGATCACTGCATTTCCAAACGAATTTTTACAGCCCAGAGACCAGGAGATTCCCTGGCAGAAAAGCGCCACGAGTCTCCAGCATGGCTGTTTCAGCTGATGCAGTGGGTGTCCACACAAAAACTCACACAAACCTGGGCTACTGGAATGTCTGGGAGAAAAAGTCACCTGTTCACCTGAAAAAACAGGGGGCTGAAACAGGGAGCCAGGTGATCTGGCTTGGCTGGTCCCACCCCTACACAGACCAGAAATCTAAAATGCTCTGGACTGAGAGTTTCACAGTAAGCACATCTGGACCCAGGATGGTCCAGCTCTGTAGGGGGAAGGCGTTTACCATTACTGAGGCAGTCCACCACTACCGAGGCAGTCCGCCATTACTGAGGCAGTCCACCATTACCGAGGCAGTCCACCATTACCAAGGTAGTCTGCCATTACAGAGACAGTCTGCCATTACTAAGGCAGACCGCCATTACTGAGGCAGATCTGACTATACCCCTATAAACAAAACTGCAAGGAAGTTCACACAGTAGCTGGGCAGAGCCAACGGCAGCTCAACAATGCCTCTGCTGGCAGACTGTGACTAGGCTATCTCCTCACTGGGTGGAGCATCTCTGAAAAAAAAGGCAGCAGAATGACAGGAACTTATAAATAAAGTCCCACCTTCCCAGGACAGAGCACCTGGGAAAAAAAGGCAGTTATGAGTTCCACTGCAGCAGACTTAAACGTACCTGCCCAGCAGCTCTGAACAGAACAACAGAGCTCACAGCTCAGCACTTGAGCTCCTATAAGGAATAGACTGTCTCCTCAAGCAGCTCCCCAACCACCATATAACCAAAGTGACACCTCATAAAGGAGAGCTCAGGCTGATATCTGGTAGGTATCCCTCTGGGACAAAGATAAAAGAAGAAGAAACTGGCAGCAGTGCTTACTGTTCTGCAGTCACTGCATGTGATCCCCAGGCAAGTATGGTCTGGAGTGGACCTCCATCAGTCCAACAGCAGGGGGGCCTGACTGTTAGAAGGAAAACTAAGAAACAGAAAGAAATAACAAAATCACCAAAAAAAAAGGCCCTCTACTCAGAGACCCCATCTGAAAGTCACCAACCATACAGACCATAGGTAGATAAATCCACAAAGATGGCAAGAAACCAGTGCAAAAAGGATGAAAATACCCAAAACCTAAATGTCTCTATTCCTCCAAGGGATCACAACTCCTCACCAGCAAGGGAACAAGGCTGGATTGAGAATGAGTCTGATGAATTGACAGAAACAGCCTTCAGAAGGTGGGTAATAACAAACTTCTCTGAGCTAAAAGAACATGCTCTAAACCAATGCAAGGAAACTAAGAATCTTGGAAAAAGGACTGATAAAATGCTAATGAGATTAAATGGCTTAGAGAGGAATATAAATAAATTGATGGAGCTGAAAAACACAACACAAGAACTTTGCGAAGCATACACAAGTTTCAATAGCTGAACTGACCAAGCAGAAGAAAGCATATCAGAGATTAAAGATCAACTCAATGAAATAAAGTGAGAAGGCAAGATTAGAGAAAAAAGTAAAATGAAATGAAGCCTCCAAGAAATATGGGATTATGTGAAAAAACCTAATCCACATTTGATAGATGTACATGAATGTAACAGAGAGAATGAATCCAAGCTGGAAAACACTCTTCAGGATATTATCGAGGAGAACTTCCCCCAACCGAGCAAGACAGGCCAACATTCAAGTCCAGGAAATACAGGGAACACCACAAATATATTCCTCAAGAAGAGCAACCCTAAGGCACATAATCATTAGATTCACCAGGGTGAAAATGAAGGAAAAAATGCTAAGAGCAGCCAGAGAGAAAGGTTGGGTTACCCACAAAGGGAAGCCTATCAGACTCACAGTAGATCTCTCAGCAGAAACTCTACAAGCCTGAAGAAAGTAGGGGCCAATATTCAACATCCTTAAAGAAAAGAACTTTCAGCCTAGAATTTCATATCCAGCCAAACTAAGCTTCATAAGTGAAGGAGAAATAAAATCCTTTATGAACAAGCAATCTCTCAGAGATTTTGTCACCACCAAGACTGCCTTACAAGAGCTCCTGAAAGTAGCACTAAGCATAGAAAGGAAAAACCAGTACCAGCCACTCTAAAAATGTACCAAATGGTAAAGAGCATCGACACAATGAAAAAACTGCATAAACTAATTGGCAGAACACCAGCTAGCATCAAAATGGTAGCAAATTCACACATAACAATATTAACCTTAAATATAAATGGGCTAAATGCCCCAATCAAAAGACACAGACTGGCAAACTGGATAAAAAGTCAAAACCCATTGTTGTGCTGAATCCAGGAAACCCATCTCATGTGCAAGGACACACATAGGCTCAAAATAAAGGGATGGAGGATGATCTACTAAGCCAATGGAGAATAAAAAGGCAGGAGTTGCAATCCTAGTCTCTGATAAAATAGACTTTAAACCAACAAAGATCAAAAGAGACAAAGAAGGGCATTACATAATGGTAAAAAGATCAATGCAGCAAGAAGAGCTAAGGATCCTAAATATATATATGTGCCCAATACAGAAGCACCCAGATATATAAAGCAACTTCTTAATGACCTACAAAGAGACTTAGACTCTCTTGCAATAATTGTAGGAGACTTTAACACTTCACTGTCAATATTAGGCAGATCAAAGAGACAGAAAGTTAACAAATATATCCAGGACTTGAACTCAGAACCTGACCAACCAAACCTAATAGACATTACAGAACTCTCCACCCCAAATCCACAAATATACATTCTTCTCAGCACCACATCATGCCTACTCTAAAATTGACCACATAATTGGAAACAAATCACTCCTTAGCAAAAGCAAAAGAATGGAAATCATAACAAACAGTCTCTCAGACCACAGTGCAATCAAATTAGAACTCCAAATTCAGAAACTAGTCAGACCGAGACAGCTTCATGGAAACTGAACAACTGGCTCTTGAATGTTGACTGGATAAACAATGAAATGAAGGCAGAAATAAAAATGTTCTTCAAACCAATGAGAATGAAGACACAACATACCAGAATCTCTGGGACAGAGTTAAAGCAGTGTCTAGGGGAAAATTTATAGCAATAAATGCCCACATGAGAAGCAAGGAAAGATTTAAAATTGACACCCTCTCATCAAAATTGAAAGAGCTAGAGGAGCAAGATCAAAAAAACTCAAAAGCTAGCAGAAGACAAGAAATAACTCAGATCAGAGCAGAACTAAAAGAGATAGAGACATAAAAACTCTTCAAAAATCAATAAATCCAGGAGCTGTTTGTTTGAAAATATCAACAAAATAGACCACTAATAAGATTAATAAAAATAAATGAGAGAATAATCAATTAGATGCAACAAAAAATGATAAAGGGGATATCACCACAGATTCACAGAAATATGAAGCACCATCAGAGATTACTACAAACAACTCTATGCACATAAACCAGTAACCATAAAAGAAATGGTTACACTCCTGGACACTTGCACCCTCCCAAGCCTAATCCAGGAAGAAGTTGAAACCCTGAATAGACCAATAACAAGGGCTGAAGTTGAGGCAGCAATCAATAGCCTACCAACCAAAAAAAGTCCAGGTCCAGATGTGTTCACAGCCAAATTCTACCATACATACAAAGAGAAGCTGGTACCACTCCTTCTGAAACTATTCCAAACAATCCAAAAAGAGGAAATTCTCCCCAAATCATTTTAAGAGACCAACATCATCCTGATACCAAAATCTGGCAGAGACTCAACAAGAAAAAAATACCAAAACTTCAGGCCAATATCCATGATGAACATATATGCAAAAATCTTCAATAAAACACTGGCAAGCTATTGCAACAGCACATCAAAAAGCTTATCCATGACGATCAAGTAGCCTTCATCCTGGGAATGCAAGGCTGTTTCAACATGTGCAAGTATATAAACATAATTCACCACATAAAGAGAACCAAAGACAAAAACCACATGATTATCTCAATAGACTCAGAGAAGGCCTTTGACGAAATTCAACAGCCCTTTATGCTAAAAACTCTCAAGAAACTAGGTATTGACAGAACATATTTCAAAGTAATAAAAGCTATTTATGAAAAACCCACAGCAAATATCATACTGAATGGGCAAAAACTGGAAGCATTCCCTTTGAAATCTGGCACTAGGTAAGGATGCCCTCTCTCACCACTCCTATTCAATAAAGTATTGGAAGTTCTAGCCAGAGCAGTCAGGCAAGAAAAAGCAATAAAGGTTATTCAATTAGGAAAGGAGGAAGTCAAATTGTCTCTATTTGCAGACAACATGATTGTATATTTAGAAGACCCCATTGTCTCAGCCCAAAATCTCCTTAAACTGATAAGCAACTTCAGCAAAGTCTCAGGATACAAAATCAATGTGAAAAAATCACAAGCATTCCTATATACCAATAACAGACTTAAAGAGAGCCAAATCAAGAATGAACTGCCATTCAAATTGCTACAAAGAGAATAAAATACCTGGGCATACAACTAACAAAAGATGTAAAGGACCTCTTCAAGGAGAACTACAAACCACTGCTCAGCGAAATAAGAGAGGACACAAATAGATGGAAAAACATTCCATGCTCATGCTTAGGAATAATCAATATCGTGAAAATGGCCAGACTGCCCTTATAGATTCAACATTATCCCCATCAAGCTACCAATGACCTTCTTCACAGAACTGGAAAAAACCACCTTAAACTTCATATGGGACCAAAAGAGAGCCCGCATAGCCAAGTCAATTCTAAGCACACACAACAAAACTGGAGGCATCAAGTTACCTGACTTGAAACTATAATACAAGGCTACAGTAATCAAAACAGCATGGCACTGGTACAAAAACAGAGATGTAGACCAATGGAACAGAACAGAGTTCTCGAAGGCGATGCCACACATCTACAGTCATCTGATCTTTGACAAACCTCACAAAAAACAAGCAATGGGGAAAGGATTCCCTGTTTAATAAATGGTGTTGGGAAAACAGGCTGGCCATGTGCAGAAAGCAGAAACTGAACCCCTTCCTGAAACCTTACACTAAAATTAACTCCAGATGGATTAAAGACTTAAACATAAGACCTAATGTCATAAAAACCCTAGAAGAAAACCTAGGCAAAACCATTCAGGACATAGGCATAGGCAAGGACTTCATGACTAAAACACAAGAAGCATTGGCAACAAAAGCCAAGATAGACAAATGGGATCTAATTAAACTCCAGAGCTTCTGCACAGCAAAGGAAATAATCAGTAGAGTGAACCAGCAACCAACAGAATGGGAAAAAGTTTTTGCAATCTACTCATCTGACATAGGACTTATATCCAAAATCTACAAAGAATTAAAACAGATTTACAAGAAAAAAGCAAACAAACTCATTCAAAAGTGGGCAAAGGATATGAACAGACACTTTTCAAAAGAAGACATACATGAGGCCAACAAACATATGAAAAAATGCTCATCATCACTGGTCATTAGAGAAATGCAAATTAAAACCACATTGAGATACCATCTCACACCAGTTAGAATGGCAATCATTAAAAAATCTGGAAACAACAGATGCTGGAGAGGATGTGGAGAATAGAAACACTTTACACTGTTGGTGGGAGTGTCTATTAGTTCAACCATTATGGAAGACAATGTGGCAATTCCTCAAGGACCTAGAAATGGAAATTCCATTTGACCCAGTAATCCCATTACTGGGTATATATCCAAAGGATTATACATCGTTCTATTATAAGGACACATGCACACGTATGTTCGCTGCAGCACTGTTTACAATAGCAAAGACTTGGAACCAACTTAAATGCTCATTAATGATAGACTGGACAGGGAACATGTCGCACATACACACCATGGAATACTATGCAACCATAAAAAATGATGAATTCATGTCCTTTGTAGGGAAATGGTTGAACCTGGAAACTATCATTCTCAGCAAACTGACACAAGAACAGAAAATCAAACACCATATGTTCTCACTCAGAGGTGGGTGTTGAACAATGAGAACACATGAACACAGGGAGGAAAGCATCACACACTGAGGTCTCTGGAGTGGGCCTAGGAGAGGGACAGTGGGGGGTAGAGAGCTGAGGAGGGATAACATGGGGAGAAATGCCAGATATAGGTGATGCAGATGGAGGCAACAAACCACATTGCCATGTATGTACCTATGCAACAATCCTGCATGTTCTTTATATGTACCCCAGAATCTAAAATGCAATTATATATATAAAAGATATTATATAATCTTTATATAATTATATAATTATAATTATATAATATTTTAGATATTAATTATTTCCTAGAGTACTGTTGTAACCAATTCAACCTAGAATGGATAAAGAAGAAAAACAAGCACATCTGTGGCATTAAAAACATTAAATATTCATATACATAGTATTTATTTCATTATACATACAGATGTTTAAAATAAGGAATTACTATTTCAGTAATAACTTCAAGTTACAACTGTGGAGCCACTAAACTTTTCAAGTGTAATAACCAGGAAGTATGATATTTCCAGCGTTGTTCTTTCTTAAGATAGCTTTAGCTACTCTGGACCTTTTTGTGGTTCCACCATGTAAATTTTAGAATTTTCTTTTTCTATTTCTGCGAAAAACACCATTGGAATTCTGATAGAGCGTGCATTGAATTTATAGACTGTTTTGTGTAGTAGACCTTTTAACAATATGAATTCCTCCCATCCATTAACATGGAATCTCTTTCCATTTAGTTGTGTCTTCATTTTTTTCATCAATGCTTTAGTTTGTAGTGTACAGATCTTTCACCACCTCAGTTAAATTTATTCCTAAGTATTTTACTCTTCTTAATGCTACTGTTAATGGGATTTTTTTTCTTTTTTATATCATTTTCCCTTAGTATATAGAAATGCAACTGATTTTGATATGCTGTTTCTACCCTGCATATCAAATTTGTTAGTTAGTTCATTTTTTTGTTTGTTAGTTCATTTTTTTAATGAAGTCTTTAAATCTTTCTATATATAAGACCACGTCATGTGTAAAGACAATGTTACATCATCCTTTCTGATTTCAATGCCTTTTATTTCTTGCCTACTCTGGCTAAGACTTCCATTACAACTTTGAATAGAAGTGATGAGAGTAGACATCCTTGTCTTGTTCCTGATCTTAGAAAAAAAGCTTTCAGCTTTTCAACAGTGAGTATCATGTGAGTTGTGGGCTTGTCATATAAGGCCTTCATTACGTTGAGGTAATTCTTTCCATGCCCAATTTGCTGAGACATTTTATCACTAGAGGGTTGCATTCAGTCAAATGCTTCTTCTGCACGTATTAAAATGATCACATATATTAAAAATTCATTCTGTTAATATGGTATATCCCATTTGTTGATTTGCATATTTTGAATTTTTTGCAAACCAGAGATAAATTCAATTTGATCATGATGAATGATCCTTTTAGTGTGCTATTGAATGCAGTTTGCTAGTATTTTCCTGAGAATTTTGCATCTACATTTATCACAGATGTTGGCCAGTAATTTTCTTTTCTTGTAGTGTCCTTGTCTGGCCTTGGTATCGGTGTAATGCTGGCCTCATAAAATGAGTTTGGAAGTGTTCCCTCCTCTTCAATTTTTTGGAAGAGTTTGACATGGATTTGGTGTTAATTCTTTTTTAAATTTTTGGTACTATTCATTAGTGAAGCCATCTGGTCCTGGTTTTTTGTTGTTATTGGGAGGTTTTTGATTACCAATTTAATCCTCTTACTTGTTACTGAACTATTCAGATTTTCCATTCCTTCAATATTCAGACTTAGTAGGTTTCTAGAGATGTTTCCATTTCTTCTAGGTTATCCAATTTGTTGGTGCAAATTGTTCAGTGTAGTCCTAACATCCTTGGCATTTGGGGGATATCAGTTATAACATCTCCTCTAACATTTATAATTGTTTTTAGTTGAGTCCTGTCTCTCTTTTTTTGATCAGTCCAATTACAGATTTTTAATATTTTCAGATAACCAACTCTTCATTTTGTTGATCTTTTCTATTGTCTTAATTTTCTATTTCATGAATTTCTACTCTAATCCTTACTTTTTCTCCTTTTTGCTACCTTTGAGCTGTTGTTTTTTTTTTTTATTAGTTCTTTGGAGTATAAAGTTAGATTATTTATTTGAGATTTTTCTTCATTTCTTAATATTGGCATTTTCGTTAATAGGCATTCCTCTTATAACTGCTATTGTTCATTGAACATCTTTTAGTACGCTGTATTTCCATTTTCATTTTTTAAACAGACTTTTAAATTTTCATTTTGATTTACTCTTTTTTTTACTGGAGTTTCTTTAGTTTCCATATATAAGTGAAATTTTCAATTTTCTTCCTGCTACTAATTCATACTTACTTTCAATGAACAACAAATACAGATACTGAGATTCTTTTTTCCGTACATTAGGTATGTTCAGACCATATTTATTGAAATGTAATTTAATGTGTGTTGAATCTAATAATAAATATTTGGGCTTATGTCTTAATAAAACTTTAGTTTTCCAGTAATTCTTTCTTTTTTACTGTATTTCACAAAGGAATCTTATATTTGAGGCACTGCTGTGATAGTTTTGGTAGAAGAGAGGGAGAAAGGATGATGAAGGATGGCAGGTGAGATCACATGAGATTAAGTGAATATTTGAAGACTACACATCTGAAAATATTTCTATTGTATTCTCATAACTTCTTGATATTTGTCAAGGTACAGAATTCTAGGAGAAAATAATTTTGCTTTATATTTTGAAGTGATTACTGTATTTATTTATTTAGTATTTTCCCCCTATGGTGCTCGTAGAAAATCTAAAGACAGTCTGATTCTGAGCTTATATATTCCCTTGTTGTTTATGTCTTTTTTTCTTTATTTGGAGATGTTTACAATTTCTATTCTAAAATTCCACAATGATTTGCACTAGAGTGGGCTTTTAAAAATTCACAATGCAAATCGGTTTGTGGATCTTTTCATTCCAAAAATTCATGTTCCTCATTTATAGTTCCTATTTGCCTGTTTTAATCCTGTACGTCACAAACTCCATACATATGTTTGATGTTTGATGATATTTAGCTATCTAGTCACATTTGAGAGGCAGAGATTTTTTAAATGTTGATTAATGATTTAAAAATATCTCAGCATCCTAGGAAGCTAATGGACTATCCTAAATATATTATCTATTTTAAAATCTAAGCAAACATTATACTTATTAATAAAATATTACAAATATTCCCCTTGATACTGAGAATGAGAGAGGGATACCCATTGTCACTACCTCTATTCAAAACTTTGCTACAGGTTCTGGGCAGTGCAAACAGGCAAGAATGCAAACTAAAGTCATAGGGACTAGAAATGAAGAAATAAAATGAAGTTATGATTATTCATATATGACATGAATGTTTACATTAAAAAGATAAAATAAATCTTCAGATAAACATCTAAAATAAATAAATTTCCTAAGATGCTAGATACAAGGTTAATATTAAAAAGCACAATGTATCTCTATATACCAGTCGGAAAAACTAAAAAGTAATATTTAAAATTAAAAAATTCATAAAAACTTTAAAAAACTGAATGAAAATAAATTTATGAAAACATATGTGGGATCCCCTCACTGGAAATTATAAAACATTATTGTGAGAAATCAATGAAGTCCCATATAAGTGGAGGGATATTCTATGTTCTAGACTGGAAAACTCAATATTGTAAGGATCCAAATATAGCTAGTGCCATTCAGAAAAGAACAACTTTAGTAGACTAACACTACTGGGCATCAATGATTATTTTAAAGCCATTTACTTAATTTATAGTAATTAAGACAAGGCAGTACTGGAACAAGCCTAGACAGACTGTTGTAACAGTATAGAGTCCTAATACAGACTTGTAGCTATGTGTCACCTGACTCACTACAAAGGTGATAGAGAGGAACAGTGGGAAGGGGGTTAGCATTTATTTAAAAATAATGGTGCATCAACTGGATATACTTACTGGGAAAAAATTCTTCACCCTCTAGTCTCATAAACAAAAATGCAATTATAGATGGTTTTGTGAAAACCTCATAAAAACATAAATTGAAAATTTTAAAACAAACTTGATTTTACATACTGACAGTAACAAAAATACTTTTACATATTATTTTATTATTATGCAAACCCAGTAAGGGATGTATGGTAGCTATTATCTCCATTCCACAAACAAAGAAACTAAATTTTAAGGAAGTTAAGATTCTTGTTGAAAATTACTCTTAAACGAAAAAGTGTCACCCAGTTCGATCATAATAAGCTTAGAGAAAAAAACAGCAGATTCAAATAATCTGCCTACATTTGCACACTGTACTTCCATTTCTTCTTTTGTAGTATGTTAAAAAAATTATAACAGAAATAAATAATATGATAAATGTGAACATGTCTCCTAAAATGCCTCCCACTTAGCAGCCACTTAATAAATGCCCTCATCTCATCTTGGCCCATCCTAAAGTGCAGTGGCCAGTCAGGACTTAAGATAGCCCCAGAAAGAATGTCTCCAGTGCAAGGTAACATTCCCTGCTGCTTCTGATAAATGATACTGATAAGGTTCAAGAACTATTTTTAGTGAAATTGGCCACCTGTGCAATGTGAAACTTGTCACTTATCAAGCAGTAAAATGGAAAGTTGTTAGAAAGTGACAGGATATTTTATAGAACCAAATGTTCCAATTTTCAACACATTTCACAAAGTGTTTTCTTCATGTGTCTTCATTTTTTTGTGTGTGTGTGGGTCTAATTTTTTTTTTTTAATGTGTCCTTTGTCACTTTTGTTCTGGCTTAGACTTCAGAGCTTCTCAGCTTCCTCTCCTGACCTCTCAGTGACAGCGTCATCATTGTCCTGAGACTGTGATTAGGACTCGTGATGGCTGCATGACAAACTATCCCAGGGGAGGGACGCTCACTTGTTCCAGAGCATTTGTTCTACTTCAGTGAACATGACCAAGAATGACTTCAGAGCAGAGCTGACCATTATCTAGAAGTGTTGACTTGTTTTTAAATGAGAGTGGAAAAAAAAAGAAAGCTTTTTTCCCCCTTTAACCAAATACATGAAAATCATATGTATACAGATAAGTCTGGAGCATTTTCTGGGGATGTATAGACCATAAAATCATAACATTTAAAGACTGAAAATGACTTTAAGAAATTTCTAGTTCAAGGTTGTAAACTCAAATGCCTATGAGAGCCAAACAAGTGACATGAGTAAAGCCAACAGTGTGACAATCACAGCTTTCTGGGAGTTGATGTGTACAAAATGTCCAGCATAGCCTTGTTTATTAACAGAAATCTTATTTCATTTAACACAGCAACTTACTCTGTTAAAATATTCACCTGTGCGGAATCCCTTGCAGCTGTGACAGTCACGTGACACAGTCCCGCTCAATGAGAGAGAAATAGGAGTCAGCAGGGTGGACCCACTTGGAAAACAGTGGTTTTCCAGACAGAAAGGACAGACCCAGCAGGCACACGGCTTTTGCCTTTTGCCCATGTTTATCTAGAATACAGTTACAATGCCTGGAGACAGGTGGGAATCTTGTGGACTTGGGGCCAAAAGTCAGAAACAAACACAGGTAACAAATAGTTTTTCAGTATTCACTATGCAGGAAGCACTAAAGAGACAGCAGGGATCTATTCTGGTAGACCTTAAATTTCAAGTGCAAGTGAGGAACAGTTCGTAAGAATGCCAGGTACTGAGTTCTTTGAAGAAACAAAGTGAGATGAGAGGATAGAAATTGATGTAGGTTTAACAGTACATTAGGTAAGTAAGATCGGGGGAAATCACTCTGATAGGGTGGCGTTTGAAGCAGAGACTCCTTAAGATATGACAAAGATCCGCAGGCCTGTATTCCTGATGGCTCTGAGGAAAACAGGGGTCTGTGGCACTGTGTTTGAGAAACTGAATAAAATACCCTTGAATACCTTTGACTGGGGAGGAAGTCTTCATAGTGTACACTAGTACCTTGAAGACTCTAAGTCACGATGAGGAGAAAAAAAACATATTTAACTTTGTTTAATCTAGAATTTCCCAGATTCACTGACCCTGGAACACTTCACTGGGGATAGGCCTAGCAGTCACCTCTGGAGAAATTCCAAGTCATAGTCTCTGGGAAAGGCTGTCTATGATTAGCATAGGAGGTAAACAGTCACTCTTGCTGAAGCCCTCTCAGGAATTAAGTGAAGCGGACTGATTTGTTTTTAGTTCTTATACATAAACATTTTTATTCAAATAAAGCTAAGGTCCCGTTTCATGGAGTTCTGTTATTTTGCAAACAAAAAAAGGCAAACTAAGAGAAAAAAAAATAAATGAAGCTAGTAATACTGTAGTAAATATGAGACATGTAGGGAGTTAATTGTGGTAAAAAGAACTACTACTAAAATATCTAACATTTCAGGGAGAATAATACGCTTCCCTAATTGTCACCAACACTCTGCACTCATTTCCTCCACTGCATTTTCTTTTCTTTTTTTTTTTTTTTTTTTTTGAGACGGAGTTTCGCTCTTGTTACCCAGGCTGGAGTGCAATGGCGCGATCTCGGCTCACCGCAACCTCCGCCTCCTGGGTTCAGGCGATTCTCCTGCCTCAGCCTCCTGAGTGGCTGGGACTACAGGCACCTGCCACTATGCCCAGCTAATTTTTTGTATTTTTAGTAGAGACGGGGTTTCACCATGTTGACCAGGATGGTCTCAATCTCTTGACCTCATGATCCACCCACCTCGGCCTCCCAAAGTGCTGGGATTACAGGCTTGAGCCACCGTGCCCGGCCCTCCACTGCATTTTCTATTGTTCCAGCTTTCAGGGAAAGCTCGACAGGTTTGACTACATACAAAATGTGATTTCTCTATGATGAAATGCATTATAAATAAAGTCAAATGACAGTATGGAGAATCATTTGCAACGTATTTGAAAGATAAATGCCTGATACCCTTAGTGTGAAAATATATTTTTAGAAATCAATTTGTAAAAATATAAACCAGATTAAAAAGAAAAATGCCTACAAATATAAATATTCAATCCACACAGGAAAGTATAAGTAGCCCGTAAACACATGGCAAAATTTCAAACCCAGTAGTAATGAAATACAACATCTTTAAGATGAGATGCTAATTTTAGTCATCAGATTGCCAATGATGAAAAAGAAGAATTATATCTAGCATTGGTAAAGATCTGTATTTTCTAATTTGTCTCCAAATATGCATTCCTTGAATATATATATACATATTAATATGTAAAAATTATAAAACACTTAAACAGAAGCAAAATCTATAAGTGTTTATAGGAAATGAGAACTAATGAATTAGCACGTTTGATTTTAAAAAGTGATGTTTTTGCATTCTTATATAACCTATTCATCCATATTAAAAAAAAAGATTGTTGAATGCAGGAGTAAGAATTATAAAATTTTCAGTGAATTTTGGTTGCTTATGGAGCCAGGGTAATGTATATAAACTTATTAAATCCATGCCCAGGAAATGATGCTTCTGTTCAGTATGCACTAAGGGAGCATAATAGTGGATTTAAATTCCCCTATATCTTTATATTTATTTCAGTACCAGACTTTTCTGATTACCATGGCTTAGCAATATATTTTAAAATTTTCTTCAACTTTCATATTTTTCAGATGTTTTCCTATAATCAGATATTTTCCTTTCCATATCAACTTCAGAATCATTTGATCACATTCTAGAAAATAAACAGAATATCTTTAGATTTTCATGAGGATTGACTTAACATAGATTCATTCAAAAAAACTGACATCTTTGGAAAACCAGCCGTCCATATTTTAAGTCTCATGTACTTCAAGAAAACTTTTGTAGTTTTATTCACGAAGGTGTCATGCATTTCTTGCTCTTCTTAGAATATTTTGTTTCCAATATATTTCAAAATATTGTTGTCAAAATAGAATAAAAATAGTTTTATAAATTAATTTTTAAATGGCTTATTTTTGCTGAACTCTGGGTAGCTCTAACACTCCTCCCTCCACCTGGTTGATTATCTTGGATCTATAGACATATAATCAAAAAATAAAATATTGACAATTGTGCCTTATTTTTTTCTGTCCTTATGCTACTTTTTTTTATTCTTTTCTAATGGACTGGTGAGCTTTTGAAGAGTTATGTCAAAAAATAAAGTCGAGAGTTAATTCACATTTTATTCATTATTTTATAATAATCCTTCTAGTGTGATATAAGACATCAGTTGAATTTTATTAGTTTCATCCTATTAAGAAAAATAGAAGACCACTTTAATAAATTTTAATGGAAATGGTAATATAATTTTATCAAATTTCTTTATTGAGTTACATGTTTTTCTTCTTCAACCTATTAATATGAGATATGTTAAGTAGATAAGCACATTTCCTAACAGTAAAACATTTTTTGCATTCTTGAATAAACTTTACATAATCATATTTTATGCTATTTCAATGTAATACTGTATTATAATTTCCATAGCTGTATTAACATTAGAACATATGTTCCTTGCATTGTTTATATAGCACTGTGTTTAAATGCCCAGAATGGTGTATGGGATGCTAAATGATTTTTTTTGATGATGCTTGTAATGAAACTGTTGAGGCATTTACCCTGGTAAGATCATAGAAGATGCAACTTGGCAGTGGCATCTTTTTCTACCAGCAAGTTCCTGTAAGCTTTGGTTCATACTTTTGCTCTTACCACACTTTGAAGATGTGATACAAATTAATCATGTATTTAGGATAATGTGAGATCCCCTACATATAAATGAACTATTCAATTGATACTGATCTTTTTCTTCCCAAATTATCTTGGTAGCTGCCAACAATAAATATAAAGGAGAACACAGTAGAGCCAGTGCTCACTGTAGACATTTATAAACAATTTTTACAGACTCTTCTGGACAATGAAGAAAAGAAAGTTGGCAGACAACCAAGGCATTATGTTCCAGAGCCAAGAATGTGATTCTGGAACTTTTCCATTGTGACTTTCACTTCAGAGTAATTTGTACAATTTGGAAAGCAGACCATAAAACTCTATGTGGGAACAGGTTATCCAAGGTAATTCCTCTGTCAAATCAGAACAATATTAATAATCTTAGGCCCATAAGAGGTCATGTATTATTAGTGATTAAAGTGAGAAAAAACCCAAAAGCTTGTTTCACATTTCTGTGTATTTGTGTATATTATATATGTACATATGTGTGTTTATATATGTTTATATACGTATATATTGTATATATATAATACATTATATAATTCAGTGACATAATGATAATTTATTCATGTAATCTTAAACTTTCCTGCCAATAATATGCTAATGGTGAGGGCAAGGAATAAATAAGAACTCCTCCTCACCTTAGGGATATGTTTTTAATAGGAACACTGTTCATATTCAGATTCTTGCAGAAAAGCACAGCCTACAAAAGACGAAATGAACAGAGCTTACCCAAGAGGCAGGGTTTTAAATAAGGAAGTTTTTACAATTGAGTCTATCTGGGATGATTGCATTTTATCACTGTGGACTCTTGTGTGACCTAACAGTTTTTTACTGAGTGGTAGGTGTTCTCATTTATACTCATGTCTTTCCGCTGCATTTTGAAGGTTGAGGTGAGGTTAAAATGTGGGCTGGCAACTATAAACAAGTTGAGTGACAGTAACTGAAGGCTTCTGCCAAAGTTGCTTTCAGCAAAATTGTAAAGCAAGTAAGTTCGTTTCTACTCAGTGTCTGTCTCCTTCTGTGCCCTTGAACCTCTAACGTGGCACCATCACCTGCACCTGCACTTCAAGTGGTTAAATTCTCTTCCTGAACCTTCTACTGTTTTATCAGAACCACCCAGATTCTTCATTTAGAAGGTGAAGATGCATTCCATTTTAATGAGGCTACCTCCTAGGCAAGCAAATCTGGGCCAGGCAACACCTGAAGTTGCTATTAATCATGATCACACTCTGCAGTAACCATGGTGCTATCTGCAAAGTAAATACGTTCATTGTTGTGTTTTTTTGTTTTTGTAAAGCAAGAAAAAGAATGCTCTTGCATTTAACAGGACTTAAAGCCATACATTAAAAAAAGGTAACTCAAGTGAAGAAAACAGAGTTAAGCCACCATACAGACATATTTCTGAATAGGGAGGAGTAGTTTTGGAAAAAGGAGCAGGAATCAGAACATTCCAGAATCCTTCAAAACCCATCACATATCCATGACTTTACCTGCCTATTTTCAAGCGTTTAGATCTACACTATCTGTTTTCTTCACTTTTCTCAAATGTGATAAAGATACAGATCTCTCGAGAACAAAATGCCAACTATAGCTCAAGCTAAACCTCTAAAAATTGATAGAATTTTTTTTTCTATCTCCTGCATAGAGGTGGTTAACATTTCTGAATATCCCAGAAACAAACCTTTTACTCGTGACTAGAATGAGAAACCTAATATATATTTGTTGCTTTATTTAATACAGAAAGATGGCCAAATATTTCATATCAGTTCTTGGTGTTTCCTTGAAGAGACATTACATTTTTCTAACATTTTGACAATTTTGCCAGTCTTGAGAAAATTGAAAGACATAACAGAAAACAATGTCTTGAATTTATGTAATCAAAATATTTCAGCCCCCAAAAGTACAATAATTCATCTCTCTTTTCTCCCAAATAAAAGTGAGTGCAAATGTTCTCCTCACTAGTAGAGCACCAGAAATTAACAAGTACAGAATGTGGAATGTAGAAGGGATCCCTTGCAAATACATAGTAGATTCAAGCTAGAATGAGGGATAGGAAGAGAGAGGACATTGTAAGAGGCTTAGATAATTTTAACATGGGAACTGTGAGAATCATTTTCAAAGGCTACTTAGCACTAATTTTGGGGAAAGTTGATTACCACTCCAGCTCAAAGACTGTGAGAAAGAAATTCATAATCAACTTGAAAATAAAAAATATCACTGGGTAACAAAAAATCAAATTAAGAATTCCAAATATTTTCAAATATAAGTATTATCCAAATAACATATTATTTATAAATTGATACTTGGGGTTATACCACGAAAAAATTTGATGTTTCATCTAAAACCACAGCATATTTCTGTAGCATTCATCTTAATTCCCAGTCTGTCTTGGAGCCCCATTTTCTATTTTCATCTCTATTTGATCAATCTGGCATTTGTCTGGCCTGTCATTTAAAATTGATAAATATTACAAACATCTCTGGCTTAAGATCAGTGAGAAAGGAGGACTAAATTCAGTTGGAATCTCTGGCTAAAATGTCATTTTTGTGGCATTAGTTGAGGGCTTTTAGGGAAAAGCATTTATTCTCAATGCAATACTAACTACAATTAATCTCTGTCAGTGGAATTTTTCAGGAATGAGATGCAGAAAAGACAGCCACACTACCTAGTGTTCCCCCGAGATCTTAAAGAAAAAGCAATTTCATTTTGGGGTGAGAGAAGCAAGTAATAAATTTGCCTACGTTCCTATTACTGAGTATTAATTATTAAAGTTTGGAGGCTATAATTGCCATCACAATAGTGAATATGGAAGGAGAAACTGTGATAAGGAACAGAAGCTCTCCCCAATAAATAGGCCGGGGAAATTTATGAAAGATATTCTAGCCTAAGACAAACATGGTTTTCCCAAAAAAAGCTAAATCTGTGCTCAAACCATGAGAAAGTTGAATAAGTCTCCTAAATGGGGATGGTGGGAGAAAAGTGTGTTGAGCAGAATGGCAGAACAGAGCTGAACTTTGGTTTTTTTCATTTTTCTTCTTTCCCATTTTATTTTATTTTGATTCCGTTTGGATTTTCCCCTTATAATGCATACATTGGGGAGTTTTCTCAAATCCTCAGAATGGTTAGGATGTGTTGTCCTTCAAGCTTAGTAAGTTCTTAGAGCTGAGTGGGAGGCCACGAGGCAGAACGGAATAACCATGAAAGGGCATGTCCCATTGAGATGACATTTGTAATTTTCACCAAGAGACAGGCTCCACTCTCCTCTCCATTTTCTCCTTCAAGTTCTGAATTCAAACAAGAATTATAGTAAGAATGTTTCTCTTTTTTTTATGCAAATGTCAGCTGACAATGTTAAAGAGAGTAATTTCCATATAATGACATCCAGCCTAGTTAATCTAGTGGGCTAAGGAACCAGAGATCCGGAATATCCAACCTCTACTCTTTACCAGCTGTGTGACTTTGGACAAATTACTCAACATTTCTGTGCTACAGCAACTAATTTGTAAAGTGAGAATAATGCTACTTGTCTCATGTGGCTACAGTGAGTACTAAGTAAAATAACCAGAAGACCTGTGCTTGGCACAGAAGTTGGCACATCCTAAGTGATAAATAAATGTAAGCTCTCAGTATTATTATTTTGGAATTTATATGTGATTTTGATTATTAGAGTGAGTAGTGCTAGAACAAGCCAGTAATGCTTACCTTTTTTAAAAAAACTCAGAATATTTCAGTAATAGGAATTTCTTAATCCTAAGTGGTTTTCATTTAATTGTGAAATATGAACTTGTTTTTTTTCTAGTGGAATTCAATTAAAATTCACGTTATAAACATATTTTTTTGTTGTTGTTCGGGGCTTAATAAAAATCTTCCTAGAGTTATAAATCTCACCTTGGAATTTCAAGTTCCAATTTGCACAAACCAATCAAAAAGCAATTATCATAAACAGCCAATCAACAATATGAACTAAAATAAATCATTTATCATCCAGTTATGAGAGGGTGATAGATGATTTTTCTGTAAAAAGTCTTACATTTACTTTTATCATTCTAAGATAGAGCAGTTACAACAAAATTTAGAGTATACAGCTTTACAAAACTATTATTCTTAAAAAGATAATTCTTGAAGATCTAAAGTCTATACCAGACACTAGTAAAAATATGCTGACATTTATATGTATTTTTCTAATATTCACTAAAATAAAATAACAAAGAAGCATTTTGATATTTCCTACATGCTTCATTTGCAGTATATGCTAGTGTTCAGTTATTTTTAGTATACCATCTCTGGATTGCCAGAATATTTCCAAAACTTTTATCCCTAGAATTTTCAGTAAAAGCTTTGACACAACTCAGATGTATATCTGAATATTTCTCTTTTCTAGTCTGGAACATAAGAGAAACACACTGTTTACTCAAATAATGAGTAAGTGAATGACTGAGTGAATGAATGAATACTTTCTTCTAATGCTTAAGCCCTGTGTAAGCTTCAAAATTGTCAACTTCTTGACTCTTGCCCACAAGTGATCCCAGAGACATAAAAGGTTTTCTTGCTCAAGGGAAAAAGAAGGAATAACTTTTTAAAAATAATCTATGCAGATCTGCATTGCAGTGGTCATCAGAATATAGCCATTCTCTGAGGCCACCTTTGCCCATTCTCTTCTGTCACCCCCCACCTCCTGCAGGCCTCAGCGGAGCTGTGCTATCTTCCTTTCCTTCATTTTTCTCAAGGGGGCGCTCCAGCCTCTAGTCGGTTCAGCTTCAGCTTCACCTCCATACGACACCCAAGTCTTCATGTTCTTATTATCCTGTCTGGAATGCCTAAAAAAGCTCTATATGCAACCTCAAAGTCACAAACCATGGAAGGAAACATTCAGAAGTACATAGATGATACAATTTGGCATGAGGTGGATGGCAGTGGGTTTAGGCATGAGGCGTGAATTATGATACAGTCAGCATTTCTCTGTAGCATCTAAATATATAGTTTGTTCCATTTTCTTCACTTAAATAGTCCACCCTTTAGCTAGCTGTTATTGTGATATATTTTTTATTTATTTAGATGAAGAATAGGATCCTCAGGCTGACACTTCTTTTAATGATCATAAAAGGGCTGGGGCTTGTTACCTCACTCCTTAGTACTCTCTCTAGAGGTTCCTTACGCAAAGGACAAAAATGGCCAAGTGGAAAATGAAGTCCAGTTTATTGAGAGTTACTGAACACTCTAACACTCCACATGCAGAATTGCAGGACTCAGGCTGAATTTCACAGAGCTGTTTCTTACTCTTTCTATGAATCCAGAATGGCTGTCCTGTGGGTGAGATTCTGGGTCCAGTTACAGAATGAATCGCATAGATAAAGATGGCGGGCCTGGCCTAGGGCCCATGCCCTGTCCCTGTAGCTCCTAGGGCAGGGAGGGAGGGAAGCAGAGGGCACTTACAGCGCAGACATTTGAAGTGATGAGAGACTTGCCAGATGTGATTCCCATTTACAGAATAACAGTCCTTTCAAAAACCTGGGTTTGGGCCCATAAAACTTTCTCTGTAGGCAAGAAAAGCCAGATAAGATGGGAGAGGGGCCTCCTTCCCTCCCAGCTCACAATTGTCAACTGCT
Organism: Callithrix jacchus; assembly: GCF_049354715.1. NCBI lineage: Eukaryota > Metazoa > Chordata > Mammalia > Primates > Cebidae > Callithrix > Callithrix jacchus. The sequence goes on from NC_133507.1 coordinate 147,851,845, forward strand.
TACCAAGTGTCAAGCGTTATGCTAATCCATATATCTACATTGCTTTGTTTAATTTTTATAACAATCCTGATAAATAGTACTATTCTGTCCATTTTACAGATGCAGAAGTTGAGATTTAGGGGAGTTAAATAACTTTACTAGAGTCGCAAAGCTGACAGCAAGCAGAACCGGCTCTCTCATCCAAGTCTGACTGGCAGACCTTACGCTACATGCCCCGTTTGGCAAATGGCTTTCAAGTATCTATGGTGCATATGAACTCATTTTGAAAATTTCCACTGTGTCCACCCTGGCAAATCCACTGCTTTATTTCACCATTTAACAAATAAATTTATTAAAGACCTCCTCTTTGCCAATTACCATGTGAGGCCCTGGGGAACCAAGGTTGAGCAATAGAGAAAAGAGCCCTGTCCACGTTGAAGTATGGAAAAATCAATCAAATAAAATGATAATATCTAATAATACTTTCCCCTATATTGGGAAAGCACAAGTATTTGGCACTTAGCAACCATCTCTATATCAATCTACAGTGTTTGAAATGTATCATTCTTAAAATGCATAGAATATTGTTTTCTTAAACACTGAAATTACTGTGCTAGGTAGTGAAAGGACATATAGATAGCCTATGCTGTACAGAAAGCAAAATTTAGTTGGGGAAAGAGAAACCAACCACACGATTAATGGGAACAGAAGAAAAGGAAGCCTTGATTCTACAGGTGGAAATTGAAGGCTCTTCGGGACAACCAACTTCCTGATTTCATGTATTCCTCAGAGAAACAGTGTTTAGTGAAAATGAGGATCAGATCTGCCTCCCATTTCTATCTGGGTTTCCTATACCCCTGCTGCTTTTTAAAATCAGAGAATTGAAAAAGAGGATCTTAAACAATTCTTCTGACTCTGACATGCCATGATACTAATCTTTTAAGAAAGCTGACAAAGTCAACATTTCAACTTTGATATTTTTTTTGCTATGTCCATCGAAGCCCTATCTTTGTATATGAAAAACTTCCATTCTTCTTCTATTAGAAATATCTCTATTTAATCATCTCTGAAATTTCTCAGTAAGTCAGTATCTTAGCATTCCTATTTGTTTTGGCTTCAGTATTTAATACCTTGAAAAAAAACTTTCTTAGACCACTAACCATATTACTAAATCTCAATCAATTAATGAATTAGAAGATACATATTAATTCTAATAAGGAAGGAAAGAAAAATTCTCATTTTTCAAAAAATGCAGGAATTAATGTCATTCTACTCATATTAATTAAAGTCATGGAAATATTTTATCCTACCTAAGTAGAATATCACAACTATACATATAGGGGGTTCTCAACCAGGAAAAAATACCTCCCGGGAACAGAACGTCTGGAGGCATTTTTGGTTACCATATCAACTGCTATTGGCATCCAGTCAGTAGAGGCCAGAAGTGTTGGTCAACATTCTACAATGCCAAGAATAGCCTCCCACAACAACAACAACAAAAAATCATGTTTCAGCATGTCGGTAGTGCCGAAGGTAAGAAACCCAGGTGTAGGTGGATTATGCATTTTGAATGGAGGGCCATTATTCTAGGCTAGGGTAAAATATATGCTAAGATTCTTTACTTTTTTTTTCAGATTTCTTATTTGAAAAGTCATGTCTGTCTTGATAAGCCCTCCTTCTTTATGCTTAGCTTTCAAACAAATGTTAGTTGTGTCTTCCCTTCCTCTCTTCCTTCACAAGGTTCATAAAACTAACCTGATTGCTACCACCTGCAACCAAGACAGGAAACAGATAGTAAGAGGGTCTGACCCTTGTGGAAGGGTCCAGAATAACCACTAGAACCTTAAGCTGAAATTGTTCTTCCAGCTTCCTGAGTCAGTATGAGTCCAGGCAGTGTTACAACCCAGCCAGAGCAACAATGGTAGAAACCAACTTCCGTTCCTGCATAAAACTGTGGCACAGAGCACAGACTCTGGAGTCAGATGTGCTGGGTTCAGATACTACCTCTTCTGCTCTCTTGCTGTCTAGTCTTGGCCATGTGATTAGACTTACTCTCTCTGTTCTTCAATTTCATCATTATTAAAAAAGGGGTAATCACAGTAAACCTACCCCAGCGAATTATTGTCAAGACTAAATGAACTGAAACATGCAAAGTGCCTGACACACAGTAAGCCCTAGATTCAAGACAGTGGTTGTTATTATCATGACTCAACTCTGTAACAGTGCCACATAACTTTAAGTCACAAGAGGAGGTTGACTTTTGTCTCATTATTTTCTGAAAAAGAAACTTTCTCTGGCCATTTTCTCTTAATTTTCATTAGAGGTTGCAGGTTTTCCTGGAAGGATCCTTGTTTCTGGAGCCCCACCTGCACCCCACATTCCCAACACATTTTATGATTGTTTCACCTCCAAATCTTCCCTTACTAAGGCAATTCTGTTTCTGCTATTAATGTCATTGGCCTCTGGCTGTGCACGAACTTTCCAAGAGTCAAGACTATCAAAAGTGATGCTTTTTTTTCCTATGAGTTTCAAGTTTTAAATTATATCTCAAACTCTAAGAAAATTTTATTTCAACAGAGTTTTATTAGCCTTACCTAAATATCTACTCTTCTATTCTGGGCAAATAAATGCAATTAACTGATAGAAGAATTTTTAAAAACTATTCCATAGATGAAGGGAAATTTTCACACACTTGTTCAAACAGTGTGTGATTATTCATGCTATCATCAGGGGTAAGAGAGAATTTTGTATTTAGATCTCCAATTAATCTGTGCTGAGAATTTTTTTGCTGTTGGGTTTTTGTTTTGTTTTGTTTTGTTTTTTTGAGACAGTTTTACTCTTGTTGCCCAGGCTGGAATGCAGTGGCACAATACTAGCTAACTGTAACCTCCACGTCCTGAGTTCAAGCAATTCTCCTGCCTCAGCCTCCTGAGTAGCTGAGATTATAGGTATGCACCCCCATGCCCAGCTAATTTTGTATTTTTAGTAGAGATGAGGTCTCTCCATGTTGGTCAGCCTGGTCTCGAACTCTGGACCTCAGGTGATCCACCCGCTTCAGCCTCCCAAAGTACTGGGAGTGAGATCTTATAAAATTACTTAAATATATCTCTTAGTTAATAAAATTAAGTAAGAGTCAGTGACTTTTATTGGGTTTCTCTGCAAAATAATGGGGTTAGCAACATGGATATCACTAACTCCCACATGTCTTATTTCCAACTTTACGATTAAAGCTCTTGTTTTTTGAAAAATCAGATGTCCACAAATTCATCTCAAATAACCATAGGATTGACTCATTGAAACAAATAAATGCAATATTAACTAAATAACAGCTTACCAATAAAGGGCCTGAAATAATGGGCCTGAAAATCATTTAATAAACCCAACAAGAAGAAAAGAATCAGCAAATGAATTATTCCCTTTTAAAACAAATGAACAAAAACAAACAGCCTTACACCAATTCACAAAACAGTTAAGCCACATAAAATGCCTTACAAAGAAATTAATACTACACTTCAGTTTATTGGCTCTTTTACTTCCTCATCAAGCTTTGTAAGCATTTCTAAATAGAGCATCATTTCCATGAGTAAACATTTTTCACTGGAACATAATTTTAGCAGTGCAATGAGTTCCTTCCATTAAAATGATTGGTTTCACTTGAGGAAGTTTCCCCAATGCAAGCATTTGTTTTCATCATTATGGCTGAAACACATATTCTGTTAGATCTTGTTAACTAGCCTTGCTACATATATGTAATATGGTAATGTATTTTCTCATCTTTCCTAATAGGAAATCAGTGTGTGCCTTCAACGTGTTTGCATGAAGTCAGTGTACTTTCAAGGCTGTACAAAAGATTCTAAATTGTTGGTTTAAATGTCAACTTTCAACTATGTCAGCCCTTCTGAAAACATATGGCGACCATTTGTCCAAGAGTTCGAAAATCATCATACCGGCACTGGACTGTCATACGAAGGAGGTCTGTTTCAAGAGGGGCACGATTTCACGTCTATGATAAAGCAGTGAGATTGGCCAGGATTCATGGGTTAATGAGGAGATAGCCAAGAAGCCATTTAAAACCCCATTTTTGATGAGAAAGGCAAGTAGTAATCCTATCAAAACATCCTTAATCTCTAATTAGGTGTCAATGTCTACTTAGTATGCATGATTTTAGACACCTGAAGGCATCACAAGTTTTGATTCTAATATTATGTTATTATACAGCCTAAGATAAATTACTGAATACCTAAAATGTGATTCTGACACACAAATAAGTTAGCAAGGCTGATCTAATAAGCTAGTAAGGCTGACCTCCAACAAATCAATGAAAAGATGGAAACCTCCTGGGAGGCCTCTTACATTTAGGAAGAATTTAGAAGGAATTTGAACTAGTAAGGAAACTCTTGGCAGTGGGAGAAGGATCAATCCTAAGTATATTATATTTGGCACTTGAATGTTTCTCCCACCTCAGCCTCACATAGACTGAACAGAAGGGTTATAAATACAAGCTAACAGCTGTCCTACAGACCCTTGCTTCATCTAGCCCCTGCCTTCCTTTCTGGCCTTATATTATCCCCATCTTCCCCTTCAAGTCCCATTCTTTAGGCTCCACTACATCATCGCACTGTGCTGCCTCAGCCAATTAAACCCTTACTCTTGCCATTGACATCACCAAAACCTCTTTGCTTGAATCTTGCCCAATTCTCTTTTCAATCCTCAGGCACACTACAGTGGGGAATTTAGAAACACCTGCATGAAAACAGTGAGATTCTGGGTCAGCCGGCAAAGAAAAGAGCCTGTAAAACTTGGATTACTTTGTGACTCTGACCCCAGTCTGGCCCCACAGGAAAACAAGTTCTGGAAAACTGGAGTTGTACTTTTTTAAAACTGCGGTTGTATATTTTTTTTAAGATATGACTTAGGACTGTCACTCTCTTTTCCTTCCTTTCTTTTTCCCTCTGTCTTTATCAGAAAGCTGTGAACAGGATGGTTATAACCCCAAACCAGTTCTCTTCACTAATGATGACATATAGAATCTTTGTATTTTGTAGGTGTGAAGACGGACACTAAGAAATCCTATGGGCTAACTCAAAAACCTCAGGTCCCAGGAGGCTGAATAATTGCTCAGAGTTGCACATCTAGTTGCTGGCATTCAGATTAACATTTAAAGGTTAGTTCATTGCACCTTTAGCTTTCAGTTGAAAGAAAGAAAGGAAGGTGATGTTTCACACAATGGAATTAAGCTGGGAAGCTGAGTTGACCTATAATTAAAAATCAAAGTCATGCCACTCAGCCTATCTACACTGCTTAACATTCATGACTATCACAGGTGTATCTCATAAATTACAATTATTTCTTTGGCCCCAGAAATCAATTTGGTAAATAGATGCACCATTTATATACAGAATCCCACATTTACATTTATCTGAGGACTAGGTGTGAAGGACAGGGTTGAATATAGCTAAAGGGCATACATTGAGGGAAATGAATTACATATGATATTACATATCTTACTATAATATCAACAATAATCTTTCATTTTTCAAGCATATTGCATATAAAGTGGGCATTATGAACTCCCTGCACCACAAGCAAGCAACAGAAGCTTATCATATGGCAAATGATTAATGCTGCCACCTCCAAGTTACCTTGGGCACAGCCAGGATGCAGCTCAAAGATGTGTTAAATATCTATCAACACCTTCTGCAGTGATTGCTGTAAAGAGAAGACAATGATGAAGGCACCAAGCTTGTCTTTCTTCAGTATTAGATTCACAGGAGGGGAATACAGGTTAGATTTACAGGAAAAAAATAATAATTAGCAAGAATTTCTGATAAATTAGGTAAATTTTGACACTTGTAAATTTATTAATTCATTTCTTTGTTCATTCATAGAACAAATATTTGTAACGCAAAAAAAAATCTTGTCAGGTACTCATCTGGATTTTAGACATAGAGCAGGATTCAGAATAAAGCTCTTTCTTTTAAAGGAATTTACATTCTTTTGGAGGTCTTAGAGAAATGGATTTAAATCGTTCTACTATAAGGACACATGTACACGAATGTTCATTGCAGCACTGTTTACAATAGCAAAGACCTGGAATCAACCCAAATGCCCATTGATAATAGACTGGATTGGAAAAATGTGGCACATATACACCATGGAATATTATACAGCAATCAGAAATGATGAGTTTGTGTCATTTGTGGGGACATGGATGAATCTAGAGAACATCATCCTTAGCAAACTGACACAAGAACAGAAAATGAAACACCGCATATTCTCACTCATAGGCGGGTGATGAAGAATGAGAACACATGGACACAGAGAGGGGAGTACTAAACACTGGGGTCTATTGGGGGGAAAAGGGGAGGGCCAGTGGGAGGGGAGGTGGGGAGGGATAGCCTGGGGAGAAACGCCAAATGTGGGTGAAGGGGAGAAAGGAAGCAAAACACACTGCCATGTGTGTATGTACGCAACTGTCTTGCATGTTCTGCTCATGTACCCCAAAACCTAAAATGCAATAAAAAATTAAAAAAAAAATAAAATAAAATATCTGGCTGTAAGAGGTAAGATACAAGGGAACAAGTGAAAAGTTTTTGGGAGAACAGGAAGGAGGGAGTGTGGCTCTAGCTTCTCTGGTAGTCACTTGCATAGGATGGCAGCATAGCCCCGGGGGTCCTGTCTGATAAGAAAGCATTTCTTTAGAGCAGTGAAAGTAGTGAGGCACTAAGACTGGCAGTTGTTTAGAGGGAGACATTTCTAAGCAGAGGGAATAGCACGTACAATGACTGTGACAGAAAAATGTGGTTAGCCTTGGGATTTTCAAAAACCAGTAAGTGGGCAGTGTGGTTGAAGACTAGTGTGTGTGAATGTGGAAGAAGAAGAGAGGTTATTTAGGGCTTTATAAGGTGAGATGAAAACACATTACCATTGCATGGAAAAAAAATAAAACTTGACAAAATTGTATTATTTGTAGACAAATACAAATTTATAATCTTGATTATAGGGGATATCACAGAACAGCAGGATCTTTTTTTATACAGTTTTCTGAAAACACTGTAATCCACAACTGCCATTTATTAATTTAATTTCACTAAAATATATTCTTGAATCAGACTTCCTTACTTTAAGGACGTAAGTAAGTAACTGTCTGGCTTTGGTTAATTATTGAAACTCTCTATACTTTAATTTCCAAATCTGCAGTCTATGGATCATGAAAGAAACTAACAGTAATCTCTCTCAAGAGCATAAATGTAACTGTATGTACATACCAAAGTAAATTATAGCAGTCAAATTCAAAATAATGTATTTTAAAAATTGCATTTATTCAAGAAATGCAAAGTCAGCTAATATTAAAAAATTGATTCATGTGATTTACCCATATTATCAGAAAAATAAAGAAAAGTCATATGATTATCTCCATATTTTTTTAAATCAATCAACCTCTATTAATTTAAAAACCTAGCAATAAGAAATAGAAAGGCAGAATTTTCTTAACCCAATAGAGATTCTAGAAAACAAATCCTGGCTAACATATAGATAAGACAAACTGTTTATGGTTCTTATAATTAGTCAGCATTGTGCTGGAGATTCTAGAACACAGGAAAAGGTTTTTTTTTTTTTTTTTTTTTGAGACAAAGTTTTGCTCTTGTTGCCCAGGCTGCAGTGCAATGGCATCATCTCACTACAACCTCCTGGATTCAAGCAATTCTCCTGCCTCAGCCTCCCAAGTAGCTGAGATTACAGGCGTGTGCCCCCATGCCCAGCTAATTTTGTATGTATAGTAGAGACAGGGTTTCTCCATATTGTTCAGGCTGGTCTTGAACTCCTGACCTCAGGCCTCCCAAACTGCTGGGATTACAGGTATGAGCCACCAGGCCCAGCTGGAAATTCTTTTTAAATAAAAGTTATAAGAATTGGAAAGATAGGAATTATAGGGTTATTATTTTTATATGAAATAACTGAGTAAATAGATGATTCAATAGACTGTATTGATATTTAAATATAGAAAATTACTAGATGAAATATCTATTTTAAAAGTTTCTACACTGTACTAAAACAATTGAGATACAAATTTAAAAAAGATATATTTACAGTGGCACCACAGAAACATCAAATACCTATGACTAGATTTAACTAAGGACATGTACATGACAGAAAACTACAATATTCTATTGAGAGAAATTAGAAAACTTAAATATATAGAGGAATACATTGTGTTAATAGATCAGAAGATATAATATTGTAAAAATGTTTATTCTCTACAAGCTGTTTTACAGATTCAGTGTACCCCAATCCAAATTTCAACAGAAATTGTGGTGATGATTGACAAGTGAGTTCTAAAACATATATGAAAGAACAAAAGATTAAAATTGTGAAGTCAAATATTTTGGAGAATTTGCACTACAGGACATCAAGATATTATTGGCTCAGCGCAGTGACTCACACCTGTAATCCCAGCACTTTGGAATGCCAAGGAGGGGGGATCATTTGAGATCAGGAGTTTGAAATGAGTCTTCCCAACATGATGAAACCACAGTTCTACCAAAAAAAAAAAAAAAAAAAAAAAAAAAAAATTAGCCAGGTGTGGTAGTGCGTGCCTGTAGTCCCAGCTACTCAGGAGGCTGAGGTGGAAGAATCACTTAAACCCAGGAAGCAAAAGTTGCCATGAGCTGAGATGGTGCCACCACACTCCAGCCTGGGTGACAGAGTGAGACTCCATGGTAAAAAAAAAAAAAAAAAACTTATTATTAAAGTACAATAATTATAATATATTCCAATCCCTATAGTCAGTCACCTGTTTTATGCAAAATGGAGGAAAGGATGTCCTTTTTAGAAAATGATGCTGAATTAAATTGGTATCTTATATATTAATAGTTTGGATATTTATCCCCTTCAAATCTCATGTTAAAATGTGAATCCCAGTGTTGGAGGTGGGGCTTAGTGAGAGATGTTTGGATCATGAGTGGAGGGATCCATCATGAATGGCTTGGTGCCTTCCCCATAGAATGAGTTCACACAACATCTAGTTATTTAAACAGGAGCTGGCATCTCCCTCTCTTTCTCTCTCTTTCTTCTCTCACAGTGACCTGCTGACTCCCATTTGCCTTCTGTCATGAATGTAAGCTTCCTGTGGCCCTCACCAAAAGCAAACGTCAGCACTATGTTTCATAGGTAGCCTGCAGAACCATAAATTAAATAAAGCTCTTTTTTTCTTTTTTTTGAGACGGAGTTTTGCTTTTGTTACCCAGGCTGGAGTGCAATGGCGCAATCTCCGCTCACCGCAACCTCCGCCTCCTGGGTTCAGGCAATTCTCCTGCCTCAGCCTCCTGAGTAGCTGGGATTACAGGCACGCGCCACCATGCCCAGCTAATTTTTTGTATCTTTAGTAGAGACGGGGTTTCACCATGTTGACCAGAATGCTCTCAATCTCTTGACCTCGTGATCCACCCACCTCGGCCTCCCAAAGTGCTGGGATTACAGGCTTGAGCCACCGCGCCCAGCCTGCTCTTTTTTTCTTTATAAATTACCCACTCTCAAGTATTCCTTTATAGCAACAAAAATGGACTAACAGCATCAATATAGGAAAAGTACGCATTTCAGTCGCTATCTTAAGCCACATATAAAAATCCACTCCAGATAGACTGTAGAGCTAAATATGAATGATAAATAATAAACCTTCTGTAAAATAAAATACAAACATATCTTCATGATGATGAGGTAGTATTTGGATAGGAAAGCAAAGCAATATTCACATATCTTATACCCTCAAGCCAGCTTGTTACACCAGACACTGGGGCAGCTAATGTAAGTTGTCACTAATCTGCCAGCTCTCCTGGTAGTCAGACCTTCCAGAGTCAGACCTTCAACTCCTTCTGCTCCCACTAAGTCTCCTCTGTCAGCTTCTTAGAGGCATGAACCAAGTACATAAACATCTCCATGGCAAATAGAGCAGAAAAGTCCAGATGAAAGCCTGTGAAACTGCCTCTACCTACCAAAATACTAAACCCAAAGCAAACAGCATATTCTTTAAGGGATTGTGAGGATAAGAGCCACCAAGAAGTTGTAAAGAGTGCAGTATGGTGACACTACCACACCTGCATTCAACACACCCATGATTTTGGCCTATGCAAAAGACAGATGGGACTTTGAAAGTGGCAGTACGTTATTGTCAATTTAATCAGGCGGTGAAATCCACTGCAATTGCTGGCCCAGTTGTAGTCTCATTACTGGAACAAATCAACACACCTCCTGGCATCTGCAGTCTGAAAATGCATCTACCTCTCTTTATCTGTCGCTCTCTGCTGTCTCTTATGTGTGTGTGTGTGTAAAGAACTTCAGAAACAATTTGCTTTTCCCTAACAGAGCCAGTATCATATGAAACCTCCAGTCCTATGCCATAATCTACTCCACAGGGACTTCCGTGGCATCTTCATTCTACAGGATGTCATTACTCTGATAATCCATTACATTTATGATTCACTGATTAGATCAGATGAGCAGAAAGTAACAACTGCTTTATGCACCTTCCAAAGATATATGCATTTATTTCTTTTTTTTAGGAAGAGAAAAGGAAATAAATCCTACAGAAATTTAGGTATCTGTCACCTCAGTAACATTTCTAGGGGCACAGAGGTGTGGTGTGATACTCTCAAAGTGAAAGATTAGTTGCTTCATCTGCTCCTTTTTAATCACTAAAAATGGACCAACATGCCTACTGTGCCACTTTAGAGTCTGCAGAATCATAAACCTCACTTGGACATGCTATTCTGACCAACTCATTAAGTAACTTGATAATCTACCAATTTTGAGTGTGGCCAAGGTAAAAATAATATTAATAATAATTCTTCAGCTGCCCTAATAGTTGGACCAGATGACCCTTCATATCCTCAAGATTCCTGACATGTCTGTGACAGACAGGCTGCTTCATGGAGATTTTGACAGAACACTCTAGGAGGCTCACAGTACAAACATTTAAAATTTTGGATCACAGCTATATCATCCTTTGCAAACAATTATTACAGTTTTGAGACATAACTTCCATTTTTTCTGGGTCCAAGCAAATGATGGTGTTTTATCACAGCCTACCAAATTACCCCATGGCCTCAGCTGCCTATCATAAACTGGTTGCTGTCTGACCATCAAACCACAAAATTGGGCAGCACAGAAGCCCTTCATATTCAAATGGCGTGTAGGAGATTCAGCTCAGTCACATCCTAAAGGCAAATGTAAGTTGCATGAGCAAGTGGCTCACATATTCCTGCTCCAGTGCCTCCTCTTTCTCACCTGCCCTCCTGGCCACATGGAGATTTCCCTAGAGCTGGTTGACTAAAATAATACGGCTTAATTTAGAGGTGGGACCACCTTACAGACTTATTTGGGGTGGCCTTGGAGGACAAAGGTGAAGGGAAGGGCTCCAGTGGACAAAATTTTGAACAGTGAATCTGGCTGTTTGCTTTGCTTGGAAGAAGAAAGACATAGCCAGAGTTGTGAATCGATACCACTTAATGGACAGTGGCTAAAATATTAGGTAAGTGGCCAGGGACTTGGAAGAAACATAATTGGAAAATTAGTTCTGTAACTGGGCACAGACTATGACAGTATTTGTTCTTCATCTGAACACTTACCAGACAACAAACTCAAACAAGAGAATTTTAATATTCGTCTAGACAAAATGCCCCATTCTCTGAAGGTAAGTCAGACGTTTCTGTCCTTTGTCATGAATGAGCTTCATGAACGAAGTGGTGATGTTTTAGGGCTAGAGTTGCATCTTGGGTTCAAACACATAAACTGTCACTCACAAAGGCCAATTTGGCTAAAGCCACTGCTAACCTGCTATTAGCAGAGACAAATGTTGAGCTCCCAGTATTGCACCATTCACCATGGAGCTCGTTGAGCGACGTGGTACAGGTGGATTGCATCCAAGCTTGTCCAACCTGCCGTATTTTGTTGTTGTTGTTCTGTTTTGTTTTGTTCTGCTTTTAGCAGCTTGAAGCCATAGATTTTAGTTTCTGCCTCCAGCGACATGCAGAAAAGAAAGATGAAGAAGGGGCTTTACTGGCCCAACCAGAAACAGAAACTAAGAACCCATGGCTGTATTCTCTCCCTTGGACACACCTGTGAGACCTTTCATAATGCAAGATGTAGCATTTTGTTCCCACTGGAATAGATACTCTGAATATGAATCTATCTTATTTGCCTATAATGCTTCTGCCAAAACCATGGCTTCTGGCCACAGGTGTGAATCTATGCCACTTAATGGACAGTGGCTAATAGATGAGATAAATGGACAGGGACTTGGAAGAAACATAATGAGAAAATTGGTTCTGTAACTGGGCATGGACTATGACGGTATTTGTTCTTCATGTGAACACTTACCAAAGAGTAACTTCCATGTTATTCACCATCATGATATTCCATACAGCTTTGCTTCTGACCAAATAACTACAGTCTTATATTTGTGCAATTTACTGGTCTTCCAATGTTTCCCATCACCCTGAAGCAGTGGTATGATAGAATGGTACAATAGCTTTTAGAAGACTCAGTCATGCCACCAGTAGGGTAAGAACACCTTATGAGGCTGAGATAATGTTCTCCAGGATGCAGTATATGCTATAATTCAGCAACCTATATATAGTGCCATTTCCCCACAGCCAAAATTCATGGGTCCAAGGATCATCATAGTTGGAAACGAGAGGAACTCTTGTAACTATCAGCCCTGATATTCCCCTAGTAAAAATGTTGCTTGTTAACAAAACTTTGGATTCTGGTAGTCTCTAGACCAGATAACACTGTTCCACATTTGTGTAATTCAACACAGTAGTCACTAGCTATAGGTGGTTATGGAACTCTTAAAAGAAGGCTACTTCAACTGAGATAATATAGTTTTAAATTTATTTAATTAAAAATAATTTAATTTAATATAAATAGCCACATATAACTAGTGACTACCATATTTGATTAATTTTTTTTTTTTTTGAGATGGAGTTTCACTCTTGTTACCCAGGCTGGAGTGCAATGGCCCGATCTCAGCTTACCACAACCTCCACCTCCTGGGTTCAGGCAACTCTCCTGCCTCAGCCTCCTGAGTAGCTGGGATTACAGGCACCCACCACCATGCCCAGCTAATTTTTTGTATTTTTTAGTAGAGATGGGGTTTCACCATGTTGACCAGGATGGTCTCGATCTCTTGACCTCGTGATCCACCCGCCTCAGCCTCCCAAAGTGATTTGATTAATTTTTATCCCAAAGTCTACAGTTTTAAAAGATTAATACTTTAACCAAGGTATTGTAATGTTTCCATCATACTAGAAGTTGAAATTGATAACTGTCCATTTTCAGCTTCTATGACAATATTCAACAGTTACTAGACTGCCTGGAAAAATTAGTCCTGATTATCTAGAAGAAATTGTACTACTACACAATAAGGATAAGGGAGTATACTGAAATGCAGAATATTCTTTGGGTGCCTCTTAGGACTCCTAAGTCCTGCCATTAAAATAAATGGAAAATGATATCCAACATAGGTAGAAGTTAAGTCACCCAGATCCTTCAGGAATAAATATTTGACTCACCATACCAGGAAAGGAATTACAACCAGCTGAGTTCTTGCTTAGGAGAAAAATAATTATGGGATTGACACTGAGAAAACTGAATATTCACAGATAGAAGAATGAAATTGGGTCCTTATCTCACATTATATACAAAAATCAACTCAAAATCAGTTAAAGACTTAGATACAAGACCAAAAACTACTAGAAGAAAACATATGGGTGAAACTACACAACACTGCTCTGGATAATTATTTTTTTTATTTGACTTCAGAAGTGCAGGCAACAAAAGCAAAAATAGACCCAAATGGGATTACATTATGCTATAAAACTTCTGCACAGCAAAGGAAACAACAGCACGAAGAGGCAACCTGTGGAATAAGATAAAAGTATGGTAAACCATACATTTAATAAAGAATGTATATCTGAAATATGTAAGGTGCTCAAACAACTCAACAGCAAGAAAACAAAAAACTCAATTAAAGAAGAGACAAGGGACCTGAATATTTCTCAAAAGAAAACATACAAATGATGAACGGGTATATGAAAAAATACTCAACACTGCAAATCATTAGGGAAATGCAAGTTAAAAATGACAATGAAATATCATCTCACAGCTGTCAGATGGCTATTACCAAAAAGACGAAAGATAACAAGCATTGATGAGGGTATGAAGGAAAGGGAACTCTACTATGCTATTGATGGGAACGTAAATTAGTACAGCCACTATGGAAAACTGTGTGGAGATTCCACAGAAAACTGAAAATAGAACTACCAGAGGATCCAGCAATCTCACTTCTGGATATTTATCCGAAAGATTAGAAATCTGTTTGTCGACCAGAGGTCTGCACTCTCAGGTTCAAGGCAGCACTATCCACAATAGCCAAGTTATGGAATCAATGAAAGTATCCATCAACAAATGGGCAAATAAAAGTAAAGGTAGTGCATATAAACAATGGAATATTAACCAGTCTTCAGAAAGGAAATAAATTTTGTCACTTTCAACAACATGGATGAATTTGAAGAACATTATGCTAACTGAAATAAGCCAGGCACAGAAAGACAAACACTGCAGGTTCTCACATTATGTAGGATTTAAAACAATCCAACTTATAGGAGCAAAGAGCACATGCTGGGGTTACAGAGGCTGGGGGCTGGGGGCAGTGAAGCAATGATGATCAAAGAGTACCCAATCCCAAACAGGAGGAATATAGGTGTTTTTAATAGTTCTATTGCTCAGTGTGGTAAATATAGTTAATAATATTGTACATTTCTAAATTGCTAAGGAAGTAAATTTCAAAAGTCTTCAAAAAATTTAAGTATTTGAGGTAATGAATGTGAACTAGCATGATTTAATTGTTTACATTGTATTCATGAATCATAACATCACTTTTACCCCATAAGTGTATACAAATTATAATTAACAATTTCCATTCTAAAAAGAATGATACTGGCTCCAACTGTGTGGCTAGTTGTAAAAATGAGGACTAGAGTAGCGAAGGATATTCTTCTTTATTTTGATATGACTATATTTTTATTTATATTAATCATTTTTTTCTTTTTCCCTCGCAATTCTCTACCACCTAATATAATATAGACTCATAGAAATTAAATGGAAATACAGGAGTTAAAAAATGAGAGTTTGACTTAGCTAAAGCGGTAAATACTGTAATCCAAAAATAGATTCAAGTATTTTATGTTCTCTTTTGAAGAGAAGATAGCATATTTGGGGTTATATGAGAGATAATTGCTTATGTTAGGTAGAAATATAACTTTGCTTCTCTTTTTAAGAATTACAGATAGTTGAAGGAGAGCTGGAATGTAGTGGATATTTCCTTTGTCTACACAAATAATCTAGAACTGCATTTCATAGTTCTTTCTCCATGTGATTCCTTGTTAGCCCTGGCTGGAGAAGACATTCTAAGTGAGGTCTAAAAGGGGGCTCACCAGCGGCTCATCAGCTATCACTTAATCTCCTCTTGTTTCTACAAGCCTTAAGCCAAATACACGTGCAGCTCCATAGCAAAGAACAACAGCTTCTCCTGCAGATGACCCACAGTGTCAATGTTGGTGGTGTCCAGGGACAAAAGCCATTTAGAGTTAGAGTTTACTCGACGGTTTCAGTTTTCCTCAAGTGTTCTAGTTCTGCCTTGTGAGTTCCAGTTTCTCATTGCTCTCTTTTAAAATCAGTGTTTCCTCCCGACTTCTTGTCTAGCTGATGTGGAATAATTTCAGTTTTGATACTAGACAGAGGGGCGACATCCTCAATAGACAGCTCCACCAGTTTCCACAATTGAGTAAAGTTGAATCATGGTAATACATCCCTTATCATATATGCTTTATAGTGGATTGAGGTTTCTGATGAAATCTCAACTGGTAGAAAATTTTTGTCAATAGTTGCTAAAGCAGAACTTATGCATGCCCTATAAATCAGCAGCTACATTCCTAAATATCCACCCTTAGAAACAAGTACTTATGTGCACAAAAATGCACAAACAAGAATGTTGATAGCTCTTTATCCATCATAACAAAAACTGGAAACAACCCAAGTGTCTATCCACAGAAAAAAGAATAAATCCAGCAGGACATAGACACACATTACAATACATGTCAGTGAAAAGGAGCCAGCTTCTGTTTCGTGCAACAACATGAATGAATCCCAAGACACACTACTGAATTAAAGAAGCCTAACACGAAATAATGCATATTTATAGGAATTTCATTCATCAATTGTAGTAAAATTAAGAAAAGTGATTGCCTTTCGGGGGAGGCAATGACTAGATTCAGAACAGGGCGAGATCTGGAAGGGGCTCACCAGCATTATCTGGGAACGGATAATATCATCTGGTGGAATTACATAGTGTAATGTAATTACACTTCGTAAAATGTTGTAAGTTGTAGACTTAAGATTTGTTTATTGTACTATTTGTATATATTTGCACAAATGATTAGAAATAATATCTACCTACTTCATAATATGTGAAGATTAAATGAGATACGTTACTTTGTTCTGACAAGAACTAGTAAATGAAGTTGAAAAGAAACATTTTCACTAGGCAAACTTACAATTAAGAAACATGATAATTTACACTAGAAAAAGAGTTGGACCTAAAACTCTCACATCAGAGGTGTGATGTCCATTGTTTACATAACATAACACCTCACATTCTAATATGAAGGTTTATTTTACAAAAAAGACAAGAACAGAGAAACTCGAGATTTATACAAGAGGATGTCTCTCTGCCTGATCTCCATTGTTCTCAGCCACAACTAGCTCTCTCTATTTTCTTCAGAGAACAATTAAAAAACTTTTGGGGCATATGTATTGTCTGATTTGTCCCATTAGTATGTAAACGCTGTGAGGACAGGTACCTTCTCTACATTTTCTATTTTTCCCAGTGCTATGGCTAATGACTGTCACACAGTCAGTTCCCAAGTAAGTGAAGTGTAGTAAGTAAAGTGATACAGAGCTTGAATACCCATAACCTGAACATAAAGAGCTGGCATCCATGACATGTGGGCCAGCCTTCTTGATAGGGTGACTTACCTCTTCCCTAGCTCCTTTCTTGTGGAAAGCTGCTTGTCATAGTTTAAGTTTTAGCTCTGTAGAGTTCTAAGGGTAATTTCGTCAAGGTCGACAATTTCTGAATACTTGACGTTTCTGATACGGTTGCCCTTGTACTTCTCTTAATGAAATGACAACACGACAAATCCTTTCCAAAATGAGGTGGAAAATGAAGGTGAATAAATAAATAACTAATGAAGGGGCCACAGATCAACTAATTATGATCACAATATCAGAAAGTTTATGTTAATAAGAAGTGTGTGTCATTTTGCTTTGCATTTATTTATAATCTGGAAAATGTTGACAGGACATTCCTGTGTCATCAAAAACTTTATCTAATAATCAATGAGACATACCACTATAAATAATTTAAATTCTATCGAGTAAAAATAAAGCTTTAACTGACTTCTGCCAACGAGGCTTGGGGCGCTTAGACATCCCCACAGCAGATGGGAGCTGTCAAAGCACATAAACATTCCAAGTTATAAGACATGACTTTCAGATGACAGAAACCAGAAGAATTCATGCAAATCGGTAAGCCCAACACACCTTTCAAGAGAGCATTTGACAGGCAAGGGAGTAGACCATTTTGAAGGTTTGCTTTTGGAGATATCCCAGGTTGTAATTATCAAATGTCACCATTTCCTAAGCAGAGATTTTTCTACAGATAACCCTTTTAAAAATCTATTTAGAAACAGCCTTTCTTCTGCTGACCTTGGTGCTAACGCTTTGCCAAATGATGTTTTCTTCATCATTCAAACTTCACTTTAATGACATCCAATGATAGAATAAGGTGACTAAAAAAATTCCCTAATAGATTTGGCCAATTTAATTTTAAGCTAATCTGTTTGGGATGGATTTTATTTACTACATGCTTGTAGCTATAAGAATTTTGACCATCAGGGTGGTGATGTCCCTCTAATTTCATTATAAGAGGAGCAGAAACATATTTGGAATCAGGTGTTCGGGATGTATGACAATGCATGCAGAGCAAGAATGCTATTTTTACTTAGTTTGTACATCCATTTGGTGTCCCTCGTTGAGAGATGATGATACAGCCTTAGGAAAGTGACGATTCAACCACCACCACTGGGAAATGAGATTTCCACTGAAAATATGGTCCATGAAATAACTGACATACACATGGCACTTTCTCATTTTAAAAAATGCTTTCATATGCATGAGTTAATTTGTGGCTGAAGTTAATCTAAGAAAGAGATTAAAAATATCTTCATTGGCCCCATTTGCAACTGAAGAAATGGAGAGTTGGGGAAGTTGTGAAATCAATTGCAGATCACTTTAACAGTTAACTCAATATCCAAGGACAAGAAACCTTTCAACTTCAAATTCCTCTCTTTCCCACATATCATAGTGAGGGAAGAATCACATTCATCTTCTGAAAATAGCATAATATTTTAAAAGAAACTGCACTGATACTGATCATTAAATTTTCAATGTACATTTTCTATACTTCTTTACCTCAGGACCAGATGATGCCATGGGGAAGGAGAGACTCAGTCTCTGTCCCCTATCTAAGTGGAAAGGTGATTTGTATAACCATCCTTCTAAAAAGTGGTACCATGTAGGTCCTGCAAGAAGTGGGATGTCTCAGCCCAGATCTCAAATTTGAGTAGAAGTTGGCCCAAAGAAGGGGCAGGATGTTATAGACATAAGAAATGGCACATACAGAGGTGCAGAGACAAGAAAGTGTGACATGATCAAGTGACTGAAATAAAGCCAGTTTGATCTGAGTGTACTGAGAGGCTGGGGAATCATAAGAGATATGACCAGGGGAACAAGCAGGCAGTAAGTAGATCCCAGAGGACCTTATATGTCATTTTTAAAGTTTTAAACTTTAAGAGCAATGGGGAACTTTGTAAGAGGTTTGAGCATTTCATGTGTATTAACAATGTTGTTTTAAAGTTTATTTGCATTTGTAAGGGAAGACTTCTCTTGGAGCATGTTGGATCTTTTTTGGAAAGCTGCCATTGAGTAAGATTGTAAATGGCCAGCTGGGCTTTAGAAAGAATAAGATTTCTAACCCAAAAGGATATAAATTTTATTATCAAGGTAATGCAAATGCATATTGACATAATTGGCCCTAAGGAGAATTAATAATACAACAATCCTATAGGTTTTAATAATGTAATTGACCTATTTCTACTTGGGGTATCTTTTTTTTTTTTAACACTACTTGGTCTTAAAGACTAGATGGTCTCAGTAATTGGAAATAACTTTTAATAATCTCACAAATCTAGACAAGATCCCCTGGGCAAATAGAAGATGAGATATTTACACACCAAACCGTAAGGTTCAGCATACGGTCCTGAATATTTGCATAAATAAAATCTTAAGATAGCATTTCTGTGAGGTACTTTTATTTTTGTCTTTCATTCACAACATCTAGTGTTTCTTTCATATATAGATTATTGCCTTATACATTGTCCTAAAGTAATATTTTATATATGTTAATTTTTCTTATACAGAAAATACTGCTGGGTGCAGTGGCTCATGCCTGTAATCCCCGCACTTTGGGTGACCTAGGTGGGCGGATCATAAGGTCAGGATATCGAAACCATCCTGACAAACCTGGAAAAACCCCATCTCCGGCTCTACAAAAATACAAAATTAGCTGAGTGTGGTGGCGCATGTCTGTAATCCCAGCTACTTGGGAGGCTGAGGCAGGAGAATCACTTGAACCCGGGAGGCAGAGGTTGCAGTGAGCTGAGACTACACCATTACCCTATGGCCTGGGCAACAAGAGCAAAACTCCATCTCAAAAAAAAAAAAAGTACTGCCGACTGTGGTGGCTCGTGTCTGTAATCCCAACACTTTGAGAGGCTGAGGTGGGTGGATCACCCAGGTCAGTTGAGATCAGCCTAGCCAACATGTCTCTGTAGAGACAGAATTTTTGTTAAATGCAAAAATTAGCCAGGCATGGTGGCAGGTGCCTGTAATACCAGCTACTAGGGAGGCTAAGGCAGGAGAATCACTGGAACCCAGGAGGCAGAGGTTGTAGTGAGCAGAGATTGCACCACTTCACTCTAGCCTGGGCAACAGAGCAAGACTCCATCTCAAAAAAAAAAAAAGAAAAAAAATTAGGTGTTAAAAATAGAAATGTGCAAAAAGAAAACATCTCTTACACTAGGCAAATATCTTAATTTGTTGATTGTTTTACAAAAATAAACTCATATCCCATATCCCAATTATAGTGTTTTTCAACATTTTTCATATGTGTATGTATATATATATAACTTAGTTTTCAGGATAGATCATCTTGAGCTTCAAGGCAGATAAGAAATTTTTCTTAAAAGATTACCCTGAAAACACAGCTAGAAGAGTACCTTAGCAGTCTGAATTTGATCTAACTGGATGTCCTTTTTCTCGGTTGGAGTCTATACTAGCCTCTCCCAGTATAGAAACTGTCAGTGGTCACAATGATAGACATCTGCAGGCCATTGTGGTGATCTAGAAATACTGTTTTCCCACCTGCAGAGTTAAAATGTTGAGCCTTGACCAAATTTAGTGCCCATGTTTTTTAGAGTCTGGTCTCTGAAATCAGACAACCTACATTTGAAACAGAACTCTACCTCTTGCAATCCGTTTGAATTTTTGAACGAGTTCTTTGGAGCTCAGTTTCCACAGGAGACTCTAAGCAGTTGATGGGAGGTTTAAACAAAATAATGAATATAAATTACTCAGTTCAGTATCGGGCTCACAGAGCATACTTGGTAAATGTAAGATACTGATTTCTTAAATTTGTAAATGTAAATAGAGTAAAAAAAATGCCAAATTCCTATCAAGACAATGTCTTATTTGTCTCACTTGTTACCCAATTCAAAACAAAGTGTAGACAAGATCTTAAAATAGCCTGATATGCCAAATCTTATTTAAAAGTGGAGGAGAAAGAAGAAAGTTAAAAGAAAGAAAAGGAGGAGCAGGAGGAAAGATGGGAAGAGGAGGAAGAGCAAATGCATTCTAGAATATACACACTTGCACTTAGATAAACAGATTACGAATTCATATAAGAAAAAAGAATAAATGATAGCTATTGAAATAATGCCATTGATAGAAGGAATGTCTACTATCCTGAGACATCACAGCATACAAAGTTATTTTCTTCTAGAAAACAGAATACCAACTTGAAGGTGAGAGATTTAAGTAACAATTTTTAAAAATGCTTATCCAAAATACCTATGATGATGAAACGATATTAAATATAATAAATTCCAATAAAAGTAAAGAAATTAGAGCTCCTTTAGGAAATTATTCACTACAGGAAGGTTTACTTAAAGGAAGATAATAACAAACATTTTTCTTTCTGCTTGTATAAAGACCACTGAAGGTAAGAGAAGCATTAACTGAAAAGAAACATATTTTCAAGGGGCAATGGCATAGTATTACAAAAAAAAATGAGAAAATGTGGTAGAATTTCGTATCTGAAAACAGGCTATATTCATAACAGCCAAATTGATTTTAACTTGTTTTAAACATGTTTATGGGCCTTTTATTGTAAAAAGAAATACATTATCTCTACAAACAAAACTACTTGAAAAGTGAAAGTGAAAAAAGATGATTGTTCAGTGATATAATTAAGAATTCTAAACTACCCTTTGGAAGGCCAAGGTGGGTGGATCAGGAGGTCAAGAGATCGAGACCATCCTGGTCAACATGGTGAAACCCTGTCTCTACTGAAAATACAAAAAATTAGCTGGGCATGGTGGCGTGTGCCTGTAATCCCAGCTACTCAGGAGGCTGAGGCAGGAGAATTGCCTGAACCCAGGAGGCGGAGGTTGCGGTGAGCCGAGATCGCTCCATTGCACTCCAGCCTGGGTAACCAGAGCGAAACTCCGTCTCAAAAAAAAAAAAATTCTAAACTACCATAAATATAAAACCATTAATAATTTTCACTTGTAATGATTAGAACTGGGATGGAATGACACATTCCTGTGTCTCCGCATGATAAGCTCTCATCTCTAAATGTAAGGTATGCATTCAAGAAGTAAAATCATCTATGGCCCCACCATCTACAGATAATCACTAGTAACAGGTTTGTATATATCCTCCGCAAGCTTACTAATTCTCTCCCTCTCTCTCTAACATTTTTGGGGGGGCCTGTAAATTGTTTACAGGCATTATTTTTCATGTAATCGTTCAACTCCAAAGGGAAGATTAGCTTAGGGAGAAAAAGACATTTGAAACAAAGGATAGGGGACCTTTCAGAAAATCCAAGGATGAGAGAACAACTGGGCATCAAGACATACCAGCATCAAGAAGAAGAGATGCTGGGGAAAGCACTGTCTTCCATTACACTCTTCTCTCCTCCTCTGGGGCCATTGAGCCTCATGTCTGGTTCTTTCCAACATTCACCTTGTCACTACTCTCATGATTCTGGCTTTCTCACAGTTCATTCTTGTAACTATTCCAGATAAACTAGCACCTCTTACCCCAATTCCAAATTCTCAGAAGGGAGAATTTGATTGGTACCATTTGTATTAGGAATTGAGAGTAACATATTGCAGTTCTCAAGCAAAGAAACATCTGGTCTTGGTAGGCATTGTAGTATTAGTCCGTTGTTCCATGAATATCTTCTGTGTGAATAATTGTAAATCTACCACTCTACGTTATTGTTTTATTGATTTTATTTTTTTATTTGTCTGTTTGTTTGTTTGTTTGTGAGACAGGGTCTGACACTGTGGCCCAGGCTGGAGTACAGTGTCATGATCCCAGATCACTGCCGCCTCAACTTCCCAGGCTCAAGTTCCTCCCACCTCAGCCTCCCAAGTAGCTGGAATTACAGGCATGGTACTATCACACCTGGCTAATTTTTGTATGTTTGGTAGAGACAGGGTTTTTCCATGTTGCTCAGGCTGAACTTCCTAAGCTCAAGCAATCTGCCTGCCTGAGTCTCCCAAAACACTGAGATTACAGACATGGGTCACAGTGCCAGCCTGATTTTTTTTTAATGTTAGTTTCATTGCAGAATAATTGTCAAAAATAACTCATAAATATTTAAGGTGTACCACATTTTAACAGTTGTGTTTAGTATTTCAAAACATTGGTAATACATTTTGAACTTTTTAAAATCTATGAACCCCTTTTCTAATTTTTAAGATTAAAACCAATGTTGTATAAACATTTATGTATATGAAGTCTTCTGCTCCTATTTATATTTCCCCAGCTTTACCAAGTTATAATTGAAATAAGATTGGACAAACTGAATGTGTATAATGTGACACTTCGATATTCATACGTATTGTGAAATGATTACCACAATCAAGTTAGTTAACACATCTAATACCTCATTGTTGCCACTGGGGTGGAGGGCAGGTGGTAAAAACATTTAGTATCTACTCTGAACAAATTCGAAGTGTACAATACGGTATCATTAACTGCAGTCACAATGTTAAATACTAGATTCCCAGAACATACTCATCTTATGACTGAAAGATTGTGCCTTTGACCGAAATGTACCATTCTCCCCCATCTCCCCAGCTCCTGGCATTCTATTGTTTCTATGAGTTCAACTTCTTTAGATTCCACATATAAGTGAGATCATATTTTTCTTTGACTTATATCACTTAGCAGGAAACCCTCTAGTTTTATCCATATTGTCAAAAGTGGTAGGATTTCATTCTTTTGCATGGCTAAATAATATTCTATTGTTTATATGTTACTATGTATCCATAGGAAAGAGGAGCATTGTAATTGTTAAGTTAATATGAAGTCATACCTGAGAAGAGTGAGTCCAAATCCAATATGACTGGGGTCCTTATAAAAGAGGGTAATCTGGACACAAACATGCACATAGAAAGAATGCCATGTGAAAATGAAGGCAGAGATTGGGATGTTGCTTCTACAAGCCCGGTAACACTGAGATTACCAGAAGTTTACCAGAAGCTAGCGGAGATGTGTTTCATAGTTTCTGCCTGTCAGCCTCAGAAGGACCAACCCTGCTGACACAATAATCTCATCAGACTTTCAGACTCCAGAATTGAAACACAATAAATTACTGCTGTTTAAGTCACCCAGTTTTTGTGACTTTGTTACTGCAGCCCTAGAAAACTAGTGTAAGATTCTACCATGTTGTTATACACAGCCATAGTTTATGTGACAGCTAACATTGAGTGTCAACTTGATTGGATTGAAAAATGCAAAGTATTACTCCTGGGTGTGTCTGTGAAGGTATTGCCAAAGGAAATTAACATTTGAGTTAGTGGACCAGGAGAGGCAGACCTACCCTCCATCTAGGTGGGCATCTAATAGTTGCCAGTGAGGCTAGAATAAAGCAGGCAGAAGAAGTTGGAAAGAGCATACTTGCTGAGTCTTCTGGTCTTCAACTTTCTCTAGTGCTGGATGCTTTCTGCTCTTGAACACTGGACTCCAACTTCTTCAGCTTTTGGACCTTGGACTTATGTTAGGGGTTTGCCAGGGGCTCTGGGGCCTTTGGCCACCGACTGAAGTCTGCATTGTTGGCTTCCCTACTTTAGAGGTATTGCAACTTGGGCTGATCCACCACTGGCTTCCTTGCTTCTCAAATTGCTGATGGCCTATCGTAGAACTTTACTTCAAGATCATTTGAGTGAATTCTCTTTAATAAACTCCCTTTCATATATACATATACCCTATTAATTCTGTCCCTCCAGAGAATCCTGCTAATACAGTTTGTTTCTTTTTATTACTGAGTTTATTCCATTGTATATTATATAATGCTCATCTATTCACCAATTGAGGGCATTGTGGTTGCTTCCAGTTTGAGATGATCACAAAAAAAGCCATAATAAACATTTCAGTACAGATTTTTTTATATGAACATAATTTTCCTCACTTTCTTTAAATAGGAGTAAGATGTCTGGGGTATATGACAAGTGGATATTGAAAAGTACAAGAAACTGTCAAACGATTTGCTAAATAAGCTTCCCCATTTTGCCTTCCTACCAGCAGCAGATGAGTAATTTACTTTGCATCTTTGCCAGAATTTTGTGCTATAATTTGTTTTGATTTTTACTATCATTGTATATGCAGAATGAGCAGAAGAGTAGCTCCTTGTGGTTTTCATTTGCTTTTCTATAATTCCTAGTGATGCTGTGCATCCTATCATGTGCGTATTTCCCGTTCTTTTACTTTCTTTGATGAAGACTTGTTTGTATCTCTTGCCCATTTCTTTATTTGGTTATTTGCTTTCTTATTGAGTTTTGAAAGATTTTGTTTTCTGAAAACAAGTCCTCTATCCAATGTTTGATTTGCCAATATTTTCTCACAGTGTGTAGTATGTCTAGTATTTTCTTTTCTTTTAACTTTTTAAGTTCAGGGATACACGTGCAGGTTTGTTACACAGGGAAATTTGTGTCATGGGGGTTTGTTGTACGGATTATTTCATCATCCAGGTATTAATCCTAGTACTCATTAGTTACTTTTCCTGCTTCTCTCCTTTCTTCCATCCATCATCCTCTGATAGGCCTCAGTGTGTGTTGTTCTTCTCTACATGTCCATGCCTCCCCCACTCCCTCTCTCCCCGTCTCTCCCTCTTTCTTTCCTTCTTTCTTTCTTAGTCATACTTGTTGCCCAGGCTGGAGTACAGTGCTGCAATCTCAGCTTACTTCAACCTCTGCCTCCCAGGTTGAAGTAATTCTTGTGCCTCAGCCTCCCAAGTAGCTGGGATTACAGGCACCTGCCACCACACCTGGCTAATTTTTGTATTTTTAGTAGAGACAGCGTTTCACTATGTTGGCTAGTCTGGTCTTGAACTCCACCTGCCTTGGCCCCCCCAGAGTGCTGGATACAGGCAGGGGCCACCAAACCCGGCCATATCCATGTTTTTTTAACAATGTCTTCCAAAAAACAGAAGACATTCTTCCTAATTTAATGAAATTCAGTTTGTCAATGTTTCCTTTATGGGCCATGCTTTTGGTCCTAAAATCTAAGAAGTCTTTGCCTAATTTAACATGAGAAAGATTTTTCTCCTGCATTTTCTTGCAGAAGCCTTATAATGTTTGGCTTTATATTTAGGAACATCCACTTGGAGTTAATATTTTATATGGTGAAACATATAATTTTAAAAAAATTTTAAAAATAATTTTGGCTTGGGGTTTGTATTTAGATAACCAATTGTTTCAATACTATTTCCTGATTGGCTAAATCTTGAGTTGCTGTAGGCTTCTTTTAATTTTTTTGTTTGTTTTTTTGAGACAGAGTCTCACTCTGTCGCCAGGTGCCAGGCTGGAGTGCAATGGCACAATCTCAGCTCACTGCAATCTCCACCTCCTGAGTTCAAGTAATTTTCCTGCCTCAGCCTCCTGAGTAGCTGAAACTATAGGCGTGCACCACCGCACCCAGCTAATTTTTGTATTTTTTTTTTCAGTAGAGACAGGGTTTCAACATGTTGGCCAGGATGGTCTCTATCTCTTGACCTCGTGATCTGCCTGCCTCGGCCTCCCAAAGTGCTGGGATTACAGGCATGAGCCACTGCACCCGGCCCTTTTAATGTTTTTATCTGGTTGTGCTATCAGGCCAATGCTGGCCTCATAAAATAAGTTGAAAAATGGTCCTACTTTTTAACTTTCTGGTAAAGTTTGTGTAAAATTGGCATTTTTTTCTTCTTAAATGTTTGAAAAAAAGTCACCAGTAAAGCTATATGCACCTGAAGTTTTCTTTGTGGGAAGGTTTTGAACCACAAATTCAGTTTCTTTAATAGATACAGACGGTTCATGAATCTATGTCTATATGTATCTATCATCTGTGTATATATATGTATGTATATCTCTATCTTCTTTAAGAGTTTTAGTAGTTTCAGTTTTTCAAAGAATTTTTCTACTTCACCTAAATTGTAGAATAAATTGACATTAATTTATTTGTAATATTTTCTTATTTTCCTTTATCCATAAGTGTAAGTTACAGAGGTCTTTCCTCTGTTATTCTTGATATTGACAATTTATGTCTTATCTTTTTTCTGATCAGTCTGACTAAAGATTTATAAGAGTTACAGATTGTCTCAGAGAACCAGCATTTGTTGTTATTGATTTTCCCCATTGTTATTCTATTTCATATTTTAGTAGTTTCTGCTCTTATATTTGGTATTTCCTTTGTTATGCTTAAGTTAGGTTTAATCTTCTCTTAATTTTCTAGTTTGTAAAGATGTTACGGGTTTTCTGGGTTTCTGTGTTCCTATAAATTTCCCTGTAGGCAATGCTTTAGCTGCATAACAAAATTCCTTTCATATTGTTTTCATTTTTCATTCAGCTCAAAATGCTTTCTAATATTTTTTATTTCTTCTTTAAATTTGCTGTAACTTTCTTAATTCTCAGACTTTGGCAAATTTTTAAAGAGAACTTTCTGCTATTGATAGCTAATTTAATTCCATAATCATAAAAAAATTTATTTTGTATTACTGGAATACAGTTGTCCCCTTTTATCTACAGTTTCACTTTCCACAGTTTTATTTACCCACAGTCAACCGTGTTCTGAAAATATTACAGAATTTTGAGAGCAAAGAGAGAGACCATATTCACATAACTTTTATTACAGTATATTGTTATAATTGTTTTTTATTTTTTATTTTTGTTAATTTCTTGCTGTGCCCAATTTATAAATTAAACTTTATTATATGTATCTATACATAGGAAAAACACTGTGCATATAGGCTTTAGTACAATCTTCAGTGTTAGGTACTCACTGGGAATCTTGGAACATATCCTCCATGAAGAAGAAGGGACCACTATACTTTTAAATTTATTAAAGCTTGCTTTGTAGCCTAGAATATGGTCCATCTTGAAAAATGCTCTATATGGAGTTGAAAAAAATATGCATACAATGCTATTTTGGAAAGGAGTAATAGTCTTTAAACGTCAATTAGGTGAAATAGATGATGACATTGAAGTCTTCTATGTGTTTGCCAGTACATTTTTTGGTGTACAGTTTCTAATGATTATTGAGAGACTGGTATTATCTTTGTCTATAATTGTGAATTGCTTTATTATTTCAATTCTGACAGTTTTTGCTTTATGTGTTTAGAAGTTTGTTATTAGGTACATAGACATTCATGATTGGTATCTTCTGATTAACTGATCACTTCATTTTAAAGAAATGACTTCACTTATCTCTATTAAACTCTGCCCTGAAATATACATTATATACTATTATGTAAGTATTCCAACTTTCGTTTCATTAGTGTTACTTTTAACTTACATGTGGCATTAACGTAAAGTCAGGTTCTTATAGGCAGCAAGTAGTTGAGTCTTGGTATTTAAGCCAATATGACAAATTGACAATCTATTTTAAATGGGATAGTTAGGCCATTTACATATAACGTGATTACTGACATGGTTTTGTTTAAATCTACCATCCTATTGTTTGCTTTTTGTTTCTTCTTTGTTCATCTGTTTCCTTTTTTCTTCTCTTTCTATATTCTTTAGGATTTAGTATCTTTTGTAATTTTAGCTCCATGTTGGTTTATTAGTCCTAACTTAGTCCAAACTGTGTGTGTGTGTGTGTGTGTGTGTGTGTGTGTGTGTATTTACTGCTACCTTTTAGGGTTTCTAGCTTATATATCTTTATTATGGTCTACCATCAAATCATATTATATGACTTTAAATACAATGGAATATTTCCATTTTGCCTATCACAGCCTTTTTGATATTGTCATATATTTTAATTCTGTATTTGTTATGAACTTTACAATGTCATATCATTTTTGCTTAAATCATTATTTTTGAATTTCAAAATAAAAAAGCAAATTTATATTTACCTGCATGCTTACTAATTCTGTGCTCTTTTCTTTTTTGTTAGATCCAGATATCTACCCAACATAATTTTCTTTCTATGAAAGACTTCCTTTGACATTCTTATAGTGCAGGCCTACTGGTAATTCATGTTTTTCATGTTTTTTTTTATTCTAGAATTACTTTTTATTTTGTCTTAGTTTTTGAAAGGCTTTATATTATAAATAAAATTCTAGGTGGACAATATTACCTCCTTTTTAAACTTTAAAAATACTTTTCCACTGTCTTCCGGTTTATATTGCTTCCTAAGAGAAATTGTTCATCATCCTGATCTTTGTTTTACTATATGTAGTGTGTCTTTTTTCTCTAGCTACTTTAATAATTTCCTCTTTATTATCCTTACTAAGCTATTTGATTATGGCATGTCTTGCAGTTGTCTTAATTTTACTGTGCTTTGTTCATTGAATTTCTTGAATAAATATATTTCTACTCCTAATCAAATTTGGGGAAACTTTTAATTATTTCTTCAAATAGTACTGTATTTTTTTAAATATTCTTGAGCTTTTTGCTTTTCTGTGCTTCTCAAGTCATTTATAAATAGTTTCCTGTTTTTGAAACCTGCCTCTAAGCTTTACAAGTGGGACCAGAAAAGTCTTTAGTTCAGGCCTCATTTTTCCTCACTACTAAGGCAATACCATTTTCTAACAATCTACTCAATGTTCCATGTTTTACAAGTACTTTCTATTCTGACTATTGAGAATATAATTTTTTTTTTTGAGTTGGAGTTTCGCTCTTGTTACCCAGGCTGACTTTGGGAGGCGTAGGCGGGTGGATCACGAGGTCAAGATATTGAGACCATCCTGGTCAACATGGTGAAACCCCGCCTCTACTAAAAATACAAAAAATTAGCTGGGCATGGTGGTGCGTGCCTGTAATCCCAGCTACTCAGGAGGCTGAGGCAGGAGAATACACATTTTTAAAGGCTTGATGTGAGCCCAAGATTATTCCACCTGCTCTTTATAGGAAGTTCTCTCCCTGAATTTGGCAGATGCCACAAATGCTTGCACCAATTTTACTCAGCTGAAGGTAGAGGAGGGAACCCTTGGCAGGTCTTTGTAGTTCACATTCTCTTCGTGCAACTTTCTGTTCACCATTAATCTGTCATGGGGATTCTAGCTCCTTGTCTTCCCCAACCTTTCAATGCTGTCTTCAAACTGCAGGTAACCACCAGATTTTTGTTACATTCCCCTCCCTGGAAAATCTCAAGGCAGTAAGCTAAGCAATTGCAGAACCTAGCTTGATTGCTTATCTTTCTCTAATGTTACATAAATTCACTGCCTGTATTCCAATATCTGAATGCTAATATTTCACAGAAATTTTTAGTTTTTCCATAAACAGCTAAAGATGTGCTTAATACTGGTAGAGAAATCTGATCTCTTTTACTTTTGCTATGAGAAGTCCAGACATTGACTTTGAAAATACCTTCTATAATGTAGAAACCAAGGAGCTTTAACAATTCATTGCACACAGCATTGCTGTGTAAAGAAAGCCACGCATGAAAATTAGTTTCTTTTTTTAAAAACGACTTTGTATTGTCAAAAAATTTAGTAACCAAAAACATTTTATTCAGTAAGTCTGTAAACATTCTTCATGTTAAACCTCTGTTTGGATTTTAGGAGAATCTTTGGGTCCCCAGGCCTGAAATTAAAAAATGAGATTATGTAGTCATTTGCAATTTAAATAAAATAATATTACTTACATGAACAAAGTCTGAAATCAACTGAATTTAAGAAATTAAATGTAATTTTTATGAGTATAAAGGCAATAAAATGAATATAATTAGCTCAAATTTAAGTACAAATATTATCTCTGCCTACAAATTATTTACATATATGTCAGTTTGATGTGTACTGTAAATAATTCAGCATGCACAATCAAGATAATTCATATAGGAGATGTTGGAAAACATATAGATTCACAAGTAGTTTTCTGATACATTTCTTCACCTTTTGGTTAATAGTTTTCAGAAAAACTGCTATATTAGGTTCATCCATAGGGTGATTATGGCATTTCATAACTTTTGTTTAGAGGAGTTTTAGTTCATTTGTTCTGAGAAAAATTTGAGATGGATAACTGAAGCCAAGCTTTGGAGGGGGAAAAAGGCAATTTGATCCAAATCTGGCACATTCCGAAGATGGCTTGGGTTGAAACTGAATCTAGCATAAATATTTGGCCATGAGATGCTTCATGTCAAACTTTCCTTGCTCACACACAAACTTCTTTGATCTATCCTGAAACGTCTTTTTATGCCAACATTCCATATTGCCATATATATATATAAAGTTTTGCAGGAACTACTGGTGGAAACATGACTCTAAATACAGTGGGTGCCGTGTTTACCTAGACATAGATATATGAATTATATTCAATGATTCAGTGGAGGTAACATACCAGGTTTGGAAGCAAATCAGAGCCATCATAAATTAGCTGTGCCCCATAAGCAAATAGAATGAATAAGTGAAAATTATCTATTCAAAATTACCAACAAGACCAGAAGCCAACTTGGGGAATCATAATATTGTAAAGAGCATTTATTTCAACTTAGAAAATTAAGAGCTGTGAGAACTATAAGAAATGCATTACGATAGTGAACATTAGTTAATAATGCCATTCATAGTACCTAAGATTGACAAACAAAATGTTTGCCCTCAAGAAGTATTTGATAATATGTCTTCTGTGTTTTCCTGTTTCCTGGCTAGAACTGGATATTCAATATGAGTAATGCTTCTTTCATTAAAAAAAAAATACAGACTTAGAAATATTTACTCACTTCTTCAAGAATGTAGAAAACACTTAATGATAACATTTCTGTTAGCTGTGGTGGCAGAATTATGTATTTACATCTAACACTTTTTTTCTGTATAACAGGGATTACTTAATTACAGAGTACTCCTATCCAAGGAAATTAAAGTTATTTTAAAATCTGAGGAACATTTTGAAATGAAAGTTGTATTTACTCTTTCTGAAGCATATATTAAATGTCAAAATTGCCAACTTTTAAAAAATTTTATGTCTCATACACAATTTATATGTGTGTGTACGGGTATGTGTGTGTATATAGTAATTTTTATCTTTAAAAATCTAATGAATGTATAACTTACAAGGCAAATTCGAAAAGACACTGAACTGTTTAGTTAAAACAACTTAAGATCTGTTATGGCTATAATTACAACAGTGGAAAACTGGCAGTCTTTAAACTATGAACCTAACGTGAGTTGGTATATAAATAATTACATGTTTATATAGCCCAGTTGAACAAGGCTACTCTGGCAAAAGCCATTTCAAAATACAGAATTAAAAATTGAAACTCTAAGTATACTCAAGCAACTGTAGCAATTAATTCAGTAATTAAAATCCATGTTAATTACAAATGATCCAGAAATATTTTTAAAGAACAAACCAGCTGGAAAACCACATGTCAATATTCTTTTAGACATATATGAAGATAGTATTTGAAATCACAAGCATGTTTATAAATCCTAGCTACTCTCTAAATTTATGAAATTATATGGTATTATTGTCTATTATTAATTATAATATGTGCTAATTTTTATATGTTACAATATTGATGCACATTTTGTAGTGCTATAGAATGTAAAAACCAGTTCCACATAGATTTACTAATTCAATTTCCTTAACAAGTCTACAAGTCAGCTTTTAACTTAGTTATTTTTATTTCCTTTACCAGTTGAGGTAACTTGAGACTCTGAGAGGCTATGCCTTGGGTTATAAGTGGCAGAGGTTAACTAGAATTCAGTCATCTAAACCTATTATTTAATTAATAAAATACTTTAGACAAAGTACATAATTATATTGTATGGTTGTTATTGTCTAAAAACAGTGTTTGTGAACTGAATAGTTAAGAGGAAAGAGCCTGCTTTATAAGCAATTTTAATGAAGGCCCTGTTAGGAGGAATTTATTCATAATTTTCTGGTTGCCCTCATCATGACACAATTTGAAAAGTGATCTGAATTATAAAACGAGCTTCTATTTTGTATGTGTTATATATTTTTTGTTAAAAGCATGTTTTTAAAAGTCAGACATTGCTTTTCATTTAGGCATAAACAAACAAAAATATCAATAAACAACCTCAGAAATAATCTAGAGTATTTTTTAAATGATGCCACTTTATATTCTGACACATCCAGCAGGAAGAGTGAAACAATTTGGGTTAAACAATTAGATGTGTCCTTTGTTTCCTTATTTGAGGTTTACCTTTTGAATTTGCCTTTGTTTCATGTACATGCAACTCTAGACACGTGCTAAGACAACCTTCTGACACTTTTCCAGAAACACTCAAATTAAAAACCTGAAATCTAATATGCAATAAATAGAAAAGAAATGTGTCAGGAGATTTAGCACAGGCAGCACATAAAGGGACCCCTTCTTTTCTTAATCTATAAAGGCAAATGTCACTGTTGAGGCATCTGCCAAACTGCCATGGAGAATGTGTTCACTGCATTTGCTAAGCCAGGGGCACCAGGGCTGTTAGCAGTGAACAACGGATGGGGATACCCAACTTTTAACTCCATCTTGAGAAAGAAAGAAAGATAACTTTCTCAGGACACAGCAATAGGGTAAGTAAAAACGCTTTGGAAGATTTAAAAACAAGATTTGAAATCCCCAAATTTGGAAAAAATGCTTCTCCAAAAGTTGCCAGACATCCAAACCTAAAGGCTTACAGAGCCCTGAAGATGGATTGAGTACACTGAAATTAAAAACTAGAGGTTACTAAAAAGATGATCAGAATAAAACAGTGCTCAAAGCATGAGACAGGTTCCACTGCTAGGATATTATTATTTTTATTATTATTATTTTCGAGATGGAATTTTGCTTGTCACCCAGGCTGGAGTGCAATAGTGTGTGCGATCTCAGCTCTCTGCAACCTCTGCCTCCTGGGTTCAAGTGATTTTCTGGCCTCAGTCTCCCAAAGTAGCTGGGATTACAGGTGGCCAAGCCACCATGCCTGACTAATTTTTGTATTTTTAGTAGAGACAGGATTTTGACATATTGACCAGACTGGTCTCAAACTCCTGACCTCAGGTGATCCACCAGCCTCAGCCTCCCAAACTGTTGGGGTTATAGGCATGAGCCACCGTGCCCAGCCAGGATATTATTTTAAGTGGCACACAGAAAGACTTACTTGTTGCTTTTATTTTAATTGTTAAAAAATTGATTATATATTTAATGAATACTTATTAAAATATAACAAACATATTAAACTTCTGTTTGTGGACTACTAGGATGAAAATAAAATTAAATTTCAAAGAGTTAATTTGTGGAAAGTAGTGAAAATAATGGTTTAGATAATATATGGATTTGAACAAAAATGTTAAAGCTAGAAATCCGAGGACTAGGGTTGTGGTAATGCTGGAACAGAGAGTACAGGTATTTATAAAGCAATTGCCCCTCTTTACTTTGGTCTTCTTTCGGTGAATATAGGGGGTATTGAAAATCTTCCTTTGGCTTAATTCATCACATTAATATTCCTTGTCTGCACCAGCATGCCTCCTATGTTATACTCTGTTCCCATCCCTCATAAATCCTCACCTGTACTGGAATGTAGGCTCCAGCAGGGAGGTAGTGCCTACCACATAATTAGCACTTAATACATGGAAGAATGAATGAATAACTGCTTTATCCCTACACACTTCTGTACTTGATACGTTCCCTGATCACAGGATCAGTATCAACGCTGCCCTTTAGATCAAAGTGCTTCCCCCTCAAGTCGCCTTTACCTTACTTTTGAGCACGAACTTCAAATTTTGGTTCCTTAGAGTTACAATTGGATGCACACAAGCCCACTGTGGGATTAAGAAGGACTGCAGAACTACATACAGGGTGTGTGCTGGCCTTCGCAATAGTCCCCTTGTCATTGTATAGCGATGTGATTTGAAAAATCTTTTTATGCAGCAGGCTTGAACATCATCATTGATGTGGCCAGGACATCTTCATGTTGAGCAATTCTGACTACTTCACTCAGAGAAATCCCATGACATTTTCTATTAAAACCTACATTTATATTTTCCCAGCATGAAACATTGTTTGACTATAGTTGCTTGCTGCCTGCCTGCCTGGCTACCACAGGCATCAGAATTTTTAGAGGAAGAGGTTTGTCAGTTTACTTCAACACCTCAGCCAGTATCCAGCATAACAGATGCTCAGTAAGTATGGACTGAATCAATGACCAATGAATTAAAGAACAAACGAAGAAACTTGCCAAAAGCTATGGAGGTAGTAAGGCTCACAACACTGTTAGGTGTTATGATAGCCATACATGTGTGGCAGCTGCTCTATGCTGACCACTTGCACCAGAATGACATCTGCGTTTTCATTAAGTGTACCAGACATTTCTTCTGTTTAAAATCCATAGCCATAGACTGAATCTTCACAATAGAGAAAATCATACAGCACCTGGGAGGATGTGCTATAAGTAGAGACTGTCCAAAAGTTCAAATGGCTTTGTTCACTTTCTTCTGGATTTATGTTTCCCAGATTTTTCAGTTTTCCAAATCAATGCCTTTAAGTTAGCTATTAATACAATTGTAATCCTACACCTTCCACCTGTACAATACTCTGTAGCCTCTAAGGACATCCACGTGTATTCTCTAATCTAAGCCCATTACATTTCCTGCAACCAGAAAAACAGATACCAGTTTACATACAAGGAGGATAAGACTCAGGAACTTGAAATGACTTGGTTATTAGCACATACAGAGTAGCTGATCAGCTGTCCAGAGAGCCCACTTCTTACTCTTGTCTTATTTTTGGCAGCTTCTCCATTTCCATGGAGGGTTGGAAAAATATCCTGTAGGCAAATCTTTGAGACCATCTGCCCTGAGCAAATGCTGAGCTGACATATGAGAACTGAACCTGAGCAGAGGTAGTCATTACTATAGTAACTCCCTCTGATTCACGTTTGGCTGTAATCTCAGACAACTTGCTTTTGCCCAAAATTTTCCTCTGAAACTAAAAGTTGAAGTCATGGTGATGGAGAGAGAGATCTCTGCCAAGGCAGTGAGGGAGGGCTTTGCTCCTGTCCTTTATCATACTTCAGCAAATACAAGACCCAGGTCAGTGTCACCTGCCATCCCTACTCAGCTAAAGGGTACAGCCAATTTAAGAAGCAGGTAGAGTGCAATTCCTGCCATTACATCCATTTCAAGTCTGCTTTAGGTTAATTCTCTTTTTTTTTTTAACCATTTTTTTGCTTTCTTCCTCTCTCCTCTTTCTCCCTACCTTCTCTCCTTTCTTTTCTTTTATTTATTTTCATTCTTTCATTTCTTTCTTACAGTGGAGCTCACTTTTAGTGAAACACGATTTTGAGATTATTAATCGTTTATAAAATTGATAATCCATTCACTTTTGAGCTCCTATTTATTAAGTCTCAGAAACATGCAAAATAAAACACTACTTTTGTTAGAGTGGAAAACTGATTTTAGAGGTATTTTAGATTGCATGTTATCATAGAAAATTAAACATTGATTTAAAAACAAATTATTTACCTTATAAATTATAACAAGCTTAAATACAAACATGTCTCTAGATAAGCATATCTCTCTTGGCTAAAACTACAATATATAATACCAATGAGAAAAGTTTGTATTAAAAATAGGCATTATACATGTTCTTGTTAAGCTTTCAACACATCAAAATTATTATTTTTTTCCAGTGATAAATAAGTAGTAAGAGGTCTTCAGAATTGGAGGTTTGAAAAATGCTGTGCCAAAGCTTGTTCTAATTAACACTCTCGGCTCCTATTAAATTTGATAGGAATTAAAACGTGAAAATTGAATGAGAGAATACATCCATAGAGCATTCTAACAAAGAGTAAAAGTGCCGAAGAAGAAATGATAGCTGTGCTATTTTTGATTTTTAAAAATATATGAGGCAGATTTGTTATTCCCCATCACTGAGGCACCTGACTACATTCAAAATGCTTAATGAAAAGATCAGTCTGTGTTATATTAAC
This sequence comes from Callithrix jacchus, assembly GCF_049354715.1. Taxonomy (NCBI): domain Eukaryota; kingdom Metazoa; phylum Chordata; class Mammalia; order Primates; family Cebidae; genus Callithrix; species Callithrix jacchus. The sequence continues at coordinate 147,888,686 of NC_133507.1, forward strand.
AAAAGAATTGTGTACAAGCATGTACTGTGAAAGAGATAAACAAATTACTTTCAGAAAGTGCTATGTCAAAGAGATTAATATTGGCACAGATATACATGTTGGCACTGGGTATAATACAAGTATTGTATAATTCTTTCAAAACTGCTACCATTCTACCAAATGAATGCCATTTTTAAAAGCCTACATATTTTTGAGTAAGACTTTGAATGTTTCTAGCATAAAGAAATGACAATTATTTAAGGTGACAGATATTCCAATTACATTGATTTGATCTTTACAAATTATATGAATATGTTAAATTATTGCATGCACCTCAAAAATATGTATGCCTATTATGTTTCAATAAAAAATAATGATAATAATAAATGCTGGAAACAGAGTGCATTTATTTATCTGATCACTTATTTTTAAATTAATAGGTTAATGTGCATTTATATAGTAGGTGGTACCACCATTTTTACTGTTTTTATGGGCAAAAATGGGCAATTATCAGCAATTCAGATGTTTAAACTTAATAGAAGGTCTATTATCAAGTAGCATCAATGTTGATTAATTGTCCAATTAACATAGATGACATAGGACAACCTTAGAAATTTGAACTGCAAGATAATGAGGCTTGAGTTACCGTATTAAATGGGTTCCAGTGTAGAATTAAATCTTATATGCTAATTACAAATGTTTTAATTGGCTATTATCTACCTCTTGTTTTCTTGCCTTATCCAATCAATTTCATTCATGGTTTAAAACATATATATGCATCCATGTGATATTGTGAACCCAATGTTAACTATTCTTTTTTTTTTTTTTTGAGATGTAGTCTCGCTCTGTCACCCAGGCTGGAGTGCAGTTGTGGAGGCTGCTCACTGCAACCTCCACTCCCTGGGTTTAAGCCGTCTCCTGCCTCAGCCTCCCAACTAACTGGGACTGCAGGTATGTGCCATCATGCCCAGCTAATTTTTGCATTTTTGGTAAAGATGGGGTTTCACCATGTTGGCAAGGATGGTCTTAATCTCTTGACCCTGTGATCCGCTCACCTCAGCCTCCCAAAGTGCTGGGATTACAGGTATAAGACATGATGATGCCAGTTTCATATTAGTCATGTCTTCATAAAACTTCTGTGTCTTATTCATATAATGGTCTAATAAAAGTTTTCAGGGGGAAAGTAACAAGAGTTGTACTTTTCATGAAATGTCCTTATTTAGTGATTTTACCTGCCTACTTTAGCATGGTCCAAAGGAATCTACAGAAAAAATATTAAGGTTTATACTAGAAATAAGAGAACTAAAATCTTACTATCGGGCTACTGGAACAGATAAAACAAAAGACATGGAAAAAAAAGGAGTTGTAAGATAAGAACTCATCTTTCCACAATATTATGGATGAAAAGAGCTGTACTGGGTATTCTCTGAAGCTCCGTCACCCACACAAACTCTACCCTCTCTCCCCCAGTGTTCCCTGGTTTCCTGTTTGGTTAAAACAAGGGCAAGCATAGGCAAGAGGCTTAAAGATGATAATGGGGGTGAAAGTGAGGGAATTAATTATTCCTACACACACACCCTGCTGCTCGTCTTATCCAGTCTTGCTGCACATAGGCAGTGTCCTTTCTTCTCTGTGTTATAGCTTCAGGTGAGAGTTCCATCTTCCATTGTTTTAATTCTTGTCAGATTCCAATCACACTTTTCCCACCCCTTTGTTCAGCCCTAGTAATGATAATGGCTTCACAATACTACTAGTCCCTGGGTGCATCACCATCTCTTGTTGGCTTACTTCCCCCTGCTCATGTCTCTGTAATTTAGATTTGTTTCAGTGAAACTCTTTGGTGATGCTATTTGTTTATTTACAAGATCTTGATAATCACAAAAGCACAACACTTCTAATTTATTTGTTATAAGTTTCTGATACTGTTTTCAATATTTATAGTTCAGTAAATAAGTAGGCAAATGAACAAAAGATATATACATGAAAAAATGGACTTCACAAATAGTTACAAAAAGCTCTGAAAATTCCTTAACCAACTGGTTAGATTTTAAAAGCAATGTTTTTATATTAGTTATCAGACTGATTTTTTTTTCAATGAGATAAATCAAGAAGTTATTACAAAGGGGATATTTGTTTGGAGTATCTTCATGCATTCAGCAAATAACTAGTGATACAGTTATAAATAAGGCAGGTTATGCCTGGTCTCAACTGTAAATAAAGCAGATAATGCCTGGCCTCATCTTTCTAGCAAAACAGTCTATAAACAAATAATTATGCAAAGAATTACATATGCGCCAATTGTTGTATAATGAAATGGAAGTATGAGACTTGTGATTCAAAATAAACCACTTGTAAGTGAGAAACTGAAACATGAGTAACGCAGGTGAAAAGGCAGGTAAAAAGCTGCATAGGCAGGACAGATCAGATGTGTATGAAGTCTCCATGGTGTGAAGGGGCACAGAACAACTGAAAAATTAAAATAAGTTCAAGGTGACTATGTCACAGAGAATAGAGTGGGGAAAGGTGAGAAATTAGAGTGGCAAGATCAATACAAATGATATAATTTCAATACCTGTGGTCTGTGTTAAGGACTTTAAAGGCTTTTCTAGGAGCAATGAGGAACCACTGAATAGAAGAAGAGGAATGACATGATAAAAGTTTGTGTTTGTAATGACAACTATGACTGTTTAGAGAAGAAAAATACTAGAGGTGGAGGTTGAGGGAGTGACAGTGCACAAGGGGAGACCAAGTAAAAGACATTGTTGACTTAGAATAGCATGTTACATGTGGAGAGAGGTAAGCAAAATGGAAAGATTGGTGATTAACTCAATGCAGATGCGAGGAGAGGGAGGTGTTAAGGTTGATAACCAGAATTCTATATTGAGTGAAATGCTGGTCAATGGTGTCATTTTCTGAGATGGAGAATCCTAGGAAGAGATCAGGTTTGTGAAGAAAAATAATTAATTTGGTTTTGAAAATGTTGCATTTGTAGCTCTTAACACATGGATCAAGTCAGCAGTTGAGTCTGAGAGATAAAAGGATAAGATCTTGCATGGAATGAATACTAGAGAGAGAGCACTATAGACCCAATTTATAGCACTAAATTGGGTCTATAGCTGGGTGGTGGTGTGTGCCTGTAGTCCCAGCTGCTCGGGAGGCTGAGGCAGGAGAATGGCTTGAACCCAGGAGGCAGGAGAATGGCTTGAACCCAGGAGGCAGAGGTTGCAGGGAGCCGAGATTATGCCACTGCACTCCAGCCTGGGCAACAGCACAACTCCATCTCAAAAAAACAAAAAGGTCTAAAAGAAAGAGAGGGCAAAAGACAAACGAGACTGTCAGGAAGTGGTCAGGGCGGTAAATGAAATCAGAGCATTCGGGTGTCAGTAAAGTCAAAGCCAGATATTGTTTCAAGGAAAGTCAAATGCACTGAATGGGATTGAGATGTTACTTAGAACATAACAAAACATCATGATTTAGATGCTATGATACTGAGGTCATAGCTGGCATTACCCTGGACAGTGTCGGAGTGGAAAAGGGGCAACGATGTGCCTGGACAACTCATAAGAAGTTTGGTTGGGAAAGAAAGAAGCATGAAAGGCAGGAGTAGGAAGAGATTCCAATCAAGGAAAGGCTTTTTTATTTTAGGATGAGAGAAGCAAATTTAGCTGAGAGAAGAAAGCTCAGGTAGTGAGTCACAAGTTGAAGACACAGAAGATAATATGAAGTGCACACTTACTGAAACAGGAGGAAGAGAAGGACTTGAATAGAGTTGGAGGAACTGGGCTTGACTGGATAAATGTGTATCACTTCCATTTAGCAGGTAGGCAAATTTGGTCTCAGAAATTGAAAGCTTTTCTCCCTGATGACTTACACTTTCTTTGTAAAGCAAGAAACAATTATCTACTGACAGTGAAAAAGGGAGGAAGCCTAGAGGTTTGACAATACTGTGGAATATTGAAACAGGCATTTATGTTCAATGGAACCACAAACCAGTTTAAAAAAAAAGTAGCAAGATTGACAAACAATTTTGAAGGTGCTTGTAACACTGGTAATCACATTTAGAGTTATCACTCTAAGTTTTATATAATACTCCTTCAAGTACAGTGTGTCTGACAATGGAGCATTATTTGCTGGATGACAGAAAACATCTCATCTCTTGCTATATCTCCAAAAAACTTTGTGTATAGCCCTTGCTCTTAGTTCAGACTGCTAGAACAAAATACCTTAAACTGGATAATTTGTAAACAACAGAAGTTTATTACTCACAGTTCTGGAGGATGGGAAGTCCAAGATCAAGCCACCAGTAGAACTGGTGTCTGATCATGACCTGTTTCTCTTAGGTGGCATCTTCTATGTATCCTCATGTGATAGAATGGAGAAAGGGCTAATAAGCTCCCTCAGGCCTTTTATACAAATGACTTAATTACCTCCCAAGGGCTCCACCTCTTAACATCACCTTGGGGCTTAGGTTTTAACATAGACATGTTGTGGGAACACAACATTCATACTATGGGGTACCCTATAAATTATCAAGCCTGTCCAAGACACGCAGGCATGGGCATCACATAGAAGTGATGCCTGTTCTTGTGTCATTCTCAAACATAGTCTTGAAGCCACTTTCTTTAACATGTGTCATATTGACAATCCATTTTCTGGAATTTTCTCGGGATCATTTTGTGTTTACAGCCATGATTTATCTCTCAAGCACTAAATTTTTGTTGCTTTTATCTTTGATAATAATTCAGATTGTCCTTCACCATATGCTATCTTATATATAACTAATTTTCATTTGGAAATAGAAGTATTATCTAGTCACTGACATAGCCCCTAATTAGAGTAAAACCCCCATTACACTATCTATACAACCTGGAGCAGACTTCTTGTCTATCCTTTTCCAATACACCCTCCCTGATACTTTTGTAATAATCGTGTTAGTTATTGTTTCTCTCAATAATGTCCTCACACAAATGCCCAATCAAACACAGATTTTCCATATTCTGAAGTCAAATTTCTGACAAACACAAACTTATCTACTATCAGGCGAGGGAAGGAAATTCTGTAGAAGATTTGAATGAAGTTATGCTGATGCTATCCTAGGAGATTTCACTCACTAAATCCTAGGATTAAAAGGGATCAAAGAAGGGGAGGATAGAGAGACCTATTAGTAAGTAGACCTAAATTGTTATGAATGTTAGCTTGTTAAGCCTTTTCCAATAAGTAGACCTTAAACATTCAGTGACCATAGTTTCATATGGAAATCTGGTGAAATCTATGAATACTGTTTCTGAAAAATGCACACATAAACACATGCACATATAATATTATTACAGTTTTTTCATAATACCTTCAGTATCATCCATGATACCCTATGAGCTTTGTTCATAGAGTTCCAAGTACATACTCACTATCCAGAATGAAATAATAATATTCTTTGAGATTTCTTCAAGTAGACTGGACATTCTAGACCCAAACTTGAGAACCAATTAAATTTGTTGCAAGGAATGTTGGTGAGAAAAATGATCACCATTACACATTTTAGTAGTACAGGTTCTTAAAAAGTAGCATGTTGTTATTAATCTAGAAGGAGAACATTTAGAAGAAACCTTTATGTCCTTCAATTACATATATTGGAAGATTACACATATTTTTAAATTCAGAAGTTACTCCATAGAAAAAAATCTATAGACAAAAAAAGGAGATGAGAGAATCACAGATCAAAGATGGAAACATGGATTCTAGGTCAGATTATCAGTCATCCTGGTTTGCCCAGGCATAAGGAGCTTTCAGCACTAAATGGGCATGTCCATGGAAAACTAGAACACACTGGCCATCCACAGATGCAGATGATTTTGTTTATTTATTTATTTTTTTTTTTTTGAGATGGAGTTTCCCTCTTATTACCCGAGCTGGAGTGCAATGGCGCAATCTTGGCTCACCGCAACCTCTGCCTCCCGGGTTCAGGCAATTCTCCTGCCTCAGCCTCCTGAGTAGCTGGGATTACAGGCACGCGCTACCATGCCCAGCTAATTTTTTGTATTTTTAGTAGAGGCAGGGTTTCACCATGTTGACCAGGATGGTCTCGATCTCTTGACCTCGTGATCCACCCGCCTCGGCCTCCCAAAGTGCTGGGATTACAGGCATGAGCCACCACGCCCGGCCGATTTTGTCCATTCCTAACCAACACAACAAAGTGATATGGTTTGGCTGTGTCTCCACCCAAATCTCGTTTTGAATTGTAGTTCCCATAATACCCACGTGTCATGGGAGAGATCTGGTGGGAAGTAATTGAATTGTGGAAATGGTTAACACCAAGCTATTCTTGTGATAGTGAGTTCTCATGAGAGCTGACAGTTTTATAAGGGCCTTTCCCCACCCCTTCACTCTGCACTTCTCTCTCCTGCCACCATGTGAAAAAGGACTTGTTTTCTTCCCCTTCTGCCTTGATTGTGATTTTCCTGAGGCCACCCCAGCCATGCTGTACTGTGAGTCAATTAAACCTCTTTTCTTCATAAACTACCCAGTCTTGGGCATGTCTTTATTAGTAGCATGAGAACAGACTAATACACAAAGAAAACAAGTTCTGTCTGCATAATCAAATGTATGCCACTGGATCATTTTAACTAATAATGACTAAAATTTGTTGTAACTTTCCTTTGTGATAGGCAGAGAGATGAACACCTTCAAATGTAATACTTTCTTTAAACTTATCCTTGTCTTAAAAACCTTCCAGAACACAGGAGGATCCTCGGGTTTGTGCCAAAGGCTGGTTAGTTCAAATGATTAGGACAAAGAGACAGTAGAGGATATCATATTTCTAATTAATTAATTCTTGTCCCTTGAAAAATTTTTTCAACCTAACACAACATGGGTCTCATGTATATTTTGAAAGACTTGCCATTAGTGTTCAAATATAAACCAAACAACCAATTTCTGGATTGTTATATGTGAATTATATATCAGGTAAGAGTACAGATTGATGAATACTAATAACCTTTCCAATTAGGTTTTCTATAAGCCTATGAATTTCTCAACTTACACAAACTCTACATTTTGAAACATTATTTTCAATTCTAAACATAATGTAAGCCCAGAATTAAGCCCTTAAGTGGCATTTATGAATTGGACTAGAGCATTGCATTTATTTCTACGGCAGCAAGTATTTGAAGTGTAGGAAAGGCTTGGAAAGTCTGTAAAATTAGAGAAGCTGTATTTTACCCCAGATAAAATATGGGTTTTCTTTTAAAGTAAGGCCAACAAAAAGGAGACACCATCAGTGAAATTTTAAAATCAGGTATTCATCATTGGGCTTCAAAAGTATATAGGCAACCCAGATGGACAATTCAGTGGGACAGCATTACTGAAGGCAATCAGGTCTCATACTGAATACACCTGCTGGAAGTAAAAGTAGGAGGGAAGACTTTTGAAAAATCTTATATTTCCGTATTATCCAGCAATATGACTATAAAAATATCTGGAGACTTTTCCATAGGTCAAAATTGACTAAAGATGGAGAGTTTGACTTCATTTTATTTCAGTTTATATAATGTGTCCACTTTTGACGTCACCAAATTAACAATTCTAGCTGCAATGTTTCAAATAAATGCTGTGATTCACTAAATAAAAGAAAGCAGGGAGCTAATGTTTTTTTTACCTAATCATTCAAAGATTAAACTCATCTATCACCCAGTGGAATCAATCACCTATGCATGCAAATGTAGCTTTTATTTATAAACTTCTCAAAGAGAATTGCATTTACATGAAGAAAAGAGATAGCAACTTTGATTAAACATCATCAAGAAAAATACAACTTTTAAGATGAGTAATGAGTCAATTATCAGGAGTAGGAGGTGGGACAGGAGGAAGAGAGGAATTGATTTTAAGTTCCAACTCTGATTTGACCCTTCTTTTTGGTTATTACTACTTCTCGCACCCCTTTCCTTTTCCTACTATACAGAAATTAGAAGGAAAAGACAATCGGGTTGATAGGAGCAAAGAGACAAGATGCTTTAAAGAAAGAAGGAGAAATAAAGTTGGAGCCTTGTCCAGGAGCTCTCTCCCAATATCAAAAGCAAAGGAGCAGTATTTTGTCCAAGGAAACTGGGCAATTTCCTCAGCTTGTTCTTGCCCAGTTATTTTACTGCTCTCACTTCAGTTACCACTGCTGCCATCTGGAGTCAGTCCAAAGCTTTGTTTTGCCCCAGAATATGCTAAGCTATGATAAAGTTTACTTGCAAGACTCATTTGCCTCCCTCCATGTTAGATGTAGACTACTTGAAAAGCTGTGATAGACTTGAAGTCTCAGTTTTGTTCCTGAAAATTCTTCAAATTACATTTTACCTGCATTGTCATCTCCTTTCCTTGCTTCAGATTATTGCAACATCACCTCATTCACAGGAGTTTTCTCTGACTGACCCATTTAAAACAGCAGCACCGGCCTGCACTCTGCACTCTCCTGCTTTGTTCTCCTCTCACATTCATCATCAGCTAATGTAGCATGTACTCTACACATTTTGTCTTACCTATCATCTGACTCTCCCTACTCTACCCATTTCCGTTAAAATCTGTGAAGCAGGATTTTTCTGCTGTTTTGTTCATTGCTGTGTCTGCATTCCTGGTACATAGTGGGCACTCAGTATCTATTGTTTTGTCTTGATCACTATACCTGGTCACTTCAAAATGTCCTACTTTGCCTCTATTTCTTTGAGAACAACATATAATATAATGGTTAATTTAGAATGCATGTGACAGAAGGGCTTAGTGTGGATTTGGAGGCTGGAGATGTGGGTTTGCATCACAGTCACACTACAACTTGAGCTTTGGACACCGATCCTCAGTTTCCTTTCCTGTAAAGTGAGAATTAAAATCATACCATTTGTTGGTGGTATTGTAAATAGCCAATAATCAAAGTGGAAAAAAAAATGTACAGTTGACTCTTGAACAACATGAGTTTGAAATATGCAGGTCCACTTATACATGGACTTTCTTCTACCTCTGTCACTGCTAAGACAGCAAGACCAAGCCCCCTCCTTTCTCCTCCTCCTTCTCAGACGACTCAACATGATGAAAATAAAGACCTTCATTATGATCTTCCTTCACTTAATAAATAGTAAATATGTTTCCCTTCTTTAGAATTTTCTTAATATTTTCTCTTCTCCAGCTTATTGTGAGAATGTAATATGTAATACATAAAACCTACAAAATATATGTTCATAAGCTCTGTATGTTACCTGTAAGGCTTCTAATCAACCGTAGGCTATTAGCAGTTAAGTTTTCAGGGAATCAAAAATTATATGTGAATTTTCTACTGCGAAAGGTGTTGGCACCCCCAACACCTATGTCGTTTAAGGATCAACTATTCATATTAAAATAGATATTATTACTACTTAACAAGAAAATCCGTCCAGTTCATCTGAATTAATAAGGAGCAGAATGGGGCTTGAAAATGATATTAAGACATTTGTACTACCTGGATATAATCTATACTACTAATTGGCTAGACATGTGAAATAATTTAAATGATTTACTTACATCCCCAGGTAGTTCTTTCATGAGTCTCTAAGTTTGGAGACATAGTTGGTCATTGTAGCTGAATTATAATGGCATCTATCTTTTCTACATAATGTTACGATGAACTAAACTAATCACAACTTTATATGCAGTCTGCATTTTTCATATCATGTAACTTATTCTTCAGCAAGTGTGCTTAGCTTTAAAATCTGAAGAAGGAAACCATTCTTCTCATTCTTCTCATTGGTATGTTTACTGTCACTTGGGAAAATTGATGTGGTAAGTTTATTGTCTGGAGAGAAAACTGTCATTTGACTCCATAAAATAGCCTGCTTTTCATACCATTGGTATAGCACTTCATTTTAGAAATGTGGTTTTTTACCGTTATAGGAGCATGAAAAGGAGGCAATTTTAGTAACCACTTAGGAATCATCAGCTCAAAGGACATCTAAGAAGTGTTTCAGGAACAAAAGAGGTGAAAATGAGACGGGAGCGGCTGGATATTTTTCGTTTTTATTTGAAGTCCTTCTGATTTCACTTCTTTGTTGATTCAGATTCGTTGCATCGTGTTAATTCTGAGGCTAAGTAAAAATGTTTAGGCCATAAGAGAAGCTGCAGCAAGCTGGTAGGCGTATGTGTGCACACTCTTATCCCAAGGAAAAAGTCAGAGTCATTGTCTTTCATTAATCACAGTGATTTCTCTTTAAGTTACTCCCTCAAAACCTAAAGCAAACGGAGAGGGTCTTGCTGGAGCCGATACCTTTACCAATGACTGCATGTGCTCTTGATTGATTCTTGCTATTGTTTTAGTCACTCTTTTTGCTTTGGCAACCCCAGCGGATAGGAGCTTCAAATTCAATCTGATTGTATTAATCTGACTAGATGTAGAACGTCTGAAAGAAAAACAATCATAGGTAATGTAGGCTGCATATAGGTCAACTATCTAATTTGCTCACTTTACATAAAAGAAAACAGAGGTCCAAAGTTTGGCTCAGAAAGTGAGAAATGGAGATTAAATGAAGTGTGAAGTCTCTGTGCCAAGCTTAAAGATCTTTCCATATAATATTTTTTTCTACCTGAAGTGTTCTTTTTAAACTATTTGAATATTTGTAAATATTAGATTACAGCAACAAACCAATTCATTGGATATTCATTAAATAAAGAAACGGCAAGGTATAGAAATAGAGCAATTGAGGCAGATGTTTATTTCTGAAATGGGAAATTACACAGAAAGTGTTTAGATCACTGGCTGACACTCACTACTTTCTTTGTGAGTGATAATTTACACACATTTATTCAGCACTAAGATTCCCTAGGTATGGTAACAAGATCTGAGGTATTTGTGAACTATCTTAGAATCAGACATGAATTGTTTATAAAGCCATATTAGCACCTGTAACATTAGATAATCTATACAATTTCTGCAACTCACTTTCTTCATCTATGAAAAGAAAAAGTCAATATTAACCAACCAGTGTTACATAATACCTTGAAATTAATTGTCTGTCCTAAATGGTGGTTTTCAACATTAAAATATCTAGTATCCTCATCATGATAGCAGCTAATGACTCAATACTGTAATCCATCTTTGAGAAGCTGAGATAGTCTGAGACTGACTACTCTCTGGCTTCCCATGAGGTCTTAGCACAGGCAAAGATTCTATTTTCCTGGCCCTCTGGAAGTTAAGCTTGGCCATAGAACTTTCTCTGGCCACTGACATAGGGGCAGAAGTGATTCATGTCATTCCTGCATGGAAGCATGTAAGGACCACTGCATGATTTTTTACCCTCCCTTTCTTTTGAAGTGTTGACAGACATTCTGTGTGTTCTCAGCTTACTTCAGCCTTGGCCCCTCAGCAACAACTGCATGGAGCAGAGCACCCAGCCAATGCAAAATGGAGATGCATCATAGCAAAAATAAGCCTGTCTTGCTTTCTACCTCTGAAACGTATTTTCTCTTATTGCACTTTAACCTGGACTATATTGATTAACACAAGAAGAAATTTCAAAGTTAAGTCTTCACAACTATTCACCCAATATCACCCAGGTAAATCATTACTAGTATTGAACTTTTGCTACAATTCCATGTAACATTAAGTCTGCCCCTTAAATAAATTGATAAATTCATTCAATAATATTTTCTGAGAGCACCTGTGTATACAGCACTCCATATTCCTTAATCTTTAAGACAGTGACTTACACATGGCAGCCATCCAATAGATGCTTGTTACACTGAATTGTTGAATTGAAGTAGGTCATCTGTGATTACTTCAAAGACTACATATCATTCTGTTTCATTTAGGATAACTCTTAGCCAGATCTTGAGATCTAGAAACAGGAGACAGACATCTAACAACCTGAAATGCTAAAGCACAGTTGCACCTGTAAACAGAAATGTGCCACTGATGTCATCAGAATTCCCCTTAGTAAACTTTGAGGTCTGTAGATGATTGGGTTGAATTCAGCGTTAAAATAGAAAGTTATATAAGGCAGATAAATCTTGGGCCAAAGTTTTAAGTTTATGTTTAACTCTTTTCAGACCCTCTAAAGTCACTTTCTACCTTCCTAGTCTTCCTCAAATTCTAGATATTTATGCAGTGGATTTTATCTTTCTGTCAGCGACAGGGCACTCTAGGCTTCCTTACTCTTGATCCTGGATTCAAATCCATGCAGTTCAGTCCAAGCATTGGCCAATCAAAAGTTTTCTACTAACCTGACCTATATGACTGTTTCAGAAACAGTTAATTCCTGCAGAGCCAATGAGTCCTTGGATGTATGCTATAAAAATTAGGAAAAAGAAATTATCTTGCTGCTGGGGGGCTGAAGCCCAAGACTTCTGCTGACAACTTGCCACAGTGACATAAAAGCTTACCTAATGAGTCAACTGATGCACGGAAATACGGTGTGTGTGTGTGTGTGAGAGAGAGAGAGAGAGAGACAGAGAGAGATCTTTCTCTCTCCACTTTTCAGTCTAGCAATTTATTTTCCTTCCAGACTTGGAGATCTGAAGGTTTGCCAACCCTTCTTGCCCTACAGTGTAAACCATTAAGCAATTCTTTCTGCAGTTCTCTTGAGAAGTAGGGTTACTCTTCCTGCTTCTTTTACAGAATAGCAGGGAAGTGCATGGACTTGCTCTTAGACTCAAATCAGTCCCCTCCCCTTCCTATGATGCTGTCTCTCCACTGGCTATTGTAAGTGTTCTCTATTCCCTCCAAGCTCCTCCTTCTTTGTTCTACTTCTGCTTCTTCAATCTCAGGAGATGGTTTACCCTTCTAATTTAGCTCAAAGTCAAGATGCTTAGGAATAAATTCTTTCAAGTTCATATTCCCAAAATTGAATATATTTGTATGTGATCCATATCTTTTTTCCTTGTCTCAATGGAAAGAACTGTCTCTTTTACTACTTCAAGTTGATTCCCCCAACATGGGCTCTAGATGTCTCTTCCTATTATTTTTGTACTCATATTTATTCTCTCTCTTTCTCTCTCTCATTTTAGGTCTTTTTCTTTCTCTCTCTGTCTTTCCGTATGTCTTTTTCTCTTCCTCTCTTTCTGAACCCAAACCTCATCCTTTGTCTATTAATACACATTCACTCAGCTATTGAGTTACTAATTTTAGCAAATAAATATACAATGCAATGTATTACATTTCATTTAAATAATGAAAAATTTCTTAATACAAGTATGTCCCAAATATTGCATGATATATTTCTACAAAAAGGTATTTGACTTTTTAATCTAAAATTCAAATTTCAAATATATTTCTCTCACAAATATTAATCTCTCAGAGCATTATCTTGATGTGACTATATCAAAAGATCTATTTCTTTTTTATCAGTGAAGACAGATAAGGAAAAAAGAGTCTAAAGAAAGCAGAAAATCTATCCTAATGCACACATATATACAAGTGCTTTACACACGCATACATGCACACCATACACACACCTCACTAACACACACACCTCACAACATTCATCTCTAGATCTCATTCTAATCATTGCCTTCTCTTTTTTCTCTTGACACTGTTTGCTTATGTAATTCATTTCTCAACCCCATCTATTCTGCTGTTGTTTCTATCATTCCCATTAGTCTGTTGAAAATAAGGTTATGAACCAAATTTTAATCATCAAATCCAGCAGATACATTTTGCCTTGACCTTATTCTGTTCCTTTTCTTGTGTTTTACCTTCCTTTCTTCCTGAATTGTTCCCACCCAAAAGATATGCTGAAGTCATAATTTCTAGAACCTATGCATACATCCCTATTTGGAAAATATCTCCTTGCAGATGTAATCAAGTTAAGAGGAGTTCTTTAGGGTGGATCTGAATACAATATGACTGAAGTCGTTATAAGAAGAAAAAAATTCAGGCTGGGCATGGTGGCTCATGCCTGTAATCTCAGCACTTTGAGAGGTAGAGGTGGGTGGATCACCTGAGGTCAGGGGTTCAAGACCAATCTGACCAATATGGTGAAACCCCGTCTCAACTAAAAATAAAAAAAATTGTCCAGGCATGGTGGCGTGCACCTGTAGTCCCAGACACTTGGGAGGCTGAGGCAGGAGAATTGCTGGAACTCAGGAGGTGGAGGTTTCAGTGAGCCGAGATCACACCATTGCACTCTAGCCTGAGTGACAGAGCAACACTTTATCTCAAAACAAACAAAGAAGAAGAAGAAAAAAAAATTCAGACAGAAAAAAACAGAGAAGAATACCATGTGAAAACATAGACATGGAGGCAGAGAGCCAAGTGAAGGTGAAGGCAGAGACTGGCATCATGGAGCTGCAAGCCAGGAACCTCCTGGAGTTACCAAAGGTGGGATCAGCCATGGGAGAATCCTCCCTTAGTGGTTTCAAAGGGAGTACAGTTCTACTGATACCTTGATTCTGTACTTCTAGCCTGAAAACTATGAGAGAATAAACTTCTCATGCTTTAAGCCATCCAGTTCATGATACTTTGTTATGGCAGCCCCAGGAAATGAATACACTCACCTTCTTTAATGCTCATGAAACTATTCTCTAATTCCTCCTACTTCTTTTCAGATTTTTAAAACCTTATTCCTTCACTGAATATTTAAAGGTTGCTACATACTGGAATTTGGCTTTCAACTCTTTTATCTTCTCATTTTCCATAATTTACTTAGATAACCTCATCTACCGCTAAGCTTTTACTACCATCTACATACTATATACCACATACAAATACAACAGTTTACTACAATTAATGTTAGTCTATTGGACAACAAAGACCAGAAATTATGGTTCTTTTTATGACTCGGTCTTCAGCACAAATGATGTTATATTGGAAACAGGTTACATTTTATTTATCTTGAAGGAGTGGAGGAATCCATAATTGAAGAGATGCATGCACTTTAAAAAGATGCCCATTTGCTTTTTTTTGTCCAAGAAGAGAGCCAGTCAGCTTCCCCAACCTAGTTGTGCTGATAGTCATTAAAATATTTAATTCTGAACGCAGTATAAACATTTATTCTGGTAATTATTGTGCGGCATAATGAGTCACGAAGTGAAAACTCTTGACAGACTTATTCTGAATATTTGCAGCACCAAAGAGCCTGAGTCTTAACTATTATTATTTTATTACCACTATATAGGCAATATGGATTAATTGACTGATTGATTCACATTTCATTTCTTTACAGTATTGAGGTGTTTTACAAGAATATGTGCAATAAAACAATAATGATAATTAACAACCTTATGAAGTGCACTTAATAACAAGGGTTTCTTAGAGTACTGTGTGGGTGAAAGAAGAGAAAACATGAAACTAGGCTTAATAATCTAAAGAAATAAAAAGATGTAAGGTATTGAGTTTGCAAAAACAGTAGCTTTGCAGAGAAACAACAGTCTCTTTGAGTTACTTAGGACTAGATCAGAGTACCCCAAATCCAGTATGAATGCCCAATCTTTGTGCGACTGGTCTGAATTTAACAAATGGCCTCACCTCTCCATTTGCTGAGAGGAAGAGGGACACAAGCTGAGATCAGCTAACCTTCAGAAACAGCTGGAAAAGAGAATGAAATGTGAAAAACAATAGCCAGAAAATGAGTGTCTCTTTTGTAGAAGACATTTTTAAATTACTGAAGTTCAAGGATTATAGAGACTTCCCCAATCTCTATTATATCAAGTTGCTTAGTCTTCTGATTTGTATTTTAACTTAAGGAAGTGCTTATTAACCTGTAACATAAGTATATATAACAGGTTATATATATTTGAAAAATACTATCGTAAGAGATCCAATGCACATTGGTCTTCATGACGAATGCATCCCATTCTCAGTCACCTGTTCACACCACCAAGCAAATGATTCCATTATCTCAGGTGCAATACACCCCGTGACTCTCCCAGGATTTGGCACAAAACTTACCTAGTATGTTTTATATGAGTGTATTTCTAAATGGCTCATTTCTTTTTTGCTTCTTTTCTATCAAAGTGTATTCTTTTAGGCAAACAGAGAAACATATCTAGAAAAACAATGAAGCACTCTGCCATGAAAGACCTTTAAGCAAAGCACGAGCCAGCCAAGATCTGTACGTGTTGATTACAGCCAATACATTCATCCAGCAAACAGATGCAAATGGAAGTTAGAGGACACAAAGCAATAAAGTTTTCTACTGTGCTGTGCTGCACAGCACTGCAATTATAGGCACATCTGCAGTCAATCATATTTTCTCCGAATCGAATGGAAAGGCTTTCATTTCATTTTTCTACCTGCACTGAAAGCCAGATATTGCTATTGCATACATCTCAGCATCCTGATTTTAGATCTTTCAAATCTAGTCACAACATGACTTCCTATTTTGACAGATTCCCCTTCTCTTACACAGCACTACCATGTGATGGCCAGCAAACAGATCATCAACGCTCTTTTCACAGATTCTGAGAAAATCTGCTGACTGGTGAATATTTCTTCACAGCAGGCAGATGAACAACAACAATAAAAAATGTATGGAAATAATGAAATAAAGGATAAAGGAACTGGCAACCAGGAGCTTAGCTAACAGAAAAGGATTTGCTAGTTAATAAATTGAGGTTGAACATGACAGAGTCGAAATGTAACCTTTACAAGTAGAATCCACAGGAATTCAAATTTGCAACATTGGAAAATACAATGACAGAGCTGCCTTTGTTTAATGATCATCCCAGTGTTTTTTTTTTTTCTTATTTTTTTATTGCATTTTAGGTTTTGGGGTACATGTGCAGAGCATGCAATACAGTTGCATAGGTACACACATGGCAGTGTGTTCTGTTTGCTTTCACCCCTTCACCGACATTTGGCATTTCTCCCCAGGCTATCCCTCCCCACCTCCCCCTCCCACTGGCCCTCCCCTTTTCCCCACAATAGACCCCAGTGTTTAGTATTCCCCTCTCTGTGTCCATGTGTTCTCATTTTTCATCACCCGCCTATGAGTGAGAATATGCGGTGTTTCATTTTCTGTTCTTATGTCAGTTTGCTGAGAATGATGTTCTCCAGATTCATCCATGTCCCTACAAACGACACGAACTCATCATTTCTGATTGCTGCATAATATTCCATGGTGCATATGTGCCACATTTTCCCAATCCAGTCTATCATCGATGGGCATTTGGGTTGATTCCAGGTCTTTGCTATTGTAAACAGTGCTGCAATAAACATTCGTGTGCATGTGTCCTTATAGTAGTCATCACTGGTCATCAGAGAGATGCAAATCAAAACCACACTGAGATACCATCTCACGCCAGTTAGAATGGCGATCATTAAAAAATCTGGAGACAACAGATGCTGGAGAGGATGTGGAGAAAAAGGAACACTTTTACACTGTTGGTGGGAGTGTAAATTAGTCCAACCATTGTGGAAGACAGTGTGGCGATTCCTCAAGGCCTTAGAAATAGAAATTCCATTTGACCCAGCAATCCCATTACTGGGTATATACCCAAAGGACTATAAATCATCCCAGTGTTTTAAGGAGAATTGTAAATTTTATGAAAGTGGAAGAGAGAGACAAAAACAAAACAGTATATTTTCTATTTTTTTCTAGAACATAATGGATTATAAAAATATTTGTGAGAATCCTTAGATAAATGAACAAGATAAGATACATGGATATGTCTACCTTGAATTTATTTCAACTAAATGATTTTTAAAATCTATACGACTCAAACAACTTTTGGTAGATCTGCCCACATTTCTGGATGAAAAATATTCTCTTCTGCTAAGGTTAAGGTATACAGTATGGATTTGAATTATAAAAACAACTCCTCAGCCAGGTTCTTTTATGTATGTGCTTCCTGTTGACTTTAAATTTGCAATTTTTGTAGATATTTTCCTTTCTTGAGTAGGTCATAAAGGCTTAGAAGGTAACTAAGCCTTAGCTAACTGCCCTGTTTTTCAAACGGAAGAACACGTTAATTTATAATGGCCCCATTAGTGTATTGTATAAAATTGCTAAATATCTTGTCTCAACTGTAAACTCTGAGGCTGATATCAGAACTATGGAAACATGAAATATTCCATCTGAGAAAAAAAAAAAAAACCAACAGAATCTGTAATCTAACATCCAAAAGTAGAACCTGAAATCCCAGAAGGATATTTGTTACAGAATACAGCACAATTTGACATTAAACATTTTAATTGCATTTAGACAAAAATCTTCCTACCACAACTCCTTCAGAGGCCTGGTCAAGTTTTATCTGTTTTATTTATGATTGACAAAAATAAAGATGTCTATGACTCAGAGAGGAAGGGCCAATTAGAGACCAAGTGATCCCACTGATTAATAGGCAGAGACATTAATATATTTGGAGACAAGAAACTTTTTGCTTAAGGCTGCATAATTAGTTAACTAGCTAAAGATGGAGTTGATGAGCTTTTACCTACCATTCTAAGGTTCATCTGGAGCTGACAGAATTCAGTCTTATTCTCATTTCAATGAACTTTGGGAAATATGCTTACTTTTCATGAAGACTAACCTATTGAAACTGTAAGATCAAACTGATTTATTATATAAATACGTGTGAGACAAATAATTACTTCTCTGTGTATGTCTGTCTTTTTCTCCCTCTCAAAATAATAAATTAGGTAAAAGGCTTCTAAAGTACCACTTTTTGAATTAAGCTTTGCAAGATTTCCCAGAGTGTAATACGGGGACCATTGATCAGATGACATATTCTGTGAAGACAGAAGGTCCTATGATTAACTACATTTAAATAAACAGGTTTAAAATGTTAGACACTATTATGTATTCTTTTAATATTGTATATCTTTTTTTTTTTTTTTTGAGACAGAGTTTTGCTCTTGTTACCCAGGCTGGAGTGCAATGGAGCGATCTCGGCTCACCGCAACCTCCACCTCCTGGGTTCAGGCAATTCTCCTGCCTCAGCCTCCTGAGTAGCTGGGATTACAGGCACGCGCCACCATGCCCAGCTAATTTTTTGTATTTTTAGTAGAGATGGGGTTTCACCATGCTAAGCAGGATGGTCTCCATCTCTTGACCTCGTGATCCACCTGCCTCGGCCTCCCAAAGTGCTGGGATTACAGGCTTGAGCCACCACGCCTGGCCTTTATATCCTTTTTATCTTATTGTTTGTCTTTTTCAGTAGGATATAAAAAGCTCTGAGTAAGAGTCTTGCATAACTTCGTATGTTCCCAAATTCATCTGACTATGGAAGCTTTTTTCTTCCTTACTCCTATGAGAATTTGAAATTATTGTTCAAAGAAACAGTTTCTCAGAAATATGTAGCTAAAAATTATGAACTGGGAAACTACACATCTAATCTCCTTGTGTCTATTGCTTAATTTCTGAGATGTCATATAAATAAATTAAAACTTAAAACCCAGCTGTCTCAAAACCCCATTTCAGGATGATGCCAAGTTTTCCCAGACATCAAGGTACCCTGTCTGTGCTCTGATCTGGTAGCTGTGACTGGCTAAGCAGGGTGCTTTTTGATGTAGATGGCCTTTTCAAGGAATAATCAAATCTGTCCACTGGAGGCAAGCATATTTCCCAATAATGCAAACACGATAATGCAGGAATAAAATTAAAAAAATAAATAAATTCTCTGTTTATACGTGAACAGAGGAGAAAAAGATGGACATGCTGTTTGTCATGAGTAAGATTTTATCACTGAAATGGAAGAAGTAAGCCCACAAGCCCAGAGCAGTGACAAGAGAGGGCAAGCATCAGAGCTCCCGTCTTTACATCAACAGCTCTCAATCAGGGGCCACATTGCCTTCCAGGAGATGCTTAGAAATGTCTGGAGAAATGTTTGCTAGTTGCCACTGAGATGAGGTGAGGTAGTGGTACTATTATCATCTACTTGTAGAGGTCAAGAATGTCACTTATCCTACAAGGCACAGGACAGCCCTCACAAGAAAAGAGTGTTCTGTCCCAGATGCCAATAACGGTGCCATTGAGAACCCCTTGTCTATACTGAGCATATGTTTTTTTCGCTTGGACAAAGTAGAAGTTGTCAAATGAAGTATTTTTGTGTGATGGCAAAGGCACACACAACATTGCTCCATGAGATGTAGCACGAAGACATTCCCATTATTTTGTTTTCATGTTTCTATGTGACGTTTTTTGTACGAGAAGTCTTCTTCTCCAAGGGAGTCATTATTAGAGACCGCACAACCAAGCCTAAGAGCAAACATGCATGAAAAAACTAATAAAATGAAATACAAGCAATGCCATCAAGTTCTCATGGTGATAAATCACTGTGTAGAGGAGAAGGTTTAAATGCTCTGGGAGGATTTTGCAATTCTTCCATTGATTTATTGCCACTTCCTCAGATTGTCTTTTAAAAAATTGAAAGAAATAAGTCTATAAATAATCTGATTACAAATAAAACATATTTTATTAATGTCTATCAACAGTCTAAATAGCAATAACCCCTCTTATTTTTAGTATTATGGATTTCTGTGTGTGTATACACACAAATACATGTATGCTATTCTTAAAATATTTCTTCCTTGAATATATATATATATGTATATACACACACATATATTACACACACACATATATGTATATATGTGTGTCTAAAGATTATATATTTTTATAGATTTTTATATAGTTGCTCAAACTACTTTATATATATATATAAATAAATATATGTACATATATAGTTGCTCAAAGAACTACTTTATATGTATATAAACTATATATGTATATATAAAGTAGTTCTTTGAGCAACTATATAAAAGCTGTATGTCTTGGTTTGTTTGGGCTACTGCAACAAAACACCATAGACTTGGTGGCTTATCAACAACAGAAACTTATTTTCTCACAGTCCTGGAGGCTGGAAGTCCAACAGTCACTGGCAAATTCAGTATCTGGTGATGTTCACAGACAGCATCTTTTCACTGTGCCCTCACATGGCAGGAGGAGCATGGGAGGTCTCTGGCATCTCTCTTATAAGGGCACTAATCCCATTCATGAAGGTTCTGTCCTCATGGCCTAACTCCCAAAGAACCACCTTCTAATACTATTACTTGGGGAATTACATTTCAACACATGAATTTTAAGGAAACACAAACACTCAGCCTATAGCATTCTACCCCTGATCCCCCAAACCTTATGCTTCAAAGGAAATTTTAAAAATACATTGAACTGAATACAAATGAAGATACAACATATGAAAATTGGTGTGACACAGCTAATGTGATGCTGAGAGGGAATCTGTAGCACTATGTGCACACATTAGAAAAAAGGAAAAGTTGGGAAGATCCAAGATGGCCCTTTAGGAGCAGCTCAGGATTGCAGCTCCCAGTGAAAGAGCAGAGGGTGAGTGGATGCTGCATTTTCAGATGGATCTTCATTGCCCACAGACCAGTATACATATATATATACTCCTCCCAGGCAGAGGAGCCCCACAGGTTGCCAGCGAGGCTGTTTTTGCCAGTGCAGCTGTTTCTGCTGGCGCAGCTGTTTTGTCAGTGCTCCATTGCAGTGGCTCTCCATACAAAATACACTGGTCTGGTTGCCCTTTTAAGCTGGTAATTGGAGCTCCAGGAAGGCAAATTAGCCCATTCATCTGATTAAGCAGGACTGACACAGAGAGCCAGGCCAGGAGATTCCCAGGCAGTGATGTTGTTTCAGCCAGTGCAGTGGGTCACCACTTGGGAAATCACACAGATCCCAGTGCCCTTTCAGCAGGTGACTAGAACACCTGGGAGAGGGTCAATGATTCAACTTAAAAAAAAGGGTCTGAGGCAGGGAGCCAGGTGATCAGGCTTGGCAGGTCCCACCCCCACAAAACAAACAAACAAAACACAGCAATTGGAAACGCTTGGGGTTGAGAGCCTCATGGCAAGCACAGCTGAACCCGGGACAGTCCAGCTCTGTGGGGGAGGGGTGTCCACCATTACCAAGCCACTCCACCTCTATGGAGGTAGTCCGCCATTGCTGAGGCAGCCTGCTGTTCCCAAGGCAACCTGCCATAACAGAGAGAGTCCACCATTACAGAGGTGGGCCACCATTGCCAAGGCAGATCTAACCACACCCATATAAAAAGGACTGCAGGGACATTCACATGGCAGCAGGGAAGAGCCCACAGCAGCTCAGCAAAGCCTCTGCAGGCAGACCATAACTAGGCTGCCTCCTTGCTGGGCAGGGCAGCTCTGAAAAAAAAATAGGCAGCAGCACAATGGATACTCATAAATAAAGCCCTAACTTCCTGGGACAGAGCACCTGGGGAAAAAAAGGTGGTTTATGAGTTCTGCTGCAGCAGACTTAAACGTACTTGCCTAGCAACTCTGAATGAAAAATGGAGCTCACAGCTCAGCACTTGAGCTCCTATAAAGAACAGACTGTCTCCTCAAGCAGCTTCCTGACCCCTGTGTATCCAAAGAGTCACCTCACAAAAGACTGATCAGACTGACATTTGATGGGCATCACTCTGGGACAAAGATAGCAGAAGAAGAAACTGGTAGCAACCCTTACTGTTCTGCAGCTGCTGCAGGTGAACCCCAGGCAAGCAGGGCCTGGAGAGGACCTCAGCAGTCCTACAACAGAGGGGCCAGATTGTTAGAAGGAAAACTAAGAAACAGAAGTAACTTCATCATCAACAATCTGGAAGTCCACTCAGAGACCCAATTTGAAAATCAGCAACTACACAGATGACAGGTAGATAAATCCACAAAGATGGGAAGAAACCAGCGCAAAAAGGAGGACAACACCCAAAACCAGAACACCTCTCCTCCTACAAGGGATCACAACTCCTCACCAGCAAGGGAACAAAGCTGGATGGAGAATGAGTGTGATGAAATGACAGAATCAGAATTCAGAAGGTGGGTAATGAGAAACTTCTGTGAGCTAAAAGAACATGTTCTAACTCAATGCAAAGAAACTAAGAACCTTGAAAAAAGATTTGACAAAATGGTAACGAGAATAGACAACTTAGAGAGGAATATGAGTGAACTGATGAAGTGGAAAAACACAACACGAGAACTTCGTGAGGCATGCACAAGTTTCAACAGCCGAATTGACCAAGCAGAAGAAAAGATATCAGAGGTCAAAGATCAACTCAATGAAATAAAATGAGAAGGCAAGATTAGAGAAAAAGGCACAAAAAGGAATGAACAAAGTCTTCAAGAAATGTGGGACTATGTGAAAAGACATAATCTACGTTTGATGGGTGTATCTGAATGTGATGAAGAGAATGAATCCAAGCTGAAAAATACTCTCACCACTCCTATTCAATATAGTACTGGAAGTTCTAGCCAGAGCAATCAGGCAAGAAAAAGAAATAAAGGGTATTCAAACAGGATAGGAGGAAGCCAAATTGTCTCTATTTGCAGATGACATGATAGTATACCTAGAAGACCCCATCGTCTCAGCCCAATATCTCCTGAAACTGATAAGTAACTTCAGCAAAGTCTCAGGATACAAAATCAATGTGCAAAAATCACAAGCATTTCTATACACCAATAACAGACTTAAAGAGAGCCAAATGAAGAACGAACTGCCATTCACAATTGCTACAGAGAATAAAATACCTAGGAATACAACTAACAAGGAACGCAAAGGACCTCTTCAAGGAGAACTACAAACCACTGCTCAAAGAAATAAGAGAGGACACAAACAGATGGAGAAACATTCCATGTTCATGATTAGGAAGAATCAATATCATAAAAATGGTCATACTGCCCAAAGTAATTTACAGATTCAATGCTATCCCCATCAAGCTACCAATGACCTTCTTCACAGAACTGGAAAAAAAACCCTTAAACTTCATATGGAACCAAAAGAGCGCCCACATAGCTAAGTCAATTCTAAGTAAAAAGAACACAGTGGGAGGCATCACACTACCAGACTTCAAACTATACTACAAGGCTACAGTAATCAAAACAGCATGGTACTGGTATAAAAACAGAGATATAGACCAATGGAACAGAACAGAGGCATTGGAGGCAACACAACATATCTACAACCATACAATCTTTGATAAACATGACAAAAACAAGCAATGGGGAAGGGATTCCCTGTTTAATAAATGGTGTTGGAAAAACTGGCTAGCTATGTGCAGAAAGCAGAAACTGGACCCCTTCCTGATACCTTACACTAAAATTGACTCCAGATGGATTAAAGGCTTAAACATAAGACCTAACACCATAAAAACCCTAGAAGAAAACCTAGGCAAAACCATTCAGGACATAGGCATAGGCAAGGGCTTCATGAACAAAACACCAAAAGCATTGGCAACAAAAGCCAAAATAGACAAATGGGACCTAATCAAACTCCACAGCTTGTGCACAGCAAAAGAAACAATCATTAGAGTGAATCGGCAACCAATAGAATGGGAAAAAATTTTTGCAGTTTACCCATCTGACAAAGGGCTGATATCCAGAATTTACAAAGAACTAAAATAGATTTACAAGAGAAAAACAGCCCATTCAAAAGTGGGCAAAGGAAATGAACAGATAGTTTACAAAAGAAGACATACATGAAGCCAAAAACCATATGAAAAAAATGCTCATCATCACTGGTCATTAGAGAAATGCAAATCAAAACCACATTGAGATACCATCTCACGCCAGTTAGAATGGCGATCATTAAAAAATCTGGAGACAATAGATGCTGGAAAGGATGTGGAGAAATAGGAACACTTTTACACTGCTGGTGGGAGTGTAAATTAGTTCAACCATTGTGGAAGACAGTGTGGCAATTCCTCAAAAACCTAGAAACAGAAATTCCATTTGACCCAGCAATCCCATTACTGGGTATATATTGAAAGGATTATAAATCGTTCTATATAAGGACGCATGCACATGAATGTTCATTGCAGCACTGTTTACAATAGCAAAGACCTGGAATCAGCCCAAATGCCCATCGATGATAGACTGGACAGGGAAAATGTGGCACATATACACCATGGAATATTATGCAGCAATAAAAAATGATGAGTTCGTGTCCTTTGTAGGGACAGGTATGAACCTGGAGAACATCATTCTCAGCAAACTGACACAAGAACAGAAAATGAAATACTGCATGTTCTCATTCATAGGCGGGTGTTGAACAATGAGAACACATGGACACAGGGAGGGGCGCTTTACACACTGGGGTCTGTTGAGGGGGAATAGAGGAGGGACAGCTGGGGATTGGGAGTTGGGGAGAGATAGCATGGGGAAAAAATGCCAGATATAGGTGAAGGGGAGGAAGGCAGCAAATCACACTGCCATGTGTGTACCTATGCAACTATCTTGCATGTTCTTCACATGTATCCCAAAACCTAAAATGCAATTTAAAAAAAAAAGAAAAGTGGAAATGTTTGAAATCAATCACTAAGCTCCCTCTTCAAAAACCAAAAACGAAGAGCAGGAAAAAATGAAATAAAAGTAAACATAAAGGAGAAAATAATAAAGAGCAGAAACCAATGAAACTGAAAAGAGAAAAACCATAGAGAAAATCAATGAAATAAAAAACAGAAAAGATCAATAAAATTGTCAAACCTCTAGTAAGACTGACAAAGGAAAAAAAAGAGAGAGAATACACATGCTATCAATATCAGAAGAGAAACAGAGATAGAACCACAACCCTTCAGATATCAAAAGGACATTGGAAGAATACCACAAGCAACTCTAGACACATAAATTTGAAATTATAGAGGAAATGGAACACTTTCTCAAAAACCAGAAACAACCAAAACTTCCCCATTATAAAACAGATAATTTAAATAGCCTTATAGCTTAAAGAAATTGAATTTATAATTTAAGAAATTCTAAAACAGAAATCTACAAGCACAGGGGGTTTCATTGCAGAATGCTAGCTATAAAGGTTTTGCAGATGTTCTTTCTAAAGCTAAGGAAGTTCCCTTCTGTTCTTAGAGTTGCTTTTTAAGAGAATCAAAGACATGCTACAGAGTGGGAGAAAATATTTTCAAATTGCATGTGGAGATGACCATAATATCTAGGATAGTCAAAACCCAAGAGCAAAAGAAATGAAACAATTTAATTAGAAAATCGTCAAAGACATGAAGAAATATTTCACTGAAGAGAATATATAGATTGCAAATAAACATTTGAAAAGATATTTAGTATCATTATCCATTAGGGAAATGCAAATTGTAACTGCAATGAGATATCACTACAAACCTATCAGGAAAGCTGAAGTAAAATATATTGACACCAAATGCTCTGAAGGATGTGGGCAAACTCCATTACTCATACACTGCTGGTTAAGATTGGGAAATGGAACAGCCACTCTGGAAAACAGTTCAGCAGTTGTTGTTTTTTTTTTTAAATATATCGTGCAACTACTTTATGATCCAGCAATAGCACTTTTAGGCACTTATCCCAGAGAAATGGTGACTTATGTTCACATAAATCCTGTATGCAAATGCGTATTGAGATTTTATTTGTAATAGCCCCAAATTGGAAATGACCCAATTGTTTTTCAATGGGTGAATGATAAACCAGTTGAGGCACATCTATGTCATGGAATACTACTCATCCACAAAAAATAATGAACAATTGACACACAAACAACCTGAATGAACCTCCTGAGATTGATGCTGAATGTGGAAATTCAACTATACGTTATATATTCTATCATTCCTTTTATGTAACATTCTGAAACTGACAAAAATTATAGAAATGGAGAACAGACCAGTGGTTGCTAAGGATTAAGGGAGAGTGCAGATGGGATGGAGGACAGGGTGATTATCAAAGTGCAACATGAAGTATCTTTGTGGCGGAAATGTTCTCTATCTTAATTGTATCAATGTCAATATACTGGTTGTAATTTTGTACCATAGTTTTGCAAGACATTACCATTGGTGAAAACTGGGTAAAGGCTACATGGGATTTCTTTGTACTGTTTCTTGTAACTGTATATGAATCTACAAATATCTCAGAATAAAAATTTTAACAAAAAGCCCTGTCTCTAGGGCATGTCAGAGAACTTTGCAGTAGCCCCTTTCATCACAGACCCAGTCCCAAATGCCTGGGATGGAAAAAATGTTTTCCTGGGCCAGGTCCAAGACACCCTGTAATGTGTAGCCTCAAGAATTGGTACCCTGTGTCCCAGCCACCACAGCCATGGCTAAAAGGGGCAAAGGTCCAGCTCAGGCTATGGGTTCATAGGGTGCAAGCCCCAAGCTTTGGCAGCTTCCACATGGTGTTGAGCTTGCTGGTGCTCAGAAGACAAGAATTGAGGTTTGGGCACCTAGATTTCAGAGGATGTATGAAAACACCTGGATGTCCAAACAGAGTTGTGTTGCAGGGGTGGAGTCCTCATGGAGAACCTCTGCTAAGCTAGTGCAGAAAGGAAATGTGAGGTTGGCACCCTCTCACAGAGTCCTCACTGGGGCATTGCCTAGTAGAGCTACAAGAAGAGGGCTGCCATCCTCCAGATCCCAGAATGGTAGATCCTGGAAAAGCTGTAGACACTCAATACCAGCCCATGAAACCAGCCAGGAGGGGGCCTGTATCCTGCAAAGCCACAGGGCTAGAGCTGCGCAAGGCCCTGGGAGCCCACCTCAGGCATCAGCATGACCGGGACGGAAGACATGGAGTCAAAGGAGATCATTTTGGAACTTTGAGGTTAATGAGTGCCCTATTGGATTTTGTACTTGCATGGGACTTGTAGCCCCTTCACTTTGGCCGATTTCTCCTATTTGGAAGGGGTGTATTTACCCATTGCCTGTACCCCTATGCTCTCTAGGGAGTAACTAACTGGCTTTTGATTTTACAGGCTTCCAGGTGGAAGGGACTTGCCTTGTCTCTTTGGACTATGGACTTTTGAGTTAATACAAAAATGAGTTAAGACATTAGGGGACTGTTGGGAAGGCATGATTCGTTTTGAAATGTGAGGACATGGGATTTGGGAGGGGCCAGGGGCATAATGATATGGTTTGTCTTTGTCCCCACCCACATCTCACCTTGAATTCTAGCTCCTATCATCCTCACTATCATGGGAGGAACCCAGTGGGTGGTATTTGAATCATGGGGGTGGAATTTTCCCATGCTGTCCTCGTGATATTCAATAAGTCTCATGAGATTTGATGGTTTTATAAAGCGCAATTCCCCTGCATACGCTCTCTTGCCTGCTGCCATGTCAGACATGTCTTTGCTCCTCCTTTGCCTTCTGCCATGATTTTGAGACCTCTCCAGCCATGTGGAACTGTGAGTCAATTAAGCTTCTTTTTCTTTATAAATTACACAGTCTCATGTATTTCTTCATAGCAGTATATGAATGGACTAATACATCCAGGGGACCTTAAAAAAAATCTCAATTCCTAGGCAGGACTCAAAATTTATTCGATAAATCTCTTAAGGAAGACCTAAGGAAGCAGTTTTAAGTTCTCAAATAGTCTTAAAGCTGGCTAAGTTTGGAAAGCACTGTATTAAACTTTAGGCTTGTCACAGCTAAAGCCCTAACTCCCTGTGTAACCGTATCTGGAGATAAAACTTAGAAAGAAATAATTAAGTTAAAATGAAGCTGCTAGGGTGAACCCTAATCAAATATTACTGGTGTCCCTATAATGAAGGAAATTTGTGCACATAGATACCAGGGAAGGCTAGCACACAGAGCAATGACCACATGAACACAGAGTGAGAAGGTATCTGACTGCAAAGCAAGATGGTACTCTCAGAAGAATTACGCCTATTGGACTTAAAAACTGCAAGAAAATAAATTTCTGTTTGTTTAAGCCCCCAGTCCTAAGTACCACCAGATATTTTGTCATGGCAGCCCTAGCAAACTAATAGAAGGCTGAAGCCTCATACATTGTTGAATAAAATGGTATTAGAGTGCTCTACCTAGAGGCAAAAATGAAGATCTTAGCAAAAGTGGAGAAAACCCTGCAACAGCCATAAGACGAAAGAATGGGAGCCATCCACTAGCACTGGGGTGTGCCAACTACAGCCTCCTGGGCAAATCTGACCCCTCATCTATTCTTGCCAATAAACTTTTGTTAGAAAGCAGAGCCATACTATTTAACTTATGAATGGCTATGTCAGCTTTCAGCAATGTTTAATAGTTGAAACAGAAATCATTTGCTCCGTAAGGCCTAAAATATTTACTATGCAACCTTTTACAGAAAAAGTTTGTCAATTCCACACTAGAATGTCAGTTCCACACTAGTATGTCAACAGCAAGGGAGCAGAGACTTTATCTTTTCAGTGCAGCTCTATCAGTATGATTGTCTGCAATGATCAAAATATTCTAAATCTGTGCTGTCGGATAGCCACACACGTGGCTATTTGAACTTAAATTAAATTAATTAGAATCAAATAAAATTACAAATTCGGTTCCTTAGTCTCATGAGGTACATTTCAAGTTTGCAATAGCTGCATAGATGATTGGACAGTACCACATGGGCAACACAGGTCTAGTCTCACTTCACCCTTGTATTCTGAGTGCCTGGATCAGTGCATGGCAAATAATAAACAGGTATTTCAGAAATCATTGTTAAATAAATATATGAGTAAATCACTGAAAAAGAATGACACTAATTTTTTTATTCATATATAGCATTACAAATACATTTAATTAAATTCCACATTATGACATTATAATATGTAGACTTGCAAAAATATACCCCTGATTCCCATTTCCTAGTTATTCAGCATTGATATGGGTCCTGCTATGAAGGGACTTTGCAGATGTAATTAAGACTATGGATTTTAAGATAGGGAGATGATACGATTTAGCTGTGTCCCCACCTAAAATCTCATCTTGAATTGTAATCACTGTAATCCTCACATGTCAAGGGTGGGACAAGGTGGAGGTAATTGGATCATGGGGGTGGTTTCCCCCATGCTGTCCTCAGGATAGAGAGTCTCAGAAGATCTGATAGTTTTGTAAGCATCTGGCATTTCCCCTGCTGGCACTAACCATCCTGCCACACTGTGAAGGTGTCTGCTTCTCCTTTGCCTTCCAAGATGATTGTAAGTATCCTGAGGCTTCCCCAGCAATGTGGAACTGTGAGTCA
The DNA here is from genome assembly GCF_049354715.1 of Callithrix jacchus. NCBI lineage: Eukaryota > Metazoa > Chordata > Mammalia > Primates > Cebidae > Callithrix > Callithrix jacchus. Next base: position 147,918,593 of record NC_133507.1, read on the forward strand.
ATTAAGCCTCTTTCCTTTATAAATTGTGGAGTCTTGGGTATTTCTTCATAGTAGTATAAGAATGGATTAATAGAGGAGATTATCCTGAAACAGCCATGTGAGCCCAATCTAATCACTTAAATCTTTAAAAGCAGAGAAATTTCTCTGGCTGGAGTTAGATGAGGGATGTTATAGAAGAGGATGTCAAGAGACATGAGGCAGAAATGGGAGGTCAGAGAAACTAGAAGCATGAAAAGGACTTCTTGACCCCAACCTACCACTGCTGGTTTGAAGGGGTTCACAAGCCTTCCCAAAGTAGCTAGCTACCAGGAGCTTAGAACAATCTCAGCAAGAACCAGTGAGGAAACTGGGACCTCAGTCCTATAACTGCATGGCACTGAATTCACCTGATTAAACCTGAAAATGAATCCCACACTTGCCGCCTCTGAAAAAGGATGTAGCTATGTTGTGACTTTAATCGGGGAACCAGCAAAGGCTCATTATACCTGAACTTCTGACCCATGGACACTAAGATACCAAATGAACATTAAGCTGCTATGTTTGTTGTGTCTTACTCACAATGCAGACATTAGAGACTCCAAAAATTAGGTTTTTACAGAATGATTATAAATAAAGCATAAATATATTCAAGAGGAAGATTCACCTCTGACCTACCCTCCAGCTATTCCTTCTGAAGACATTTGGGGGAAAGGCAACTATTGAGAACACGTTAGACAATCCTGCCTGGTACAAAAACACATCTTCAAAGCCAGTGGGAAAGAGGAAAGTTGCAGGGCAGACCAAGGCAAAGGGGGCACAAAGGCACCAGAACACACCTCCTCCCATTCTCCACACCCTACCAAATCTGATGGTAGTTAGGGCTTTGAAAGAAAACCTCAAGATAAATTGGACTGGAGAACCTCTTTCTGAAGTGACGCATACACCAAAAAAAAAAAAAAAAAAAATCACTAACCATGTCACCGAGTCTCCTTCTCATCTTTCATCTTACTTCCTCTGGAGTCATCAGTTTCCTTTCATGTATCTCTTGAGAAATCCAGTATATTATCTTTAACACATAACTATGTCATCCCCAAGGAAGGCCAAACAAATATATATCTGGCAAAGTTACATATACCAAAAACACGTGGCATCTAGTAAATTATTTTCACATGCCATTAAGACAATGACACATATTTAGAAATAGAAATTACTTTAATGATAATCTAGTAACCCATCACCCTCTTCAAGGGCACACACCTCCCTCCAGGACAATGTCAGACTTATAACCACCTTCTCTTGCTCTGTGTTCAGGGATTTTTCTACTATTCAACTTAACCTTTGGGTACTCCTTGATCCTCACATCTTTGTGGATATTCTTATATAACTTTCAAAGGAATTGCCAAGGTTTTCCTATAAAATGCACCCATTACTAGTAAAAGTACAGAGATATTTATAAGGTCATTCCCAGGAAAGAAAACTGACTTTTGTATTTCTTAGATGATGCATGTTGCAATTTCATATTTTTCTCTACTTTCTTTTAGTCCTTGTTCATCGTCTTCTTTGCAGTAAACTTCAAACCAGTACCATAAAGGGAATTTCTACATTGTAAAGTTCTGCCTATTTGACACATAATCAAACTGTTCTTATCTTTCTATCATATGAATTACCATAAATTATGAATCATATAAATTATTATGCAATTATACAACCTTATAATATATTTAACCTGGTATCAACATTGGGACAATTTAGTCTTGTCACTGATGAGCGGCAGGTACTTCTTAAAAGATTAGAGGAGAGTTAATCTCTTGCTCTTCAAGATAGAGTGATTTATAATATTTCTGATTGTTGATTTTTTTCTCTATTATGAGTTAATTTATATATATATATATATTTTTTTTTGAAACGGAGTTTTGCTCTTGTTACCCAGGCTGGAGTGCAATGGTGCAATCTCAGCTCACCGCAACCTCCGCCTCCTGGGTTCAGCCAATTCTCCTGCCTCAGCCTCCTGAGTAGCTGTGATTACAGGCATGTGCCACCATGCCCAGCTAATTTTTTGTATTTTTAGTAGAGACGGGGTTTCACCATGTTGACCAGGATGGTCTTGATCTCTTGACCTCGTGATCCACCCGCCTCGGCCTCCCAAAGTGCTGGGATTACAGGCATGAGCCACTGCGCCAGGCCTAATTCATATTTTTAATAAAATATAATATTCTATTTTCCCATCTCTGAAGTAACTTTTTTTTTTTTTGAGATGAAGTCTCTCTCTGTCATGCAGGCTGGAGTGCAGTGGCACAATCTTGGCTCACCACAACCTCCACCGCCCAAGTTCAAGCAATTCTCCTGCCTCAGCCTCCTGAGTAGCTGGGATTGCAGGTGTGCACCACCACACCTAGAGTCGGTGTTTCATCATGTTAGTCAGTCTGGTCTCAAACTCCTGACCTCATGATCTGCCCACCTCACCCTCCCAAAATGTCGGGATTACAGTTGTGAGCCACAGCACCTGGCCCTCTTAAGTATTTTTTTATGTATTCTGACATTGTGTATTGGTTCATTTCCAAGCAAGAAAATAAGGAAGTAACTTAGCAGAAGAAAAGAAAGTTCAATGTACATGGTCTTAATAATTACAATATAAAATCCAGTATGATATATATATATATATATCTGAGAATTACAACAACATGATTGAAGTAGAGCTTTTGTTGGTGATAAGTATTCATGTCATGATTTTAGTAATCAGGTTATTGATGGGATTTACAAGAAAAATCATTAAAAAATCAGGAGACAACAGATGCTGGAGAGGATGTAGAGAAACAGAAATACTTTTACACTGTTGGTGGGAGTGTAAATTAGTTCAACAATTGTGGAAGACAATGTGTAATTCCTCAAGGATCTAGAACTAGAAATACCATTTGACCCACCAATCCCATTACTGGGTATATACTCAAAGGATTATCAACCATTATATTATAAAGACACATCCACACATATGTTTACTGTAGCACTGTTCACAATAGCAAAGACTTGGAACCAACCCAAATGCCCATCAATGATAGATTGGATAAAGCAAATGTGGCATATATACACCATGAATACCATGCAGCCATAAAAAATGATGAGTGCATGTCCTTTGCAGGGACATGGATGAAGATGGAAACCATCATTCTCAGTAAACTGACACAAGAACAGAAAACCAAATGCCACATGTTCTCACTCATAAGTGGGTGCTGAACAATAACACATGGACACATGGAGGAGAACATCACACACCAGGGCCTGTTGGGGAATGGGGGGCTAGGGGACAGATAGCAGTGGGGTGAGGGCCTAGGGGAGGAATAGCATTAGGAGAAATACCTAATGTAGATGACGGGGTGATGGATACAGCAAACCACCATGGCACATGTATACCTATGTAACAAATCTGCACATGTACTCCAGAACCTAAAGTATAATAATAAAAAATTATTCATGCCTAGATGAAAATCATTTCTTAAAGTATCTGCCATAGAACACTCATATGAGACATGTTAATGGGTGCTCCTCATCAGTTGGAACTCATGCTTGGATAAATTTGATAAATTATTCAGGCTATATTCTATTCTTAGAAAGTTGCAGTTGATATTAATGCATTAAATTTCCTAAATAGTCTATAAGGAAGAAAAACTCTTTCATTTAGTTAAATCCAGAGTTCTTCAAATGTATTTAATTATTTTTCCCAAAGAACATCTACTAATAGGTCAGAGACATAGTCTTAAGCAGCTATGTTCTACAAAAGTCATCTTGTGCACATTTCTTTCTATACTCAGTTATATTTCCAATTTCAAACTCTACAAAATAGTGAACATTTCCTATTATACATGTTCCAGGTGGTCTGTATAAAATGTCTTAGGTAATTTGCACAGACACATGAAATAAATAAAATTGTTCCCAAACTTAAAGCACTTGGAAGAGAAAGGGATGGGTTTTCATCAGGAGGCATTCCATCCATCACTCTCATTCCGATTCCCCATGGTTCCCTTCTATGCACACAAAAACAAGGTGAGGGAACTGCAGTCTTCACTAGCAGAAGAGAACTCTGCTCCTTGTGAATGTATGAAAGAGGCTTGTGAGCTAAATATTGGTAGGTTTTGTACAAGCCCAAACAAAAGAGGAACTTGTAAGAAAAGAGAACACAAAGAAAAGTCAGGGAGGAAATGAAGCACCAGATTTCTATTTTGAAGTTTAGACATGATGATGCATGTTAAGCTCTTAGAAAACTCCATCCTGCATCCTATGACTAAAATTATTATTACTATAGTATTATTTTCAGAGAAGAGTTTCTTTTTTCTCATTCTCCATTCCATTTATTTGACCAGAGTAAAGAAACAAAAACCACAGCTCCCCCTGGGAGACTATATCTGATGCCACTGCAGCCTCTCTCTTGCACACTTACTCCTGTATCACAGGAAGTAGGAGTAAGTCACCTGATGCAGCCATGCTTGGCCTTCACCAGGGCAACATGCCCTGGTGTGCAGTCAGTGTGCCTCGTGGGAGAACCTTCCCCTGCCAGTTCTCTCTGGCTGCCTGTGTTCAGGCATGGAGGAGCACCTGCTTGGACTCTTTATTAGTTGTACTCTTGAGCTTCCTATTTCTGCTTAGTATAGAAACTGAACCATTGATCTCTTTTATTTTCTCTTGTGAAACAGGCCTACAGCCCATATCTAAGTAGCTGGCTGGGTCTAGCTGCTGTCACTATAGAGAGGAGGGCGTAGGAGGATCCATATAATTCTTAGCCATTTTCTCAATTCCAGCTTTTGCCAGAAAGTTTCATAGTATAGGGTGCTTTCAGCTGTACAGAACAAAATATCCAACAAAAATAACTTAAACAGTGGGGATCTGCTTAACTCACCTACGATAACACAAGGCCATAGCAGCCCAAAGGTTAATTCAGGAATCCCCTGCCAGCTGGGTACCAGTCGGACTTTCCTGAGCTTCCATGGGCTTTGTTGTTGGATTGTAAAGTTTCTGAGGCAGCTTGAAGCATCACATCTCTATCTTCACATGATATTGTCCAACAGCAGCAAGGCAAGGGTGAGGTCCTCCTTTAATGAGTCCTCAGAAGACGTATTTAATCCTCTGGCCAGGGCTAGGCCAAACACGCATGCCATGGCAACGGGGGAGGTTGGGAAAGGTTGTATTCAGCATGTCTAGCCGCTGGAATGGTGTGGCTCTCGCCCACCAGAAAGAAGGGAGATGGAAATGGTGGTTGGGTAAGCAGCCAAGAAAATCTACCTGGATGTATACATAGTCTAATAAATGTTGTTCTGGTTTACCAATTGTCTAGAGAATCTTAGAGTGAACCATCAGCCAGGTCCCAGAAGGGAAGGTTAAAGAAGTGGTAGATTCTTAAACCCTAACATTACAAAGGAGAAGGGGGAAGTAAGTGTTCACAGGAAGCAGCAGAGGGAAAGATAACAAAAGAAGAAAATGGTATCCAAGAGTGTAGGCAGATCCTAAAGCCTTCTACTGGAGCCTGTGAGTGCTCCACCCAGATTCCCTTTACTGGGCTGGTGCATCCACCTCCCAGCTGCAGTGAGTGTTGTGATGTGCAGTGATGGTTTAGGTGTTCATTAACATGAGTCCATGACCACACTCAGAGTTCCCTTGGAAATGTCTTTAGACAGCTGATTCTAGATGCTTAGGATCTGCAGTATGGATGGTGAGCTCACACTGATAAAAGTGTACAAAGCTGGCCTCTGCCTCAAAGTGGAAAAATTTCATGATGCCATTCATAATCCAGACCCCCTGAGGTCAGACTCGAGCTAGACGACAGCTGAAACCACATCTAGAGGTTTACTCAGTTTCCTCCCCATGCTCTCCTGCTTCCCTGCTTCCCTCTCTTCTTTGCAGGCTTCTGCTGGGAATACCTCCATCACTTACTTGCACAAGAATCCTTATCTCAGATCCAGCTTCTAGGGGACCTGACCTAAGACAGTCAGGAGTACCTAGCTAACAAGTTTGAATTGTATTATATGCACAATGGTGGAACTATGGAGGTTTTAGAGCAACTGTATTCTAAGGTGACTAGTCTGGTAACAGACAGGATGTAGAAAGAATTAAGGATAAGAGATGCCCCTCCATTATGAATTACCACACAAAAGGCATGATCTTAAAATTAGGGGCAGGAAAAGAGAAAAAAGAAGGGAGAGACAAAGCCAAAGTGTTAAAGATTCCACCACTGTGATAATAGATAAATTTACCCAATAGAACTGTAATGTTTTTTTGTTACAAAGTATCTGACAAGAATCTCTATAGCTATTATTTGCCAGCAGCCTATGGGTTAAAAGGTTGCTTGTGTTTCCTGCAGATAGCCTGAAAGTACTTTTATTTTTCTCTCCTTGTGACACTGACCACCCATATCTGCTAAGGATTAAACAAAATAAAATAAATTTACCTTTAGCAAGAATGACTTAAGCTAGATATAGATTTGTTTGTTTTAAAGCATGATTTAGACTCAGGAGTGAAGGAAGGCCCTTGTAGATTTTCTGACCCTGAAAATACTTAAAAAGAGACTATGAAAATACCTGTGTTTGATGGTTTAGGTGTTCATTAACATGAGTCCATGACCACACTCAGAGTTCCCTTGGAAATGTCCTTAGACAGCTGATTCTAGGCAAATTGACAGGGCTTAAATTTACAAGGCAAAAATCTGTATCAAGCATAAAACATATAAAAAAGGAACATATACTTTTATCATAAAAAATGTTTGCAGTTGATGTTAAATATTTCTATGTAACGTATTTGCTAGAAATTGAGGGGGAAAATGTATTCATGTTCAGAGGGATTTCAAACAAATGTTACTGTCATAAAAATCTAAAAATCAAAACCAATCATTTTGATTTATCCTTCCTACTCCCACTTCAGTGAAAACTATATCTATTTAGCAAAAAAGGTTGAGTCTAATATTTGCAACAAGAAATATTATAAATTATTTGCAAAGGTAGCTATCTACTTGGGTAACTCAAACCTAAGGACCTAAGAACAAGCCCTGAATGAAAGGAAAAACAACAGCAACAAAACACTTAGTTACTTTATTCACACAGGTAGTCAGGGAGTGTGATCCTTAAAGTAAGAAGGTGCAGAGAAGGCCTTTGACAAAATTCAGCAACTCTTTATGCTAAAAACTCTCAACAAACTAGGTATTGATGGAATGTATTTCAAAATAATAAAAGCTATTTACTGCAGACCCACAGCCAATATCATACTGAATGGGTAAAAACTGGAACCACTCCCTTTGAAAATTGGTACTAGACAAAGATGCTTTCTTTCATCACTCCTATTCGATATAGTTTTGGAAGTTCTAGCTAGAGCAATTAGGCAAGAAAAAGAAGTAAAGGATATTCAATTAGGAAAGGAGGAAGTCAAATTGTCTCTATTTGCAGATGACATGATCATATATTTAGAAGACCCCATTATCTCAGCCAAAAACCTCCTTAAGCTAATAAGCAAGTTCAGCAAAGTCTCAGAATATAAAATCGATGTATAGAAATCACAAGCATTCCTATACACCAATAGAAAACAGAGAGCCAAATCATGAGCAAACTCCCATTCACATTGCTACGAGAATAAAATACCTAGGAATAACAATGGATATAAAAGACATCTTCAAGGAGAACTATAAACTGCTCAAGGAAATAAGAGAGGACACAAACAGATAGAAAAACGTTCCATGCTCATGGTTAGGAAGAATCAATATAGTGAAAATGGCCATACTGCCTAAAGTAACTTAAAGATTCAACACTATCCCCATCAAGCTACCATTGACCTTCTTCGCAGAAATGGAAAACACAACTTTAAACTTCATATGGAACCAAAAGAGAGCCCACATAGCAAAGACAATCCTAAGCAAAAAGAACAAGGCTGAAGGCATCATGCTACCTGACTTCAAACTATACTACAAGGCTACAGTAATCAAAACAGTATGGTATTGGTACCAGAACAGCATAGTACTGGTACCAAAACAGAGATATAGATCAATGGAACAGAACACAGGCCTTGGAAGCAACACCACACACCTACAACCATCTGATCTTCAACAAACTTGACAAAAACAAGCAGTGGGGAAAGGATTCTGTTTAATAAATGGTGTTGGGAAAACTGGCTAGCCATATGCAGAAAGCTGAAACTGGACCCCTTCCTTACACCTTATACAAAAATTAACTCCAGATGGATTAAAGATTTAAATGTAAGAACTAACACCATAAAAACCCTAGAATAAAACCTAGGCAAAACCATTCAAAACATAGGCATAGGCAAGGACTTCATGACTAAAACAACCAAAGCCAAAACAGACAAATGGGATCTTATTAAACTTAAGAGTTTCTGCACAGCAAAAGAAACAATCATTAGAGTGAACTGGAAACCAACAGAATGAGAAAAAATCTGACAAAGGGCTAATATCCAGAATCTACAAAGAAGTAAAGCAGATCTACAAGAAAAAAAAAAAAACCATTCAAAAGTGGGTGAAGAATATGAACAGACAGTTTTTAAAAGAAGATACCTATGCAGCTAACAAACATATAAAAAATGCTCATCATCACTGGTCATTTGAGAAATGCCAATCTAAACCACATTGAGATATCGTCTCACACCAGTTAGAATGGTGATCATTCTGGAGAGGATGTGGAGAAAAAGGAACACTTCTATACTGTTGGTGGGAGTGTAAATTAGTTCAACCATTATGGAAGACAGTGGATCTTTCTCAAGTGGATTCCTCAAGGATCTAGAAATAGAAATTCGACCCAGCAATCCCATTACTGGGTATATACCCAAAAGATTATAAATCATTCTATTATAAAGATACATGCACACATATGTTTGTTGTGGTGTTATTTACAATAGCAAAGACCTGGAACCAACCCAAGTGCCCATGAATGATAGACTGGACAAAGAAAATGTTGCACATATACACCATGAAATGCTATGCAGCTAGAAAAAATGATGAGTTTGTTTCCTTTGTAGGGACAGGGATGAATCTGGAAACCATCTTTCTCAGCAAACTGACACAAGAACAGAAAATCAAACACAGCATGTTTTCACTCATGGGAGGGTGATGAATAATGAGAACACATAGACACAGTGGGGGAACATCTCATACTGCGGTAGATTAGGAGGCAGGGGCCAGGGGAAGGGAAGGACAGCAGGTGGAGTGGGGGGTTTGGGGAGGGATAACACGAGGAGAAATGCCTGAGATAGGCGACAGTGGGGACGGAGACAGCAAACCACAATGGAGTATGTGTACCTATGCAACAATCCTGCAGGATGAGCACATGTACCCCAGAGCCTGAAGTACAACAACAACAAAAAAAAAAGGTGCTGGGAGAGGTGGCTCATGCCTGTAATCGCAGCACTTTGTGAGGCCAAGGTGGGCAGATCACTTGAGGTCAGGAGTTCAAGACCATCGTGGCAAAATGGTGAAACTCTGTCTCTACTAAAAATAAAAAAGTTAGCTGAGTGTGGTGGCATGTGCTTGTAGTCCCAGCAGTAGAATTGCTTGAAACTGGGAGGTAGAGGTTGCAGTGAACCAAGATTGCACCATTGTACTCCAGCTTGGTGGACAAAAGTGAGACTCCATCTCAAAAAAAAAAAAAAAAAACAGAAAAATACATAAAATATCAAGAACTTGCAGTTTCAAACCCTAAACAAAATTTTATGAAGCCCCTAATATTTCATCCTTTTAACTTGGTAGTGTGGGTTTATGTTACAGCAAATATTTACACATTCTAAGTACTTAAGTATTTATTCACCAGTTTTAAAACACGACACATAAACTACAAGGGGTGTTGTTTTTAAAATCTAACAATACCACACTACAAAGCATAAGAAGTTTTTAATGAATCCAATTACCCTAGAACTTCTAGTCTTATAATATACAGTGGTAAAGAGAGTTCTTTATTTATCCATTTATTGCACACGTATTTTTTGAGCAACTATATTTCTTAGGCACTAGAGATGTAGTAGTAAGCAAAGAAAACAAAAATTCCTGCCTTCAGAAAGATTGCATTATGGTAAAGGAGACAGACATCAATCAAAATAAATAAGAAATATATATATAACAAATACTATTAGTACAAATATTCATGCAGGAAAAAAAAGGTAGGTTAAAGCTGGGATTTGGAGAGGGGAACAATTTCATATTCAAATGAGATCCTGGCCGGGCGCGGTGGCTCAAGCCTGTAATCCCAGCACTTTGGGAGGCCGAGGCGGGTGGATCACGAGGTCAAGATATCAATACCATCCTGGTCAACATGGTGAAACCCCGTCTCTACTAAAGATACAAAAAAATTAGCTGGGCATGGTGGCGCGTGCCTGTAATCCCAGCTACTCAGGAGGCTGAGGCAGGAGAATTGCCTGAACCCAGGAGGCGGAGGTTGCGGTGAGCCGAGATCGCGCCATTGCACTCCAGCCTGCGTAACAAGAGTGAAACTCCATCTCAAAAAAAAAAAAAAAAAAAAAATGAGATCCCAGAAGTAACTCAGGAACGGAAAACCAAACGTTTTATGTTTTCACTCATAAGTGGGAGCTAAGCTATGAGATGCAAAGTCATAAGAATGATACAATTGACTTTGGGGATTTGGGTGACAGTGTGGGAATGGGGTGAGGCATAAAACACTATAAATTGGGTACGATATATATACTGCTCAGGTGATGGCTGTGCCCAAATCTCACAAATCACCACTGAAGAATTTACTCTTGTAACCATACACCACTGGTTCCCCAAAAACCTATGGGAATTAAAAATAAGACTTCATTAGGAAAATTCAGTCTTCTCAAATGAAATACCTAAAGAAGGTGAAGGAGTGAATCAAGCAAATCTGGGGGAAGTAATTATCCTAGCAGAAAAACTACAAGAGGGAACGGTAATGCACAAAGGCTCAAAGAAAAACCAGCATAACCACTCTGGCTTTAGCCAGCGAAAAATGTAGTAACAAAAAAATTAGAGAGATGTGGGAGGCAAGATCTAGTCCGGCCTTTTCAGTAACTTTGATTGCTACTTGAGTCATCAGAAGCCGTTGGAGACTTCTGAACAGGTTCATAACCCATCTGTTACTTTAACAGGATAAATCTTTAATAGAAAACCAGTGGGGTTAGAAAAAAAGAGGACTATGGTTTTTGCTATAGTTTAATAAAAAGATGACAGCAACTTGGCTAAGGTAGTGGCTGTGGAGGTAAAAAGAGATAATGATATTCTGCCAAATTTGAATGTAAAGTCAAAACAATGAGATTCTAATACGTTTGACAGTAATGCTGACTAGCTGTAGAGTGGGAAAAAAGTCATCAAGGATAATGTCTGAACATCCAGGAGGTAACACTTTCTGCCTGAGCTTTGAAAGGATGGAATTACCATTAACTGGGATAGGGATGACCATTGAAGGAGCAGATTCAGAGTGGATATGAAGGTATCAGTTTGGGACATTATGTTACTTTGCTAGGGCCACAAATAGAGTGGCTTAAATAATAGAAATTTTGCCTTATGGTTCTGGAGGCTGTAAGCCCAAAGTCAAGGTGTCGGCAGGTTATTTTCTTCCAAGGTCTGTGAGGGAAAGCCCTATTCCAGATATCTTTCTTTAGTTTTTAGATGGCCATGTTTTCTTACATTTCCTGATATGGTCTTCCCTCCTTGAATATCTCTATGTTCACATTTCTTTTATAGGGACACCAGTCTATAGTGTTGTCCCTATAAAAGAGCCCACCCTAATGACCTCATTTCAGCTTGATTAATTCTGCAAAGACATATTCTCCAAATAGGGCCACATTCTGAGGTTCTGGGGTTAGGACTCTGGCATATGAATTTGAAGGGACACAATTCAACCTGTTACTGACATCAAAAGAAGCTGAAAAAATACTATGCTATCTGTGTCCACTGCAGGCTAAAGATTATTTTGAAGCCACAGTATCAATTATGGAAACAGAGTGTCCACAGTGATGTTAAAAGGCATTACTTAAAGACATAATCCATCGTTCTTTTTGCTTGTTTAATTGGCTTTTAAATTCCACACACCAAATACCATCGTGTCTTGCAAATAGCACAAAATACTATCTAGGCATTTTTAAAGGTACAATTCACAGAAAGCCTTGCTAACAGAAGCCTTTTTTACAAGGGCATTTAATCTTTCCTAACAAGATGTATGAAGTCAGGCAGCACAGGATTGAAGAATGAAGCCACACAGGCATGTCACTGCAGACACTGGGATGTTCATTTTTCACTTCTGCCTTTCAGTGTGGCTGTCATCCTCTGGCTGTCTCCTTATCACTCCTAGATGCCTGCAACAGCTCCAACTGTTATATGCTCATAGGATTATGGCCACAGAGAAGAAAGAGAGTGATATGATTTGGCCTTATCTCCACCCAAATCTTACCTTGAGTTATAACAATCCCACTTGTCAAGGGTGGGGCCAGATGGAGATAATTGAATCATGGGGGCAGTTTCACCCATACTGTTCTCATAGTAGTAGTGAATAAGTCTCATGATATTTGATGGTTTTCTGAATGGGAATTCCCCTACACAAGCTCTCTTGCCTGCTGCCATGTAATATGTCCCTTTGCTCTTCCTTTGTCTTCTACGATGATGGTGAGGCCTCCCTAGCCCTGTGGAACTGTGAGTCCATTAAACCTCTTTTCTTTATAAATTACGCAGTCCCAGGCATATCTTTATTAGCAGCATGAGAACAGACTAATAAGAGAGTTACTCCTAAGAATTTCTTCTCACCATGGCATCAAACTTTTTCCAGAAGCTTCATATCCTCGCACTCTTGCAGTCTTCTTTTCAGGGAGTCAGAATTCTTTCACATGCTCTACTTTCAAGGAAAATGAGGAACTGAGTATGTTGTCATTTCCATCTTTAACAAGGGTGAGAGATTCTGCTCTCAACTCACAAGGGATGGAAAGCACAGTGTTTTCCACAGTAGATTCTCCATAAATCATCAATGGGTAGATGATATATAATTATGTTGATGGAAAGGCAGTGATATCAGTATTACTATTTGCTTAGAGATAACTCTAGACTCCAGGAAATATTTATTTAATGTCAGATATTTGACATTATAATTTCCAATCAACGAACATATCATAAGCACTACTTCCAATACACTTTAGTTGTGTTTTCCATTTAGAATTGCTTGAAAAAAATAGCATAGGCAGAGAATCAAGAATGAGGTGAGACATCATACAACAAATTTTTAAAATGTCAACAGGCATGAGTACCCTGCTTTTTCTAAATATTCACTGCCTTTCAAAAGCCCATTTCTAGTTAATGATCATCTTCTACTTTGCACTGTTAATAATTTAATTGCCTAATCTATGTACTATTCCTTTTCTCACTGGAATCAAAAATCTTGCAGCTTCTCAGTTGGGGTTATTTTGCCTCTCAGGAGGCATTTTAAAAAATCTAGAGACAGGTTTAGTCATTGCAACTCAGGGATAAGGAGCACTACTGGTATCTAGTGTGTTTTAGGCCAAGGACACCAATAAACATCCTTCAAAGTACATGATACTTCCTTCAGCCTCTGAACCATGGGGCTGAGACTGAGAAACTCTATTCCACAGTCATCTTCAAAATTCATCATTTAACACGATAGGCATTTGGACTTTGCCAATCCGTATAATTAAGGACTTAGCTGTGAGTAGCCACTAATGTCTGCTTTAACACTGCATTAATGTGAACTATTCAGGCTGAACAGATTTCTTTATGCATGAAAATTTCTGTACCCCCCAACAATGTAGATACCTGCTACTTCACTCAGTTCTAAGCTGACTGTGAATGTTCTGGCAATATTTGCTGAAAATAATTGAAATTAGTTTGATTCAGGCTAATAAAATTATCTTTGGCCCCTTGCAAATATCTCTTCTACTGGCTCAACTTAGCTGAAAGGGATTGAACTGAATGAAAAATTATGTTGTGAGATTCTAACAGAAGTGCTTTTAAAAACGGTTAAATGATTACAGATGACACATCTCTTTCAGTTTCCGTAAGAACATCTGAGAGAGATAACAAAGTAGTTTCAAGTGATTCCCACCAACAATTTGAGGAAATTAGAACAGACGCCAGAAAGCCGCACGGCAGCAGAGAGAAATGAAATGCATGGCTTTCCTGAAAGACCAGGAAAGGGAAAGTGCTGTGGTCTCTTGCTGTTCGGAAGGCCCTTTCAGTAATCAGCCCTCTTTAAGTTCCATGGAAATAGTATTTAGACTTCTCATTCTGACCAAGTGCCTGGCTTTCTTCAATTTCCAGCAGAGGGTGATAAGAAGGATACTTGTTGTATGAGTAGGTGTTCTGTGTTACACTTTCTGGTAATTTGCTTGATTTGTTTGCAGTTTTCTTAAAATGTGAAAGAAAAGGGTGGGGGGAGATAAGAGTAAGGTTTTTCTCCATTATGTTCAAGTGTCTGGCCGGAAGCTCCCCTGAGATTTTGTGATAGCTCATTTATAATACGGTGCAATTGGCTCATCATTATACTTACATGCCATCTGTTCCCTTCTCCTTTTTACCCACTTGTTTCAGTTTTAACTATTTTCATCTGAAGTGATACACATTTGCTAAGAAAATCCCAAGCATATTTGGTGTAGGAGGACTTCTGGACAAGTGGCTTTCAGAATATTGGAAGACAGCATTTCATCTAGCACACATTTATCTATTTCATTTAGCGCTGATTTTTTTTTTGAGTCCCTGTATTTAGGAAGTTCATTAACTGCACATTTCACAGTTTTGCTGTTCTTTTCTCTTTAAGGATGCTATTTGGATTCAGGCGCACATTCAGGAGAGCTGGAATGGAGCCAGTTTGTGAAATTTGGTATCTGAATTTCTAATCATCTTAGATTATGAATTCTACTCCACACATCCCTTTTCATCCCCTGATACACATACGTTATCATTGCCAAGCCTCTATGCCACAGACCGATCTTTCTCAACCAAATTTTAAATACCAAAATAAGCTAGGATGTATTACTTCATAGTCATGCCTTCTGGTGCAAATCTTTTCTCCCACCCCACAAGAAAGTCACTGGTACTGCTGTATTTTTCAGAGAAGATTAGTATTTTTTTGCTCCTGCATTCAATAATAGTAAAGTTGAAGAACTTCAGTATTAAGCATTACATCAGAGGTGTTACCCAGCCATTATTTAAATAATAAACATATAGTGTTTTATTTAATATATTGGGGCTTCTATATGGTTGATATTATGCTAAACACTTCACATGTATTCTCTGATTTGTTCACACAAGAACTTTAGGAGTTAGCCAATGATATTCATTTTTTTTTTCAAAGAAGAATATTGAGATTTAGTGATAAATCAGCAAGCCTTCACAGCTAGTAAATCTTGGCACTAGAGTCAAAATCAGATTTTTCTAACCTCAAAACCACACTCCTAACAAGTAAGTAAATTTGAATTATCTCACATGATGCAAAGTTTTCATCAGTAGCAATACTGCTGTCACTATCTCGGGGAATCTGCCCCACAAGATGAGACAAAGTTGGTCTCTCTCTTTCCCATAACCAAGAAAATAAGCATGACAACTCCCCTGAAGTAAAGAAAGCAAAATGGTAAAAAGGAATGTCCTTACGTCAGAAACTGACCTTGCTAAATTAGATGCTGAGTCATATGTGTAAGTGAAAACAACTGAATTCAAAATGCTGAGGCTGTGGGTTCCTCTTCAGAAAAACTATTTTGTCCTGCAATGGATTCTAAAATTCTATATATTTTTCTGAAGCTGTGAGTTAAATCAGAATTAAAAGTTATTGGATGCCTGTAATCCCAGCACTTTGGGAGGCCAATCTCCTGAGGTCAAGGTGGATCTTCTGAGGTCAAGAGTTCGAGACCAGCCTGGCCAACATGGCGAAATCCCGTCACTACTAAAAATACAAAAATTAGCCAGATGTGGTTGTAGGCACCTGTGATCCTAGCTACTTGGAAGGCTGAGACATGAGACTCACTTGAACCCAAGAGGTGGAGTTTGCAGTGAACCAAGATGGCACCACTGCACTCCAGCCTAGGGCATACAACAAGACTCTGTATCCAGAGGAAAAAAAAAAAGTTATTGGGCATTAGTGTGATTCTGTACACTAACAATGAATAATCTGAAAAGAAAATTAAGAAAATAATTCCATTTAAAATAGCATCAAAATGAATAAAGTTCTTAGGAATAAATTTAAGAGATAAAAAAAATTGTACACTGAAAACCACAAAACATTTCTGAAAGAAATTAAGGAATATATAAATAATGGAAAGATGTCCAATATTCATGGATTGGAAGATTTAATATTGCTAAGATGTGAATACTACCCAAAGCTATCTACAATACCTATTAAAATCTTAAAAACATTTTGTTGCAAAAATTGAAAACTTCATCACAAAATTCATATGACATCTCAAGGAACCTCAAATATCCAAAACAATCTTGAAAAAGAACAAAGTTGATGATCTCACACTTCCTGATTTTACAACTTACTACAAAATTGTGATTATCAAAACAACATGGTACTAGCATAAAGGTAGACATATAGACCCACACAACAGAATGGAGAACCTAGAAATAAACTCTCATGTATACAGTCAAATATTTTTTGACAAGGATGTCAAGATCATTCAATAGGAAAATGCTTTTCTTTTTGAAAATAATAGTGTTGGGAAAACTATATATCTATATGTGAACAAATAAAATTGGATCTTTAACTTACAAGATATAGAAAAATTAATCCTAAAGGGATCAAAGAGTTACATGTAAGAACTAAAACTATAGAACTTTAAAAAAAAAATAGAAGGAAATCTTCACAACATTGGATTTGACAATAATTTCTTGTGTATGACACCAAAGCCTAGGCAACAAAAGTAAAAGTCAATAAACTGAACAACGTTAAAAGGCAAAAACTATTGTATATCAAAATACACAATCAACAGAGTGAAAAGGAAACCTATGGAGTGGTAAGTATTTGTAAATCATATACCTGATATGTGATTAATATTCAAAACTTACAAAAAACTCCTACAACTCAATAACAAAAATCCAATTTTAAAATGGGTAAAGGTCTTGAATAGACATTTCTCCAAAGAAGATATACAAATGTCCAATAAGTATATGAAAAGATGTTCATCATCACAAGTCATTATGGAAATACAAATCAAAATCAAAATGAGATGTTACTTCACACCGATTATTATGACTACTGCCCAAAACAAACCACCATCAGAACGAAGTATCAGAAAATAATAATTATTGGTAAGGATGTGGAGAAATTAAAACTTTTCTGTACTGGGAATTTAAAAAGGGCAGTTGCTGTGGAAAGCAGTATGGCGGTTTCAAAAAATGAAAAATAGAATTTTTTCACTCATTTGTAAACTCATATTCATAGCTGAATTATTCACAATATCCAAAGGGTAGGGGCAACCCAAGTGTCCATCAATGGATGAATGAATGAAGAAAATATGATATGCACACACCATACAATTGAATATTTTTAAGACATAAAGAGGAAGAACATTCTGACAAATGCTATGAAATAAATGAACCCTCAGAGCAGTATGCCAAGTGAAAGATGGCAGTCACAAAAATACATACTGTATGACTCCACTTATATGCTGTATCTAGAGTAATCAAACTCATAGAAACAGAAAGTGGAATGGTGATTGCCAGGGGCCAGAGACATAGAAAAAACAATGTTGCTGCTTAATTAGTATAGGATTTTAATTTTGCAAAATAAAAAGTTTCTGGAGTTAGGTTTCACAACAATGTGAAACTTAACACTGCTGAACGGTAGACTTAAAGACAGTTGAGATGGTACATTTCACGGTATGTGCATTTTTTTCACAATTAGAAAGAATTACTGGAGTTGACAAAGCACTTCCCAGCTGAAAATGATGGAGATATGTCAAAGGGAGACAAGTGTCCGCTAGAAGAGTTCAAATTGGAACAATTGGAGCAGCAAATAAGCAAAGTAGTATTGGCCTCTAATCCAAAGTACAAAATAAATGTTCATGAGTCCGTTGTGAAGACAGAAGATCTACATAAATTATTTGAAGTTCTTTGCACAGAGATTTGTCTATTCTCCTTTATTTGTTCATTCATTGTTGATTAATTGTTGTTTTTGTTGTTCTTAAAGACTTTGACCATTTTGAGGCATATTCATTAGATATTTTGTAGCTGGACCTTCAATTGATATTGTCTAATATTTTTCTTATCATTAGGTTGGGATATCATGTTTAAGAGAGAAAAATCACAAAGGTAATGTGTGATTCTCATCATATCATATAAAGGGTACATACTGATAATATGACTTATCACTGTTGGTGTTGACCTTGATTTTCTGGCTTAGGTAGTGTTTTTCAGGTTTCTTCACTGTAAAATTATTCTTTACATGTAGGGACATTCTACAAAATACCGTACCAGTACTCCTCAAAACTATCAAGGTCATAAAAACAAATTAATCCTGAGAAAGTCTCGCAGACAAAAGGAACATAAGGGAACATGATGGCTATAACCAATGTGGTATTTTGGAGGGAATCTTGGGACAGATAAAGGACATTAAATAAAAACTAAAAAAAAATCTATATAAACTATTGACTTTAGTTAGTAGTAATGTGTCAATATTATTTAATTAATTGTGACAAATATTCATACTATTGTGGGGTTATTTGCAGTGGGGGAAACTGGATGTGGTATCCAGTGGATGTGGTATGTGTACAACTCTGTACAACTTACGTAACAATTATTTAAGTCTAAAACTATTCTAAAATGAAGTTTATTTTAAAACATAAAGAAAAAAATGCTGTGATTTAAGTGTGAGGAAAAGGCGAACATTGTTGTGCTAAAATAATACTCATCAACTCAAGCCGTCTCGCACAACATTTTGCCTATCCATCTGCCACGAGATTCAGAGTGAAGGACCTTTGATGGAGGGGAGAAAAAGGCAGTAAATTAAATGGAACTTCATGTTTTGAAAGGAAAGAACAATACTAAAAATTAAATAATCTATATTTAATGACAATGGTGGAAGACTGATCATATGTTTAAGTCGTCTTTAGACACATGTCAAAGTCTTTCTGAGTTTACGACTGAAGACTAGAAAAGAGATTACTATTCCTGCTGTATAAAGCTGTTTTGTGAAAATCAGCATGTTCAGCAGCCTTTACACATGACTTCAGTTTCAACAAGGAAGCTAAGCAAAAGTCGAGTGTGAGCATTGTGGCTTTGGACAATCTGTGTAGTTACAATTCTGAAAAATTGGCTGAAACATTCATTTCCTTCATGAGCAAACCTTCACAACAATCCGCAGTACACCTGCTTTCTACAAACTGTAGGATGATGAGGTTTAGCATCAGGTTATCAACCACTTCCACCATCTAGTTGTGACGCTTCAGTAATCCAAAGTGATGTCAAACACACTAACTACTACCAAAATAATTTCAAGATCAGCTAATGGCCTCTCAGTTTGCAAAAGCCATTTAAGGACTATATCCATTGGCATTTCTGTTCTCCCCATCTCAAGAAACAGCTGCTTTCCCATTTTCCTGGCAGCTTGCCAAAAAAACAGGCAGTTAGTTAACACAGAGCTGTCAATAATCCATGGTAGCTAGACTTGATAAAGTAATCAGGAGGGGATATCATTTAATCAAGGTCTTCCAAACATGGAAAAGCAATTGGGATTGCTAATCAGGTAATTGCAGGGGAGAATTCCTCAGAAATAATTTGTATTGAACTGATGGAACAGCAAGTCTAGGCTACAATGGGGAGCAAGAATTTTTATGCTCGTGTCATCCTCACTATAATTGCTAATCTTTGTGCAGTGCGCAAATGAGATGGGAATCCATTCCTCCATGGCACTTGGCTCCCTAAATGTCACATTTCTGGCTTCTGCAAGTCACAGATATTGAATAGGCTGTCTCTAGAGAAAACAGACTTTGCTGAACCTTTGAAAGAAAATATGGACACAATGGATCACATTCAAAGTCACCAACATATTGACCTGATTATATCAAAATATGTGATTATGAATAACATGAGCTTCTACCTCAACAGGGAATTTAACATCCTGTAGACTTTTCTCGAAAATTCTAAGGCAGTGTCTTATGTGGATTCTTCTTCATTCACTTGATTCACAATACATCCTCAATAAGGATCCCAGGGATTATGAAAATGGGAAACAATATAACATTAAACATATTCTGATTTATTATTGACTCACATGATTTGTCAAGACTGCACATAATTATGACCCCTTCATCATTGCAAGGATAATTTAAGAGTTTCCAGAGCTTTATAAAATAGAGCAAGATAGAATAAACTCAAAATCAGCTAGCTTATGAAATAAAATAAAATATATTAACAGTACTAATGATTAAGAAAAGTTGTCGTTTCATTTATTTATCCTTTTCACTGGAAAAATAGTGAACATTTGCTCTGTAACTAGAAAGAGTATATACTCTTATTCTCCACTGGACTTTTTGTGGATAGTTCATAGTAGTTGCTTTTACTCTTCTATTTTCCTAATTTATAATATTCTACCAATTTTGCTGTAATTTGCAAAGTAATAAATATGAAGTCAGAGACTCTATAGTGGAAGTCCTTATAAGACTCTAATTTGCCACTTGCTAGTTATCTGCCTTGAGGAAAGTTGATTATATTTCTGATCATTTGTTTCCTCTTTGAAAAATTGGAATAAAAACAAATACTGACATAAAGTTCCATTGTTGTTTTAGGATGTAAAGTGCTTGACTCCACTGCATGGAATATAGTCATTAGTTAATAAACCATAGCTATTAACAACTCTTTCTATTTTTTTTTTTTTTGCCTACTTCATTTCTAAGGTGTACTGTAGAAAATTACAATTCTTTCCTTAAGTAAAAAATGAGAATAATTACTAATGCCTTCCTCCCTTGACAGATACCAATCCTAATTCCACAACTTGATATGACCTAGGCAGAATTTTATTAATCTGTACAAATGTGACAGGAAAAAAATTATTTCATATAGAAGTACTCTTAGCCTTGAACTATGTCTACCCTGGTCATCCCATCTGTCAAGGAGAATCTCGTATTTTCCCACTAAACCCCTTCCTCCAATCCCTGATCTTGATTCTCTAAAGAAGAGTGCTATATGAATGGACTATAAAATCATGTGATGCAAACTTGGGAGTATAGAAAAGACTAAAAATGAAGAATAAAAATTAAAAAGTAAGGAAAGAGAAGAGAGGCATTATGGATGCAACATTATCAAGAGAAAAAGAAATGTTGATGGAGAATAAAGACTATGAATAATGAGAGACCCTGGAGAAGTCTCTGTGCTGTACAGAATAGATAAAGAGAGAAAAAGAAAATTTAGAGTTGTGTCTAAGATTATTTATTGAATCCATTTTTAAATTATTCGAAAAATAAGTAAAGGTTGAAATTAATTTTTATTAATACTGGTTATTAGAAAATGTTTCTTTCAGAAAAACATACTGCTAATACTGAACCATGTGGCATCTTGAATTGTATTTGGGTTACACAAAACCTCCCACTCATTCCTTTCTTTTCTGCATAAACTGATTGTCATCGAAAAGAGCTACTGATCTCTAAGAGAACTATAAGACTAGCTCTTAACTGGTGGTTTGTTTGCAAGGGAGGAGGAAGTCGAAAGATAGTTGTTATCTTGCAAACTGAGTGCTAATAATATTCTGTGCTATTCTGTGATTTATAGGAACACAGTCTTTGAAATAAACTGTTAGTGTTATGCTAAATTTCATGTCCTATCCAGGATATCCTGGACTTGGATAGACTTAGAGAGGTACTGGTTTTAAGTCCCTCTTCGAAGACTCATGCATTCATTAGTAACTCCACAGACAGTTTTCTATTTATTAACCTACAAGTATTTATTAACAATTTTGTGGTGACAGTGAAACTTTTAAAGAGGGACTTAAAATTAGAATGTAGCTTTCCTTTTTTAAAAAAAAAAAATCTATAAACATACCAGAAATAAAAAGTTATAAATGTCTTTCACTCTTATTCAGACTGAATATTGATCTAAAGCAAGGGAACTTACCTTTTTAAAAAAGTTCATATTTTTCCATGAGAACTTACTCTATGATATCTCGAAAAGCCCTACAGAACACTGAAGTCTCTTTATCCAAATAACACGTTACTCCTGGCTGTATAATTATACATACTTAGATTGACAAAATTATTCTAAATGTTACCTGAAGACTAAATATAAAAATAGCCAAGAGCACTAAGAGAAAAGAAATATAATGACAGGGACTTTACCAGCTTCTTATGAATAATCAGATATTAAAGTATATTATAAATGCACAGCAATCTTAAAGGTATAATAATGGCACAGAAACAGACAAAACAGAAAGAACAGAGGCAAACTCTATCTCTATTGTGCAAGGATGCTGACATTTGAAATCAGTGATGGAAGAGTACATAAATGGTGCTGAAAATAACTGGGTAAATACTGGCAAAAATAGATAATTCCATTTTCATGCCTTTCATCACAAATAATTCTTGATGAAAAACAAAAATACACATTCACACTAGTAGAAGAAAATGGTTTTCTTTCAACATTGAAACTCTAAGTGAAAATATTAATAAATTTAACCATGCAAGTTTATTTTAAGAGGCCTTTTTGAAGTAATGAGAAAAATAATTGCTTATAAGATTCATGGCACAATTGACTAACATATGGAGGAGAAAATGAATCTGATCTCTGCCTCATTCCTTATCACAGAAAGCCTTTGAAATGTACCCAGAAATGTAACTAAAAATGAAGATAAAAAGTAACAGAAGGAAATATCAATTTATGTCTCTATAGTCTTGACATGGGATATAATTTCTATTTATAACAAATGATTCAGTAAACATTGTATTTTTAAAGAAATATTCTATATTGTAACACTAAAGAATAAAAAGGAAGTGACAAGTTGAGAGAAGTATTTGCAATACATGTTTGAAGTTACTACTCTTATTTTTTAAATTTTTTTATTATACTTTAAGTTCCGGGGCACATGTGCAGAATGTGCAGGTTTGTTACATAGGTATACACGTGCCATAGTGGTTTGCTGTACCCATCAACCCGTCATCTACATTAGGTATTTCCCTAATGCTCTCTCTCCCCTAGGTCCCCAACCCGTGTCAGGCCCTAGTGTGTGATGTTCCCCTACCTGTGTCCATATGTTCTCATTGTTCAACACCCACTTATGAGTGAGAACATATAACGTTTGGTTTTCTGTTCCTGTGTTAGTTTGCTGAGAATGACGGTTTCTAGCTTCATCCATATCTCTGCAAAGGACATGAACTCATTCTTTTTTATGGCTGCATAGTATTCCATGATGTATATGTGCCACATTTTCTTGATCCAGTCTATCATTGATGGGCATTTGGGTTGGTTCCAAGTCTCTGCTATTGTGAACAGTGCCACAATAAACATACATGTGCTACTTTTATAATGAGAGAGTAATATTCATTTTGTAAATTACTAATGACGACATCAATATTTCCATTTTGTTAACTTTTATTTGAGATGTTGATATCTTTGGGACCTGGCTTGTTCCAGACAAGTCATTTGAATTGAAGATATAGTTTTTAATTGTGCTAGAGTTTCTTTTCAATTCTGTAAACTTACTACCCTTATTTAATTAGTTTCTTTTTCATGTTATGGAATTTGTGACTTGATAGTAGATAAAGAGGAACTTAATTTCAAAAGATTCCAGCATATAAACTGTCCTCTCAACATTCTTCTTTACATTATCACACCTATCTTTGATTTCCCTCACTGTTTTCTTCTTCCCTCAATCTTAGAATAAGACGGTCACCTTCATTTTCCCTCCTATTCCACAAGTAACGTTATTTCTGTTTGTAGTATTACTTTTATCTGAGGGTCAGCTCACCAAATTTGAGCAGTTCGCTATTTTTTATAGCATTTCTCAGTGTGAGTCTAGTCTCTGTAAAATTGAATAAAATGTGACCTATAAAACACAGTGATCTAGACCACCGACCTGGAGACCATTGAGTCCAACCTTACTATGTTTCAGATAAAAACTGAGAGGCTTACAAAGATTCAGTGAGCCAACAGTCAACCGGCTTGTTAGTGACAGAACTAGAACTTGAGCCTGAGGTATCCTGGCCTTGTCCCCTTCGTCATTCAGCCGATTGGCAGCATGTAACACAGATAATCAAACCCTCAAAAGAAAACCATCTTACACTTCCTTTAATAGATGGAAAAGTTGGGGCCTAAAGATATAAACAGGAAATTGCTTAGGGTCCGTTTGCTACTGTTGGTAGAGACGTGAACAGAAATTTCATGTTCTATTCTCAACACACAGAGATGTTGTGTATAAATCAGGGGAAAAGCCAAACCTGGTGCAATGAGGAACCCTGCTTCCTAGTAACAAATCACTTGGAACAAATCACAAAACATTCGGAAAACACAGTGCTGCCCTCTTGGGTGACTCACAGAACTCACTGGTAAATTAAGGTACTGATAAATTCTGAAGCAAATGAACTTATGTTTTGCATAACCCAGAATTTTCCAAATGCACATGGCCAGGAAACCCTTTGTCTCATAAAAACTGTCATCCTCCTGTAGAAATAGTGTTTCACTGACATTTTATGATAGTTTTTGGTTGAGAGCAAAGAAACCTGAGCTTTAATCTCAGATCTGCTAGTCCCTGTCTAGGTGCCCAGGGGCAAGTCTCTTAATTCACTTCACTTTCAAGTGTAACAACAACTAATGGGGGAAAAACAAATTCCAAAGTCGCTCTCATCTTTATAAGTGCTTTGTAGCCTCATCTGTTACATATATTCTAAGGATACACACACACATATACTACAAACATATACACACACATATGTACATAAATAAGATTATTAGCCAAGATCCACAATAATGAGTGTTTATGTACATATAGGAAATACTTCTGGTTTCAACATGTCCCCTTTTCTCTTCTTCCAGTTAGTGGAGGAGGAGACAGAATTGTACATGGCACAAGACAATTCTGCTCACATCCCATTAACTGGAACTCATGCCCATGGCCATACCTGACTTGAATAAAGTGGTCTAATTTTGGATCCAGGAGGGAAATATGGATCTTGGGAGCAGAGAGCAGCAGTCTCTGAAGTTGTTTAACTGGATCCAATGTCCCATCCAATTGCAAATCCCAATGATCATTAGATATCCTAGAGTATGCTAAATGTGCTCATCATATGGCTTGGGGAATGACAGGTACTTAAAAATAATGCAAAATAAACAAGTTATTGAATAAATGGTGTGAGGTGCTATATGACTTAGACTCATACAAGACTTGAAATATTAAACGAGAATTCAGAGACCCGGCTCTTCATATTTAGTAGGTAGCAATGTGGGTTGCTTAACCTTTCTCAGTTTCAGTTGCTTTAAATAGAAAGAAAGACCAGATGCAGTGGTTCCCGCCTGTAATTCTAGCACCTTGGGAGGCCGAGGCAGGCAGATCACCTGAGGTTAGGAGTTTGAGACCAGCCTGCTGAGCATGGCAAAACTGTCTCTGCTAAAAATACAAAATTTAGCCAGGTGTGATGATGGGCATCTATAATACCAGCCACTCTTGAGACTGAGGCAGGAGAAGTTCTTAAATCTGGGAGGCAGAGGTTGCAGTGAGCAGAGATCACACCATTGCACTCCAGCCTGGGCAACAGTGTCCATCTCAAAAAACAAGAAAAAGAAAAAATGAAAGATGACAATAATTATTTAATAGGACTATTCTGAAGACACATATGAAAGAGATTTTGTCACTGTAAAGGAAATTGAAGAAATCTTTATGCTGTCATATTTCTAATAATGGATACAATATATACTGGCTTCATTAGAATTTTTGACCCTATGAACTAATATCTGAATACTAAACTATAAAAGGATGGTTTTATATATACTATATTAGCAATCATCTGGTAAAGCTTTAACTAAATTTTTATGTTATATTTAACATTTGGAGGGATTAATAGAGTTTGTTAAGAGGACAAAATGAACTAACCCATATGGATTCCTTAGAATAGCAACTGCACTAATAAGGTCTGAATAAATATTACTATTGTTGTTAGGAGAACTGACAAGTGTTGAGAATCCATGATGTCTCCAGTGCGATGCCAAGCATTTCATATATTATCTTATTTAATTATTACAACAATTCTATAGTGTAGTTATTATTATCCCATTTTCTGGATTAGAATAACTGAGACTCAAGTAGGATAAAAAACTAAAATTTGAATTTTAAACTCCAAATAAATATTTATACCCTTTATTCTGACATTGGTGATAAGCAAATATTCTTTTTTTTTTTTTTTTTTTTGAGACGGAGTTTCGCTCTTGTTACCCAAGCTGGAGTGCAATGGCACTATCTCGGCTCACCGCAACCTCCGCCTCCTGGGTTTAGGCAATTCTCCTGCCTCCACCGCCTGAGTAGCTGGGATTACAGGCACGCGCCACCATGCCCAGCTAATTTTTTGTATTTTTAGTAGAGGCGGGGTTTCACCATGTTGACCAAGATGGTCTCGATCTCTTGACCTCGTGATCCACCTGCCTCGGCCTCCGAAAGTGCTGGGATTACAGGCTTGAGCCACCATGCCCGGCCCAGCAAATATTTTTTCACCAACTCACAACCAAGCCCACTTGGATTCCACAATGGCTTATCACTGTTCTGTACTCTGATCTCTGCAGTTTAGATCGTGATGAAAACAATTCAGTAGATGCTCATTGTGAATGATTTCTCCATTGCTTTTCCTAATCAAAGACTTTTATCTACCTTGCCCTGGATCTCCTGGAGCAACTGACAGGGGGCACAGAGGACTCAAGAAGTTACTAAATAGCTATAGGAGACAAACTTGCTAATGAAAGTGCTTTCCTATTAGTGCCTGCGGTTGTGTGTTTAGCATGTGAAAGTCAGGAGGCTGGATAGGATGTGGAGAAACAGGAATGCTTTTACACTGTTGGTGGGAGTGTAAATTAATTCAACCATTGTGGAAGACAGTGTGTTAATTCCTTAAGGATCTAGAACTAAAAATACCATTTGACCCAGCAATCCCATTACTGGGTATATACCCAAAGGATTATAAATCATTCTATTATAAAGACACATGCACATGTATATTTACTGTGGCACTGTTCACAATAGCAAAGACTGGGATCCAACCCAAATGCCCATCAATGATAGACTGGATAAAGCAAATGTGGCACATATACACCACGGAATACTATGCAGTCATTAAAACGGATGAGTTTTAATGCAGGGACATGGATGAAATTGGAAACCATCCTTATCAGCAAACTGACACAAGAACAGAAAACCAAACACCACATGTTCTCATTCATAAGTAGGTGTTGAACAATGAGAATAAATACATGGACACAGGGAGGGGAACATCACACACCAGGGCCTGCAGGATGGGTGGCTAGGGAAGGAATAGCAGGGCTGGGGGGACTGGGGAGGGATAGCATTAGGAGAAATACCTAATGTAGATGACGAGGTGTTGGATGTAGCAAACCACCACCATGGCATGTGTATACCTATGTAACAAACCTGCATGATCTGCACATGTACCCCAGAACTTAAAGTATAATAAATAAATTAAAAAAGAAAGGAGGCTGACAGTGATTTTCTTTTTGCCCAACATGTCAGCAAAAATATTACACCCATCATAGACAGAGTCTTCCTGAACTCCTTTTTGGGGTGTGTGTCTATTTACTATTTTTATGTTATTACAGCGGAAGGCCATAGTTCTTGGTGACATGAACACTTCATTTCTGTTGAGTCATTCACTTGTCCTCTATTCCCTATTATGTCGCTGTGTGACACAAGCATTAAAAGTACCAAATGAAATGGTACTTTATATATATGCACAACATATTATGCAAATATTTGGTCAAATTGGGACAGCACATTTGGAAGTGAAGGAGAAAACTTCCCGTCATGAATTCACCTTGAAGCTTTATCACCAAGGGTCTGCGCCATTTTCCTATGTACTGTGTAGGTGCAGATTGGACACTCTTGTTAAAAAATGTGTTTAGGTGATTCAGAATAAATATAAACTTCTAGAAGACATAGGTTACTTACATCAGAATCATAGTCAACAGCAATTAGCTGTTCACAATAGTCTCCTCTGTTCATTTTAAAGTTAATCATTAAAAGAATAAAATCAAATTGGTTTGCAAGAAAATCATGTGTTCAGTTACCCACACAAAATATCCATTTGTTGAACAAACAAATAGAATCTCCTATTTTTAATGTCCTGTGTGAATCTATGATATATTACATAAATACATGATACACATGTATAATATTTAACATACATAAGCTTGTATATTATACATATTCATATACACCCAACACAAACAACAGTAAATGATGGGATCAATGACCTCTCCGCAATGTCAGCAATGTGCAGTGGGAGTACAAAGAAGGAAGTAATTACTTCTGATTGAGACATGGGAATGCTTGCTCATATCTCTTGAAGACACTGCCCTGGGCTCTATCATTTGAAACAATTCTAATAAATGAAAAATCCAGGACAAGAATCCCAGGGTGGGAGCAGCATGAGTAAAAGCCAAAAAAAAAAAAAATGCCCACTGCAATTGAATATCAGGAGTAATAAAGTATAAAATATACATAGTAAATTAAAAGGGAAGAAAATTGTAGGATGTTAGACTGGAGAAACAGTCTAGAAAATAATTGTCAAAGACAGTGTAAGTCCCCTGGATAGCAACTTCAAATCTCTTGATAAACTACAGATGGGAAGCCTATTGATTGATTACTGTCCTTACGTTGGCTTACAGAGCTCTCCCATACAATCATATATGTATATCTAATTTAAGTATTGTATTTATCATTATCATTATTTGTAACATTATTAAAATATCACTGTAGGCAATGCACCAGGGGAAAAGAAAAAGACACCCAGACAGGAGAACAGAGGAGGATCTCAGAAGCTCTTGACTGTCAGTGAAATGTACCAAAAATGCAATTTGCATGAAATACACTCAGCTGCTTGGAAGGAGGAATGTTCCCTGACCATTAGGGTAAAGACTCAATGCAAACAAGAGAAGCTAAAGGTTGTCTTTCAGCCCCACAGGAGGGTTCCCCGGAGAGTCAAGGACACAGAGAGGATAGGAAGGACACGTGCACAGTTGTGAGACACCAGGCATGAGTCATGGGGAGCAGGATCCAGTGGTGCTGTCCTGAATAGCTACTAGGTGTGCTCCTTTGTCAATGACCTCATCTGAAAGAGATCCAAACCAGATATGTCAAGGCTATCTTTTTAGGACTGATTGGATCATATGAGTTGGACCAAAAGAACCACCATTCTGAGAGAGATAATTCTTTCTCATGGCAGTAGTTATTTTTAACAGAAGTGTAGAAACCATTTCATTACCTTTGGATATGTGAATAGAAAGAAAATTATGAATTGAATCTTGTTGGAAGGAGACTGGAGTCCCCAGGGCTCAAGGGACAGAAGAAATGGGGGCAGAGAGCTGAGGTAGGAGCAACGAATTGTTCTGGAGACCCAAAGACCCTAGGTCTGTGACATTTTCCCTTGTGAGAAAGCCGAGAGTACAAAGTATTTTTTTTTCCTTAGCTCTTGGAGAGGCAAAAATTGCAGCCAGAAAGACTGGTCCAGATGGAATTCTCATAAAACTGGTTGGAGAACTGATTGAAATCCAGGTCCCTATTTTTCCCCTCACAAATGTAATCTAGAAATCAAGGCCTACCAATATTAAATATGTTATGTTTTAGTTCTCAAAAACCTCTATGGAATGAAATGCCAAATCATTATATTTTGGAAAAACTGCCATTTGCCACATATGGGTAAACAATTACAAACTCAAAAACTGATATTAACTCTATCAGCTGCAATGCATACATTTGTTAGGATCAACATTGATATATATTTATTTTAATCTTTCAGCACCACTGTATAAATATAGCCTGTCAATGTTACGACACACTACACTGAATACCAACTGAAGCCCGGCCTTTAGTTTGCTGCCTTCATGAACCATGAATGCACCATAACGTTCCAAAGGACATAAGGATGTTCAATCTCCTCTACATTTTAAAGTTTAGACACATTTAACTTCTCCTTCAACTTGTGTTCATTCCAGCCATGCAGATTCTGCACAACCCAATGGAATGTGTGAGGAAAAGGGTCAGAGACAGTGCATCACAGTGAAGAACATCAGAGTGCACCAGAAGTCCATTTTACCTTCTGCATTACCATTTGGGTTAACTCAGGCAATCACGACTTCGGGGAATTTTTGTCTTTATTTATAAAGTGAGGAAAGGTAAACTAAAGCCATGGGTTAAAATTTTAATTTTGATGGTATGACTTCTCTAGAAAACAGAAGTGTGGGAAGCCAAAGGAAAGTTCTGAAGGAGCTGGAGTAGAGGTAAGAGTGGACCTAAACTGTCAAACCTGTGTTCCACCAGTTTACAGAACATACTGGGTTAGCTAATCCCAGAGGTTTATGCCTTGTCTAGAATCCTATAACCATGAGATTATAAATTCCTTCTTCGTTTTTTTTTTTTTTTTTTTTGAGACGGAGTTTCACTTTTGTTGCCCAGGTTGAAGTGCAATGGTACAATCTCAGCTCACTGCAACCTCTGCCTCCCAAGTTCAAGCGATTCTCCTGCCTCAGCCTCCTGAGTAGCTGGCATTACAGGCATATACCACCACACCCAGCTAATTTTGTATTTTTAGTAGAGATAAGGTTTCTACATGTTGGACAGGCTGGTCTTGAACTCCCGACCTCACGTGACCCACCCACCTCAGCCTCCCAAAGTGCTGGGATTATAGTCATGAGCCACCATGCCCTGCTGAGACATTTTTACATTCCTGGCCCATGAATTCTCCTGGTAACATAGGAACCTATCTTTACTGTCAAAAGATCGTGCCCTTCATTTTGTTTGTTTGTTTTTAAAACTGCCTAATCAATGCCTAAAATGATACCCTAAAATTGTAAGTGGCTCTTTGTAAAATAAATTGTAAACAGGGTATTTTAAAATTTTTTATTTAACTTAGGGAAGATATTGAAGCCCAGTCGACATGCCTATTTGTCAGATGCTGTTTGGCTATTTGGATCACCCTCTCTAGGTGGCTAACTTATAAACCAATAATTCTAATTTTATTTCAGCAGTTGGATTGGTGATGATCTTCCCTTGAAATTTATAAGAGAGATCTACAGTGTAAACCATTGTAACTAGTTTCAACATTCCAAAGTGAAGAATGGACCTAGTATTATCCTTTCCATTAACTCCATTTATCTTTATCCTGGGACAGGGGACCCTCACAAAATCATCCTTTCCTTATTTTCCCATGAATTCAACATCTACATTCATTTATTTTGCATTAGTTGAGCACGCACTGTGTGCCAGACACTGAGCTTTATGCTAAAGATGCATTGCTTCACAAAACCCAAAACACGTGTTCCTGGCCATCTAACAACATGGAATCCAGTGAGGAAAGCCCCAAAAGAGGAGGTAACACCAATATATAATGAGTACTTGAGAAGTGATATAACACCAACATCTTAAGTACCAGAATGTTATGGGCTCCCAAAGGAGAGTCACACACCCAACCTTTTCTTAGCAAGGTTAAGTAAATTTTCCAAAGGAGATGATTCCTAAAATAAGAACGAAAGGACAAATAGAAACCTACTTTGCTGAGAGTAGAAAAAGTCTGACCAGTGGCACAATCCAGGCCCAAGACTGAGATAACATGCAGTCTTTGGAAATATAAGCACAATTTTAAGAAAAGTATAGTTTTGAGGTACAGGGGGAGAAAAGATGAGGTTGACAAAATAAAGCCTAACTAAAGTAAGGCCATTTACATATGAGCATGATATGATCAGTTATACATTAGAGAGATTCTAGAGAGTTTCATGAAACATTCAGCTCATGCTCAATATCAGTTTACATTGTCACAATAATGCCAAGTAACCAACTATCCCAACACTCAGTGGCTTACAATGGCAAGAGATTTGTTTTAGTAAACTTAGGAAACAATTTCATGTAATTAAATCTAAATAAAAGTGCATTAACTGAGGATAAATAATGTACCAAATAATGTGCTAAGTACTTTTACATAGATTATCTCAGGGCTCGCTCTCTGTCTCTGTCACACACACACACACACACACACACACACACACACACACACCAGATAAATGTTATTGTTATATTATCCTCCCAATTTTACTCATGAGAAACCTGAGGCTTTGTGAGGTTATATGATAAGTAAGCACCTGAAGTTCAAACCTAGCAGTTTGATTCAATAACCCATTTGCTTAAATAATGTATGTCAAATTGTCCTATACCAAAATGTTGTAAATCCCACCTTTAAGAAAACAGTATGTTTGAAAAGATATCACCAAAGACTATCTCTTTCTTATATACTTTTCTTAAAAGTAAACGCCAAGACCCATGAACACTTTCTATAAATGAATAATTCAGTGAAAACCACAGAAATGTATAGACTAGTGTCATGGAAAGTCTGCTTTCCTAACAAGTCTATCTTTGATCAGTGATTCATTTACATAGATTCTGTCTACACGTCAATCCTCATGATTTGTGGCACTGCATATTTTAGAACCTGACATATGTATTCTTTTCACAAGCCACGTTTCACAGCAGCCTCCATTGTTGACGATAATAAAGAAAGCACGTCAGTAATAAAGAAAGTCCAGTTTCTTTCGAGACTACGTTAAGATAGACATTCAGGCAAGCCGGGCAATTATTCTACCTTCGTGTGTATCACCCGCCTGACAGGTTCATGTGTTAGATATTCATTCATTCATTCATTCATTCATTCATTCAAAAGGATATCTATTTCCCTATGTGTTAGATATTCATTCATTCATTCATTCATTCATTCAAAAGGATATCTATTGAGCATCTACTCTGTGCCACACATTGTGCTAAGCATAAGAGATATAATGGGGAACAAGTCACAAATTTATAATCAAGTGGGGAAACAAACAACAAAATCAAGTAAACAAATAACTAAGAATAACTGCAAGTTAAAATAAGATGTATAGGGCATAGCAATACTATGTATCTATACCTATATGCCTATAACAAACTTACTTTCATTAGAATGATCACGAATTGGAAATATCAGAGCTCACTCTGACATGCTGAGAAGAATGAGAAGACTGGTACAAGGAGTTGTCTTTAATCAAAATGCTCAGGGAACGTAGGATTTGGGTTATTCAAATGTTCTGCAATTGAGAGTTGACCAGGAAGCACTCTTATTTTCTCCTATACTGTTGGAATATAACAGCCCTCTTTCCTGCTTTGGTGACATACCCTCAATCAGGATGAATTATGTTCACGATGCCCAAAGTCATGGTTCCCATCTTCACTCAAGGCTTGATCATGTCTCTGGGTCTGCAGAAACCTCCGAAGTGACAGATCCTTCCTCCCACCCAAATGCTGGACTCTGGCACAGACTTAAAGGCCTAACAGGCAGAGACGAGCAACAGCTCATCCTAAACCATATCATGGAAGTTGTCAGGCTTTCCACAATCCTTTTTTAATACAGGCTTTAAAAAAAAATAGCTTCTTTGAAAATTGAAGTATGTTTTTTAAAACAACTAGAAAATGCCAGTTGAGTTTGGGTTAACAGACTTGATAAAATAAATATAAACATGCACACTGGTCAAATTGTCAACTTTTTTTTTTTTTTTTTGCTAGTAACTAAGGAAGTTTTTGCTTTGTTTTGGTGGGGATTTTTTGTTTTGTTTTTTTGGAATTTTTTTTAACACACTGGGCTAAGCATTTATATTTATAACAGCCCATCATGACTTTTTCCAGAGTTCCCCATTCACTTCACCATAAATATATTAGTATATGGTAACAGAAAACACCAATTCAATTGAGAAGGTAAAGAACAAGCAGCAGGCAGCATTTCATCCCATTTTAATTTTTGTCAAAGTTTTAATTTCTCTATAGGCTATTTTTCAGCTTTACCTATTTTTATTTAGTGCCCAAGCATTCTAACTGGACTTTGCTTAAATCTGTATGTTTACCAACGGGCTTTAGTTACAATGATGCTATACAGAAAAATAAACATGACAACAAAGAAAAAGGAGAGAAATGCAATACGTAAAATATCATTGGTAAATCATGTAGGCTTGCTGAGCACATATATGTATCATGTCGCTTCGGTGTGCTTCTGTCTGCACTTCTATGTCCTCTCTAAACTACTGTTCACCTTGCTCTCTACCTGAGGACGTTGACCTTCTTGGATTGGCCTCTGGTTGGGTTCCACCAGATGGAGGCATCAACCAGGAGAGAAGAGGAGAGAAGGAGGATATGGGCAGGACATCTGTATACCAGGGCCACTTTAGTTGTGTCCCTGGACTGAAGGGCACAGCTGTTCTTGAGGCAGCTTCCTACATTCTCTTCCCCTTCTGGGTCTCAGGTCAGTAAGTTCTGAGGTTGCTCCTCCCACAGTACTACACTACCCTTGTAATTTCCTTATATTTTGTCCACACCTTTCTAAATAGCCCTGTGTGAAATCCTACAAAAAAACTTGATATGTGTGTTGTTCATCTGTTTCTTATAGGGTCCTTAACTTATCTACTTATTAACATGTGTTTTTCCATTTTCCTCAAGTATTTTGACAATCGTGCCATAAAATTAAATTAATTGCACCTTATGATAGAAAATAACTATGTATTCAATTCCTTTTCTTATACATTTCTTTATTTGATTCTCCAAATAACTCTAAGATTGGTAGAACAGTTTTCAATGGCCCTATTCATGTTTGGAAAATGAAGGTTTAGAGGGATGAAGCAATTGGATGACATCAACATACAGATCCAGGACCCCTGAAGTGCATGATTTCTTCCTCAAGACTCATTTCCCTTACAAAAAATTAGCTGGGCATGGTGGCGCGTGCCTGTAATCCCAGCTACTTGGGAGGCTGAGGAGGGAGAATTGCCTGAACCCAGGAGGCGGAGGTTGCAGTGAGCAGAGATCGCGCCATTGCACTCCAGCCTGGGTAACAAGAGCGAAACTCCATCTCAAAACATAAAATAAAATAAATAAGACTCACTTCCTTAAACCATGCTATGAAAGAACACTGCAAACAACTAGGTGACATTTTATTATGACCACAAGATAACAACCATAAATTCTGTGTATGCAGAATCTCAACCAGAGGTCTTCAAACTATGGCCCTGGCCAAAGGTACCTGTTGCTTGTATCTATAAACAAAACTTTGTTAGAACACAGCTGCACACAGTTCATTTACCTATTGTCTATGTCTGCTTTTGCCGTTTGCCTGGTTTGTTTGTTTGTTTGCTCTGTCTCCCAGGCTAGAGTGCAGTGGTGAGATCTCAGCTCACTACAGCCTCTGTCTCCTAGGTTCAAGTAATTCTCCTGCCTCAGCCTCCCAGGTAACTGGAACTACAGGCATGTGCCACCACGCCCAACCGATTCTTTATATTTTTAGTAGAGATAGGGTTTCACCATGTTGGTCAGGCTGGTCTTGAACTCCTGACCTGAAATGATCCACCCGCCTCAGCTTCCCAAATTGCTTGGATTATAGGTGTGAGCCACTGCGCCTGGCCTGCCACCTTTTGGAGTAAAGCTAGAGAACACATGACCTGCAAAGTCTAAAATATTTATTATCTGGTCCTTTACAGAAAACATTTGCTGGCCCCCCGACTTAAACAATAAAATCCAAACTTTTTTCACAGTTCTCTGACTGTGCTGCTCAAATTAAAGAACCTAAATGTGTCTTAAGCCTCTCCTAAATTACATATCAAACATTCAATAATTTCAAGCTTTATTTTTGTAAAACATCCATGAAGGGTATTTTGGGTAACTCTAAGTTAACCAGAATATTAAAATAATCATAGCATGTCATTCTCTGATTAATCTGGAAAACAAGAATTTCTTTCCTTGTTATATTATTTAAAAACCAAAAATTTAAAAATAACGCTTTGAAAATCCCTTTACTCTAAAGGGATGCTACAGAGTCAGTTTAACTTTCTTTTCTACTGCCAGAAAACAAAGTAAAATATGGAACACTGAGCCCAAACACCAGAAATTTTTAAGTTAAAAGTTGGTTTTAACTTAAAGAAAAGAGAAAATTGACCTTGATGGTATTTTGCATACAAATCATTAATGAATACTGCATCAAATATTTGCTTCAATAAAGGTGTTCATCAGAAAAAGAGGAGATTTATTGCTACATGCAACTTAAATTATTTTAAATTAGTGGAAACAAGTAAGAGAGAGAGGTTAGAAATCTATTTCTTATCGTGAGGCTTCCGGAAGCCAGGGATTATAGTGAGCAGCTCTACTTTTCCACCAGTCCCATTTCCACCGAGCAGGAACATGAATCATATATCTGGGCCTCCTCCTCCAGGGGGAGCTGAGTATGTTATTTCCATTGGCCAATTAACAAAAATCACTTCTCAGCCACAGAGACTGATTCACAGATGGGCCTGTTAGCCAAGCAAGACCAAATCAGAATTTTATTTATTTATTTTTATTTATTTATTTATTTATTTATTTATTTATTTATTTATTTATTTATTTATTTTGAGGAAAGAGTCTCGTTCTGTTGCCTGGGCTAGAATGCAATGGTGCAATCTCAGCTCACTGCAATTTCTGACTCCCCAGTTCAAGCAATTCTCCTGCCTAAGCCTCCTGAGTAGCTGGGATTATAGGCATGTGCCACCACACCCAGTTAAGTTTTGTATTTTTAGTAGAGACGGGGTTTCACCATGTTGATCAGACTGGTCTCCAACTCCTGACCTTGTGATCCGCCCACCTTGGCCTCCCAAAGTGCTGGGATTATAGGCGTGAGACAGTGCACCTGACCAATCAGAGTCTTTTGTGGGGAATGGATGTTCATACTGACAGCGTAAGACATTGCTATCTTCTGAACTTTGACTTTCAAAGACCTTATGAGCTTGAAATGGCCACTGGTCATTTTCACCACACAAGAAAAATCTGCCTGAGCATGGAGTCAATGCAAAGTGAGCAGAGTTGAACGAGGGGGAATGAGATAGCCTCCTGGTGGTCTCTATCTAAGTACCCAAATCAAGGCCAGAATGGAAATGATCCGGCCCCTCGATTTCCCTTTTACGTGACTCACTACTTACTTCCACCTTCCACATAGTTTTTGGTAAAGTAATTTGAATAGGGACTTGTCACATACAATTGGAAGATTCCTGACTAGGTCATGGTACAAAGATGAGTGTATAAATACAAACATTTATTCACTGAATAATAACGTGTGTATATATCCAGTGTGTATCATGAACAAAGCCTGAAAACTAGACATTTCCACTAGAGTGATATAAGCACACAGGGAAGGCTGGTGGAAGAGGATGGAGCTAGGCAGACAGAGCTGCTCTTCAGAGAACCTTATGGCATGTGCTGAATGGCACTGCAGTGTCAGAGGCACATTTGCTCAGGTATTCAACAAGGAATT
This sequence comes from Callithrix jacchus, assembly GCF_049354715.1. Lineage (NCBI taxonomy): Eukaryota > Metazoa > Chordata > Mammalia > Primates > Cebidae > Callithrix > Callithrix jacchus. The sequence goes on from NC_133507.1 coordinate 147,956,054, forward strand.
ATTCATATCAATGCCCACTCTGTGTTCTTGGCACAGAGGAGAAAAAGGATGGAAAAATGAAACATTGCCCCTTCCCTCATGAAGCTTACAGGCTCATAAGGAAGGTAGAATTCAATCAAATAATCTCATGGAGTAGAATGGAATGGAAAAAGGGAAGGGGAGGGGAGGGGGGAGGGGAGGGGGGAGGAGAGGGGTGAGGGAGAGGGGGGAGGGGGAGGGGATGGGGGAGGGAAGGGAAGGGAAGAAAAAAAGAAAAGAGAGAGAGGAGAAGAGAGGAGATGGGGGAGGAGAGGAGGGGAAGGCAATGCTAGATTTAAAAAAGTGAGAACAGTCATTTGACCTAGTTCAGGAGGCCAGGGAATTTTTGTGTGAGGATGTGTCTACAGCCATCGGCCAGGTGAAGATGAGCTGGAAGAGCTCATGAGAAGGGAAAATGAGTAGCAAGAGTAAAAGAAGGTTGGCATGTCTGGAGCACTGAGAATGTGGAGTGGAGTTGAAGGTAGAGGAGCCCTGTCTTCCTGCTTCTAAATAAAGTGACATGGGGCAATTCCCATCTGCACCTGCTGTCCCTAGTAATTATTAATAGCACCTCTTTTTCTCAAAAAGAAAAATCATCGCAGATTGAGAATTAAATTCTATAGTCCCCTGGATCAAACCAAATTAGGCTAATGGCAGCGTGGTGACATTCCAATAATGTCTGGAATTTAGTTATTAGTAATGCACCTATGCTAATTTGTTAGTTTTGGCAATGCACCCCAGAATAATTTAAGATGTTAACTGGGCAAGGGGTATCTAGGAGTCATCTGTACTATATTTGAAATTTTTATATGAATCTACAAGTGTTCTATTATTGTTTACTTAAAAAATAAAACACCAGCAACAACAAAAAGGTAGACTGACCAAAGGAAAGAAAGTTAAAGAGTTTTGTTTTTATCTTTTTATCTTAAGGAGAAGAGAAAGGTACTAAAGAGTTGAAGCGCGGTGGAGTGGTGAGGAAGAGGAGGGTAGTCCTCAGATCTGTGTTTAAACAAAGCCACTCTAGCTGCAGGTGAGGAAAAAACTGGAGGGTGCCTGGGTGACTACAGTGAGATTGATCTGGGGCCATCTTGGTACCTCAAGGAGTGATGAAAGTACATTGGACCAGGAGATAAAGAGAATGGCTAGACACAGGGTTATGTTAAGGATGAAATAAGCAGTTTTTGTGGATTGCATATGGGATGCAGGAGAGTGGGGAGTTAGGAATGAGCCCTAGGTTTCTGCACATTTGTTTATGACTGGGAGTCTGGAGGGACAACACACAGGACCCTTCTGTGAGCAGACCATCCAGGGAGGTGGAGAAGGGTGGATGGATCCCGATATGGAACTGAAGGATGAGAGGACACCCATCAAGCCCCTGCAAGGATTGCCAAGAGCCAGACAGCACCTCAGTATAAGCCCCAGTGGAACGTTCAGCAGCTTATCAAGACAATGTGTCAGGCTCCTCAGAGCAAAGTGAGGACCCAAAGGAGTTACATCAAAGTCCTGCTCCTCAAATGGGAACCCAAAGCCACAATACCATTTGCCACCATAGAAACAGGGTTCTGTGTGGTGATGAGTCCTGCTCTGAGAACTTCCATCCAGCCTCAGCCTACAGGTCCAGCATGGAATGGGGCAGACCTACCTGGAGAAAAGAGGTTCTGTGAAGAGAGGCATTGCCTGGGGGTGAGGGACTTTGGAGACCCCCAGACCTCTAGATCCCAGAACAGTGCCTGTGACATAGTAGACACTCAATATCAGTTGAGAGGAAGAAGGAGTAGATGAAAGATACTGAGCATTGAACCCCTCACCTGTGAAATCAGCCCAATAATACATAACTGATAGTGCCAAACAAGGCTTAAATTAGACAGCAAGTGTGGCCTGCCGGGCATAGCTCATGAAAAGTACTAGGGAAGCTATAGCTATGAAGGGATGGAGACCTGGGAAAAAATATACGTCATTTATATTTATTTATCTGCAGGGACCAGGACATTGCCTTTAATTAGCAATCTAATTATATATTGGCACATTAAAATCATACACATGGGGCATGAGGATTTTATTCCTTGTGGACAAGGCCACAAATGATTATTCACCATTACATCTCAGGCAATGTAATCCACTACACGCTTAACAAATATCTGATACAGAATTTGTTTATTTAATTCTTCTCCTGCAGCCAACAGAGTATCTCTTTGGGAAGGTGACCTCTGTAGTTTTCTTCTCCACCTTGGCTAGAGTTATGTTTTTCTCTCCTATTATAGTGAAAGTGAGTAAAGTATTGGGTCTCTCTGTCCCTGAAAGGAATTCACTTACTTCACTTGGTCCACCAGTGACCAAGCTGTCCCTGATAAGCACCACAGCTTCCCCCAAGCCCTAGGAATGAATGAATTACCCTTGGGGTGCATTGTGCAAGAAGAAAAGCCTGCCCATTCCAGGAATAGCCTCCACATCCAGGATAGGTGGCAGCAGCTGTTAGTGACTCTCAGAGAGTTGGCTGGGATATCAAGGCAGACTGAGAGGCATAAATTGTGAGGCTGGTTTTTAAGCCAGTTAAGCTCCTGAAGGGGAAGCCCAGTGGATGGAATGGGCTGTGATTTGTTGCTGCCTGGTTGGAATATGACTTGGGCTCCCTGGAAGCAGCAACCCTCCTTAATTTACCTGTCAAATAGCCTGATGGATTTGTCCATAGAGTTTTTAAACAGAAGATAAAGCTCTTCACTCTGGAAGGCTTTCCTCTTCAGTAGGGAACATAACCATCCCTTGAGTGGATTGATGTGGCTAATTCAGGGCTCTTCAGCTCCACCCTGTTGAGCACTGTATCTCTACTCTTAAATATAATTATTTGGAACGGAATTTAAAAGATTGCCCATTGTGTGCTCAGTTTATTTTCCAGTGAAGGCTCCAAGAAGCCAGGCCACCAGTAGCCGCTAGCTGGTGCTCTGCTAGCTGCCCCATGGCAGTAACTGAGTGCCACTCATTGAAGGTGGCTGGACTCAGGGATCCAGAGGAACTCAGGGGGCAAGGAGAACTCACACAGGTAGAGTGTTCATCCCACACCGTGACTTCACTAATTCTCAGTCTTCTTTGGCTCACTTCCCTAAGGGTTCTATGTATCATTCCCATCCTTTTACCAGAAAACATCCTTTTGGGATAGGGATTAAAAAATAGACAATTGTTGGAGATTACTGTTCTCCTCTATCCTGCCACATGAGAGATACGGAAGAAGAAACATGGAGCTCTAGGTTCAGGGTGCCCGTTAACGGGCAACACTTGGACTATGCCTTTCAACAAAAACTGAAGAATCTAGTATAAAGCCACTAATAAATACGAGTAAGCCTGTTTGATTCATGATTCTATAGTAACTCTCAAGTATTAATGTGAATTTATATAACATCATTTTGCTCTTTTCTTTGCCAGTAATAATGTATAATTCTACTCATCTCAACAAAGTGAACTGGATACAGAAATTTTCCCATTTAATAAAATATTAATTTTGCCTCTTTTAAAAACTGCTCATTTTTTTTTCAATAACAGAAATGAATAATTCAGTTTCTTCTGATGGAAAAAATATTAAGAACAAAATACTTATGTTCATATGATCAGTGTGTAATTGTTTTTAAACATCTACATTAATATAAAATAAATAATTTTAAGAAGATAAAAAATACAAAGTGCTTTTTAATCCTCTTTAAGCAATACATAAGTAGGCTAAGGGGTTTCCTGAAAACAGTTTATATTTTAAAATTTTATAACAATTAAAAATATGCTCCAAAGCATAAACACATGTTCTTAATAAATATTCTTAATCTTAGTAATGAACTAAGACAGAACATTTTTTCTTTTTTTTGTAAACCATGATTTCAGTATCAGAAATCATAAAGGAATGATTAAGTAGATAGAATAAAATGAAAACTTTGTGGGAAAGAAAAGAAAAAATACAGAAGATCAAAAATCAAATGAAACCCTAGAAAAGCACTGGCAACTGAAGATAGAGTATTGTTATCTTTTTTTTTTTTTTTTGAGACGGAGTTTCACTCTTGTTACCCAGGCTGGAGTGCAATGACGCCATCTCGGCTCACCGCAACCTCCGCCTCCTGGGTTCAGGCAATTCTCCTGCCTCAGCCTCCTGAGTAGCTGGGATTACAGGCACGCACCACCATGCCCAGATAATTTTTTGTATTTTTAGTAGAGACGGGGTTTCACCATGGTCTCGATCTCTCGTGATCCACCCGCCTCGGCCTCCCAAAGTGCTGGTATTACAGGCGTGAGCCACGGCGCCCGGCCAAGCATTGTTATCTTAAATATACAATTAATTCTTACATAGCAATAAGAAAAAAATCTAGTTAGCAATCACAATATAAAAGTAGCATAGAAAGTCGTAAAGGCAATTAACCAAGAAAGTGAAATAGCCAACTTATTGCGAAAATATACTCACTAATAAAAAAACAGTTAAAATTCAGATTTGCAAAAATGTGAAGAATTAGTACGCATTAAAAAACACAATTAGTACACATGTGAAGGATTCGTCACTTTCATGAATTGGTGATACAGTCTCAATTGGATGTGTTTCTGAAGAGCGCTTTAGAAAACTGAATAAAAACTTTTACATATCTACCTTGTCACAGAAATTTCATTTATAAAAATATGTCCTTTAAAAAATATATTTGGGCAAATAATAGTCAAGGTTGTTCAGTGAGGTATTGTTGAGCACATTGTGAAAAACAGCATAAATGTCCATTAAAAGTGATTTGAGGCCGGGCACGGTGGCTCAAGCCTGTAATCCCAGCACTTTGGGAGGTCGAGGCGGGTGGATCACGAGGTCAACAGATCGAGACCATCCTGGTCAACATGGTGAAACCCCGTCTCTACTAAAAATATAAAAAATTAGCTGGGCATGGTGGCGCGTGCCTATAATCCCAGCTTCTCAGGAGGCTGAGGCAGGAGAATTGCCTGAACCCAGGAGGCGGAGGTTGCGGTGAGCCGAGATCGTGCCATTGCACTCCAGCCTGGGTAACAAGAGCGAAACTCCGTCTCAAAAAAAAAAAAAAAAAAAAAAAGTGATTTGATTGGGCCTGGTGCAGTGGCTTGGGTCTGTAACCCCAGCACTTTGGGAATCTGAGGCTGGCGGATCACGAGGTTTGGAGATCAAGACCATCCTGGCTAACACGGTGAAACCCTGTCTCTACTAAAAATACAAAAAATTAGCCAGGCGTGGTGGTGGGCACCTGTAATCCCAGCTACTTGTGAGGCTGAGGCAGGAGAATCACTTGAACCCTGAAGACAGAGGTTGCAGTAAGCCAAGATCTTGCTACTGCACTCCAGGCTGGGCGACAGAGCAAGACTTCATCTCAGACAACAATAACAACAACATAAATGACTTGATCAATTAGTTATAATACTATATGATGCACAAGAATATATGTAGCCATTTAAGATGTCATGAATCTATAACTATTGAAACAGATATTTCTTTAAGGTTGTAATGCAAAAATAAACTATTAAGAAACAGCATGTGTTACTTTTGGTTTCAGAAATTAAAAACTGTGACTTATCAAAAAAAATCCAAAAATTATTTTAAAAACATTTAGGGGAAATACCATAATCCAAGAGACTTTAGTTTCTATTATGCCCCAACCTCAAACAAATATACACAGTTATTTGCATGTTCAACTTGTATTTATTTCTTAAGTATGTGCCTTATTTAAAAGATATTTACTTATCTTTTTGTCAGGGACAGATTTTTAAAGGAGATTTTGATTTATATCTTGTTTGTAATGACATTTAGTTTTTATTTCTAAGGGCACTGCAAATGACAACCCTGTGCTTTCCACTTGAAAGTGATGCTGCTGACCTCTTCACCAAATTTCACCCCCAGGGAAGTGAAATCACCATGGATGCTATTTTTTTTTCATTTGTGAACTAATGTTGATTCACTTATATTTTCTTAAATGCATGCATACATGTACAAATAATTAAACAGAGTCCATAGGATTTAATCGGGTGATATAGTTTCCCTATAGTGACTAAAATAGAGTGAAGAACATGAGGACTTGGTGTGTAAGGACAATGTTCAAAAAGAGTGGTTGGTATATTCTTTTGCTCTGAAGATAAGTGGGCCTAAAAGCAATCATATCCCAGTAGCAATAAGCAACCTAAATGTTGATCTATCTCAGTGTCCATTACAGAGAACCAAAGGTCCTCAGAGAAATGGCTGACTCTAGGACTGGGGCAAGAAATATACATGATAAGACTGAGACATTTTGTTCTGCCAGAAAGTAAGAAAGTGTTAAACACAGGAACATGCACTCATGCAGCACCATGGCTGCATATCTCAAAGGGATACAGAAGACAACTGAAAGAACTCCCAATGGCTAAAGCTGGAACAATGTGAACAACAAATAAATACCATAGTATTGGATTATAACCCAAAGTATAATATACAAAGCAGTGAGTCCATACTGATGTAAATATATGACTGAATAAATAGGAAAAAAGAGAATTTCCTATGCAGAAGAATTTCAAACAATTTAGGTAGATACTCTGTACCCCAGGAGAGGAAGCCTAATTTCCCACTCCAACAGTGTGAGCTGATCGCAGTGCCATCTTTTTGAAAAATACAGTTTGGAAAGTAAAAATAAAATAAAGAGTGATTTTACAGTAGAGAAATCTGACACACACTACCTCAGCCAGGTGATCAAGGACAACACGAGCCATGATAAGTCATGTTGACAGAATGTGTCCTCAGTATGATGTGATGAGATGGAACTTTACCTCTGTGGTTTTCACCCTCTAAACATATTATCGCAGCCTAATATTGAGAAAAACATCAGACAGATCCCAATGAAGAGATACTCTATAAAACAACCAACCGGTATGCCTCAAAATTTTCAAGGGTATCAAAAATTTGGAGTGTCTGAGAATTTTTCATTGTCAAGAAGAGCCTAGGGAGATGAAGATGAAACGCAATGTGGTATCTTATAGTAGATCCTAGAACAGAAAAACGAGACTTGGTAAAAATTGATAAATCTCAATGAAGTATAACCTTCAGTTAATAATAATGTAACAATATTTGCTCATTGGTTGTGACAAATGTACCATATTAATGTAAGATGTTAAACTAGAGGAAAATGGTGTGGGGCATATACCCCCACAGAGGAACTCTGTGTACTATCATATAGGAACTCTGTGTACTATCTTAGCAACTTTTCTGTAAATCTAACATTACACTTTAAAAAATTATTTTTGTAGAAACAGGATATATTATTTTTGGTTTCAGGAATTAAAAAGTGCAACTTACCAAAAAAAAACACAAAAATTATTAAAAATCATTTAGGGGAAATACCACATACAGCCCAACTGATTTTAATTTCTATTATGTCCCAACCTCAAACAAATATGCACAGTTATTTCCATATTCAATTTGTATTCATTTCTTAAATGCCTTATTTAAAAGATATTCACTTATCTTTTTGTCAGGGACATGTTTTTAAAGGAGATTTTTATTTATATTCTGTTTGCAATGCTATTTAGTTTGTATTTCTAAGGACACTGCACCTGACTGCCTAAATGAAGTCCAAATGAAGTCTATCCTGACCACTCTAAAAATTAACTACCCTGACCACTCTTGAAAAAAACGTTATTTTTTGAAAAGCGTTATCTTTTAAAGAGTGGTCAGGGTAGACTGCAGTTAGTTATTCATGGTGAGCAGAGATGTAAAAACAGTAAAGAGGCCGGTCCTGTGGATATCCAGGGGCAGCCCGTCTAAAGGCAGCCTGTGACTGGCCCTTCTCTTTTGAGGTGAAACAGAGAGACCAGTGTCCTAGCAGTGGTCAGAGTTGGAAACCTGGAGAGAGTAGTGTGAAAAGAGGTCAGAGAGGACTGAGGGCAGTGGGCTGTAGGATATATAGGAGCTCTAGCACATAGGGACCCATAAGCTATTTCAACGCCTTTGCCTGAGTAAGAAGAATGGCCACTGGAGGCTTTCAAGCAGAGGAACAAAACCCAACTCCCTTTGAAAAGATCCATTTTGGCTGAAGTGACTGTGAAAGGCAAGGATGAAATAGGCTGTTTCAGTCATTCAGATGAGAGGCACTGGTGGCTGGATCCAGTTTACAGTGGAGGCATGAAGAAGCAATTATATTTGATAAAACGTAGTTATATTTCAAAGTTTTTTTTTATCCGATGAGATATAAGGTAAGAGAAAGAGAAGTATCAAAAATAATTTAAAAACCAACCAGGCATTGTGGCTCACACCTGTAATCCCAGCACTTTGAGAAGCCAAGGGAGGAAGATCACTTGAGCCCAGGAGTTTGAGACCAGCCTTGGAATATGAGCCTGGGATGTCAAGACTGCAGAGAGCCAAGATCATGTCATGCCATTGCACCTCCAGCTTGGGTAAAAGAGTAAGACCCTGACTCAAAAAAAAAAAAGAAAAAGCAGAGCGCAGTGGCTCATGCCTCTAATCCCAGCACTTTGGGAGGCCAAGGCAGGTGAATCACAAGGTCAAGAGATCGAGACCATCCTGATCAACATGGTGAAACTTCATCTTTACTAAAAATACAAAACTTCACTGGGCGTGGTGGCATGCACTTGTAGTCCCAGCTACTTGGGAGGCTGAGGCAGGAGTATTACTTAAACCTGGGAGGCACAGGTTGTAGTGAGCCAAGATTGTGCCACTGCACTTCAGCCTGGTGACAGAGCAAGACTCAATCTCAAAAAAAAAAAAAAAAAAAATCAAGAAACATATTTATACTTTAACTTATATCAAAAAACGTTTGGGGATTTGCCATATTTCACAAATCAACAACATTCAAGTCCCTTCGTGAACATGACGGCAGTTACATTCTGTCCATTGTTCCACTCTGTGGTTTGGTCTTTCCTGCATCCAGTCTTAGGGCTGCTTCCTGTATGTCACGTTTCATCCTATTGTTTAGCCTTGAGCCTCCAGTAAAGTGACAAGTGGGCTGAAAGCAACTTTCCCAGAAAGGACAAAGCTTTGGGGTGCAGAGAGATCTTATTAGTGGGAAGGTGTTCCTAGGAGAGGAAAGCACTCTAATGCAAAAAGCATGTTTATGGCTTTTTCTGAATAAAACAAGAAACTACATGTTATATTTTCAAATGCAGAAATGCATGTAGATGTAATTTCAGTAAACCATGCATTTATCCATTGAACACTCAATTCAGGCCAATGACATTTATTCTTGTCGTAATGACCATACTAGGAAATTTTCTTTCATTATTATTAAGTAATAGAGCTTGGATTTATTATTATTATTTTTATTTTTAAAATAAAGAAAATATTTTAAGTTACACAAATAGACACTGCTATATGGACAAAAGTTCCAATTGTCCTGAAATTGAACTGTAAACATATGTTTGGCACTGCCATATTATAGTTTAAAATAATCATTGACCACGTGAAAAAGTCTGACTGTGACATATGAAAGTGACCTAAGGTAACAGTATAAAATGTATAAAAGTAGAGATTACACAACAGGAAGCTACACAGAAGTTGAGGAGAGCCTATGTAAATCTGGAGAGAAGTTCATCTTTGGTAATGCCAGGTGAATTTTAGCTCCTTCTGGCATTTTTACCTCCTCTTGGATGCGTCTGACAAATTAGGAGTGACAAATTCACATTTCCCAGGAAAATTTTAGCACTTGCCACCTTAGCACCAAGAAATCAATTTAAATTGTTTATGTAGTCTCCGTGTCTTGAAAATGGGCATAATCATACTCAGAATTTAAATCATTTTAAGGATTCAGTGACTATATATATATATATAGTAATGCTATGTCAGATACATGTTCAACAATTAATTACAATAGCAATTGAACAATTATCAATTACAATAGCAATAAAAAAATTATCAATTATAATAGTGGATATAATTATTAATAACAAATTATCAATCATTATTATTAGTTGTGAAATTTAGGGTACTTTGAGAAGACCCCAAAAGACTATCATAACGTACTTCATAGACAAGAGAAAAATCCTTCTAATTCCAATAAGACTATCCTCAATGTAAACTACAACTCCTCATTCAGCTACACGAGGACACAGAACAGTGACATGGGAGACAATTATGTAAATACAGCCACTATTCCTATTTTTGAAAGTCCTAATTTCAGACATTGCCTTTGCTTGTTTCTGTATACCATATTTAAGTGCCAAACAGCAGCTCCCAGCTTGCCACTGACACTCTGAATTAGCATAAAATGCCTTTGTCAAATCATATGTTCCCATTTTTAATTGTCAAAGAATTGTCAGCAATTATATTAAGTTTAATGACTGCACACCAATCACAGCACCTGACATATCTGTATTCCATTTAATATCCCATTGTCTCTGCATTGCAGAAGCAGACTCCATGAAAGAAAGGAAATCAGCCCGTACATCTGAGCTTTCAGTCCAAAGGCAGAGAAGCAGTGCAGGGCAAGCAGGAAAGGCAGGGTGCTACTCACAGCCTAGAGCAATCAATGCAAATCTATGCCACTGTTAGAAGGTGTTTTAATTCCAGTAATAGACATCCTGTGATTGATGAATCTTTCATAGCTGCTTTCTATGTAGCTGCTTAATTCAAGCCTTCTGGCAGAGGTGGTTGCTCACTTCAGCAAGTTGCCAACTCTTTAGAGCATCCTGCTTGGCTGCCAGCAGATTGAAAGGACTGGCTAGGCCATAAGTTGGGGCATGAGAGTTGGTGTGAAGTCAATGCATAATGTGATGAGTCAAATTCCATCAGCTTCCTCATAACACCAACACACTGACAAATGCAGCACTACGTGGTGGCTGATTCCATTTCTGTCTTGCCTTTGTTATGGTCACCTAGAAATGCTTCACCAGTGATCAAGATTAATCCCATGGAAAGGCTTTGTCAAGAACTTCAAACTACCTGGCCTTAGATAATATCATAACCACATAATACCGTAATCAATCATAATAGATGACTGTTATTTGGACGTGAATTTATTTGGGTACTGTCCTGTACTCCAGACAGGAAAAAAGGTTGGCACAGCCATTCTGAAAAACAAATTTGAAAATACATATGCCTCTGCCGGGCGTGGTGGCTCACGCCTGTAATCCCAGCACTTTGGGAGGCGGAGGCGGGCGGATCACGAGGTCAAGATATCGAGACCATCCTGGCCATGGTGAAACCCCGTCTCTACTAAAAATACAAAAATTAGCTGGGCATGTGGGACACGCCTGTGGTCCCAGCTACTCGGGAGGCTGAGGCAGATGAATCGCTTGAACCCAGGCGGAGGTTGCAGTGAGCTGACATTGCGCCACTGCACTCCAGCCTGTCAACAGAGTAAGACTCCGTCTCAAAAAAAAAAAAAAAAATGAAAAAAAAAATACATATGCCTCAAAACTCAGAAATCTTAATTCTTGCCATTTACCCTAGAGAAAATACAGCACAAATTCACGGAAAACATGTACACAGTTGCTTGTTAGAGTATTGTTCATGCTGTAAAACTTATAGTAACAAAATTTTAGAAATAATCTAAATGCTGGTCAGTGGAGGAATAATGAAATTGTGCTGTAACTACGCTATGGAATACTATACTGCAGTTAGAAGAATCAAGGCACATTTATCATTATAAATATCAAAAACATAAGGCTAAGTGATTCTTAAAAGTTGCAGTATGTATAGTTCATACCAAATAATATACTGGTGTGAATTTTAAAATTATACCCTAAGCAATACTTTATATATTTATGAAATATGTGTATTTTAAGTCCTTGATGGGAGACAGATAGTTAAGTATTCAGATTAGGTGCCAATGCATAGAAAGAGGTGGGAACTGAAAAAAGAGACAAAAGGAGACAACAGTAGCCGTGGAGTTATTATTTGAACAGTAATGATATTGTGTTTTGTGTGAGTATCCTGGAAGTTGATTGATTGAGTCAATTTGATTCTGTGCACCTAAGGTCCAACATGGGGACAAGAAGTTAAAAAACGTCTTGTGAGGAGTGTGGCTTTAAGGACAAATGCAGTACAAGAGACTTGAGCTCTGCCTCAGCTCTTCCAACCAACCTTCCCTCCTGTGTCTGCTGCAGTCTGTCCTCAGAAAAGGGAGAAGGAGGCTCAAACTTCATACATGGTTTAGGCATTGGCCTCTGTGTGGACACTGCTGAGGAGGACTCCAGTTTCCAGACCAGTTTGGTGATACTGTCACCCTGTGCTGCAAGCACATCCAAATCATCCACTCACTGTCACCCCTGCCAACACTGAAGATGTTTGAGAGACAGACTGGACCTGGGCATTTAGTAATCCATTATGCTATCATGTCCTCTGAAATGCTCTTCTATCTGGCTCTGAGACCAGCCTGGCCAACGTGGAGAAAGCCCATCTCTACAAAAACATACAAAAATAAGCCAGATGTAGTGGTGCACACTTGTAGTCCCAGCTACTCAGGAGGCTGAGATGTGAGAATTGCTTGCACCTGGGAGGCAGAGGTTGCAGTGAGCTGAGATCACACCACTGCACACTAGCCTGGGCAACAGAGTGAGACCCTGTCTCAATCAATCAGTCAATGGAAACAAAGGTGTCTCAATTTGCTTCCATTGACCTAGTAACAGAAAAATTTCTAAAAACAACCACAGTGGTTTAGTGGCTGTCTTTATTCACCTTTTCAGCAATGAGGACTAAATGCAGCTGACATTCATGTTGAGATAATTCGAGTGTAAATTACTTTTAAATACTTCTTTCTTAAAATAGAGAAGGGTCTGCCCTTCAAATTTGAAGTTGACATTCATTCTGGTTATCCATAAGGCAGTGTGGTGAAATGACTTTTTAACACTTATTTAGTTTTGTTGGAATGTCTCGAATAGTTAAGTCCTTATAAGAGATAAAATAGATTTAACTTTAGGGTCTTTAATGAACCTTTGCTTGCCTCCCAGCTAAGTTCACAAAGTAGAACAGTAATAGCACCAAATGAAAAAACTCATGGGGAAACTCTGTAGAAAGGAGAGAAATTTCCTAAAAGTAACCCCTGGTTTGTAGCTTCTGTGTGTTTCTTGTTGGGGGGGGTGGGGGGCAGCTCTTCCATTTTACTTCATGTATTAGGTAAGATACTTAATTGTGATTTTACAGAACCATGAGGCTCTTATGCAGAGGCATCTCTCATTGCTGTAAGGATACTTCTAACAGCTTGCCTGCCTTCTCATCTTTGACCCCTAGCCAGCCTGTTCTCTTTTAACCATTCTACAGCTACCAACTTGTTGGATCATTTCCTAAAATAAAGGAAAGGAGATCCCTGTGCTAACTAGACTTGTAGAAAGGGTTTTCCAACAGTGGAAACTCTTGGTTCATCCCTTTGGCTGCTTTTGATTCTGATAATGTGCAAGGAACTTCATGGACCCATCTCTATTACATCCACATGGTCAGTTCCCTGACCAAAGCCAACTGGGATCTCTTTCATTCTTCCGGGTTAAGGCTAAGGAAATTCAAATCTTGATGGCCTAAAATTGTCTAGGTGTCAGAAGAGAATTAAGGCAGGAAAAGCTGAAGGAGAAAGGCAGACTTGGCCATAAAACAGGCTCATCCATGGGAAGACAAGGGTCCATTAGAAACCAAAGTGAACCTCTGCACATCTGCACCAAGACAAAGCTTCTAAGAAATGGAGTGATCAGCTCTGCTTATTAGAATAATAATAATTATAATGTCTGTTTAATCATTAGTTCTGAATAGTGTTCAAATCACTAGTTCTGAATAGTCATCAAAATAACAAAGTATTATACAAGTTACTGCTAATTCAATTATCTTTAGAGTCATTAAATTGACTTCAGCTCTTAAGTAGAGGGTAGGGATATTTTATGACCAAATTATGAAAAAAGGAGAGCCCCAGGAAATCTCAATTTTACTCCATGAAATCCTACTTAAAATAGCTTTAGGAGGTTCACTACATCCTCTGTTCTCCTTGAGCAACATCCAGGCAACTTCTTCCCACTGGCAGTCTGCAAACACGTGGAGGCGTTTGAACAGCCTGAAATGATGATCCATACAGATTCAGGAACTCCCTAATTATTTCCAGTTAGGCCCAAAAAAGTGAAAGACTCCTGAGATGACCCATAATTTGTATTGTTCTAGGGCTTATTTTAACTTTCCCAAGCAAAGAAATGGCAATAATTCTGTGTATACTAAAGAACTCCATCTGCCATGGCTAGGACAGCCATATTATCTGATTATGTTCATTTTTATTAATGCATTTAATTATTAATAATATTTAATCATTTAAATAAAGGTGGCTTTGTAACTCAGGAATGGAAAATCAAACATTTTATGTTTTCACTGATATATGGAAGCTAAGCTATGAAGATGCAAAGGCATAAGAATGATATAATGGACTTTGGGGACTTGGGGGTCAGGAGTGGGAGGAGGGTGAGAGATAAAAGACAACAAATATGGTGCAGTGCATACTGCTTGGGTGATGGGTACACCAGGATATTACAAACCACCATTAAAGAGCTTATTCATGTAACCAAATACCACCTGTGTCCCAATAACTTATGGAAAAAATAAAAATAAATAAAGGGGGCTTTGAATTATTGAATATATATCATTTCCCAATACATTTTAGTGAGGTTGGAGGATGCTACCACAGGGCATTTTGCTGGCACTGTATAAGTTAGGAGAAGCAAATTCCACATATAATAAAGATGAGGGATTTGTAAAACTTGAGCAACATTTGAGAGCAGGAGATTATTTTTAGGAAAATCTGAGTGCTTTATGGAAGGAAAGATAAAAAAAGACAAAAGGAACCCAGGAACAACAAAAAAGGCCACTATATGAACTTTTCTAAGTTTTAAATTTCTTTTATGACACAACTCAGTCCTCTGCTTTTCCTAGCAGATCTTCAGTAGATTCTACGCTAACCAATGCTTGTTTTTCTCTTACTAGAATGAGGCAGAACACAGATAGATAGTTTCAAGATGATAATAAAAGGACGAGTGACATCTGAGTTACCTATGGTGTGTTTCAGTAGTTCCCACCATACACCATGTATGATATTAAGCCAATTCTCCAGTAGATTAAGAGCTGAATCTCTTTTTCTCATCCATTATCTTACGTTATCCACATTGGTCAACTCTTATGTATTCACTCAACAAATATCCATTGAACACAAATTTTTAGGGGATACTTAGCTAATCTTTGAGAATGTCAGAATTGAATCAAACATTTGTCTTGCTTTGAAAGGAATGCAATCCAACAGGAACAGTGAGATCTAGGCATTGGTAATTATAATACAGTGTAGAAATTAGAGATGCTCTAAGAATGGGAGATTAAAGCATTTTATCAAAGGGAAAAAAGTTAATAAATACTATGTGGAAGATTTAGGACTTCAGTTCATTTTGAGATGAGATTTAAATTCAATAAAAATCAATGAGTCAGATGTTTCCAATAAAACAGCGATCCACAATTCAGAATTTTGTTGTACTGATTGTTACTGAAATAAAATCTTTGGCCCCTTGCAAAGCCCATTGTTGAAAGGTATAAGATTTGAATAATAGAACTAATCCATTATGTAATTCATATTCCTCCCTATAGGAACCAAATGTGACACGAAGAATAACAGAAAAAAAAACCCTGTGCTTGGAGACTTTAAACGTACATGTTTTATTATTCCATTTTTATAACCCTATAGCAGTATAAAATACCCAAGACTAGCTGGTTTCTAAAGTAAAAATGTTTAATTGACTCACGGTTCTGCAGGCACAACAGGAGGCACGACTGGGAAGCTTCAGGAAACTTACAATTATGGTGGAAGGCAAAGGGAAAGCCAACACTTCTTATCATGGCAGAGCACTAGAGAAAGAGAGAGCAAACTGGGAAGTGCCATACGCTTTACAAATAAAAAAAACAAAGCTCATGAGAACTCACTCATTATCAAAGAGAACAGCAAGGAGGAAGTTTGCCACCTATGATCCAGTCACCTCCCACCAGGCCCCTCTCATGACACAGAGAGATTACAATTCCAGATGAGATTTGGGTGGGGACACAGAGCCAAAGCATATCCAACGTACTCCGCATTTCTTTGACATTTTATTATTTCTAAAGAGTGGAGGAGGCCAGGCGCGTGGCTCGTGCCTGTAATCCCAGCCCTCTGAGAGGCCATGGTGGGTGTATCACCTGAAGTCAGGAGTTCGAGATGAGCCTGTGAACATGGTGAAATCCCATCTCTACTAAAAGTACACATTGAAAAATCACCCAGGTGTGGTGGTGCACACCTGTAATCCCAGCTACTCCAGAGGCTGAAGCAGGAGAACTGCCTGAACCTGGGAGGTGGAGGTTGTAATAAGCTAAGATCATGTCACTGCACTCCAGCCTGGGCAACTCCATCTCAAAAAAATAAAGAATAAATATACTCTTCCTCTATAATCACCTAAAATATGATGTTTTCTCTTTCTAAAACTATGGCATTGGCCTTCCAAACTGGAGCTCAAACTAGGGAACAGGAACTTATAGAAGCTGAAAACTGGTAACTTTGGGATAATTCTACTAAAATTTTTTAATCTATCATTTTAATCACAAAATTAAAAAATAATTAGATTACACAGAAAAAGATAAACTCCCAACTTAAATTACAATTATAATGGGGGAGAAAGCGGGTTTTTTAAAAAAGAATATTATTCTAGGCCCTTACTCAGTAGTGTGGATAGTATTTAAATTCCTTTATCACAGCTTAATCTGGTGCTGCTTTATGGAAGTGTTCATATCCGCAATGAGGCTCAAACCCCAAAGACTAACACTTCCAACCACAAGCTAAATGCAATTGTTGAATATCAATACATTTATTGTGGGAGGAGCTACTGAGTTTTCACACATTCTCTTATCCAAAGTTGACTCTATTTCAGCAGAACTCTGACACCATCTGTCATGCTACCAAATATGACTGATCACAAAATAAATAAATGACCGAAAAATATGTTCAATTACTTCCTTTTGAGCTTTCCATACAGAAAGGGTCAATCCAAGCCAATGTTAGTTTGCTACTATTTCTAGCTTTCTATGCTTCTCACTGCCACTTCTTTCCTAATAATTACATATTTTCTAATACTGTTAGACCTAATTTTGTGTTTAAGCAAAACAGAAATGCAGGTCATGCAGAAGTGTCTCACATTATATAAGTTGTAGATAAATTAGGACTGATTATTAAGTCCTGCCTTCTTTTCCCTCATCTCCCCACCCGCAAAAATACACAACACACACACACACACACACTCTCTCTCTCTCTCTCTCTCTCTCTCTCTCTCTCTCTCTCTCTCTCTCTCGTTAATCATTACATTTGGGCATGCTAAATAAAATAAACAAGTGAGTCAATAAAATTTAAGCTCCTTATGCTTCTAGGTAGAACCTAGGAGTAAAGGGTACAATAAAGCATAAGCCTGGGTCATGGGAATATCTTGCCTGGAGACCTCATATGAGGTCAGCACTTTCACTGGATTACTTTTTAGCTGTCATGCCATGAGCCTTATCCTATGAAACTCCTACTTTTTGCCACTCAGATGTTGTTGAGAATATTTTTCATGATAAGACACAAAGGTCTCTCTGTGAGCAACCACTGGAGAATTTTTTCTTCATTTCCAGTTCAAACAATAGGTGTCTTTCTCGTTAAGTTACTAGTTTTGCCTATAGGCGATGTGAGTTGGGAAATTCATCATGTTTCCTTTTTTATATTTACTGTTATGATGCCCAACCCCAGATAAGTCCATGATCCATCTATTCTTAAAACAGTCTCCCAGATGCCTAGAGCACAAGAATCAAGGATGCCCTGCTAGCCTCAGATTCTGGCCTCACAGCCTGGCAGTGTGCAGCATGGATGCTAACTTAACTCTCAGTTCACCTTAATTTTCCTTAGTTCATGATCTCCTCACTTACATGTATTATTACCTTGTGGGCAGTTTTAATATATCTATCTTCAATCTGAAGGGTCTAACTAAATAGTTTAAAGCTATAGAAAACCTAGTGTTCATCAAAATAGCCTGGTAAAATTTATATGCTTTATTATTAGGACTTTTACAGAGATCATGAGCCTACTGCTGGTGTTTGTATCATGTTCACAAATTTGTGCACCTTTAGAATTGCTTAGCTAACAAAAAAGTGAGATTGCATATTGCAATGTTTAACCAAGCAAGTTTTAGAGCCCATCTAATGGAGTTCAACTTCCAGCTCCATCATTTAACAGCTGTGAGACCAGAGGAAAATTTCTTAACCTCTCTTGGTTTTCTCATCACATAAAATAAAAATAAAGGTAGTAACTACTTCATAAGGTCATTACAAAGAGTAAATGGATTAAGTGAAAAGATTTAGCTATTGTGCCTGTAAATAATATAAAAGCATTCATGTCATTTGTGTATCCAAACTAGATTCTTCTTTGTGTTGTATCCAGTACATTTAAAACATCTTCTTAACATTCTTACCTATTAAGCATCATTGTGAATAGTTAAAAAATGAAAGTAATCTGCACAGAAAAATAAAACAATTCCCCAAATTAAAAAGCAAGCTACAGAATGGGAGAAAAATATTTGCAAACCACGTATTTGATAAAAGGTTATTATCCAAAATATACGAGCAACTCCAGCAAACAAATAACCCAATTTTTTAAATGAGCAAAGAACCTGAATAGACATTTTTCTAAAGAAGACATACAAATGGCCAACAGGCATGCAAACAGGTGCTCATCATCACAAATCATCAGAGAAATAAAAACCAAAGCCACAATGAGATGTAACCTCACACCTGTTAGGATAGTTATTATTGAAAAAAAAAACAAAGAAAGAAAAGGAGATAACGAGTGTTGGTGAGAGTATAGAGAAAAGGGAACTTTCCACACTGTTGGTTAAAATGTAAATTAGTATAGTTATTATTTGGAGGTTCCTCAAAAAATTACAAATAGAACTACTCCAGCAATCCCACTGCTGGGTATATCTCCGAAGGAAATAAAATCAGCATTTTTGAAGTCATTTTATATTATAAAATATTATCTTTTATATAGATATTATATTATATGTAATTGTATAGTATATTTATAAGTTATAATTTTATATTACATATTGAAATATTATCTTTTACATAAATATTATCATTTTATATGATTAAAAACATTTTATCATATAAAATCAGCATCATACCCCCATGTTGATTACAGCATTATTCACAGTCACCAGGATGTATAAACAACCTAAGTACCTATCAATGAATAAAGAAATTGTAATATACCAAGAGAAGAATTTTTTGTTTTCTTCACCTCTTAGCATAATGCTATTTTAAAGGCTTGTATTTTCTCTTTATACAATTTTTTACCTTTGCTTTTAAAGTGTTTTGCTGTCTATGGCTATTGCAGAGAGTATGTCATCCTGTCATTTGCTTTGTTTTGTTTTGTTTTGTTTTGTTTTTTTGCCAATCAGTTTGAGCTTATGAGGTTGCTCAGGTTAGCCTTGAACTGATGACCTCGCCTTCGCGAGCGCCACGAGCTCCGGCGGGAGCCACTTTGGACCCCCGTCCTGTCATTTGTAAACCTAATCTGCTTTCTATGTTCATGTTATGGAAACAATGTGATTTTGTACAGTTTATGCTGATGTTCCTTGTAATATAGTAGAGTCTATTTTGCCTTCCCTCTTCTTTCTCAGCCATTTTGTAAACCCCATAATTATGAAGTGATTGCTTTAGAAAATAACATATAAACATAGAATAGAGTAGACTGACCAAGGTGGTTTACAATTTCTTTTTCTAATGTGGTTATTTATAAGTATTTCTGAACCACTTGGCAGAGAAATTCACAATACTTAATGTTCATATTTTGAGTAAAGGAAGCTAAAGCCACATGTGCTTTTTGGTACTACCTGCATTAGCAAAAGGCTATGTAAGTTTGGTTCTCCACTGCACTGAAATAATACGTAACACCTCAAAAAAAGGCTTGTATGTTCCATAGTTTTGTTTTAAGCCAGTCACGTCCTAGGCACTACATCACGTACAGACAGGTTGTTCACTTGTTTACAGTACTACGGTAACAAATTCTCCCTCTAAGCTTCAGACTGGTATCTACAGACTTATCGTTCAAATACAATGCCTGAATATCCCAAGTAGTTCTTTGTAAACCCAGTTGAGCACAGAAGAGAGGTAACAGGGAGGTGCAGTGTGTGGAAGCTGCAAACAAGTAGGCCGAAATTAAAGTAATCTGCATAGAAAACGAAATATTCAACACAATAAAAAAGAAACCTGCAGAATGGGAGAAAATATTTTCAAATCATGTGTCTGCTAAAGGGTTATTATCCAAAATACGCAAGAAACTCAACATCAAGAAAACAAATAAACCAGTTTTTTAAATGGGCAAAAAACACTGATTAGATAGAGTTTGCATCTTGTGCTGTTAGGATACCAGAGTTCCTATTAGTTTAGTGGTTAGATATGGGGACAGAGAACACTTGATGTAATCATATGAACAAGCTGAACAAATTTAAAGTGAACATTTTTTCAGATCCAAGAAGAAGAAAAGAATAATCACCCAGAGAAGTCTCCACAACAAAGACCTAGAGACAAAGAATGTACCAGAATCTTATTCAAGCCAAGAAGACATCTGTCCACAGCTAGCCCTCTCTAGCTTTCCTGTCTCACTAGGGCAGGAAGCCACAGAAAAATACTTGGGAAGTTCACAGCCCAGACATAAGTAAGGAAAAATACCAAATGAAGGACACTAGAGAAAGCCAAAACCTCTGGTCCTACAGCTACAGCAAACAGTAAACACAGCACAGTTACCAGCCACATTAACATAAATCTTCACGGTAAAGGCCTAGTTATCTCAGTTCCTATTACCCAATGCAACATGTCCAGCTTCCTACAAAAAAAAAGGATAAGGCAAAAAAAAAAAAAAAATGGTAAAACAGTCTTAAGAGACATAGTAAAAAACAGAAATGGACTCAGACATGACACAGATGTTTGACTTATCAGACAGGCATTTAAAATAATTATAATTAATGCATCAAGAGCTCAGTGGAAAAAAAAGTAGACAGCATTCAAGAACAGATGGGTAATGTAAGCAAAGAGATAAAACCCTAAGAAAGAAACTAAGGGAAATGTTAGATATTAATTTCTTTGATAAGCACATCAGCACTCTAGACACCAGAGATAGAATTGCTAAGAAATAAAAACAAATTCTAGAATTCAAAAACAATATGAGAGTAATATAAAAATGCCTTTAATGGGCTCACTGATAGACTGAGAAAAGAATCTATGAGCTTGAAGACATATCACTAGGAAGTTCCCAAACTGAAATGCAAAGAGAGAGAAAACTAAATAAAACAGAACAGAACATCCAAGAACCCGGGGACAATTTTGAAAGGTGTCATGTGCAAATAAGTAAAATACTAGAAGAAGAAAAAAGAATGGAGCATAAATATTTGAGGTAGCAATGACCTAGAACATTCTAACATTAATGACCAACACCAAATGACAGATCCAGGAAGCTGAAAAAACACCAGGCAGGAAAAATATAAAAAAAAAAAAAACCTGACATCAACATATGCTATGCAGATTGCAGAAAACTAAAAACAGAGACAACGTTCGAAGAAACTAGAGGGAAAAATATCTTACCTGTAAGAAACAAGAATAAGAAAAACAAATGTACCGTAACTCACCCACCACAAAATATACAATTTGAACAGCCCTCTAGCTATTAAGGAAATTTAACTCATAATTTAAAAACCCTTAAAACTGAAATCTCCAGACTCAGAGTTTCAGTGAAGTTTTTATCAAAGGTTGAAAGGAGGATTAACACTAATTCTACATAATCTCTTCTAGAAAATAAAGAAGTGAACACTTCCCAATTAATTTTAGGAAGTTAGAATTACTCTGATACCCAGAACAAACATAGTACAGAAAATGAAAACTGTACACCAATATGTCTCATAAATACAGATACAAAATCCTTAGCAAAATACTATCAAACAGAATTCAGCAATATATAAAAATAATTATACACTATAACAAGTAGGATTTATTTCAGATAATTTAAGCTTGATAAACACTAGAAAATCAACCATTGTAATTTACATCATCAACAAGGTAAGAAAGAAAAGTAATAACATCAGTTAATACCAAAAAAGCATCTAACAAATTCCAACATTCATTTATATTGTAAAACTTCTCAGCAAACTAAGAATAGAAGAGAATTTCCTCAACTTAACGAAAAGATTTAAAAAAAAAAAAAAAATCCTTACAGATGACAATATACATATAATGAGAAACTGGATGTTTTCTTCCTAAGGAGGGAAAGAAATTAGGCAAGAATGGGGTTTGGCTTATGCTCCCAAAAGACACAATCCCAAACTCCATACTCTCTAATGTTGAAATCTTAGAAGATCAAAATCTCTGAAGCCCAAATCCCTGTAGTCTAAAATCCCTAACATGTAAAATCCCCAAAATCACAATCCCAAAAGATTAAAATCTCAAATGTTGAAATCCTAAGAGCTGGATTCTCGGGGAAGATTACTGTGTTTTCAGCTGTATACGAGATTGGTTGTAGAATGTTAAGCACAACTATTACTTTGTTGTTGTCTTTATTTGCCAATTAACTACAAGTTAAGGCGATTACCTGGGTGCCAAATTGACAGTACGTAGATTTATGAACTTAATTTTAGGTGTCAACTTGAATGGATAAAGGAACACCTGGAAAGCTAATACAGCATTATTTGGGGTATAACTGTGAGGGAGTTTCCAGGGAAGATTTGTATGTGAGTCTGGGTAGACTAAGTGGGGAAAGATCTGCCCCCAGTGTTGGCAGGTGCCATCCAAATGGCCAGAGTCCTAGTGAGAACAAATATGGAAGGCCAATTGGTCTCTCTGACAGCTAGGACAGATTGCTTCTGCTCCCTAGGAGCAGAAATTTAATTCCATTAAAGTACATTATCACAATGATGACTTTGTATGCAAGCATTGTGTGGATACATGAAAACACTGAAACCTTCTCAATAAACAGAGAGATGTTCTTTCTGCACAGTTGCATTTGTGAAAGATAAAATTTCTGGAGATCTTATCTCTTTGGACAAATGGTGGTGACACGCAGCAGTTTTTGATCATCTCATTAAAACGTTGTTCAGTACAGTATTTCAGATGGCCACACTTATAAAGCTATGTGCACACAATTACCAACCACAGTGATATGTTTTTATACATTTGTTTTTTGACTTTTTTTTTTTTGAGATGGAGTTTTTGCTCTGTCACACAGGCTGAAGTGCAGTGGCATGATCTTGGGTCACTGCAACCTCCTGGATTGAAGTAATTCTCATGTCTCAGCCTCTCTAGTAGCTGGGATTACACACATGTGCCACCACGCCTGGCTAATTTTTGTATTTTTAGTAAATATGGGGTTTCACCATGTTGGCCAGGTTCTCAATCTTTTGACCTTGTGATCTGCCTGCCTTGGCCTTCCAAAGTGCTGAGATAACAGGTGTGAGCCACCACACCTGGACTTTTATTATTTTTTTAAGAGACAGTCTGGTTCTGTTGCCCAGACTGGAGTGTAGTGGTGTGATCATGGCTGGCTGCAGCCTCAAATTCCTGGGTTCAGGGAATCCTCCCACCTCAGCCACATGAGTATCTAGGAACACCGGCACCAACCACCGAGCCTGGCTAATAGATTTTTTAATATTTTTTTGTAGAGATAAGACCTCATTGTTTTGCTTAGGCTGGTTTCACCTTTTTCTTCATGAATACAGTTCATCTTCTCTTAACTGTTATACCTGTGTAACTGTTGTTAATATGCCTAAGCATTTATGCTTGCAAAAGTATGTCTTATTATTGCCTATTTTATTGTGCAAAGTGGACTATGAAGCGTTCTGCCATGGTTTTGTTTCTCAAATAAATTTCCTTTAAAAATGGAAATACATTTGAAATAATTTATATTTCTTATTTTTATTTTTTTCATAAATTATGATTTTATTTTCACATCCATATCTTTCCTCCTGAAGAAACTGGGTCTCTGACAATGCAATATACATTTGCAAAGGACATTTATATGATGTCCTGTCATGATGTCGTGTATCTTCAAGGACATGATGTCACACTTCAGAATCAATTTTTCTTTTTTATATAGTTCTTATTGTGAACTTTCCCCCTACCCCTTGCTATCCCTCCCCACACCCCAACAGGCCCCAGTGTGTGATATTCCCCTCCCTGTGTCCATGTGTTCTCATTGTTTGACACCCACTTATGAGTTAGAACATGCGACGTTTGGTTTCCTGTTCTTGTGTTAGTTTGCTGAGAATGACAGTTTCCAGCTTCATCCGCATCCCTTCATCATGTAAAGGACATGAACTCATCCTTTTTTATGGCTGCATAGTATTTCATGGTGTATATATACCACATTTTCTTTATCCAGTCTATCATTGATAGGCATTTGGGTTGGTTCCAAGTCTTTGCTATTGTAAACAGTGCTGCAATAAGCATACATGTGCATGTGTCTGTATAACTTAATGTTTTATAATCTTCTGGGTATATACTCAGTAATGGGATTGCTGGGTCAAATGGAATTTCTAGTTCTAGATCCTTGAGAAATTGCCACACTGTCTTCCACAAAGAATTTTTAATATTTTATTTCCAAAATTATATTTATGGGATTTTCATCTTTCAGGATTTCAGCACTGGGGATTATGGTATTTGGGTTTGTGCCTTTCAAGATTATAAACAGCTCCTACAAGGATGTTGTCTTCGCTGTTCTTATTAATGTCATACTGGAAGGCTTAGCTATTATAATAAGAAAATAAAATGAAATAAAAAATATACAGGTTCAGGCCAGGTGCAGTGGCTCACACCTGTAATCCCAGCACTTTGGGAGGCTGAGGTGAATGGATCAGTTGAGCTCAGGAGTTTGAGACCAGCTTGAGTGACATGATGAAATCCCATCTTTACTGAAAAAAAAAAAAAAAAATAGCCGGGTGTTGTGGTGTGCATCTGTGGTCACAGCTTCTCAGGAGGCTGAGGCGGAAGGATCATTTGAGCCTGAGAGGCACATGTTGCAGTGAGCTGAGATCCTGCCACTGCCCTCCAGCCTGGGTGACAGAGTGAGGCCTCATCTCAAAAAAAAAAAAAAAAAAAAAAAAGACTTTGGAAAGAAGGAAATGAATTTGTCTTTATTTGCAGATGACGCAATTCTCTATATAGAAAATCTCGAAGAATCAACAAAAATCTTTCAAAACTCTACATCATTATAGCAAGGTCACAGGGTAAAAGGTTAACATATAAATATTAAATGTTTTTCTAATACCAGCAAGAAACAATTGGAATTTAAATTTTAAAAAATGAAATTTACTGACAGTGGCTCATGCCTGTAATCTCAGTACTTTGGGAGGCCAAAGGAAGGCAGGTGGCTTGATCCCAGGAGTTCAAGATCAGTCTGAGTAACATGATGAAACTCAATCTCCACTAAAAATACTAAAGTTAGCCAGGCTTGGTGGCACATACCTGTGGTCTCAGCTACTCTGGAGGCTGAGGTGGAAGGATCACCTGAACCTAGGGGACGGAAGTTACAGTGAGCCTGTTTATTCCACTGGACCCCAGCCTGGGTGACAGAGTGAGACCCTGCCTCAAGGGAAAAAAAAATACAATTTGTATTAATACCAAAAGGAAATCAAATGCTTAGATATAAATCTAACAGTATATGTACAAGACCTATATGAGAAAAACTATAAAACTCTGATTAAAAGCATCAGCAAGGAACTAAATAATTGGAGAGTTAATCAGTTTTTATGGATCAAAAGACTCAGTATTAGTAACATATTAATTCTACTCAACTTAATTATATGTGTAATACAATCTCAAATTCCAAACAACCTGTTTTGTATATATTGAAAAACTGATTCTAAAGTTTATATTGAAAGACAAAAAATCCAACAGCAAAAGCAAGACTGAAAAAGAATAACATTGAAAGACTCACAGTACCTGATTTATTAAGACTAACTATAAAGCTACAATAATCAAGACAACGTGCCATTGACAAAAGAACAGATATAAAGATCAGTGAGACAGAATAGGACATGTGGTATTAGACCCACACAAATGTAGTCACCTGACCTTTGACCAAATCATAAAGGTAAATTAATGGTGCTGGAAATTTTCAGATAGATCTCAATTGAGCGACAGTCTAAAAAATTTCTAACCGGTTTTCCTCCTAATGCTTAAGGTCATCAGAAACCGTCTCAGAAATTGATAACCAAGAGAAGATTTAAGAGACATGGTGACTAAGTGTGATGTGTTATCCTGGATTAGACCCTAGAAAAGAAAAGAATTTAGGTTCCACTAAGAAACTCTGAATAAAAAATGGATTGCACTTAATAATAATATATCAATATTGGTTCATAAATTGTAACAAATGAACTATCCTATGTATGTTGATTATTGAGAAAACTGATGTGGTATATATGGAAACTTTCATCTTCATAATTTTTCTGTAAATTTAAAGCTGTTCTAAAACATTTATGAAAATATCCTCTAATAATCAGCAAAAGATCAGTTAACATTTTGACATACATATATGATTTGTCTATACAAAAATATATTTTTTCACAAAATGTCTTTTTATATGTACTCTTCATACTCATCTTTTTTTTCACACTTCAATATATTATAAATACCCTTAATTTCAATAATCATGGCTATTATCATTTCATTGTACTATTATACAATAATATTATTACACAATTGCCTCATTATATTTATCTCACTGCTCCTTGACATTTCTGTTGTTCCCAATTATTTTCTAAATGACTCTGTAATTTATTCTACAAAATGTTTAGTCTGTCACAATTAACTCTCTAGGAGCATTTCCAGAGACAAAATTTGTGGGTAAAAGTTTGGATTTTTTCATAATTGAATTATTCAAAAATTCATGTTATCTTATATTTATTAGGAATTTTGCTATAATACTATTAATAAAATAAAATATCTTTAAAATTTTTAAAGTGTACAAGAAGTATTTTTTTAAGAAATAAACATGCAATACTTAGGTGAAAGTTATCAGACATAAAAATGCTAATTGGCACCCATACAGTATGTATTTAAGTAGCTTAAAGGAAGCACTCCAGTGATGCTCACACTATTAAATTAAATAAAAAAGAATTAAAACAAGGAAGTGAGGGAAGAGGGAGGGAAGGAGACTAGGGGGAAATGGAGGAAACATCATGAAAAATTCATTTGCAAGAGATTTTGGCCTATGATCTTATAAAGCACTGAGATTCCACTGAACAAAAGGAGATCTAAACAGTTTAAGAAAATTACTGATTGCATTCTATTTAACATCCAGAAAATAGTTATGGCAATATGTTAGCACGTCTTTCTTATTGTCTTCACAGAGATAAATGAATAACCGAAAGGAAAATATCTATTGACTATTTATTTATGTCTCCAAAGTGTCTTTCTAGTATTCCATATAATATTTGTATTATGAATTAATTAATATACATACTTATTCCCAGGATAGCCATATTTTAGATATGTGCATATTGTAAAGACAGAATTTTGCCTAACTTGTATATGAGTCTATGTGTGTGTGTATGAACATTAAAATGTTGGCTATGCAACAGGTCCATCTGTAGCTCTTCTTATTTGGAGCATGTATTATTTGCAAGGTATATACGAGGTGATTGATGTCATTAGGGAGGCAATGAGGCAGGTGCTTAAGAGCCAGTCTGTCTTGACCATACCTTGGTTTCACCACTCAGTAGTTGTACTACTTAACCCCTGTATTATCAAGGTACTTACTTAACTTTCCTGTGCTTCAGATGCATAACCTATAAAACGGGGTCATTAATAGTAACTAGGTTGAAGGGAGTTGCTGTGAAGGCTTATAATTACATGTTATATAGTATATAATATGAGATTGTGTTTAATGTAATATATATTTTTATATATAACATTATGTATTATATATAACATATATGATTACATACACATATATAGACACATGTATGTATTAGTAAAGTGCCTGGCAAATGGTAAGCACTCAATGCCTGTTCGTAGTTCTTATCAAATTTTCAAAACATCCTGCAAGTATTACTATCTCTGTTTTACAGAGGAGGGAGCCAAGCTCTGAGGATCTTATGATTTTCCTAAGGTCTCACATGCATTTCTTAGGTTTATTATTAGAAAAAAGAAAGGGACTCTCATCATAAATATTTTCACTAAAATAAAGCACAGTAAGGATTTGTTACAGCATTATTGACAGCTGAAGGATGATTGCTTAAATAGTCAAAAGAAAAATAACACTGGAAAAATTCTGTACAAGTAACAGGCACCAGAGCCAGAAGCCAGGAATTCTTCAACATACTGTACAGACAGATCTAAAATTAAGGGGATGATTAGCCAACATGCAATTACCATATTAATTAGAAATGAAAAGCCCCCTATACATAAGAGAGGGAGCAAACTGACTTGATCACATTGGCATATCACAACTTGTAGAAGTGTCAGTGAAGTAGGGCTGGGGGCTGTTGATGGGGCAGAGAAGGTGGCACACCAGAGCCCAGGAGTAGAGCAAGTACCTACAACTAGATAAGGCATTTCCTAAAAGTGTTCATTCAACCAGATGTAAATTCAGCCCAAACCAATTTATTAGACAAAGAATGGAGGCAATGCCACAATATATCCTAATGATGAGAGCTAGGGCAGAGAGTGGAACAACTGTCTGAGTCAACAACCTCAACAAGAAAGAGAAACACAACAAAACAAACTCCTCCGCAGTGGTGAAGTTGTTACTTTCACTACCTATCTCTCACAATGCATATTACTAGCCGGTAAATATAATTGTTATACATAAAAATTGTTTCTTTCCTCTTCTCTGAGTCTAAAACATCCAAGAAGGGACCACAAAACGTCAGTTAGAATGCACCAGAATTTTCAATATTAGGAAATCTTGAGCATGGAAGGATGAACAGAGAAGAATAGCCAGACACATAAAAGGAGCTTCAATTCGAGAGAAATGAACCAATCCAAAAAATCGAGTAAGTATTCCTCAGTTTCATCATTAATCAAACTTTCTGCAGTAAAAGAAAAAATATTTGGGGAAAAGTAAAAGAAAACATTGCACCTATGAATCTTTATTAATCAAATACTAAGAAGCGGTCCTCTGAGATCTGAAATGACTATTTTCAGATTTAAATTTATGATGGAGGCAGTGAAACCTTTGTTAGAATCACTTAAAACCCTAATCTATTAAAGCAGTTGTGGTTCACAGATTAGTCAATAACTGAGAATTAAAAATGAATATATAAAAATGAGAGAAAAGATAAGAGACATAGAACAGATAACTTGAAACTATGGGACACATGTAACAGCAGTTTAAGAAAAAGAAGACAGAGGAAAAACATGAGACATAATATTCAAAATAGCTTAAGAAATCTTTTCCTGAATTCAAGACATGTTTAAAGTTTTAGGTCAGAGGGATTCTAATCGCCAAACAAAAGAAATTTAAAAATTTTTTTTTTCGAGATGGAGTCTCGCTCTGTCACCCAGGCTGGAGTGCAGTGACTCACTACTACCTTCACCTCCCAAGTTTAAGCAATTCATCTGCCTCAGCCTCCTGAGTAGCTGAGATTAAAAACATGTGCCCCCATGCCCAACTAATTTTTATATTTTTAGGGTTTTGCCATGTTGGCCAGGCTGCTCTCGATCTCTTGACCCCAAGCGACCTGCCCGCCTTGACCTCCCAAAGTCCTAGGATTACAAGCATAATTACAGGCATTACCGTGCTTGACCTCGTATATTCTTATAATATGTGTGACCATTAATTTTATGTGTCAACTTGACTAGGCTAAGGGATGCCCTGATCACCGGTAAAACATTCTCTCTGGGTATATCTGTCAGGGAGTTTCTGGAAAAGATTTGCATTTTAA
The DNA here is from genome assembly GCF_049354715.1 of Callithrix jacchus. Taxonomy (NCBI): domain Eukaryota; kingdom Metazoa; phylum Chordata; class Mammalia; order Primates; family Cebidae; genus Callithrix; species Callithrix jacchus. Next base: position 147,985,955 of record NC_133507.1, read on the forward strand.
TTGGTAGTCTAGAGTAATGCAGATGGTCTTCACCACTGTGGATGGGTATGATCCAAGCCTTGAAGACCTGACTACAACAAGAAGGTGGAAGAAATTTGAATTCTCTGTCATCTTGAGCTTGGGCATCTGTCTTCTCCTGCCCCCAGACATCAGCACTCTTAGTTCTCAGGCCTTTGTACTCAGGGATTTACACCAACAAGGCCCTCAGTTCTCAGGTCTTTGGATTTGAACTGAATTACACCACCAGCTTTCCTGCTTCTCCAGCTTACAGGCGGCAGATCGTGGGACTTCTCAGTCTCCATAATTGCAGGAGCCAATTTCCATCATAAATATCCTCTTTTATCCTATTATCCTATTATCCTAAATATCCTATTAGTTCTATTTCTCTGGAGAATCCTGACTCATTCAGTATGTTTTATTTCAAAAACAAAGGAAACAATAATCGGTGAGAATGCAGGCAGAAAATAAAAGGGTTGTCTATACAGGATAAAGTGTTAGTTTTATATTAAAATTCTCTTCACAATACAAAATGACAGAATGCAATGAAGCAATGTCACCCATGTTGATGAAAAATGGCTGTGAAATAGGAAATTTGTAGCAAGATGGGAGAAGAGAAACAGAAAGACATTATGAAACAAGGAAACCCTCAGAAGTTATTTTAATTAAACATATTTTCTAAAAATATATCTATAAGTCTAATTAACCTAAGAAAATAAATACTAAACCTTACATATTACATTAGCTTTCTAGGGCTTCTGTAGCAAAATACCACAGACTGAATGGCTTAAACGACAGAAATGCATTTTCTCACATTTCTGGAGGGTAGAGGTCTGAGACCAGGTGTGAGCAGGATAGGCATCTTTTGACATCTCTTTCCTTGGTTTGTAGGTGACCCTCTTCTCCCTGTGTTCTCCTGGTCTTCTCTGTGTAATCTGTGTCCCAATCTCTTCTTATTTTCTTAAACAGCTTTATTGAGGTATAATTAATATACAAAAAACTGCACGTTTAATGTATGCAATTTGCTGAGTTTTGATATAAATGTAAGCCCGTGAAACTATCACCAGAATCAGGTGATAAATAGATCCATCACCTCCAAAAATTTCCTTGTGTTTTTGAGTTTTACATTTTTGTTTGTGTGGTAACAACATCTAACAGGAGATCTACTCTCCCCTCAGGCACACCAGTCCTATTGGGTTACAGCACACTCTAATAACTTCATTTTACTTTAATAATCCTTTAAAGATCCTATCGCACTGGGCATAGTGGCTCATGACTGTAATCCTAACACTTTAGAGGCCGAGGCAATTGCATCAACTGAGGTCAGGAGTTCGAAATCAGCCTGACCATTATGATGAAGCCTTTTCTCTATGAAGCACAAAATATTAGCCAGGTATGGTGGCACATGCCTGTAATCCCAGCTACCTGGGAGGCTGAGACAGGAGAATCACTTGAACCTGAGAGGCAGAGGTTGCAGTGAGCCAGGATTGCACCACTGCACTCCAGCCTGGACAACAAGAAAAAAACTCCATCCCCCACCGCCCAAAAAAGACCCTGTCTCTAAATACATTCACATTTTGAGGTTACTGGGTTAGGATGTCAACATATGAATTGGGAGGGGGCGGACCACCCAATAGCTCATAACAGACATAAACAATTATACACAGAAGAAAAGTTTAAAAATTGCCAGTTCAGTCATGAACAAACTTTTAAAGAAAATATAAAGATTAAAATTTGACTCAAAAAAAATGAAAACTGAGATTAATAATGATGCAAACTGTGTCAAGCTGTCAAATGAAACACAGCGGACTTTACTGGTGTTTTTCTGTGTTTAGACTTCCAAGTCACAGAAAAGGATTAAACAGAAAAAACCATCTCAGATTACAAAATGAATAGGAAAGCTACAAATGCCATTCTCTAAAACCAACCTAAGCCTGGTCCTAAACCTGTCAAGAGGGCTAGAGTAGACCAAAGACTGGGCTGGCTGCCCTCCTCTCTCTAGACATAGGCAATGCAATTTGGGGATCCAAGCCCCAGGCCTGACCACTCAGAGACAGTGTCTTTATTGCCAAAAGGATTGGTTAGAAATGCTTAGCTGCTCCAATCTAAGTCAGTCAGCCTCCCAGGAAGATTTTTGCTGTAATTATTTGAAAAAAAAGGCACTCTCTCCTAAGATCCAAGATTTTAAGGTAGATTAAAGCCAGGAAGCAGAGAGCCAGAACCAAGACTGGCTGTGCTGTCTGTGGGGTTTAGAGCAAAATGAAAACTACTAGGAATTTCAAGATGTTCATCACTATGGGATGATCATATTTCCCCCAAAATTTATATGTTGAAGACCTACCTCTCAGTATTCCAGAATGTGACCTTTTTTGAAAACAGGGTTATTGAAGATGTAATTAGTTAAGTTACAAAGAGGTCATTAGATTGGGCCCTAATCCAATATGACTTTATCCTTCTAAAAGGGGGAAATTTGAACACAGAGACACAAAACACCTTTTGGACATTGTATTAGTTTGTTCTCACACTGCTAGTAAAGACATACCCAAGACTGAGTAATCTGAAAAGGAAAGAGGCTTAATTGACTCAACATGGCTGGGGAGGCCTCAGGAAACTTACAATCATGGCAGAAGAGGAAGCAAACACATCCTTCTTCACACGGAGGCAGCAAGGAGAAGTGCTGAGCAAAAGGGGGAAAGTCCCTTATGAAACCATCAGATCTTGTGAGAACTCACTCACAACCAGGAGAACAGGATGGGGGAAACCCATTCAATTATCTTCACCTGATTCCTGCCACAACACATGTGGATTATGGGAACTAGAGTTCAAGATGAGATTTGGGTGGGAACATAACGAAATCACATCAAACATGAAGGCAGAGATTAGGGTGATGCATCTACAAGGCATGTCAAAGCATGACAGCAAACCAGCAGAAGCTGGGGCGAGGTAAGGAACACCTTCTCCCTGACAGCTTCAGAAGGAACGAACCCTACCAACACCTGTGAGACCATCAATTTCTGTTGCATAGGGACTCCAGTTTGTGGTACTTCATTGCAACCGTTCTAGAAAATCCTAGTAACAGCAGAGCATTAAACCAAGCCCTGTGCCCTTCTCAGCATGGGGCTCAGTGGCAGTGCACAGGTTGCATGCCCGTGAGGCCAGCCCTGCCTGCAGCTGTCCATACCACTGAGTCCAAGGAAAGCACACCTGAGGGGAAGGGCCACAGGAGAGTGAGAGGAAGTCTTGAAGCCAGGGATTAAGCTTTAAATCTAGTGTGTCACTTCAGGTCACTGCAAAGGGAATGCCAAAGTCTGATTGGACGTGCAAGTGAAGTAAGTCTTCAGGGAAATGTCTCTGAAGGGTAAATAAGGGTGGAGGGGGCAAAACAGGAGAAGGCAGGGAGAGGCTTTCATCTTCATTGCTGGCCTAGCACCCTGAAAGCAGTAAGGGAAAGGAAGAGAATTGGGTAGAAGACTCATGTTGCAGAGCAGCTTAGATAAAGTCCTGACCAGGCTGATGAGGGCCTCTAGAGCAAAGTACTCAAAGGAATGCTGCATGAGGTAGGAATCACCCAGCTCACTACACCTGCCCTGCTCAGTCATTGGCTGGGAGATTCTAGGAGAAATCACGGCCACCACATGGACACTGGGAAATTCAAAAGGGTGGCCACTGGAGGCTTTCAGTCAATGACCCTGGATCCACCAGCTACTCTTAACGTGAGATCTGAATGATATAGCTTAATGACAACCAGCAACCACATGTCAAATGTAGCCACTTCCATACACATTTGGGAAACAGCTCCTCTACAGTGTCTATAACTTCTCTTCCTAAAGAGAAACACAGAAGGAAGAGGCTAGCAGGATAAACTGCAGCCCCCATCTCTGCATTTGAACTTGAGACCATACCTGGTACTCATTCTCTTCCCCTTTCACTATCTATTTAAAATTTTCCTCTCCTGTGTTATCACCTCAGTAGGTCTTAATGGCTTACTTGGTGGTGTGACCCAACCCCTTATCCTCTAGGGATCTCAGCCTGGGGGTGCCAAACAAATCTGTTCTAGTTACAATGGACCGAAAAACACTAGTTGGTATCCAAGCAAGTCACCTGGGTTCCATACACATTTCTCTATTGTATAAAAGGCTTACCTCCTCCTCCTGGTCAGAATCAGTTACCCAAGGAATAAAGACTTCCCTTCTCCTCTTCTCATCCACGCACACATGAACTTCCCAGTGCCCTGGAAGAAGCCATAGCTTATCATCTGCTGGACTGTATGTCCCAAATGGCAGAACTGCTTATACCACAGCTTGACCTATTACGGAGTCCTTTCTTCCTTCAAGCACCACACACAGTCACCAGCCTTCCATGTCACCCAGTATATGAGCCAAAGAAGCAGTCCAAAGACCCAGGTAGAGAATATGATGCCTCCAGGACCTGAGGTGGTTTATAAGGAGCTGTGCTACCCGCCATCTTAGTAGTAGGAAATGCAGGATATGACCATCTGGCTTTTACTTTGGAGGTTATGTTCTAGAAATTCCCTAACACCTGGATCCCTAAAATGTTTACTGAAGTGATAGGTCCTTAACTTATCACTGAGTTCACCTCCCATATGTTAGAATGCATGCATCCAACATACTAACAACTTCTTGCTCATCCTGCCACATCAACATCATGCCATCAATGCCACATCAACATCATGCCATCAATGTACAGTATGAATGTGACGCTCTCAGGACATGCAGATGTTCAAGATCTCTTCAGGTTGTATTATGATAGAGGGAGGGAGAGTTAACGTAGCTGTGAGGCAAAAGTGTAATTATTGTTATCTGTTCCTATAGCTATGAACTGTTTCTGACCATCTGTTCTGATTGGAATAGAAAACAATACATTCAGCAAATCAATGGGCACATGTGCTACACTTGAGGCCTGGATAAATCTACTCTAGCACTGATACTACATCTGTATAGCAGCTGCGATTAGGGCTACTTGGCTGACTTTATCTGTAGCCCTTCCTTAGGGTTCATATAGTTTCTGCCAGGGCCGGACTGGTGAATGAAGTGGGATATAATGGGGGCCACCACCCTTGCATCTTTCAGGTTTTCAATGGTAGCATTAAGCTTTACCATTCCCATTTTGTTTTGGTTTACTCTTTTGGTGAAGGATGGGAGAGAGGAAAAACAGCCCACACTCCTGCCATACTCAGACACTGGCTGAGAGCAGACCAGGGAGAGGGTGGCCACTGAGTGAATGAGAAGAATACAAAATGGTGGCAGGTGAGGGTGCCTGCTAGCTACTCATTGTAGCCTGAACTCTCAGTGGGAGAACTGATCGACACACCTCTACAGTCACCACTGCTAGACCTATCTACGTTTATACATTGATCTCTATGTGTCCATCTATATTGAAATATGTCTATTTTATCATACTCAAGTAAGATTTACCATAAGAATTCAAAGATACTTATTCACCTTAGAAGATATTTTGGTGAAATTCACAAAATCGCAATGTAGTGTTGGGGCATATAAGCAAATTGAAAACTGGAAACGGTTTTTTATTTTCTTTGGTGCTTTTCTGTATTTTTAAAATTTTCAACATGTAAATCCTCTGAGATTGCATAGAAAGATTCATAGTTATTTTCAAAGAGAATTAAGAAACTTAGCTGCTGGTTCTTTGCATCTAGAAATAATGCTTTCGGAACCTGCTGATAAGCATATGCTTTGGCCAATCAGACCAATCAAGTCTCCCGGTTCTGTCCAGTTCCGCCACATGCACAATGACATGCCTGCCACAGGGTCACTGTCATCTGCACTGCCTCGGTAGCATCCCACCTGTAAAGGATAATATGCAACTTCTCCAAGGGCCCCAGCATGGTCTCTTTCCCTCCGAGCAACAACAGAAAGAGCCATGATAGATAGTGTCAAGAAATAGTCACCTTCTTTGAATAGTCAAGGACTCTATAACCTGGAATAATATTGCCTTCACATAGACAATAAGATTTAATTTAGTGTTGTGGAGCCCAGCAAACGAGTTCCCTGTGAAAAAGCTTTCTTAAAACACAGCAACTCAGGCAACTTGCACACACATGAACCAAGAAGGTCTGGAACATTCAACATGCTGGATACAAGTTGAGCCACAAAAGCAAACTAAGCACACTTAAAAATAACAATATGGATAAAAAGGATAATAATTACAATCTCTCTGGTGAGATAGAAGGTCACTGTGACCACCAGACACAATGCCAAATATCCTGTTGGCAGGATGTTTCCTTGGCCCTTGTGCAATTGTGAGCTCAGAGCCAGGCTGCAGGCAGGCACCAGTGCCAGCTTTCACTTGCTTACCATCAAATGACTGCCATGAGCTCAGGTTGCAAATTTGTTTATATTTAGATGAACAGGTGTGTGGCTCCGTTCTAAATCAAGTCAGTGCCCTGCTGTTGTCATCTTAATGCTCTTTGTATAGCTGGAATAGTTTAATAGGGAAAAGGGCAGCACTCCTACCCTGACTTACACTTAGGGCTGTACCCTGCTTGTGGAAATTGTGTCATAACTTCTGTTCAGATTCAGTGCATCGTTCCCTTTCTGCATAAATCTGCAAAGGTTCTTGTGCCAGTATGTGGTTTCCCGTGAGAAAAGGACTGAGAAGGGGGTTTCTAATGTGGCTTCATTATAAGAGCAGTTTACCTCTTCCTCCTTGCCTTTGCAACCTGGAGATATTTTATAATTGCTGATTTTCAGTTGGCCCCTCATTAATATACCGATATTGTTGTGAAACTCAAATGACATCATTTAGGTGACTGTGCTTCATAAACACTAAAGGACTCCACAAATGCAAACTCAATATGATGCATGTAAAAGATCTTTATGAAGCTAAATATGCTCTACGGATGCAAACTAGTACAGTGGATGAAAGTGTCCTGCAAGCAACGTTATAAATGTCGGAAACACGAGAGAATTCAAGACCAGGAGTTCTCAAAGACAGTGGCTTTTCAGTCAGCTTCTTCAATTGTCATTTTATTAAGAATTCTGATGGAAATGTAACATATGAGGAAGTGGACATGCTGGTTACACTGTAATTATTCTGCTAAATATTTGAGCTCTGGTATTTACACAGGTTTTCATTCTGATAATAAGAATGCTACAAACCAGTTGACAGACATAGACCGTGTATCATTTTTTGACATCCTTAAAAGAAGTAGCTACCAAGTGGGAGGCTTTTCAATGGGGGGAGGAAAAGGAAATTTTGTTTCCATTCCGATTTCACTTCTGTTTATCATAGGGATCATCATGTGTTATTAAAAGTGATATATTTTATACAAGAAATAATTTTGACTTTTTATTAAGTAGCTTCATCATAGGTATCTCTTAATAAAAAGTTTCCTGTCTACCAAGTGACTCCTTTAGCCCACATTCTAGTGGACCTTCCACTAAATAAGTGAACGAACGAAAGCACAAGGACATTGGCCTTCAGAAGCACGCATGACGGCATGGGCACTTGGAATGCACTTGAGTTTTTCTTGGTCATTCTATCCTCACTCATGTGTAAAGACTCCTTAAATGCTCTGAAATACAGGCAGGTAAGACAGATGTGTCACTACAAATATGCTTACCTAACAGACACAAGATTCCCAGCATCATAAAATCCAGAGGAGGAAAAGCCCTGGAAGGGCCTCTAGTACTCCCCCTCACCTTGACAGGAAATCTCTCTGCAACTGCCTGGCCATGGCCGCCCTCCAAGTCAGACCTCTACTCATCCAGGCCTCTGCTTAGTGCTGCGAGCTACCTGGGGCATCCGGTCCCAGAGTCTTGTGCACTAATCAATTTCCTGTCTTTTTGGGGGGGTTTTGTTTGTTTATTTGTTTGTTTTGTTTGGTTGGTTTTGAGATAGAGTCTTGTTCTGCTGCCCAGGATGGAGTGCAGTGGCACGACCTCAGTTCACTGCAACCTCCGCCTCTAAGTTCAAGCAATTCTTATGCCTCAGCTTCCCGAGTCGCATGCCACCACAACTGGCTACTTTGTGTGTGTGTGTGTGTGTGTGTGGGGGGGGGGGGTATTTTTAATAGAGATGGGTTTCACAATGTTGGCCAGGCTGGTCTCAAATTCCTGATCTGAAGTGAGCCGCCCACCTCAGTCTCCCAGCGTACTGGGATTACAGGCATGAGTCATCACGTCCAGCTCAATTTCCTGTGTATTTGAGCAAAGTTCAAACTGCAGGTGCTAATCTATTAGAGCCTGTAGAAGTCCTAACTCCCTGGTCTCTCTTTCCTGCTAGGAAGTACTTGATGTGTTATCTCAGTGAAAGGGAAGAAATCTCCACTTGTTACTGCCAACCTGGGCAATGGCATATCTAAAATGATTTAAGTTAGATCGAGGGATTTGTTTTTTTAAAAAGTAAAACATTTCTCCTGTCTACTTTTACTTTTTTTCAATACAGAGATATAAAAATTTTAGATTATTTAAAACAAGTGAGTAATGAAATAAGCATTTTAAACGGATCCTAACAAACTGAAGAACACTAATGAGATTGATGGGGATGAGTGGAAGATGGTGGGGAAAAGTCGAGGTGGGGAGATTGAAGGCAGATGAATGGAGACAGAGGAGTGACAGCAAAAGCAGTAAAGGCCAACAGAAACAATAACAGACAAACAGAGGAGGAGGACAGAGTGAGAATGAAGGAAGGAGGAAGGAAGGAAAGAAGAAAAGAAGGAGGAGAGGGAAGGAGGAAATAAGAAAGAAAGGAAAGAAGAGAGGTAAAGGCCAACAGGAAGACAGGATAACTTGCAAACAGAAGAGGAGAACAGAGTGGGAGTGAAAAAAGGAAACAAAGAGGATGGACAGGAAGGAAGGGAGGGAGAAAATAAGAAACAAAGGAAAGAAGGAAAGAGATAGGAGAGAGAAGGAGAAAGGAAGGGAAGGAGGGAGGAAGGAGAGAATGAAGGAAGGACAGAAGGGACAGAAGGAAGAGGGAGGAGCAATTTTGAAGTGAGTGATTGGTCAGAGGTAAATTACTCAATAGACTCCAGGTTACTTGCTATAATAATAATTGTTAATAACATTTATTGAATGTGTACTATCTCCCAGATACTATTCTAAGTACTTTAGATGTAATCCTCATCACAACCTATGAGTTTGACTCAATAATTATAATGATAGCCATCACTCTCAGACATGAGAAAGCCATACTCTAGAACTCTAGGTAGTGACTGACAGAGCCAGGATTCAAGCCCAGGTGGGCTGGCTTCGTACTTCTCAGACACTTGTCTCTAGTCCCCTGCACCTGCCTCTTATTCTCCAAGCTGACCATGCATTGCACTATCTGCTAAGATTTCTACGAGCCTTACAGAAGTGGAAAGCAACACTCTATTTAGTGGTGTTAGCAGATTACAAAGTCCATTGTAGAATTTGTTTATTTTCTTCAGTGATGTTTCAAAATATACTTTAGAAGTTTACAGATGCTTGGCAATTTTCTAGCCGTTTCAAGCTCCTTCAACAGTGCCAAGATTTTTAATTGCCTTATTGTTTTGGTTAGAGTGACTAGAGTGGCTTAATTCCTTGTTAACTAGAGGCTTTAAATAAAACCAGAATTTATTTCTGCTTCAGATCAAATTCTTGTTTTGTGGTCTGTTAAGAGTAAGTAGGAAATATGAGAGAAAAATGTTAAAAGCTAGGAATAAATATTACGTGTACACAATCAACGCAACCAGCAAATGTTTAGTGAATAAATGAAATTGATCAATCATTGCCTGATAACACCTTTTCAACTACCTCTAATAGTTTAAAGAAAACCTTCTAAAACTCATTCTAGAAACCCCTTCTGAAAGTACCTGCCAGTAGAAGAATGGTTCCTAATGATTAAGATCAAAGAAGTCTCATTTATTTTCTATGAGTCTGCTGAAATTAAGCTTACCATCCATCCAGGAAAATTGAGTTATTTTAGGTAACTTAAACAGAGGAGCATTAATGGAAGAAATTAATTATTTAAAGAGATGTTGCATAAACATGAGCTGCAGGAGCGAAGAGGAAAGAGGGCTCATACCCAGACAGTGAGAACAGATGCCCACCGCTGCCCTTGAGCTAGAGTTCACAGTCTACATGCACTGCTGAGCTGCTGGAGATGCTGTCAGTTTCCAAAAGCAAGTAGAGCAGGGCAACTGTGGAGATGAGAAGCCATTTAGATCTCACTTGTATAGAGGGTGTCCAGATGAGCACATGACTGCAGCAGAAGTATATACGCACCAGCCTTCCATCTATCCCAAGCCCCTTGGTTTGACCTTCTAAGTAGCCTGTACAAACCAACTGTTCTCAAAAAATAATGATAATAAAATAGAAGACATGCAGAAATTTGGTCAAAGGTATTTTATAATTGTCTGGTTACTTAAAAATAAATCTAGGGAGCATTTTTCACTGCCTACGGGAGTTTTTAAATGTCTGTTTTCTTGTCTCTTCTATGTTTGATTTTTAACATTGTCATTATTGTTATTACCATTATTATTTTTGCCTTAACCTTAACAACCACTTTTCAAATTTGGTGACTTACCACCTTTTCCTTCAGCTTACGAAGATAACACAAAGCTTACCTGCCCTTTAAATGGATTATGAAATAAATTATTGAGTGAGGGGTATTAAGCTTTTAGGAAAGAGTTTATTAAAGAACAATTCTGCTTGTAAAGTACCACCAAGACTCTAAGAATATCATACTAAGTCACTTAATGCAGTCGGAGAGGATGTTCACATGTTTTATCATAGCTGTTACAGAGAGCAGTTATTTGAAGGTGATTGCTTTATTCTGAATCCTGCAGCTGATTTTGAGGTTGATGGCATTTAATTTGATGTATGTATTCAGAGAGAAATGAAATGGCTTGATGGTGACATGCACTTCAGGATTTCTCTTTTATTGGATTGAAAAGCAGGTACTTAGACTTGCATTAACGTCTGAAGCAAAGAAAGCCGTGATTGGCCCAAGTTTCATGTTAGGAAAAGCAGCGACATTTTGGAAATTAATTAATCTTATCTGGAACTGCAGGTGCATTACATTAAATTTGATCAAATGCCGAATGGCATCTGCAGTCAAGCTAATTTCACTAAGGGCCAAGAAGATGGTGTTACACTGAGGCGGGGCTAGTCAAGTGAATCTTGTCCATCAGCACAGTGGGGAATCTGCTGAGCTTAGATTTAAAATCCTCAAAACAATTTCCCTCTCCGTAGAGGATTTCCTAAGTGCATGTGGATTTGGGCTGAGATTCCTCCCTGCTGGACCCACTAAAAATACTTTTCCTCTTTCTCATTGACAGTTCTCAACCTGTACATAAAATACATTCAAGAAAATGTTATGTGAAAGGTTAGGTTAGTTCATGGATCATGGCATTTAAGAGGAAGAATCACCCTTGAAAGGTTAAGTTCAGGATTCACTTTCATGTGTGAGATAAATAGTGACTAGTAATCAGGAAGTAGGCAACATTAGTAAGATTGTATTTAAAATACAGTACCAAATTGGGGTGGCTTTCAGTGAATTCTTGAAAATTCCTCTGCCATGGCATAGTATCACGGTTAGAAACATAGGAACTAGACACAGGTGGCTTGGGTTTACATCCTTACTCTATCACTTAGTGAATGGAAGATTTAGAGCAAATTGCTTAACCATTCTGGGGCTCAGCTTCCCTATAAAATGAATATAAAATGAAACCCTATAAAATGATTCCAACAATAGTACCTATTTCATAGACTTATTGCAAGGATTAGTTAAAATCTGTTTAAGCAAACAAATTCCTTTCTCAAGACAAGAAACTCATACCTAGCTTTGTATACATAATGCACGCAAGCAAGTTACCATGCTGAAGCAATCAGTCCTTCCGAGAAAGAAAATTCTTCCGAGAAAGAAAATAAGTCCCAGAGCCTTATTTTCAGAATCACTCATGTTGCTTCCAGACATTGGCTATTTAATCCTTCCAGAACAACCGAGAGAATTTACGCAAATAAACTTCTCCTTTTACAGAAGAGAATGCTGCTGTACAGGAAGATCAAGTGTTTTCCTTGAGGTGACCCACAGAACTCAACCCTTTCTCCATGTTTATTCCATTACTAGATGCCCTTGCTGTTAGGCATGAAGCAATCCTAAATTGATATGAGATAAAAAAACAAAAAACAAACAAAAAAAACCTTAAACGTGTAAGATTCAAACCAATTTTAAAACGTCAGGGTACATATAGAGAAACGAATCCACTGTATGATATTTATGTAACTTTTCAGAAGCTGGGTCTTTTCTTCTGACAGTTGTGGGAAACTAATGAAGTAAGTACTGCTGAATGGACTTCAGTTTCCACTCAAATTTCCTAAGTGAGAAAGAAACTGAAACATGTAGCTGGGTTTTTAAAAAATAATGAGTTATGCATGTAAGTTACATTTAAATCCATAGAAACATGATTTGACTCTGCCAGGTCAAGAAAGAAAAATTATTATTAGGGTGAATCAGGGAGTGTGGAGAGCTTCAAGGTCCCTCATTACCATCAGATGTAAAACCTGCTCAAGGTAGAAAGGAATGTGAGAAGAGTGTCTGGTGAGGATAACAGACACGTTCAACTCTCCCCTCCAAATAGCTCCTAGTTGAGTTTTGAAAAACAGTCTTTGCCCTTAAAAGTTTCTTCATGCCAAATCCTGTTTGTGCAAGAATCCTTGAACTTCACCCAGTCCAGCAAAATGTCTTACAGGCAGGAGAGAGGAAAGCAGGGAGAAGGGAGGGAGAGAAGAAAAAGAGATGAGGAAAAGAGAGAGTGAGGGTCAGAAAGTAAGGGGGAGGGGGAAAGAGACACAGATTTTCAATTATTTCCATGTTAAGTCATGGTTTGAAAAAAAATTCGTAACTACTAATGCTAATAATTTCCCCAAATACCAAAGCAATGTATGCTCATTGCACAAGACTAGGCATTTTTTAAAAAGACAAAAGAAAATCAAACCTACTAAAAGTATTTCACTTCACTGTGAGTATGTGAATATGTTGGGCTACGTCATTGGTGCCTCTTCCCAATACACACACACACACACACACACACACACACACGTTTCCTGTGCCTATGAATTCATACAGATTTTTAAAATCACATTAGTATCTAAGAATATAGCTTTTTAGCTTAGTTTTACTCTTTATTATATCATGAGTCATTTCCTATGCCCTGCAATATGTTCCATAGATTTTGTTTGTCTCTAGCATATTTTATGCAATGAGTTAATGTAATTTATTCAATCAGTTACACACTAATGGATGTTGTTTTTCATTATTTTCTTAAAATAAATAATGTGTATATTTGCGAATCTTGATATAATTCTAGAGTTATTTCCTTAGGAAAATTTTCTGGAAGTGAAAATTTTGAATCAAAGTGTATGAGTATTTTAAAGCATCTAATATATAATACTGTGTTTTGTGTTTTCCTGGTTTTAGTGAGAATTGAATATTAATCCCTTTCCCCAACATAAAAATTCCAGTTTATTAGGTAAACTGTTTTTCTGTTTAATTCATAATTTGTTCTGCATTATGCTATTTCCTATACTTTCTTCTGGGTTTTATTTTATAATTACCTGTTTGAAGGATTAGGCAATTCATTTTCATTCTTTCTATAGAAACATTGCTAACTATTTTAAGTAAAATATCTAATTTATCCCTAAAAAGAACTCAGTAGATATCATCTAAGCTTCAGTTTATAGATGATAAAATGGACTTAAATAAGTTAAACAACTTCCAACGTTCACATAGCTAACAGATGGTGAAATCTGGGCTTGATCTCTTAATATAGTGCAAAGATTCAAAGACAGCGAAATTCCTTACCTGTGAGCACAAAGCTGTGGGAACAACCCACGAGATGGATGGGTCCTATTCTTTCCTGATCTTCTCTTAGAATGAAGGATACTTTACATTTTCTAGCTAGGATAATGTTTGCTGTTTTATTTTGCTAGAAACAGAATATATTAATTGAAAATTTAATGGCAATTTTTAACATTATCATGTGATACAATTTATTAAGTAGTTTCCTGCTGAAGACTTACCAAGAGTTTTCCTAGGAATGCCATTTTTAATGATTCTTACAAATGTTACAGAAATATTTGGAAAGATGCATTCTGTTTACACAATAGAACCTCTATTATATATCAGATAAGTTGAATTAAATTTTATTCACATTTATTTTATTCAATTTTTACCCATTTTTTAATTTTACTGATTTTCAGTTATTTTCATAGACTTGTTTTGCCCCAGCCTGGGAATAGGGTGATGTCTCTCTTTCAATGCCTTCTTACCTTTAATTCTTCTGTGTATGATATTAATTATGCCTTCTCCACTCTCTACTTGCCTGATTTACTTTGCCTTTTCTTTTATTTCCAAGATTTTCCTTTCATTTGACTTTATAATTGAATTTCATATATATTACTATTTGGATCTAGATTTTTTTTTTTTTTTGATACTCAAGATTAATCCATTCACATTTATTCTGGTAACTAATATGCTTGGATTTTACTTTTATTTTTTCTTTTTCTTTTTTCTTTTTTCTTTCCTTCTCACATTTCCCAAATGATATGATTCCAGCTTTAATTTATATTACATACAGAAGAAAGCTCCAGCTCTTTAGTCTGGTACCTGTCTTAGTCTGTTTGTAATGTTTAACAGAATACTTGAGACTGGGTTATTTATAAAAAACAGAAATTAATTTTCTCACAGTTCTAGAGGCTGGGAAATCCCAGGTCAAGGCACCAGAATCTTGTAAGGACCTTCCTGCTGCGTAATCACATGGCAAACACCAGCAAGTCAAGCATGCAAGAGACAGTGCACCCTCTTCTAGGAGCTCTTTAAATAATGGCATTAATCCACTTACGAGGGTGGAGTCTTCATAATGTAAACACCTCCTATGAGGCCCTGTCTTCCAATGCTGTTGCACTGGGGATTAACTTTTGAACACATGAATCTCTGCAGGACAGATTCAAACCATTGCAGTTTCTGTAAGTCTTTCTGGGACCCGGTCCTAACTAATTCTACAACTTCTAGGCATCCGTCCTTCCCACCATGACTTACAGTTTACCTGAACTGCTTTGCATTCTTGCCTACACAATGCTGCTTCATGCTCTAGCTTTATTTGGGTTGTTCCTCTTATCAGTAATGCTCCTGCTATAGTTTTTCACCTAGCTAAATTTCATTGCCTTTCCCAGAATTAGTCTGTCATCTCCAGAAGTTTTCTCTGAAATACCCTCTGAGACTTCTAATGTTTTCTCCTAGCACCTTGCATGCTTCTCCCTGGGTGCTCTATCAGAATGTATCTTGCCAGGAGAAGTTCATCAATTATAAATAAACGAATGTCAAGGAGACCTCTGTTTATAGTTACAATATTTCTTCATGAGAGGTTTAGCAATTTACTAATAAAAATGTAGGGCTTTCTTTTAAACTGAAAAACAGCTGCTGTTACATAAATGTTTCTATCAATTCAGACATTGGACATGATCATAATAAAAACCATGGACATAGCATTGCAGTGATAGCCACTTCCATGAAAGTATGAAGAACAGCATCACACACACACAGAAATCAATTTAGATTTGGAAGCCACCTGTCTCTTGAGCCAATGTATTGACGTCCATAAAGGTGACATTCTACATTATCCTTAAATAGCTCCACTCCTCTCAGCAATTGCTCTAACAGTCACCAGCTGCTGTGTCAGAGGTGGGCACCAAGATGTTACATCTATGCCAATAGCTCAGCTCCAGGATAAACAAGAAAGCCCTGAGAAGCCCTTTCTTAACTTTTTCTTTCTTAGTTCAGCTATTTCTCAGATCATGGCCTTAGCTTGACAAATCACACTTAAAGCAGGGACTGGGAGCTTTAGCAAAAATGACAGATGACACTGGGTCCTCACAAAAGCCCATCTTGTGACCCAGAATGTTTCAGGCAGGGGCCATCTGCACACAGGACAGGTACTTGTGCCTTTATGCACTGAGTTCTTCAGAGCATAAGTGAAATAGAACTTCACAAAACTTCACACCCAGAGGGAAACAATTTGAAGGGTCTTGCCAACTTGGCAAGTGAATCTCACCAGGATGCTGTGCTGATAGACATCACCTCTCTCTGCAAGATTCCCACTTTTCAGTGCAACAGTGAAACATATTTGTGACTTTTGAAAGACTAAGAGCATCTGTTAAAGCAGGCACACACAAAAAAGAGTAAGAAGATGATACAAAGGGCCATGTCAGAGAACAACAAAGCCTGGACACAATCCATCAAAGTTTGAGGTGGAGGAGAGGTGGGGATGAAAACAATAATACCAGATACAGCATGTGCCCTCTGGGTGGAAAGGAGAGGACAGGGCTCACTTTACGCACTGTGGCCAAGCTTGAATTCACAGAGAGCAATCTGGGACTCTGCTTTCCTCACTATTTTGGGGGTGGAATTTTCTCTCCCTCTCTCCAACTTATTTAGCTGGGACTCCTTTGGCTGCAAGTGACAGAAACTGCAGTCCAAACTTGCTCAAACCAAAAGAAGACAAGAAAAAAGAGGGAGAAAGAGAAGAAAGAAGGGAGAGTTGGGGGAAAGAAGAGAGAGGAAGGAAGGAAGGAAGGAAGGAAGGAAGGAAGGAAGGAAGGAAGGAAGGAAGGAAGGAAGGAAGGAAGGAAGGAAGGAGAGAGGGAGGGAGGGGGGAGGGAGGGAGAAAGGGAGGGAGGAAGGGAGGGAGGGGGGATGGGAGGAGGGAGGGAGGGAAGGGAAAGGAGGGAGAGAGGATCCCTCACTAAAAAGCTCAGTATTTGGGTCAGATCTGGGACACGAATGGCGTCATTACAGCTCAGTCTTGATCTCCTCAGTCCTGGACTCAGATTTTATCTTGTGTGGGCTTTACTCTCAGTCAAGCACTTCATTTTTGTGTAGCAATAGATCTTCAAGAGTTATACCCTGTATTCTTAGAAACCTCCGAAAGAAAAATGTGTTTTTTCCTCTGTATGTCCAAGGAACCTGAAGCTCCTTGGTCTGGATTTGTTTGGCTGGGATCTCCTGAGCATTCCTGGAGCTCCACTGATACCACATGTCTGTAGAGATCGTTGCCCAAAAAGTAAAGAGGCCCTGATATCAGAAGAGAAGGTGGATTTTAGAAGAGCAGAAATAACAGAATAAATATTTTGTTGGGTAACTGGTTTGGGGATGAGCTGACATGAAGCACTTAGAGGAAGCTGGCCTGGTTGTCTGATGAGCATCCTCTGTCTGTCTTTGGGGAACACCATCTTTCTTTGTGGAACTTCCTTACTTCACAAGATCTAGTGGAACTGCCAATCACAAGGCTCTGACTACAGCATGAATATGTGGATCAAGTTAGCCAATTAGATTTCCTCTCTGGAAAATATAATATTTAGCTCTGAGACACAAAGGATAGTTGCAGCTGTGTTATCCAAAGACAGAGCCCAAAAGGGAGGGCAAGAGAGTCTGTTTCTAAACTCCCAGTCACCCACTGGTGCCTCAGTTCCTGCCCTTCCACAAGGCTCACTGTTCAGCTCTTCCTTCAATTCTGTGGCTTACTCAGTGTGGTGTACCCACAGGTGTCCTATTGTTGCTTGTGTTAGGGCCAGTTTCTGCAGAGTCAACCTCAAAGCCTGACTGCAGTGGGGCTAAACAGAGTCTCTCATAATAGTCCACATTACTTTAGATGTCCAGGACTGGACTTAGGTTTTTGTCAAGTATCACACCTGGCCCTGAATGGGAATAAATGAAGACCATTGCTCTTTCTGTTGTAGAAAGAGAACATGAGAGGCTGTGGTCTCCACATACATAGTTTTTGGACTAACTTCAAACCTAGATGTGTGCTGTGTACTCCTTCTCAAATACATATTCCTTAGCATGTTGAATTGGAAAATCAAGTAATGAGAGGTCAGGCAAAGTGCTCACTAATTTTTCATTCATATCTTCATTGATTAGATGATGATTTATTTACTAAGCCCCTATTTTGTGAAAGGCACTGGAGACGCTGTGTTGGGCAAAAGTAAACCTTCCCCTTAACTCAAGGACCTTGGCAGGGAGAGCCCAAAAACTTGAAAATGAGTATATACTTTGTAGGAGTTTCCTAGGACTATGTAATAAACTATCACATACTGGGGGACTTAACAGAAATTTACTCTCTCACAGTTTTGGAAGGCAGAAGCCTGGAATTAAGAAATTAAGACACTGACATGGCTGTGCTTCCTCTAAAGTTTCTTTTTCCATTTTTTTTTTAATTTATTATACTTTAAGTTCTGAGGTACATGTGCAAATCGTGCAGGTTTGTTACATAGGTATACACGTGCCCTGGTGGCTGTTTGCTGTATCCATCACCCCATCATCTATATTAGGCATTTCTCCTAATGCTATGGAGTCTCACTCTGTCACCCAGGCTGGAGTTCAGTGGTACAATCTTGGCTCACTACAACCTCCACCTCCTGGGTTCAAGAAATTCTTACACCTCAGTCTCCCAATTAGCTGAGATTACAGGTGTCTGCCACCATGCCCAGTGAATTTTCATATGTTTAGTAGAGACGGGGTTTTGCCATGTCAGCCAGACTGGTCTCGAACACCTGACCTAGGGTGATCCAACCGCCTTGGCCTCCCAAAGTTCTGGGATTACAGCCTTGTGCCACCACGCCCAGCCTTCCTCTGAAGTTTCTAAGGGAAAATCCTTCCTTGCCTCTTCCAGCTTTGGAACTCCTTGGCTTCTAGACACTTCACTCCAATCTCTGCCTCCATTTTTATATCATCTTTTTCTCTATCTCTGTTTTCACTTCTTATAAGGACATCAGTTATTGGATTCAGGGCCCACTCTAAATCCAGGATGATTTTATCTCAAGATCCTTGACTAATTACATCTACAAAGGGCTTTGTTTTCAAATAAGTTTACATTCTAATGTTCTCAGAGGGCAGGACTTTTTCAGCAACACTATTCAACACACCATATGACTCACTATATAACTGCAAACTAAATTAAAGTAACAAAAGGAAAGAGTATGGCAGTGTGAGTAGGGAAGAAAGGAGCAGGAACTAGCCTGTGTATAGTAGTTTTCTCTCACATTGCCCCAAACTACCCCAAAGTTAGCGGCTTAAAGCAATATCTACCCATTATCTCAAACTTCTGTAGGTCAGAATTCCAGGAACGGTGGAACTGGATTCTGCACTCAGAGTCCCAGAGGCTAAAATCAAGGCTTTGGTCACACTCAGTTCTAGTCTGAAGGCTCTGGAGAGGATTCCTATGACTGCAAGATCTGTTTCTTGCAATTGTAGAAATGAGGTCCTGTTTCCTCAACGGCTACTCTGCACTGAATTCAATTGTTGGAACCTCCAATGTGACTGCACTGGGAGAGAGGGTCTTTGGAGGTAATTAAGGTTAAATAAGATCCCATTTGCCTATTGATGACCTTATAGAAAGATGAAGAGAGATTCTCTGTCTCCACATGCAAGCACATAAAAAATGACATGTGAGGATACAGTAAAAAGTGGTCATCTGAAAGCCAGCAAGAAAGGTCTGACCAGAAGCTGACTCTGCTGGACCTTAATCCAGGACTTCCTGCCTTTGGAACTCTGAGAAAATAAATGTCTGCTGTTTAAGCCCCCAGTCTGTGGTGCTTTGTTATGGCAGCCATGCAGACTAACATACAGGCTTACTTCTGGGGACTGTGAATGTGTTTGTCTGTTCTCATACTACTATGAAGAAATACTCAAGTCTGGGTAATTTATAAAGGAAAGAGGTTTAATTGACTCACAGTTCCACATGGCTGGGAGGCCTCAGGAAACTTCCAATCATGGTGGAAAGCAAAGGAGAAGCAGACACCTTCTTCACGGGGTGGCAGGACAGAGTGAGAACATGCAGGGGAAATGTCAGATGCTTATAACACCATCAGCTCTGGTAAGAACTCACACTCTCTCTCCATTTGCTTGGTAAATCTTTTACCCCTTTATTTTGAGCCTATGTGTGTTCTTGCATGTGAGATAAGTTTTCTGAATACAGCACACTGCTGGGTTTTGACTTTCTATCCTATTTTTCCAGTCTGTGTCTTTTGACTGGGGCATTTAGCCCATTTACATTTAAGGACACAAGAACAGAAAATCAAACACCGCATGTTCTTACTCACAGGCGGATGTTGAACAATGAGAACACATGGACACAGGGAGGGGAGCATCACAAACTGGGGTCTGTGGGGGGAACTAGGGGAGGGACAGAGGTGGGTAGGGAGGTTGGGGAGGGATAACATGGGGAGAAATGCCAGATATAGGTGACAGGGGAATGGAGGCACTAAATCACATTGCCATGTATGTACCTATGCAACAATTCTGCATGATCTGCACATGCACCCCAGAATCTAAAATACAATATAAAATATATTAAAAAAAAAAAAAGAACTCACACACGATCATAAACACAGCATGGGGAAAACAGTCCCCAGTGTCCATGATCCAATTACCTCTACCTGATATGGTCCTTGACACATGGAAATTATGGGGATTACAATCAAGATGAGATTTTGAGTGGGGACACAGCTATATGATATCAGTGATCAGTTCCTAGGAGCTACTCACACTCTATCACATGGTCTCCACCATCTTCAAAGCCAAAAACAGAGAACCTCCTTCATGTAGTATTTCTTACCTACTTTAAATCTTTTTCATCTGGAAGAACCCAGATCCTCTTTTGAGATTATTTGATTGGGTTAGTCTCACCAAGGATAATCTCCTCATTTTAAGATCCACTGATTTGGGAATTTCATTATGTCTGCAAAATCTCTTCACAGCAGTACCTAGGTTAGTTTCCCTGAATAACTAGAAGATGTGAGTATACCAGGGACCAAGGTCTTAGGGGTCTGTATTAGGGTTCTCTAGAGGGACAGAACTCTTTAGAGGGATAGATTACATATACATATACATATACATATACATATACATATACATATACATATACATATACAGGGATATATATCTAGAGGGATAAATATATATATATATATATATATAGAGAGAGAGAGAGAGAGAGGGATATATATCTAGAGAGGGATATATTCTTTTGAGATATATATATATATATCTCCTCTTGATATATAATATATATATCAAGAGTTAATATGACTTAAACTCCTCTTTATATATAGATAGATAACATATAACACACACACACACACACACACACACACATATATATATACAAATTCACACAATCATAAGGTCCTACAATAGGCCATCTGCAAGCTAAGGAGCAAGGAAGCTAGTCTGAGTCCCAGAGCTGAAGAACTTGGAGTTTGATGTTCAAGGGCAGGAAGCATCCAACATGGGAGAAAGATCTAGGCTGTGAAGCTAAGGCAGTCTAGCCTTTTCATGTTTTTCTGCCTGCTTTTATATTCTGGCTGTGCTGGCAGCTGATTAGATGGTACCCACCTACATTAAGGGTGGGTCTGCCTTTCCCAGGCCACTGACTCAAATGTTAATCTCCTTTGGCAACACCCTCACAGACACACCCAGGATCGGTACTTTGCATCCTTTAATCAAATCAGTTTCACAGTATTAACCATCGCAGGGTCATCTTAGAATTTTGCTACCAGAGTAGATTAAGGAAAGCTTGCCTGAGGAAGGGATAACAGAACTGGGGCCTAGAGGATGCCTTAGCTAGATGAGGAGGGAGAAGGAACATCAGAGGCAGAGTAAGAGTGTGGGGGAAAGAGTAGCTCTGGTGAAACCGAAAGGAGGCCCACAGGCAAGAGCAGAGAGAATGAGGGCTGGTGAGAGGTGTGGGCTACTGAGAGGTGTGGACGGATCAGCTGGACCAGATCCTCAGAGCCGCAGGTCACAAGAGGACACTGGACCATAGGCAGTTGAGTTCTCCCTGGTGCAGAGGGCTGTCAAAGCCGGGATGCAGCAGAATCACTGTAAGCCACCTAGAGAATTTGTGACTCTGGGAAACACTAAGCCAACAGGAGTAATATTGAAAATCCTCAATAGCTGCTTAGACCAGGACACCAGCCTTTGTGTGGGTCATGCTCCCCTCCACAGGCCCTGACTATGCAGGCCTTAACCCTCCTCCAACTACTTGCTAGTTTGTAAAGAAGTCTGAAGGGGTATAGGGTATAATTTATCATCCAAACTGGGACCGTTTTGAGAATGACAGGTGTAATCCAGAACCTTCCTGGCGAAAGCAAGAATAAGAGTCACCTCAGTCTTTTGGAACTCAAAGCAGTGAATATTCACCAAGCAAAAAGGAAAATGTTTTAAATATCTCAACTAAGTCTCACTCGTGCATAATGACTCTATACCAGCTCTATGCACCCCAAGTGAATACAGTTGAGTTCAGTAACTAATCTGGCACTAATTGTCACTCTGGGAAATTGTTCTCGCACTTCAATTTCCCTACCTTGAAAGTAAGCTTATTGCTGTTTCTAGTTCAATTCACTCTATGTGAATTTCATTTAAATGGATTTATGAATAAGCATTTCTTTCTTTGTCAATGTGTAAATTGCAAAATATCTCCTGTGGCTTTATGTTGTAATGCCACGGGGGAGAAATTTTATCAGACAAATAAAAATTCCTGAATGAACAATAGTGAGAATTGTGCTGAGAGATTCCATATCTTTAAGGTCTGAGGTTCTTTAATCCTAGACTATAGGCCTCGACTGTGTCTTTAGTCCCTGTGTGCAAAGGCCGTTCTCTATAGGAAGTCGGCCAGCTGTTGCTTAGCTGTGTTCTAGAGAAGAGGAAATCCCCACTCATTTCACAAGGGTGAATATTTACCCTTCTTCACATAGCCATATTTTCCCATTCCTGAGAGCCTGTCTGAAATCCCATCATTCTAGGGAATTCCTGGCTCATGACACCAGCTGGTGGCTCTCCCTCAAGTTACATATTTTATACCTTTTGTATGCGTCACATGATGGGTATTTTATCTCATAACACCCTGTTCAGTAAGTACCTTTGTTTATCAGTGTCC
Organism: Callithrix jacchus; assembly: GCF_049354715.1. Classification (NCBI taxonomy): domain Eukaryota; kingdom Metazoa; phylum Chordata; class Mammalia; order Primates; family Cebidae; genus Callithrix; species Callithrix jacchus. The sequence goes on from NC_133507.1 coordinate 148,008,888, forward strand.
TGTTTTTGTACGAATTCCCACCACCACATCCTCAAGTATAACAAATCGGGCTAATCAGCTTGAGCCCCTAGCTCTGGGGGGCCCCTCACTGCTGCTGGGGCAGGTGGCTAAAATTTCATGTGGCAAGAATGAAGGGAAGGCTGGCTGGAAAGCAGATCTGAGGCTGGCAAACACTCGGTCAGCAAATCATAAGGATCCCACAGGCAGCAGCTGCCCCTTCCACGGGCACCATTAGAACACATAGATCTTTTTCTTGTCATCTTTCAACCTACACTCAGAGTTCATCTTCATCTCAACAGTTCCCAAAAACTATGGGTTAATCCACTCATTGAATTCTACCCTATGACTGTAAGTCTTTAGGAATACCTCTAAGTATTGAAGCCTTCAACTATCTAAAGCAGGGGTTTATAAACTTTTCCTGTAAATGGATGGGTAGTAATTATCTTAGGCTTGCAGGCCATATGTTCTCTGTAGTTATTCTCAACTCTGCCGTTATAGTGGTAAAGCCCCAAAGAAGATATGTTACCCGCTGAGCATGGCTTTATCCAATAAAACTTCATTGAAAATAACAAATGCTGGGTTGGATTTGGTCATTGGACCATAGTTCATTGATCCCTGGTATAAGCTGAGCTTAACATAATATCCTACTAGTATGTCAGCACGTGAAGTACAAACTGCCTGATTCATAAAATGCTTCGGTTTTGCTTTTCTCAACCTCTTCTTTTTCCTCCCTGCATTAGGTCCTTTATCTCTCCGTAACAGTAAACATACATTTTACTAGCATGTCCTTCCATGATATGCAAGCCTCATAGGAAAACTGTATACTTTTCTATGCACAATTCATATTTTCCCATTTCTACAAGCCTTAACCACTTATAAAGAAAGAAGTAATACAAATAATTTTTATCTCTGGAGCCATTTGAAACTGCAAACACATGCAGAGAAGACTGTCAGTTTTGAGCGTGCATCACAGCACATTTGTTGGGGGATGTAACCCATCACTGCTGATTTGCTTTCCCATGTGTTTGTTGCCTTATCACATAGGAATGTGTGTGAATGCAAACATTTGTTTTGCTGTCTCTTTAATAGTAGTTTTCCTACGACATTGGATGAATGGAACAATCTGAACTTTTTTTATTGAAGTGGCTAGCAGGGTTTCTAGATCAGTAAGTTCATGTTATTGGATTCATGGAAAAATGTTGGATCTCTGCTGGAACTCCTTGGAGTTGGGGAACTTTCGTGTTCTTCCTCCCTTAGTGGAAGTCTGGGAATCAATGTAAGTGAATTTCTGAGTGTCCCCCAAAGCCTCTAATTACTTGGTCTTTTTCTCCATCACCCTGAATGCCTCAAGTCTCATACTTGGGGAGACTCATTTACGAGGAAGCGAAGCAGTTCTAAGATTGCTTCTCTGTAAACCTAATAATTTTGTCCTCTTCACATGAGATCAGGCTCGTTACTGTCATCTTGTTTATCTGTATTTTTTGCCCCTTTATCCTTATACTTTAGCCTAGCATAGGCTATCTCTTGCAACTCCCTGTTTCTACCTTTTTATCCCCCTCACATTACCCAACTCCTATCAGATGGCTTTCTCCCTACCCCAAAACAGTGTCCCTCCACCTTATGACTCTTTTCTCAAAACTCTGCTGTGCTTCAACCACAGTGCATTAAACTTTTTATCATAATTATGCACATATCAACATTCTCTATAGTGACAGTCAAGCCTGGAATAGAATTTACCGGGAAAGAGTCTCTGAGTCACATGTTGAATACACTGAAGAGCTACTTTTCACTAAATTACTCCCTCCACTGGCCCTCGCTTTGGGGGTTGCTTAGCTCCAGGGTTAAAGGTGAAGCATTCAAATCACGCTTGCCTTTGATAATTCATACATATCTCTCTGATGGTGAGCAAGCCAAGTACAAAAGCTAAAATCAGCAACAGTAGCACTTTCAAACGTAAAGCATAAGCCCACACCACTTTGAACTCCCTATGGGAAATAGTGTTACTGAGGTCAAATGGGTTTTCTTGTGGACCCAGGGAATTTTATGCTTTCTTGAGAGACATAGAAGAAATTTTACTATAAGGAGGACTGCATAAATAATGGTTATTAAAGTGCCAAAAATAGTCAAATGATAGTCATACAACACAGAACCCTTGTTTAAATGTTAAAACAAGCCGCCCTCATCTTAATAGGAAAAACATGTATTTGCTAAACCCATGGGACCAATTCTGCTTTTAGTGAAAACTTAGAATTTATGCCTAAGACAATAAAGCCTGATCAGGATTGTGTGTGTGCAGGTGTGTGAGGTAGGTGGGTGTTCTCAGGGTAACAGAGAAGATATGGGTGAACAGAGAAGTAAAGTAACCTTTCAGGGAAAGGTTAGAAGCTGGAATGAGGACCAGCCTGTGTTCAGTAAGTACCCGCCACGCCAGTATGGCCATATGTCAGTTATGAAGGGCAGCGTCCTTTCTCATTGGTCAATACTCATGCATTACATTTGTTACCTATTTTTAATATCACACTCAAAGGATATCCTAAAATTCTCAGCACTGTAAAGCCTAATTAGTCTAATAATTTAAATTTGTTAGTGAAGGTGTCAAAAGCAATTCATTATTTAAAGAGGGGGTTTTAACCCCATTTTATAGGTACTATTTCTCTTATTCTCTTTGAGTCATGTATTCCTTATACATTTCTTTCACATTTCCGCTTGTTGTCAATTAAGAAAACCCTGTTGAGTGCTGGATTATTAAATGCCAAGCAATGAATAAAATTTTACTTGTACTAGACTAGTTCAAAGAAATAAGATAGTTTGGAGTGGAGTCATTAGGTATCATTTCATTTAGCATAATTATTGTTATACCTAAAATATAGTATAATACGTAGTGAAAATATAAATTTTTAAAAATTGAACTAACAATGAGGAAAATATTCAGTCAAATATTCAGAGCTAGGCATACAAAGTACCCAACTCTGTAGGTAACTCAGTCGAGAAAGGGATTTGATGGATTCACATAGTTAGGTATTGGAAAAGCAAAGGGTCGTCTAAACCAAGATACAGCAAGGACACAATGTCTGGGGCACAGTCAGACCCTTGTCTCTTCAAATCTCATCTCCACATGTCTTTGCAGATACATCCCTACTCTCACGCCTGTGCTTAGTGAAGGTTATGGCTCCTGACAGTTCTAAGGTCGCATCTTAACAGCCTTTTGCCAAAGAACAAAAATGCCTCTTTCTTTCCCAAGTTCAGTCTTTAATATCCAGGGGAAGGATGAGAATTTGTCTGAATAGGCTTCCATTCCAAGTGCTACACTTGAAGCACACTAAGAAGACTGTTTCTTGTCTTAACATGTGGTTTCCAATTATTTTATTCATTAAGTCTTTAAGCTTTGACAAGTCTGGGTCTACTGGCATATATAAGTAACTTACAATTAAACAATACAGCTACTACATTGACTAAGAATGCAATGGAACAGAAGACAGGTCTAGAGAGGAAAATGCCAGAGTAGTTAATGTGAGTGTTTTCGGGGGAGGTAAGTTTCCTGGATGTGAAACAAGCTTTGCTGTTTGCCAGGTGTCAGACTCTGGGACAAGTGCCGAACCTCTCCAAGCCCCAATGTCTTCAGATGGCAGGCAGTGGAACTGCTTGCCCCAAAAAGGCATTGTAAATCCAAATACAGAGCCTCTATCCTTTTCTTACATAGGCTATCTCTTTCAACTTGTTTCTAGATTATTTTTTATCCCTCACATTATTCAACTCCTATTAGATGTGTTTCTCTCTACTCCAAATCAGTGTCTCTCCACATTAAGACTCTTCTCAAAACCCTGCTGTGCTCCAACCACAGTGCATCCATCTGTAAAACCTTCCTGAAAGGTTGATTGACTCCTCTGTCTAACCATATCTTTTCTATTACCCTGAGAACACCCAACACACACACATGCACACAATCCTGAACAGGCCTCATTGACTTGGATATAAATTCTAAATGTCCACTGAAAGCAGAAAACTTAAATCCGAGACCAGTACCTGATACTTGAATCAGACATAACGTCAAAATATCACATTAATTAACCCTCCTTTTAAGTGTTAGAAATTTTGTCTTAAAAACTATCCAAATGCAATAGGAATACTCCCCTCCAGGATAAATTTTAGTAAAACTTAGTGGATATATGATGTTCATTGTGTTCTGATCCACCTCATCCCTCATACACACTCATATGACCACACCAAATTACTAGTCTTTATCTGAACCAGACCTGGGTTGACTTCAAGCCTCTGGGCTTCTGCACTTAAGAATCCTCCAGATGCATTGTCCTCTCATGCCTGAGCTCCCAAGCATATACGTACACATCTTGGAAGTCCTAGCTCCTGTTCTTCCCTGTTTTCCCAAAGGAAGTGCAGATTGCCTTCTCCTGCCTTTGCTGCATCAATTACAACAATCATCATCTTGCATTACAATTGTTGAGAACTTTTTTCTCTATTAGAATGAGAAAGAAGACACTGTGTCACATGCTTTTCACTTGATTCCTAGAGCCTGAAATGACCAGAATATAGTAGAGGATTAATAAATACTATTGAAAAAGGGGAGGGATTCATTTTCTTTCATTTCAAACTTCAATGAAGTATAGAGCAGTGACTGTATTTTTTGTGAATCAAAAAAATTAAAAAACTACAAGATTATCAGTTCCAAATTTATTTGGGCACAAAGGTGCTGTTGGGCAGTGGACGTTATTATCAGTTACCCTCTGAAAGTCGTAGATTTTCCTAGAGTTCACATCTAAGATCTTAATACATTATTCCACCAGTCTTTAAGGTAATATACTCTTTCATCTAAGAGGAATTTCCCCCTTGTTTTAACAAGTGTGATCAGCCCCTGGAAATATTTGTAAATCTCAGTCAGAAAGGGAACTTGTTACAGCACACAGACAAACTGCCATATGTGTGATATTTCATGCAGTAGAAAGCAAAATATTATAGGGCTGACTAGCTCATATTAGTGCAGGGATGTTTCCTGCACTAATATGTTCAACAGATGTTAGGAATCTTCCCTCTTTCTATAGTGTGATTTAGATTAATGTGTTATGCCATTCCTTAGAATAAAAAGATGTTTTAAACTTTCATATAAATCTATATTTGTCTTATATATAATTTCTGATAAACTCCTATTTTGACACTCTGTCACTCCTTTATTTATTTTTTCACTGTCCACACTCATAACCTGGGATTAAATGGGAGAACTTTCAAGTAATTGCTCTGAGAAAACACTTAAATTTCATTTACTCTAGGCAATTTGAGAACTTAGCATCTTTATAAGGTAAGCCTAAGATCTTACAAGACTTGCCTAATCAGTATGAAGCAGAGAGGAATAAACAGCCCACTGCATTTCCAGAGTATTTTAAAACAATTTTCCCCTTCAACAACTCCAAAGCAATTATACCTGAAAAGATCCCTAACCTCACAGAGTATGCATTAGGTTAAAACTCCTGAAGGAGAAAAAGCTTTAAAAATGTAAAATACCTTATCAACTACATGAAATGTTTGTAGTATGTGATACTAAATGACCCTCAAGACTTCTTAGAATAATCGTTTTTCCCCCCCACAAATAAGGCTTTGTTTCTAAAAGTAGTATAATGTTAATTCTATGATTAAAGACATAAAACTTTAGCTACGTTTTTCACATATATGCTAAAGTAATTTTAACTAAAATCTTTTTAAATACATGATTTTATTCATACAACTACTTGATTTTGTACAAGAGCTATTCTAAGACCCCATAACAGATATTGCAGTTATGGCTACAATATAATCTAAAAAATACAGTCTGTCTTTCAAAGTAGTAAATATAAGACCTATCCAGGCTGGGTGTGGATAATTCTAGCACTATAGGAGGCCAAGGGGGGCAGATCACCTGAGGTTGGGAGCTCAACACCCCAACCTGGTCAACATGGTGAAACCCCATAGCTCTACTAAAAATATAAAAGTTAGCTGGGCATGGTGGCCCACACCTGTAATTCCAGCTATTTGGGAGGCTGAAGCAGGAGAATCATTTGAACCAGAGAGGTGGAAGTTGCAGTGAGCCAAGATTATGCCACTGTACTCCAGCCTGGGCAACAGAGCGAAAGTCTGCCTCAAACAAAACAAAACACAAAGACATATTCAAAAATAATGATATGGCAAAGGATTTTGTGAGCCTCAAATAAGAGGCATGAATAGGAAGCACTATCAGTGGTGCTCAGAGGAGGTCAACGCACTGGAGCAAGGGAGACTCTGGTGGCCCCTGTTCTGGGTACTGAAGGGCAGGGAAGATTTCTGAAAGAATGAGATGGTGACAGAACATTCTACACAAAAGGAAGAGTATAAACAAAGACAGAGAGCTAGAGGAATGAATTATACTCAAGACTGAGATAAGAATTCTCAAAATGGAAGCTCACAGACCAAATCCAACCCATGGATATATTTTTTAATTTATACTACAGATTTTTTAATCCAATTGACAGCATTCAATTGAAAATTCAGAATTCAAAAATTTCTTATACAAATTCAAGTGTCTAGCTTTATGTTATAAAGTTAAAGATCCAGCAACGGTCAGCAAACATTTTCCCATGAACACCATTGGCAGGAACTTAGTAGAAGTATTTACACCTCCCCCCACCCACCAACCATCGCCTCTTGCCAGTTTTCACCTATTGTCTTATAGTTCCCAGCGTTCACATTTTCATGACCCAATGGCCCCTTAGGTGCTGTCTGAATGGATGGCTTTACATAAAAAACAATTCACCAGAAGGGATGACTAGGGAAATAATGATAGATAATATTTGTACGTAGGAGAGAATCCAAGTTACGGAGAGCATCTAACGCCATGCTAGAGAGTTTGGATTTAATTAACAGAAACCAGAAACAGAGAGATCTTAGGAGTAACATGATCAAAGTTGTGTTTTAAGGAATTCCATCTGGAGGCAAGGGCAGGATGTCTTGGAATGCAGAGAAAGGAAGCCAGTAACAACAATAACAAAAGATGTCATTTACTGAATTCTACCAATATTTTCAGAAACTGTTAAACTTAATATGTACCATCCTCAAGAGCTTGAATCCAAGCTCTACCTCCTACTAGCTGTGTGACATTGGATCAAATTACTTAACCTCTCTTAGTTTTAATTTGCGACCTGTGAAATAGTGGCTAATATAAATGTATTTGTGAGCATTAAATGCATTCACCCATTTAAAGTGCAAAGAACAGGGCTTAGCCCATATAAACCAGTCCAAATGTTTGTAACTATTTTTTTCTCTTTCACTTTCAAATATGGAAGATATTAATTTTCCTATTTTATTGGCAAGAAAAATGATATTCAGTAATTTAAAAAAATTTGCCCAAGAGAAATAGCTATGACATGGAAGAGGCTCATGTCCAAAGCAAGCCATGATCTGGCCTCTTTACTGTATTATGCTACTTTTTATTGACAAAGATTTGGGAGAATCGCTGAGTCTCATTTTCCAAATGGCAGGTTGATCTGGCTCACTGGATGATCAAGAAGATCCATCGTTACCCTCATGCTCTAACTATATTTTTATTCTATAAATTGGCACATTTTGGATCATAGAACAAGAAGGGAAAGGAAAGAACTAGCCCATCTCTTATAATTAGGTGATAAATTTTATTGAGTCTACCTCTCATCAGCCCCTTCATTGACACTTTAGATGTTATGGCCCTACTTTAGATCTTTATTACCAATCATAGAGCCTAAGAAATATTAGGTAAAATTGTGACCCTCTCTTCCTTAAATACTTTCAATGGTTATCTCATTTTTTTTACAGAGAATAAAATCTAAACTTTTAAGCATAATACTCAAATCTCCTTATAATCTTGCTTACCCTACAACGCAGATTCTTAACCATGTCCTTCCTTACTTGGACATTCAAATGACTTTATATATCCTTCTATGTTTATCATAGTACCCTTTTCTTTATACCATCTACAAGAATCTTACCAACTCCTCAATAACTCACACCCAACATGAGCCCTTTACAACCTGCTCACTATGTCCCCAAACCCTAGCACCTTTTTTTTCTCTCCCATTATCCATGACATCCCATCAGAACAGCCACAACAGTCTGTGTAGCTAAGATACATATGTACAACCCTCCCATCCTCACTTTCTCACCACCAGTCTGTAAGCATGCTAATGATGGGACAAGATGTTAATCACCCTATTTCCGGAGAATCTTAGTGCACTTCATTGCACATGCCCAAGTGGGATTCCAGGTGCCACTAACTATAGAATAGAAAAAGAAAGAAGGAACCTATTGGGGTAGCAAAAGCATAAAGATAATTCCAGATTTTATAATCTTACCCTACTAATATTTAAACATATATTTAAATATTTTAGATCCCAAAATAGATTTTGCAAACCATTAATAATCTCACAGTTTTTAACAACAATAAAGGGATAAGAAAGACCTAATGAAAAAAATTCATGTGTGACTTGTGATACCTATTTTATTTCTGTGGAATCATACCTTATCCATATGAGTTAGAAGTGTTTGTGTCTTCATGTGTGTGTATGTATGTGTGTGTGTTTGCAGTGATAGGGACAGAATTTGTTATGGCTCACAGGAAAGAATATGCATCTTTGAACAACTTGGCTAGATCAAGTACACAAATAATTTTTTTTTTTTTAAGAAAAGAAAAGGAGTGAGGGAGAGGAAGAAAGAGGAAGAAAAAGAGGGAGAGAGAAGGGGAATATTGCTTTATTCTAAAAATGGGTATTAATAATGGCTGATCAATATTTTGTGTATTTAAAGTGGAGAATGTATATTTTGAGTATTTAAAATCGACTCTATAAATATTTATTGAATTTACTTGCTCTGGATCTGAGTTCAAGTCCTGGATATCCTTATTAATTTTCTGTCTCATTGAGTCTAAATCTCTTTATGGGTCTAATGTATCTGGGTGTTAGGACCGTTAGCTCTTATTGTTGCATTGATCCTTTTACCACTATATCTTTGTTGCTTTGAAATCTATTTTATCAGATACAAGAATTACAACTCCTGCTTTTTATTTATTTATTTATTTTTGCTCTCCATTTGGTTGGTAAATCTTTCTCCATCCCTTTGTTTTGAGTCTTTGTGTATCTTTGGATGTGAAATGGGTCTGAATGTAGCATACCATTAAGTTTTGGCTATATCTTTTGATTGGGGGATTTAGTCAACTTAAATTTAGGGTTACTGCCATTTGATGTTAAATGGCTATTTTATCCATTCCTTGATGTAAATTCTTCTTTATGTTGATGCTCTTTACTTTTTGGTATATGTTTAGAAAGGCTAATACTGGATGTTCCTTTCTATGTATAATGCTTCTTTCAGAAGCTCTTGTAAAGCAGGCCTGTGGTAATAAAATCTCTGAGTACTTGCTTGTTCATAAAAAGATTTTATTTTTCCTTCAATTGTGAAGCTTAGTTTTGCAGGATATGAAATTCTGGGCTGAAAGTTCTGTTCTTTTTTTTTTTTTAATTTTTTATTGGATTTTAGGTTTTGGGGTACATGAGCAGAGCATGCAAGACAGTTGCGTAGATACACACATGGCAGTGTGCTTTGGTTTTCTTCTCCCCTTCACCCACATTTGGCATTTCTCCCCAGGCTATCCCTCCCCACCTCCCCCTCCCACTGGCCCTCCCCTTTTCCCCCCAATAGACCCCTGTGTTTAGTACTCCCCTTTCTGTGTCCATGTGTTCTCATTTTTCATCACCCGCCTATGAGTGAGAATATGCGGTGTTTCATTTTCTGTTCTTGTGTCAGTTTGCTGAGGATGATGTTCTCCAGATCCATCCATGTCCCTACAAACGACACAAACTCATCATTTCTGATTGCTGCATAATATTCCATGGTGTATATGTGCCACATTTTTCCAATCCAGTCTATTATCGATGGGCATTTGGGTTGAAAGTTCTGTTCTTTAAGGATGTTGAATATTGGCCCTCACTCTCTTCTGGCTTGTAGGGTTTCTGCTGAGAGATATGCTGTAAGTCTAATAGGCTTCCCTTTGTGGGTAACCTGACCTTTCTCTCTGGCTGCCCTTAGTATTTTCTCCTTCATTTCAACCCTGGTGAATCTAACGATTATGTGCCTTGGGGTTGCTCTTATTGAGGAATATCTTTGTGGTGTTCTTTGTATTACCTGGGGTTGAATATTGTCCTGCTTTGCTAGATTGGGAAAGTTTTCCTGAATAATATCCTGAAGAGTATTTTCCAGCTTGGATTCATTCTCTCCATCACATTCAGGTACACCAATCAAACGTAAATTAGGTCTTTTTACATAGTCCCATATTTCTTGGAGACTTTGCTCATTCCTTTTTATCCTTTTTTCTCTATTCTTGTCTTCTCATTTTATTTCATTAAGTAGGTCTTCAACCTCTGATATCCTTTCTTCTGCTTGATCAATTTGGCTATTCAAACTTGTGCATATTTTGCTAAGTTTTCATGTTGTGTTTTTCAACTCTGTTAGTTCATTTATATTCCTCTCTATATTGTCTATTCTTGTTAGCATTTCATCAAACCTTTTTTCAAAGTTCTTAATTTCTTTACATTGGGTTAGAACAAGTTCTTTTAACTCCCAGAAGTTTCTTATCATACACCTTCTGAAGCCTACTTCTGTTAATGGCACACAGTCCTTTTCCATCAGGGCTTGTTCCATTGCTAATGAGGAACTGTAATCCCTTGTAGAAGGAGAGGGGTTCTGATTTTGGGTATTCTCAGCCTTTTTAGGCTGGTTTCTTCCCTTTGTTATAAATTTATCCATCTGTCGTCTTTATGATTAATGCCTTTCTAGTTGGGTTTCTGAGTGGATGCCCAGTTTATTGATTCCCAGCACTGGAATCCAAGCAACCGACTGCGCCGGTCAAAACAGCAGCGATAAGACTGATGGTGCTCTTCTGCCCAGGACTCTCCTCCCATTTACTCTGCATGAAGAGCTGCCACACCAAGGTGCCAGCAAAACCGCTATGTTGGCCACAAGAGTCGCACTGGTGACCCGTGGGGCACCTCCACTGGGAATCTTCTGGTCCGTGAGGGATGAAAATTTGTCTGAAAGTGTGGCATCCTCTCATTCTCTGTGCTTTCACTAGGAGCTACAATCCCGGGCTGTCAGTGATCAGCCATCTTGGGTCAATCTTCAATCTTCAATCAATAACAAATAAATATTTTAAAAGGCATCGCCAACCCTGCTCTAGAAGAAATACACTGAGAGTTTGTTTATCAGCAGCCATCTATCCTTCAAAGTGAATCTGGATGTGGGGTCAAAGGAAGAAAAAAATTAACCTATTATGATCAACAGAAGATTTAAGTTTAGTGTTGGTCCCGAAGAGATAAAATAGATAACTGTATTATAAGGCAGCAAAAATTATTCCTCTGGTAATTACAACCATCTCATCTATTGCAGATTCATGATGCCTATGGTTATGAGTTTACAAAATGGGTGGCTCCATATATTCAGCCCTAAATCCAAATATTGCATAGATCCTAAAAGAGCAAAGCCTTCTCTGATGCGTGTATGTTTATACTTCACAGCAAAAAATGCATTTTAACCAACTTTAATGGAGCTCACTTTTTTTACATACATGCAGCTCATTTTGACATACAAGCCAGGCAACTGCCAAATTTGTTTTCCCAAAATAGAATCTGGCTCTGAAATCTAACATGGCAGCAATTAACCTAAGCTGCACATCAGATAACTTTGCCTGGTCATAAATCTTTGTCATTTGCTTTAAAAAGCAACAACTGATAGCTAATAAAACTGGATACGTACTTAGCTGTAAACATTAGTTGTTTATCTTGCTATCATTAGCCCTCTTTCCTTGAGCCACAACATCTAGGACTCACAGATTCTTCATTGGCTATATCTCTGGGTATTACTGGGGCAGCTGCAAATCTCACTTTTTATCTCCAAATTATCTTTACATCTCTTATTTCTTTATACTGAAGGATAGAAGAGAAATTTTTTTCAAATTATTTGGGAGTTATGATTGTCTGCGTCTTAAAATGCATGGTCTCATTGGGTCCTCTCCTTGCAACTTTCATTGCCTAGCTCAGTGTATTCTCTGAAATTCTCATCTACTACAAAATGACAGTCCCAGGGAATGCTCCACTGGACTATTGTCAAGTAACTTAAGGAATTGTTCAATATTGAATAGGGAACATTCTCATGGGACAGAATCTGAGAAATCCTACCATACCAAAACAAGCAAACAAACAACAAAAATCTGAATTGCCTTGGTTTTATCTGATATCTTTGTAGCATATTTGACCATAGAGCTCTCTCTTTCTTGTATTTATTTGCTTTTAGGTGGCACCTATTAACATCCTGGAAAAATCTGCATTTCTCAAATCACATGCTGGGAAGCACTGCTCCCCATTGGAGTCTAGCTCCTCGAGTTAGATGTCCAGCATCATCCTCCCCTTCTCCCACGTGCTTTTCCCAAAACAAAGTCCAATCAGCTACCTTTCCCAAATAATTCCAGCAGGGCTGCTATTCTGACAGGTTTTAGGTTAGACATCTTGACTTTTGCTTTCTTGATTGTCTATAATCAGTCTCTCAGGAAGGCTTATGTTTCCTCTTATATGAAAAGATTCCCTGGACTCACCTTTCCCCTCTCGATCTCATGACCCCACAGTGATTTTCAGGCCTGTGATGGTTAATTTTAGCTGTCAACTTCACTGAAATAAGGGTTACTTAGAGAACTGGTAAAGGATTATTTCTGGCTATGTCTGTGAGGGTGTTTCTGAAGAATATTGGCCTGTAAGTCCGAGAACTAAGTGGGGAAGATCCATCCTCAACGTGGATGCACGTCATCCAATCAGTTGGGGCCTGGAAAGAACAAAAGGGTGATTTTCTCTCTCTTCTGCAGCTAGAATATATTATTCTTCTGTCCTTAGACATCAGAACTCCAGGCCCTCTGGCTTTTGGATTCCAGGACTTATACCAGTGGTCCCTTGGGTTCTCAGGTGTTCAGCTTCAGTCTGAGAGTTACACCATCAACTTCCTTGATTCAGAAGCTATGGACTTTGTTAAGCCATGCTATTTGCAGTCCAGGGTCCACAGCCTGCACACAGACAGTCACAGGACTTCTCAGCCCCATAATCACATGAACCAATTTGCCTAGTAAATCCATTCTTGCATCTCTCTCTCTCTCCCTCCCCCATATATATATGTATGTGTGTGTGTGTGTGTGTGTATGTGTGTGTATGTGTGTGTATATATACACACGCATTCCCCATATATATATGTATGTGTGTGTGTATATATACACACACATTCCCCATATATACACACACATACAAATATATACACACACATACAACTATAACACACACACATACATATATACATAAAATGATATGTGCCAATTTCCCTAATATAAATTCATTCTTGTATCTCTCTCTATATATATACATATATGTGTGTATGTATATATATGCTCTCTTTATATATATGTATGTGTGTATGTGTCTGTGTGTGTGTATGTGTAATATATATATATGTTTATGGTGTAATGCTCAGACTGAAGCTGAAGGCCTGAGAACCCAAGGGGCCACTGGTATAAGTCCTGGAATCTGAAAGCCAGAGATCCTGGAGTTCTGATGTCCAAGGACAGGAGAATAATATATTCTAGCTGCAGGAGAAGATACACACACACACACACGTGTGTATCTTCTGGTTCTTTTTCTCTGGAAAACCCCAGCTAATACAAGCCCTCACCCTCTCATCAAAGCCTAATGGTTGAGGTAGCAACCACTCTTGTCCATTCTTTAGTGTCAGGCTCACCTGGAGGCTCAGCATCTCTATGTCTTTTCTGATAATACAACCCAAAGGAATACACCTTTACCTAAATTCCTATGTAGGTGTTTGGTACCACAAAAGCTTACCTTTAATCATTCTCTAACTGGGAGGTTGGAGGGCTGCATTGAGCATCCTAGGTAGATTATAAATTTCTTGATGCATCTGAGCCTTTATTGTCTGTATTTCACAATATATGGACCAGTGTTGGGCACAATATTTGTGTATGATGAAGATAATAATCAGTGAAAAACAAAAATAATTTAAAATCAATGGAGTGGGAACATGAAACACTCACTTAGGGTGCTTTCCTCATTCCTAGACAAGTAGGCTTCGTTTCCCTTATTTAGACACTCTCCTGGGAGGGATTTCTACAGAAATAGACTGAGAACGCTTCAGGGCTTCAATTTCCTCAAAGGTGATAAAACAAACAGAACCTGAAGCAGGTATCAAGGCTAAATCTAGAACCAGAATCTGGAAACATTAGAAATTACTGTGGGGGATTCATGGTGATCCATAAAAAATCAATAAATGATACAGACATTTTTTTAGAAGGTGGTACCACAATTTCTCTCACAGCCTATTAAGGCTGATCATCTTCCTCCTTCACCATCCCAGGTTTCTCATCATCCATCAGTCCTGGGTGCCTGTATGAGATGGCAATGCTTTCTTCTAAGCCCGTGGGTATATCAGCTTAGGCTCAAAAGAAAACTAGTAACTTCAAATCCCTGAAAGCAGTTTCCTTCTCACAGTTTTCCTTTCACAGTAAAAGTTTGAGCTTTATAAACTGCCTTATAAACAAAGTTTTGGCAAAGGCTCTATAAGAAGCATTTCAGATTGGTTGAAACTATACTGAAATACTTGGGCTTCCTTTGGCTCAGAGATTACACTTTATGTAAAACGATCCAGATTCTATAAATGCCTATAAAAATAATTTTATTATGAAAAGTAATCATTTTCAATTCAATTTAATCATGTCCTCACAATGTTCTCTGTTTTGTTGTTCCTTCCATGAAGTTCATTCACCTATTCTGTGACAAGGACTCTCCTCAATGATGGAAGCACAATGCTTAATACAAAAGTCTCCGTACCTAACTCCCAATTAAGTAAAGTTTCCAAAAATCACAGCAGAGTACAGGTGAAGCTACAGGAAGTTGGAGATGTTCAACAATGGCTACAAGGGCTACCGAAACAGCCATTTCAACGGCATAGCCTAACACAGTATTTGCTTTATATCTTTAATAAAGGTGTGTAACAAGTCCTGAGTGCTGTAGAGAATCAGATGATCAATTATCTTTGGGGAAAAGCAGAGAAAGTTCTGGAAAGCCTTTTCATAAAAGGACATGCTTAAGCTATACCATGAGAGATAAGGAAGGAAAGGGCAACCCGGAAATGAGGACTATCAAGGGCATATGCATGAAATGGTCAAACCAGTGTTCATTTCAGCATGGCTGGGAAACTGCACAGGTACAGAGGCAGTGAACGAGGCAGCTGAGGAGGGTTCATTTCAGCATGGCTGGGAAACTGCACAGATACAGAGGCAGTGAACGATGCAGCTGAGGAGCCAGGCAAATGACAGTGCTCTGAGAGGCTTGAAAAAGAGTCCAAACTTTATTCCAACAGGAAATTGGAAATCATTGAACGGCTACAGGAAGAGGAGCAGGATGAACAAGTACACTCCAAGAGCTACTTCTGAAATAATGCATAGCACCAATTATGGGAAATTGAGACAAGAAACAGGGGAAGAGGAGACTCTATAGTAATCAAGTAAATACATAATGAGGATCTAAATAAGGACAGTGAAATTTAGTGCAGAAGCTCAAGTGGAGTTTAAGAGAAAGAATCAGCATCACTAATTAGAGATGGAGGAAGGGGTAAGAGGAACACAGGAAGGTAAGGAAAGCGGCAAAGATGACTTCTAGGCAGGAAGGGCTACGTGATGTGTGGGGCCCAGTGCAAAATGATATTAATTGAAAATTGTTAAGATTATCAAGATGGAGATGGCTTAAAAGAAGCCAAGCATAGGGCCCATGGCACCTGGGCAATTACACAGTTCACATGTCCATGAAGCTGGCCCTGCTTCCAGGTTCTCACTAAAGTGCCTGAATAGATGGTGAGATCACTAAGCAGGATCCAGAGCACCAGAGAAGGTGCAGATGAGGGAAGAATAAAATGAGACTTGGTTCGTTATGCTGATTTTAAAGTTCTTGTGGCATAGCTAAGTGGAAAGCTAGTATAAGGTGGTGACTGGAGCAAGGGCATTAGAACCAGACAGATCTGGGTTTAGGTCACAGCTGTTGTGAGCCATGAGATCTGGGTGAGTTACCTACATTTAACGTGCTTTGGTTTCCTCCTCTGTAAACCTCACAGGCTAATGAGGATCAAATGAGATCAGGTTTTTAAATTGTTAGTCAAGAGCCTGATATATGGTGTGTGTAAGCCATTTAGAAAAAGCATGCATTATTATTTATTACTATTATTATATCCAATAGGCTGTTGGTTGAGGGAGTCCAGAGCAGTCGATGAGTTTTGGAGAATCATAAATACACAGTGGGCTCGAGATAGCAGCAGCAAAATAAAATACACAGTAATCAGAACAGAGGTCTGAGGTAGAGGCATCAGCACTGAAGAGCACTGACATTTGATGGAGAAAGAAAGAAAGAGAAGGAAAGGGAGACAAAATGAGTTCTGGACCCTACACAAGCACAAAGCTTAAACAAAGAAATCAGTCACTAATAGTGGAATTTCACAATAGAAAGAGACCTGGGAGGAAATGTTTGGGGACTAGATCTCCAGTCAGGCAGTCATTTATTCCATCAATAGATTCCTCAGCCCGGCTTCCCAGATATATGCTGCAAGGGTTCCAGATGCTTCTTTTTTCCTCAAGTCATTTTTATGCAATTTTCTAGCATGTTTATTAAATTATAAAAATCTGCCTCTGCTTCTAAGAGAAAATTGCATTTGATTAGTTTTACAGCACTCTACAATCCTAACCATTCTGAGAAAGTTGTTCACTTTTCAGTTCATCAAGAGTATCAAGAATCCTTCATATTACATTAAGCAAGTGTCACTGTTTAAAGGTTGCCTCACTCTTTTGACAATCTAGCTTCTAATATAATCTTTAACCTACAAGATACATTTTTAATATGTTTTTCTGAATCGCCTTAGTGACTTATGAATATATTCATTATCCTAGGTAAAGGAAAATGGAACAAAAATCTTCAAACACTCTGCTAACTCCCTTAAATTTATTTAAGAACACAACTTGGGACTCCATTCTGTAACTGTTAATACCCTTTCTGCTCAAGTTCTTCAATAATGCAAGTTTATAGTCTTCTGAGTCCTTTAGTAATTTAGCATCTGGTTTTTTAGTTATGTAATTTTTTTCCATGAATAATAAAAAATTTTAAGTTAGGTATCAGTTCACAAGATGTACAAACTTAACAGGCAACCTTCGATAGGAGTCAAGTAATATTTTCCACTCAACGAGTGCAGCAGACAGTGGCTGGGTAAAGTACAACCAGAAATAATATGCAAATTACAAGCACATTGCTGCATCTTTAGTGCAGGGTGAATAAAAAGATATTTTAATTAATTTTATCGATGGCAATATTTTGACTTTCTACAGTGGATCATCCCTCCTTCAAACCCACTCAAACCTTCTGCCCTACTCATCATCCTCAGCACAAGATTTTTCCAAGACAACAGGTATCATTAAGAATGAACTCCTGGCCGGGCACGGTGGCTCACGCCTGTAATCCCAGCACTTTGGGAGGCCGAGGCAGGTGGATTACGAGGTCAAGAGATCGAGACCATCCTGGTCAACATGGTGAAACCCCGTCTCTACTAGAAATACAAAAAATTAGCTGGGCACGGTGGCGCGTGCCTGTAATCCCAGCTACTCATGAGGCTGAGGCAGGAGAATTGCCTGAACCCAGGATGCGGAGGTCACTGTGAGCCGAGAACGCGCCAT
Source organism: Callithrix jacchus (assembly GCF_049354715.1). NCBI lineage: Eukaryota > Metazoa > Chordata > Mammalia > Primates > Cebidae > Callithrix > Callithrix jacchus. The sequence continues at coordinate 148,026,682 of NC_133507.1, forward strand.
TGCACTCCAGCCTGGGTAACAAGAGCAAAACTCCGTCTCAAAAAAAAAGGAATGAACTCCTTCAATGTCTCTCCCCACCTCCATAGTTATCTGATAGCCACTCGACTCTAGGACTCTCCCCTCCTTCCTTCACCTTCTCCTTGAGATGTCTCTGGTCAGCTTATCTGAAATTCACAACCATAACACCACTGTCCTGTGCCTCTGAAACTTTCCATCCTCCAGCTGTGCTTTCATTTTCTCTCTTGTACTTACATTTTGTAACATACCATATATTTTACTTATTTATTTCCTGTCTCCAATGGCAAAATGTAAGCTTCATAAAATCAGTTATCCTATTGTACGTATTGCTGAATTCTTAACATCTAGAAACATGCTGGGCACAAACAGGTGCTCAGTAAGTACACTTGAATAAATGGATGTCTGACTTTCAGAATCAAAGAAAAACTTATATGTGCTTTTCTCTCAAGGCCTAACCCAATGCTCACATCCGAGATCCCTGTTTTTCCTTTGGCCTCTGGAAATTGCATCCTTGATGACCTCTGTCCCTTCCCTTCTTCACTCTTTTTCTCAGTAGCAAAACTTCTCTTGGCAAGTATATTTCACTCTCCCATCCCAAAAGAAAAAAAAACCCTTCTCTTAACACTGCTGCTTTATTATAGTCCAGTCTTTCTTCTTTTCCCTTCTACTGTTTCCATTTGTATATCACCCATTCACATCTAACTTCTTATGGCAATTTGTGAGTTTTTCTTACAAGCTACAAGACCTCCTGTGGAAGGTCCCACCTCCTAGCACTCTGCTTTCCTTGCTATCCTTTCTCCCCTTCTTTCAGTGCTTCCTTACATCTTCTATAAGTACTTTCCCACCCCACCCCCAAACTTCTTATTCTATAATGTTAGAGCAATACAGCTGAACTTCCTGCTCTAACAGAAATTTTCTATCTCTGCTTTCTGATACAACAGCCACATGTGTCTACTGGGTACTTGAAATGTGGCCAGTGTGATGGAGGAATGAAATTTTGAATTCTATTCAACTAACTTTCATTACATTATATTTAAGTTTGCATAGCAACATGTGGTGGGGTCTACCAGACTGGTCAGCAGTGCCCTAGACAATAACATCTACCCTCATAGCCTCCATCACCTAAAGTCATTGTCAACTCTTCCTTTTTTTTAGCTAAGTCTATGTTGAGCATCAGGCACTCTGCCAGCCAATTAGGAAGACAGACATCAACAAAGAGTTCCCAGTCTAGCAGTGCAGTTGGATTGGTATTATGAGACAGCAATTATGAGACATATAATGTTACTGCTGTTAAGATACGTATGGGTAAGAACAGAGAAAGAGCATGTACATCAGTCTGACAGAATTAGGGAAGAAACCAGTTATTCAGGTGGACAAGGAAAGTAAAATGCCCCAGACATATGGCAGCACAGTCTGAAGCACAGGCATAAAAGAATGCAGCACACTCAACATCATACATTCATGGATTCCCCATTCAACCACAGCTTTCAGTCTTCCGATGTGCTTGCTTATTATCTTCTTGGAAATCACTGTCTGACCTCATTACAGCCCCCAGTTCACCAATCTTACTTTCTCTGTCTCTGGTCTCCTTCATCTTTTTCTTTCTTTTTTTTTTTTCCTTTCCTTTGAGACAGAGCCTTGCTCTGCAGTGATGCAATCCCAGCTCAGTGCAACTTCTGCCTGCCAGGTTAAGGTGATTCTGCTGTCTCAACCTCCCGAGTAGCTGGGACTACAGGTCTGTGCCACCACATCCAGCTAATTTTTGTATTTTTAGTAGAGACAGGATTTCACCATGTTGGTCAGGCTGGTCTTGAACTCCTGGCCTCAAGAATGATCTGATTGCCTCAGCCTCCCAACGTGTTGGGATTACAGACGTGAGCCACTTTGCCTCGCCCCCTTTGTATTTCTTTCCCTTCTTGTTCAGATTAAATTCTGTGGTCCATCAGTATGTGAAGTTCTGTGGTCCATCAGTATGATGTCCTAGTTGCAGTACTACTAAAACTTCCTTAACTTCCTTGACCTCAGTAGCCTGGGATAATATATCCATAACCTTGAATTAACCCAAGAATACACCTTCTCCAATATTTGCATTCTTGAAGCAAATCTCTGCTGAAGAAAACATGCATGTAGTCAAACTGGTATCAAATTCATGACAGTCAATCACAAAAGGACAATCAAAAATTATACTTTGCTTCTAAGAAAGGTTATCCCTCTCCCTCTTTATAAAGTTTATTTCTTTTCCTTCCCTCACTGCTCTAAGCTCTCATCTTTTCTTCTCACAACATTCATTTGACATATTTGCCTCATTTGGTAGCACAGGGTTCCCTCATCTGCCCTAACCAGTTCTAGAATAGATTGCATTAATGGCCCAGGTTCTTCACTGGTCCCTGTATTCACACTCTTTGCCACGTAACTTTGTTTGCTCTAACTCTGCCTCAATCTTGACCATGTGGCTTATTTGGTCAATTAGATACTATCAAATAGTACACAACAGAAATGTCCTCATCATTGGACTCCTACTCTTACTATTTGCCACGACTGTGAGAAGATGACTGAACTAGCTGCTAGAGGATGACAAATGTGACCCAGCTGCCTCCAGCACTCCATCGAAGAACTGGTCAACCACCAGATTTCTGAATTAGTCCAGCTGAGAGCAGAAAGAGCACCCAGTGGAAGCAGCCTGTATCTGCTTCCAACTTCCGATTCCTCCCTCAAGGAAGTGTTCTCTCCAGACGTCATTCTTTTATTCCTGCCTGGCCAAGGACTTTGTTCCTTTGGCTAGCCTCTCTCTGCTGCATCAGCTGTAGCTACCTTTCTACTCAATCCTCAGAAGATGTACCAACATAGTTTACTTTCTTCAGTACCAAAAGAAAGAAAAGAAACCATGCCATGTGCAGTGGCTCTTGATTGTAATCCTAGCATTTGGGGAGGCCAATGCAGGCAGATCGCTTGAGCCAAGGAGTTTGAGACTAGCCTGGACAACATGGTGAGATGCCATCTCTACAAAAAATACAATGATTAGCTGACCATGGTGGCACATGCCTGAAGTCCCAACTACTTGGGGAGCTGAAGTGGGAGGATCGCTTGAGCCTGGCAGGTAGAGGCTGCAGTGAGCCAAGATCATGCCACTGCAATCCAGCCTGGGCAACATTGAGATCCTGTCTCAAAAAAAAGAATAAACAAATAAAATGAGTAAATAAAAATAAAAAACAATATACCTGTAGATACTACCTCCTTTCTTAGCCCCCTTTCAGATCCTTAATCCTCACCTTTAATCCATTCTCCACCTCCTTGCAATATGATTTTACCCAACACTTCTCTACTCTTAAAATGCTATTGTTAATACTCCCAGTGAGTTACTTTTTTGATGCACATATATGTGTCCTTGTCTTACTATTCTAAGAACCTCTGGAAAACACTCCCTCCTTCTTAGGATCCTTTTTTCTGTTTGGCTCTTCTCCTTCTTCCTAGTTGCCAACTGGTATCATTCATCTTGGCCAGTGCCTACAGTTCAACCCAAACTCTAAGGATCATATTTGGGTCCCTTTTTTGATCTCTACACTTGCTTCTTGAGTGTGCACAAACATTCTCATGGCTTTAAACAATGCACTGATGATGATGATAATTCCCCGGTTCTTATCCCTACCCTAAATTTCTCCTCTGAATTCCAGACTTGTGTTTTCAAATGCTGAATACATTTGTCCACTAGGAAGGTTCCCAAAACATTTCAGAATAAACATGCACACAAAGGCACTCTTGATTTCCCATCTAAAAATGTCATTCCACTCTGCTCTTATAAGTTAAAGATGAAAGTACCCATTTAGTGCTTGGGGCTTTAGAGGAAGGTGGAAGGAATCATTAATTATTTCTCTCTCTCTCTCTCTCTCTCTCTCTCTCTCTCTCTCTCTCTCACTGTATCCCTATCTAATTCCTCAGCACTGTGCTTCCTATATATACAACATATTGCAAATCTTTCCATTTCTCAGTATTTCTTCAGTCACCCCCTCACTCCATGGCATCATACTCTTTTACACAAACTTTAATAGATTTTTTAAAAGTCTTCTTGCCTTCTCTACTCTGGGATTCTCCACTCAGCAGTCAGAATACTCTTCTGCAAATATAAATTTAAACACACTATTCTCCTGCTTGGAAAATGTTCCTTCCTGCTCTCCTGGAAAATCCAAAGGTCTGACTTTGGCTGACAAGGCCTACAGAGGATCAAGGCCTCTGCTTAGCCTTTCACTTACCCTTCAGGGGCCATTCCCTCTTCCCCCTGTGTCTAATCCACAAGGACTTTTTCCAAGTTCTTCAAATGAGAACTGTCTTCTTTGCATTAGAGTTGATGCTGCTTCCACTTGGAATATTTTTCCATCGTATCCTTTAGTTTATGTTGACAATGCAGTTGACAGTAAATCTTTAGTGAAGCCTCTTCTGGCCATCCCATGTAGGGTAGGCCTCCCTTAACCTGTTAGCCTTTCTCTTGGTGTCTTACTTATTTATTTCTCAATTCTGTGTGCAAAATTACTTTTTTCTTTTATTCTTTTATTCAATCCATATGTATGAAATGCCTACTATGGGCCATGAGATGGGATAAGCACTTGGGATACACTTATAAACAGGTCAGCAAAACTCCCTATTCACATATAACACAAATTCTGAGAGGATATTGCTAATAAACATCAACAACAATAATATATAAAGAAATTAAATAGAATGATAGAAGCTCGTAAGTACAATGGAACAAAACAGAGCAGGTTAAGGAGCAGTCAGGAGTACCAAGGTAGGGAGGTAGGAAGAGCTACAGTTAAGTAGAATGGTTAGGATAATCATAGAAAGGTGATATTTAATCATAGAAAGGATGCAGAGGGAGTGAGCCAGAATAGCTATGGAAACACGCCTGGGCAGAAGGAACAGTCAGTTCAAAAGTTCTCGGGTAGGATGATGGCTTCTGCAATCAAGGAACCAAGGATGCCAGAATGGCTAGGATGAAATGAGAGGTGGGGATACCAGCGGAAAGTGAGCTCTAAGAGTTAAGAGGTGGGAGGAAGGCTTTGCAGGACCTTGGAGGCCTTCATAAAGACTCTAGCTTTTATGCTAAATTACATGGGAAGCCATTAGAAGTTTTTCAGCAAAGGAGTAACATGATCTGATTTGTTTACAATGTCTATTTACTTATTTTTGTTGGTTTCCACTATTAAATGATGCCCCTTTAGCTTTTCACTGAGCTTTCAGTGACTGTTATTGTACAAAATACATAAATAAATATTTGTTTAGTGAAAAAAATAAATGCATGGCATTACCCTATGATATTTAGCATGTCTACAGAATACAGTGTATCTGAAAGAATATGAGAGGAGAGATAAATGAAAATTAGGGATACTACTTTAATGTACACTGAACATAAAATGAGATATACATATTTAGGTAAGTCAAAGCACATTAAAAATTTTACAAAACTATTAACTTGCAACAACCAGAAACTAATCAAAAGTACATAAGTAATATGGGATAATTAATTTTATGTGTCAATTTGGCTGGGCTACAGGGTGCCCAGATATTTAGTCTGGGTGTTTCTCTGAGGGTGTTCTGGGTGTTTCTGTGAGGGTGTTTCTGAAATGCATTAACATTTAAATCTGTGGACTTTGAACAAAGCAGACTGTCCTTCATAATGTATGTGTGCCTCATCCAATCAGTTAAAGGCATGAATAGAACAAAAAGATTGGTTTCTTTTTAAGGAAGAGAGAACACCCTAGCAAACTGCCTTCAGACTTCATCTTCAACATCAGGTCTTCCTGTTTTAACAGCAGACACCATTCAGACTTGGATGGGAACCTGGGCTCTCCTGGGTCTCCAGTCTGCCAGGCTTTGACTGGAGATAGTAAATGAAAAATATAGTTACTGAGATAAAAAAACTCATTGAGTGGGCTCAATACCAGAAGACAAAGGAAAGAAAGAATCATTGAACCTGAAGATAGAAATTACACAATCTGAACTGGAGAGCCAGGTTGCCAATCCACTGACCCAATCTGCAGGTATTGTGCTTTCCAGTTTCCATAATTGTGTGAGAAAATCTCTTATAATAAACCCTAGTTTATTATAAACCTAGTGTCTCTCTCTCTCTCTCTCTCTCTCTCTCTCTCTCTCTCACTCTCGCTCTTGCTCTCTGTCTACACACACATAAACATGCTATTGGTTCTGTTTCTCTAGAGAGTTCTGACTAATACATAACATATATTTTCCCTATCAGTCACATAATAGATCTCACTGGGTAAACTTGGAAACGTTTTAATTTTTTGTTGAATGAATCCAATTCTAATTATCTCTGTCACATATATTTGCTGAAGATTTCCTGAATAACTGAAAAATTAAAAGCCAGTGTAGAGATCTCCACTTCCAGTCATTACAGGGTAAGTGGTACTACATTACCCACATGTAAATACATTTGAAATTAGACAAAAATTAAGAGGCAGTTGTTTTCAGGCACTGGTCTACTGGCATCTCAGAATCATGATCCTCAAAGAAAGGAAATACCATGATCATTAAAGAAAGGAAATGTGGTAAGCCCCATATTTTTCCAGCCTTCCTATCTAGGGCAATAGTTAAACCACAATGGAGAAAAAAAGGCCTAACAAGGGGGCAGTGACCTCCCTGACCCGAGGAGGCAAAGACTAGAGCTTGAGGTTGCAGAAGCATCTAGAATTTGTAGGCAAAGTACAAGAGAGCCAAGAAATATACAGAGGTGGACCTAAGGGGCCTGTATGTGGAATTTCTAAGACTATTGAACAAAAATCAGGATATACGTACTCATGGCAAAACTATGGTTGGCCCAGCACAGAATGACTGGCATGGAAATGGAATCTGAACCAAAATAACAGAAGTCATCCAGAGCCAGGAGGTTATAGGAGTCTCCACCCACTCCATATATTACTGAGCCTCCAGGTATTTTGTGAAAACCCTGGAAAGGCCACCAGTAGGATTAAGAACTAGGCCTGAGGGTAAAGGTCTAAGACTAGAAACAAAGTTAAAATTGACCTTCCCTGCCTACTTCTGCACCTGGAAAGATGGAGTTGATGCACTTTTCCCTCTTCCTCTATGTAAATACAACCTAAAGCCCTACACATCATATATTAAGTAAACATAAAAAGACATTAAGAGGCGAAGAGTAAAAGACAAGCTGACTAAAGACCCAAGGACAGAATGGCAGTGAGGTCCTTAGGTTTTATTTTTATTTCACGTATCCAGGCTGGGTGTTGGAGAAACTAACAATGTGGAATTGTTAATGGACACAGATAAAAAAAAAAAAGAAAAAAGTTCCCAAAAAGTTTGCTCTTTAAAAGACCAGAAATGGGACAGCCTAGCAGAACAGAAAACTTTGAGACCATAATCATTCTACTCCAAGCAAATACCAAAGAATAAAAACTGCAATTACCACACCCAATGCCATCACCAAAAGTTGAATGGAGAGCCTACACTGATGTGGTCACCTGACTGTAATGAAGTGTTTCTACCTCTCTTCATTCAGGTGGCATCCAAGGAGGCCTAGTGGCACCTCCAGGAATGAGGTCAACCATCAGCCACATCATTAGAAGCCATTTAGAGAGCAGTAAAAAGTCACTGCTGCTCATCCCAGCCAGGGTAATGTCAGGGAAGAATAATGAGGGGCCTGAAATTCCACCCCTACCCAGCAGTAATGAAGCACCTCTTCCCCTTTGAGTGTCAATGGCAGCCAAGTGGGGAACCAGGAGTTCCATCGCTGTCTGGCAGTAAGAAGGCAGTGAGTGGTCTCTCCTCCCACCAGCACAGTATAGAGGGGGTCTATTAAAAAAGGTGATTTTAATAAGATCCAAACTCTTATACCTAACTTATACCAAAATACTCAAAAGCCCAAGATTCAATTGAAAAATCACTCATCAGATCAACAACCCAGAAAAAACAATCTCTAACTGAATGATAAAAGACAAGCTATAAATGCCTACACTGGGATGACACATATATTTTAATCAGACAAAGATTTTAAATAAATTATTATAAAAATGCTTCGGTGTGCAGTTACAAATGTGCTTGAAACAATTTTTTTAATCGTTTCATAAAAATAGAAGACATGAACCAAATGAAAATATTAGAACTGAAAAATATAGTAGCTGAAATAAAAACTCATTGAGTGGGCTTAACACAAGAAGAGACAGAAAAGGGCCAGTGAACTTGAAGAGAGAATAGAAATTACAGAATCTGAACAAAAGAGAAGAAAATAGATGCAATATTTGAAATAAACAGAGTATCTACAAAATATATATCTGCCAAAAGACTTAGGTCAAGAATGTAGTTAAAAGTCATTTGAGTCATTAATAAAAGAATAAGAACTTAATAAAAAGTACAAAACCTGGAGGGCTCATAAAGGAAGATATTCTGATGACCCAGGTAGATAGAAAAAGGTGCTAGCATCCTTAATCATCGATGAAATGCAAAATAAAAACTGGAAAACCATCTGACCATTTCTTAAAAAGTTAAACATACACCTGTCATATGACATAGTTACTCTATTCCGAGGTGTTTGCACAAGGACAACATATGTCTACAAATGGAATTGAGCCATAATGCTTACAGCAATTTTATTAATAATTGTGAAACAACAGAAACCTTCTAATTCATCAACAGAAAAATGTCAATAAATTGTGAAATATTCATATAATAATGTACCTGTCACCAATTTTAAAAAATGAAGTGCTGACAAAAAACCATATTGGTAAATCTAAAAGATATATGTTCAGTAAAAGAAGCTGGATGCAAGAGTACATACTGAATTAATCCATTTATATGAAGTTCAACAACAGAAAAAACAAATCTATGGTGATATAAATCAGAACACTGATTGCCCACAGGCTGTGGAGGTAGTGACTGACTAGAATAAGACCTGTGGGAACTTTCTAAGGGGGTGGAAATAATCTAGGTATTAATGGGGTGTTAAGTATGCCAATGTTTTACACTCGTCAAAATAATAAATTGTACACATTAAATCTGTTTTTCACTATATGCAAATCTTATCTCAACAGAAAAACTTTTTACTATAGTAACCATTTCACGATGTATGTGTTTATCAAAATATTATGTTGTACACCTTAAATATATGATTTTAAAAATAAAAAAGTTCACTGAGTTGTGGAAACAAAAATCACATATCTGGCAAGGAATGATGTCAGCCATGACCTTCCTAACATGGAATGTAAAATAAAAATGGTCTGTTGGCAACAGTATTTGAGTTTTGAAGGACTGACACCATGTGTCAAAATCAGAGGAGTCACATAAAAAGAGAAGAAACACTAATCTAACACAGTATACAAAAAATTCACATGGTTTCTTGTTTGAGATCTTAAGATGTAGCAGTCAAAGTGGATGGAAAATCTATGAGGTTTTATATTGATTTGACTTTTGAGTAAGAGACACTTATTAGAATGTACTTAAAGAAATGTAAATTGTATAATGTTTATTCATTCTGTGTAAAGTACCTAAGAGAAAATAGAATTTCAAGATGGTATTTTTTGGCTGGGCGCAGTGGCTCATGCCTGTAATTCCAGCATTTTGGGAGGCTGAGGTGGGCAGATCACTAGAGGCCAGGAGTTCAAGACCAGCCTGCCCAACATGGTGAAACCCATCTCTCCTAAAAATATAAAAAATTAGCCAGTTGTGGTGGTGTGAACCTGTAGTCTCAGCTGCTTGGGAGCCTGAGGTATGAAAATCGCTTGAATCTGGGAGACAGAGGTTGCAGGGAGGCAAGATAGCACCAGTATGCTCCAGTGTGGGCAACATAGTAAGACCCTGTCTTAAGAGAAAAAAAAAAGATGGGAAAATGGTTTCTATTATAATCACTATTGCTATTGCTTGCAAAATAGCAATTAAAAGAAAATGTGGATGAAGAGAAAGTAAAAATGATGCTTGATGACAACGCCCTTTCCCTTATGTATCTTTTTATAAAGTTAGGTTGCACTTTAGATTTTATTTGCATTCAAAATGTGAGCAGATTTTCTCAGTGGTAACATATTTATAACTGTATCTTTTCATCAATGAAAATACTTTATAATTGAAAATTTACTAGGAAGTTTTTTCTAAAAAATAGCATATTTCTCATTTCTAACACTACTATATAAGAAATGATGATTACTATTAGGAGAGGAAATTATCCTCATGCTGATTTCAGCTCCAACAGCTCTTACCTAGGAAAGCACTAATATCTCTGCCATGCTTCTTTAAATCTGTGTGCGTGTGTCCATGTGTGTGTCTTTATAGACATGACCTTCTGTTGAGTTCCTTTTATGTGTAATGCACTGTTCCAAGTTTTTAATCATATTATCCCATTTATTTCCTAAGAATTCTGAAAGGTAGCCATTTTATCCCCATTTAACATTGGGAACTCAAGCTTAGATAATTTCAATAACAACTCTAATGACATACATGTGATAACAGATGAAGCTCAAATTTCAATCTGATTTTGTTTGACTCTAAATCCCTTTGATCTAAACTTTCAAATTGTTCACACACACATAGTTTCACTGGAATATCCAAGTAACAATATGATGCAGAAAAATGAAATAAAATTCCCATCAGTGTGGGAATTTGAGTAAGAGACATACACAAGAGAGAAAACTGAAGCTTGATGAGCTTAAGTACCTAAGATTTGCTTTGAACCTGGGTCTTATACTCCCAAAATGTTTTGATTTTATTAAATACATCAGAAATTGGAGATTTTCTTATTTTAAAAAAGTATGCTAAGTAAAATCAAAATCAAACTCCACTGTGCAGACATTTTTTATTCCTTTAGAACATCCTCCCTATGTCCAAGCTACATGTCTGCCTTGTGGAAAAGACTACTCTTCAACGTAGAATCTGAGAAGCTATGGCACAGACTTATAACCCAGGCTCCCATAATCAAATATATCTTCCCTGAACATCAAATTTCATGATAAAGATGCAAAAAAACAGAGTCCACGTCGAATCCATTTTTATGGGCTGGGGCAGGGCAGGAGCAGCAGAATGAACACCTGCATTCAGTTTGTAGGAACAGAAATACCCAGCAGTGGTGTTGATGGCACTGGACACCATGATTGTGTGCAGTGGTAATGCTGTAATAGCTTTATGTATACTTCAGGGCATTGCTCCTGGTTGCATATCCCACAAGTCAGATCTCTGGTCCTCTTGAAGAGTTTATGAGCTGTTGCCTATTTCCTAACAAATTTCTTTATTACTTAAATTAGTTCATTTCTGTCGCTTGCCATTAATAACACTGTCTGATACACCCATGATTGCAACACATTTCTTATGGGAGTCATATTTGGCTGTTTAAATGAGTTTAACTTCTGAGTTTAAATATACATCGGAGCACTCCTTTTTAAAAAAATATTGATGAGGAAAATGCCTTTGTCACAAGGACAAAGGAATAAACATCACAAAGCAGTCAAGTTCTTTAATTTCACAGATCTTCTGTAGATGTTTAATAAAACTACTTGCCATTTCTTTTGTAATAGTGTCCTAGCAAATATGTTATTACTATGGGGAAATTTTTAGGCAGGAATGATTGAAATGACTACAGGATTTACTGGCATCTTGAAAACAGTAACTGAAACCAAAAATATTTTGAAATCAACAGTAATATCCAGTCACCCTCAAGAATTTCTACTTTTTAATCTTCCACCTTCAAAATTATGACCTTTAGTGGTCTGCTCTTTATATATGGGTGTGTGTTCCTTTGATATTTGTATATTATTATTACCCAAATACTATTTAAAGACTATTCATAATGTAGAGAATATGTTTTGAGGGTATCTGCTTTATTTGTGAACTCAAAATAGAGTAAGTATGAAAAATTCTACTGACCTGGAGGATTTCTTTTCCCTGACTGCTCTCAGGGGCAACTGTTCAGCAGGTTGCAATACTGGTGCCAGCATATCATGTTGAATCATCTCAAATGAATCTGTTTTTATCTCCACTGTCATTTGGAAACTGCTTTTGAGACCATAGTAGTATTTTGCAGTGTGGCAAAAATAGCCACTGTGGGACTATTAGCCACCTTGTGCCACAGGACATGCCTGAGTCGTGTTCCATGAATTCAACCTCTGCTTAATGAAGGAGCACTTATGGGAACACTTGGCTTCATTGCTGTGTCAATCATATGAATCTGAATGCATGATGGACATAGCTTGGATAGCATAGTCACCTTGCATTTAGTCTCTATGATGTCCCAGTAACAAGCTAGGGTCTGTCTCCTTTAAAAAACAATTACTTGCTGAGGAAATAGGGCTTTGCTCCAAATCTCTATAGAGCTTGCCACATGCTCAAAACAACAAACATAGTTTCCACAGATACTGTATCAGTTAGGTAAGACCATTGCTATAGTAAATAACTCCCAGTTCTCACTAGTTTAATACAATAAAAATTCATTATTCAATGTCCCACTGCAATGTGGGTTATTTGAGGGCAGTGAAAAGAGAAGACTCTGCTTGATGCTCCTTTTGCCTCTCACTCCACCAAGTCCTCAGGTCTCCCCATTCCAACAGCAGTTGGGGAAAGGGGTTTTGGAAATTTTAGTGGGCTAGACCCATAAGTGATATATATAATTTCTGTCAACCCCACTGGGTGGAACTCAGTCACCTGACGGTGCCTAACTTGGAGGGAAGACTAGAACATGTAGTCCAGATGTGTGACCAGGAAGAAGGAAATGTGAACATGGATGGGCACTAGCAGCCATTTGACAAATATTTGATCTCATTAGATCCAATGGGTCATAAATGAATTGGTGACAACATCTTACTAGGTTCTGGTTACATTAGCCTTTTTAAACAACTCTGAGCTTTGCCAAGTCAGAGACATTGTATCAATGTTCTACATTCAGGATGAGCAAAGGCTGGCTGCAGACTGCTGATCAGACCACATGCAGGACAACATCATTCGCTAGGCGCAGTGTCCTACTAGCACACACAAAAATAACTTCACACCAAAGCTCCACTCCAAGCTTTAGACCCATCAGTGCCCGTCTCTCTCCTCCTTGCCATTTTTGGCTTCTATCCAACATACAAGTCCTGTTGTGATTCACTCCCTCCTAAACTTGCATTCAAACCCCACTTCATCAAATTCGTCTTCCCTTTGGTCTAGTACAATGCGGCTCTGACAGCTATGCAAGAAGAGTGGGAAGATAACTGGGTAGGAGTCGTCTCAGATCATAGTGATGTTCTGAAAAAGTCTTGGTCGGGCTAATAAAAGCCACTAAGCAAAGGATGACCAGGAGAGGACTCCCATGTCTGACAGAACTGGTCTGGATCTAGTTCTGTCATCCTGCTTAGTTACTGGTTGTGAGCAGCCAGGGGCAAGAGTGACCTTGCTGTGAATGTCTCAATGGATCCTAAAGTTCTGGTAGCCAGAGGCTGCTAGGTGACTCTGTTTCCTACACCAGTTCTCTTGAAAAGAGAGATGAGAAGTACAACCCCATAGTTACCACATAGATCCTCTCAAATTCTAGTATCTCTTCTGTTTTGTTATAGTCAGAGTCAATACAAATCTCTGCCTCTTCCTTACACCTACCCCATATTTATTATGTTACATCGAAACTGCTGCTGATGCTGTTCATAGTATCAGCTAAGACCAATTACCAAAGTTCTTATCTGGAACTCTGCCTATGGGAGGCCCATGAAGCATATCTCCACAAGGACCAGAGCAGTCTTTTGGAAGAGAATAATTGCTTTAATTTCTAGTTGTCTTCATCCTATCTTGAGAGTGGAATATAGCTGATTCTCAATGTTTTAGAGAGATCAGAAGTGTAATTCAACAGGCCAAAACAGGGGAAGTGGGAGCATCTAAGCTTTCAAGGGTCTTATTCTCTTTGTCTACCTGAAGTTCAGTCAGAGAAGATGAAAGAAGATACCTTCAAATCCATATGTAGATCCTAAACTACTAGCCTGAATTTTAAAAACATTCAAACTATCCTGAGCCTGACTACTTCTCCCTTCTTGTCCTATCCTAGCTAATGATCCTACCATCTATTTCCAATTGCCCAGGCTAGAAACCTAGGAACTACTCAAAACCATACCCTTTCAGTCCTCTCCTGCCCTCAAGCAAACACCATATAAAAGTATTCCATCTTTCTCATCTCTGCTGTCTACCCTCCTCTCAAACTCTTATCACAATTCACTTGGATTAGTACAGATGTCTTCTCTCCATTCTTGCCTTCAAGATGGGCAGTTTTCCTTTACTCTACTGCCACAGTGATACTTTCTAATTGAAAATCTGATAATGTAACTGTGATACATCCTTCAATGACTGCAGATTTTAGGGTCAAGTTCTAACAGTAGGTAAGTGTCCAAGGTACTTGTATTAGTATGTTCTCATGCTGCTAGGAAGAAATACCCAAGACTGGGTCATTTCTAAAGAAAAGAGGTTTAATTGACTCACATTTCTGCATTGGTGGGGAGGCCTCAGGAAACTTACAATCATGGTGGCTCTTTACATGGTGGCAGGAAAGAGAATGAGTACCAAGCAAAGGATGAAGCCCCTTGTAAAACCATCAGATCTTGTGAGAACTCATGCACTATTATGAGAACGGAATGGGGGAAACTGCCCCCATGATTCATTTATCTCCACCAGATCCCACCCTTGACATGTGGGGATTATTACAATTTAATGTGAGATTTGGATGGGGACACAGAGCCAAATCATATCAGCACTAAAGGTCTAGACCTGCCAATATCACTTATCTTGTCTCTTCCTGCTCTCTCGTAAGTCCCTCATTCCAGGTATACTAGATGCTTCAGTCCCTCAAATGGTGAGATGGTTCTTATCTCCATTCCATTGTACAGGCTGAACCCTTGGACAGAACACCTTTCCACCCCACCACTGCTGTGCTGCCTCACTCGTCTCTCAATCTTAGATCAAGTCTCACCTTCTCTGAGAAGCCTGTCTTAAAGACTCTTCTCTTTCCTCCAATAATATCCAACTATCGCCATATTTACCCAGCCAATGGTACAAAAATGCTTAAAGATCTATCCGCAAACATGCTTCACTCTTGAGGGAGTTAACTTGTTTTATTCATTCTTGTCACATTACTCACAAAAAAGGATCAGGGAAATACTGGGCTAGATAGATATTTAAATGAGATTCTTTTTTTGAGTTGTCATCCTATCCCTTCTAATGAAATTGTCAGTGGCAGACCTTGAAAGTTTCTGAAGTTATCACACACATAATCTTAAGATGCTTGGAGAAATAGAAATGGATCAAATTGATTATTTTAACCAGGGAAAGAAGCCAAAATGTTTATTACAGTCTAGGTGTCTGTAAAAGAAAAAAATACAAACTCGGTAATTCTTCAACAACTCCTAAGGGTCTCCAGGCATCTAAAATGGGTCCATCTTAATTGGACATAGAGTTTTCATTGACTTCCGCTATCAACAACAGAAACTACAAAGAAGCACACGTTTTCAGTGCAGCAGGAGCGGGATGCACATGCCTTGAGTTTTGTATTAATAAAAATTTCTCCTTCAAAAAACTTCTTTGCAGATTGCAAATAGCTAATCTTATCTTAATGGCTCTTTTAAATCACCTGGTGAAGTTTATATCATTATTCCTGGCTCATAGATGAAGAAACCAAGACCAGAGAAATAAGACCTGAGCTAAGTAAAATGCCCTTTAAATGTAAAGTTCATACCTGTCTCCTCCATCTTTCCATCGGTCACAATCCTATATATAGTTCTCTATCACTCATTAATTTTCCTAAAATACACAGCTAATTTAGAAGGAGCACTCTAGTTATATTTCTGCTTACCAAAAATAGAGTTCAGTGGTTAATAGCAGAAACTCTGCAGAGAGCTGAGGCTGAAAGCCCAGTATGGCCACTTGCTACCTATATGACCTAGGCCTAAACCCCTCAGTGACTCAGTTTCCTAATCTGCAAAACAGAGGTTCATAGAACCTTCCTCAGAGAATTGTGTTGATTGTTGAACAAGTAGATAAACATAAAAAATCCTTAGAATGAAACCGATACAAAGTAAATGTTAACTATTATGTAACATTAAAAAATTAATGATTCTATGGAAATAAGGATCTATGAGATTAAGTTTCATCACACAAAAACATCATGCTTACAGGGTACGATTTTTTTCCAGCTAAACAATGTCACTGAATTTAAACATGCAAACTAATCACTCCTATTTAATTATGTTTAAATATGGATACAAAATGGGATAAGTTAAATACGCCATTTAAAATATGATTTACATCTAATTGTTTTATAAACATAAGGACTTTTCAAAATCTTTGTTTATATTTTGAGAAAGTATCTTTTTTCTTTTCCTAGTGAAATTAGTAGGCTGTACTCTATTTCAAATATTTAGGAATTTGTAAGGAAAGTGAAAATGCAAATGTTTCATTAATGGAAATTAATGTTGATGGACATAAGTAATAATTGTCATAATTTAAGTTTAGATTTGATGAATATTATAAACATAAAAATATTCTGCATAATTGTTTTTCCCTTTTCATCCCCTATGTGTAAGTGCATGCTGATAAGCTATGTGTAAAGATTAATATTCCATTGTATTAATTATGATTTTATGGTGTTATACTAATTTAGAAAGATGTGGTAAGACAAATTTAACATTATTATAAAATAATGCAAAACACTGTTATCATAAAAAGGAAGCACTGTTATTAGTACTTCCATGCAATAAGACACTTCTATTGTAAACCTGAAACTCAAATGATTGTATTTTCCTAAACCATTAAGCAGGAGAAACCAGATTTTGAAGTTCAATTTAATTTTATCATATCCACAATATTGAGTAAACAAAAGGATTCAGAAAAACCAAGGTCCTGGATCTTGGCACAGATAAGCCTGAGCTCCTTTTGCGGGAATGGGAAAAAGGTGATGGGAAAAAGGTGAAAGCAGCTGAGAAAAGGAGCCAAGAGGTCAGAAAGAGTGAAGGGAGCAAACAAATATCTGTTACAAAAGAATACATGAGTTGTCCTAACTGTACAAATATTTCTACCAAGCAACGGTTGAATTCCCATGAAGTCATGGCCAAACCACCCAGGAGGTAGAACAAAGAAAAGTGAGAGATATTAATCAAGACATTCCACCACCAGTAATGGGGAAACAGCAGCATTTCAATTATGGGAGGACCAACTATCATGAATATCCATCCTGGAAATGCTTACAGAACATTTAGGCTATTTAACTGGTCAGTCAGTAAACACATTGCTTCACCATAGTGATCCAAATAAATGATTCCCATTGAAAATATTTCTCCCTGACTCTCTGGTTCTAATCATCTGACTTTGGTTATTGGAGACTCAGTTGAGCTAGACATGAAAAGCAGTCATATAGTTGTGAGAAGAAAATTTAAGATTAGCATTCAGGATAATGGTGTAACAACCTTTCTCATGAACCAAGAAAACACTGCACATTCTTGACTTGCTCTTTTTCATTTCAATTGCTATAAGAAAAGCCATTTCCTTTTACTCAATCTGTTCTTTCCACATTGTCTTGCTGAAAAATCCTCCTTATTCTTTACAGCATGGATGGAATGCCACTCTCTGACAAAAGCCTTCTCTAAATTTTGCAGGCAAAGTTAACCAAATCCTTCCGTGTGCCTTGTTCACATTTTTGTTAAGAGATTTGTTATATTGCTGTAATTATTTCCAGGTTACTCTGTCTAGCAGGTGATGAACTCCGGTTGAATAAATGAATGAATGAGTAAATGAATAAATGGAATGTGTTTCAGAAGGGGAAATCATTGCTTTTGCCTCATGCAACTCCCAAAATAGCTTCTCATAATCTAGGATTTCTAAAGCTTTGAGGTTTTTTTTTTTAATTAAAGAATTGGAGACAACAGGTGGTTTCAGTTTAACTAACCTAAAATTCACTTTTCCGAGTCCAGGTACTCATGTTTTTTTCTTGGTGGTGCCAATAGCATGCTTGGGATCAGTGACCCTTTCCTGTAAGAAAGAAAGGTCATTCTGATTTTTATTAAGTCCTGGCAATTTGTTCTTTAGCTCTCTTTGTTTTTCTGCTTACTAGAGTCTTGTGAATAGCACATGTCATATTCTTCTAGAATAAAAGCTTCACAGAGCTCCCCTGTCCTGCTTGAAATGTTGAACAAGTAATTTGATTTACTGGAAAGAAGGAAATGCTGCTCAACATGCACTTCCTCCTGAGCTAAATCTATTTAAATATGAGGCAAGGAAGGAGTGTTTGCCACTCAAAAAGCTCAAATTATACTTACAAAAATCAAATTTATAGATATTTTAACTCATGAATAGACCAAATCAAACCTTCTTCTCCTATTACATAGGTAAGACAGAAAGAACTATGGTGGTAAAAAGAATAGAGACAACGTCTTTCCTCTTTCTTAATGAGGAATTTTTAAAATAAGAGGCCCTTTTTATGGGATCATTTAATTACATACCAGTGGAAGCATAATGATTTTTTAAGTTCACTCTCTCTTGTTCATTAGAATCATAAGGTTGACTTTTTGCATTCAAGCTAACTTAAGTATCTTCTTATACTTTTCTTAATTCCCATTCCAAAATAAAATCATAATGTACAGATAGTGTGCACTAAACAATGACAAAATTAAGTTCAAGCACAGTTACTGATTTATTTTTGTTGAATTGGAATTTGTTCACAGATTCCCAACTTAAAAGTAGAGACAATAAGAAGTCATTAATATTGGACCTGCTTTTCTGACAATAGATTAAGTAAAAAGAACTATCTAGAAATTATGCCTAAAAATACACATTTATTCATTAAACAATTACTTGCGGTATTTCTACTATGTGACAGATACGCAGTAGACACACAGAACATGGGTGATAGGCATCCAACAGGGAACCATCAAACAAACATGGAAACAGTCTTTGTTGCAGAAATTATAATGTACTGGTGAGAAACAGAAAAATCAAGATCAATAAATAAATTGTGTGTGTATGTATGTGACGTTAGATTGAAATAACTTGACATGCACCCAGGAGAAAAGTAATATGAAAATGGAATAAAAAGGGCTAGATTCCTTATCCTATTTTAAACAGTGTTACTAAGATTATTTATATCTTAAGAATGTGTTTGTACAGCTATAGTTGGATTAAAGAGAAGAAATAGTCAGTTGTCCTCTATTTGTTTTAGTCACTTGAAATCTAGGCTTTAAATTCCAAGTCATAGCAAATATAAAGAGTAGGTATTAGTGATTATTTTCAAGAATTATTTTCAAGAATGAGTCCCAAGTGTCACTTAGAGTAGATGAAAGATTCTCTCAAGCATAACTTCAATGGCACTAAGCCAAATTTGATTCGTTCCTGACAGTGTGTCACCGGAAATAGGTATCCTTTTAAACAGTGAACTTTTACCTTCAGAGCATGATGTCAGGTCAACATTATAACAGAAAGTATCCACTGAGAAAAAGTATAAATCAGGATAATTATCTTTCAAAAGCAAAGTAAAACAGTAAGTCAACTAAAATATACTTGCAGCCAGACACAGGGGCTCATGCCTCTAATCCCAGTACTTTGGGAGTCCGAGGCAGGTGAATCACCTGAGGTTAGGAGTTTTACTACCAACATAGTAAAACCCCATCTCTACTAAGAATACAAAAAATTGCCAGGTGTGGTGGCTCGCGCCTGTAACCCTAGCTACTCAGGAGGCTAAGGCACGAGAATCACTGGAACCTGGGAGGCAGAGGCTGCCAGTGAGCCGAGATCAAATCACTGCACTCTAGAATGGAAGACATAGTGAGATTCTGTCACAATAAAAATAAAAATAAAATATACTTTAAAACATCCATTAGTAAAGTGACACAACTAATGGGCTTTCTTACCATAAGCAATACTAATTAAATGGACTTTCCAAAGTTAAAGGTACCTTAAAGGAAACTTTGAAATCACAACACTTAACTCTATGTTTCAAAAGAAGATGCAAGGTGTAATATGTTCAAGATTACACATGCAGTAAACTGCAGGGACAATTTTATTTCTAACTTCAATTCATTTGTGTATTGAATTTATTCAAATAATATTTAGTGAATATCCACTGCATACTGAGTCCTGGACTGTGCTGTGAAGATACAACCGAAATCAAGGATGTCAGGTCTGCACACACAGAGGTTTCCTTCTACTAAGATGATACAGAAAATGACAGAGAAAATAGGTAAGTAAGAAAATTTCAGATATTGACAGAAAAAGGAACGTAATAGAGAACAATATCAGGGTACAACCTTAGAAAGTACTAGAAAGACCTCATTGAGGAAATGGCATTTGAAGTGAACTGTGAATGATAGAAAAGACCCTAGGAAGTAAATATTTAAAGGCAAAGAATTCTAGAAGAGTTCCAAAAAGAATAGAGATTGTAAACTGTAACTTCTCAAAGCAATATTTAGAACACTAATTTTCTAATTATCTACATCATTGCCAGGATTTCAAAAGAAAACAAGTTTTGATTTAAGTGGTTCTGATTCAAAATGATCCAAAACCGTTTTTTTTTAAAAAGACAGAAAAAAGTGAAATGCCATAAATTTGAAGCTCACCTGTCTCCTCATATCCCTTATATCCAAAATAATATTTTTAGATCCTATTTTTAGAAATAGGCATAAAAGAAATAATATGCCTATAATCACTGCATCATCAACATTTCCTAAAAAGGAAACACAAGGAATAGGGAAAAAAATAAAACAAAAACTTAGAGGTTAGCAGATCTGGAATCTTTGGTATCCAGACACAATTTATGTCACAAACAAAAGCAATAAGCTTGGACCACAGTACAGAAGTGGAAGCTGGGAGAACTCAGAGCTTTGTAACTTCCCCAGTAAATCACAATTACCAAAACACCAATGATAAATAGCTAGAATCTTTTTCTTAAAAACTGGTGTTGGGTAGCTCAACCCCAACACATTAATGTTCAATTGTGAACCCTTGGAGATACCAGCTATAAAATTTAAAAAGAATTTACTATTGTAAACAAGACTGGAGCACTGGGGAAAATTCTCTTGCATGAATCTATCCTATATTTTTGGAGAGGAAACACTCCAAGATAGCTTTAGATTAAAAAAAAAAGAGAGAGAGAGAGAGATGTTTAAAAACTCAACAGAGAACTTTTTAATAAAGAAACATTGCTGATTTTCAATTTTCAATGAGGTTGTCTCCAAAAGAGCAATAAAATAAGTTATTGGTGTGTCTATAAAAAACATTACTCGGCCGGGCACGGTGACTCACGCCTGTAATCCCAGCACTTTGGGAGGCCGAGGCGGGTGGATCACGAGGTCAAGAGATAGAGACCATCCTGGTCAATTTGGTGAAACCCCGTCTCTACTAAAAATGCAAAAAAATAGCTGGGCATGGTGGCGCGTGCCTGTAATCCCAGCTAGTCAGGAGGCTGAGGCAGGAGAATTGCCTGAACCCAGGAGGCGGAGGTTGCGGTGAGCCGAGATCGCGCCATTGCACTCCAGCCTGGGTCACAAGAGCGAAACTCCGTCTCAAAAAAAAAAAAAAAAACATTACTCAAAAGAACAGGTAAAACATTAGAATTATCAATAAATCTAATGAAAAATGTTTTTACATAGACATAAATTTTTCAAAATGTTAATATTTTCTTCTTGCAGAATGACTGCAGTAACTTTACACAGTTTCTTCTAGTATCTTTATGAAGCAGCATTGGTATCCCCATTTCTGAGATGATAACAACTGAGACATTAAAGTTATTGAGGATAAAATAAAATAAGGAAATGCCAGAATCAGAATTACATATAAAATCTTTTCTTTTAATATTTTCTTTATAACTTCTTACCCAAAGTTATTTCTTTTACACTACTAAGATATATTGGTTGACAATAATTTTAGCATTGGCTTGACACAGTAACACCTGAATATAAATCAATACTCCAATAGGATTTCCATTTCTTCCAAAAGTTGAACCCAACACTTAGAGTCAATGCTGCTTCCACAACTCAAGCAAATCAATCCTTCAGTCATCGTGAATGAGATTCCATTCATAGCAAGAGCTTGCTTACCATCACTCTAAAATCCATTTCCGTTTTTGTCCTCACTGACCTCAAAGAGAACTACAGGCAGAAGAAAGGTTTTCAATGAACCATGAATTGGTATTGCAAGCTGCTGTGATTTCATGTAAAAAATGTGTCAGACAAAACTCATCCTGAGCAGCAATGTACATACACATGTTTATCACAATCATCTCTGTCTATCCTTTCTGGTTTGTTTTGTTTGGTTAAGTTGATGAGTTGATTTGCTGGTGACTTTAAAACCAAACATTACAGACAGTAACCAAAAAAGAAAACACAAGTAGGAAGAGCCCTATCATAGTTACTACCGCATAAAATTTACTTCACATTTTACATAGAAAAAGTTTGTTCATCCAGCCAGTTTTGTTCCTGAATTTGAACTATACTGATAAATGGAGCAAGAAAAAGACAGAGTTCCACGCAGCCCTAAAAGTGGGTGGATTACAATTTATTTTAATTCTCTATTGTAGACTCAACTCACACATTCAATTTTGTGAGTTGAAGTTTTAACTTAAAAATTAAACACAAATTATGCATAGTTGAAGGTAGTTAAAATAAAATGTTTCCTTCTATTATATAAGATGACTGCTCACCTGATCACCTGTCCTTTCCAAAACACATAATCTAATTTACCAGCATATAAAATCCCCAAGTAAGATATTCTTTTTAAAATATATGTATTTGATTTTTTCCATAGGTAATATATCAATTCATAGGTGTAAGTGAATGTCTTCCTTCCAACCCTTTTTCCTTTTTGCCTAGTTTTCCATCACCACCATTATTACTAACCAAACAACCACGAACCACCATTATAGACTCTTATGAATCTTTCTAGAAGTTACATATATTGCAAAGTGTGCATTTTTTATTTTACATGACTGCTATCATACAACTACAAATACCCCAGAGCGCTGTATTTCCTTTGCTCTATTCTGTGGAATCATTCGCCACACACACAAAGAGCTTACTCATTTTTTCAAATAAGAGCTTGAGGCAACTCATCCTGAAGGTTGCCTCTTGTCCTAACAAGAACCAAATGAAAACACCTAGCCGGGTTATTTCACTTATAAAGCCGTGCTTCCTGCTTTTACACTGGATTCTGACAATTTTCCCCAGCCATATGATAAAGTCCCAACTTCACCTTCTCCCTCATTCTCCAGCTGCTGTTTTTGGTCTTAGTTATTGTCTACGCATGCTTTTTCTTACCGCTGGTATTAGTCTGTTCTCACACTTCTATAAAGAAATACTTGAGGCAGGGTAATTTATTTAAAAAAAGAAAAAGATTGAATTAGCTCACAGTTCCATATGCTGTACAGGATGCACGGTTTGGGAGGCCCACTTACAATCATGGTGGAAGGCGAAGCGGAAGGAGGCAGGTCTTCATATGGCCAGAGAAGGAGGAAGAGGGAGGGAGTGGGGAGGTGCCACACACTTTCAAACAACCAAATCTTGTGAGCGCTCACTATCACGAGAGCAGCACCAAGGAGGAAATCCACCCCCTTGATACAATAACCTCCCAACGGGCCCCACCTCCAATGCTAAGGATGACAATTTCACATGAGAGTTGGACACGGACACTGACCCAAACCATATCACTGCCTAAGTACCCAGCGGTCCAGCCTTCTGATCTCTGCCTGAATTTGACCCCTATTAACTATGAATATTCTTTTTTTATTGAATTGTAATGACCAATTTATTCTCTAATTTGCTTAATTTAATCACAGTTCATTAATATGTTATGGTGCTTTTAAGAAGTTCGCTTTTTTAATTATTATACTTTAAGTTCTGGGATACATGTATAGAACGTGCAGGTTTGTTGCATAGGTACACACGTGCCATGGTGGTTTGCTGCACCACAAAGCCATCATCTACATTAGGTATTTCTTCTCATGCTATCTCTTTCCTAGCCCCCTGCCCCACAACAGACCCCAGTGTGTGATGTTCCCCTCACTGTGTCCATGTATTCTCATTGTTCAGCTCCCACTTATGAGTGAGAACTCGTGGTGTTTGCTTTTGCATTACATGACCCATTAGTTAGTCACTGTTCCAGAATTTTTCCTATCTTCCTAAACCATTAACTTGGAATACCAACTACCTTTCAGGACGCTTTATCTCAGTGTACATATGTGTATCTTTTTTCCCATGGGCACAGATTATCATGTTGCTTCCTTTTTTTTTTTTTTAGTACTATTGTTAACTTTAACTGGCATCTTTTCTCTCACATATTTCAGTTTGGTTTTAAACAATTAATTCCCAGAGCCAAGTCCCTCTGCTATACTATGAAAATACTGCTAGGAGGGTTTATTAGTTAAGGTTCTCCAAAGAAATGGAACCAATATGATATTTTATATTATATATATTTGTGTGTGTGTATATATATCCCATATTGGTTCTGTTTCTCTGGTACGTGTGCATGTGTGCATGTGTATATATTATATATATGTATACATGCATACACATACATATACATATGGAGAGAGAGATTATAAGGAATTGGCTCACATGATCAAAGAAACTGAGAAGTCCCTGAATTTGCTGTGTTCAAGCAAAAGATTGAGAAAAGCCAGTGGTGTAAGTCTAGTTTCACTCCAAAAGCTTGAGAGCCAGGGTACCAAAGGTGAAGATCCAAGTTTAAGGGAAGGAGACCAATACCTGAGCTCACACAGACAGGCAGGCAGGGAGTGTGTCTTCCCTTCCTTCTCTTTTTGTTCTATCTAGGCCCTCAATGAATTAGATAATATCCTCTTATTCTAGGGAGTGCAATCTACCTTACTAAATCCACCATTTACATTTTCAATGCTAATCTCATCTGGAACACCCTCACCAAAACACCCAGAAATAACATTTAACCTGGGTACCCTTGGCCTAGTCAGGTTGACACACAGGAAGCAATTTCCGTGACTACCCCCTTTCAAAATTTTATTATGTACTTCTTGAAAAAGCTTTCGTCACCTCTTCGACAGTTTATGCCATCATCTGAAACAAAGAAAGGATGCTTAAAAGCAGCCATTTACTCAAGGACTCTGAGTCCACCTGCCTCATGAATAATTCTATGCTCTTATTACTTATTTTCCAGGAAAAGATAAAAGGTGGTGGACATCCTTCCCTTTTTCTTAACACTATAATATTTCTTTTCAATCAACTTAATGCTCTGCTTACCCTTGAGATAGCCTCAGGATACTAGAAGATGTGATTTGTTTAAAGGGTACATTAGAACTACAAAAAAAGCAGAAGTTCTCTTAGCCTCTTCGTTGCTTCTCTCAGATAATGGCAGCACCATGCTCCCAGACACAGAAGACGAGAAACTGATAATCATCTTCAGTGTCTCTACATCTCTCACTTCAACATTAAATCAGAATTCTCAATGCCTTTGAGATCAAAGACAGTGTTCAGTCCCAGGACACTGACCTAGCTCAAATTCCCTCTACCTCTAATATTTATCTTCTTTAACCCATCTTCCAGGTAGGTCTCTGAAAAGACAAATAGCTGATTTCCCCATTATTCTTATTCATCTGTCTAAGACACTCATTGAATGAGTCAGACTCCAAGCATGTGTCTGGGCTGCACATGCATGCTTACTGTGGATTACTCATCACACCCACAGGTGTGGCTCTTTCTTTCTTTCTCCTTTTATGGCCAAGCAGTAGCAAAGTGGCCCAAGTCTTTCTCCACGTGGAGGAGATCAAGTCATCCAGTTGTCTTGCTCTTTTCATTCATGTATATTTGAGCCACTAGACTCAAAAGCTATCTTGCTTGAGACAAGTTGGAGCACAGCATCCAAGTTAGGGTCTCAGCTTAGGAATAGCAAGAAGGTTTCTTAGGATCCTTGTATACGTGCCATGTTGCAAGTCCATCTTACCAGAGTTCTTGGAATTGGGGAGCTGTGGACCAAAAGTCCAACCGACAAAAAAACATTATTTTGCTTTTCTTTGCATTGTCCCCAAGCATAAACATTTCCCTTGTCAACTTTACAAGGTGAGTGGTTATGGTCTTGTGAAGATTAGTATAGCAGACAACCAGTCTTGACAGTCCTCAGAATCGTAAAAACATGATCCTATTGTTCATATCCAACCACGCCAGATTCTTTGGTGAACCATCTGATGTCCTGCTCACCTCCATTGGGTACCACATGGCACTTAAGCCTATGGGATGTCATTCAAGATCATCCAATATCTAGGATGAAATCTGTCTTTACGATTTTTTATACATTGACCCTGAACCCATGAACTTCCTAAATGGATCCTTTTTATGCCTCCATCTGTATCTTACATTATTTCTGCTCCCAGGGAGCTTTCCCTAAATCTTGACTTTCACTTGCTGTACTCAATTCTTCCATATATATTCACTGAGCATCTTGTGTGTGGCAGCCACTGAGCCAGGATTCATGGAGGTTTAAGACATATAAGATATTCAAAGTCCCACCACTGCTAGAAATCTTACCAGATTCTTCTAGCTATTGAGAAAGTCTCCTATCTTTGCATGCTAGTCTTACATTATTTACTGTGCCTCGACTATAAAAATGTATATATTTTCCAATTTTCTTATTGAATGATAGACCTATTGGGGAAAGATATCAGTTTTATTCATCCCTGTATTCTTCCATTACCTTGAAAAGAGGCATACCTACAGATGATTTTTATATAATTAGTGAAATACCATATTGTCACATGGGAAAGTCAGGCTTGGAGGCTACAGTTAATGGCAAATTTGTAATATTAAGTAACGTCTTTACTCTCTATTTATTTTATTCTGAACACAGTCTGTTCCAAACAACTTGCATGCATTTCCTGCTCAACATCCCTTAAAGATAGGTAATATTATTATTATTTCCATTTATACAGATGAGGAAACTGAAACAGATAGATGTTAAATAACTTGCTGAAGGTGACACAATGGGCAGGTGGAAAGCCAGACCATCAGTGTTTATAACAGAGGGAGGGGCAGTAGCTTCCTGGAAAGCGATAGTCTATTTCTTACAAGAGTAGAGATCCAGGGACATACCAGACCAACCAGTCACAATATTAGAAAGAAGAGCACCCCTGAAAAAAAATGATGAGAGAATCAAAATTACTGACTACAGTACAAAGAGCCCTTAAACTGAGATTCTAAAGACTTTAGGTTTTGGCCTGGCTTTACCACTTACAAAGTGGGTAATTTTGGATAAGTCGCCACATGATCCTCATTTTTCTCATCTGGAAATGGGATAATAATGACGGCTTTGTATGATCATGGAGAAGATCAAATATGATGTTAAACAGGAAAACATCTGACATTAAGAGATCATTGCATGTATTAAAGAAACCACTGTTGCTTCACAGACTCATAGCAGGACTCACTCTGGCTGGCAGGCTTATTACACAGGGAGTTTGTTAAGAAGTCCTAGTGAGGAAGCTACAGTGACAAGTTTACTGTAAGGAGGCCTCCAGTTGCTTCTACACTCTGGGGATTCAGCTTTTGCTACACTGAGATAGTGAAGGAGAGGGTGAACAGAGTCTATTTAACTCCAGAAGTTTTTAGTTGCAAGTCTTTTTCTCTTCATTTTAAGTACCGACCGAGAACTTCTTCCGGTAAATAAAGTGATTTTCACCTACGTTTAAAATCTAAGTTGATATTTTGTTCTTTTTTTAACTTGCAAGACTTGGGAATCACAGGCCAGAACTGACAACATTCAATGTTCTAATTAAGAATCTTCATAAGGGATGCAGGAAGCTCCCTAGCCACTTCTCCCAGTTCTTTATGTTGAAGCTGAATCTCTCTAGTTGCAGCCCTTGTTCCTGTGGCTTGTGTTAAAAGGGAACAGCTGGTCTGCAATCTCCATATAATATCCATTCATAGATGTATTAAATCGCCATGCATATTATCTGTGTTATGTATTCTGAAAGTAGCAGGCTCTTAGCATTACCAGCAGTCATTTTTCAGTCCTGTGCAAAATATACCCCCGGGAGCTCTTAGCAGATGTTTGGTAAAAATTATTGAAAGAAACAAGAAAAAAGGCTTTTCCCTGTTTTGAATCCACAGTGAGTCTATCATTCAAAAACAGCCACAAGGCATCTCAAAGTCTCTAAAAATTAGAAAAGACACTCTTTTGTGAGTATCCTTGTTGAAGTAAAATGACACACCATAATTAAATCCCAAACAAATATGCCATTTTTTAACACAGGAGAACATATTCATATTGCAGCAGTTATGTCTGATGCACGTTAAAATACTGTTTATGAAAACTAAAGATTTTTGTCTGTTTTTGCCTCTAAAGTAACAAGCACAATCAGATTTTATGTAACAACCCAAATCAGGAAGCAAAGAAAGAAAAAATAAAAAGAGAAGAAGAGAAGAAATAGCAAAAGGAAGAAGGGAGAGGTGAAGAGATAGTGGGAGGAAGGAAAGGAAAAAGTATTATTTCTTATTGCTGTGGTTTAAATGTGTCTCCTCCAAAGTTCAGGCGTTGCCAACATGGTAGTTTTAAGAAGTGGGATCTTTAAGACGTGATTAAGTTTTGAGGGATCCTCCTTTATGAATGAGATTTAAATGGAATTAAAGCCCTTATAAAAGAGGCTTTATGTGCATTTGGTAAGCTTGCCCTTCTGTCTTCTGACATATGAGGATGCAGCAATAAAGTGCCATCTTATACGTTCACCAGACAACTGAACTTCCCAGCACTCAGATGTTGGACTTCCCAGCCTTGAGAACTGTAAGAAAATAAATTTTTGGGCCGGGCACGGTGGCTCACGCCTGTAATCCCAGCACTTTGGGAGGCCGAGGTGGGTGGATCACAAGGTCAAGAGATCGAGACCATCCTGGTCAATATGGTAAAACTCTGTTTCTACTAAAAAAAAAACACAAAAAATTAGCTGGGCATGGTGGTACATGCCTGTAATCCCAGCTACTCAGGAGGCTGAGGCAGGAGAATTGCCTGAACCCAGGAGGTGGAGGTTGTGGTAAGCTGAGATCGGGCCATTGCACTCCAGCCTGGGTAACAAGAGTGAAACTCCGTCTCAAAAAAAAAAAGAAAAGAAAAGAAATTTCTGGCCATGTGCAGTGGCTCACACTTATAATTCCAGCAATTTGGAAGGCCAAGGTGAGTGGACCACTTGAGGTCAGGAGTTTGAGACCAGCCTGGCCAACATGGTGAAACCCTGTCTCTACTAAAAATACAAAAATTATCCAAGCATGGTGGTGCACATCTGTAATCCCAGCTGCTCAGGAGGGTGAGGCAGGAGAATTGCTTGAACCTGGGAAGTGGAGGTTGCAGTGAGTGAAGATCACACCATTGCACTCCAGCATGAGTCTCGAAAAGAAGAAAATAAATTTCTGTTCAGCAGTATTTTGTTGTGGCAGCACTAAGACACTTTATTCATAGAAAACATATGGCAACTTTTCAGCATTTTATTTATTTCTTTCATTTCCCGAATCATGTTCAGTAATACCTATGCTACGAGAAAACTTAGGAATCGTGAATCAAAATGAAAGGGCTATGTAGAACCAGATGAAGAAAAACATGTCCTTAGAGAAATACTAATCCCTGTATCCTTGCCCTGCATTCATCATTGCATGGGTTCCCTTCCTAATAACTAATCATTTCTTTTCTAATTTGGTTGACACAGGCATCTTGAGCTTACCATTGTCTTTTCAGAAGTGGACATTTTCTCCTGCCACTCAGTGATGTTCAAATTCCTTACTCATAAATATGCCCCAGGTGTAAGTCAAAAATTCATGCCACAGCAGTTAAGAAAGACTATGGGCCCGACAGTTCTGTGCTTTGAATTCTGTGCTCTAAGCCCTACCCTTGGGCTTACAGCTTAACATGTTTGCTGTTTCTGAGAAGAGAAGTAAGTTTCTAAATTATACATTGTCATAAGCATTTTAGTAAATAATCATCAAGAAGAAAAGAGATCGATTTCCATTTGTACCCTACAAAAGATGAGATTGAACTTTAATAATATACTCACAATACATACATGCCAAAATAAACCCAGGACTGAAACTTTGCGTGCAGGGCAAAAGATAGTGGGCATTTAATGGAAATGAACCTCACATACCTTCCTTGTTGCATGGTACCACGTGCATACAGAATGTTTTCCTCCTCATCAAATAGAGTCACAAATGCTATCACCAAAGACAAATATCCTTTATATAGGAGTACTTCTATTGCTATTTAATAATTTTAAGTGAGACATAGCTACTGCGAAACATTTTAGAAGCATGGAAATTATAAAGGAAAAATTAAAACTCCTCTTAACTCTGCTACATATTGATCACACGTTAGTTCATTGTCCTCCTGGATTTCAATTCATTTTATTTATTTATTGCCTTTCACAACAGGTATTTATTGTTTCACAGTTCAGGAAGTTAGAAGTCTGAAACCAAGGTATTGTCAGAGTTGGTTCCTCCTAGAATTTCTTGTCACACCTATAAAGATTATTCCTTTCTTACAAAATTTGGATGATTCTGTAAATGTGGCATTTTCCATTTAACTGTAGTATCATAAGTACCTTCCATGTCATGTAATGTATTTCAAAGACTCACATTGATGCATATTATTCCATAGTACAGCCATGACATCATTTGTTCAACTGTCTCTCTATTGCTACACATTTGGGTTGTCTCTAATTCTCCAGTATTATACATAAATATTCTATAGGCATCCTAGTACATAAGTTTTGCCTCATCTCTGATGTTATCCCTAGTAACTTCATGTTCAGAGATTTATCCTAAGAAGAAAACACCAATTTTAAGGCTTTTGTCTCAAATTATCAAGTAGCCTTTTGAAAGACTGGGTCAATTCAGTCCCACAAGTTGAGAGAAGAGCAAGCATTTCCTGTGTCCATAGAAACCTCTGTTACAGTTATCCTTGGCAATTTCAGAGTCATACCATGGTACATCATTGTGAGTTCTACATTCATTTTATTAACATTTCCATGATTGAACATATATGATTTCTATTGGTCAAATATTCGCTTCTAGTGATAGAATCAAACTGTTGTCACCTCAGATCTACTTGGCATTTTCCTTACTCATCTCAGGGACAGATGGAAAAAGAGAAGGTTGGTATATGTGAATTCTGGATTTAATTTGCTTTTTAGCTTTTTTTTTCTTGGTAACCTTTTCATTCATAATACCAGCTTCATTCATGAAATCTAATTAACAAGGAATTAAGGTATTTACTTACAACTGTTGACACAGTGAATCACTGAAGCAAGTGAGCATTATAAATAGATTCTTATGGATACTAAAGAAGACATTTATAAATTTCAAAATATAAAAGGAAACATAAGTCAGTAGGCCATGAGGAGATGCTATCAATTCCCCCTCACATTGACCCATGTGGTCAATGGTGAGTTTCAAGAGTCTAATGTCAATGTTTACATTGTAAATTATACATTTATTATATTGTGTGTCAGTTATAGTGAACAATTTCATTAACACGAACAACGATGAAAACAATTAGTAATGTTCCACACACAGAATAGTATATTAGATTCTAGATTCAAAAAAAAAAGCATTGATGTTGCTTTAGTAGAATTTTGAAGGGCAAGGACATACTCATTATAATAGAGTGCTAAATGGAATGAGACCGTATTTTTGAAATATTATACTAACTGACATTTTGTGGGCATGTCTGAGTATAGAACCTTCCCCGCTTATCCACATGTATATCTTCTAAAACTCCCAGAGGATGCCTGAAACCACAGATAGTACCAAACTTTATATACACCCATACCTATCACAAAGTTTAATTTATAGACCTGGCATAGTACCCTTGCACCATGGGGCCATTATCATATAAGATAGGGGTTCGTTGAACACACGAGCACTGTGGATGCCTCAACAGTCGATTCCACAACCCAGTCGCTACTAACTCACTCGCAGGCTCAGAGCGTCTACGGCACGGAGGTTCAGACAAAGACAGAATTCACGCCCTGGGCAGGACACAGGAGGATGACCCCAGATCAGAACAGCAGGCAATTTGAAAACTTATCAATTGTTTTTTCCGGAATTTTTTATGTAATATTTTCAGGCCGCATTTGACCATGAGTAACTAAAACCATGGAGAGCCAAAAGTTCTTCTTCCACTTTTCACTCTTTTCTCAATCCCACCAGCCTGAATCATTGCCTCAGGGCAGGACTGCAGCCAGACCTTAAGCATAAAGGCTGAAGACCACCAGACTCTTTTCTATTTTAAAAGCCTCTATTGTTTTAAAAGCTCTAGAGAGCTTTCTGATTTCATTGAATCTGAGGGTCGGAGAAGTAAATTATTCTACCAAAACCTCACTCTGGACAGGGGGAAAGAAGAGAACAACAAAGAAATGATCGAAAGAGAGAAGTAGGTGATACTCATCATAGGGGCCCATCGGTCTCCTAAGAAGAGCCTAAGACAGTAGAAGAACAAGAGCTGAAGTGGGTGGCAAAATCAGAGACACAGAGAGAGAATGGGGATGGCCACGCAGTAAACCCAGGCATTCCAGGTGAGAGACTGCTGTATACATTCTGGTGCTCTGGCGCTGCACAGAAGTAACAGGATAGCTCTATATGCCCAAGAGGGAGCTCCTCAAACCCTAAGGCCATGCAGATGAAACAAGGGCATTTTCACAGTTTCACAGGGGGAGTGGTTACTAATGAGAGTAGGATGGTCATCTATTTGTAGGTGACATAGTGGACTTGAAGGCTTTATACTTCCTTCACTGAAAGCACTTCGGCATATCTTAGATAAGATTTCCCAGCAAACAGTCTCTAAGATGGAGATTGAGACAGGGGTCTTATTGGAAAGAATATTCCCCCAACAGAGAAGTCAGGGAAGCTGAACTGGACAGAGAGAGAGGTTGAATTGAACTGTGATACAATTACAGTGGAAGCCTCAGCCAATTGAGGCAAGGAGACAAGGCCTAGAAACCTTTAACCTTTCTGGGTCAATTTTTACACACATCAAATTGAGATTATTATAGTATCTTAATCATATAGTTTTTGTGATTATTAAAACTCCGAAATTTACACAAGGTAGTTAGCACTGTGCCTGGCACATAGTGATCACTAAGTAATCAACCTTCACACATTTGTTTCGCCACCAGAGTTAAAAGGTAGTTTGATTTATAGAAATTCATCAAACATAGAATTTTCTGTTACATAAAGCACTTGAGGTAAATCTGAAATAATCTAGATTAGGGTACAATCATGCAGAACTATAAGATAGGGTTAATTTCGATAGCACCAACATTGCCACTGATCACAAATTATTAATGCAATTTACAAAGCAAATACATAATTATTAAAGTAGATCATTGGCTCAGTTATTTACTGGTCTAAATTTTATGCTACTTGCAATGATTATGCTATCAAGAATTTAGTAATCATGCATATGGGATAGCTTCCCCAATATTTGTCTTTAACTCTAGCACGAGGACTAACTGTTAACCCATGCCACTCTATACGCACCCACATAGGTTTAGCAAGTTTCCCCATCCAGAATCACATATGTCAATATATCCTCCCCACTATGCTGGCAATTTGACAGTTATATGGGAAAAGAAATCATATGAAAAAAATGAAACTTCTTGCTCATCACAGAAAAGAGGAACTACCTCCCCATCATGACCTCCACAGTCTCTTAACCACAAAGCAATAGTGTTCTGCCCAATCTGGGCTTCCTCCTTCTTTCTATATCGCTGTGACTGTCTTAGCAGGGGAAAACAAAGCAGAAACAGAACTCAGCATTTCACATGAATGTAATCGTCTTGCTACCTGCAAGACAGAGTGGGGAGGATTGTATGGATGCATTATGGTCAGCCTCCTGCTCCCTAGACGATGGCAGATTGCAGATCATACACAAATGGTGAGCATGCAGCTTGCAGAGGAACTAGCTTGCTGCAACAGAGGCTTAGCGCCTGGCTGTGCCTTGAGCTGGCAGGGGCAATCTTCATATTCTGTACTGCAAAATCACAGGAAGGGCTGTTTATAAACCTGTGAAAGGAGGAAGTTGATTTCAAAGGAAAGGGCTTCAGAGGAATTCCTGCTGCCTGGCATATAGTCTGTTTCTCCTGCCTTCATCCTCATGGGGCTCCTGCAGTGAGCAACACAGAAATGACCATTGAGAGAGAAAGCATCGCAGAGTAAGTGAGAGAGATCAAGATTCTTAGCAGGCAAAATAATAGAGTTAGTTATTTCCCAGCAAGTTCATTTGGGGGCTGGTACATGCATTTTCTCTTAAATTGCTGAATATATAGACTTTAGCTGAAGCTTATCAGATGAATATCCTTTAACCTCATTTCATTTGTAGTCCTTGAGTACTCTGCAGGTATTTCAGTGATTAATAAAACATGCTGGTAAGGCAAAAGAAAGGTCCGTGCTGGATTTTCTAAGAGCTCTGAGTCAAACATTCTATGCAAATTCAGACAGAACTCAGTCAAGGCTGCAATCCACAGTCATCAAATACCTTGTTAATGTGCAATTTACCAACAAGACAAACATCAGACCGCAGTGTAACTCTTCGGCATAGAGAAAAACCAGTGAAACCACTAGGGAATTAGTTTTAATAGTAGAACATAACTGTAAATCATTCGATGGCTGGTCACAAGTTTAATCTGTTTTCCAGTTTTGCTGTTGTTTTCCTCTACAGAGCTTAGGGTGCATCTGAATTGTGGCCAAAATGACCATGGTTTTACATTAAACTACACACACACACACACACACACACACTTGATTTGAAACAAACATGAATGGATCTTACTCCCAGAAACCTGACAGATCGAGTAAGAGAGAGATTGAGAGAGAGAGAGAGAGAGAGAGAAAAGTACAAAGACACCCCCGGAACTCTGTGTTTAGTTTCTCCTCACCTTTCTTTTCTCAAGTGCTAAGGATATTATTTTGGAATGCTTCTGCAGGACTCCAAAGTTTATTGCTGCCATATTTCAAAATCACACCTACAATTACAATCTCTATTCCAAGAGGAGTGTGAGCCTATGCCCCAGGAAATGCTTTGCTCATGACATTAGCAGTAGAAACCCCATTAATAAACACCTAACATGGAAGGAGTTGCAGATTTGAAAGAACTAAACACAATACTGCATCCTTTTAAAATCCCTCCCTGTGAATCACATTTAAGCCAACTTTTCTTACCTACCTCAGTCACCTCTAGACATGCTTAATCCCAACCTACAGTATTGAACATTCCTGAATCCTACATTCCACTGACCCTCTAATCTTTTAAATCTTTCCCCCTACTCCCCTTTTCTACATTCCTGGGAGTTATTGGACTTTTGTAATTCAGGATTACTTTGCATATTTACTGTGAGTCACCCTGGGATACACAAAGCTATCCTAGGACTCAGGGTCACTGTGGTCCCTAAAGCTGGAGGTAGGTGACATAGAAACCCAGATACTGGGACACTATCAAGTGTCCTAAATGCTGAATTTAGGCTGCTGAATTTAGCAAATAAAAATATAGGACATCCAATTAAATTTGAACTTCAGATAAACAATATCTTGTATAAGTGTATCCCATGCAAGGCTTGGGCCATAGTTATACCAAAAGGTATCTGTTGCTTATCTGACATTCTAATTTAATTGGATGCCCTATATTTTATCTGGCACGTTTAGCTGTATATGAACATGGGAAGGAAGATGCCAAAGCTTAATTATCAATTATATCCCAGAAGGGCACCTCAGTGTAGATGTACGGGGTGATAAAGGATCCATGACCTGCCCCAATGTTTAGGAAAAAAGAGCCCACAGCAGCGACAACAAAACCAAGCATCGCTGCCTTTCTACTATCCAATGCCCATAGCCAATATCCTTCATCAATCAAGACACCTTTCTGGCTTCAACACAGCCACTCAGGCATTCATTACTAATCAATCAGACTAGGCTTGTGAGATGAAACCTTTTAGCTATCCCTGGTCTAGACAGGACTAAGAGTGTGGAAATATGTAAAATTACCCAGGCTTGATTCCCAGGCAAATCCCAATGGAATTTTGCACTCTTAGGAAATCAGAAAATACATTTGAAAAAAAGAACTGAAAACCTATTGCCTTAAAAAGCTTTGAAATTTCAGAGTCATCACTAGACAGCTCAGTTGGGTCCTTGATAATTAATGCTTCTATAGTAGTGATTCTTAGAGTACGGATTATAGTCCATCTGGGGCATCTTGATAATGCACCTTCTTTGGTTCTTCCTACTATCATTTTTTAAATGCATTCAAAGGTTACCTACTGGCCACCTTCTAAATGAATGATTGTTACTTAATATCACTTAACGTTGTATGCACAAAACTAAACTCTTTAGTAGAGGCTGCTGAGAACTCTGATTCAGGGTCCTCCATTACCATGTAATGCTGGTGAGGTTGCACAATTCTAATGGTGCACAACTTGTGGGATTCCTGTTGCTTTCAGGAAGCACACTTGATTATCAGTGTGGTTTTGGTCATGGTTTCCAAATACTTTCTACTTATAAATTACTTTTGGCTTACTTTCTTCATTTACATTGGACTTTGTTGTGGATTGTTTGGTTAACCCCAGAGTGTGTAGTGATATATATTTCCATCAACGGCATTTGAAGACTGTAATTTTGCAATCACTAGCCTTTGAGGCATGTATACGTTGTGATTCAAATACGAATCATCTCTACCGCTTTGCTAAGGCAAACCACAAAAATTTGCTTATACAGTGACACGTTCCCTCTTATTATTATATACTTTTCCCTGTGTAGAGTGGGAATGGATAAGTGGTCTGTGAGGTCTTCTGCTTTCTCAGTCCCCACTATGGTTACAAAACATAATTTGAGAAATACTTTTCTAGAGCAATAATATTCAACCTTGATCAGATACTAAATATTAATATGTTTAATGCATTTATTGATATCACATGACCAAACTTTTCTCATATCAATAAATATTTCATATCAAAAAAATTTTGATACATATAATTTTAACCAAAAGCATGTCACTTATTTTTTTAACCTTTAAGCTGAGCATGATTGACTCTTTGCAATTCTTTTTCCATGAATATTTGTCTCCTTTTCTTTTACTTTTGATTATGCTTACTGGCACTCTGTTGCTAGCAATCAAGCAGTGGCAAAAGCTAGACTTTTTAAAAAATGTGTAGGAAAAAATATCTTTAGACAGACAAATGGTTTTTCATTTAATTTAATTTTCCTGCAGACTAGGAAAATATTTCCAGTATTCTATTTTACTGCTATGTCACTTAGGTTCTTTAGGTGCATAAATCACATATTATGAACTATTAGAGAATTACAAAATCGATGTAGCGAGTCTTGGCCGGTATTCTTTTCTTAAAAGTAGAATAGAGAATAGATCACATTTTGCCTCCTGAAAAGTTTGCTTCGTGTGTGTGTGTGTGTGTGTGTGTGTGTGTGTCTTCTAGGACACAATGTAAAGTGTCTTTCTTGCCATGTGGGAGGGTGTTAGTTAAAAGTTTGAAAAACAGTGCAGAGTTCCTCAATCATTTATATATACACACACACACACACACATATATATATATATATATATATATATATATATATATATATATATATATATATATATAATTACAGGGGAATCTTGTTAAAATTCAGTTTCAGACTCTAATATCTATCTATCTATCTATTGATGGGATAGTGTCTTACATCTTCATTTCAATAAAACTCCAAAGTGATTCTGAAGCTGCTCTTCCAAGGACCACACTTTGAGTAGTGATGGCCAAGAGGAAGAGCCATAAACACAGGCAGAGAATGGCCAGCCCTCTGGAGGAATGGTAACTGCAACTCTAGACCCTGACTATCCTGCTCAGGATACCATAGCTGCAAGAGGCATCTTCAGCTACAGCAACTGACCAAGGCAGTTCTTTCCAACAGAAGACTGCACCTGCTTGCCTTCCCTTCTCTGTTGCCTCCTTTCCTCTCTCTTTTCCTAGTATGAGTATCAAAAAGAGGGAAAAGACTGTTAGCCACATAACACCAATAACAAAGAGCTTGAAAGAGATATCGATAATATAGTTCATGAAAACTCCAGATATAATTGATGAAAACTCTTAAAGAAAATCACCCCTGTATCTATTTTCTACCCTGCCACTCAAGTGATCAACTCAAAACACAAATCTGTGTCTCATCCACCCTTAAAACTCTGTCTCGTCCCTCCTTAACACTCTTCAGTGGTTCCTCATTATCTGCAGATGAAGTCCCATCTTCTTATTACAGACTTGGGACTTGCTCTGCTTCCCTCCAGCCTTAGTTTCCTCTAAATCGGTGTGCCTTTTCAGATCATGCTTTATTCTCACATGTCTCCATCTGAATAACATCTGCTCATCCTTCAAGATGCCTGTTTAAGAACTTTCCTAACTGTACTTGGTTCAGTGGCTCCTATGGTAATCTCATCACTTTGGTAGGCCAAGTCAGGCTGATCTCTTGAGTCTGGGAGTTCGAGACCAGACTAGGCAACATGATGAAACCTCATGTCTACAAAAAATAAAGATAAAATTAAATTGGCTTGGCATGGTGGTACACACCTGTAGTCCCAGCTACTTGGGAGGCTGAGGTGGAAATATTGTTTGAGCCTCACCTGGGAGGTTGAGGCCGCAGTGAGCCGTGATTGCACTACTGTGCTCCCTCTTGGGTGGCAGAGCCAGAAAACTTTCCTAACTACTCCTTCCCTGTGTGAGTCAGTCTGGGCTACTATGACAAAGTAGAATAGTCTGAGTGGCTTATAAACAACAGAAATGTATTTCTCATAGTTCTGGAGGCTGGAAGTCCAAGATCGGGATGCTAGCTTGGTGGTTCCAGTGAGAGCCCTCTTTGAAGTTGCAGATGGTCAGTTTCTCATTGTACCCTCACTGGGAGGAGAGTAGGCAATGGAGTCTCTTTTATAAGGATGCTAATCCCATTAATGAGGGTTCCAGTCTCCACTAAATTACCTCCTAAAGGCCCCATCTCTTAATATTATCACATGGTGGGTTAGGATTTAAGGTATAAATTTGGTGGGGGACATAAACATTCGGACCGTACATTCCCTACATACATATGCGCATGCACACACACACCCTTGATTAGATTAGAGCAGTGGCTTCCAATTCTGGCTACATATTAGCAACATCATTATGCATTACTTTTTAAAATACCAATTTAAAATATTGATGTCTGAGCCCCACCCTTCCCTTAGAGATTTCATTGGACCAAAGGGATCTGAAGCATATGTGTGTGCACGCTTGCATACATATCTCTGTGTGTGTGTTTCCCTAGGGATTGCTCTGTTCCTTGGTAAAACAGAATTTCAAGTTCCCACATTAATTATTAACCACGTCCATGGAGTTTGCCTCATGCCCTGGTACTTTAAATGTACCTAACACTCTGGGATTTTCAGCGTTGGTCAATTATATTTCTATTTTATTTCTTCCATCTTAGGTTGTATTTATCCTTCAAAGAATTTTCCAACTAAACAACAATGCCCTTTTCAGTGAATGATTGATTTGCCTCTGAACAAAACTGTTATATGTCTCCTTTAACTGCTGCCCTAAGAATGTCTGGCCCCGGATACGATATTTTTAGTGTTTCTAAAGCAAACCTCAAACATTTGGATATACCTGAGTCAAGTACAAAGATAGTATGGAAGTGGTCTGATTATTACATTGTTTAGGAATAGCTGAAGAATAATTACAAATGCAATGTGGTATGTCACACTAAGAGTATTTTCTCCTTTGCTAATAAAGTCCATCCTAGAATTGCATTTCTAAATTCTGTTTATCTGTTATTATTAGAAAATGATGTGCTCTATATCACATTACTTTCCAGGTAACTGAGTCTTTCTTCTTCATGTGTTTCATTAAATAGATTCTCAATGCTTTTTTAAAAAACATGCATGACATTTCAATTTTAATCATTTTTATATTAAATATTTCTAAGCCACATTACCTACATCTTTGTTTTATTAAACATGGAATTTTAAACATAATTTACCTTTCTCTAGATTGTGTTAGCCTTATGATTATTAATTTTTATAATAAAAATCCAGAGACTGGTTTTGCTTTGTTTTTGCTCTTGGCTACCTTTTGGCTAATGGCTTATCTATTTTCTTCAGATATTCAGATATTCCTTTCCTTATTCACTTCTTTATTTCAAGAATTTTAAACAAGAGCAAAATGACCAAGTCATTAGAATTGATATGAGAGGAATGCACCCCAACAATCGGCTGTGAATCAGAAAGTCTGGGCTCTAGTCCTGAACCTTCACTGAAACTCTATTGGCATTATTTGCCTCTCCTGGGTATTCCCTTAATAATATTGCTACCCTTTATCACGTGCTATATGTAATTGTCTGTCTCCCTTCACCAGACTGGGTACAACTGAAGGGAAGGGACTTACCTTCATTGTCCCATAGCCAGCACAGGCCATGGCAGGTAACACGGAATGAGGTGTTAGGAGGAGGCTTAATGACAGTCAACAGCTTCAATTACTCTGGGAGTCAGTAAGTTTAAATGACAACCATGGAGCTCCCTTCAGTATGTTGCAAGAATTTAAAGCAATGACTTTTTTTTCATTGCCCTGTTCTATTGGGACTAAAATTGCTCTAAATCTGCTCTGGATAAGCTTCTTCTCTGAATGCATTTTTCTAGATAAGTTTTTCTTCTATGCAAGTTGAAAAAACTTCATTTGGTTAGAATTTATCCAAAAATGCAGGGTGAGATCTTACACGTTTCCCTCCTTTCCTTTCAGTTCCTGGGCTTTTTAAGATGGGGTATTCAGACCCATGCAGAGGTGCGTGGGAATAAAAGTGACCTCACAATGGTGGAGTCCAACTTAACTCTAACGATGCCCTTAAACCCTGCCTTGATGTACATATCCCATGATCCTTCACCCAGGTGTAAAGCTCGCCTCTGCTCCTGCACCCTTTAAAAGTAAAAGGAAAGAAAAACACGCAAAAAAAGCTCTCTTAGGTTAGAGCTCTGCCAATAACTACAGAGCACTGGGCTGATTATTGCGGCATCTCACGAGAATTTCTCTCATTTTACATCTAAACCTTCTGCAGCCTCGGACTGTACTATTGTGGATTCGTGTGCAAATAGATGAGATGCATCTAGTAACAGGAGGGACACGTTACTCAGGTTAATTTTTGTGTTTTGATCCTTGGCAGAGATTGTTTCTGAAATTTGATAGGTTTAATTCTTTGTATTTCTCGTTTCTAAAAGTGCTTAGAGGGCACTAAATGTTAACTGGATATGAAGAGACCCTTAATTCAATTTTAATTGACTTTTCTTAGGACATACCACAAGAACTCTACCTTCCAGTGAAAGATGTGAGATTAGTATATTTTATCTTTTTCTGTGAGGATACATTTTCCCCTCTTGGATTTTTCTGAGTTCCCCAAGTCTAAAATATTTTGCCTTAGGTTGGCTAAACTGCCAAGTAGAAGCCCATTGCTTTTATGTGAACGCGAATGCTAATTTAGTTAGGTGACAAAAATTCTCCCAGCCTGTTTCTCTTATGATTCTGTAAATATATATGAGAGAGAGTTTGATTTGCTTAAGTTCTCAGTAATCACAGAACAGAATTTGTCTTAAATATCAAATCTGACTTGGGAAAGATTCCTCAAGGACTCACTAAATCCCTGTTGGACACCACTACGTTATTGGTTTTATAACAAAAAGAGATAGGAGAAAAATTGAGTGAAAAGAAAAATGTTCGTTTTAAAAAAACACAACTCTTCCAGTTGTATAGTTAAGATATATCAGTAATAGTAAATATGGGAAAGACATAGATTTGTAGTCATTCGTTTTGTAAGTGATGTTTCCACATATAAGGAGACAGATGAGTGGCTTCCTGTGCAATTGTCCCTTCACTCCAGAAGTTTCATTATCTATATGTGAATGCTAATTAATATAGCCCAGAATTCCTAGTAATGCTCGATTTACATATCTACCCTGGGGAACTATTTATCCACATTCTTTCTGATATTCAATTGCACATTTGTCCTTGTGGCATCTGGGAGAAATTCAAGAGGAATTTGGGACTTTTGCCAAATTCTCTAAATTCTTGAATTCAAACATTTTAAGCAAGATGAAACAGGAAAGCCAAAGGGTATTCTCTAAGAGAGAAAACACTCCCCTAGTCAAAGGAAAGTGATAAAAGTGTGCTTTATTTCAGGACACTTGAGTGGGCTGTGAGAAAGGTGGTGTGCTGGATTGTTACAAAAGTTCCCTTCACAAAGCAACTTGAGAGAACGACGAATAACCATTTCCTTCCTACAGTTCAACAGGGATATTAATTTGTCCAGAGAGTAGAACTAAGGTGGCCTTCCTCTATCAAGGAACCCAGGTCAGTGCTATTCAAAATGTGGAGACTGGTGCTGGTCTTCAAACTATTTGTTACTTGTCCATAATTATATAAGTATGGGAATTGAAATGAAATAATAAAAAACTTTCCAGTGGTTTCACTTGTCTCAACATCCAAGTGTAGGAACAGCAGACTGGTGTTTACACGTCTTTTCTTTTTTGATAGGTTTCTAGCAATTCATTTTTACAGTCTCTTACAAAAGCATGTCTCTGACAGATTGGAAATGAAGGATAAAACCTAATCTTTCACCTGGTCTTTTGACAGTTAGAGAAGCCCTGATAGAGGCTCTTCTACATTGCCACTATCAAAGATGTCCCTTATGATGGGCATAACAGTGAAGAAGAGCTTTTCAGACACAAAAGCAGTGGCTGCCCTGGGTACCCCAATTGCTTGAAGTCTTGTTCCCAGATTGAAGTTAATCGATAGGGAGAAGAGATATTACTACTGCCAGCAAATATCAGACAGAACGTTGGATATTTTTTTACATTATACTTCCATGAAAATAAGACAGAATAATATTTTTTCACTGGGAAATGTTACCGTAATCCACCCTGACCCCAAATTACACAGGATCTCCAGATACTTAATAATTTGAAAAGCCAAAACTCTAAACTAGTATCTGGCTCTCACAGTTTCAGCTGAGAGGGAGGAACATAGTAAAAGATGATTCATTTTGTAGGTCCATCATCCAGAAGAATTATAAATAGGACTGTGAACATGGTGGGATAGCATATCTGTTATTTCACTAAAAAGTTAGATGAACTTAGACCATGTAAACAATTTTCAGATAATCACTCTAAGATAGAGGATCAGGGACTATCATAAAAGAATTATCACTTAGGGATATTTCTTCAAGTTCCTTATTCCTTTCTGGAGTATAAGGAATATTCTGGAAGAAGTATACTCCTTCCAGAAAGGAGTATTCCTTTCTGGAATATAAGAGGAAACCCACAAAACAGGATATGTATGAACCAGAAAGAGCTAAACCTACTAATAAAGGCAAGCCGTATCAGCGTAGTCTGCAACTGGCAGAGTCTAGACTGTTTGTTGAAAGCCAAGCAGTTTTCAGGATTAACTTACCAGTGAATCAACTATAAGATATTGTCAGAGAAAACTAAGAAAGACTTCTATTTGGCCTCATAGGACAATTTTCCATTCAAAATCACACTACTAAGTAACTTCAAGTACCTCTTCCATTCATGAAAGTACATCTTGCATGCATTTAGTTTCATAAACAATGAGAGCTTCCCAAAGGTAAAAGTCTTGATGACTGAGGTTCTCTGTCATATTCTTAAGCTCCTGAAAAGGAAGAAGATGCTGAGTCTCTTCCTTTTGAAGAGATGGAGAAGGCTCAGTCTCTTCAAACCTGCTCAGCCTTCTTGGTCCTTGTTGCCTGGAGGTGGCAAAGCTAGCGATGGAAGTAAATACCTTGAGTTTTGAGGAGCACTGACTTTCTGTTTTGGAAAGTAGAACAGCAATGAGTGAGCTATATTCTAATTATTTTATTTAGATGTACACTCAGGGCTTCCATAAGCATGTTGCTGGGGCCTGTAAGAGAAATATTTTGTATTCTGCAGCTTCCCACCAAGGTAGAATGTGGTAAAACACTCAGAGATGCAGCATTCCTGTTGAGTCCTCAACAGGGATTTGAATAGCATTCTGCTGAATTTGCCACAGACATACCTTTAACCAAAATAGCATTTCAGAACTTGCTCTCAGTGTTTGATGTTTGTCTGAGAGCCTAGACTGAACACTGATGTGCACTCTAGCATGAGCTGTGAAGGGTA
Source organism: Callithrix jacchus (assembly GCF_049354715.1). Taxonomy (NCBI): domain Eukaryota; kingdom Metazoa; phylum Chordata; class Mammalia; order Primates; family Cebidae; genus Callithrix; species Callithrix jacchus. The sequence goes on from NC_133507.1 coordinate 148,070,830, forward strand.
GGATAGCGGGGTTCCTCCTCAATGTGCCACAAAGCTAAGAAAATAAAATTCTATTTCTCTTGCTTGTCTTTGTCTATAAATGTGTCCAATGCTGAATGGAAAGAGCCACATAATGAAATGAGGGCGCAGTGTCCAGAATACTAAAAAGGCATTTGTTAACTTCATAAACCGGACACATTCATAAAGCTTAAAATAGCAAACAAGTAAGAAGCTATTCCCTACCAAGTGATGGAAAAAGTCAAGAGTCCTTGCTAAACAATGTGCAGTCACTTCTACCAGTCAGGAAAGTGGTGAGATAAATAATCAAAAGGTATTACCTTTATATATGGGTTGGTGATTTAAATATCAGTAAGGCCAAACCCATTATGCCAAATTCAGCAGGGCAGTGGTCCTGTGTTGTTCAGTGACGCTGATTGAAAAGAATATATCTGATTAGATTACCCAACCATTTCTCCCCTAATACCGGAGATCACCCCCAAGCCAAAGCAGGCCACCTCCCATTAGTGACTTAACGTGTTGTTCAAATGCAATTATGGTTGAACCTGAAATATTTAAAGTATCTTTTCATCCTAGAAGGAAAATAATAATAGAAAGAAAAAATGCGATATTTCCATTTTGCTGAGGTGTCTTATTCAGCAATTATTTAGTAAAACATATTTTTCTCCTTTTCCTCCTCCATCTCCTCCTCCCTCTCTTCCTTTCTCCACTTTCATCTTCTGTTGCTACTTCATTTTCACTTTGAAGAGTTGTAAGAGCCGGCAATGGCAGCCCTACAACTTTTCTAGGGGGCTGGAGGGGGGAAGACCTGCTGAAAAGTTATACTTTTAGAAAATAAAAGTGAGTATTCATGACAGTTGTGAAATCACACACACACACGGAGCTTTCAGAATCTCTCTACAGGACCACTAGTGCTGGTGTCTGATTCCCAAGGAAGTCTTTGCAGCTCCTGTCATTCCAATGACTTTATAAGCCATCGTGGTAACTGGCAGCAATAGACCTACAGCATGATTCTCCCCCTCCTCCCCTCCTGATGCCCTGTGTTTAGTAACAAAACCTCCACCCACCAAACAGAGGACAAAATTAGACAAATATTGTAAACTAATGTCATTTCCTTCTTAATAAAGAAGACTTGCAAATGTCAGAGAAGGCATTTGGTTCCAGGGAAGGCCAAGAAGGAGGAACAAAACAAAGCAAAACAGGCAACAAAGACTGAAGCTTTCAACATGAATCTCTGACTCAAAGGCTCTGTGTTTCTGAACTTGAAAAAGGTCATTTAACCTCACCGCTTGCATTTCACCACCCAGATTGGAGGGGCTAATTCAAAACAGAGCTAATCTGAGAACCCCACTGAGGTTAGTATTTCTAAAATGCTTCACACTGTATGAAAAAGAGATCTAGGTGCCAAATGCTATTACTGTCCACTCCTGCTATGTTGTAAACTGACCTCTAACCTTTGATACAATGGAGTGTGAAACCAGCTTTAAGATCTATGTAATGCCAAATGGGCTGTAGGAGAAAATTTAAAATAGTAAGCCTGGCTGAGGTAAGCTCTAGCATACCACAATTTCGCAGTTGAACCAAAAGCAGTACAAAGTCAAATTGTAGGGTACAGAGAGCCTAAACTTTGAAGTCAGGCCCCTGGAAAGTGGAAAGTGGAACGTGGAAAAGGGAGCTTGTTTATAATCTGCAAGTTAACCCTTAGATCGGGCACGACCAGGCAACAGAACTCCAGCTATTACTCTATGCACGTCTCTCAAGTTATTGAGTCCAACTAACTATATTAATATGGATGATGACAATTATGGCAGCTAATTTTTAATAATCTCTACTATGTACCTGGCAGTGTGCTGTGTTTGACATGTGTTCTCTCATACACACCTCAAAACTACACAATGAGGGAGAGTCTGTTGCAACTCCTGTTTCACACAGATGATAAATAGAGCCTAACTACATTGTTTGGGGGTCACTCAGAGAGTAATCAGAGAAACCAAGGAAGCCAGGTCTATATTCATGGAGCACAAACCACTACAAAGTGTTTATTCTGGGGCAAAAAGATCTGGTTGACAACCAGAAGACAGCCAGTAAGATGCTGCAGATACAGTACTTTCCTCACTCATCTGACTCCCAGGCCATTCACCTTTCAACATGTCATCACTCTTTCCAGCTGGAGCTGAGGTTGTTATTGGAACGTTCAGGTTGCAAATGATCCTCTGGCCTTCCTTGTGTCTCCTCTGTAAAATTCTCATTGAAACCCATCATACCCTCAGCCAGGTCCCTTTCATGTTTTATTAGTCCGTTTTCATGCTGCTGATAAAGACATACTTGAGAATGGGTGATATATAAATAAAAAGAGGTTTAATGGACTTACAGTTCCACCTGGCTGGGAAGGACACACAATCATGGCAGAAGGTGAAAGGCACTTATTACATGGCAGCAGGGAAAACACAATGAGAGCCAAGAGAAAGGGATTTCTCCTTACAAAACCATCAGAACTCATGAGAGTTACTCACTACCTGGAGAACAGTATGGGGGAAGCCGCCCTGATGATTCAATTATCTCCCCCTAGGTCCCAACCACAACAAGTTGGAATTATGAGAGCTATAATTCAAGATGAGATTTGGGTGGGACACCACCAAACCGTATGACATGCTGCTAAGGGTTTTTCTGTGGAGCTGTATTACCCTGGAGTACCCCAGGCTGTATGCCCACTGTCCTCTCTCATCCTTGTTCTTGTCTTGTGGGTAAAGAAGAAGGAGCATATTTTTTCCCCTGAGGAGGACAACTGGTTTAAGAGTAAATCTGTGCAGTGAGTGTCTAGCAAGCCTAGCTGAGCAGGTGCAGTCTTCCTCCTCCTGCTGTGGAAGACACAGTCCCCATGACTCCCGCAGTGGCGCCAAACTGTCCCAAACGCTGTTGACAGTTGAGAAAAAGACCCCAGGAAACCCAGTACTCTAATTTATTTAGCTTTTTTTTTTTTTTTTCTTTTTGGCTTTCAGATACTTTCCTCATCCTCTCTGAATGGCACTTTTTATTCTCAAAAGGTCCTAGAAAAAGCTATTTCTGGGTAATTAGAAAGCTGGGAAAGGTTTCCATCCAAAGCTAAAAATAAATTTATTTTTTAAAAAAATAACCTGTCAATTGAGTTGGAGCCATCTTCTTTTTACACAGAGACCAAATTTATGTGGCCAATGGCTTCTTTTCTAATCATGACAATATCCCTTCAGTGAAAGGTATTTGGGATTTTTTTTTTTTTTTTTGCTCTGCTCTGGCTGCTACAGACACCAAAATATGAGACAATAGCTCCCTATACTCCAGTTCCTTATAAAGTGACACTGAGAAATTACTAGCAGTGCCTCTATCAGAAGTTTCCTTGCTTCTTCTACTAAAGAATCTACCTTCACACTCATGAGCTTTGCCATTGTCTAAGTGCCCAAAGTTAAGGGAAACAAGTAAAGAAAGACCTGAAAAAAACTGGATTAGAAACTGACCAGGTCAGCGAGACCTAGCAGAGTTCCACAGGCCTTAAGAAGTATCACATGCAGGAGAAAAGTAGCAGGAAGGGTTAGAATAGAGGAAAAAGATTATTGAAAACACGATTCAGGGTAACTAATCAAGCAATAAGGATAGGCAAACCTTGAAGAGCTGAGTTCAGGACCCAAGTCCAAACCTCCAGGTTGGGCAGAGGGGAAGAGGTCAAATTCGAAGCCTGAGTATACAGCTAGAATTCTGGGATTCAAGTGAAAAAGTGGGAAACTGAACATTTCAGAAAACTTGAAAAGCAGGAATGAGAAGGTTGTGCTGAGACAATGAACAGCCAGGAGGTGCTTCTCCTGCAGATGGGCAGGGCTTGGCAGATGCTTGAGCAAAAGTGGAAACACAAAGGGCTGGAGGACCCTCTCATGGACCAGAGGCCTGGAGCATCCTCCCATGGACCAGGATCCCAAAGCCCCCTCTCATGAACCAGAGCCCAGAGCATCCTCTCATGAACCATGTAATCTTCTCAAAGGCAAATATGCTGACAAATTTCCAGTGTTCATGCAGCATCATCATTTGTAAAAACAATTATAATGTATTCATTGACTAGGGCCAAATAGTTTGTAGTCAGTGAATGTTAAAACTTTCTTTTTAGGACTACCAAGCCTGTATTAGAAAAGAGCAGTGTTCACTTATGACAGTCTTCTGGGAATCCTGTAGACCAAATATTTTGGCTCTAATCTGATTCTGCAGAGAACCCTCATGCAGACCTACTCTGAAAACAGATGCTCAGGGTTGGAGTGAGGCTCCTGAGCACTTAACCAGGAAATACCATTTCACCTCTGCTAAGATCAGCTAAGGTTTTCTAATTCAGTTACATTAGTACATTCTTTCATTGCAGGAAAGAAATATCCAAGACTGGGTAATTTATAAGGGAAAAAGTTTTAATTGGCTCACAGTTCTGCACGCTGTACAGGAAGCATGGTGCTGGCATCTTCTCAGCTTCTGGGGAGGCCTCAGAAAACTTACAATTATGATGGAAGGTAAAATGAGAGCATACCTGTCACATGGCCAGAGCAGAAGCAAGAGAGAGAGATGGGGGAAGATGCTACACACTTATAAACCAACCACATCTCAGGAGAACCTACTCACTATCTATCATGAGGACAGGACCAGGGAAGATGGGGCTAAACCATTCATGAAAAATCTATTCCTATGATTCTATCACTTTCCACCAGGCCCCACCTCCAACACTGAGGATTATAATTCAACATAAGATTTGAGTGAAGACACAGATCCAAACCATATTACCAGTTCAAAAACACAACTTCCATCCTTCGTTAGCTAAATCTGAGATGGGGAGGGTGTAGTAAGCCAAATAATGGCCTCCCAAAGACCGCTATGTCCTTATTCCCTGGACTTGTGAATATGTTGTGTTATATGGCAAGGGAGAATTAAGGTTGCAGATGGAATTAAGTTTGCAAATCAACTGATGCTGAGATGGAGAAATTTTTCTGGATGATCTGGGTAGGCCCAATGCAATCACAAGGGTCTTTTAAAAGTGGAAGAAAGAGGGGCCGGGCGCGGTGGCTCAAGCCTGTAATCCCAGCACTTTGGGAGGCCGAGGCGGGTGGATCACAAGGTCAAGAGATTGAGACCATCCCGGTCAACATGGTAAAACCCCGTCTCTACTAAAAATACAAAAAATTATCTGGGCACGGTGGTGCGTGCCTGTAATCCCAGCTACTCAGGAGGCTGAGGCAGGAGAATTGCTTGAACCCAGGAGGTGGAGGTTGCGGTGAGCCAAGATCACGCCATTGCACTCCAGCCTGGGTAACAAGAGCGAAACTCTGTCTCAAAAAAAAAAAAAAGTGGAAGAAAGAGGCAGAAAAGGAGCCAAAGTCAGAGAAAGCAATGTGATAATAAAAGCAAAGATTGAAGTGATACAATGTAAGAAGAAATCAACCTATTGTTGACTTTAAAAATGGAAAAGAGGCACGGGGCAAAGAACGCTGCAGCCTCTAGAAGCTGGAGAAGGCAAGGAAACAAATTCTCCACTACAACCTCCAGAAAGGAACACTTATCTGCCAAAACCCTGGTTTTAGTCCAGTGAGACCCACTATGGACTTCTAGCCTGCAGAATTATAGGATAATAAAGTTATGTTGTTTTAAGCCACTAAATATGTGGTAATTTCTTAAGCTTCTATAGAAAACTAATATACAGAATTTCCAAGAAGTTCTGAGCCATCAACCACACATGCATATGCAGCACAAGGGAGGTCGGCTGTGCAGAGAGAGTTTACTGAAGAGAAGGACTGCAATTGCTGTCTTCACAAATTTGTAGAGTGACTAGGCCAAGGCTGTCTCTTTGGGTAGAAAAAGTGAGTGGCAGGCTGGATGCAGTGGCTCACACCTGTAATCCCAGCACTTTTTGGGCCAAGGCAGATGGATCACCTGAAGTTGGGAGTTCAAGACCAGCCTGACCAACATAGAGAAACCCCATCTCTACTAAAACTACAAAATTAGCCCAGCATGGTGGCGTATGCCTGTAATCCCAGCTACTCAGGAGAATTGCTTAAACCTGGGAGGCGGAGGTTGCAGTGAGCTGAGATGGCACCATTGCCCAGCCTGGGCAACAAGAGTGAAACTCTGTCTCTTAAAAAAAAAGTGAGTGACTATGTGACACAAGAGTGAAGAGTCTAGGTCGAGAAGTCAGACAAAACTAGTTAGCAAGCACTAGCCATGTAAAATTATCAGAAAAGAATGATCTATGCTCTCTATTCTGGGATGTGAATTGTTTGAGGAATGGAAGTTCTCTCCCTCTTCAAACATAAGTTTCTACCTCTCAAACATAAGAGGGAAAATTGACCTTCTTCCCCACCCAAACTCAGGCTCACTTCTCTAAACCTGTCAAGAAACAAAGTGTTCTACGTGGAAGACAACATTGTTATTACTCTTTAAATTCACTCATTGTTTGGTCAAACAGTCAAGTAACCCAAACCTTCCAAAACAGAGAGAAAATTCATAATTCCCAACTAATACAGAAATGTGTGTATTAAATGCTGCTTTTAATATTAAAGACGCTTACTTCTCAAGCCATGTATAAAGAACACAGGTATCCGAATACATCACCATTTCCTTTGCCAGTTTTGCGGCTGGAAGGGAAAAAGGAAGTGGGGATGGTCAATCCAAATCAGCTGGGGTGAAACCCGATACTCTCTATATGTTTTTCTACCTATTAGAAAAAAAAATGCATTTGAAAGATGTTTTTCCTAAGTGTACATGAATCACTCTTACCAAGCAAAAATTTACTTTGCATTATATTATTCAACGTTTTTCCTCTAAAGAAATACAGAACAAAGGGGGTAGAAAGATATTTCAGAAAAAGTTACAAAAATTGTTGAAGAATATTCATAGAAAAGGAGGATCGTGGTGCCATGCAAGCTGCATAAGGCCTCTTTGTATTCCAGGGGCATCTGGGGAAGCCACATATGTATGTTGCAATGTAATTGCATCATTTCTCTGAATCTGAGGGGAGGGTTTCACTCTACATAAATTGTGGTCACAGAAGCTAAGTTCACTTCTGCTGCATTTGTGGCCAGAAGAATTGCACACAATTATACGATCTTTGCTGGCCATGTATGGAAGCAAATTCTAAAAATAAAATCAACTATTCTATCAAGTTCTCCCAGCATACATCTATCAAATTTACAAGACCTCAAGAGTGTGAATTTGGAAATTAAAGAATTGCGCTTCCCTAAAATGATTCCCTAAGGTGTGTGGGTCAACAGAGGATGGAATCCTTCACAGTGGGATGGGGAGCCAGCAGACAGTATCTGAGTTTGACATCGTCAATGAAAGACTGTTTCAATCACCTAACACATCTGCAACAACTGTTTTGGCACCCAGTTATTGAGTCCACAAAGGTTTAATTTAACAGTGCAAATACACAACTTGCTGTGTGTATCTGTGTATGTTTTTAATGAACTACATACAGGCTACTATTTTATGGTGGCTTCCAGCAGAGAGTAGGAAAAACAAGATTCAACTATAGAAGCTGTCTATATTTAATATTTCTGTTAGTTTTCTGTCTGCCAGTCTGGCAGATTGGTCCAATTGGAAAAACAACATCTATGATTGCTGAAACGGTTCCTGGCTACATTTGGCACCCTTAATCACTGAATGACACAGAAATCCCTGTCTGAAAATTTAAGGCAAATGAGGCCAGCCTTTGTATACAACCAAGACTTATCTGTTTGTCTTTATTTCAAAGTCCAAAATCTAATGTCATTACTCAATTCAATAGCATAGCAGTCCACAAGATTTCACAAAAACAATGAAAACTCTATGCAAATCCTTGGTAAACTGATGTCATCAGTCTCATGTCACTATAGAAAATGAAACTGTCTCCTGTTTTGTTTTGTTTTGTGCTGTTTCTAGGTCAAGAAAAAAAGAAAAAAAAACTTGCATTCACTTCACTCAAACTCTATTTTTTAACAGTAAAAGAGTTAAAGTAATTTTTTTATATATTGATAGATAACAAACAAAATAAGCAAAAAATAACTATTGGCATCATGTGCTTTAGACCACTACTTGGCTTACAAAATTCCTAAATGTGGTGAAAAAAAGTTTTTAAGTACTGAATGTGAAGTTAGAAGTGCCAAGTTTGAAACTTGGTCCTGACTCTTAGTAGCTGGGTGAGATTTGACAACTCACTCCGCCTTCTGAGTCACTCAGTCTCCCATTATTGCAATATCAAATAGGGTCCCATGCAAAAAGCTGGCAAAAGACAAAGTGTTATTCAAACGTAACATATTATACTGTAAAACAAAAAGAGGACACAATAGCTCATAGGTAGTATTTAAATCAAAGTTTAACATTGAATACATATATAATTCTTAAAGGAGGGGAAAAAGAAGACTGAGAAATCTTATTCCCAAACTTCATCAGTGTTCATCTGCACCTTTGGGTCCTACATATAATTAGTTTCTGGGAACTCAACAGAATGCTAATGGAAGTTTTGTTTCTATGCAAGAAATCCTGGCAACATGAACATCTCTTTCTTCCTCCACACTTCAACATTGCAGACCATAAATTACTGCCTTAAACTGCTGCCTGTAGGGCCAGGTATCTTCAACCCTTTGGTGGCAAATGCTAGGAAGCACATATCATCAGCAGTGATGGAATGGCCCAGGGACAGGCACCGGGGATGACTGAGAGAGCATGTCAGTGAGGCTTTGTCATGGTTGTCAAAATGAAGCCTGATCTTTGAAGTCAGACTGTTGAGATTCCAATCTTGGATCTACCATTTTGCCTTTTCTCACTGTAGACTGGCATAATCATACTGCAGGATAATCGTGTAGCTGTGAGGTTTAACAGGATAATTTAAGAAAAGTGTCCCAGTCCTTAGCACATAGAAAATGCCCAATCAGGCCAGGTGCAGTGGCTCATGCCTATAATCCCAGCACTTTGGGAGGCTGAGGCAGGTGGATCACTAGGTCAGGAGTTTGAGACCAGCCTGGCCAAGGTGGTGAAAGCCCATCTCTACTAAAAATACAAAAATTAGCCACACATGGTGGCAGGTGCTTATAATCCCAGCTACTCAGGAGGCTGAGGCAGGAGAATCACTCGAACCCTGGAGGTAAAGATTGCAGTGAGCCAAGATCGCACCACTGCATTCCAGTCTGGGTGACAGAGCAAGACTCTGGAAAGAAAAGAAAAAAAGGAGAAGGGAGGGGAGGGGAGGGGAGGAGAGGAGAGGAAAAGAAAGGAAAAGAAGGAAAGGAAGGAGAGAGAAAATGCCCAATCAGGATACGAGTCCTTTGTCAGATGCATAGTTGCAAATAACTTTGTGGGTTGTCTGTTTATAATGATAATTGTTTCTTTTTCTGTGCAGAAGCTTTTTAGTTTAATTAGTTCCCATCTATTTATTTCTGTTTTTGTTGCATATGCTTTCAGGCTTTTGGTTTTGAGCTCTTCGCCTGAGCCAATGTCCAGAAGAGTTTTTCTAATGTCATCTTCTATTATTTTTATGGTTTAAGGTATTAAATTTAAGCCTTTGATCCATCTTGAGTTGGTTTTTTTATAAAGTGAGAGATAAGGAGCCAGTTTTATTTTTCTAAATGTAGCTTGCTAGTTTTCCCAACAGCATGTATTCAATACCTAAAAAACATATGTAAAAATCTTCTACATAACTGATCATCAAGGAAATGCAAATTAAAATCACAATGAGATACCATCTTACTACTGCAAGATGGCCATAAATAAAAAGTCAAAAAACAATAGATACTGGTGTGGATGTGGTAAAATGGGAACACTTCTACACTGCTGGTAGGAATGTAAATTACTAAAACTACTATGGAAAACAGTATGGCAATTCCTTAAGGAACTAAAATAAAACTACCATGTAATCCAGCAATCTTACTACCAGGTTATCTACCCAGAAGAAAAATCTTTATGTGAAAAAGACACTTGCACACATGTGTTTATAGCTGCACAATTCACAATTGCAAGATACGGAACCAATCTAAGTGCCCACCAACCAATGCGTGGATAAAGAAAATGTGGTATATATACAACGTGGAATACTACTCAGCCATAAAAAGGAGCAAAGTGCTGTCTTTTGCAGCAACTTGGCTGGAGCTGGAGGCCATTATTCTAAATAAGTAACTCAGGAATTGAAAACCAATCATTGCAAGTTCTCACTTATAAATATGAGCTGAGCCATGAGGCCACAAAGGCATAAAAATTATACAATGGACCCAGGGGACGATGGAGGGAAGGTTGGGAGAGGGGTGAGAGATACAAGGCTACAAATTGGGTACAATGTACACTGCTCAGGTGACAGGTGCACAAAAATCTCAGGAATTACCAGTAAACAACTTATCCATGTAAGTAAAAACCACCTGTATCACCAAAACTATTAAAAATAAAAATATTTATCCCTTTGAAAAATTTTTAAAAGGAAAATGCTATTATTCTTATCATCAACTATGAGCTGATGATCTGGAGTATTTTAATACCTACCCAAATTTTCAATGCCTCAAAAACTCTTAGGATGAAACAAATGAACACATGAAAAATAAAACATTATGTTTTTAATAGTATATTGGTATGTTTCAGAATAAATGTATTTTTGCAATGGGAAAGAATTTCACTCCGCTCTCTCACAAGCACATGAGTTCAAGTTGTTAGCACCACACTAACCAATGGAACTAACCAGCCAGTTCACATTGGCTCAAGTTGGAAAACAAATTCATTTTAAGCAGCTTCATTCTCACCTCCCTTATCTGATCAGTCTTTGAACCCTGTCTGTCCAACCTTGGAACCCTCCCTCGGAGCCCCCAACCCTGTTGCCTGTGCTGACTCTGCTCTGCCCCGCACCTCACCACCTGTCTCTTCCACAACTTCTTGCTCTCTTCATTTGTGTCCACACCTGCAGTCTCTTCCTCTTCAATCCACTGTCTACACTGCCACCTGTATACTGGGTTAAAACAGTGAGCCAACCCATGGATACCAAGGAGAATAAACTTCCAGTGGTGTTTTATTAACCAAAAAGTTCAACGTTCTTATTGCGAAGTGCAGCTTGCTTCACAACCAGGCCCCAGACAACCTGGCAATCTCACGGTCAGGCACTCCCTTCTCACTGTCATTTTGCACCTAAGTACAGTCACACCCTATGTAATGAATACCAGAAGGTGGGTGTCATGGGGACCAGGTTAGAAGCTGCCTTCTACAGCCCTTGTGACCCACTGTTAGCCAGTTTTATCAAAAAACATACATGTGATACTTTGATCCCCAAAGTCTGACTCCAGTGCCCCTTTCTCCACTGGTTACAATATCAGGAGGGGAAGAAGGATGCTAGTTAATCGGGCTTCTCAAGTAACTAACACCGTCACTGAAATTATTCAACTCCCAGCTGGGCAACCTTTCCATGGAATTGAAGCACTGGTTGATCTCTAAGTCACTTCTCTGAATACGCATTTACCCAATGTGGGGCAGAATCCTGCTGAGGATATTAACGTCAACCTGTAGCCAGTATGCTCTGCACATATCCTTACAGAAACTTGAGAGAATTTGCCTCATGTCCTTATCTGGCCCAGTGATCTCACATAACCACATGCTAAGGCCAAGTGTATACTTGTCATGCCAGCTCTCAGGAGACAAAAATATTAAAAACTCATGTGACTCAGGAGGAATGACACCAGAGATCATGTGATGCCAAAATTTAAACAACGTCTCAGTCACAGAGAGGCACTGAGAAGTGTGCCACATACTTCTCACCACAAAGGTCCTGTCCATGTTGAAGCACATCCAAAGGATAGGATTGCCTGAATTGCACAAGTCCTCCAGTGCTCAGGAAGCATTCTCCAGTGTCATGCATAAGAAAGGGCTCCAGAGCTCAACTGAAAACAGCTAAGCATCACTTGGGACACTGGTAAACTCTGCCCTCCAAGACCTTGAAATCAGCAGGTTCTAATTAAACAAGAGCTAACTGTGTGTAAATGTAAAACTACACAAGCCCACCATGAAGGCAGAGACTAGATTATTTACGTGTCACTGGGACATGCATGTTGTCACATGCTAGGATGTTTTATAGACACGTGGTTAGTTGTTTAGTTAACTGCAACGTCTTTGCTGTTTGTCATCGTTGTTGTTGTCATTTGGTTATTAACAACCTTTGCAAATTCTTGGTTTATACTTTTGTTATCATATATGCAATTCTCACATAAGAGTTCTAGATAGGGAGGCCGAGGCAGGTGGATCATGAGGTCAAGAGATCGAGACCATCCTGGTCAACATGGTGAAACCCCATCTCTACTAAAAATGCAAAAAATTTGCTCAGGAGGCTGAGGCAGGAAAATTGCCTGAACCCAGGAGGCAGAGGTTGCGGTGAGCCGAGATCGCGCCGTTGCACTCCAGCCTGGGTAACAAGAGCAAAACTCCATCTCTAAAAAAAAAAAAAAAAAGAGTTCTAGATAGACAAAGAACTAGTCTATAGGGTTTTTTAAAAATTCTTTAATCAACAACATGTAATCAGGAGTACCCAAATGAGAACTGTAGCCACATCAACTACCTGAAGGCCTAAATCGTATATATGTTTCTTTCTGGGGTGTGCTGATGGACAGTGGACACAATGTGTGCAAACAGGAAGATAAGGACTCAAAAGAAATGTCATGTAGCTTGGATGACACCATGGCTTAGGAAATGCTAGTCCTTTTGGTTATGCGCCTTCTGAAAACACAGACCATTTATCTGGCCAACAGTGCTACCTTGATATTTCCAGAAAAAATAAACCTGTTCTGTTTCCAAGCTTTGTACTCAATCTGGAGTTCAACTCTCCATCTTCCATAACAGAATTTTCCAATAGAGGTGTCGGAGATGATAGAAATGTTCCCTCTGAACAGCCCCAAATGGGAGCCACTGGTCTTGAGGGGTTCTGGGCACTTGAGATATAACTAGGAGACTGAGAAACAGAATTTTAAATCTTTGTTAATTTAAAGAGCCATATGTGTCTCTGGTGGTTGCTAGATCGGACAACACAATACTAAAGGTTTGCTACTCAAAGTGTGGTCTGTTAGAAATGAGAAATCATGAATCTACAAACAGAATCTACATTTTACCAAGATTCCCAGGTGATTTGCATACACATCATAATTTGCATACACATCCTTGATAAGGCTGATTAGCTTCTGGCTCTTCAAGGGAATAAAATCCCAGAGTTCATGTGTTCAATGGAGAAACTAGAGATTATAATATTACTCCCGTAATCTTCCTAGAAAGATACCAAGATAGATAAATGACTACAGAATCCAGTCCTCTGGAGTCCTTTTAAATGTGATCTGTATTAAACCTCACTCAATTTTGTAAGTATATTCCTTAAAAATGGTTTACTGATGCTAGGGAGAGGCCTTTTTACTGCACCCGATAGCTCCCCTAAACATCTTGCTGATGTTGAAATTAGTTTGCCAACTCTTTTCATAATTAGAGGTAAAGCTTCAAAAGCATATTCTCCTGAAAAAGAACATATAATGTTTACACAAGGCTAGTGGAAACAACATTATTTACCGGAGTACTAAATGTGATAAGGAAAGGCTTAGAAAGGGGACCTCCCTGGGAACTTAAAGTGGAAAGAAAGAGAAACAGCAGAAGTGCAGCAATGAGAAGAAAATCCAAGGTTCCATGCAGCATGATACACAAGCTCCTATTCTGGACTTAGAAGTTTCTGGCGCATAGTGTACCACGTCAAGATTGAAGGCCTGGAGGACATGCTTCTCGAGCAGCTGCCAGATGACTGAGTGTGGCATGGTCTTGCAGCACCCGTCTCCCTTCGCCCCAGGGCCTGCACCTGGCCAGTCCACAATGGGGAGATGCGTGGTTCTTTTCACCATCGTTTCCTATGCCGGTGTCTGCTCCTCCACCATGCTGGGGTCTGGGAGGGAACAGGCAGACAGAGGATGAACTCTACCCAGGGCCTGCTAGACCTGCCTGTGGCTCACTCTGCTCCCATCAGCACTACCACTCCTGCCAGGGAGGACTCCAGTTGGTAGAGCTTCCTCCAGGTGCCCAGTATACCTGTGCCTTGGCTTTTCTCAGCTGGCTGATGGTCTTTAGCCTCTTTCTGTCCCTTCTGTCCCTCACGGCACTAGTGCTTCATGTCACACACCCACTCAGCTCCTTCTGAGGATACAGCTGACTCACCTGAGCAGGGCCTCTGAGACCCTGGACCAGTGGTCTCACATGGGGCTGCACCTGCACACAAACACATCTGCAAACCTGCTGCCAACACGGGTTCAGGGGAAGCTCAAGGAAAGGCCTCAAAGTAGCCCATGGTTCCGAAATCACATCCTACAGAGAATGTTAATAGCCACTCCAGCAAACTAAATCCTTGGAATATTAGAGACATGCATCGGGAAGGTCAGAGTGCCTTCATCTGATCCCCATGTTGAGCCATTCTTCAGCAGAGTCATTTTTTCCCCAGTGTGATTTGTCACTGGCAGGAACACGGGTGTTCCTTCTGTAGTGGATATTTTTGTGTGTTTGCTTGTTTTCAGGGCCAGCATGCACCTTCCCTTTTCCCAATATTAGCTGTAGAATTTTATCTGGGGATTTACCTTCCAGTCTGTTTCACATCAGGTAGGGTGCTTCTCCCACTCAAAAGTAGAAAAGATGGCAAATAATAACCATTAGCCTGGCGACTGTGATTGGTTCAGAGGATTGCATATTAGTCAATTAAAACAAATCAGACACATGGACTTCAGCTGGGACTTCTAAGAAAGATACCCTTGTTCTATTTAGTTGGACTTGTATAAAGCATGGAATTGTGCCAGCCATTTTGATACCACAAGGAGAGAACCTTTATGAAAATGAATCCAAGTGGAACCTGAGTTCAGTGACTGAAAAGATAAAAAGGGCTCTAATGTCCTCTTTGAGTGTCTAACTCAAGTCTCACCTGAAGCCAGCGCTACACATTGTGCACTGTGTGAGTCAATAGATGGCTTCTTTGCTTAAAAAGGTTTGGGTTCAATTATGCATCTCTTGGAACCAAATAAATCCTAACAGATAAATCTACTCTCAAACAAATATCCTAGGAGGAAAAGAAAAAGCTGGCTGAATGCATTAACGAAAAAAATTGGTAAATGCAATGCTTTTAGTCTAACGTGAAATAAGAATTGTCTTGTGAAGACTAAACTTTCTTTTCTCCTTTTCTACTATGCACAGATTTATAGAAATCTTTCTATAAATAAATGTATGGCAGGAACAAACTAAAATAAGCTCTGTAGTAAACAAAATATAAAAATTAACTTGTAATAATAAGCTCTCGGTTGTTCCCATTTACTTAAGACAGTGATAACACTATTCATCACAAGTGAAAAATTACAAGATTTTCAAATGTACAATTTAACTGCTTACTATCTACATTTTACAGATGAAGCACAATTTAATTTTATTGTACAAAAAGCAACAGAGGTTGAAGTACACACTCGTGGCTATCTTGTCTATAGTAAAATCTGACCTCTATAGGGAAAGCTGTGAGAACAGAAGAGAAAAAGGAAGACAAGTCAGTGATATTTTCCAAAATGTTGAAAGCAGAATTTTATAATGGCAACCATGATTATTTTATGGCATGCGTTAAGATGTCTCGGTCATTTCTTCTTAATAAAAAAATGTTAGCAATTAATTTGGAGTCTATTTCATGTAAGACATTAAGTCGTGTAAAACACATAAGTAACAACAATAAATCACTGTCAGGGTTTCTGACAGTGCATAATGTAATACCAGGCATAGAGTAGCATTCTATCTTGAGCCACTTTAACCCCTTGCACCCCAAAAGGAAATACCAGTCGTGTGTCCCAAATCAGAAGTTTCTACAACCCCAGAAACTTCCAGCATGTCATTGCTCTTTGGAAACTATGTGCAAAAAATGTATCTGTACATAGGCTCATTTTAACATGAATCCTTTTTTAGAGGAAGCTAAGTGCTCTGTATCAAATCAGGAATGAGAGTTGCAGCCAATGAAGATGGAAAAAAAAAAAAAAAAGATAGCTTATCCCTTACTGCTGGCAAAGCCAATTAGGCCTATCTTTGCTTCATGACAGCTATATAAAGAATTGGGGAGCTGAGAGTGTGGGCATTTGATATGGATGTGCAAACTAATTCTTTCTGTTGGCTCACATAAACAACATTTAGGAGAATATCCGGTAGATGTTTTTTGGCCTCATTTCCCCAAACCATGTAAGGCAACACAATTTAATACACCCAGTGGTTTTCTGTCTTGTATACAAAAGAAAAAATACAAGAGCTTCTTCAGACAGAGAATTGAAGATGAGTCGAGGAGTCAATTTTAATTCTTTGGATTATTCCATTTGAAACTAAAATTAAGCTCACATTTACATGATACGCTTGATGACTTTGATTTTCTCAGTTTCTGTCATGTACTAGTGATACAATAATTGTGCAATATGCAAATTCAGCACCAACATAAATTTTGTATTGTAATTTAATTTATTTGAGTGCATTTAACCCTTTATAATTTCTTTATCAATCAGTCTTTTCTACTAGGTGGCAAACTCCTGGAAAGCAAAAGCTTCATTTGTGTCTACTTTGTCACTTCTTTACACATAGTGGAATCTCAACCGTTTGTGAAATAAATTTAGTATTGGTTGCTACACAGAAGTATATTAAGCATTTCAGTTAATATTTTATTAAAGAAGTCCCACGAATAAGGCTAAATAGGATTCTTCTGGACAGCATTCGTTCTTATCTCACAAACATATATTTTTAGACGTTCTCTTAAGCATAAGACCTACAGCAATAATATCTAGCATTCCCTGACTGCTCACTCTGAGTCAGGCCAAACACTGGGCACTCTGATTCCATTATCCCTTCTCTTTTCACAACTACCGTAAGCAGTATGACTGTGCTATCTAAATGTCACAAATAAGGTAGCTAATGCTTAATGTTTAAAGAACTTTATGTATCCAAGGTCATACAATCTGACACCTGGATTTCTTGTTCTTAAGTATCACCCTATGCTCCAAAGCCAATAGGTTTTGCATGTTGATAAGTATGAGAAGCAGTAGAAAAGCGCCAAGTCTATTGGAGCAATAAGGAAGTAATTACCTTTAATATAAACTTTAATTTTTTTAATTCATTTAATCCCAAGGGCATATATAAGGATGATTGCATGAGATCTTAAATCAGAAAACTGGCTCATAAAGGTTGACATAAGCCCGCACCACTGAAACATCAGTCTGCTGCATTCTCAGAGAAAACAGGTGTGCAGAATGGGGTATGAATCATGCAACTGGCTTGGGTTGGTGGGTCCACAGAGTTAGCTGAGCATGGGATATCAGCCATTCCCTATTACGTCAGCCACTTCTCCCAGGTTTCAAAAGATGAAAAAAATGACACAAGCCAAAAAAATATTATCAGCATTTTCTATGATAATTAAAGACGCTTGGCTGGACAAAAGTTACCCTGAAAATAGTTAATAGTGACTCATGTTCATTCTGACACAAAATGTCACTTATTTGATATTTTTATATAAATGTTACAATAACTTCATTCACCTTAAAGGATTTCTGTAATGTAAGATAGGAAAAATAATTTATCTAAATTAGCACTAGAAAAAAACAACTTTTGGCCTGATGCAGTGGCTCAAGCCTGTAATCCCAGAACTTTGGGAGGCCAAGGCAGGCAGATCACCTGAGGTCAGGAGTTCGAGGCCAGCCTGACCAACATGGAATAACCCTGTCTCTACTAAAAACACAAAAAATTAGCTGTGTATGGTGGGACATGCCTGTAATTCCAGCTACTTGGGAGGCTAAGGTAAGAGAATCGTTTGGACCCAGGAGGCAGAGGTTGCGGTGAGCCAAGATCACACCATTGCATTCCATCTTAGGCAACAAGAGTAAAACTCCATCTCAAAAACAAACAAACAAACACAAAACTTTTTTATGAGGTTGAATCCATTTTATTTATTTTATCAATAGTCTATATTGACTTTAAGAGCTAGCAAATAGGGTGTGAGATCAATTAGGAGAATACCAAGAGGGCTGCATTATTAAAATATTCTTGGAATCTCTATTTTCTTAAGGCCTCCTTATTAGATCCAAGGAGAAATATGTGGACATGTAAAACTAACTACTTGTCAGAACAGGGAGAAAGTTAAGGTTAGTTTTCAAAAAACCAATAGTAGGAGGTACTTTATCCAAACTAAATCCTTACCTAATGGAGGAAAAAATAAAAGCCTCTTCTCCAATCATTTCTAGCTTTCCAAAGATTTTTTTCTGCCGAAGTCCCCAAACAAAAGTAAGAAAATAGCCATTTTAGAAACCGTTGATTCTGAGATTTGAGAGTGTGGTTGGTAGAGTTGGAAAAAAACAGATTTGTTTTTCTCCTTGGGGTAGGAAAGAAAGGAGTTTGGGTAGATATTTGACCTATATGTACCTATTAGGCACATTTTAAATTAGACCCTCCATTTTTCACCCCTTTCGTATTTGAATCTTTCATCATTCCTCCAGTCTTTAACCTGAATTCCTTGTTGGCTGCATTTTTCTCTCAGAGTACTCAAGTCTATGGTTATTCTGCTATTCTATATTCTATATTTCACATCCAAAAAATTTTTGAAATATGTTGTTACATTGTTTGCCCCAAGCTACATTTTTTTTAGGATCAAAAATGGTCTTTATTCTGTTACTGTCATTTCATTCCAACTCTGGAAGCAAAAGAAATAAACCTGTGTGTGAAACTCACCATTATCAATAGGAAGCCTGTTTCTACTTAATAATGGAGAATTTACTTAATCAACCATTCATTCAGTATTCAAAAACCGCTTATTGAAAATATTCTAACATCCAGTGTTCTAAAAGTCTAATAAGCATATTATGTATTCACTTAACATTTTTTTTAATCCTATGTCGTCTGTGTACCAGGCATTGTAAAAAACTTCATGACTTAGTGTAGAGATATCAAAGGAGATAGATAAGGGGAGATCTAAATTTTCTGTCCTCAAAAAGGTAAAGATGAAGATGAAACATTTTTCTTCTCTCTCAGAAGCATGAAAAAATAAGGGGTTCTAGAATGTTCAATTATTCTGAGAAGTGCAATCTACAGGGAGACTAAATAATCTGAATTGTCAGTTTTGATAATGAGGTGAAGATCACTAATCATGCCCTTTCTTAAATAACTTCTTCCTCATGGTAAGGTAGTTTCCTCCTGTAGCTTTAGCTGGAATCATGGGCAACCTGCTAGAAACTGCATCTTCAGCTTCCTTTGCAATGAAATATGAGTAGAAATATTCTCTGCAAAACTTACAACTTATAAAATATATTGTCTGAGCCCTCCTCCCTTTTCCTTCATCATGAGCTATAAATATAGATAAAGCATGGCCAACTTTGGTCATGAGGAGTTAGTCAGTGACCTAACGGGTAGAGGAAGAAAATATAAGTGGAATCCAAGTGTCTTAATGGCCCCAGGGAGCGGAGGTTCCTCACCAGGCTAGACCAAGCAGATGGTTTCATGAGGAATCAAAGACTACTTTCTTATTCAGACCACTATATCTTGGGATCTCTTTGTGAAAACATCTTAAAACCTGTTCTAAATAATACAATAGCCTTATTTTGCCAAATAATTGTAAGTTTCTCTATCAGTTTCCACACATACATTAAAATTATTATTTAAAAATATCAACCATAGTTTCCAAATATTCAAATTGTATTCAAATAAAATTTCAGGTGCTACATTGCTAAATAAAAGTTCAGTAAGCAAATTTCCATAATAGCAATTACTCTAATCTTAGACAAAGCAAAGGAACAATGGCTAAATCATACAATGGTTCCTGAAGGACCTACTCAGGCACCACATACAGTTACTTCTGCTCACATTCCATTAGCTTAAATCAGTGATGAAGCCTGACTCAATGGGGTTTGAATGTATAAACCCCCAGCCCCACCAGAAAGACACTGTAGCTCTGATAACAATGAGTAGGAATATGCAATCCTCTTACAAAGAAAACAACAAACAAATGGGCACAATATCACAGTCTCTACCACAACCAAATGAAACAAACTTTATAAGTTTCAGCTATAAGGCAAATAATTTAAATGGGCTTAAATTTCATTCATATGTCTTAATCTCCTTTGTGTCAACTGTATCTCATAACTAGAAGAAAATGTATTCTATTTAGATATACCTTTAATAACATTTTAACAATAATGTTCTGGCCTTGTTACCTTCTACAAATAGAACCTATAGTGAGATATTAAAGCATTCATGCCTTCATTTCTGATATTCTTACTCCTTTACCTCTGGAATAAAAACTTACTTGCCACAGAAAAGATCTCTACCATTTCAGATCAAATTCACCTTTAGCTTTGGGAAAGGCAACCTTCATCAATTCATAAATTCCACCTATTAGAATTCAAAACAATAATTTTAATTTTATCACAAAATGATGACTAAGTATAAGGACATAAAATATCCCCACACCATCCTAACAAATTTTGTTTTTAATCCTCTTAATTTTTACTAAAGTGAAATCAGCAAAACTTTTAGACAGAAATTTTTTTATCCTTGAAAGACAAAAAAAAAAAAAACCTACCTTTATTTTTAGTAAAGATTTGGGACATGACTATATTAACTATATGTTACCCTGTTCCTTTTTCAGCATTAACTACATCAGCAAAATAGTATCAAGTTGATCAGGTTAAGTTTTATAAAATTACATATCTGTCTAAATTGATTATGAAAAAACAGCTCTAAATAATTATTTTACTTAAGATGTAGAAAATTAAAAGGAGGCACTATGTTAGTAAACATGAGGCTTGTATCTTAAAAGATGACTCAAATTTACTGTTTTAAGAAGCGCCTAAATAGAGGAGTTTTGGTTTGGGTTAGAACATAGGAAGCTGCAAGAGACTATTGCTTTTACCTTAACAACCAAAACCAAGCCATGTCAGTCATAAAATCATAGTATTCTGAACCTACTACTGATCTGAGGATGCAAAGAGAACTAAATTCCAGAAGGTGATTAGTATTTTATAAGAGAACTATAGCTGTTCGCAACCCTGGTAGGCAGGCAATAAAGGAATCCATCATTTATGCAAGTAAGGAGAAATCAATTGAAATTTTACGAAACTTATGACAACTTTATGTGAGATAGCAAGGCATGTTAGAATCCCAAGGAACCTCAGCCACAGGGCAAGTTTACAGGCACATGTCATGCTTTTTTTGTGTGTTTTTACAATTCTCTATCATTAAATACTCAGGAACTCAAAGGCTAGGGGCAAGGCAGAAGAGCTTAGAGAACTCTCCCTGATACACTCTGAGTGAAACTTCCAAGCGCGGTTTGGAAGTTTAGCAGGAGCTTGGTAGTAAAGCACAAAGATGAATCTTACCAGTACTTAGGCCTGCAGAAGGGAAATTTCTGACACTGTGTTTAAAATGTTTGAGGTGAGTAGTAAGTTATATTCAACTAAAGCTGCAGTGAAGCCCAGATCAAGCCTGGCTACAGTTGAGGTTGGCCCAGACCCCAAATCTATAATTTATACCTGAAGGGGTATGATATTTTCTAGAGAAAAATATAATTTACCTTACACTCTCCTGTTATGATATGGAAGATGTTTGCTGTAAAATAAAAACATTATAAAGCAAAAAAATAAAATAAAACATGACTCATGATGAAAAGAAGAAACAGCAAAGCTGAAATATGGCCTAGATATTATGAATCAGACTTTAAAATAATTATAATAAAAAAAGTATAAAGGACGTAATAGGAAAGGTATAACACAAGTATGAACAGCTGGGGAATTTGAACACATGCATGAAAATTTATATGTGAGCATATGCATGAAAACTATGTAAAAGAATTAAATGGAAATGTTAGATGTGAAAACAATATATAAAAAAATGAAGGATTCAATTGACTTAATAGCAAACTGGATTCACCAGAGGGAAAAATCAGTGAAACTGAAACCAGGTCATTAGACAATATACCAGTTAAAACACAAAGAAAAAGATAAGAAGAAAGAGGAGAAAGGAGGAGAAGGTGAAACGAAGGTATAGGGGAGGAAAGAATAAGGGGGAGGGGAGGAGAAAGAAACTGATAGAAGTATAAAAATGAGGAGAGGGAGAACAAAGAAGAGAAGAAAGAAACAGAAGGAGGTGGGGGAGAGGAATAAGAGTGTTCAAGATTTATGTTCTAATATTAAATGATGTAAGACTACCATAGTAATTGGCATTCCAGAGGAGGAAAAAGATTAAACAAATATTTGAAAATGTAATGGCTGAGATCTTTCCAAAACTAATAAAAAATAATTCAACACCCAAGAAGTTCCATCAACCCTAAGAAGAATAAACACAAAGCAAACTAACCCTGGACACATCATAGTTTAACTCCTGAAAACTGAAGATTGCAAAAATGAATCTTAAAAGAAAGAAGAAAATATATATACACTATATAGAGAAATAATAATATAACAAATGAATGACTTATCACTAGAAACAATGTAACATTGATAGCATGCCAAAGAAAAACAATAGTAAACTAGAATTCTGTATCCAGTAAAAATATTGTTTTAAAACAAAGTGAAGATGTTTTCAAACAGGTACAAACAGATCATTCATTTTCAGCAGATATTAACTACGAGTGATAAAAGAAGTTCTTTAATCTGAAGGAAAATGATACCAGAACTCAGAGTTGTACAAGAAAGGAAGAGAACTGAGAAGAATAAAGCTGGGTAAATATAAATTAGTAATTTTTACATATACATATATAGTATAATACACACACACACACACACGAGAGAGAGAGAGAGAGAGAGAGCACTTTTAATTTAAAATACTCTTGACGAGGGGGATCTGGCAAGATAGCCGAATAGAAACAGCCCCAGTGAAACCAATGCAGAAGGTGGGTGATTTCTGCATTTCAACTGAGGTACCCAGCTCATCTCACTGGGACTGGTTAGACAGTAGATGCAGCTCCCAGAGGGCAAGCCAAAGCAAGGTGGGGCATTGCCTAACCCAGAAGTGCAAAGGGTCGGGGAACTCCCTTCTCTAGCCAAGGGAAATTTTGAGGGACTGTGCTGTGAGAGACGGGTGCTCTCCAGCCCAGATACTATGCTTTTCCATGGTATTCACAACCCACAGACAAGGAGATTCCCCCAGGTGCCTACACCACCAGGGCTCTGGGTTTTAAGCACAAAACTGGGAAGCTGTTTGGGCAGACACTGAGTGAGATGCAGTTTTGTTTTGTTTTTTTTTTCATACCCCAGTGGCACCAAGAACACCAGCAAAACAGAACTGTTCACTCCCCTAGAAAGGGGGCTGAAGCCAGGGGGCCAAGTGGTCTTGCTCACCAGGTCCCAACCCCATGGAGCCCAGCAAGCTAAGATCCAGTGGGCTGAAATGCTCACTGCCAGCCCGGCAATCTGAAGTCGACCTGTGACTCTCCAGCCTGGTAGGCGGAGGTGCATCTGCAATTACTTAGGCTCGAGTAGATGGTTTTTTCCCTCACAGTGTAAACAAAGTTGCTGCCGGGGAAGTTCAAACTGGGCAGAACCCACGGCAGCATGGCAAAGCTGCTGTAGCCAGACTGCCTCTCTGGGCAGGGCATCTCTGACAGAAGGGCAGCAGCCCTAGCCCCTGACTAAGGGACAGAGTACCTAAGGGGCAGCTGTGGACGCAGCTTCAGCAGACTTAAACGTTCCTGCTTGCCAGCTCTGAAAAGAGCAGCAGATATCCCAGCACAGTGCTCAAGCTCTGCTGAGCAACAGACTGCCTCCTCAAGTGGGTCACTGCTCCTCATGCCTCCTGAGACAGCTCCCAGCAGGGGTCAACAGCCACCTCATACAGGAGAGCTCCAGCTGGTATCTGTTGGGTGCCCCTCTGGGACGAAGCTTCAAGAGGAAGGAACAGGCAGCAATCTTTACTGTTCTGCAGCCTTTGGTGGTAATACCCAGGCAAACTCCAGGAGTTTGCTGGAGTTTGTTATGTTGTTACAATACGCAGGATGTTCGTTAGGTTGTGATGATATGCAAGATATGCTGGAGGTCTACTCCAGCAAACTCCAGCAGACCTGCAGCAGAGGGGCCAGACTGTTAGAAGGAAAACTAAAAACAGAAAGGAATAGCATCAACATCAACAAAAAGCACTTCCACAGAGAAACCCCTTCTGAAGGTCATCGGTATCAAAGATCGAAGGTAGATAAATTAATGAAGATGTGGAAAAAAACAGCACAAAAATGCTGAAAATTCCCAAAACCAGGTCTCTTCTCCTCCAAAGGATCACAACTTTACACCAGTAAGGAGACAAAACTGGATGGAGAAAGAGTGTGATGAATTGACAGAAGTAGGCTTCAGAAGGTGGGTAATAACAAACTCCTCCAAGCGAAAAGAGCATATTCTAACCCAATGGAAGGAAATGAAGAACCTCGATAAAAGGTTACAGGAACTGCTAACTGAAAGAATAAGTTAAGAGAAGAACATAAATGACCTGATGGAGCTGAAGAACACAGCATGAGAACTTCATGAAGCATATATAAGTATCAATAGCTGAATCAATCAAGTGGAAGAAAGGATATCAGAGATTGAAGATCAACTTAATGAAATAAAGTGTGAAGATGAAATTAGAGAAAAAAGAATGAAAAGGAACAAACAAAGCCTCCAAGAAATATAGGACTATGTGAACAGACCAAACCTACATTTGGTTGGTGTATCTGAAAGTGACAGGGAGAATAGAACCAAGTTGGCAAATACCCTTTACATCCAGGATAACTTCCCCAACCTAGGAAGACAGTCCAACATTAAAATTCAGGAAATACAAAGAACACCACTAAGATACTCCCTGAGAAGAGCAACTTCAAAACACATAATCATTAGATTCACCAAGGTTGACATGAAGGAAAAAATGTTAAGGGCAGCCAGAGAGAAAAGTCAGCTTACCCACAAAGGGAAGCCCATCAGACTAACAGCAGATCTTCCTACAGAAACCCTATAAGCCAGAAGAGAGTGGGGTCCAGTACTCGACATTCTTAAAGAAAAGAATTTTTCAACCCAGAATTTCATATCCAGTCAAAATAAGCTAAATAAGCAAAGGAGAACTAAAATCCTTTACAGACAAGCAAATGCTGAGGAATTTTGTCACCACCAGGCCTACCTTACAAGAGCTCCTCTTGTAAGCACAAATTATGGAAAGGAAAAACTGGTACCAGCCACTGCAAAACATAACAAAATATAAAGACCATCAACACTATGAAGAAACTGCATCAACTAATGTTCAAAATAACCAGCTAGCATCATAATGACAGGAACAAATTCACATATGACAAAATTCAACTTAAATGTAAATGGGATAAATGCCCTAATTAAAACACACGGACTGACAAATTGGATAGAGTCAAGACCCATTGCTGCCCTGTATTGAGGAGACCCATCTCGTGTAAAGACACACATAGGCTCAAAATAAAGGGATGGAAGAATATTTACCAAGCAAATGGAAAGAAAAAAAAGTAGGGGTTGCAGTCAATCCTAATCTCTGATAAAACAGACTTTAAACCAATGAAGATTAAAAAAAGACAAAGAAGGGCATTGCATAATGGTAAAGGGATCAATGCAACAAGGAAAGCTAACTATCCTAAACATATATGCACCCAATACAGAAGCACCCAGAATCAGAAAGCAAATTCTTAGAGACCTACAAAGAGACTTAGACTCCCACACAATAATAGTGGGAGACCCTACAACCCTACTTTCAATATTAGATAGATCAACAAGACAGAAAATTAACAAGGGTATTCAGGAGTTTAACTCAGCTGTGGACCAATTGGATCTATTAGACATCTACAGAACTCTCCACCCCAAATCAACAGAATATACATTCTTCTCAGCACCCTTAGCACTTATTCTAAAATTGAGCACATAATTGGAAGTGAAACACTCCTCAGCAAATGTAAAAGAAAAAAATCTATCACAAAAGTCTCTAAACAACAGTGCAAACAAATTAGAACTCAGGATTAAGAAACTCAAAACTGCACAATTACATGGAAACTGAACAAACTGTCTCTAAATGACTACTGGGTAAATAATGAAATTAAGGAAGAAATAAATAAGTTCTTTGAAACCAATGAGAACAAAGACACATGTACCAGAATCTCTGGGACACAGCTAAAGCAGTGTTTAGAGGGAAACTGATAGCAATAAATGCCCAAATGAGAAAGTGGGAGAGATCTAAAATTGACACTCTAACATCACAATTAAAAGAACTAGAGAAGCAAGAGCAAACAAATTCAAAAGCTAGAAGAAGAAAAGAAACTAAGATCAGAGCAGAACTGAAGGAGCTAGAGACATGAAAAACCCTTCAAAAAAATCAACGAATCCAGGAACTGGTTTTTTCAAAAGATGAACAAAATGGATAGACCCCACTAGTCAGACTAACAAAAGAACAAAGAGAGAAGAACCAAATAGACACAATAAAAAGTGATAAAGGGAGTATCACCACTGATTCCATAGAAATACAAACTACCATTCGAAAATATTATCAACACCTCTGTACAAATAAACCAGAAAATCTAAAAGAAATAGATAAATTTCTGGACACATACACCCTCTCAAGACTAAAGCAGGAAGAAGTCAAATCCTTGAATAGACCAATAACAAGTTCTGAAATTTAGGCAGTAATTAATAGCCTACCAACAAAAAAAGCCCAGGGCAAGATGAATTCACAGCCAAATTCTACCCAAGGTACAAAGAGCATCTGCTACCATTCTTTCTGAAACTCTTCCAAACAACAGAAGAGGGACTCCTACCTAATTCATTTGATGAGGCCAGCATTATCCTGATACCAAAACCTGGCAGAGACACAACAAAAAGAGAAAATTTCAGGTCAATATATTTGATGAACCTCAATGTGAAAATCCTCAATAAAATACTGGCAAACCCAAGCCAGCAGCACATCAAAAACTTATCTACCACGATTAAGTTCACTTCATCCCAGAGATGAAGGCTGCTTCAACATATGCAAATCAATCAACATTATCTGTCACATAAACAGAACCAATGACAAAAACCATGTGATTATCTCAATAGATGCAGAAAAGGCCTTCAATAAAATTCAACACACCTTCATGCTAAAAACACTCAGTAAACTAGGTATTGATGAAACATATTTCAAAATAATAAGAGCTATTTATGACAAACCACAGCCAATATCATACTGACTGAGCAAAAGCTGGAAGCATTCCCTTTTAAAACCAATACAAGATAAGAATGCCCTCTCTCGCTTCTCCTATTCAACATAGTATTGGAATTTCTGGCCAGGACAATCAGGCAAGAGAAAGAAATAAAGCGTATTCAAATAGGAAGAGAGGAAGTCACATTGTCTTTGTTTGCAGATAACATGATTGTATATTTAGAAAACCCTATCGTCTCGCCAAAAATCTCTTTAAGCTGATAAGCAACTTCAGTAAAGTCTCAGGATACAAAATCAATGTGCAAAATCACAAGCATTCCTATACACCAATAATAAAGAGCCAAATCATGAGTGAACTCCCATTCACAATTGCTACAAAGAGAATAAAATACCTAGGAATACAACTTACAAGAGACGTGAAGATCCTCTTCAAGGAGAACCATAAACCACTGCTCAGAGAAATAAGAGAGGACACAAACAAATGGAAAAACATTCCATGCTCATGGATGGGAAGAATCAATATCATAAAAATGGCCATACTGCCCAAAGTAATTTATAGACTCAATGCTATTCCCATCAAGCTACTATTGACTTTTCTCACAGAATTAGAAAAAAACTACTTTAAATTTCATATGGAACCAAAAAAGAGACCATACAGCCAATTCTACACAAAAAAAACAAAGCTGGAGGCATCAGGCTACCTGACTTCAGGCTATACCACAAGACTACAATAATCAGAACTGCATGGTACTAGTACCAAAACAGAGATATAGACCAATGGAACAGAACAGAGGCCTCAGAAATAACACCACACATCTACAGCCATCTGATCTTCGACAAACCTGACAAAAACAAGCACTGGGGAAAGGATTCCTTATTTACTAAATGGTGTTGGGAAAACTGGCTAGCTATATGCAGAAAACTGAAACTGGACCCCTTCCTTACACCTTATCCAAAAGCTAACTCAAGATAGATAAAAGACTTAAATGTGGCCAGTTGCAGTGACTCATGCCTGTAATCCAAGCAATTTGGGAGGCTAAGGAGGGCAGAACACCTGAGGTCAGGAGTTCAAGACCAGCCTGGCCAACATGGTGAAACCCCATCCCTACTAGAAATAAAAAAAAATTAGCTGGATGTGGTGGTACATGCCTGTAGTCTCAGATACTTGGGAAGCTGAGGCAGGAGAATAGATTGAACCCAAGAGGTGGAGGTTGCAGTGAGCTGAGACCACACCACTGCACTCCAGCCTACGCAACAGAATGAGACTCTATCTCAAAAAAAAAAAAAAAATTAGACCTAAATGTAAGACCTAAAACCATAAAAATCCTAGAAGAAAACCTAGACAGTGCCATTCAGGACATAGGTATGGGCAAAAAGACTTTATGAGTAAATTATCAAAAACAATAGCAACAAAAGCAGAAGTTGACAAATGGGATCTAATTAAACTAAAGAGCTTCTGTTCAGCAAAAGAAACTATCATCAGAGTAAACAGGCAACCTACAGAATGAGGTTTTTGGAATTTATTTATCTGACAAAGGGCTAATATCCAGAACCTACAAGGAACTTAAACAAATTTACAAGAAAAAAACAACCCCATCAAAAAGTGGGTGAAAGACATGAACAGACACTTCTCAAAAGAAGAGATTATGCAGCCAACAATGATCAGCTATGATGAAAAAGCTCATTATAGCTGATCATTAGAGAAATGCAAACCAAAACCACAATGAGATACTATCTCACACCAGTTGGAATGGTGGTCATTAAAAAGTAAGGAAACAATAGATTCTGACAAGGCTGTAGAGAAATAGAAATGTTTTTACATGGTTGGTGGGAGTGTAAATTAGTTCAACCATTGTGGAAGACAGTGTGGCAATTCCTCAAGGATCTAGAACCATTACTGGGTATATACCCAAAGGATTATAAAACATTCTACTATAAAGACACATACACACATACGTTTATTGCAGCATTATTTACAATAGTAAATACTTGGAACAAACCCAAATGTTAGACTGGATAAAGAACATTTGGCACATATACACTATGGAATACTATGCAGCCATAAAAAAGAATGAGTTCATGTTCTTCGCAGGGACATGGATGAAGCTAGAAACCATCATTCTCAGCAAACTAACACAGGAACAGAAAACCAAATACCACATGTTCTCACTCTAAGTTGTAGTTGAGCAATGAGAACACATGGACACAGGGACAGGAACATCATATACTGGGGCCTGTTGGGGGTGGGGGTAAGGAAAGGGATAGCATTAGGAGAAATACCTAATGTAGGTAATGGGTTGATGGGTGCAGCAAGCCACTGTGGCACATGTATATCTATGTAATAAATCTGCACCTTCTGTATATGTATCCCAGAACTTACAGTATATTAACAACAACAACAAAAAAAAAAAACCTGACCTCCTGTAATCTTAGCACTTTGGGAGCCCAAGCCAGGAGGACTGCCTAGGCCCAGGAATTGGAGACAGCCTGAGCAAGACGGTAAGTCCTCATCTCTACAAAAATTAAAAAAGAAAAATTATCTGGGCATAAAAATAAATTAATTAAATAAATAAAATACTATTGACTCTATAGGATGAAAATAACATCTGTGTATTGGAGGTATATTACATATATAGTGAAGTGAAATATAAAACAAAAATGATAGGAGAAATTGAAATGATTCTTTGTTAAAGTTCTTACAGTATCCATTTTATTTGCAAGTAAACTGTGAAAACATAAAGATGCTGTATTAATCTTCTTTCACTCTGCTGATAAAGACAAACCCAAGACTGGGTAATTTATATAGAAAAAATGGTTTAATGAACTTACAGTTCCACATGGCTAAGGAGACCTTACAAGCACAGTAGAAAGTGAAATGCATGTCTCACATGGTACCAAACAAGAGAAGAGAGCTTGTATGAGGATACTCCCGTTTTTAAAACCATCAAATCGTATAAGACTTACTCACTCTCATGAGAATATCATGGGAAAGACCTGCTCTCATGATTCAATTACCTCCCACTGGGTCCCTCCCTCAACACATGGGAATGCAAAATGAGATTTGGGTAGGTCCACAGCCAAACCCTATCAGATACATATTGCAACAACTCAAGTACCTCATAAGTAAACAACTCGAAAAGTTACACATAAAATATGTGCTCTATTTAAAATAATACAAGAAAAAAGAAGGGAGGGATAAAAATGAAGGAGATTAATAATCCAAATAAAATTTAAAGACCAAGATGGTAGATTAAATACAACCATATCCAAAGGAAAAGACTATCAGATGAAAATGATAGAAGCAAGACTGCATGAGCTTCACAAAATAGACTTTAACTATAAAAGTAAGGCAAGATAAAATTAAAAGATAAAAAAGCATACTGAACAAACACTAAGCATAAGAAATCTGGTGTGCTCTATAAACATAAGAGAAAGTGGATTTAAGGCAAGCAGTGTTATGGAGGATAAAGGGAAACATTTCATAGCAATAAAATAATCAATTAATCAGTTAGACATAGCAATCCTAAATGCACAAGCCCCCAACACAGGGCTTCAAAATACACAAAGTAAAAATCAATGAGAGTAAAAGATAACTCTTGCTTCAGGCCAAGAAGAAATAATAGGGACTAGGTTTACCCTCCCATGTAAGATAACATTTTTAACAAAATATATGAAGCAATTATTTATTTTAAAAACTGTAGGCTGGGTGTGATGGTTCACGTCTGTTATCTAAGCACTTTAAGAGGCTGAGGAAGGTGGATCACGAGGTCAGAAGTTCAAGACCAGCCTGGCCAAGATGGTGAAACTCCATCTCTACTAAAAATACAAAAATTAGCCTGGCATGGGGGCAGATGCCTGTAATCCTGGCTACTCGAGAGGCTGAGACAGGAGAATTGCTTGAACCTGAGAGGGCGGAGCTTATAGTGAGCTGAGATGGTGCCGTTGCACTCCAGCCTGGGCAACAGAGTAAGATTAGGTCTCAAAATAAATAAATAAATATTACTTTTTAAAAACTGTAAAAATGCATTAAAGTTTCACAATCTCTAAGAGACAGGAAACAAATGAGTTCCAAAATTACTCCAAGCTTACTGGCTTCAGGTTGCAGCATAGGAACCAAGCAGGACCATAGGGACCATAGGGACCAAGCAGGACCTGGTAGAGGCCAGTTGGCTGTCAGAGTTGCAGAGAAGGAGCAGAGAACTCAGGAAGACCAGCACAAACTATAAGCCCTCTGGGCAGAGGACTGGAAAAGAAGAGAGTTGCCCAGAGAAAGCTCCCAGGTGGAGGGAGAGTCCTCAAAGATCTCCCTCAAATATTCAGCAGACTACTGATAAGCACATGCTTATAGGGAAACTATCCAAGCTGGAGACAGAATCACCCAAAAGGATTAGAGAGAACAATTATTCACATTCACAAAGGGCTAGCAATAGTGCCCTTTCCCACCACATTGGAAGAACCTCGTGATTTATGGGGCATTGGAGAGAGTGGGTGAATGGTCTTGCCTCAGTAATGGAGAATCATTAGGCCTTGACTGAGCACTGCTCCAGCTTTCCCTAAATTAATCTTAAAAGCAAGACCGAAAAGTATCAAATTGTTTCTAAGTAACTTAACTGCATCCCAGAATAAAGCTCTAGAATACTCACAGGAATACAAAAAATAACAGCACTCACAATGTAAAATTACAATGTCTGGTATCTGATTAATAATCACAAAACATTCAAAGAAGGAGAAAAGTATGATCCATAATGAGGAAACAAATAGGCAATCAGAACCAACCAAGAGCTGACACAGATATGAGAATTAGTAGAAAAAGACATTTAGACATTTATTATGAAAGCGTTTCATGTATTGAAAACTTAAGTAGAGGCATAGAAGATATAAAAGAAGACTCCAGACTATTAGAAAAGAGACTACAGTGTGTGATATTTAAAATACGCTAAATGAAATTGGCAGCAGATAAGTAATTGTAGACAAAAAGATAGTGAACTTGAAGTCAGAACAATAGAAAGTATCAAAAATAAGGCACATTAAAAAGGAAGTTTAAAAAAATGAATGGAACATTATAGAGCTATAAAAAAACAAAAATGTTTTACGCATGTGCCTTATACATGTGACCTTGGATTGAGCAAAGACGTTTTAGACACAAAAGCAAAATGTATAAAAGTATAAATTAACAAATTTGAATTCGACACCAAACTTCTGCAGTTCAGAAAACATTTTTGAAGAAAATAAGAAGGCAGTAGTTTATCATCTAGGAAAATTAATTTGCAAATTATATATCTGATAAAGGACTTGTATCAAGAGAACTCACAAAATTCAGTAATGAGAAACCCAATTATAAAAAAAACAGGTGTAAGATTTAAACAGATATTTCACAAATAAGTATGTGACAACATGTTCAACATCATTATTCTTTAAGGAAATGCAAAGTTAAGACCACAATAAGGTACCACCACTCACTTATTGGAATGACTAAAATTTAAAAACTGACCATACCAAGTGTTGACAAGGATGAGGAGGAACTGGGGCTCTCCTACCCTGCTGGTGCAGATGTAAAATGGTACATTGACTTTGGACAACAATTTGGCAGTTCCTTGAAAGGTTAAATATTCAACTAAAACATTATTCAGACATTAAATTCCAGGTATTTACCCAGGAGAAATTAATGCCTATGTGTATGTAAAGATTTGTACATAAACATTCATAGCTGCTTAATTTACAATAGTCCAAATTTGAAAATAACCAAAACGGCATTAATAGGGGAGTGGATAAACAAGCTGCAATATCTTCATACAATGGAATATTATTCAGTAATAAAAAGAAATGAACTATTAATCAAGCAACAGCATGGATACATTTCAAAATAATTCTGCATAGATAACTTTTGCACCAACCTAATACATACCTATGGTCCCCTTCATTTGAATTCCAAGAACAAGTAAAATTACTATCTAGTCAGGAAGTAGTTGCCATTTGCCCAAGAAATGTGGGAATGGACAAGAAAGGAGCACAATTGACCTTTCTAGAGTCATGGAATCTTGGTTTTGGTAGCAGTTATTAACATGAATGTAAGTGTCAAACTTCCTTGACGTGAATACTGAAGATCCGGGCATTGCATTATATGTAAGTAATGCGTGAGTACTTTGAAAGATGAACCCTGAAAAAGTAAATTCCTTTTTATACCACCCTTCATGTAATTTTGTTTTTTCACATTGCTATTGAAGATTGAGCATATTTTCCATATTCATAAAAACAAGCTACAGACATAATTAAAATATATCAGATACTATAGAGAAAACATAGAAACATTCTTTTTAAAACAGTCTCAAATGCAATTCCAGGAAAAGCAGAGAAAAAACCCAAAGTGATTTTCTAGACCAAAAACCTTCTCCAAGTTTAGTTTAAACCTCATGTTTTCTTCATGCCCAGATAATTTTCCTAATTTCAGTTCATCTGAGGATATTATGAGTTAATATTGATTTTCATGGTCATTTGAAAATAAATGTTCAAAACCTGTATTCTCAGGGTTTTAACAATAGTCCCAGTCCAGCCAATTTAAATCACATTCCTAAGATGGTTTCCATGTGTGTGTGTTGTTGTTGTTGTTGTTGTCATCGTCATAAAACGAGTCTGAAAGTCAAGGCAAGATTTTTAAATTACGAAAACGGAAGTCCCACTTTCCTTACCAACTCTGGGCTGTCATCTAATACGACTTAGAATCTTCAGAGAACCACGCCCTCCAGCAGAAGAGACCACACCCCTAGCCAGAAACCACCTCACTTCAGGCTGCTGAACCCACACAAGATACAGCTGACCTAACTTATCTTTCCCACCATCAGAGCTACATCAAAAATGAGTAAAACTTGGACATCTATCAGTTCATTTCAATGGACGATGGTGTTGGCTGAAAGATATACAA
Organism: Callithrix jacchus; assembly: GCF_049354715.1. Classification (NCBI taxonomy): domain Eukaryota; kingdom Metazoa; phylum Chordata; class Mammalia; order Primates; family Cebidae; genus Callithrix; species Callithrix jacchus. The sequence goes on from NC_133507.1 coordinate 148,104,911, forward strand.
TTAGAAGGAAAAAAAAGAGGAAAGGAAGGATTTAAAGAAGAAAGCAAGCAAGCACTGGGAACAGGCCAGCAGACTCAACACCTATGCACTGCTGTTATTCAAGTCTAAAAAGTGAAGAGAACACACCTGCCCTACAGGATTGCTTACTGGATTTTTTTAGATGAAATAGCACACAACAAAAAGTGGAGACGTGCTTGTGTTTCTTTACTGGCAGGATTTTGTGATATGCTTTGACATTTGCGGACCCTACCTTAATGCATTTAAAAGTTAGAAGAACTAATTTCCATTTGGACACAGTTGTGTGTATGTGTGTGTGTGTGTGTGGTGATTATGCTACCTTGGTTCCTTCAAGGGAGAGTAAAGCCGCACAATTTTAAGCAGGCCAAGGCATTCTTTTAGGGCAGAAATAATTAAAACATATGTACAGCCTACCTATCTGTGGGCTTAGGATTGAAGAAATTTGTTCCTTATGTCTCAATGAAGCTTACAGGGCCATTCTCTTTCCTAGAAACCACGATGTGGACAGCACCTTCTAAGGTTATGCAGAGTACCACCTGAATAATATTCCATAGAGACCAGGAGTTCCTTCTTCCTTCATTAAAGCATCCAAATTTGAATCTCAGATTGTTAGCCTATCCCACCTGGCTCCCATCCCTATTGCAGCCACCGCTCATTTATCAAGGGCTCTAGCTCCTGGGCCAACAACTCCTCCTCCTTTTGTGTTTCCTATGTCCAAACAGATGATTCTTTCATTATTCTGGTTTCTTAGATTTTTGAACCCATTCATGCTTAATGATCATGTTCTTCAACCCATCTTAGCCATTTCCTTACCATGCTCATACACCAGACCAGCGGTTCTCAAAGTTTCATTTTGCTATCACTGGAGAACTTACTAAAAATTAAAACCCTCATCCTCACCTCAGCCCTGCTGAACCAGGAAACCTGGGATATGGCTCAGCAATCTCTACTAAATAAGCCTTCAATAAGATTATGGTACCAAGTTTGTTATTACCAAAAAATGCAACCCCTCTGTAATTTCAATTCCAAGACTCCCACATTCTGACCTCAATTTGATTATAGTACCCTAACTCCAGCAACCCTTGCACAACAGGACCTCATGTCTCCCGTAAATATGCCTTGAACTCATTTTCTCATTAATATTACTCATATTTAGGTTATTTTCATTTTACTCATTTAGCAAAAATTCAACCCTTGTTAAGAAAAAACTTCATCGCATTTCTGGCCTATAAGCAAGTCCTTACAGTGACCTGCAGTGCCTACATGATCTGACCTGCTTTCCATTGTCACCAACCAATATGAAAAGAGCTAAATATGTATGACTAAAGAAGATCTAGTATCTCTTTAAATGTATGGACACACCCATGGGCCTTTTGTGCTGCCAGGCAATCATTCTATGTTATTGAGAAAGAACAACTATCAGTACAGAACCTCCACCCTCGCTTCCACCCGCCTACCTGCACATGTGCTCTTACACTCTGCCTTCCCACCTGTTCCCCTGGATTCTGTGTGCTTCTATCCAGGTCAACCTCTTCTACTTGTGTATCAGATTTCATGCCCTCTTGCCTACTCGGGAATGTTGTCCTAGCGCCTATCCACTCTCTTCTGCTTCCTCATTCTTCTCCCACTCTGCCAGATCCTTATGACTACATAAAGCATGCTGTTATTCCTCCCATCCTAAAAATAATATCTTCCCCTTCCAATTACTGCCCTGTTTCTCCTATTTGTAACACACTTCCTCCAAAGAGTTATTATCTAGGCTTTTTTTTTTTTTTTACAATTTGTCCTCTCTCGTTTTCTCTTGAACATACTCATTGGCTTTCACTCCCACCACTCCATCAAAATGTTCCCGAAAAAGTCATCATTGACACTCCTGCTGCTTATCCAAGGGGCAATCTTCAGTCTTCCACCTGCTTGAGCTGTCTAACGTACTTGACACAACTCTTTCTTCCTTGTGGCACTTCCTGCCCCTGGCTCTCCCAGTATTCCTCCCACCTCACTGTGACACTTCTCTGTCTCCATCCTCATCTCCATAGCAACTGTATACCAGAATTCCCTATTTCTCAGTCTTTGCTTCCATTTTATTTCATTCTTTACTCACTTCTTCAGTGTTTTTATCAGAGGTTTTAAATACCTTTTGTCTTGACAACCTCAATATTTATAGCTGTGGCCCCCACTGCTTCACAAACTCCACACAGGTATAGTCCAACCACATAGTAGATATCTCCACTAACAGACACTGAAAACTAAGTATGACCAAACTTGAATTACTCTTCTTCCTCAACAAATACACTCTACAGCTTCTCACCTCTGTTCAGGGTGGCCTCACACTTCTAGCTCCTGAAGTTAAAAACTTTCAAATCACTGTTGACCTGCTTTTTATCTTCCACATCTCCCATCTAAATCCATCAGCAAACCTGTTGACGCAAATCTGATGCCACAAAGTCCAAACCATCTTGTCTCTCTGCCCAACAGTATAACTTCCCTTTCAGTCTAATATTAACCAGCCAGAGTAATCCTCTAAAAACATACATCAGATTATGGCACTCCTCTGCTCAGAAGTCCCAGTCCCTTCACACCTTATGTAGTCAAAATTCCAAAGTCCTTACGGTGACCTGCAGTACCCTCCATGACCTGATCTGCTTCCTATTATGTCACCTACTACAATGATCGCCTTGAATCATCTTGCCCCAGCCATGTTTGTCTCCTTGCCATTCACAGAGCACGTCAGGCACTTCCTTTCCTCAGGGTCTTTGCACTTATTGGAAGGAATGACTTGCTTCCTCACCTCCTCTAAGTTTCTGTCAAAAATATCCTCTTCTCTGTGAGGCTTACCTTCCTGCCCCTTCTCCAGCAGTGCTTACCTTTCCTTTGCTTTATTTCTCTTCATAATCCCTATTTCCTTCTAAAATCCTATGTAATTTACAAGGTTTTGAGTTCCCTAAAGGCAAAATGGCCTACTTCGTTTGTTTGTTTTATTGTTGAATACCAATTATGTAGAATAGAGTGCTGGAACAGACTAGTCATCAGTAAGTGGTTTTTGAATGAATGCATGAATAAATGAGTCAGGTCTCTAAAGGGGAACAATAAGACAGACACTGTACTTGCTGGAGACAAGAATAGGTCACAAAAGCTTGGGCTGTCATGCATCAAGACTCATGCTTGCAGAAATTATACAAAATTATATAAAGCCAATAATTGTTACTTTTGCATGGGGAAAAAAAACGTTAAGTGTCCTCTCACCTAAGCCAGCTTTGCAATCAAAGAAAATATACAGAACAGATCATTTTTCAACAGAGAAAATACAAAATGTTTTTCCTTGCATAGCACTACAGAGTGTGCCAACAGGGCAAGCTAATTTAATGATTTCTAAATGCTTCACCCTTTATCCCTAAGTCGGCATCTGAGATGGCTCTCCCCTAACCCAATGTTAACATCAGTCTCCTTACTCTATATAACTTCAGGTTCCTAAATTTTATCCCCCCAAATTTAACTTTTCTTTTCCATTTTGTCCTCACGTAACACACACAAAAATTAAGCTATTTCCTAAAAAAGACACGGATATTAAGGTCATGAATCCAAAAATATATATATAAGAAAACAGAACTAGGACAAAAAGAAGATTCACTTGACACTGTGCATAAGGTGTCTTCAAACATTTTGTAATGGACCAGATAGTAAATAGTTTAGGTTTTATAGGGCGTATAGTCTCTATCTCAACTACTTATCTCTGCTACCATAGAGCAAAAGTAATCATAGACAATATGTAAATGCGTGAGTATAGCTGCGTTCCAACACAGCTTTGTGAAAACAGGTGCATGGCAAATCAGGCTGCTGGGCTGTTGTTTGCCTGCTCCTGCCCTGTGTCTTTCCTATCCAGCCAATCATTTTAAGGGTCAACACTGCTTCTTGAGTGAACAAAACTGTCTACATATTTTGTATTCAGAACAATTTGTGGGCAGTTATAATGACATTGTTTCAGAGTTTATGAGTTCTGAGTTGTGCTCAGATCATTTAACTTGCCTTCCCAGAGAAAGTGCTGAACAAGGTTAGAGACAGCAAATGGGAAAGCCGTAAGAATTCTATGGAACATTCTTAAAAGCAAAATACAATGAGTCTATTTATTCAAATAGATAGCCATATTTATGTAAAGTGGGTACTTTGAATTTCTTTAACTTTCTGTGAATATAATCATTGGGACTTAGCAGTTAAAACACAAGGATCAAATTTGTAGCCATTAGAAAAATTGTTGAAAGTCACTGTCCCAGGTAGATAGAAACAGTAAAGATGGCTTAGTCATCAGAAGTAAAGGTGAGTTAAAATAGATTTGGGGATTATGTAACGCTTTTACACCCACTGACCTTTGCTTCTTTTAACTTTCACCAGGATATGTGGTATGACAGAAAGTGGCATGAAGGAAAATATAGCAGAGCCCAACATGAGAAACATTTTGTGAGTCCAATGCAGTGGTTTCAGGAAGTAGCTTTTTTGTTATTGTTGGCAGTAAGAGAATGAAAGTGGAGAAACAGACTGGCAAACTTACCATGTTCCAGGCAGTTCCCCAAGTGACATATATGTGTGTGTGTGTGTGTGTGTGTGTGTGTGTGCGCGTGCATATGTGTGTGTGTGTGTATAAATGAATATATATATTTATATATTTAATTCTGAAGCAACTCCATGAGGCAAACATGAAGTCCCAAGTGTCCAATGTCCCAAGTTTCCAAATGAAACAATTGGAGAACAGATATGGTAATTTCCCAATGTATCCTGCTAATTACAGACAAGCTGATATTTACACTTATGGAATATGGTTCTGGAGCTCGTGCTTTTATTGACTTCACTATACTGCCTCTCAACAGTTAACAGATTAAAAGGACAATTTTAATTAGGAAAATGTCAGCCCACCAGAAAGCAAAATTTTAAATGCTAGTAGAGGAAGTTAGAAAGTAGATAAAGCAAAATTTGTAGAAAGACATATTCAGGTGTAATTTTACTTTTAATCTTGGAAGAGAAAGGAGACATTTTGAATTAAAACAGAAGAAAAGATATGCTAGGATGAAGATCAGGGAAACTACAGTTCCTACCACCCAAGTAGAAGTGGAGAAATTAACGGCTGGCCAGTGGACACAGGTCAGAACCCTGGAGAGTATGGAAATAGCTTAAAGTGTCTCCTGTGGAAAACTCGACAGGGTCCCCAAAAAGCTAAATCAGATGACCTACTCAAGGCCCAGTGGGGGCCAGGTGGCACAGATTTATAATGGGCCCAAACAAGGAGCATATTCTGACACTAGTAAAATGTACCAATTGTAAATCAGTTATCTATTCATTAAGGCAATTTCTCTAGTGACCTGTTAATTTAACCTATTTCATCTATTATAAATTCAAAAGTTATAAATTGTATCCCTTTTTAAAAGATTCTACACATCTGATTGTCACCAATTCAGACTGACCTTCTCCCTAATCAGTCTATATCTTTGATATTTTCTCTACTTACTATATTTCATCCATAAGACATGGATTTCTTTCAGATTTTGACATCTCAGAAATCTAGATGTCTCATACTCAATGATGAAATTGGGAGCATTTTTCCCCAGTGGTAAATGAAAGAATGATACATCTGACAATGTATGGTGACTTAGATTGGATGAACCAAATCACTTACTTTGCCTCCAATTAATGTGAACACTTCCAAGCCAAGGAAAGGCAAAACATTTAACCTCAACATTACTCAATATTCCATAGCTTCTTATCTTACCTAACACATTTCTGTATGTTCTTTCCTTTCACATCAATTTTAAGTGATAGATATTTATTATCCCTTCATTTCACAGATGAGTAGTTGCAGAGGAGTTAAGTCTCCTGCGCAAGGCTGCTAGCTGACAGAGCCCGAGCCTAATGAGGTCTTCTGGCACCAGCCTCTGCACATCTGACTAGCCACTACGATAATTCTTAGGCTTTTGCTCTGAATAAAAGTCTCACTACCCTGCATTTCAACTAATGTCTGAAAACTACCTGTACAACTTTGGTTGTAGCTGGCAACCTTTTACTCAACAATATAGAGCAGTAGCATATATAAGAATCTTATTTGAAATCACCTTTAATCCCAAACGATAATAAGAGGCATAGAAGCTGCCTGTAAAAGCACTTTTTACCCTTTTGATTTTATAAGTCACAGACAACATAAAAATTTCAGATTCTATTTTCTGATAGGTAGAAGCCTTCTTGTGTGCAAGAAAACAATTTATTTAATAACAAACAAAAAAAGATCATGCAGAAAAACTGCTCTGCAGAATTGGGGCAATATTTTGAGCTGATGCAATAAATAAAGACAGCCAATGTTAGTCAACAGCCAGTGGAAAAATAACCCTCAACTTCAGATTGATTTGAAGCCTACCAGAATGACAGAGTGAAACATAACACAAAACCGTCACAAAAGTCTGTTATTTATAGAGAATTGAATTAAATATGACAATTGACCGATAAAATTACACAAGTTAATTCTTCCTTTCAGGCATCACAAGATGGTGTTTACCTTATATTACCCAGAAAATGGACTGCAGATGATAATGAACTTTCCTCAGATTAACAAGCAGCCAACCAATTTGGATGTCCATGCAAACAAAACAATCAAACTTCCAAATTATAGTCTGGTTGAAGAATCAGAATTATTTTGAGAGTTTGGCAACCTAAACAAATAGACTTAAAGCCATAGGGTTAGCAGGATGCACTTGGAAGGAGGGTCTGATTACAGCCAAAGAGAGAAAAGGCCAAAAGAGATGCCAGAGAAAGAGGCTAGTAAGGAAATTTTTGAATACACTCGATGACACGGACACTTAACCAAGTTCTATTACAGCCTCATACTATTAGACTCTAAAATGTATTGCTAAGGTATAGTAAATAAAACAGCATGGCACTAAGGCAGGGATAGATCCAACACAGGTAGAATACAGTAATTTAGCCAAATCAGTGGAGACGATATTTACTCATGAACAATTGGTTTTGGAACAATTGGCCAGCAGCTTGCAAAACAAGGTAAAACTGGATCACTACTAATATCCTTAAAACAAAACAAATTCCACACAAATCAGAAATCAAAATGTTAAAATTAAAACCAGAAGAACACTAGGAGAATACATAGGAAAATATTTTATAATCTTCAGAAAAAGGGCTTTCTAATAATATCAAAAATCAAAAATAAAGCAGTTATTTATATAAAAAATGACCACTACATTTAACTCCACAAAATTGTAAAGTTTCTGCAGATTAAAACAACTTCACAAACTCAGCTGAAGGATAAATGACAATATGGAAAAGCAATTTTTAAAACATATATCCAAAAAAACAAAATACCTATTTTTTTTAAAGTTTCTGCAAATAAAAAAATCTCAAAATAAAAAGGCAATAGCTATTTAAAGGCACTTTTCCAAAGAAAAACTAAATCAAATGAATCTGTATGAACAATCTTAGTTGGGTGATGAAAATGTTCTAAAACCGATTTAGGATGATGGTTATACAACTTGGTAAATTTAATTTTAAAAAAAGACAATCGTTGAATTGTACACTTGAAATGGGTGAATTATATGACATGTTAAATATGCCTCCATCAAGTTGTTAATAAATGACCAATAAAATTTAAAATAGATGTTCTTCCTCATTAGTATTCAAAGAATGTTAACAATGCTTCTTCAATGGTCTCCTCGCTAAGCCTCAAGGACACCACATTGTGCAGGTTTTCTTCCTGCCTCTCTGATGGCTCCTCAGTGTCCTTTATTCATTCCTCTACTCTAGAGATGGCCATTCCTTGGGCTTCTCTGTGAGCCTCCTTTCCATTGTCCCACATTCCCTCCCTAGGAGTTATCCCCTGCAGAGGTTCTGTAGCAACAACAGCAGCATAGTATAAAACAACATTGCAGACCTTCTTTCTAAGCTCCAGAATTATGTATCCAACTTTTTGCATGGCTGCGTGCCACTTGGCCGAATCACCAATAATCTTCAGTGCCATTCCTGCCCCTGGTCACAATTCTTCTCAAGAAGTCCCTCCTCTATAAATGATATCTCTATTTTCACACTTGCCCATGGCAAAATTCAGATTTAACCTAGGTATATTTCCATCCCTTGTGTACCTCATCTAATCCATTTCCTATTCCTATGAAATCTATGTCAAAAATGCCTTTGAGTTCCATTTATTTCTTTACCATTTTACAGTCACTCTGCAGTTCAAACCATCATGATCATCTTCCATTGATCCAAGAGCATTCTGATTGGTTTCCACTCTTACTCTGTTCTTCACTAAACTATTCTCCCAAAACTGAAAACACGATTTTTTTAAAAATGCAAATCAGATTTTTGAGGCAGACACCAAAGTACACCACTCAGATCCCACTTCAGTAAAGACTCGTTCAGGGGTTGTTGAGAGTGTTGCCAGCCCTTCCATCGTTGTTCTAGCTGCAAAGAACTGCCTTGCCCCAGGAGGTCACGCTCCCTCCTGGGGAGGCCCTCATCCAGTCATTGACCAATGTGAAGTTATAAAAGCCCAACCGTCTCAACCCAACTGGGGACCCCTCTGGAGGATCATTCTAATTCCACTGCCTAATTCCTAATTCCACTGGGGGCAACCAAGGCTGTCATTGGGCCCAAACCTCAGGGCGCCTTATCTCTCTGCCCAATCCTTCTTCCTTCTCCTGCTTCCACATGTGTTGATCCCAGACTAGTCCTTAGTTAACATGCTTCTCTCCAGACTCTGGCTCAGATTGCGTCCTCAGGAATACTATATACAAGACTTCTGAAACCATGTGATGGCTTTATTTGGGTCCTACTGATCCAGACAGATTCCTGTGTTCCACTCTCCTACCCTATTCTGCTGCATGTTTGTTTTCAAATACACCAAATTCCTGGAGGCCTCAGAATTATTACGCTGGGTGGATCCCAAATAAGGTTTTATCCTGATGATGGTATCCCAACTACTGTAGACTATGGTATAGAGACCACTCATAGATGACACATATTTTTACTTTACAAGCTTCTTAAGAGGAATGGCTCTTAGAAGGCTTGACATTCTCTATAGCACCTGGCACAGAGCTTTGCTCACAAAAGACACCCAATAAATAAATAAAATGTGTATGGATTAGGTTACTTGGCAGCAAATACCCTATGGCAGGACCAAATCACTGTCAACAAGAGCTTGCTCAAAACAGCTTTTCTACTAGAAGCAAAGCAAAACTCCAAAGAGGCAGGAGACAATTGACATATAAAATGTACTACTGTCTTCTACAGTTAAGATCAGAAATTCTTCCAAAGCAAACTAAAGTACAACCTCAGCAGTGACACAGACTCAAGAAGTACCAAGATGCACATTGGGCTGTCTTTTTTCAACTCCAGTTTATCACATTTCAGAAACTCCCCTTTAGGAAAGATTTCTTCTTGAACAATTCCATACTAAATTTGTCCTCTTCTCCTATTGAATCTTTGTGCAAGTAGATTCAAAAACAAAGAATTCCTTTTTCCGCCTATTCACAGTATATCCTTTCTAATCCCAAGGCCCCTTACTTAATGCTATTTTTCTTTCCATTCAAGATCCCTATGAACAAACTCCTATGATTCCAGTTTGTGTGTAAATACAAACAGTTAATTATGATGGACTATACATCCCTGAAGCTAACTGTGACCCCTTTAAGAAGAATCTCCTTCTTTAAAGGCTCTTGGAAAATAAGTATGGTGATTTACATAACTAGCTGGGTGTGGTGGCTCACACCTGTAATCGCAGCATTTTGGGAGGCTGAAGTGGAAGAATCACTAGAGCCTAGGAGTTCAAGACCAGCCTGGGAAACATAGGAAGACCCCATGTCTACTATAAATGAAAAATTAGCCAGGTATGGTGGCACATGCCTGTGTTCCCAGCTACTCAGGAGGCTGGATGGGGAGGATCACTAGAGTCCAGAACTTTGAGACCAACCTGGGCAACATAGGGAGACACCATCTCTACAAAAAATATAAAAAATTAAACAGGTGTGGTGGCACACACCTGTGTTCCCAGCTACTTGGGAGGCTAAGGTGGGAGGATCATTTAAGCCTAGGAATTTGACGCTGCAGTGAGGTGTGATTGCACCACTGCACTCCAGCCTGAGAAACAGAGCAAGACCCTGTCTCAATAAATAAATAAAATAATTAACTAAAATTTTCAGAAAACAAAATAAATAACCCATTTGTTCCCAAAAGCTCTCCAAGAGAATAGTACCATGATCACACAGGCAGGATAATGTATCTTTGATCATGAGTCATACATTTGTCTTCGTATTTTAGTATTGATAAATAAACAGCTCATATGATAAAAATTATTATTAAACAGTTCTTAAAGACATGAGGAAGAGAAACAAGGGAAAGAAAAAACAGTTAATAGAAGTTGGTGGGAGAAAAGGGATAACAGATCACCTTTAAACAAGCCAGAGACTTAATTATCACCTTTACTTAAACCCAAACACCCAGACTCTTGTTTCAAGGAGACCAACTCACAGAATATTTTTCATGACTAACCTTATGTTTGCAACTGACGATTAAAAACTAAATATTATTTGACAAGTTTTTATATGACGACGTAAAGAGTGGCTAGCGCCCACTGTTGACTAAGACGTTATGCCAACCTCCTTTGCCTGCCAAAATATAGCTTCAATAAGCACACATGAATTTTATTTTTAATAAATAACCACAAAATAGTTTCATAAACACACTAAACTGTGGATAATTGTAGCTTACAATGAAGATGTGTTACAGTTTCGGTAAATAAAAGTTACACAGTCTGAAGCTGGCACACGCTAACCCCATCGTATGGATTGATGTCAAACCAGCTTATGCTGGAACACCCTGGTGATTTTCTTGGTAAGAGGCCTACGTGCTAACTACTTGGGCTCCTGCCTTCTTCCAGCAGCCCTCCTGTTTGTCTATGTAGACATTAGGTTTCAGAGTCCTGAGCATTTAAAAGGATAGCTGAGGTCTCTGCTCGGTGTCCCCAAGGGCCTTTGCGGTAAGAAAAGTTCTTTATGCCCTGACCAACATGTAGACACCTATGATACTTTAAAATGAATAAATAAAGGGCGTTTGGGGAAATAAATGCTGATGTGATGAGAAGGAACATGTGAGAATAAACTGTTCTTTCTAACTAACTTTTCTTGGAATTTACATGTTCCTTTTACTCAAAAGATCCTTTTGGAAGAGTGTATTGCCTTTCCCTCTGTTGGCAGACATTTCTTTCTCTCTCTCTTTTTTTTTTTTTTTTTTTTGTATTTCTTTAAAAAAGTAGCTTATTGGAAGCTTAATGAATTTTCTTTCCTCTGTTAGAAACCAGCTTTATTTTCAAGCTTCTTTGACCACACGTGTGCTTGGATGAACTTCCTCCCCCTCATGGAAAACAGCTCTGGGTTCCTAACACTTCCAGATCCAATTCCCCACATTCTCTTTCACTTCACATCAACCCCTGGGAAAATGAGAGTGAGAAAAGTCAAAGGGGGCATTTTTTTTTAATGTGTTGAGCTTCCTTTTAAAGACCAGGAAAGAGAGTTTTATCTCTAGTAAAAACAGGCCTTTTTGTGAAAAGGAGATGTGATGATTGATCAAACAGCATTCAGAATTCCAGGGATGCCAAGATATTGCTGGGATAAATGGTGGAGATGACCCAAAGACCCTGTGCTGTTTGAAAGTGAATAAAATTACTCTGGCGACATGTTCTGCATTCCTGTGTGTACTCGGCAATTTACATGCTTTACATTCTGCCTGTGGTTACCTTTCACTCAGGTCTCAGCTCACAGTTGAATTTATTCAGCCAGAAATTTACTGGGAACCTCTTTATAGGATGTATGAAACTGAGCCCTAGGGCAGATGGGGCGGGCAGTGTGCATGGTAAGAAGGCAGAATAGAGTAAGAGGGTGGCCCTGACATCAAGAAGTGCTCAGCCTGAGGTTTCAAAATATCAGCCGTGGATGAAGGGCCTCATGAGCACAGGGAGAGAGGGACTCACTCTGCTGGAGGTTGACCTCCATCAGGAGGAATGCCTCATAATGTTTTGCGACCTATGAAACACTGGCAGTCTGCAGTGCTGCCGCACAATTCTGTTACATTTTCAGCACTGCCAAGGGTAGATTTCTCATCTTAACCTCAGTCCTCCTCCAATCTGCATCCTTTACAATCCTACACAACCCCCAGCAATAGCTCTCTAAGCAAACTCTCCCTGACTCCAGTTAACCGCTGTTTCTATCCTCACCCCAAATTAAATTCAACACTTTCCGTATGTTTCTTAATAAACAGCTACGTGTAGAAAGCTAGGGAGGACACTGAGGTACAAGATTTTATGCATCACAAAGCTTATCACCCGGCCAGGCGTGGTGGCTCACACCTGTAATCCCAGCACTTTGGGAGGCCGAGGCAGGCAGATCACGAGGTCAAGAGATCGAGACCATCCTGGTCAACATGGTGAAACCCCGTCTCTACTAAAAATAGAAAAATTAGCTGGGCGTGGTGGCTCGCACCTGTAGTCCCAGCTACTTGGGAGGTTGAGGCAGGAGAATTGCTCGAACCTGGGAGGCAGAGGTTGCTGTGAGCTGAGATCGAGCCACTGTACTCCAGCCTGCCACCTGGCAACGGAGCAAGACTCTGTCTCAAAATAAATAAATAAATAAGCTTATCACCCAACAGGAGAGTTAGACATGTAACAATTTAAGAGGGAAAACATGTTATAATAGAGCTACAAGTGCTGTGAGCACTTAGACAAAGTAGTGACACGTTTTGGTTCGGCAAGATTGTGAGGTTTTCACTAAGGTTCTGGCAAGTAAACTGAACCAAGATGCATGGACAGATTTCCTAGAGCTCCAAGGAACAGCATGAACAAAAGACCAAAGGTATGTGGGTAGGCAGCCAAGAGTGTTCTAATTTGAGTGTGGCCACGGCATAGGACACATGAAAAACAGAAAAAGAGAGAAACAGAGAAACAGAAAAAGAGCTGGAAGGGCAAGTTCAGGCCAGATAAAATCCAAATCAAGAAAAGTAAAAGTTACTCTGTGGGTAACCGGGAAGAGTTGAAGTTTTCCTAGGAAAAAAATAACTTCCATTGCCTTGTGGTTAAGAATGCTAACTCTGGAAGCAGTGAGAAGGATTGATTAGACAGGATCAAGCCAGGAGCTGGAATGGACCCATGATAATGACCCAGTAAATGAGCATAGAAGACTTTTAGGTAAGAAGCCCTGTAAAGGCTGAAATAAATTTTTCCTAACATGGACGAGCAAGGCTCCACCGTCCTGCCATTTTTCCTTTTTCGGTAATCAAGGCAAGTAAGCAAAGACATCAGATGTCAATAGAATGAAATGGGTATAGACAGAACTGTACAGAACCAATAGAACCTTCTACAGCAGTGGATACTGAGCCCTTGATGTAGAATCACTCTGACTGAAGAACTGAAGTTTTGATTTTGTTTGATGTTAATCACTTCTAGTTTACACAGCCCTATGTGGCAAATGCCAGCATATAGGGCAGCGTAGCTCTAAAGAACAAAATTGTACTGACTGAGCCAAGAGATTCAAAGCATTTTGGAAAAATTTACATTCTTCTTCTACCACCCATCAGACTTCAATGGTGTTGCTGAATTTAGAAGATGGTGTCTATCAAAAGCCCCATGTTAACATACAATAAGATGCAGTGCCTGTACTTAGCTCAGGCATGAAAACACTTCAAAACATTTTCACTTTTAAAAGGGATCCCATGTTAACATACAATAAGATGCAGTGCCTGTACTTAGCTCAGGCATGAAAACACTTCAAAACATTTTCACTTTTAAAAGGGATCCCATGTTAACATACAATAAGATGCAGTGCCTGTACTCAGCTCAGGCATGAAAACACTTCAAAACATTTTCACTTTTAAAAGGGATCCCATGTTAACATACAATAAGATGCAGTGCCTGTACTCAGCTCAGGCATGAAAACACTTCAAAACATTTTCACTTTTAAAAGGGATCCCATGTTAACATACAATAAGATGCAGTGCCTGTACTCAGCTCAGGCATGAAAACACTTCAAAACATTTTCACTTTTAAAAGGGATCCCATGTTAACATACAATAAGATGCAGTGCCTGTACTCAGCTCAGGCATGAAAACACTTCAAAACATTTTCACTTTTAAAAGGGATCCCTTTAAGCTGTTCAGAAGGGCCATCTCTTACCCCGGTCTACTCAGGATTGCCTATCAGTGGACACTAAGATCACAGAGGTCTGGAAGAGGTTGACTAGTTCTCTCAGACTTCACAGAGAGGAAAATCTGCCCGTGACTATCTATTTTCCAATGAAAGTTTCCCAGTGAGTCATTGCCCCCTTATAACCTAAGCACAGCAGAATGGCCATGGTGTGTTATTAAGTGTTTTTGTAAGCTGATTTGTGGTGTTAACTTTCTGGATCATAGAAATGGTTTTGTTCAATATTTTTTTTTTGCCGTAGGTTCAGAGTCAAGAATTATCATCAGTTCCTAAGACTTTGAATTCTCCAGGTAGTTATTTCAAGAACATCCTTTTGCAGTTTTCTTGGAAACTGATTCCTTGTGTTATGAATTTTAATACATTATATGTCATGGTAACTGGCCAGCTATCAGAACACCTGAACTTTTTGGCAATTCACTATTTATAATCCATTATGGAATATGGTAAAATCTCTTAGAGACTAAGTAAAACCAGGATTAGATAACTTTTTACTTGCTTATCTCTCCAACAAAATATATTAGAGAAGCATTGGAAGAAATTTAGCAATGAGAGACTACTGAAATAATACTTAATTTATACATTGGTTATTTCTAGTAGAACAAGTATTTTGAAGATGGCTACAATAATATGAATCTTTGATAACCTTTAAAAACAGAACAGATTAGGCCGGGCGCGGTGGCTCAAGCCTGTAATCCCAGCACTTTGGGAGGCCAAGGCGGGTGGATCACAAGGTCAACAGATCGAGACCATCCTGGTCAACATGGTGAAACCCCGTCTCTACTAAAAATACAAAAAATTAGCTGGGCACAGTGGCGCGTGCCTGTAATCCCAGCTACTCGGGAGGCCAAGGCAGGAGAATTGCCTGAACCCAGGAGGCGGAGGTTGCGGTGAGCCGAGATCGCGCCGTTGCACTCCAGCCTGGGTAACAAGAGCGAAACTCCGTCTCCAAAAAAAAAAAGAACAGATTGCTTTGAAACCAGAATGAAAGAAATAGATGTTCCTAAAGTCACAAAGATGAAATAATGCTTTTCAACCAGTGGGTCACAACCAACTAGGTTATGAAATCAATTTAGTGGGTCAAACCAATTTTTTTTCAATCAGAATATTACTTTCTATTTATTTCTTTTTTTTATTATACTTTAAGTTCTGGGGTTCATGTGCAGGTTTGTTACTCAGATTAAATTTTAAAACTAGAACAGGATAGAAAATATCAGTGTACTTCACACATATTAAAGGTAGAAAATGTTGTATTCTAAAACTATCAATTGTGTTTATGTCAGTGTGTTCTAAGTCATGATATAAAAGAAGTATTTTTTATACAGCATTACTTTACCAAGAGCTTAAAAGCCATTGATTACCAAATGACAGGACTTGAAATTTCCGGCTGAATAGATTGTAGGTAACAAATATTTATCAAACATCTAGGTAACAAATATTTATTAAACATTTGTTCTATGCCTGATACTAAATTCATTTATAAGGTGAATACATGCCTACTTCTTTCAAATAATTTACCATCTAACAACATATAGACACAAATAGTTGTAACACAATGAGTACTATAATAGACATGAAGAAGCACGTTAGAAACATGACAGAGGGAACCTCCACTTCTGCACATGACAGAATGCAGACAGGAGACATGAGAAATACTTCACAGAGAGACTGGCATTTGATGTCATCCTTGAAAAGCGACCTGCAGGAACAAGAGAAAGGCATCCCAAGGAAACAGAACACTTTCTATAAAGATGGAGATGTGACTTGTGGTATGCCTGGAGTCTGGAGTGGTACTCTAAATGTTATTGCACTTTTAGTCACTTAAGATAGACTTAAAACTTAGAGGTGTAGCGAAAGTAGAGCTAGTTTATTTTCATTAGCTTTAAATTATTAGCAATAAGCTCGTGTTTGATTCAGATCTGAAAACCATCACTTTTAGGAGCAAAGTTTTTCAAATGAAGACTTCCTGTCAAATAGGTCAAATGTTAAGCTTCCTAGGGAAGAAAACAAAAGTCATTTGCATTACAACGGGGTTTAGCAAGAAGTCACCTACGTCTCAGACTGCTTTGTTTTGGTGGTTTGAACAAAACAAATATTTATTAGAAAACAAAATCACTGTGCATTGTAAGAAAATCAAGAAAATTAGGTAATGCTTTGTTATAACTGTTATGAGACATAGATCATTTAACTTAATTTCACACTTAGAAAATTTACATTCTATGGTAGGGCTGGGAGTAGAAACTGAGGCCCAGGACATTAGGTATGTGTGTCATGAATAATCATAAAAGGCTTTGGAACTAATTTAGGCAGTACTGATAAGCATGAAATTATAGAATTGAAAGCACTAATTCAAAATAAAACTTTCTGTTAATTTTTTTCTTGGTATTATTTACACTGAGTGTGACTATATTTGTTATTTATTTCAAATCATCCACTTTCTTTCCTTTTCCATGATACCTAACAGAAGAGCTTTTCCAATAGTGTTTCAACCCACAGGCACTAAATGATAGAGCAAGATCTAACAGAACTTTATATATTAAGCAAAGTACTAGCTAAAAAGAGATCAGCAATAAATTATTGCAGACTAGGTAAATAATCTGTCATTCTTTTAAAAGTAGCATGTGTATGAGCATTCTTTCTTTGTGATAGAAAAACTATTTTAGTTACTTTTCAAACAATCTCAAAGAGTAAAAATGACCCTTGTATTTTAGATTTTGAAAATTCCATGAGAATTGTCACTATAAAGATGCTAACATGGCGTTCCCATGGCCTCTTACTCCCTGAAAGTGACTGTTATTTTGTTTTGTCTTTTGAAAATAATGACTTGGATTTGAAATGAGAAAATGAATAGTAATATTTCTTTGCTTTGCCATAACACAGTCTCAAAACAAAAATTAAACTGTCCTGCTCAGGTACCTATTAAATTTTTCAGGTCTTAGAAGAAAGAAGCACTGTAATTGCAGACTCTACGAAAGACTTAAAAGTCAAACAAATCCAAAAGAGTCGTAACTTTTTAAGGCAGTTCTCAAGTGGTTTCCAGGATAAAAAAAAGTGATGATGAGTTTGTGTTTGGATTTGATTTTCCTCCTGCAGGAGTGAACATTAAACCATAAATACATGTATCTTGGAGGAGAAGCCCCCAGCTTCTTTCCCCAGTGGTCTGAATGCTCTAAGGTCAGATTTTTCAAATTCTTCTCTACTTTGGAGAAATCAGATATTTCCAGGAGCACCAAGACGAATGCTTTTCTTTTCAGCAAGACTTCAATTGTCTACCTGTTTATATAGGAGAAGCTCTGTAATTTCATCTCCACCACAAAAGACAATCATTATGATTACATGAGGCACTGGTTTAACAAGATACACCTAATAGGCACTTCTGCTCATCAAATCT
The DNA here is from genome assembly GCF_049354715.1 of Callithrix jacchus. NCBI lineage: Eukaryota > Metazoa > Chordata > Mammalia > Primates > Cebidae > Callithrix > Callithrix jacchus. The sequence goes on from NC_133507.1 coordinate 148,122,547, forward strand.
TGCACAAACAACATTCTTTCATTGTGCAACATGTAAAATAACTTCTTCATCCTGTTGTAGCCTCTGACACTAAGGCACAGCATGCTACCTCTTGACTGACTTTTCACTGGAAAGCAGAAAAGTCATCAGTCTGTCTTAGAGACTGTGGCCTCTGTTCATGTAGCCTATATGAAAGCAGAAAACGGAGGCATTTTTTTCCATTCTTTGCACTCACTGAGGGATTTGGGGTATACCACACAACAGAGGGCATGTCTCTGTAAGCACTAGGTGAAAAGAATGTGCCTCAGAGAACACAGTTTTCTGCAAACTCAATTGGTTTCCCCAGTTTGTAAATTATAAACATCCTCTCCCTTATCCTCTTATTCAAACAGATGCATGTGCACGCACACGCACACGCATACACACACACACACACACACACACACACAACTTGAACAAAGCAAGGCAAAACCAAAAGACCCTGTAGAGCAGCAAAAGCAAACGAAAGGAAGACAAAGCTTTAAAAAGAGGAGAAACAAATGTTAAAAGGGAACACAACCCAGGGAATCCTAGAATCCTAGAAAAGGGATTGTTTTTTAAGAATCCTAGAAAAGGGAAAACAAAATATTTCAGCACTGCAAAAGCAAAAATATTTCAAAGGAGTGAACAAACACCCAGCAGAACTGCAGTTCATGAGTGAATTTATGAACTATCATTTCGTTTCAAGACCGAAGGTGGAACACGTGGATCAGCTTCTCCTATCTTTAGTGCCTTGGCAGTTTCTGCGTTTTTCTCACCATATCTCACATTTTTCTTTTGTTTTCTTTTTTTTGTTTTTTTTTTTTTTCAAATCTCCCTCCTCAGGAGGTGAATAGAAGGTGGCCCCTCTATAAATGACTATTATCCCTTCAGGGTGAGGAATGTGTAAGAACCACGTCAGGAATTTCAAGCAGCCCAGCAGCATTAGGCTGAGGCAGAGCTGTTGTTTGCAGAAGGGAAAGCAAGAGAGCCTGGACACACGAATAATGGAGCTGATGTCCTCTGAAATCACTGCAGCTTATGTTTCCCATTTAGGTTAAAAAAAAAACCGATAGAGTCACAAAGAGGCACTATGAACTTGCAGCATTTCGCTTATATACAGAGCTTACTTTGATGTGTTTCTTCCATCCATTTCAGACTTTGGGGCAAGAGAAGCAGACATCTCCCAGAGTTTTTCAAATCCTGCCTTGTGCAGCAAATATCACAGCTGCACCCTTCCTGTATTATGCATTCATGAGGTAACTCACAGAGGAATACATTCTTTCCCATGAGTTGTTTTGCTGGAGTTTCTAGAGTAGAAAGGAATTAAGTGTAGATATGGCAGAGATCCCCAAACCCTATAAAAGAAACCAGAAACCAGACTTAGCTGCTTTTGTGTGTTTGTGTTTCTGTGTATGTGTGTGTGTGTGAAAGAGAGAGAGAGAGAGAGATAAATGAAAACATATATAAGTATAGATAGGTAGATTAGATTGATTGATAGATCTAGAAGAAGATCAACAATGTATATGTCAGAGGCGTGTGAACCAGAGCAACTCCGTCTTGAATTGGAGCTGGCTAAAATGAGGCTGAGAACCAGTGGGCTGCATTCCCAGATGATTAAGGCATTCTAAGTCACAGGATGAGGTAGGAGGTCAGCAAAGGATTCAGGTCATAAAGATCTTGCTAATCAAACAGACTGCAGTAAAGAAGCCAGCTAAAACTCACCAAAACCTAGATGGCCACGAGAGTCACCTCTGGTTGTCCTCACTGCTACACTCCCACCAGCGCCATGACAGTTTACAAATGCCATGGCAACATCGGGATGTTACTCTTTATGGTCTAAAAAGGGGAGGCATGAATAAACCACCCCTTGTTTAGCATATCATTGGAAAAATAACCATATAAGTGGGCAGCCAGCAGCCCCCAGGGCTGCTCTGTCTATGGAGTAGCCATTCTTTTATTCCTTTACTGTCTTAATAAACTTGTTTTTGCTCACACTGTGGACTTTGCCTGAATTCTGTCTTATGTGAGATCCAAGAACCTTCTCCTGGGGTCTGGTTCAAGACCCCTTTCCTATAACATATATATGCATATACATACATACACACACACACACATACCCATATGTACATATGTGTATATATATAAAATGTTTCCCCACCTCATCTTTTTAAAGCCCTGTGGCTATTATTGTGTGCATATGTCTTTTCACACAAAGGCGATATTTATGACTCACCATCAAAAAGTTACACAAAAAGTTACCTAAAGACTATTCTGGATTGTCAATGACTAAATCATGACCCAACTTTTGGTCTTGTCTCAGAGGACTATATTTAGGTAGTAGTTCAACAAGAAGCAGCAAAAACATCTGCAGGATTTAGACTCTAACACTAACTTATTTGCATGCGGTCCTCAACTTTTAGAGCCCATGTGCCCTGATGTGAAATCTCCTCTTATCCTACCCTCAAATTCCAGCTCAACTAACAGAACATCTGTTCCTCATAAGATGATGGTGATGCTGATGCTGATAATAATGGATATGATGATGACAAGCATCACCATCATCATCATGGTGATAGTAACAGTAACAGCAATAATGAAAACCATCAACTATGGCGAGTTACCATTTGGCAGGCATTAAGCTTAGCATGTTTTATGGATTAATTTATTCAATCTTCCAAACGACTCCATGAGCCAAGACCTATCCCCATTTAACAGGTGGAGAAGCTGAAGCACCAAGATGTTAGGTAAATATTAAATATCATACTCAAGGCCACACATTGGTAGGTGACAGAACCCAAACTTGAACACAGAAAATTCACCTTTAGAACTTGTGCTGCTCATGTCTACTATCTGCTGCATGATGCCCATGCGTGTTCTGAACCACTGAGAGCTTGGGCTCATCTACCAGACGTTCAGGCCAGGCATAGCGGGGATGAGGTATGCATGTGTCTAAGTGTGAAAATGTATCCAGCTGACTATCTCTGGGCAAGTTTAGAGCCAATTGCTACACAATTGATTGGGTTATGGGAGGCTCTAAAAATGTAAGGGGCCAACACAAGCAAACTGTTTCACAGTCTGGCTATTCCTTTCACACAGACAAAGTTAGCAAGGCCAGCCCTAGAGCAATGCAGAAAACATCTCCTGAATGATTCTTCATGGATTTCCCAGCTGATGCACCCCAAACATTGACGATCTAAGACGTGTCATTTGTGTTCTGATACTCCACCTGAGACCAAAAATAAAATGACAATACAATATACAAACCCATGACCACACTAGATAACAGAGACTTGAGGAAAGAGGCAGAAACATTTTGATACTAAAGAGCTCTAGAAAGGTCCAAAGTTCATAGTACCCCAACCCAACCTCTCACAAATGTTGCCATTCACACACACACACACACACACACACAAACACACACACCTGACAAGAGCCATCAAAATGTCAGACAAAATCAATCATAAAGCACTAGACAAAATTATAAGTGCTTCAAAGGGATAATGAAAGTGAAAGAAGGAGAAATCCTTCATTCATTCTATACAGCAATCACTTATTCAACAAATACGGTATCTCAGTACTTACAGATGTAAGTTAAGGAACTGCCACTTTAGTGCAAGAGATAGACAAATGACAAAGTACAGAATATTCACCATCTTTATATGACAGCCTTTTCTGTGAATGACTCTGTGTTATGTACATACGTGTAAGTTTTTTAAAACAGATTTGCATCAAATAACCTAACTTATATAGGGATTAGCTACTGTTTGAGGGTTCTAAATATGTCTCTTCCCACGGAAGAGTTTGTGGTCAACTCTTACATATGATTAATTTCAAGTGTCAACAAATCTTGACTACACAGTTTCTTTACCTGATTTTTGGCTCAATTCCCGAATTTCAGGCACCCACAACCTGACTTCAGACATGTCTTCAAGTAACTTTAATTAATGTCTACTGGTGTGGTATAAAAGAGGACCAAGTACAATATTCTAATATGCACATAGACCTCGCCTTTCTCAAAAGGACTTTATAATTTGTTATGGTAATGAGGCAGGTAGATAAATAACTTTGCCACAAAAGGCATATAAATCATATAAATTATCGTGAGAGAAAGATCATATTTGGTAGAAGGAACTCAGACACAGATTTTCTTAAAATTTAATCTAAAATCTTCAGAGAAGAGAAGTTTTTTAAAAAAAAACAAGAAGCTGAATTCATAACAGTTTTCAAATTTTTTAAAATACAATATTCAGTATTCTTTATATCCGAATATCTCAGCATTTTCTTGGGTTTCAGGCGTTTAAGCAGCTGATGGACTTAGCCAAAGCCTTTTTAGAGGGTGTGAGTTTCCCTACACTTAGTAATGCCCACACTTGTAACACTTGTGGAAAAGAGTGCTAGTTTCAGGTATGGTTTGATTCAGAGGCTCAAATAAAGACATTAGAATAAAAATGTCTCCATCTCTGTACTTTGTCTCCTATTGTGTTAACTTCATTTGCAGTCTCCATGCTGTGACTCCTGTCAATTCCAGGCTCCTTCTCCCAAGCTCAGTCTAGCAGGGAAAAGAAAGTGTTTTTTCCCAGGAGCCCTTCCACCTTCTCTGGATTCACTCTTTCCCATCTCTACAACAATCATTGTGGTTAATGGGCTTTGATGCACTAAACGATCAAGCTTGAATCACAGATTCCATTCCCAGTGTCAAATATGGCACCTTACCAGAACCAGATGGACAAAGTAGAAGATGATCTCTCAAAGAGAAGGAAATGCATCGATGCTGAGTCTTTCAAACAAATAGCCTCTGCACATACTTCATTCTCAGGGAGATAATATACACATTAATCTTATATTTCAGTTATGCATGAAGCATAATGAGGAATTCCTCCAATGAGGAATTTTAAAAAGCAAAAATATTCTTGTGGGTTTTGAACCAAAGCTTCAATCTAAATAACTGTTTCTTAATTCTGAGGTTGACTTTTAATGAAGGGGGTTCCACGGTCCCTTGAAAGCTTGGTCTTCTCTTCTGCAAACTCTAGAATCTCTCCTACTGAGTTTAGTTATGTATTCTGCTCTCCTTATGAGGCTTACCTTTCATTGATGGGAAGACAACTCTAAAAAAAAATACATGCTGACCCTCTTCAATAAAACACATGTCGAGAAATTGGGAGAAACAGCACCCCTCAACCTTATCAACACATTGAAGCTAAACAGGAGAATATATGCAGAAGCAGGAAACAACCAGACTACACACTGAGTACTTATCTACTGGCCCTGCTCTGTTCTCAAGGCAAATTCTTAACTGCAGAGACTATCTAACTGCAGAAACTGTACCATGGCTCTGTGAGCACTGTTCAGTGACAGAAATGTAGGAAAGGAATAAAGACCATACATGCATATTAATGAATTTATTCCAGAGCAGGTCATCTGTTTTGCTAGCATAATAGTAATCCAAGACCAACAATCACAAGTATTAAACATACTCAAACACCCCACCGAAACACACTCTTCCCCATCATGTCTTTTCAGGTGATTATCATTATATTTCCAGTACAACATTTTTTGCAAAGGCATTTAAGTTGCTTCAAATTCTCTTTGGAAGCATGGTTATACATGAACCCCAACTGTTTCCTGATAGCAGTAAGGAAAATAGCATGCCCTTAATAAACGTCTTATTAATTGAATTAACAATGATGGCTAAATGCGTACATGTGCCCCACTTGGGCAGAATGTCATAATTTTAACAAGGGCCTGCAGAAGCCTGTCTGGAGACAATGCCATGACTCAAAGGAATGACTAATATTAGGAATTTCAAACACCATGGTAGATTCAAGGGGGGAAACTGTCAGCTTGTACTCTATTTGGGGACTTCCTGATTCCACTATTTATCTTGCCAATAAGTAGAATGAGTTTCATCTGCATTAAATCTGCTTACACTAAAGTAGCAACCTCTGAAATAAGTCTTGTCCTATCTACCAGCCTCATTCAAATTAGATTGATTTTCTAAATACAGTTAGTTTTTTGGCAAGATTATTTCGCTCATGAAAAAATTAAACATGAGAACTTACATATGATCAAGAAATTTTCAAAGAATCTTAAAAACATGCGTGATGAAATTATACATTTATGTGATGACGGCTCCTACGTATTCAAGTATAAACGCCGGCATCTACATATTACACAAGTCCAGAGGGTGTTCCATTCATGCTGAACTTCATATAAGTGGTACCTCCCAGAGATGGACAATGACGTGATCCAGCACACGAATCATTCTCTTAAAATGTGGTGTGTTTATGAATGTGTGCTTGTGGATGCAAACACATCCCACACCTACATCTTTATCTGTCTGTACCTCTCAAACTAGATTTGGTCTTTCAGAACTTTTCCTCTACACAACATATAACAAACTGACTTGGGATTTCCCAGTGAATTTGTAATGTGGAAGCTCCCTTCAAGCCATTCCTAACCCGCTATCGCCATTCTACTTTTGAGCAACTGTAAATTATAACTGCAAATGAATCATTTAGCCATGTATGCCTTGTCCATAAATGTATTTAGGAAATTCATTTTGTGCCTTTCTTCCTATATTATATACTTAATATCAAGACTTTTGTGTATGTGTGTGTACTTACGTGTGTGCAGATGCATGTGTGTGTATTTGCACGTGTGTGTGTCAGAGAGAGAGAGAGGGAGAGAAACTAACCAAAATATCCATTTATCTCAAAACCATGGCGACCATAAACAGACTTCTTTTCCATAAATCAGGAGAACAGGTTGTGCAGCACATGTCAGGAACCAAATACGTGAGCCTAAGCAAGGCAATTCTGCTTCTGAATCTTATTTTCATTTAAAAAAATTGCATATTTAGTTTTACATAAGTTGTAATTTATTAGTTGGGGAAGGTCTACTTGGTAGGCTCAAAATATACAGACTATGCCCAGTGGATTCAACAGTGAAAATAAACTGTATATTTCTGTCAAGACTTACAAAAAGTCATAAGCTGAAAACAAAATTGAGAAATCTGACAGAAGGTGTAATATTTTCTTTTAGGTGAAGTTAACGTGAATTAATTGTATAAAGCTTCCCAATTCCAAAAATGAAAATCAAGCTGGACTGAGAGAGGAATAACACTTAGCTAATCTATTCAAACTGGATCTCAACCAAGTTTCCAGGGTAGAAGAGACGTATGACTGGATACCAGTTCCCAGTACAAGTTTCCTTTTTCAAAATATTTCCTTTAAAAGAAAAAAAGAAAAGGGCAGAATACCAATTCTAAATTTTAAAGAAAAATACCATTGCCGTATATATTCCTGGAACCCTGCTTAGTACTGTCTCACTTCTTCCCCTTACCTCAGCATTCTTCTAAAAAGAGACATTGTCGAATTAATGTGATTCTTTTTGTGGACAGGGCCACCATCATTTACTATCCCAGAGAAAGAAAGAGCGAGCTCCTACAACGATATAGCATTTCACATACTTAATCCTTACCACTAAGGTAATCCGTTTATTTTCCCCTTATTTCCTCCTATATAGATTTTCCTATAAAATGCGTATTTATACTCTGCTGATTTATATCTGTGGGAAATCAATGCCTTTCTTAATGCTCCAGAGACTTGAAATAATCCACTTAGTGGTGACAAGATTATATTCATGGAGATAATTTGCCTGTGAAACACTATCCAGCAGTCTTTTGAGCCTGTGACCCTCACTTTGCTCTGTGGTGCATTTTGCCTCTTCTGATTAAACAGTGTTTGCAAACAAAATATATCCACTAGTAAACCAGGTAGGAAAGCCATCTAGTGCTTGCTAAGATGGTGACGGGCAGAGATATATCATTCATTTCGGTCAAATTCAACTTCTTCCTACTTCTCTAAAAACAATTGTTTTGCAGATCAGTCAGTCGATGGTTGACACCAAGTTAACCAAGAGTTTTCTTACTGCTCTTAAGATCCCAGGGCTCATTAAGTGGGAGACATTGAGCCTGGAACTATGCACCTGATACCACCTTTTTGTTAAGTGCATAACAACACTGATATCCAAAGTGTTTAAAAGACATATCCAACATACCACAGATGATTAGTGCCAAATCAAAACAACAGCCCTAAGTCTTTGGCAGCTGTTGCTGGTTTTCCAGGAATCCAGTAACATGTAACATGTACATCATTTCAGAGTTGGTATATTCATCATTTTGCTACACATATACGATAAAAGTCACTTCAGAGAATAATCTGGCAAAATCATCAATAGCTTACCAAGAAGAAGGAAAAACTTTTTCTCCTGCCCTGTGAACTCACAGAGTGGGGGTGTCCGTTATACAGAGTGGGCAGAAGGGTTGCTCTATCTCTACTAACTGCATTTTACTCCAGAAGTCTTTCTTAGTGGCATGGTCTTGGGGAAGAGTCAAGACACTCTGAATGGCTTTTGTACAGGAACAGCAGGGGAATCTCAGAGGTGTTCTGAGCAGAGACTCACATGAAGGCCAACTTGAGACCTTTTATTCTGATGAATCAAATCCTGCCCTGGTTCATAAAACTGGCTCTTCTGCTACCTCCTTTGCTTTCCCAAGAAAAGATCCAGGAAGGAAGCCTTCTTCTCTCCCCCTTACCCATTCTCTCATCCACAGTGAAAAGGAAGATAACAGCCTCACTTGGGAGAGTTTATGGGACCCTGCCCCTTTGCTCATGAATCTCTCTTGGAAACAACTTGTCCTATAGGGCAAGTGCTTTCTTCCTTCTGTCTCTCCATCTGAGAAGGGCTCCCTTCACCCCACTACCCAGCTATATAGCCTATGACTGGGCAGGTAGGTGGTCAGAATGGCATTGTAGCATTGGGTCCTAGCTACATCCTTCTTATATCCATTAATAAAATGGATAACTCTCTCCTGACCCTCAGAGACTATTTCTGAATTGGGTCAGAGTCTGGTGCAGGGAAACCTGGAGATGGGATCAATTAGCCACCTCAGAGGCTTATGTGAGGAGAATAGAGAAGAGTGACAGGTCCCAGGGAAACTCAGCATTAAATTGGAATGTTAACAAAAGAAATTGAAGCCAAGACCAAAGTGTTGCTCTTATTTGCCTTGGGCCAAGACTAAGTGGACATTTCATCAAATTTCAGCAGGGAAGAAACAGAGTGTTACTGGGCCTACTTGGATTAAGCTGTTAATAGATTCATGGACGAGGTAAAAATTGTTGCAGGTATTTGGAGAGAAGCCACAAGGGATTGTTACCGGAGCTGGAGAGGGAAGCTGGGCTTGAGGCAATTTAGCATGGTGGACAGAGCTTAGAATCAAGAATCTACACCTGGCTTCTAATCCAGGCTCTGCCCGCTCTCTGCACTGTGCCCTTAGGAATGCTCTCCCAGCTGTTTTTCTGTGATAATAGTTTCTACATACAGTTGTTTTTATGACAATGCATGGGGAAGCCCTTAGAAAACTGTGAAGAACCATGAAAAAGATTATCTTGTGGGGAAAAAAAAAACTTGAAAATGATTAAAAAGAGATAGATAAATGAACACTTCAGTGTTTTTAGGCGGGTGGGTCTGAAATGAAAAGAAGACTATGCCTTGGATAGGAGAAGAGAAAGAAGAGAACTCTCTTAGGGCAGGATACCAAAACAGGAAGAGTGTGAAGAGACCCAAGTTCATTTTGGAGTCACTTTTAAATCTCTTTGCAAACTAGGAAATGACACCCCTGCCTCCAGGTAAACAAGCCCCATGACAAGCTGTACAGTTTGGGGAACCTGACAAGGTTTGCATTTCACCCCATTTGTCCTTTTAGCCAGTAGCTCTGAGAGCTGTGAGACCTGCCCCACTTGCCCAACTAGGCATGCAGCGTTAGGCAGCTCTGGCTTTGGGGTAATCGTGAGCACCTATATTTCTCCACCTTCCAGGGTCTCCTCCAGAAAGCTAAAATTGCAATCATACATGCCATTCTCACCTGGTTAAAGATGACATAATACACATAATACAAAAACACTTTGGGAAACATGCAGAAATTATTACAGAGCAGCCTAACCCAAGTCTCCGCAGCCAGGCAGGAGGGAGGAGGGGGCCTGGGAGGCTCAGTGCAGTGTGACTGAGCTATAGGACACACTGCGTTTGGTATAAAGACAGACTGCAGCACATCGGGAGGCATGTGCTAGGCAGAACCATGAGGAATGCCATGGCTTTCTTGTCACTCTTTCAGCTGTGGGAGTTTACTGTTGTATTCGTGTTTTGTACCACTAGCCAGAGGCTATGGTGACATTTTTGCATATTTAATCAATCTAATAACCAAAACCTGAGACTGTGTGCATATCACCTCTATTAAATCTCTTCACTCACGACTATTCCCTCATCCTCCCCTCACAAGCCTCTCAGCCCTTTATTTCTTTTCTCACACACTGCCATAATTTATTCATCTCAAGATGCACTTCTGTCTCATTTAATCATTTAAACGGACCTTTGGTGCCTATTTAATTGATTCTTCCTGGGTTTTAATTTGCATCTTTTGACTTTGCCATCCTGATTTCTTTGACTACCCCTCACTCTGCGTGACATATGTTTATGCTTTAACAGATTTCCAATATTTTGGAAGACTTCAGAGGACAAGTTTGAAAAAAATGCTATTTAAAACAGAAATCTATTTGATTGGCCAGGAAACTAAGCAAAACCAAAAGCAAATGCTCTGTGACTTCAGGAGACAGATTACCAGGGTCATGCTCAAATGTCAGCTACCCAGAGCTCACCTGGCCAGCTCCTGGGCCAGCAGAGGGCCAGGCTTTCCCCTCTGAGGATCCCTGCCACGATGGGGAGGCAGGTCCATTGATGAGAAAAGGTGACGGTTTCCTGTGAAGGGTTTCACTTTGATTTTGCATCTATGAAATGTAGGGAATGACTGTTTGCTTCTCTTGTGTTTAGATTTGCTTTTTGATTTGAGAGAAAAGGAGGGTGATTGGTATGGGGAAAACACACAAGTGAGTTAATAAGCTGGTATGTTCAGGAAAGCAGGAAGGAGACAAGTTATTCAGCAACGGAGTATTCTATAATGCCCATTAAGAACAAGATTTGTGATTTTAATTTCGTGCAGATTAAATGTAAGTGAAGATTCTTATAAATTAATGTCACCCATGGAAGTCCCAAATGATAGGAAGAAGGAAAGGGAGGCAAGGTGCTATGAATCTGACTCCATAAGCTCATCGTTCAGATGATCCAATAAAGTGTTCCCAAGTCCCCAGAGGGGAACCTAACCCTGGGGTTTGGGTTTCACAGGTGATTGAATTTTTAATGGGATTCTGCCACTGACCTGACAAAAAAAATCCTTCTATTTTCATTTTCTCCTTGATATAATGGGAGTTACAAAGCAGAAATTATTCCCCAGCAGTATTATGCAAAGAAGTTAATATTTTTAAGAACCCAGAAATTTTACCATATGACAGAGATGTGCTGAATATTATGGTACCACATGCATTTATTATGCTCTTCAAAGGAAAAAAATTACTCAAGTTTTAATCACAAGCATAAAATCATTAAACTTGCAACGTGGTTGTATAATTTCTGCCAAAAAAAAAGAAAACATTCCAAGTCTTTCATTTGTTTTAATGAGCTTCAGAACCAACTCTTGGCACCCATTTTCTAATCAGTCCAATGATTTGAATATGCATCCACTCTGTTATTGCTATATTTAAAACCTTCTTCATGAAAAGTGGTACCTTTACTTAAAAAGTATAATGTGCTTTTTAATAAACCAACACCTTGTTATAAGAGAGAGGTTGCCTTAATATTTTCTCTCATATCGATTGCAAGACCGAAATTCTGAGTGTACATGTATAATGTTATGAGTAATATCGATACCTCCTTTATGTTTTTTATGAAATCTTTGTGGGTATTAAAATGATAGATGTGAACTGGACCCAGTGTGTCAATATATCCATATTTGTTTGCACTTTGGTCTCAGACATAAAATTTTCCATCTATGATCCTGGGAATTCTGATTGGCACCACAAACATGACTAAATGCCAATTTCAGTTGCTCTATGATTATTTCTAAATCCAGCATTGTGGCTAACTTTGATAGCAGAATGGGCCTGAGGTAAGGAGCCTGGATCTGGATGTTCAGGACATAAACATTTATGGAGATTTATTTAAAAGGAAGCCTGGAACCATACAATAGGAAAAGGGAAGAGACCTAGGCACAAGGCTCTCTCATTCTCTAGGATGTTCTTTGTACCAAGATACTGGAGAAAGCAGCTGAGGTGGGGTGGACCTCACTCCACTTACCACTCACCAAGGAGCGAACAGGTAGATGGCTGCAACCACCTAGAAGAGGTGCCTTTTTCTATCACATTAAGCCTACTAAATCCACATTTGGAAGAAGGTAGCCACATTCCAGCCCTGAACCCTGAGGCTCATGGGGAACACTTTAGTCTAGAGGTGTTGACTCAAGGTTAGGAACAGTCCAACTGCACAGCAGGTGCAGAGCTCCAGTGAGTCCTAACAACTGCTGGCTGCAGAGCTCAAGTGATGAAATTTGAAGGAAAAGAGAAAATAGAGAGTGGTGAAAGTGATGGCACCTCTCTAGAGGCAATGATAAACAGGTATATTTTGGAAACAAGGACAGAGCAGTTAAATGAGGTTCATATACAGAGGAGATATCAAAAGATATTTGAGCAAGGAATATCTGTTCAAGAAAGTCTGGGTAGTCCAGCCACAACAAGTAAACATCACAGTGAGTAGCTGGCCTGGGCTTTTTTCAAATTCCCATTCCTAGGGGCAAGATTACCTCCATAATTAAGTAGCTAAACAGAAGCTAAAGAAGTTTGGAGGGAGCAGAAACTGCTAGTATGGAGCATATTCTCAGTTTCTTTTTTTTTATGTAATTCTTTTTTTTAAATTGCATTTTAGGTTTTAGGGTACATGTGCAGAACATGCAAGACATTTGCATAGGTACACACATGGCAGTGTGTTTTGCTGCCTTCCTCCCCTTCACCCACATTTGGCATTTCTCCCCAGGCTATTCCCTCCCCAGCTCTCAGATTCAATGGTTCGAGCATATAAGGTCAGGGAGCCAACTGCCTATGTTGAAAAGCAGAGAGTGGCAAGGGAAGACAGGAGGAGCAAGTGATGAAGCTGCAAAAGAAAAGCCCTTTGGACAGGATCTGTCTTATAAATATCTGCAGACAATTCTGGGAAGGATAGGAAAAGAAGCTAAGATAGTCTTTTTTATTTTTATTTTTTTTTGAGATGGATTTTTGCTGTTGTTGCCCAGCCTGGAGTACAATGACACAATCTTGGCTCACTACAACCTCTGCCTCCCAGGTACAAGCAATTCTCCTGCCTCAACCTCCTGAGTAGCTAGCATTACAGGTGCCTGCCACCATGCTCAGCTAATTTTGTATACTATTAGCAGAGATGGGATTTCACCCTGTTGGCCAGGCTGGTCTCAAATTCCTGACCTCAGGTGACTGACTCACCCGCCTCGGCCTCCCAAAGTGCTGGGATTCCAGGCATGAGCCACCGCACCCAGCCAATAGAAAACAAATAAACATTCACCAGATATTCTTATACCCTGACGTTTAACTTTTGCCTGTGCGTAGACTTACATGTGATAATAAAGTAGGACAATTTATGCTATAATAAAATATAAAAATAAATACCATACACGATAATAAAATATCTGATTCACCAGCGTTCCCACTTGAAATATCACATACTTCTGGATGACAATGTGCTCTGATATAGCCCCTCACTTTATGTTACTAGTTGCGTTCCCTGAAAAGATATTGAAATCCTAACCCCGGTACCTGTGAATGTGACCTTATTTGAAAAAAAGGGTATTTGCCAGTAATCAAATTAAGATGAGATCATTAGGGCAGGACCCAATTTAATACAACTCCACTCCTTATAAAAAGGGGAAATTTGAACACAAAGACACACGTACTCACAGAAATTAAACGACATGCTCCTGAATGATCAGTGGGTCAAAGAAGAAATCAAAAATGAAATAAAAAAAGATTTATTAAAACAAATAGAAATACGACATACCAAAACCTAAATAATACAGCAAAAGCAGTATGAAAGGGGAAATTTATAGCAATAAGCAACTACATAAAAAAGGAGAAAAAATTCAAATAAAAAATCCTAACAATGCACCTCAAGGAACTAGAAAAGCAATAATAAACCAAGCCCAAAATTAGTATAAGGAAAGAAATAATAAAAATTAGAGCAGAACTAAATGAAATCAAGACTAAAACATGCAAAAGATGAATGAAATGAAAAGCTGCTTTTTGTAAAGATTTTTTAAAAATCAACAAATCATTAGCTAGACTAAGAAAAATAGAAAATCCAAATAAATAAAATCAATGATGAAAAAGAAGATACCATAACTGATACTACAGAAATAGAAAAGATCATTAGAAACTATTATGAACAACTATATATCAACAAATTGGAAAGCCTAGAGGAAATGGATACATTCCTAGACACATATAACCTACCAAAATCGAATCAAAAAGAAATAGAAAACCTGAAGAGACAAGTGAGAGGTAACAAGATCGGATAGTCTCCCAACAAAAAAATTCCAGAATTAGATGATAACACTGCTAAATTCTATAAAACTTTTAGAGAACTAATACCAATTCTTCTCAAAATATCCCCAAAAATGTTAAGAGGAGGGAATTCTTCATAATGCATTCCACAAGGCCAGCCTTATTCATAAAACAAGACAAGGACACAGCAAAAAAAGAAAAAAACAACGCAAAAAGCAATTACAGGCCAACATCTCACATGAATGTAGATGAAAATGTTCTCAACAAAATACTGAAAAACCAAATCCACAGCACATCAAAAAAAATTATACATCATGTTTGTTCATGTGGAATGATCACGGATGATTCAACATATGCAAATCGAAATGTGATATATCACATCAAGTGACGCAAGGATGATTCTACATATGAAAATGATAACTGTGATATATCACATCAACAGAATGGAGGACAAAAACCATATGATCACTTCAATAGACACAATAATCATTTGATAAAATTCAACACTCATTTATGATTAAAAACTCATGAAAAGAGAAGAAAATGGAACTCTTACTTGCTTTTGATGGGATATAGTACAACCTTATGAAAAACAGTACGGAGTCTACTGAAAAAACGAAAACTATAACTACCATATAACTCAGCAATCCCAGCACTGGGTATTTGTCTCAAGGAAAAGAAATCTGTATATCGAAAATATCTGTACCACGCATGTTAACTGCAGCACTATTCACAATAGTTAAGACATGAAGTTATCCTAAATGTACTTCAGGTGAATGGAAAAAGACAATGTAGTATATATACACAATGGAACACTATTGAGCCAGAAAAAAAGATACAAATTCTGTTATTCACAGCAATTTGGATGAGCCTGGAGGATACTATGTTAAGTGAAGTAAGTCTGGCCCAGAAAGCGAAATTCTACATGTTCTCACTAATATGTGAGAGCTTAAAATGTTGAGCTCATAGAAGAGCATAAAATGAGTTCAAGACCAATCTGGCTAATACAATGAAACCCCATCTCTATTTAAAAAAAAATTAGCTGGATGTGGCAGCACACACCTGCAGTCCCAGCCACTCAGGAAGCTGAGGCATAAGAATCCCAGCTACCCTGGAGGTAGAGGTTGCAGTGAGCCAAGATTGTGCCATTGCACCCCAGCCTGAGCAACAGAGTGGGACTTTGTCTCAAAAAAAAAAATTAATTGAAAAAAATGTTTAAAAAGCAAGAACAGAGAGAAAAGGGAATAAACAGCAAGTAGTATAAAAAATAAGATGGCATATATAAATCCAGATATGTTAATTATATTAATTGTAAATGGATTAAATATTAAAAACAGAAAGACTTTAAGAGATAAAAAAATTATATTAACGTATTCCATTTGCAAGATACAATGGAAAGATAAAGACTCAGAGATGTTAAAATTAAGGGGATAAAGATATACTATACAAATCCTAACATGACAGAAAAATACTAACTATAACAAACAGGTGTAGCTATACTAATATCATACAAAATAATAGAATGATGTTGTCTAATGATATTGAGGTCAATACAACAGAATATAGAACAATCTTAAATATGTATGCCTCTAGCAGCATAGCTCAAAATATATAAAGCAAAAAATGATTTTAAAAAGATCAACAAATGTACAAGCAAAGTAAAAATCTTTAACATATTTCTCTCGATGACTGTCAGAAGACACAGATAAAAGATTGGTAAAGCTAGTGAAGATTTGAATAAATTGAACATATACAGAAAATTTTACCTAGAAACTCTAGAATACATTATTTTTCAAGTGTATACAGAAAATTTACCAAAACTGACCATATGCCAGGCCCTAAAGCAAGATTCACAAAATCAAAAAATTGAAATGATCATGTTCTCTAAACACTGTAGAATTAAGCAAGAAATGAGAAGCAAGCATTTAGGTAGAAAAATTACAAATGTTAGATATTAGGTAATATAATTTTCAATGATCTATGGATCGAAATATCACCATAAAAAATTAAACAGATGCATACATTATCACTAAATCAAGTTCATTCCAGAAATTCAAGATTGATTTAAAATTCAAAAATTCAATATAAAAACATCAGTGTAATTTTTCACATGAACAGGTTAAAGAATAAAAATATTTGATCATCCACATTGTGCTTTAGCCAAGGCAACCAAAAACAATTTAGAATGGTGAGGGGAGAAATACTGTCCTTATTTTTAGATAGCATGATATGACATATGGAAAATCCAAAAGAATCTACAAACTACTTGAATTAATAGTTTATCTACCAAAGATAGCATATGCAAAGTAACTATGCAAAAGTCATTTGAACTTCTATATACTAACAAAAATTCAGAATTAACATTTTTAAAAGGATAGCATTCACAGAGGTAAATACATCAATTACCTAAAAACAAATCTAAAGAAAAATGTTAAAGACTTTTACACTAAGAATTACAAAATACTGGAAGCCTGAGGTAAGAGGATAGCTGGAGGCCAGGAATTCAAGGTCATCTTGCGCAACATACCAAGGACCCTTCTATATTAAAAGAAAAAGAAAAAAAGAGTTACAAAATATTGCTGATAAAAAATAAAGGGGACCTAAACATAATGCAGAGATACACCATGTCATAGAATGGAAAGATGCCATAGGTTGAAGAATTCAGTATTAAGGTATCAATTCTCCTCAGACTGATGCATTGATGTAAATAAAATTTCAAACAAATTCTCAACAGTAGCCTGTTTTTAATGGAAACTGTTCAAAATCCTGTGGAAATGCAAATGAATTAGAGGAGCCAAAATAGTCTTGATAGAAAGAAAACAAAATTAGAGGACTTACATTATCCAATTTTAAGACTTACTATGAAGCTAAAGCAATCAGTTTATCTATCTAAAGATAAACAAATAAACGAAACTTATAGGGTCCAGAAATAGAACCTACATATATACAGTCATCTATGTATTACAAAGGTAACACTGCAGTGCAGATCAGAAGGGTTCTTCTCAATAAATAGAACTAGATCAATGGAAACTCATGGGGGAACAAATGTATTTGACTCCTATTTAATACCATGCACAAAAGTCAATCAATATCTGATAGATTATAGATTGAAATACTAAAAAGCAAGCTAATAAGACTTTTAAAAATAAGATAGAGTAACTTTATGAATGTGAAGTAGGCAAAGATATTTTACACAACACAGAAAAGAACTAACCACACAAGATTGATAAATTATGCTACATTAAAGTTAAGAATAATTAATTGCTTAATACTGAACTAACTTCTACTAGTTAAGAGAATACACAGGAAATCCATAATGAGGGGAAAGGTTTTCGCATTGTAAAAATATTCCAAGTGGCTTGTATCCAAAATATTTTTGAATGTCTATAAATAAAAAAAAATTAATATCCCAGTAGAAAAACGAGCAAAAGATCTGAACAAGCATTTCATACAAGAAGAAATCTAAATGCTCAATGAACATATTAAAGGATGCTAACAACCATTAGTCCTGATGGAAATACAAATTAAAATCACAGTGAGTCATCACCACACACCCACCAGAATGGGTAAAATTAAGAAAGATGATCACACCAAGTTTATCAGAATGTGTGCCAACTGGAACACTTAAATACTCATGGTAGAAACATACATTGATACAACTGTCTTAGAAAATACTATTTACTAAACACGAAGATATTCATATCCTAAAAACTTGTGGCAACTGGAATATTTAAATGCTCATGATGAAAACATACATTGATACAACTGGCTTAGAAAATAATGTTTACTAAACACAAAGATATTCATATTCTAAAACCTATCAATTCAACTCCTGGCAACACCTGTATTAGAAATGCATACATATGTGCCTCAAAAGATTGGTACAAAAATGATCAGAGCATTTCCATTCACAGTAGCTCAAATCAGAAATAAGACCAATGACCACCAACAATGAAATAAACAAATGTTAATATATTTGTACAATCCTGTACAGCAATAGTAGAAAAGAACTATTCTATTGCTATAGAAGCCTGTACAGCAATAGAAAAGAACAAACCGCAGGAACTCACAACAGTATGGATAAATTTCACAAATATAATGTTGAAAAAGGAATCAGGTACCAAAAAAATACTGATTATTCCACTTAAAGTTCAGAAAGAGGCAAAACTAATCTATGGTAGTAGAAGTGAGAATACTTGTTACCTTTAGATAAAGGCAGTTATTGAATGGGCAGAGCCTAAGGAATACTTCTTGACTGCTAGAAATGTTCCATTTCTTGATCCAGGTAGTGATTACACGAGCTTGTTCACTTTTGAAATTCACTGAGCCATTGACTAATGATCTGTGAACTTATCTGAATATATATGTCAAGTAAAAATGTTTTCTTGCCAGGTGCGGAGGCTCACACCTGTAATTCCAGCATTTGGGAGGCAGGAGTTTGAGACCAGTGAGCAACATGACAAAACGCTCTTTCTACAAAAACTAAAAAAAAAAAAAAAAAAAAAAAAAAAAAAAGCCAGGTGTGGTGGAGCATGCCTGTAGTCCAGCTATTCAGCAGGCTGCGGTGGGAGGATGGCCTGAGGCTGGGCGGTCAAGGCTCCAGCGATTGCACCACTGCACTCCAGCCTAAGCAAATGAGTGAGACCCTGTCTCAGAAAAAAAAATTATTTAAAAAATTATACAACCACTCTAACCTTCCATAGCACTTGAAAATATTACATGTATTTTATATTTAATGTGCTTATTACCTTATTTTTATTTAGCATTTTACTATTTCTTTTAAGGACAAGTACCATATTATGCATTTTTGTATCTCTAGCACCACGTACTTAAAGAAATACTCATAAACATCTATTGATAATGAAACACTCAGAAATTGACAAGCATAGATATGAGAGAATCATTAACCCATCCACGCATAGAAGAACATTCTTATAGATATTCATATTTCCTAAACCATATACCAATCCTTCCTTCCAAAGAGTAAGAGAAAGAATACTTATTAAATATTTACTATGTTCCATTCATCAGCCTAAAATTTAGAATTATATCAATGCATACTCTCAACAATTCTGTGAATTAAGTGCTATCATTACAGATGAGGAAAGTGAGGTACAAATGATTTTAATTAGCTTGCCCAGGATAACATAACTACCAACACTCAAAGCCAGAATGGTGCTGTAAATTAACTGGAAAGTGACCAGAGATAATATACATTTCTTCTTCTGGGTCTTTTTCAATGAATACAGTTTAAAGGGTCTGTCAAGCAAAGTCTACAGCCTATCCCAGCCTTTTCCAAGTGACCCAAACTTGGAAAAGTTTGATTTGATTTGAGGCAAATCAAACTGTCTGTCTGAAAGCTGGTCCTTGAGCAAAAGGTACGAACACCGGATTCACCCAGGAGAGGGAGTGTTAGGGGGAAAACAGTCTTCCTTTTTTACATTCTAGACTCCCATGTTAGTTCACCCAGTTCCTTCAACATTCTCCTAGATTCTGTAAACAACAACACACATTTACAGTAAATTGCTTTTCTGCTTAAGTAGGCACGATTGGTGTCTACAGTTGTAAGACAAGTACCCTAGCTGAATCATCAAGAAACATCATACAGTGGCCAAAAAACAAAAAAAGACCCAGAGCGGACCAAAAATTTAAAAATGAAAAAAAGACCCAGAGCGGACCAGCAACTTGCTCAAGCTCTTCCGCGGCAGATGAGACCCCCCCACGACTGCTCATTTCTCCACTCTATTTTCCTAGCTAAGGGATAGCTTTTGTTCCTGGATTGCTAAAATATAACTGGAGTGTCTTCAAGGTTCCCTTCACAGCACCTCAGCTTTCTAGGCTTTTCCTCACCTGCAGCTGACTTTCCCTAGTACTGTGATCAATGGAACGGCAAGCTCCAAATGCAACCTCCATGGCCTTTTGCAATTGAGCACTGGCGGCTTTGCATTGTTCTGTTTCATGAGCCACTTTGCCCACTTGTTTCATCCTCTAAACTCCTCATGCTGCCCAGCAAAAGGCCAGCGCTCTGAGGCTGATCTGAAAGTACAAATACAGAATAATGGCTTCCTGTTTTCCAATTTAATTCTGGTAGTCTTTGGGCTAAGGAAAAGGAAGCCTTTGTTGATGTTAAGTATGAGAGCTAAAGCATTATGCGATCCTCTCCACCATCGTTTTCACAAATAAACCCATTTCATAAAGGCACAGAGCAAAGGCGTTCCACCTGCCTTTTGTAAGTGTTAGCTGCTTCATTGGCTCTGTTCACCATTCCAAATCTACCCTAACATGTCTGTGTTGAAAACTACGGTAAACATCTTCAACTATCTGTTCTGCTCTTCATCTCCATAGTTAGCTCTTAGATTTAATATTCCAAATAATATTCTAATTAGACTAAAGTCTAATTCCAGTCGAGAAGAAAACCTATTTATATTTGCATTTTTAACTTTATACCAAAACTTATATTATTCGCTAGAACCCAAGCAGCATTCTTACATTCTACTTCTTGGAATCCCTCAAATACTATCAGACACTCAAAACCTAGCATGTAGCAACCCAGGGGTTTGAATAACAAACTTGGAAAAGGACGGCCAAAAACAATAAATTGGCCTGCCTGGTCTGAGCCAGACTCAGTCATGTATAACTACTGAGATGGAATAAATAAAGCCTCTGTTTTAAGCCGTAATAAGAGTATCTGAAGCATTCAAATAATAGTCAAAAAAATCACTTAAGTTTGTTCTAAAATTCCTAAACTATGATGTTTCTAAAATGCCAAAGCATCCATTTAATTAATGGTATTATAACCCATGTGGAGCTAAATCAAATGCTAATGTAAATAAGGAAAAGATCATTTTGATTCAGCCTGAGAGCACCTTGACTTTGATACAGAATATCTGCAGAGGAAAGTGTTTTTCAAACATTTCTCCATTAAGTACCATAAAAGTAAAGGGATTGGGAACATGAGCCCACTGGCTGGATGGTAAACACAGTGGAAAGAAGCACACCTCAAGCACTGAATGTCTTTTAAGCTTTGTATCTGTCCTAAAATATTATGGTAATTTTGAGTTATTCCTTAATATCTATCTCTATATAATTATATGTAGTTATATATAAAATGTAATGTATGTAACATATATAGCTATATGAATATTAAAATAATTTATCTTAGGAAATTTTTGTAATTTATTTTTTTATTAAACTCTGAGTGAAGACAATACTTGGGGACAATATGTCATATTGATCTATAAGTAATTGGACTTTCTGGCAAGCTATCGGTTACCCATAGGAGTACATATAGCCCATGTTAATAAACATAATTTTAGAAGAATTTGTATATTTCCCAACCTATTGGCAAGCAATTCCTGATTATATGAATGTAACATTAGGAAGCATCTTGCAGATCTGCATATTTCTAAAGGATTAGAGAATTAATTCGGCTCCTATTAGACAGACTCAAAGTAATAAGGGCTTAAATAAGATAGATGTTTCATTTTTTTTTTTTTCCTATGTAAAAGTCTCGGCTAATATGGTGGCCTGTGTTGGAAGTCAGGCTCCATCTGTTTTGTTCTGTAATTCTCAACATGGTCCACTCCTCTATCTTCTGCTATTGTGAGTATATCCAAGAGCAGATATTTGTTCTTCCCTAGAAATTTCAAGCATCATTCCCACTCACATTTCAAATGCCCAAAATTTAGTCACATGGCCATACATAGCTGCAAAATAAAACGGGAAATGTAGTATTTAACGAAGGAGGATTATGCTCTCCTTTTAAAAAAAGAATCTATAACTAAAGGGAAATAGATATTGGAGAACAACCAGCAATTTCGGCCACACTCAGCTAAAGTTAATGATAGAAATTTGTGTTCAGTATTCAGTAAAAGTATAATAGAAATCATCTTCTAGGTATTGTGGCTAACCAGGCATGTGTATTGACTAATATTCTGTAGAGGTATTAGGTAATTAGAAATTTAATTTAATAAAAAGAAGCTCAAAGATGAAGGTACAAGTTTTTGATAATTGAAATTAATAAAGAGAAAATATTACACACACATATCGTAACCCAGGTGGCATTATCAGCAGACCTTTAAGACTAAACCATGAACACTAGAGGAAACTGTCTTTTGTGGAAAGCATTAAAATATATTTAATAATTTATTTATTTTCAGAGTCAAATAAAATAATGAAACTTTACTAGAGTACTTTGTTAAGGTAAAAATCGATATTAAAAAATAAAACCTGGGATAGCAAAGTATTGTAGGGCAGGTTTCACAGGAACCAGACTCATAGATGGACCTGAGCATGCAGAAGGTTGATTGAGTACCCTTGGAATCACACCTGTTAAGGAAAGGGAAGGTACGGAAAGACAGCTGCACACGAGGAAAAGCTGGGTTGCAATGGAGTTTCAAACAGGGCATCAGCAGGGAGATTTGAATGTGATTGTCCTATCAGAAATTTTCCAAGGTAAAGTGAGGATGACTGCATCAATCAGTCATGAAACATGGGCTGTCCCTAGAAGGAGCTAAGACTTGATAGAGAAAGTTTCCTTCAGCTGAGACAAATTAAAGGTAACTGACATTTTACAGCTGTCTGCTGGTAGCATTTACTGCACCTGGAGGAAAAAGTCTTTCAACTGTTGCAGGTTGGTTTCCCCAGAAACAGACATGGAAACATAGATTAACATAACGGACATTCAGGAAGTTTTCTTGAGCACCTGTTAAAAGGAAGGAATGAAAGCAGAATACAATATTAATGAAGAATTCAGAAAACTCTGTGGGAAGCTCCGGAACTTAGATGTTCAGACTCATTCCCTGCTGGAGAGAGAGGATCAGGTTTTTACATCCTATATTAATCAATCACTGCATGTAGGCCATCCAGAAAGTCTATGACCTTGGGTGAGGCGAATTTCTTCAGCCAAGACAATCTTCAAAATGGAACGACAGCTAGAGTGTTTTCTGGCCGCATTCCTAGCAGCTGGGGAAATAGGTTCTTCAATCCAGAAGGAGAATCCTGTTGCGCATTACAGTGTCCACTATACAAGATACACTATGCTTTCACTTTACGGCCAAAGAAAAACTTAAATCATGCTTTACATGGAGAACAGTTTCAATAATTTATCCATATGAAACTGAAGGCATGTTGTCTTTTTTTTTCCCAAAGCATATTTGGTAATGTTCACAAAAATTAAATGTGGGACTGATATATGAGACTTTACTATAAAAATATTTCTATTCTTCACTGCTCCACTCTATTCTTGCCAGCAAATTCCACCCCATATTTTCCTGAAATAATAATAATTATTATTATAAGGCCATAAACCCTTAATTCCCTCACCTACACTCCTTTGGACCTTGCTCTTGAACACTGTGAAATAAACTTAATCCTTCTGTAAGGTAATGAGCTCTCCACCTGCATTCTCAATTCCTGTCGGTGCACAGTTCACATACTCACTCCATCATCCCCAGCCATCTTCAAAAGCTCCTCTTCCCCTAACTAAATTCCCATATTTTGCACATTTCACATATTTACCTATTTTGAAAATGTCTTTGTTTGACCCTTCTGTTTTCCCTCATTACAGCCATGCCTCTATTCTTTTCCTTACCAAGTTTCTTAAACTAGCATCATGCAATCATTAATTCATTTCTACAACCCCAGCTCTCTCCCCAGAGCCTTGCAATCTTACTTCTGTCCACACTCTTCTACCCAAATGTACCACCTCACAAAGGCTAAATCACTTTCTTTTTGGAAAATTGAAAGTGTTTTCCTAATCTTCAGATTTGACTTTAAGCATCATGGGCAGGGAACACCTGTTGTTTCTAACATCGTACTTGACTGACATTAGGTTTTGTCCCTATCTCCCACCACTCATTTCCACTTTTTCCTCCTCCCCAAGTAACTGACTGGGCGAATTCTCCAAAGCTATCTTTATCATCTATCTAGAGCATCAGAACTTTATCATTACAATTTATCTTCGTTTTCATCATTGCCCCTCTCCTGACCATTCAGATCTGTGTCTCTGTTCTGTCTTCTTGGGCAATTTCAGCCTGGATCTGCAGCTGTGTCAGGGACATTTCTATTTGGACAACCAAATAGAGAATGGCCACTGTATCAGTCCATTCTCACACTGCTGTAAAGATATTACCCAAGACTGGATAATTTGTAAAGAAAAAAGAGATTTAACTGGCTCACAGTTCCACATGGCTGGGGAAGTCTCAGGAAATTTACAATCATGGTGGAAGGGAAAGCAGGCACCTTCTTCACTAGATGGCAGGAGAGAGTGAGTGTGAGTATAAAAAGGGGACATGCTAGATGCTTATAAAACCATCAGATCTCATGAGAACTCACTCACTGTCAAGAGCATGGGGGACAGCAAGTGAGTCCCCAATGGATCCCCCCATTGGATCAGGAGGGAACCTGCCCCCATGATCCAATCACTTCCCACAAGATCCCTCCTTCACCAGGTGGAGATTATGGAGATTACAATTCAAGATGAGATTTGGGTGGGGACACAGCCAAACCATATCAGATGCCTCCATCTACTTCCACAACTTTAATCCTAGAATTGTCACTCCTAGAATATACCATATGTACTCTTTCTTTATTCCCTCTGTATTCCTATTTATTCTATGTATTGCTTCCAAATTTAATTAAATTTTAACATTTTCTTTCCTTTTACAAAAGTCCCTTTTCCTAGTCTAAAAACTAGAATCCCAGCTCAGAAGCTTGGACCTCAAGACCCTTCAGAATTTGGCCCACTGTTCATGGCCAGCTTCACCACAGCTCAAGTTTTCTGCCCTATACTCACTCTTAACTGAAAATCTTTGCTCATCCTGTTTTCCTGAGTGGAAATGCCTTCCCCCTTTAATTCTTTTATTTAAACTTACTCTTCTCAAGATCCTTATTAGGTTTAAACTATAGGGCATACTCCATCTCTTCTAGCCTGCCGGGATATTCCTTTTTTCTATGCTTCTATAGCAAATCCCAACTGTTCACTAGAATAGCTTGTCACACAGTGCTTTATGGGGACACACAATTATTCCACATGAATACATCTTGTCTTGGTATTTATGTTATAAAGTTCTTAGAATACTCCATAAGAAATTACACACATAAAAAGAATTTAGTACATACTTTGTGAATTAAAAATAGTTTTTGTCCTATCTACCTATGTACTAGTATTGTAAGAATAACCTTATAGGCATATAGAATTTCCCAAAGTTTCAAAATGGTTGAAACAAATCCACACCTGTGTATTATTAAATAGTGAGAGACAAAGTGCTAAAGTATTACATATATAATTATTCACAAAAAGTAAAATTATTCTCCTTTTGTTGGATGGTTTTAATTTGCTCTAAATGAAAGGAGGCAAAGTTGTAATAAACAGCTAGAAGAGTAAATGAACAAAAAGAAATGGTCTCTTGTTTTTTCTTACTTAGAATTCTTTCCTTTCATGAATTATTCTTAACGCTAAGTAAACTGCATATACATATATATATATTTCCTCCTGAAAAAATTCTACTTAGTTTTTTATATATAATTTTTATTAAACAAGACCACACAAATGAGTAGGAAAGAAAACATTTTGTCATCCTTATGCTCGGACACTTACGCTAAAATATTTTTGCCAGGAAGGAATAGACTAAACATACAGCAAGCCAAATGGAGACGATTACTTTAGAGACTTGAGGTACTTCTTATGATTTAAGACATTAAACCATAATTTGAGAATGTTTGGAAAAAGCATGCAATAGCTTTATGTTTCTGATCATCACTGCATAAAAGTCTGCATATCCAAAAGATTGTAAAACACATATGAGTGGCTAATACTATTGTTTTAAGCTACATTTTAGTTTTTAAACTAACTTTACAAACATTTTTGAGGGTAGCCTCAATTTCGAATAAAAATAAGTTGTGATCTCTCTTCTTTATCATCTCTATCTTAGCATTTCTCATCCTAGGATGTGAGTGCAAAAAATGCATCTCTTCGCCACATAAGTTACTGTCAGTCATAACTCATTTATCAGGTCAGGATTTTTTAAAAAAAATTAGTTTCTGCTAAATGCTAGTATTCCTCTGAGGCAGGAATGTCTTTCAGGGTGTGGCATGGGAGTGGATAGAGACAGTGGTAACATTTTCTCATTCATTTGATGCATATGATTTGAGCACTTACTATGGGCAAGACTCTGTGTTAGATGCTGGACATACAGCGATGAAAGAAACAGATACAGCCTTTATTCTCACTGAGTTTTTATTAAAAGACACCTGGACATTAAACAACTAGTAATTTAATCACAGTAGAGGTAACTATTAAAAAGGAGAGGATAGTTTGGCAACCCAAAAACCCTCCAGAATTAGACCCCTTTGTAACCATTGTCGTTCTATTCTTTGTTTAGGAGAGATTTTATTTAAACTACTAGTAATTAACAAACTCCAGACCTTCTCTAGTGAATGACTCAGCATGACCCTGCAAACTTTTCAGAGAGATCAGAGTACAAGATTTTGAAATATAACCAACATGTTTTGACCAAACTTAACCTATGAAATTCGACCAGGATAAGTTAAATATAAACAGGTTTCTCTAGGAGTAAACATACATAAGACAAGTATGAAAAAAATGTATGGTGAGCAGTTCCCAGCACAGACTCCCCCAGCTTCTCATTAAATACAAATGAACACTGGGCAAAGGAGGACACATTGACAACACACAGAAAAACTAAGATTGACAGTCAAACTAAAACCAGAATCTAGAAGGAATTGGCATTCATTATAAGGGGGTTGGATCTGGATTGTGAAACACAAATCAAGACTTAACACAGGGCCTTATGAATGAATAAAGACTCCTTGACAGAGAGGCTTTCCACCTCTCAGAGAACAGGCAGTTGGCACATGGACCCCTGTGAATTTCTCTGAAAGGGCAGAATCTACTTCCAGGCACAATCAATGTTAGGAGTAAGAAGAGCAAAATGCTACAGATGAGGCAGGCATGAACCAGACTTCGGAGAAGTACTGTTTTGTTTTATGTTTAACATTATTATGAAAACAGTGAAGTAAGAAGATAACACCACAGTAGGGTAGAGGTACACTAAACAATAAATGGGCCTTCTAGAAATGGGGTAATGTGTAAAACAGCCTGTACCTCATCTGAAAATCCAAGAAAGATAGGAGACAACGAGGCAAAGGAAAGGAGCAAAGACAATAACTCACCCTTCTACTAAAAACTCTACGTCTTGACTGGTCCTGCATTGTAAAAGCATGAGATAAAAGACAAAGGGGGAAGAAAAACTATTATAACAGAATGAAACTATTAGAACAGCATCTGTGAAGCTGGAAGGAAGAATATGCTTTGATTATGAGTTAGATGTAAGGATGTCCCTATCACTGGAACATTAGATGTGTTTCCATTCGAATCAAAAATAAATCTAGAAGGCCCACTGTCACCATTTCTGA